>NW_026712340.1:2740104-4210104 GCF_030504385.1 Musca domestica | reverse complement strand
GATGCCATTGGTTGGGACTCTTGATTCATATAATTTTAACTTTCACAGACATTAAAGACAAATTATCCAACTCAAATGACAAATTACTTAACATTTGCCTCGACAAAAGAAACATTAATTTTAAGTTAAGCCATTTCTCGGTAAGGATCGACAATAACGACGATGGGCCCAATGAATGAATCAAGTCAAACACACATACACACACACAAACATTTGCGACGCAACTAAAAGCCAACATGTCGGCCAAGGTGGATTTTAAATGGTATAGCTCTAGTCTTTGATGTGTGTTTTAGCCTAAAGGGATTTACAAATGCTAGACCTGCATACTTTGTATGTGTGTTGGTATTTTCCGTTCCAGCCATAGCTAATACATAATGCCAGGATAGGTGGTATATTATGGTGTGATTTTCATTTTAGCCTTAGGGATTAAAATCTCATTTCACCACCCTCAACAATACCTACGAGTATTTTTCCTTCTTTCTTTTGAAATGGAGGAATGGCTTTTCCTTTTGACTTTTTCGTACGTCATTAGTCCACTCTTTGTTAGTCTCGAGTTTTTTTTTTTTTTTTTTTGTTAATGAGTTTCTGCTTCGTAATCTTCATTCTGGCCATACTTTTCAGACAAAAGTTAACTTTTCTTCGCCAAAAGCTTAACATTTTGATTAATAGTTTGTTTGGTTAACTTAACCATGGTTTCGTCAAACAAAATTCTTTTCTTAACTATTTTTGTTTAATTTCCTATCTTAGTATATTATTTTGTGGTATTTTTGGTTTTTGGGAAAATGGAAAATTTTGAAAGAAAACGAGAAGAAAATTTAAGCTATCCGAAAAACAAATATAGGTTAAATAAATTTCTTAAAAATGCGTTATTTAATAAAACCAAAGGATATAGAAATTCTAAGGGTCTACATTGTACAATCTAAACCAAAGTTTACTTAGTCAAGCAGTCTCTTCAACTTGAATTTACAATTTTTATAACTGCTATGGTACCAAAGTTCCGTTTTATCAATAACACCATCCTCATAGCCTATTTATTTTAAGGTATGTAAAAGTTGTTGGACTTAACCAAAATTAATTTTCCACTTTTAGTTCTTAATTAAACTAATATTTATTTTAATTCATTTCTTGTCATTAAACCGAAAAATATTTGGCTATTCGTTATTGGCGGTTACTCGTGGATACGTTTCCAATGAAGTTTTTTTAAAAACAAAACATAAATTATTTACTAGTGATAAAAAATCACTAGGGAAACTATTGAATATACAAGTTGTGGCTGTGGCCACAAAACATAAGGGTGGAATAATTTTAAATAAATTGAAACTACGTTTAAAATAATCAATGTTATTATAATTTTACTCCTCTCTGAACAAATATCGCATTACTACTTGTGGTAACTGACTTAAGCTTAACAAGTAAGCAAAGGCTATAGTCGTGCGTTGCCGACCATGTGATACCCTACAACACTACAATATGTTCGAAGTTCCCTTATGTCCAAATCCATTTTGGAAGATTTCGCTTTTGATATTACCCTTAGCTTTTTGACCTGTGATATTTGCCCAATATTTACGCACTCCGTCGTGTTGTAAGTTGTTGTGGTCCATTTTACAGCTAAATATAATTCAATGGTCATTAAAAATGCTAGACTTCTTCCCTGTCATTAACTCTCTTCTCATGCAAAATTCCATGTCGATTAGTTTCAATTATGTGATCAAATGCAAGAGGCCCCTCTGTATCTCCAAATTTGACGCATATATGATTTGCTTGTCTACGATATTTGGCTATATTCGTCAACGAAATCAGCATAAAAAGCCAAAAGTTCGCCTTTTGTGTATTTTGGATTTTGCGTGTAAGTTATTTTCAGGGTTTGGGTAGAATGGAAATGCGAGATTTCGTGTCCTTTGGTTTCTGTTTGTGACCTTTATAACGGCTGCAAAATCAGGAACATTTTTAGTTGTTGGTCCATTTTAAACCCTAAATATATTGCGGACATCTTTAAAAACAATAGGCCTAGCCCTTCTGAGCCTAATCCTAACCCCATGAAATATTTCGTGAGGATCGGACGAAAATTGTAATCTGCATCAAATAACTCCAACCTGTGTTTTAAGGTGAAAAATATTACAAAATGTACACTTCAATATCTAAGTCAAATTGAAAAAATCGCATGCGATAAAAAATATGAAAAAAAATCAGAAAATACTGCTAATTCCATATTAAAATCATTATAGGCATCTTTTAATGCGTTTTTTTACATTTTATTCTTTTATGCCAAGAGGGTATTCTGTAATGATACAATTTGTCAAAATCGGTCGCCCCATTCTTGAGATATAAGTATTCTAGCTAGCATCCCTTTCCTTTGTATATACACATTGTGTATATTTCGCCATATATATCCGATATATTTACTTTCGGTATCTACGTAACGGTCAGAATTGACCTTATTGTCTACTTTTGATTTCGTCGTGATTAAAAATAATCTCGGTTTAATGGAAAATTTTACTTTTATTTAACGCAAATGTTATGGTCTTTTTCGCCAACTAAATATTCTGACCAGCCCTAAGCTCTAGCCCCATGCTAACTTCCTCGTCGATTGGTCTATAATTGCGACATGTAGGGCAACTGCAAAATTAGAAAATTGTGAAGTTTTTGGTTATTTTAACCCCTTAATACTTCGGGACCATCTCCAAAAGCAATAAGCTTCCATTCGGATCATAACCCCACCTCCATAATTGCGACCCGTAGAGTGATTACAAATTATTATGGACAAACGGACGGACATACATACATGGCTAGATCGACTCAGCTCGGCGAGATAGGATAAGATTTCCTATGTCGAAGACCAATATTTCGAGATGTTATATAATTCTTGGCCCACATAGTGTTGTAGGGTATAAATATATATCTTAATCGAGTTCCACCAATTAAATATCATTCTTGGGGAGTGCATATTACGAATGTGGGGGACCTAAAACCAAAAATGGGATAAATATATATCTGAACCGAATTTTACATACAGGGTTGTCCATATTCGACGGATCCATCTGGCAATGCCATAACTTTTGACAGAGATGTCACATCGCTTAATGACATACCGCGTTTGAAGCGTCAGTCCAAGCAGATTTTTACCATTAACCAATACACGCCACGCGAGCGCTCTGAAATAGTTGAAATTTACATTCACCAGAAGAAGTCAATTGTGAAAACTCAACGTGCTTTTAAAACATTAAGAAATGTGAGAAGTGCGCCTTCTAAGAACACAGTTAAGCGTTTATACGAAAAATGTTCGACTGGTAAGGCTCTTTGTAATCCGAAGAGGTCATCGACAGACGCAGAAAGTGATTCTATCAAATTATACGCAAAAGTAACTATGGGTCTATCTCGCTGAAGTGATTTGAATAAATATTTTACCATAAATTTTAATTTTGAGTTCCAAAGTCCTTTGAAAGATCCAAATTTTAGTACAGCCCTAATACTTAAGTTCAAGGTATTCTATAGGTCTCGATTACTATTTCCAAACTATATTTCAATACTGGATTATACTTCAACCGAAGCATGCAGACTTTGGTTTGTTTGAAGATCTTTAGTGCATTTTTTATCAAATATTTTGAGTTCTGAATAAGAAGACAGAAAATGTTCAATATAGGTCCCGTTACTGGCATCACATTTCTTTTCAAGTAACTTCAAACATTGATCTCCAATATCCAGCAATCAATTCACCCTTTTACACACATTGCACACACACACACGAATTCTTACATTCATTCTGCACTACCACATACTGTTTGGTTGTTGTTTTAATCATAACTGACATTGTTGTTTATTTATTGCATAATTTATTGAGGTAGTGTTAATAATGTTAATTAATTTTATTTATTATAATTTGCAAATGAAACTGTGTGTGTGTGTGCGGCGGTGTGAGAGTATGTGCCACCGAGCGAGCGAAGAAAAAAAGTAGAACAGAAACTACAATTGCATTTTGCCATGGCGACGATGATGATAGCGACAATGATCATGGAATGGAAAGAGTAGCCATGTTGTGAAGTGGCGAGCGAGCGAAGTGAGAGTATCATCAGGTGCAAAGGCAAAACTAATTGAATTTTCAATAGACTGTATAAATGGTACGCATACACACATACACACATATATATATATATATATGTAAAATGTACGTATGTACATTCACAGTTATGAAGTAGATACTTATATTGAAATATTGTTGGTGATAGTGGTTTTTTTTAGTTGTTTCATCACTTAAGGAGGGTAGTTTGATTAGTTTGGAAAGCATATTTTGTGATGTATTCTAGATCAAACATAATATATGTAAAGAGGCTAGTATATAAGGTGGGTAAAACTGTGAATACCTTCTCCATAGAAATCTATGATAAATCAATTTATGGAATATTTTGACTTGCTAAGTTTCCGTTTTAAGAGAGATTTTAACCATACTTAAAAAAAACAGCAATGAAAAGTCAAAAAATGAATATACTTCAATATTTGGCTTTAGAGTAGTTATAGTTTGCTATAGAGTGCATGATATCACTTGGAGACGGATTATATTAAAACAAGTAAAAAAAGTATCGGTCGGTTTGCCGACAGATATATACCCTCAGCCAATGTTCGATTATTTAAAAATATTTTGACTTCTGCTATGATTATTCAAACTCTTGAACCCTATGTGGGAAAAATAGCAAAAATATGGTCCGATCTCTGCCATCTTTATAACAGATCTTGTGTTGATCGAAATATTTAGAAGTACCAAGTCTGGCATGGAATCGGATGTTGATTTCGCTTTTTATACCCTACACCACAAGGTGGTCAGGGTATTATGTCTTTGTGCATTTATTTGTAACAAGCAAAAGGAAACGAGATAGACCCATAGTTCATTTTGATGATCTGCATAGAATCACATTCCGAGTCAATTTATGCTTGTCCGTCCGTCCGTCTGTCCATGTATTTTTGTAAACAAAGTACAGGTCGCATTTATTGCCCGATGCAGATGATCATTTGTTTGGCCCAAGGACGAGCCCTATTGAAATTGGAGATAATCGGTCAAAATTTAGACATAGCTCCCATATATATCTTCCTCCGATTTTCATTTTATTGTGCACCAAACGTGTAATATCAGCCCGAATTGTATGGAATTTTGCATATACACCCAAATTAGGCCTGAAAATAAGTGTGCTAAATTTGATCGAAATCGGTTCAGATATAGCTATAGTTCCCATATATATTGTTCATCCGATTTGTTATTTTTGTCCTCCGCAGCCGTAATAGGCACTCTGCAACAAAAATATTTGGGGAAATATATCAAATACAGCTCAGAAATACATTTGCTAAATTTTATAGAGATCGGTTCAGATTTGGATATAGCTCCCATATATAACTTCGTCCGATTTACCTTTTATTGTGCACCAAACGTCTAATATTTGTCTAAATGGGATGGAATTCAGCAGTCACGACCAAATTGAGTCTAGAAGCTTGTATGTCAAATTTGGTGAAGATCGGTTCAGATATAGCTATATCTTCCATATATATTGTCCATCCGATTTGTTATATATGTTACCCACAACCGTAATATGCACTCCGTAACAACGATATTCAGAGAAATATATCAAATGCAGCTCAGAAATATCTTTGCCAAATTTCATCGAGATCGGTTCCGATTTGGATATAGCTCCCATATAATATTTATCCGATTTTAAATTAATTGTGCAACAAATGGGCAATACAACTCCGAATTTATAAGATACAACTGCTTCGGCATATTTAGCCCATTGAACATTTAATTATAATTATAATCATAGCGTGTATGATTGAATTCTCCCATAAAAACTTTTAATCGTTATGTGGAGCTCTACTAAATTAGCAAAGTGGTGTAGGGTATCATAAAGTCGGCCCCGCCCAACTTTACGGCTTTATTTTCTGGTTATTAATGGATATTCAAAATTTCGACCTTTAGTGGGGAGGTAACAGAAGGAGTGGACCGATATATTCCGTCCTAATACCAGATCTTGGATTAATATAAATATTGAGATATGTGAAATTTGAAGACAATCGGACTCTTACGTCACATTTTATAATAGTTATTATTATTCAAAATGTTAACCCTTTGTGGGAAAAGTTCTGGATGGAGTGGACCGAAACTGCCCATTTTCGCACCTGAGCTAGCACTAACGTAAATATCAGAATTTGCAAAGTTGGAACAAAATCGGATTATCCTTTCTCTTTCTGTGCAAAAAAATATATTTTTTGAAAATTTCGACCTTTTGTGGGGAAGGTACCAGAAAGAATGAACCCATTTGGTCCATCTTAACACCAGACCTTGGTTTGATATAAATATTGGGATGTGTGAAATTTGAAGACAATTGGACTCTTAAATCACATTTTATTATTAATGTAATTAATTTTAAATTTTGACCCTTTGTGGGGGAGGTACTTGATGGAGTGGACCCTTATTATCCATTTTCACACCTGTCTTAGCACTGACGCAAATTTTAGGCAAAATCAGATTATTCTTTTTAAGCAAAATCAGATTATTCTTTCTCTTTCTGTGCAAAAAATATATTTTTTGAAAATTTCAAATTTTTGTAGGGGAGTTGCCAGAAAGAGTGGACCGATATTGCCCATCTCCGAACTCGATCTAAGTTTGAAAAAAATATTACGATGTACGATGTTACAAAATGAAAACGTACTTTTCGAAATT
Source organism: Musca domestica (assembly GCF_030504385.1). Taxonomy (NCBI): domain Eukaryota; kingdom Metazoa; phylum Arthropoda; class Insecta; order Diptera; family Muscidae; genus Musca; species Musca domestica. The sequence goes on along the minus strand of NW_026712340.1, from coordinate 4,203,404 downwards.
CAATCCATTTGGGCTGCTATTAGCCATTATATGCACAATGTCTAAATCTGATGTACTTGCTTCTAGACTGTATTCGGTCGCATGTGCCAAAATTTGATCATTTGGTGGACAATTAACCCGAAATCGGTTGAAGATATTATATATTCTTTACTGATATTGCCCATTTAGTTCACAATTAACACTAAATCTGTTGATGATACATATTTGAGCTATATCTAAATTTGAACCGATTCTCACCATTTTCAATAGGGTTCATCCTTGGGCCATACAAATATTGTTTGGAAAATTTCATATCAATCGTAGACTATATGCGACAGACGGACTGGCATGCATAAATCGACTATGAAAGTAATTCTATGAGGATCCTCCTCCATTCATTAAGGTTACTTTCATAATCTACTGGATTTTTATACCCTAGAACACTATGTATATAAGTTTGATTGGGCTAAAAATTATGTAATGGTTTCCCCCATAGGAAAGTACATATGGATCTTCCTATCTCGCCGAGCTGATGTATGTCCGTGCGTACGTCTGTCCATGTTAATTGCCTATTGCTTTTGGAGATAATCGCATAATATTTAGAGGTTAAAATGGACCAAATACTGAAAAAATCCTGATTTTGCAGTTGCTCTAAAGGTCGCAATTATAGACCAATCGACGAGGAAGTTGGCATGGGGCTAAAGCTTAGGTCAGAAGCCTTCCAATTTTGATGGTCATCGGGTAATATTTAGTGGGTGAAATAGATCATAACATTTGTGTTAAATAAAAGTCGAATTTTCCATTAAATCGGGAATATTTTTAATCCCGGCGAAATCACAAATAGACGAAAATGTTAGCTAGAATGCTTATATCGCAAGAATGGCCGGACCGATTTTGACAAATTTTGTCAATTCAGAATGCCCTCTTGGCATAAATGGATAAAATCTAAAAAATCGTATACAAGATGCCAGTAATGATGCTTATATAGATTTTGTAGTATTTTATGATATTTTTTATTTTTTCATATTTTTTATCGCATGCTATTTTTTTAAATCTGACTTATGATAGTGAAGTGTATATTTTGTAATATTTCTTCAACACAGGTTGGGGTTATTATGTACAGAATCGAATTATGGTCCGTTCCTCACGAAAATGTTCAGAAGGGTAGGTAGCTATGCTCAGAAAGGCTAGGCCTATTGTTTTTAAAGATGATTTTGCAGCCGTTATAAAGATCAGGAATACAAACCAAAGGACACGAAATCTCGCATGCAGTTAGAGTTTAAGACAGCAAAAAAAAAGCCAACATTTCCATTCTATCGAAACGCTGGAGAAATCCAAAATACACAAAGGGCAAACTTCCGACTTTTTTATGCTGATTTCGTTTCCGAATATAGCCTAATATCGTAGACAAGCAAATCATATAGTTGAGTTAATTTGGAGATACAGATGGCGTATCTTGCATTTGGTGGTGAATCAAAACAAAAATGTTTACCTGATCTCCACAATTGAAACCAACCGACACGGAATTTTGCCTGATAAATGAGTTACGGACAGGGAAGAAATCTATCATTGGATTTAGCTGTAAAATGAACCACAACAACTAGCAGCACGACGGAGTGCGTAAATATTCGGCAAATGCCCCTGCTCAAAAAGCTAAGGGTAATATCAGGTCAGTGCTCTATGACACCGTTTTAAAAGCGAAATCTTCCAAAATGGATTTGGACACAAGGGAACTTCTAGCATATTGTAGTGTTGAAGGGTATCCCATGGTCGGCCCCGCACGAATATAGCCTTTGCTTACTTGTTTCCCCTAAGTTTATCCATATTTATCATACTTTCCTCATCTCCGCTGACTCAAAAAAAAAAAGAAGCGGAGCAAAAAACTATCAACCCCAATGGGTTTTATTTTTATTAATTACAACAATTATAGATGCAAGTGCATGGCGTATTATAAATTAATAAAAATTGTTCATTTATAATTTATGTTTAAAACTCTTCAACTAGACCCGAGGGCATTGAAGTGTTCATTCAATAAATCCGCAATAAATCGTGATTTTGAAATCAATTTGCAAAATATTTCACTCCTCTTTCGTGTTCCTGCTGCAGCGACACAAATTTCATTATGTTTATAATGGTGGCCAACAACAACAACAGCAACAAAAAACTATTGTCATTGCAATGTCCTGATAGAAGCATTCATTGTCTGCCTTGTTTGTTTTCTCTTTTCGCTTTTCTTCTTCTCTTCCATGCACTTGAAATTAGATAATTGCATCAACTTCATTTATTATTGGGGTTTTAAGATCTCATCTCGGGTTAAGAGAAGCCCTGCGAAGCCCCTCTGGAAGTGTACTGTTCGTAATAGCTTCAAATACAAAGTTAGTGCGGTTGGTTGACTCGCCGGTTGGGTTGGCTGTCTGGTTCACTGGCTGCTACTTTGGTTGGTCTTTGAAATCTGGTTCAGTAGTGGATGTTTGTGGCATCGTTGCGTTGCCTGTGACGTTCACGAGTGACAGAAATACACTCAGCTTTGCCGGTTTTTAGCCCCATTGACAGAACTGTCAGCGTAATTTTCGTTAACTCCTTTTTGGCGAACTTAACTTGGGTTTCTTTCTATTAGGTCGATGGGGAGGTTAAATGGCGTTAAGAAGAGGGCACAGTGGTTTGAAAGGAGATTTTGAAAGAAGACGTCGTGAGACGCCTCTGAGATCTTCTGTAGAATAAAAGATCTCTGAGAGGCCTTCTTTTTATAGAAACAAATGACAGGTATTCTATTCGATAGAAGACCCCTAAGAGGTCATCCATGGGATAGAAGACCAATGAGAGGCCTTCTATTCCATAGAAGACCTAACGAACGGATGACCTCTTAGGGGTCTTCGGTCGAATAAAAGACATCTCATAGATCTTCTGTAGAAAAGAAGGCCTCTCAGAGATCTAAGATTTATTCTACAGGAGATCTTTAGGGAGGTGTTTTCTATTCTATAGAAGATCCCGGAGATGTTTTCTACTCTATTGAACACCTCAGAGATGTCTTCTCTTCTATAGAATACCCCGGAGAGGTCTTCTATCCAATAGAAGACCAATGAGAGGTCCTGTATTCTACAGAAGACCAATGAGAGGTTCTCTATTCTATAGAGGACCAATGAGAGGTCTTCTATTCTATAGAGGACCAATGAGAGGTCTTCTATTCTATAGAGGACCAATGAAAGGTCTTCTATTCTATAGAAGACCAATGAGAGATATTATTTTCTATAGAAGACCAATGAGAGGTCTTCTATTCTATAGAAGACCAATCATAGGTCTTCTATTCTAAAGAAGACCAATGATAGGTATTCTTTTCTATAGAAGACCAATGATAGGTATTCTTTTCTATAGAGGACCAATGATAGGTATTCTTTTCTATAGAGGACCAATGAGAGGTCTTCTATTCTATAGAAGATCAATGAAAGGTCTCCTATTCTATAGAAGACCAATCAGAGGTCTTCTATTCTATAGAGGATCAATGAGAAGTCTTCTATTCTATAGAGGGTAAATGAGAGGTCTTCTATTCTATAGAATGAGAGGCCTTCTATTCCATAGAAGACCTAACGAACGGATGACCTCTTAGGGGTCTTCGATCGAATAAAAGACATCTCATAGATCTTCTGTAGAAAAGAAGGCCTCTCAGAGATCTAAGATTTATTCTACAGGAGATCTTTAAGGAGGGGTCTTCTATTCTATAGAAGATCCCGGAGATGTTTTCTACTCTATTGAACACCTCAGAGATGTCTTCTCTTCTATAGAATACCCCGGAGAGGTCTTCTATCCAATAGAAGACCAATGAGAGGTCCTGTATTCTACAGAAGACCAATGAGAGGTTCTCTATTCTATAGAGGACCAATGAGAGGTCTTCTATTCTATAGAGGACCAATGAGAGGTCTTCTATTCTATAGAGGACCAATGAGAGGTCTTCTATTCTATAGAAGACCAATGAGAGGTATTATTTTCTATAGAAGACCAATGAGAGGTCTTCTATTCTATAGAAGACCAATCATAGGTCTTCTATTCTATAGAGGATCAATGAGAGGTCTTCTATTCTAAAGAAGACCAATGATAGGTATTCTTTTCTATAGAGGACCAATGATAGGTATTCTTTTCTATAGAGGACCAATGAGAGGTCTTCTATTCTATAGAAGATCAATGAGAGGTCTTCTATTCTATAGAAGACCAATCAGAGGTCTTCTATTCTATAGAGGATCAATGAGAAGTCTTCTATTCTATAGAAGACCAATGAGAGGTCTTCTATTCTATAGAGAGTAAATGAGAGGTCTTCTATTCTATAGAATGAGAGGCCTTCTATTCCATAGAAGACCTAACGAACGGATGACCTCTTAGGGGTCTTCGATCGAATAAAAGACATCTCATAGATCTTCTGTAGAAAAGAAGGCCTCTCAGAGATCTAAGATTTATTCTACAGGAGATCTTTAAGGAGGGGTCTTCTATTCTATAGAAGATCCCGGAGATGTTTTCTACTCTATTGAACACCTCAGAGATGTCTTCTCTTCTATAGAATACCCCGGAATACCCAGGTCCTGTATTCTACAGAAGACCAATGAGAGGTCTTCTATTCTATAGAAGACCAATCATAGGTCTTCTATTCTATAGAGGATCAATGAGAGGTCTTCTATTCTAAAGAAGACCAATGATAGGTATTCTTTTCTATAGAGGACCAATGATAGGTATTCTTTTCTATAGAGGACCAATGAGAGGTCTTCTATTCTATAGAAGATCAATGAGAGGTCTTCTATTCTATAGAAGACCAATCAGAGGTCTTCTATTCTATAGAAGACCAATCAGAGGTCTTCTATTCTATAGAGGATCAATGAGAAGTCTTCTATTCTATAGAAGACCAATGAGAGGTCTTCTATTCTATAGAGGATAAATGAGAGGTCTTCTATTCTATAGAAGACCAATGAGAGATCTTCTATTCTATAAAGATCAATGAGAGGTCTTCTATTCTATAGAAGATCAATGAGAGGTCTTCTATTCTACAGAAGACCAATGAGAAGTCTTCTATTCTATAGAAAACCAATGAGAGATCTTCTATTCTATCTCTGAGAGAGGTCTTCTATTCTATAGAAGACAAATGAGAGGCTTTCTATTCTATAGAAGACCAATGAGAGTTTTCTATTCTATTGAAGACCAATGAGAGGTCTTCTATTCTATAGAAGATCAATGAGAGGTCTTCTATTCTACAGAAGACCAATGAGAAGTCTTCTATTCTATAGAAAACCAATGAGAGATCTTCTATTCTATCTCTGAGAGAGGTCTTCTTTTCTATAGAAGACCCCTGAGAGGTCTTCTAGTCTATAGAAGATCTCTGAGACTTATTTTCGAAAACTTGTGTGAGATGACTTTTTTCTATGGAAGACCACTGAAAGGTCTTGTATTCTATAGATGACATTGTATGAGCAGAGGTCTACTATTCTAGAGAATGTGTTTTATTCTATGGAAGATCTCAAATAAATATCTAAGCGAAAATATCCTCTTCGTTCCCTTTGGAATCACTGTTCCTCGTCTCCTAAGCACATTAACTTACTTCGAGGATATCTTTTAAAGTGTATTCTGCTCGTTTGCAACATCTTAAGCTGGCAGCTGGTGTCGCATCCAATTATTTGATAATTATGTGCTTCATTGGAGCGCATAAGTGTGCTACTGTGGCTGATGGTGATGTTCCACTGCTTTCACAGCTGTTGGTGGCATGTAACTTCAGATGTGAACTTCTTCCTAGGGGAGGAAAACGTCTTCAACCAAATCCTGACTTGGGACAAAACTACACAACAATGCAACCTCCCGCACATCAACACACATACAAAGCAGGATAAGTGTATTTTATTATATTGAACTAACACAAATACACAAATATCTCCATCTTACCTCTATGGTTTTATTTCATTCCGGGAATATATAATTTTCCAATAGAAAAGATATTTTCTGCAGAATGCAATAAAGCCAATAATGTTTTACCAAATGAAGTGCCCTTTTCCGAAGTATTTCTTTGCTTTGGGTTTCTGTGAAATTTTCTTTCAGCATCGAAACACAAGGATGTCGGTTTGCTTTGAAAATATTTTATTTCATAAGGGAAATCTGTAGATTTTATTTACATTGACCCAAATACCTTGAATATTCAACTTGCTATGTAATTCCACTTATGTTGGTCAAGGTAACTATTTCAACTTGAATTATAAATGGATATTGATGTGAGTATCTTTTGGTGTCATTTGAAAAAATCGAAGAAGGATTTTCAGATCCGCAGAATATTTCTGGTATGGAAAAGGGGGAAAAGTGAATGAATTTTTTATAGAAAAAAATCACGGCACAGTTACTGAGGCATTTTTTCTATAGAAAAAAAAAACACGGCTCAGTTGCTGAGGCATTTCTTTTTTATAAAAAAAAAACACGGTTCAGTTTCCGAGGCATTTTTTTTATAGAAAAAAACACGGCTCAGTTACAGAGGCACTTGTTTCTGTAGAAAAAAATCAGGATTCAATTATTGAAAAAAATGGGGGTACATATGATATTGTGGACCTATTAAGACAAATCTATGTCTGGGTGTAAAGTACTGACAAGGAACTCCTTGTGTGGATTTTCAGATAATTCCATTGGAAAAAGTGGCTAAAATCATCAAACTACTGAATATCGGGGGGTATCGTTATATGGGGGATATACGATATTACGGACGGACCGTTATATGGGGGCTATACGATATCGTGGACCTATATAGATAATTCTCTGCTGAGATATAAAGTACCCACAAGGAACTTCTTGTGTGGATTTTCAGACAATTCCGTTGAAAATGTGGGTTAAATCATCAAAATACCGAATATCGGGGGGTACAGTTATATGGGGGATATACGATATCGTGGACCGATATAGATAATTCTCTTCCGATGTATAAAGTACCCATAAGGAACCCCTTGTGTGGATTTTCAGAAAATTCCGATGAAAAATGTGGGTAAAGTTATCAAAATACCGAATATCGGGGGTACCGTTATATGGGGGATATACGATATCGTGGACCTTTATAGACAATTTCTCTCAGGGGATGAAGTACTCACAAGGGACTCCTTTTGTGGAATTTCAGACAATTCCATTGAAAAATGTGGCTAACATCATCAAAATACCGAATATCGGGGGTACCGTTATGTGGGGGCTGTACGATATAGTGGACCGATATAGCCCATCTTCGAACTTGAACTGCCTGCAGACAAAAGAGAGATCCGTGCAAAATTTTAGCTTTCTATCTTAATTTGTTTAGACTGTAGCGTGATTACAACAGACGGACAGACGGACGGACATGGCTAAATCGTCTTAGAATTTTACGCTGATCAAGAATATATACACTTTGTTGGGTCTAAAATGATTATTTCGATGAGTTACAAGCGGAATGACGAACTTAATATACCCTCCATACTATGTATGGTGGAGGGTATAAAAATATATATCGGAGCCGAGTTGTACAGAATGAAAACATACGTCCCGAAATTTACTCCATTTAGGCTGATATAAGACACTATTTGCACAATAAACCTGAAATCGCAATAAAGACATATATGGAAGCTGTATCCAAATCTGTGCCAATCTCGATACAATTTTTCGTATTTTCAAGCTCTATCAGATATCTGGTACCATAATACGCCCGTGAGGGACTTAAAACCGTATTAAACATATATATGGGAGCCATACCTATATCTAAAAAAATTTTCTACGAATTCGGTGTACTTGCTTCTAGACTGAATTCGGTCGGATGTACCAAAATTCAGTTCATTTGGACTGATATTGGCTATTTGGTGCACAAAAACCTAAAAACGGATATGGGAGCTACATCCAAATCTAAACTGATCTTGAAAAAAATTTAAACACTTATTTCTGAGCTGTATCTGATATCTAGTACCATAGGTCATTGTGCATATTACGAATGTGAGGGACTTAAAACCCCAAATCGGATGAAACATATATATGGCAGCTATGGGCATATCTAAACCGATTTTCCCCCAAAATTTGATGTACTTGCTTCCAGACTGAATTTAGTCGGATGTACCACTATTCAGGACCTTTCGACAGAATTTGGCCATTTGCTGAACAATTAACCCGAAATTGGTTGACGATATATCTCGATACAATTTGTAGGCAATTTTGAACTCCATAAGTTATCTGGAACGAAAGACCAATGTTGTGGAGTGCATATTACGCATGTGAGGGACTTTCAACCCCAAATCGGATTAAACATATATAAGGAATCTATAGCTAATCTGAACCGATTTTCACCAAAATTTGAAGCACTTTCTTTTAGGCTAAATATTGTCGTAAGTGCCAAAATTCAGTCCATTTGGGCTGGCATTAGTCATTCGATGAACAAAAAACATGAAATCGTATTAAGATATAAATAGGAGATATATCCAAATCTGAACCGATCTTGACAAAACTTAAAACACTTATTTCTGAGCTATATCTGATATCTGGTACCATAGGTCATTGTTGTGGAGTGCATATTACGAATGTAAGGGACCTAAACACCAAATCGAATGGAACATATATATATGGGAGCTATAGCTATATCTGAACCGAATTTCTCGGAATTTGATGTACTTGCTTCTAGACTGCAATCGGTGGGATGTACCAAAATTGAGGACTTTTGGACTGATATTGGCCATTTGGTGCACTATTAACCCGTAATCGGTTGAAGATATATATTGGAGCTATATCTAATTCTGATCCTATTTTCACCAAAGGGATTGTCCTTGGCCAAACAAATATTGTTTTCAAAATTTCATCGCAATCGGATAATAAATGCCACCTGCATTTTGTTCACAAATATACATGGACGGACGGACAGACGTCAGTCATAAATCGACTCAGAAAGAGATTCGACTCAGATAAGTGATACGTAAAAGTAACTATGGGTCTATTTCGCTTCCTTCTCCATGTTACAAAGAATACAAAAAGACATAATACCCTTACCACTATGCGGTGAAGGGTATAAAAATCACGGTCACGCACAGATGTGTATCAGTCGGTTAATTCCTCATGGCAATATTCCTCTTCTAAAGAATTGAATAAAATGCCAACATGTTGAACAAATCACTGCTTGAGTAAATTAAATAAAATAAAGTACTCAAGTAACTCTGCTTCCCAAAAAAACAACAACACCAACAACCACCAGCTCTTAATGGAATATTTTGTAAGAACTTATTTGAATTTTGTAATCATTTTTTTCTTCTTTCCAGAAACCAACCAACTTACAACAGCGGGGAGTTGGGAGTTGGGGGGGCAATCTAATTTTCTTTCAATAAGACTTAGACTTGAATGATAGAGTCAAAATGATGACTAACCAAAGAGAATTGAAATGAATGAGTGAATGGAACCAGCTTTGCATAAGTTTCTTGGAAAGCTTCAAGTAAAAGGGGGAAAATCAGTTACTGTTTTCAAAACCAAAAACAAAAAACGACAACAAGTAGATGATAAAGTTAACTTGTCTATCAGTCGCTCTCTCTCTCTCTCTCTCTCTCTCCTCCCGTCTTGTTACTATTTGTCGTCCTGTCATAATGATGTTTAAATGTCAGTTAACAAGTATTTTGTGCCATTATCTTTCATTTGTCCTCCACACAAACACAGCTGCACAGACACACAACCATACAAGGGTAGTTCTTGTGATTGTGGTTGTATTTATAAAAAATCTTAATGACAAAGTTTTACTTCCCCTACTTTTAATACTTTCTAAAGAAGTAGTCTCGCTCCCTCCAACTCTCTCTCGGCCTTTCTCCTTCCCGCTTTAAGGATATAAACGAACTTTGTAGAGAAAGAAAATAAAACTAAATCTGGTAATGAAATCACCAGAAACAAGTTCATTATAAGAAACATTACTTAATAGTAACATCATTTACTATGTCCAGCCCCCCATTTAATGGATGGAGGGGGGGGGGGGTAGACGGCCACATTATAAAGATTTAATTTTTTAAGTTTTTATCTTTATTAATTTGACACTGAATAATTTGAGTTGACATCAACTCAATAGAGTATTTATGGACAAGTCAAGATGAGTGTAATGGTCAAAGTGATGTGACTTTAAGTAGAGGAACAACAAAATAAAAGAGACTGACAGGGTTCCTAAAAGAACATTGAACTTCATTCCAAAGACTAATAGGATTCTCAAAAGGCTGCCAAAAAATACTTCAGTAGCTTTATCTTGATTTATTTTCTATACAAAAGAAATGGGAAATCAGTAAGTTCGGCCGGGCCAAAATTTGAATATCTTCCACCAATTAGGAAGGAATTTGCAATTTTTCAAGGAAAATACATATCACAAATATACGGAATATATGGATATAGCGTTAAATTAGGGCCTATTGTGATATTCAAATACGGTACTTGAAACAATTCCAGTGAATGACGTCGCTATAATTATCACAATACCGAATATAGGGAGGTATCGTTATATGGCAGTTATAAGAAAATGTGGAGGGAGAATTTCCGATGACAGGCTCTAGTACCCATTGCGAACTTACAAATAGAATCAATTCCGGTGGGTAATATGAAAATCATTAAACTACCGAATAAAAGGTGGTACCGTAATATTGGGCTTATACGAGGACGAGGCCCTGTATGAGCAATTATATACCATAGGATGTAGTCCCCGTTAGGCACTTCAAATTCCAAATTAAAAGCAATTCCGATGAAAAGCAAATCGTCAAAATACCGAATATCTGGAGGTATAGATATATGGGGATTATACCCAAATATTGACAGTTCTAAACAAGGATGTTTCTTTCGCATGCTGCCAATTTGCAGCAAATTCAGATTGAAATTGTGATCAAAACCTCCGAATCCTGTCGGTAAAGTTATATTAGGCCTGTAAGGTCTGAGTAAAATTATATGAACCTCGTTGTCTTCTATAAGAAGACCTCCTTCCGGTTTTCTATAATAAGATTTCGCCCTGGTTTTTTATAAGAAGACTTCGTAGTCTTCTGTAAGAAGACTCGTTCCGATCTTCTATAAGAAGACCTTGTTCTGATCTTCTATAAGAAGACCTCGCACTCGTCTCTTATAAGAAGACCTTGTTCTGGACTTCTATAAGAAGAATTAATTCTGGTCTTCCATAAGAATACCTCATTCTGGTCTTCTATAAGGAGACCTCGTTGTGGTCTTCTATAAGGAGACCTCGTTGTGATCTTCTATAAGAAGACCTCTTTCTGGTATTCTATAAGAAGACTTCGTTCTGGTCATCTCTAAAAAGACCTCATTCTGATCTTCTACAAGACCTCGTTCTGGTCTTCTATAAAAATAACTTTTTGTCTTCTATAAGAAGACCTCGTTGTCTTCTACAAGAGGACTTCTTTCTGGTTCTCTATAATAAAACCTCGCTCTGGTCTTCCATAAGAAGACCTCGTTCTGGTCTTCTATAAGAACACCTCGTTCTGGTCTTCTGTAAGAAAACCTCGTTCTGGTCTTCTATAAAAAGATTTCGTTCAGGTTGTCAATAGAAGACCTCGTTCTGGTCTTCTATAAAAAGAACTCCTTGTCTTCTATAAGTAGACCTCGTTGTCTTCTACAAGAGGACTTCTATCTGGTTTTCCATAATAAAACCTCGCTCTGGTCTTCTATTATTAGACCTCGTTCTGGTTATCTATAAGATTTCAGCAACATTATTCACCGGAATTGTTTCAAATTTCCTTCTGGAAGATCCTAATGGGTACTACAACCTAAGACAGAAAATTGTCTGTGCAGGTCCACATCTTCGGTACTTCCCCATATCCCGTATTATCATGATTTTTGCGACATTATTTACCGTAATTGTAACAAATTTCGTATATGAAGTTCGTAACGGGTACTAGAGCCTATGACAAAAAATTTCGTATAGAGGTCCACGTCTTCGTATAGCCCACATATAACGGTTTTCATTTAAGTGGTAGTTTTCGGATTTTTTTTTTTAATTTTTCAATTTTCTAATTTTTTCAATTTTCTAATTTTCTATAAAAAGTACGGCCCGGCCGAACTTAGCTTCCTTTTTGCTTGTTTTAAAATAATCCTTCTCCAAGTGATATCATGCACTCCATAGCAAACTATAACTGCTCTAAAGCCAAATTTTGATGGTGGTATGGTCTGCTTGAAATAAATTCTTTTGTTACGAGAGCTCTACTGTGGTGTAGGGTATCATATAGTCGGCCCCTAGTTTTATTTTATAGGTATCATCTATCATCTTAAGAAAAAAATTTGGTCTTCCTCAAGATACCATACTCTTCTCCTACAAGAAGACCTTTTGGACTTCTTTATCAATACGTATCGTATTTATCGTACTGCTTGGTCAGTTATAAGAAGATTTAATTTTCTTCGTTTTAAAACCCTTTTACCTCCAATAGATTGATCCATAAAAAACTTAATTCTGGGCCACAAGACAACCATACGTTGTACCTAAAAGGACCTATTCGTCTCTTTCATACAATACGGTACTTCTTAAAAATATTTGGCCACAAGAAAATATTTGGCCTTCCATTAAAAAACCTAGTGGTCTTTTAGAAGAAAACCTACCGACCAATTGCTCTACTATGAGAACAATATCCTTTTATTTAAAGAACAATAAAATAAACTTTTCTTGAAGTTAAAAAGACACGCAAATATTGCCCCTCATACACACACACACACACTCTTCCTTGGCACCCATACCATAATCCCTATTGAAAACTATAATCTCGCCGAACAAATTGTCTGAGAGTAAAGTTTTGAAGCAATGCAAGAAAAAAATGTATAACTACAACAGATTCACTCAAAGAATGAAGGAAATGGCGGAGAGGGGATCCGAAACAAGTGGAACCTTCATGCAATTTCATAATCTTTAACTAAGCGTATCCTACCCATCTAGACAACGACACGTAGTCATGTTCAACATTGTCTGAAAGATGCTGTTCCATTTTTTTTTTCTGCCAGGAATGCCCTTGGCAAATGTTACAACGCTGCTGTTGTTCTGCTCTTTTCCACTCAACAATTCCCAAGAATTAGATCCCCCGGGAGATGGCAATCAAAATCAAAAGGTAGAGTTTAGGAGGCAGTGGGGAGGGGGGAGCATTGCAATAATGTGCGTGTGTATATGTCTCTCCCATCGCTGCTGCATATAAGTTGGCATTCAACCTTGTTAATACGACATGATATGCAGTATTTACAGCTGCAATTGTCGTACAATGGAGGTAGGACAACTAAGGCGGCTCTGTGACGAGTGAGGGGAAACATTGGCGGATACATTGCTAACGCCAAACATATCCTGTTTCTATTTTTACAACTTCGTCTGTTGGTGATAAATTTCAACAATGCAAACGAGTCGCAAAAACTATGTAAGACGCAAACACATACACACAGACACACATAGACAAATACATTGAAATAAATCAACTATGCTATGAGTACAACTACACACATATTTACTATTGCCAACATGTACAGCCATTAGCAAACATAGTTATTCGGGCTAAGTGGTTACAATCAGGTGGGTGGTAGTTAGTTAACTGAAAGTTTAAAGTAAAAATATGGAGAGAATTTGCATCGTGCGTTTCTGAAGCAATTAACTAATCCCATATCGACCCCGACTAGAATTAGAAAGGTGCCAGACCATAATTAAGGGCACAATTCCTGAAACATACTCTCACAAATAAATTAGGACCGCATTACATGCTTAAAGTTTTCAACTGTCTAACTACTCAATTCTCTCCTACTTCATTTTTATAACCTCCACCATAGCATGGAGGGTATATTTAGTTTATAATTCCGTTTGTAACATCTCGAAATATACATTCTACACCCCATAATGTATATATATTCTTGATCAGCATAAAATTCTATGTCTTGATCAGCATAAAATTCTATGTCGAGCGACGTCCGATTATCTGTCTTTCCGTCTGTGGAAATTACTCTAGCTTCCGTACAGGCTGAAACAAAACCAGTAAAGAAAGTCCTAAAGTCGGGCGGGGCCGATTTTATGATACCCTACACCACTTTGCTAATTTAGTAGAGCTCCACATAAAAATTAAAAGTTTTTGTGGGAGAATTCAATCGTACACGATATGATTATAATTATAATTTAAAGTTCAAAGGACTAAATATGCCGAAGCATTTGTATCTTTTAAATTCGGACTTGTATTGTACATTTGGTGCAAAATTAATTTGAAATCAGATAGAGATATATATAGGAGCTATATCCAAATCTGAACCGATCTCGATAAAATTTGACAAAGATATTTCTGAGCTGCATTTAATATATTTACCCAAATATTGTTTTTGCAGAGTGCATATTACGGCGGCGGTGGACAAAAATAACAAATCGGAACAATATATATGGGAGCTATAGCTATATCTGAACCGATTTCGATCAAATTTGGCATACTTATTTTCAGGCATAATTTGGGTGTATATGCAAAATTCCATACAATTCGGGAAGATATTACACGTTTGGTGCAAAATAAAAGGCAAATCGGACGAAGATATATATGGGAGCTATATCTAAATTTTGACCGATTATCTCCAATTTCAACAAGGTTCGTCCTTGGGCAAAACAAAAGATCTTTGCAAAATTTCATCTGGATCGGGCAATAAATGCGACCTGTACTTTGTTTACAAAAAACATGGACAGACGGACGGACGGACATGCATAAATCGACTCAGAATGTGATTCTATGCAGATCATCAAAAGGAACTATGGGTCTATCTAGTTTCCTTCTGCCTGTTACTAACAAATGAACAAAGACATAATACCCTGACCAGCCTTGGGTACAAAAATGAGCTCGATGTGAACCCATTGAAATTCCAAATAGTGCAAGAACAACAGAAAGAAAGAGGCCGAACGAGGTAAACTGCCGCATTTGGTTTTCTCCGATGAGAAAACATTCGGTGTCCAACATTTTGTAAACAAACAAAATGATCGTGTTTACTTGCCAAAGAGGTCAGTTGAAATTCGGTTGGCCACCAGAACTCAACCGCCGGCTATGGTGATGGTGTGAGCCGCCATAACAGCCGATGGTCGCTCTCCGCTCGTATTAATCGACCGTGGCATCAGAATAAATGCGGAATATTACCGCCAAAATATTCTGGAGGGTGTTTTAAAGCCTTGGGCACGCAAACATTTTGGCCGCAGACCTTGAACATTCCTACACAACTCACCACCATCGCACTCAGCACACGCCACTCAAGAATGGTTACAAAATGAGGTTCCTCGCTTAATTTCCAACGCACAATGGACATCAAAATCTCCGGATACCAACCGTTGGACTATTGTGTCCGGAGTATTTTGGAAAGCAAGGTTGACACTAAAAAATACCAAAGTGTCGATCACCTCAAGCAAGCACTCCGCCGGAAATGGGCCAAAATATCGCAGAGCAACATTCGGGCACCGTTTGACGTTTTCATTAGCCGTTTGAAAGCCAAAATTCGTGCCAAAGGTGACCAATTCGAACAAATCTAAACTTATTCTAAAATTTAAAGCTATTTCCGACATTTTTTCCTTTCATTCAATGAATAAAAAATGTAAAATTTATGGCGCTTGACTTTGTTGCTGTTTTTTATCCCACCCTGTATATATTCATAATCAGCATAAAATTCTAAGTCGAGTTAACGATGTCCGTCTGTCTCTCTATCTGTCTGTTGAAATCGCGATACAGCTCACATTATTTGACGTAGGGCGTCAAAATTTAGCAGAACCATTTGTATTGTGCCTAGGATGGTTGGTTTTGAAAATGTATCTGTCCAAGTTTTGGTATAGCCCCACATAACGGTACGTCCCGGTATTTTAATGATTTTTGCCACATTTTTGAAGAAATAAAGCAAGAAAACTCATTTTATAACTATTCTTGGGTAGCGCGTGCTGAGTGTGATGGTGCTGAGTCCTGTTGGAATGTCCAAGATCTGCGGCCAAAATGTTTGCGTGGCCAAGACTTCAATACACCCTCCAGAATATTTTCGCGATAATATTCGGCACTTATTCTGATGCCACGGTCGATTAATACGAGTGGAGAGCGACCATCGGCTGTTATGGTGGCCCACACCATCACCATGGCCGGCGCTTGAGATCTAGTGGCCAACCGAAGGTGCATATTTTCAGCTGACCTCTTTGGCAAGTAAACACGATCATTTTGTTTGTTTACAAACTGCTGGGCAAAGAATGTTTTCTCGTCGCAGGAAACTAAATTCGGCAGTTCACCACTTTCGGCCAAGCGGCCAATCTCTAACAAAGCAAATCTTTAGCTCTTTTGAGTCTATTTTCTTTCTGTTGCGGTGTAAGAATTTCAATGGCTTTACCTCCAGCTCATTTTACAATATTTGCGAATGGAATATTGCGATATGCTCACGAGCCATTTTTGGGCCACTGCGACGCGGTTTTCGATCAAGTCGCTTCTTTACTTTTCGAACCATTTTTGCTGATGTTGCTGATTTTCACATTTAAATTCTGGAGTGCTCCAACGATAGCCTCTTGTGGTTTTCCTGCCAAATACAAAGAAATCACACTATCACGCTTGAATTCCATCACGAATAACATTTTTTCTGGAATATTCTCAACAAAATGCTTTTGTACGCTTGTAAATAATATAATGAGCTATCATTGGAAACATTTTAACAGCTGTCGGACGAGTGGCAGCAGTCTGAAATTGGTTGTAGTTTTTCATCTCACCTTGTAGTTCATAATGAGTTCTAGCTTGGTGGCAGAACATTGAATATTTAGTTTCACGTTTCCCTATAGCGCACATATAACGAATTCACACCGGTACTCGGTATTTTGATAATTCTAGTCACATTTACCCACGAAATTCTTTCCGATTTGGCATTTTAGAAGATTTGATAGATGATAATCCTCGAGGTATAAATTTGTCTTTTGAGGTTCACGTTTTGGTATGGCCCGATATAACGGCCTCACTCACTTTTTGGTTTTTTAATAAGTTTAACTGCACTATCCGAACGGTCTTACTGATATCTTAAGTTTTTTAATGAAACACACTTGATTTCAGATACTTTTATATAAAAATGTTTCCTTTTCCCCAAGGTGAAGTGCATTAAAAGTTCGGTCGGTTGAATTTAATGTTTTCTTTTTACTTTTTAAATATTGTAATATTGTAAAAAACGGGACACTATCTTACAAATCTCAAAAAATGCTATAACTTCCTACTATCACCAGATTTTTTGACCATCCTGTATATCTCAATTGAACGTGACTGTATGCTGCACATTAAAAAAATGAATCCTTGCAAATCTCTTTCTTCCCCTTTTTTTGCAAATCCGTTGAATTTTCCAAGAGCACTAACACTGCTTCACATTCAGCATTACCTGGCAAATTCGCAAGGGTGGAGAATATCTAAAAAGATGTTCTCACGAAGAAAGCACAAATTCAGAAATATTGCATGGAAATCAACTCACGTACAATTTGTTTTGCTTAATCCATAAATGGTTGCAAATCTACACGAACTTACACACACATACATCTTCACACACACAATAGTTTGCATATGTGAGTATGCAAAAGATACATAGTAATATTTGAAGAAACTAGAAGATGTCAGAATTGCGACAGTCGCATGGCATGTGTCATTGCGAAGGGGATGCGCAGCATCTTATCTACAGAATCACACGAAATAGTCAAATTAAATAAAGAACTATCGACGCTGCACGTAAGTAGCGTTTTAGTCGAATATATTTTAGGAAAACGTTTCGAAATTTGTCTGCGAAAATAATTTAATTAGTTTTTTATTAGATGTGAAATAAAAGCTAAGATATGTACTTTTCAAAATGACAAGAAAGTACTTATTATTTTGTCTACAAATAATTGTCCATTCAGTAAATTTGGAGCATTCGCTTGGGAGTTGGAATTTTTACAAAACACGTGAGTATGTGGTCAATGAACTTATTTATGTAAAAACAAGTAAAAAAGCAATAAGTTCGGTCGGGCCGAATTTTGAATACCCTCCACCATTTGGAACGAATTAGAAAATTTTCAGAAAAATAAAATCCGTTAAAAAGTCTTTTAAAATCTTTAAAATATCTACGATATTGTGGACCTATAAAGACAAATCTATGTCTGGGTGTAAGGTACTCACAAGGAACTCCTTGTGTGGATTTTCAGATAATTCCATTGGAAAAAGTGGCTAAAATTATCAAAATACCGAATATAGGGGAGTACCGTTATATGGGAGATATACGACATTGTGGACCGTTTCAATTCCGTTTCAGGGGTAAAGTGCTCACAAAGAACATCGTGTGTGGATTTTCAGACAACACGATTGGAAAATGTGGTTAAAATCATCAAAATACCGAATATCGCGGGGTACCGTTATGTGGGAGCTATACGTTATCGATAACCTATATAGAGAATTTTCTGTCGAGGGGTAAAGTGCTCACAAGGAACCCCTTGTGTACAAAGAACTCCTTGTGTTCAAAGAACTCCTTGTGTACAAAAAACTCCTTGTGGCCATTCCTTTGAAAAATATGGCTAAAAACATCAAAATACCGAATATCGGGGGTACCCTTATATGAGGGCTACACGATATCGTGGACCTATATAGATAATTCTCTGCCGAGGTATAAAGTACCCACCAGGAACTCCTTGTGTGGATTTTCAGGCAATTCCGATGAAAAATGTGGGTAAAATCATAAAAATACCGAATATCGGGGGGTACCGTTATATAGGGGATATATGATATGGCGGACCTGTATAGACAATTCTCTCTCAGGGGGTGAAGTACTCACAAGGAACTACTTGTGTGGATTTTAAGACAACTCCATTTAAAAGTGTGGGTTAAATCATCAAAATACCGAATATGGGGGGGGGGGTACAGTTCTGTGGGGGTATACGATATCGTGCACCTATATAAACAATTCTTTTTGAGGGGGTAAAATGCCCACAAGGTACTCCTTTTGTGGAATTTTAGACAATTCCATTGAAAAATGTGGGTTAAATCATCAAAATACCGAATATCTGGGGGTACTCTTATATTAGGGCTACACGATATCGTGGACCTATATAGATTATTCTCTGCCGAGGTATAAAGTACCCACAAGGAACTCCTTGTGTGGATTTTCAGACAATTCCATTGAAAAATGTGGTTAACATCATCAAAATCTCGAATATCGGGGGTACCGTTATATGGGGGATGTACGATATCGTGGACCTGTATAGACAATTCTCTCTCAGGGGATAAAGTACTCGCAAGGAACTACTTGTGTGGATTTTCAGACAATTCCATTGAAAAATGTGGTTAAC
This sequence comes from Musca domestica, assembly GCF_030504385.1. Classification (NCBI taxonomy): domain Eukaryota; kingdom Metazoa; phylum Arthropoda; class Insecta; order Diptera; family Muscidae; genus Musca; species Musca domestica. Next base: position 4,184,164 of record NW_026712340.1, on the reverse strand, counting down.
ATCATCAAAATCTCGTATATCGGGGGTACCGTTATATGGGGGCTATACGATATAGTGGACCTATAAAGCCCATCTTCGAACTAGACCTGCCTGCAGACAAAAGAGAGATCTGTGCAAAATTTTAGCTTCCTATCTTAATTTGTTTAGACTGTGGCGTGATTACAACAGACGGACAGACGGACGTCTTAGAATTTTACGCTGATCAAGAATATATATACTTTGTTGGGTCTAAAATGATTATTTCGATGAGTTACAAACGGAATGACGAACTTAATATACCCTCAATACTTTTTTTGGCGGAGGGTATAAAACTTATTTGGTATCTCGAAACAAAAGCCCAGAATTTTACAAACACATTTTAATCATATCAAATATGGGTCAAGTGCGAAAATCGACAATATTTCTTGTACTTATCTCACTCACGAAAGGTAAAGTGTGAAATAGGTGAAGTTTGAAATTTCTTCAAATTTCGCATATCCCAATATTTTTTTTACTTATTTAATTATACCCTCAGCCATATGGCTACAGAGGGTATTTATCATTTGATACGGCCAAAACGTGCCTCATCGAAATAACGGGTTTAGACCCTAGGTCTCTTTGGACCAAATCCGTGGAGTTTATCTACCGATGTCCATCCGTTCGTCTTTCTGTCTTGCTAGCTGGTTTGCACGATAACTCACGGAGGAAGTATCCGAATTGGTCCAAACTTGGTGCTTCGAAATATTTCTGTCAAACTTAGATCGAGTTCGGAGATGGGCAATATCGGTCCACTGCTTCTGGTACCAGACTAAGAAAAACAAAAATATTTTACGGCACAGAAAGAGAAAGGATAGTCCGATTTTGTTCCAACCTTACAAATCATAATATTTGCATCAGTGCTAGGCCAGGTGCTAAAATGGACAATGTCAAAAAAATGTCAAATACCTCACCCACAAAGGATTAAAATTTTGAATAATTAGTTCTCTTTTAAAATGTGATGTAAAAGTCCGATAGTCTCCAAATTGCACAGATTACAACATTTAAATTAATCCAAGTTCTGGTGTGAAGATGAGATATATCGGTCCACCCCTTCTGGTACCTCCCCCATAAAGGGCAAACGTTTTGAATAACCAAAACGATTATAAAATCCGAAATAAACATCCGGTTCTTTTCATATTTCACTTATCCCATTATCTCTACTAATACAAAATCTGCTATGAAGATGGGATGTATTGGCGCATACCTTCTGGTACCTACCCCACAAATGGTCAAAATTTTTTTTCTTCTGCTACAAAACGAAGAAGAAGAGATCTTTCAAGCATTTCTTCTTTGATAGACATATATATCGCACATATTTTGCTATACATTCGATTTGTTGGATGTTAACATCAATGTAAAGATCAGAAGTAACCTTGTCATGGCTTTGCGATTTCGCCGGGATTTAAAATATTCGCGTTTTAATGAAAAATTTTGAATTTTTTCAACACAAAAGATATGGTCTATTTTACCCGCTAAATATTATCCGATGACCACCCAAATTGGTAGGCTTCTTCCCCGTCCTAAACTCTAGCTACATGCTAAATTCCGCGTCGATTGGTCTATAATTGCGAGCTGTATAGCTACTGCAAAATCCGACATTTTTTCAGTATTTGGTCCATTTCAACCCCTAAACATTTGGCGATCATCTCAAAAAGAAATAGGGTTCTATTCTGGCCCGACCCCGACCTCCATTCCAAATTTCGTGAAGATCGAGCCATAATTGCGACCTGTGGAGTGATTACAAATTAACATGGACAGACGGACAGACGGACGGACGGACATACATAGCTATATCGACTCAGCTCGGCAAGCTAGGATGATCCATATATACTTTCCTATGTGGGAAACCAATATTTCGTGGTGTTACATAATTTTTGGCCCAATCAAACTTATAATACCCCCAACACATAGTGTTGTAGGGTATAAAAATCAATTGTTGTTTGTTGGTAACGGAATCAGTTGAAAACGGCTAGACCGATTTGCATAATTTTTTGTACAAACGTTTGTCATACTCAGAGTTAGGTTTTTAAAGAAAAAAATATTGACCACGCCTACTTCCATTTGATTTATCTAAAATCCTTATATTTGTAATATAATGAAAATATCGATATGAAAATTATTACACGAGATACTGTTGATTTTCCATAAAACACTAAGTATTTATTTGGGGGCCGAGGAACTGACCAGGCTTACTATTTAATCTATATATATACAAATCAGTTGTTGTTCGTTTGTAATTGAATCAGTTCAGAACGGCTGGACCTGCACAGACAATTTTCTGTCATAGGCTGTAGTATCCATTACAAACTACAAATACCAAATTTGAAACAATTCCGGTTAATAATGTCGTTGAAATCATTAAAATAACGCATATCTGGAGTTACCGTTATATGGGGGCTATACGAATACGTGGACCTGAATAGACAATTTTCTGTCTTAGGCTGTATTATCCATTATGAACTTCAAATACTAAATTTGAAATAATTGCGTTGAATAATTTCGCTAAAATCATGAAAATACCTAATATCGGGAGGTACCGTTATATGGTGGCTATACGAAGACGTAGGGTGCAGTATCCGATACGAACTAGAAATACCAAATTTGAAACAATTCCGGTGAATAATGTCGCTAAAATAATTAAAATACCGCATATCTGGAGATACCTTTATATGGGGGTTGGTAAACGAATACGTGGACCTGAATAAACAATTTTCTGTCGTAGGCTGTAGTATCCATTACGAACTTCGAATACCAAATTTGAAACAATTCCGGTGAATAATGTCGCTAAAATCATCCAAATAACCAATATCGGGAGGTATCGTTATAGGGGGGGGGGGGGTCTATACGAAGACGTGGAGCTACACAGACAATTTTGTGTCATAGGCTGTTATTACGAACATCAAATACCAAATTTGAAAAAAAAAAACAAAAAACCTTAAAAGTCTTGACATATCAATGTTCCCATATCATGGTTGTAAGTCAACATTTAGGTTTAGGTTTTTTTCAAAGAGAAAACTTAACTTTACATCTTATATTAGGTTCCTAAAAATATGCATTATACACTAATGATACGGGCCAGCAACGCGGTCCGGGTCAGCTAGTAGTTCATACAAAGTAAAGGAAGGAAGTACCCAATACAGTCCAAAGCTGGCACGTCGCCATGTTAATATCATATTTTTTAGGTCCGGTAGGAAATGGACAATGGACTCCATAAAGGGTTAACTATTTGAACAATCATTACAGAAGACAAAATGTATTTAAATAATCGAACATTGGCTGAGGTATACATCCGTCGGCAAAACCGACTGATACTTTTTAACTTGCTTTGTTGGAAAATATTCAGGCCTTTTTCATTCCACTCTCCACAAATACTAACAGTTCAGCCTGGCCGAACTTTTTATACACTGCAAATTATCAAAGTAAAATTAAATAATGAAATCAATACCAATCAGACTGCATATAATATAAACCTTTGTGCCAAATTTCAAAGCTCTAGATTAAATAATGTGGACTCTATCGTGACTTCAACAAACAGACGGACATCGCTAAATCGACTTAGAATTTTACGCTGATTAAGAATATATATTCTTTTTGGCGTCTCCGACGAATATTTCGAGGTGTTGCAAACGGAATGAAAATGTGAAATACCTTACATTGTATAGTGGAGGGTATAAAAACAACCCAGGAAGGAACTATTCACATTTGTCCAAGTTAGGGTATAGACCCCATATATAACGGTTTTAATACAGCCCCCATTTGCGACAAAAAATAAGATATTCCAAGCAATTCCAGCTCGCTGTTTCTGTAGAAATGTAAAACATTGTCACAAAACGTTTTTACACCCTACACCACATAGTGGTATCGGCATTATGTCTTTGCGCATTTGTTTGTAACATGGAGAAGGAAGCGAGAAAAGCCCATAGTTACTTTTGAGGATCTTCATAGAATCACTTTCTGGGTCGATTTATGCATGTCAGTCTGTCTATCCATCTTTCTGTTCGTTCATATGTTCTTCTGAACAAAAAGCAGGTCGCATTTATTATCCGATTAAGATGAAATTTTGCAAACAATATCTGTTTGGCCCAAGGACGAACCCTATAGATATTGGCGAGAATTGGTTCGAATTTAGGTATAAAGGTATTTAGGTATAAAAAAAACCGCAACAAAGTCAACCGTCGTGACTTTTACATCTTTTTTTAAATTTTATTGAATGAAAGCTAAATAGCATCAAATTTTAGCATAAGTTTAGATTTGTTCGAATTTATCACCTTTGGCACAAATTATGGCCTCCAAACGATCAATGAAACCGTCACACACTGCCCGAATGTTGATCTGCGGTATGTTGACCCATTCCAGGCGAAACGCTTGCTTGAGGTAATCGACACTTTAGTATTTTGTGGTGCCACCCTTGCTTTTCAAAATACTCCAGACACAATAGTCCAACGGATTGGTATTCGGAGATTTTGCTGGCCATTGGGCGCTGAAAATGAAGCGAGGAACCTCACTTTGTAACCATACTTGGGTGGCCAAAATGTTAGCGCACCCAAGACTTTATTGTACCCTCCAGAATATTTTCGCAATAATATTCGGCATTATATTCTGGTCGATTAATACGAGCGGAGAGTGACCATCGGCTGTTATGGCGGCCCACACCATCACCATGGTGCAATTCTTTAGCTCTTTTGAGTCTATTTTCTTTTTACTGCGGTGTAAGTTTTTGCACTTTTTGGGATTTCAATGGCTTTACCCCGAGATCATTTTTCAATATTTGCCGAATTCAATATTGCGATATGTTCAGCTCACGAGCCATTTTTCGGCCACTGGAAGGTTATTTTTCCAATTCGACATTTTACAGCTTTTGAGACATAGCTGCACCTGCAGTTTTAAGGATTTCAAGACAATTGATGATTTTACAATAATTTGCGTTTTCACATTGTTACAATTTAAATATTTTATGTTAAATTTAATAATTTTCACGAAAATGCATAAACTTTTTTCAAAACCGTTGAAAATTAATTTCAATAATGATATATTTCACTTTTCCCCTCGCCATTTTCGTTGCTTTTGTCTACCAAACAAAAGAGTAAAGTTAGTTTCAAGTTCGTTAACGCATCCGTTTCCGCTTATTTGATTTTATTTAAAAGTTTTAGCTTTGAATGACATTCCTTTAGCCAAATGCCGGGAAAACGTACTGAACTGCAGTGACTTCAATACGACATTGCTGCCGCATTGCCAGCGAGCGTGCAATAATATTCCACTGAAAAGCAAATTTCAACATTATGAGGACGTAGCAATTTTTATTTTCCAAAAAAAAAAAAAACAAAAGTAAAAACTTAGAGTTGCCACCACCAACTCACGACCCCCTAGACCATTTCCCTTTGAAATAAAACATAAACTGATGCTGCCGATGAGGATGACTTTCAGGTTATTGTTCATTCGTTCGCTCGCTCGTTCTTTTGTTGCTGCGACTCCTGCTTTCACTGTTGTTTTAGAAGAACTTTTTAAAGCGCTATCATTCGACCGCTTGCCTCGTTCGTTCAGCTTGAACAAATAAGCGGGGTTAAAACAACGACCCCATCATCACAACAACGACAACGGCACAAAGCCAGCCAAAGCAATTGCAATTGAGCTCACGTGACTGGAATTTTTGAACTGCAAAAATTTGAACAAAACTTTGTAGTTTTCCTGAATGGTTTGTCCTGTTGTATTGCATGGAGTTTTCCCCCTTTTTGGGATTTTTTCCAGCTGAGATTCATTGTTAAGTTTTCCTTGTGTTCTATCTTTTCTTTGCTCTTTAAAACTTCTTTCTGAGAAACTTCAAAAGGAATGAATGCGTGGATGATAGGAAAAATGAAAACGAAAGAAAAAATCAAGAAAACGTTGGATGTTAAAGGGGTTATGATTGGAATACACCATTTTCAGTGGCATATAAATCTGCAATAGATGCAAAGTACTTGAAGAAACTCCATTACGAACGATATATTTTCAATTTTCAATCGCCCCAGGATTCGATTGACTCAAATTTTTGGGAACTTTGAAGACCTGATTTGGCGCCCAACGTATTTGGGGACACAAACGCCTAAAATTCGCTACAAGAGTCTAAAAGATTTTTTTGAAAAAAGACATATAATTCTCATTCACTTCATAACACTGGACCAAAGTCTATAAACAGGTCACACAGGAGGCGTATTAACGGAAAAGTTACTGATTTCTTAATTAAAGTTGTTTGACGCAGGGAATAAAATACTTCGTCTTAACTTCCTTAACAAAAATTGTTGTTTTTTTTTTTTGCTAGATCAGTTAAAGAAACATCGTCTGCTATTGGTACTTAGAGGCGAGCTGAAGCAGGGAGTACCTTTTCCTCTCCTTACAGGCGAGGTGAAACAGGAAAACCTCCTTGGGAGCGAGCTGATGCAAAGAGTCCTCATCAGAGGCTACCTAACGCAGGGGGTTCTTCTTAGGGGCGAATTGAAGTAGAGAGTTCTTCTTAAAAGCTATCTGTAAAAGGTAGACCTCCATTCAGTACTTAAAGATAGTCCTCCTAAGATGCGACCTGAAACAAGAGCCTTCCCTTGAGGCGAACTTAAATAGAGAGCCCTCCTTAGATGCGAACTGAAATGGGTAGACAAACTAAGGGAGAGAATCATCATTGGAAGCGAATTGAAACAAACAGCTATTTCTCTTCTCGACAAGCCGATGTAGGGAGCTTTCATTGATAGGCGAATTGGGGGAAGTCGTACTAAAGGAGGTAGTCTTCCTTTGTGTTTGAAATAGAGAAGGAAAATTTTTTGATAGGCGAACCAGGAACGGAGGCCTATCTTGGTAATCGAGCTGAAGGAGGAAACCTTTTTTAGTAGGCTAACTGAAGCAGGAAACTCGCCTTGGTAGGCAAGCTGAAGAATGAAGCATTCCTTAGCTTGCTAAGGCATGGATCATTCCCCTATTCCCCATAGGCGAGCTTAGCACCTCCTTAGAGGTGAACTGAAATAGAGAGCTCTACCTAGAAGAGAGCTGGAATATACAGCCCCCCACATTAGGAGCAAGCTGAAATAGGGAGCTCTCCATGGAAAACTTTGTAGGCGAACTCGAAGAAGAAGCCTTCCTTGGCCGACGAACGAATGAAGGTAGCCTTTTTTGGTAGGCGAACTAAAGAAATGAGTCTTCTTGATTGTCGAACTAGGGGATGACGACTTCTTTGGTAGGCAATCACAAAGAAGGATCCTATCTTGGTAGGTGAACTTAGGGAGGGAGCTTCATAGACAGGCAAATTTAGAGAGGGAGACTTCCTTGGTAGGTGAACTAGAGAAGGACGCTACATTGGAAAACGAGATGAAGAAGGGAGCATCCATTAGTAGGCGAGCTGAAGGAGGGAGATTTTATTGATAGACGAGCTGAGAGAGGGAGGCTTCATTGTTAGACGAGGTAAAGGAGGCAGCCTTCATTAATGGGCGAGCTGAAGAAGGTAGCCTTCATTGGTAGGTTAACTAGAAACCAACCGAGTAAGGAAAACTTCTTTGATAGGCGAACTAAGGAAGAAAGCCTTCCTTAGTAGGCAAACTAAAGAAAGCATCATTTTATGGTAGACAAACTATGCAAGGAGCCTTCTTTGATATGCAAACTAGGGGAGGAAGACTTCTTTGTTAGCCAAAAAAAAATAGAAATCCTTCCTTTGCAGGTGTACTAAGGGAGGGAACTTAATTGATGCACGAAAGTCTTCCTTGGTAGGTGAAATAAAAAAAAACGCTTCATTGCTACGCGAGCTGAAGGAGGGAGTCCTCATTGTTAGTCGAGCTGATGGGGGGGAGCCTGCATTGGTAGGGAAACTGAAGCAGGGAGGTTTCATTTTTAAAGCAGGTGAAGGAGGGAGCTTTCACTGGTAGGCGAGCTGATAGAGGGAGGCTTCATTGTTGGCGATATGAAGGAGGTAGCCTTAATTTTTAGGCGAGGTGAAGGAGGTAGTCTTCATTGATGGGCGAGCTGTAGGAGGGTGCCTTCATTGATAAGCGAGATGAAGGAGGTAGCCTTCATTGATGGGCGAGCTAAATAAGTGAGCCTTCATTGATCCTCCTTCAGGGTCCTTAATTGGTAGGTTAACTAGAGGCCAACCAGGTAAGCAAGTCTTCTTTGATATACGAACTAAAGGAGAGAGCCTTTCTTTGTAGGCGAATTAAGGAAAACATCGTTTCATGGTAGACGAACTATACAGGGAGCCTTCTTTGATAGGTAAACTGAGGAAGGAAGTCTCTTTGATAGACAAAAAAGTGGGAAAATTTTCTTTGCAGGTTTACTAAGGGAGGGAAGTTCATTGATAGGCGAACTGACGTAGAAAGTCTTCCTTGGTAGATGGTAGATGAATGAAGGACGCTTCATAGAAAGGCGAGCTGAAGGAGGGAGCCTTTCTTGTTTGGTGAACTAGAGAATGACGTTTCTCTGATGTGCCTACCACATAAGGAAACCTTCTTTGATAGGTGAACGAAAAGGGGGAGTCTTCTTTGGTTGACAGTTAAAGCTGGAAGCCTTCCTTCCTTATAGGAGAGCAAGGGCAGGAAACCTTCCTTATAGGCGCGTTGAAACAAGAAGCCGTCTTCCTTACATTAGCAACCTCGAAATGAAAAAGAAGATGATCGCAGGTTCGATAATAAAATAAAATACATTTTGAACTCCGGCTCCTCTATTTGGAACACTTCCAATTTTGAACTATTACTCCCCAACTCCCAGCTAATTATCCGGAAATGAAGAAGGCATAAGATAGAATTTTGACCTTTCCAGCAAGTAATGTCAAAGTGGAGATGAGATGATCCGAATGTTGGTGTGAAGACGAGAAAGAATTGCCTCCAACATTTTTAATTTTGAGAGGCGAACGTGATAAGAATTAAAGAAGAGTCACCACACAGACATCTAAATTTGAATTCTGCATTCTCCCCAATCTTACGTTTTGCACTCTCCAACTACCAACTAGAAACCAGGAAGTGAAAAGAGATAAGCCTAATACTAATCTGAAAAAAAAAAAACTTAGCGACGACATAAACAGTGAATGTTGTACTCTCCAACCCGAACCTGGTACTATCGCACTCTTACATTTTGTACTCTCCCACTCCAAGCCAGTAAGTTTGAAACGAAGATCGAATGAATGATACCTCAGTGGTATTGTCTGACCTTATGTCCATAAACCCAATGATTCAAACACCATTCTCAATCCAGAAACCAATAGGAGACCCCGTTTCAAAGTGAAGCCATATTGATAATGCCTTGTCAAAGATACTCTCACCTACATATTTTTATACCCTCCACCATACATAGTATGGAGGGTATATTAAGTTCTTCATTCCGTTTGTAACGCATCGAAATAATCATTTTAGACCCAACAAAGTATATATATTCTTGATCAGCGTAAAATTCTAAGACGATTTAGTCCTGTACGTCCGTCTGTCCGTCCGACCGTCTGTCCGTCTGTTGTAATCATGCTACAGGCTAAACGAATAAAGATAGAAAGCTAAAATTTGGCCCAGATCTCGCTTTTGTCTGCAGGCAGGTCAAGTTCGAAGATGTCTGAAATTCTACACAAGGAGTTCTTTGTGAGTACTTTATCCCTTGGCTGAGAATTATCTATATAGGTCCACGATATCGTGTAGCCTACATATTACGGTACCCCCCGATATTCTGTATTTTGCAGATTTTAGCCACATTTTCTAATAGAATGGTCTGAAAATCCACACGAGGAATTCTTTATTGGCACTTTACCCTCTCAAAGAGAATTGTCTATATAGGTCTACGATATCGTATATACCCATATAACGGTACCCACCGATATTCAGTATTTTCGATGCGGCTAAAGCATTTTTCGACGGGATTGTCTAAAATTTTACACAAGGGGTTCCTTGTGAGCACTTTACGCCCTGAAAGGGAATTGTCTATATAGGTCCAAATTTTGCATAAACCCCATATAAAGGTATCCCCCGATATTCGGGATTTTGATGATTTTAGCCACATTTTCCAATGGAATGGTCTGAAAATCCGCACAACGAGTTCCTCATGAGTACTTTATTCATTGAAAGAGAATTACCTATATAGGTCCACGATATCATATAGTCCACATATAATAGTTCCCCTGATATTTGGTATTTTGATTATTTTAGCCACACTTTTCAACCGAATTGTCTGAAATTCTACAGAAGGGGTTCTTTGTGAACACATTACCCCCTAACAGAGATTTCTCTATATAGGTCCATGATATCGTATATCCCCCATATAACGGTACCCCCCGATATTCGGTATTTTGATGATTTTAGCCACATTTTTAAACGGAATTGTCTTAAATTCTATACAAGGAGTTATTTGTGATTACTTTATCCCTAGATATAGATTTGTCTATATAGAGCCACAATATCGTTTATCCCCCCATATATCGGCACCTTCCGAGATTTTAACAGAATTTTTAATGGATTTTATTTTTTTATAACCTCCACCATACTATGGAGGGTATATTAATTTTGTCATTCCGTTTGTAACTCCTCGAAATACTCATGTCAGACCCAACAAAGTATATATATACTTGATCAGCGTAAAATTCTAAGACGATTTAGCCATGTCCGTCTGTCTGTCTGTTGTAATCACGCTATCTTTCGAACAAATTGAGATAGAAGGCTAAAATTTTGCACACATGTATATTTTCCCAGTAGACAGGTTAAGTTTGTAAATGGGCCATGTAGGTCCAAGTTATCATATAGCTCCCATATAACGGTACCTCCCGATATACGGCATTTCCATGATTTTAGCGACATTATTCACCGGAATTATTTTAAATTTGGCATTTGAAGTTCGTAACGGATACTACAGCCTAAGACAGACAATTATCTGTGCAGGTCCACGTCTTCGTGTAGCCCCCACATAACGGTACCCCCCGATATTCGGTATTTTGATGATTTTAGCGACATTGTTTACCGGAATCGTTTCAAATTTGGTATTTGAAGTTCGTAATGGATACTACATCCTAAATCAAAAAATGAGCCATGTAGGTCCACGTCTTCATATAGGCCCCATATAACGTCATCCCCCGATATTCGGCATTTTGATGATTTTAGCGACATTATTTACAGGGATTGTTTCAAATTTCGCATGTGAAGTTCGTAATGGATACTTCAGCCCATGCCAGAAAATTGTCTGTGCAGGTCCACGTCTTCGTATAGCCCCCATATAACGGTACCCCCCATATTCGGTATTTTGACGATTATAGCTACATTATAAACAGATTTTTCTTCAAGTTTCGCATTTAAATATTGTAATAATTTATGACAAAAGTTGCCTATGCAGGCCCACGTCGTCGTATAAGCGTTCGGTATTTTTAAGATTTTAACAGAACTTTTAACGGATTTTATTTTTTGGAAATTGCCAAATTTGTACCAAACGGCCGAACTTACAGCTTTTTTACTTGTTATTTTTTGAAAATGTCCTAATTCCTTTCAAATGGTGGAGGGTATTCAAAGTGCGGCCCGGTTGAACTTACTGATTTTTTTTTGCTTGTTTATTTTAACTTAATCTTATGCCGTTTTTCAAGTCCAGCTATCCTCCGTCGATTCCATCAACAACGACTCCCGCAAATATGTTCCAAAGATATTGAGCATCAATTTCGATATTCGAATATCAAATAAATCGAATCTGTATCGCTTCCTCAACAAATCTAATATTTTTTTCAAATAAAACGGTGTATGGACAAATTAGTTTAGATACCTGTGCTTGCCACCACCTTTAGCTCCCGGCATCCAAGTTGCCATCGAAACCAAAGTTTTGTTTGAAAGAAACAGATTGCAGCAGCAGCAGCAGCTAACATTGCATAACTGGTTCCCCTATGATTGCCTTGTAAATGTTTGCTCCTTCGTTCGTTTGTTATCCCCACGGGTGGAGCGATGGAACCTATTCGCCGTGTTGTATTGTATTTCCATTGCATGTCCTTTTTGTCGCCATAGTCGTGATGCGTTTTCGCTCGTTTGCCATTTTGGTTGGCTGTTGTTGTTCTGTTCTGCTGTTGTAAAGATTAACAATGACACTGACATTGTGTGGTCAATTGACATTTATTTCATTGTGGATGACAATCATACATCCACAACAATAACAACAACAACACACAGCATCAACACAAGGCAAAGTAACAATAATAACAATGTCAGTGTATTGGTAGATCCTTTATTTAACATGGCCTTGTGCCTTGTATTTTTTTTGTGACTCTCCTCCGTTGAGTGGCAGTTTGTTAAGAGTTTGAAGTTGTTGTTGTTATTTTTTGTGTGTTTGTTGTTTTATTTTTTCTTAATGCCAACAATACAATCTCTTGACTGCAAATGTATCGCATCTATTGTTATATCTTTTCGTTTATGTTTAGTTGTATTGAAGATTTTTTTCTTCAAAATCTAATAAAGTTACTTTGCCATTTTAAAGTTGCTGTCTTGCATTTGCCGCTGAAGTTTTCCTTTTCCTGTTTTGTTTTCTAAATCCTTAGCTGTGAAATGAAAGCGTCGTCGACTTAAATCGAAGACAAAAAAATTGCTCATTTGTTTGGTCTGAAGAGGGTGAGGAGAAAAAATTATGTAAAATATTTGAGGTGCCCTTTAATAAGTTATGCGCAGTAAAAATTCGAAGTTTTCAATAAAATTTTTTTGTTAAAATGAGACCTCTATGAGAATTGAAATTTATTTTTAATAAGAAGATCTTCTAGTGACCAATATTGTTGCTTATGTGGCAGATCCGTACAAAATCCGCTGCTGTCCCAAAAAGTAGGAATTACCTAGCCAAAAACAGATAGCAGAGTCAGATTCGAGTAGTATTGTTGGAGTCAAAATAGCTGTCGGGGTCGTGAAAAACAAATTCGACTCTTTTATCTTCACGCTGGAGGCAGTTTTTCTGTAATACCAATGTTATTTTTGTAATAAAAAATTAATACAATGAGTCAATATTCAATCCTTTTCTTAATTAACTTGGAGACACGCTCTCGATTTTTAAGCGCCGTTGACAGAAGTTTGAAAATTTTCAAGATTTCTTTGTGGAGCCAAATGGACACAGAGCATAAAATGAAATTGGCCGTATTGACAACGAGTCTATAAGAGTTTTTCAAAAGTATGAGTTATAATTCTCATTAGCTTCGTAAAAGTGGGCATATAGGTGACAGGGAACCCGATTGTCATGCTTCGAAATTTGGCACTGGCAATTCTTTATAAAAATAAGCCTTTCTTATCGTCAAAAAAGGCAGTGAGACTTAGTTAAAGACTAAAAAATTCAGGAAGTCCTATTTACTTATAGGCACGCGGAAACAGAGATCTCTTACAGTGGGGCTAAAAAGCGAAGCATTTCCTGTAAGTGATTAAAGCGGGAAGCCCTCCCTACAGGGAAACTGGAGTGAAGAGCCCTACTTGGTAGATAAGCTGAATCAGTGAGCCTTCCTTGTTATGTAAATTAAGAAGGAGAGAACTGAAACAGGAAAGTCCTTCACAGAAGAGAGCTAAAACAGTGAACCCTCCCCAGAGGCGAGCTGAATAAGAAAGCTCTTCTCAGAGGCGAGCTGATGCACGGTGCCCACCCCAGAGAGAAGCTGAAGCTGTGATCCCTCCTCAGAGACGAGCTGATGCAGGGAGTCCTCTTCAGAATCAGAAAGACTGCCTTTAGAAGCGAGCTGAAGCAGGTACCCCTTTTTTTAGAGGTCAGCTGAAACGGAAAGCCCTCCTCAAAAGCGAGCTGAGACAGTGCGACCAGCTCTTAAGTGGACTGATGCAGCGAGCTGATGCAACTATGAAGGCCTCTTCGGACGCGAGATGAAGCAGGGATCACTTTTAAGAGGCAAACCAAAGAAGAAAATCCTCCTCAGGGAAACTGAAACAATGAGTTCTCCTCAGAGCCGAGTTGAAGCCCAGAGACCAACTTTGAGGTGAGTTGAAACAGAGAACCCTCGTCAGGGGCAACCTAAAACAAAAAGCTCTTTCTAGCGGCGAGCTGAAGTAGGGAGATCTTCCTAGCGGTAGGCTGAAGCAGGAGCCCTCCTTAGATAGTAGCTACAGCAGGAGCCCTCCTGAGGCTATCTAATGCCAAAACCCAAGACAAAAGATAAAATAATAGTCCCAGCCCTCATGCGACAAAGCAGAACAAAGCTGAGTTAGCCATGCCCAAGAACCTCTCGAGAGGAGGTGCTACAGCTCCAGCGGAAGAGTCCACCAAATTTGAAAACTAAAAGACAATAAGTTTGAAAGACCGACTACTTGTCGGTTTGGCATCATAAAACTCTCGACCCAAAAAAAAAAAAAACGACGCAGAACCTTGCAGATAGGGAGGTCGATAGAAGCAGTAAATCTGTGGAAAAAATCAGTAGTCTAACCCACGTGGCAAATACCGCTTCAACGCCTTTGAAGGCTCTCACTAACAAATAAGAAAGCTCAAGGTTCTAACCCCAAGGCTATTCGATCAAAAAACAGAAAATCTCTCAGAAAAAAAGCTTTCAGACCTGATTTTTTTGATTTTTGAAAGTATAAGCAATATTCACACTGGAGAAACATCAGCGAATATTAATCGTGCTAATTTTCTTGTTCAACTCCAGGAATTCCTCGATTTTCGGTGCAGCGGTTTAAGTGATAATTTCACTTTCTGCATCACGTTTTTATGCGAGTAAAAAGGCTATAATCCTGCTGTGAAGCGGCTAATAAAAAATTCGAAAGAAAATGTCTCCGCAACAATTGGGTTAAGCTAAGCCATGCTTTCGGAAACCTCAAAGTTTGAACACAAAAGAAATCAAGCACTAAAACGCCCAAAATAGTGGCCCTAGACCAACAGTCGTTGATGAAACTAACAATCAGAGGACTATCCATAAGGATATCACCTCGATAATTGGTGCTGATGCAACGAAAACGCCATCTACAGGGTATTGCCGTTACCCTTACTGAAGAGGTTGCGATACCTGCTGACAAATGTCGGAGACAATAGGCTGATAAAACTGATTCTGGGCCGGCTTCTATCTCTAAGATACTTGATAACACACTATAGTGAGAGGAAGCACATCCGAATGCAATTAGGAACCTCATAAATCAATTCCTCATTATTGGCAAGAGTGTTCCTTTTCCGCCCATCAGAAGATACTCTTCCAGCTTTCTTCTCAGAGTATTTATCAGATTTAGCTGACAGGTTTATCCTCTGCTTTGACGGTGTATGAGGCTTTTAAAAAAAGTTTCACATCAACCATTCTCAACAATGTTAACCCATAATTTCCTCACCTTCCCCCATAAAAATGTTTCCGTAAATATGCGTGCCTTTTGTGCAAAGTGTTTCTTTTAACATCTGCTTGGAAAATTGCGATTGACCAAAAGCTGTTGTTGCAAGACGAGAGGTAGTAGAAGAAGAGGAAAAAACTAATTCGTAAACGTTTCCATTTTACTGCAGTCCGACGACCATAATAAGATATATCCAAGACAAATAAAAATGGTCATCATTGTTGTTGTAGATTCGGTCTTCATCTTCTTCTATTTCATTTCTGTTTTTTTAGTGGCCATTTCTATAACAAAATAATAGCATCTAATCAAGAAAACTGTCTCTCAAGATTAAAGGGACGATGATTTGGCCAAGGAATGGTGATGAAGGCAGTTAGGAAAACTTTAACCTTAAAATGAGATTTTAAATTTTATGATTTTTTTGCAATGTTTTTTATTGTCTAATAACTAGCTTAATTTAAACTTAAATAAGTATACAATTGTAATTTCTACTATTTAGCAAACCATATGCAATTGATTTAAATAAAATGTCAACATTTCACCACTTGCCCGAAGAACTGTATGCCATCTTTGTTGGTTATCATAAAGAGAAACGGATGACTTATGTCCACAACTTCCGGCGTAATCCTCAGATAAGAATAGGCATTCCAAAATAAAACAGCTGTAAAACGGGGAATAAAATTATATTGTTTTAATAAGAAAATATAATTTAAAATTATACAGAAAGCTGGTCAATAAATAAACTAAAAATTTTTTCTTTCTTAATTGATATTATTATTCATTTAATCACCATATACGTTGTGGAGCATGGGTACTTACTAATTTTTTCGAAATCACCAATTCCATGTTCCTTAAATTTCAGTTTGATGGTCTGCTGTATAGTGTCGTATTCACTAATGTCCTGGTCAGAAATCTAAAATATAAAATAATCCAACTGAAGCAATTAAGGACACAACAATAATTTCATATATATTTTCATATAGTTAATACAGAACCGATCCTTGTCAATAGCATATAGCCAGCACAAATTTGGGAGCTGTATGAGCCGTACATAGTGTATTTAACTACAAAATTACGAGTACAGTACCAGAAGTGAACAATGTAAACAAGTAAAAAACCAGTAAAGAAAGTCCTAAAGTCGGGCGGGGCCGACTTTATGATACCCTACACCACTTTGCTAATTTAGTAGAGCTCCACATAACAATTAAAAGTTTTTATGGGAGAATTCAATCATACACGTTATGATTATAATTATAATTAAAAGTTCAATGGGCTAAATATGCCGAAGCAGTTGTATCTTTTAAATTCGGAATTGTATTGCCCATTTGGTGCACAATTAATTTGAAATCGGATAAAAATATATATGGGAACTATATCCATATCTGAACCGATGTCGATAAAAATTAGCAAAGATATTTCTGAGCTGTATTTGATATATTTCCCTGAATATCGTTGTTACGGAGTGCATATTACGGTTGTAGGTAACAAATATAACAAATCGGATGAATAATATATATGGAAGCTATAGCTATATCTGAACCGATCTTCAACAAATTTGACATACTAGCTTCTAGACTGAATTCGGTCGTAAGTGCCAAATTCCATCCCATTTGGACAAATATTAGACGTTTGGTGCACAATAAAAGGTAAATCGGACGAAGTTATATATGGGAACTATATCCAAATTTGAACCGATCTCGATAAAATTTAGCTAATGTGTTTCTGAGCTGTATTTGCTATATTTCCCCAAATAATAAAAAAAATAACAAATCGGATGAACAATATATATGGGAGCTATAGCTATATCTGAACCGATTTCGATTAAATTTGGCATACATATTTTCAGGCCTAATTTGGCTGTATATGCAAAATTCCATACAATTCGGGCTGATATTACACGTTTAGTGCACAATAAAAAGCAAATCGGACGAAGATATATATGGGAGCTATATCTAAATTTTGACCGATTATCTCCAATTTCAATAGGGTTCGTCCTTGGGCCAAACAAAAGATCTGTGCAAATCTGGATCGGGCAATAAATGCGACCTGTACTTTGTTTACAAAAATACATGGACAGACGGACGGACGGACAGATGGACGGACATGCATAAATCGATGCAGAATGTGATTCTATGTAGATCATCAAAAGGAACTATGGGTCTATCTCGTTTCCTTCTGCCTGTTACAAACAAATGCACAAAGACATTATACCCTGACCACCTTGTGGTGTAGGGTATAAAAACAGCTAAGTTCCGGGCCGGACCGAACTTTTTTACCCTCCACCATTTGGAAGAATCTTGAAACATTTCAAAAAAATCCGCCAAAAAAATATCGCTCTAATGAAACCAGTTTTATGGGGGCCAAACGAAGACGTGGTCCTGTATAAGTTATGTGTGTCATAGGCTGTAGTAACGGTTTCGAGCTTTATATACAAAATTTGAAACAATTCCGGTGAATAATGTCGCAGAAATCATGAAAATATCGAATATATGGGGGTACCGTTATAAGGGCTCTATACCAAAACGTGGACCTATGTAGACAATTCTTTTCTAGAGGGAAAAGTACTTAAAAGGAACTCCTTGTGTGGATTTCTGATAATTCCGTTGAAAAATGTGGCTACAATCATCAAAATGCCGAATATCGGGAGGTGCCGTTATATGGGGGCTATACGATATCGTGGACCTATATAGATAATTCTGTTCTACGGAATAAACAACTCACAATAAACTCCTTGTATGGATTTCTGACAATTCCGTTGAAAAATGTGGCTATAATCATAAAAATGCCGAATATCGGGAGGTACCGTTATATCAGGGATATTCGAATCGTGGACCCATATAGACAACTCTCTTCCATGACATAAAGTTCTCATAGGGAACTCCTTGTGTGGATTTTTAGACAATTCCATTGAAAGATGTGGCTACAATCATCAAAATACCAAATATCAGGAGGTTCCGTTATATGGGGGATATCCGATATCGATATAGATAATTCTCTCCTATGGGATATAGTATTCAAAAGGAACTCCATGTTTAGAATTTCAGGCACCGTTATGTGGAGGGATATACGATATCGTGTACCTATATAGACAAATCTTTTTCAGGGAGTAAAGTAATCAGAAAGAACTCCTTGTGTAGAATTTCCGACAATTCCGTTGAAAAATATGGCTAAAATCATCAAAATACCGAATATCGGGGCGTACCATTATATGCAGGCTTTACGATATCAAGGACCGATATAGTACACTTTCGAACTTGACCTGCCTACAGACAAAAGACAGATCTATGCAAAATTTTAGCTTCCTATCTTTATTCGTTTTGACTGTAGCGTGAGTACAACATACGTATAGACGGCCGGATGGACTTGATCTGCGTAAAATTCTAAGACGATTTAGCCATGTCCGTCTATCTGTCTGTGTGTCTGTCTGTCTGTCTGTCCGTCTATCTGTCTGTTGTAATCACGCTATCTTTCGAACAAATTGCGATAGAAGGATAAAATGTATATTTTGCCAGTAGGCAGCTTAAGTTCGTAAATGGGCCATGTAGGTCCAAGTTATCATATAGCCCCCATATAACGGTACCTCCCGATATTCGCTATTTTGATGATTTTAGCGACATTATTCACCGGAATTGTTTCAAATTTGGCATTTGAAGTTCGTAATGGATACTACAGCGTAAGATAGAAAATTATCTGTGCAGGTCTACGTCTTCGTGTAGCCCCCATATAACGGTACCCCCCGATATTCGGTATTTTGATGATTTTAGCGACATTGTTTACCGGAATCGTTTCAAATTTAGTATTTGAAATTCGTAATGGATACTACAACCTACGTCAAAAAATGAGCCATGTAGGTCCACGTCTTCATATAGTCCCCATATAACGATACCCCCGATATTCGGTATTTTGATGATTTTAGCGACATTATTTAGCGGAATTGTTCCAAATTTGGTATTTGAAGTTCGTAATGGATACTTCAGCCCATGCCACAAAATTGTCTGTGTAACGTCTACGTATAGCCCCCATATAACGGTACGGTAACGGTTCCCCACAGAAGCTAGAACTCATTGCGAACTACAAAGAACAATTTTTAGACAAATCCGTAAGAAAATATGGCAAAAGTCTTCAAAAAATAGAATATCGGGAGGTACCGTTGTATGGTCAAACGCCATGATTTTTACATTTTTTAAAACATTTGTGAATGAAAGCAAAAAATGTCGGAAATAGCATCAAATTTTAGAATACGTTTATATTTGTTCGATTTGGTCACCTTTGGCACGAATTATGGCCTTCAAACAGCCATGAATCCGTCACACGCTGCCTGAATGTTGCTCTGCGGTATTTTGACCCATTCCCGCCGAAGCACTTGCTTGAGGTGATCGACATTTTGGTATTTTTTAGTGCCAACCTTGCTTTCCAAAATACTCCAGACACAATAGTCCAACGGATTGGTATCCGAAGACTTTGATGCCATTGTGCGCTGGAAATGAAGCGAGGGACCTCAATTTGTAACCATTCTTGGGTGGCGCGTGCTGAGAATGTCCAAGGTCTGCGGCCAAATTGTTTGCGTGACCAAGGCTTTAATACACCCTCCCGAATATTTTCGCGATAATATTTGGCATTTATTCTGATGCCACGGTCGGTACAAGCGGAGAGCGAGCGACCATCGGCTGTTATGGCGGCTTACACCATCACCATGTCCGACGCTTGAGTTCTGGTGGCCAACCGAATTTGCACATTTTAAACTGACTTTTTTGACAAGTAAACACGATCATTTTGTTTGTTTACAAACAGATGAACAACGAATGTTTTCTCATCGGAGAAAACCAAATTCGACAGTTCACCACTTTCATCCAAGCAAAGCAACTCTTTAACTCTTTTGACTCTATTTTCTTTCCGGTGCGCTGTAAGTTCTTGCATTTTTTGGCATTTCAATGGCTTTACCCGGAGCTCATTTTTCAATATTTGCCGAATGGAGTATTGCGATATGTACAGCTCACGAGCCATTTTTCGGCCACTGCGACGAGGGTTTCGATTAATTCGCTTCTTTACTTTTCGAACCATTTCTGCTGATGTTGCTGTTTTCTTCCGTCCACTTTCTTGACGTCGGGCTACGCTACCAGTATGACGGTAACGAGCGATGGTACGAGACACAAAGGATTTATTCAAATTTAAATGCTGGAGTGCTCTAACGATAGCCACTTGTGGTTTTCTAGCCAAATATAAAGAAATCACACTATCACGCTTGAATTCCATCACGAAGAACTTTTTTTCTGGAAAATTCTCGCAAAAATGCCAAATGCGCTGCTGCCGAGCGAGTGGCTTAGAAATGACAGCAGTATGAAGTTGATTACAGTTTTTTCATCTCACCCTGTATACGATATTGTGGACCTAAATAGATCTCTTCCAGGGGTAAAGTAATCATAAAGAACTATTTGTGTTAAAGTTCGGGTTATTCTATTGAAAATTCTGAAATCACCAAAATACCGAGTGAGAGGGTTCCGTTGTATGGTTACTATGTGATATCGTGGAACAATGTAACCCTTCTTCGAACTTGACCTGCCTGCAGACAAAATTTTAACTTTTCGTTGGAGGTCACCCTTTAAAAAGGTATGATACCAAATATGGTAAATATCGTTGAAATTCAATGAATGAATACAGTTATAAGTCTGTCTTTCAGTATTATGGAGTTTAAAGGCGAGACATATACCTTGTCATTTGTTATGAGGTTTGCTGTTAATTAAAGCTTCTTCTTTTTATGACTAAAGTGACGTAGTTGTTTTATGCTGCTAAAAAATATATGCACTGAAATTACTATTTTGAAACGGAAAACCCAAACTTACAGTTCCCGCACACAATAATGGAGTGAATACCCGAACACTTACCTCATCATAAAACTCCATTAAATTCTGTTCATCTTCCAGTGAGAATTTCGGCAACATTACACGAACCAATGTCATGCTAAACTGTGTCTTACTAATATAATCCACCATATCTATATTCTCCAATAGATTATCTTTCAATTCTTCCAGACCGTTTTCTTCTTGCGGCAAAATCACCAGCAGTTTTATTTCATTCAAATGCAATGGTAATTCCAAAACACTGGCATTTAACTCCGACAGAAAAGCATAACGAAAGACGTCGTCTTTACGTAGATTATCCACCAAATATGTGCGATCGCCGGAATCCAATTGATGGAAGGGCCTCTTGCTCGTATCACGTGTTTGAAAATTGAACGTCCAACGTGCTTTCATGGTAATATTTTGTTCGACATAGGTTTCATTTTTAAACTCATGTTTGAGAATGGCTTTCGGCAGATGGGGGTCATCATAGCTGTCGGTTTGGGGGCGAAACCCGTAAATCGATGTGGATTCAAATAGGTCTTTGTATAGCTCGAAGGCGGCAAAGGGAGCTATGGCGAAATTTTCCTCTTCATTGCTGGAATTTAGGGTGTGTTGTATATATTCAAGTGTGAATTCTTTGGATGATATACTGTAGACTTGAGCCGCAATGCTTAGAAGGAAGGCAGCTGAAAATGAAAATGTTTTATTATTATTGCATTTCAATCATGTTATTGTTATTACCTCATTTCGTACTTACCTAATAAGCATATTTTCATTTTTTATTATTTGTGTCTTGTTTTTTTTTTTTTTCTTCCAATAACAAATTGGCACACTCTTACTATCTGTTTGCTTGCTATGTCTGTCCCGCTAGGGTGTCTCTCGATTAATAAACGATTTGTGTTTGTTTCACACTTTTTCTGTGGCGCTTGTTCGAATTCCGGCTTATCAGTTCTACAACGAAACGAACAGATTTTGAACTTGACACGTTGTTTGACTTTATTTTGGTTTTTTGTTTTTTTACAGCCTCTTTTTTTCTTTTTCTTCTGATCGAAAATGTAAAGACAGACAGTGTCATTATCCCATTGATATTGATTGCGTCTAGAAACGTACCCATAAACATATGATTTTATTAGGTCGTACAGTATTGGGGTTTCCGCAGACTCTGATTACACTGGGCAACAAAATTAAAATAATTGCAGAAATAATGCAGTAAATTAGGAAAGTAGAGCAAACCAGTAAAAAGCAGCTAAATTCGGCCGGGCCTAACTTTTATATCTTCCAATATTTTAAAGAAACTTGAACAATTTCTAAAAATTCCGTCGAAAAATACCGCTTAAAGGAAACATGTTATAAGGTGGCTATACGAAGACAAGGTCCACCATATACATTTTTTTATCATAGCTGTAGAACCCATTATTAACTTTAAATACGAAATTCCCGTAAAAAATTCTCTTATATCATCAAAATACCACATAAAGGCTGGTGCCGTTATTTGTGGGCTATTAAACACGTGGGCCTACATAGACAAATTTCCATCTGGGATTGCAGTAACCATTACGAGCTTCAACTACGAAATTTGAAACAATTCCGGTGAATAATGTTCTTTAAATCATCAAAATATCGAATATCGGGAGGTATCATTATATGGGGGGCTATACAAAGACGTGGACCTGAATTCGCAATTTTATATTGTAGTACCCATTACGAACTCTAAATACGAAATTTGAAACCATTCCAGACAAAAATGTCACTAAAATCATAAAAATAGCAAATATGGGGGGGGGGGTGTAACTATATCGTATTTTAATGCTGTAATGCTGGGTACTTCAACTTTTATGGGTACGTAATGGGTACTTCAACTATTTAAAATTGCATACGTAGGTCCACATCTTCCTTTAGCCCACATATTACGGCATTGTTTCAAAGACAGAAAGACGGACATCACTAAATCGACTTAGAATTTTACGCTGATCAAGAATATATATACTTTCTTGGGTTTGACATGAGTATTTCGAGGAGTTACAAACGGAATGACAAAGTTAATATACCCTGCATAGTATGGTGGAGGATATAAAAAAGAATCTATTAAAAATTCTGTGAAAATCTTATAAATGAATAATATAAATATATACCGTTATTTTAGGGTCTATATGAAGTCGTGGAACCGCTTAGGCAATTTTCTGTCAAACCATTAAGAACTTCATATAGGAAATGTGAAACATATCCGGTCAATAATGTCGCCGAAATAATAAATATACAGAATATAGGGAGGTACCGTTATATGGGGGCTATAGGATGACTTCGACTTGCATATGCAATTTTCTGTCGTAGAGTGCTCTACCTATTTGGAACTTCAAATACGAAATTTGAAACAATTCTGGTAAATGGGGAGGTACCGTCATATGGGGACTATACGAAGACGTAAACCTGCACAGACATTTTTCTATCATAGGCTATAGAGTCCATTACAAGCTTCAAATACCAAATTCTAAACAATTCCGGTGTATAAAGTCGCTAAAATACCGAATATATGGAGGTACCGTTATATGGGGGCTATACGAAGACGGGGACCTGCACAGATAATCTCCTGTCGTAGGCTGTAGTATCCATTTTGAACTTCAAATACCAAATTTGAAACAATTCCGATGAATAATTTCGCTAAAATCATCAAAATACCGAATATCGGGAGGTACCGTTATATGGAGGCCATACCAACACGTGGACCTATATACCCCATTTTCAACACCAAAAGTCCTGCAGACGAAACAAACATTTGAGTAAAATTTTATCAACCTACATGGGTCAAATCCCAGAAGATGACCTGAGAGACATTCTTTGAGATTAATGAACAACTCTACTATAGTGGACGCAGCCATACTATGATGGGGGTATAAAAATATATAATATAAGCTTAAACGTAAATGTCCATGCTGATGGCTTTAAAAAGGTGGTCGATTGGTTCATCTGGCAAACCTTTTAATGTACAAAACAAATCACCTTCTTGATTGCGAATTCGATTCAATTATTTGGTCTACATCAATGAGTAATGGCAAACATGTACCGAAATGGGAGGGTCTTCGTGCTAACCAAAAAACAAGAAACTCATCATCATAATCTTCATTATCATTAACGTAATCACCCTGGCACTTCCGACAATTGATTTTTCTGTGGCATTTTTTTGTGGCTGCCCTCTACATCTTAATATCCCTGCCAGACAGGGAGGGGGGAGGTGAGAAAAAAAGATTTATCTGGATTGCCTTTTGAACTTTTTTCTGGCAGCTCATTATATATGAACTGGTGTTAACTAGAAATTCGTCCAACGCTTAATGCTGTCTTCCTCCACATCTCAGCTTTTTGCCCTCTCTTCCTTTTTTTTTTTTTTTTTTTTTTTGGTTAAATGTCAGGTTTCCCAATAGGAAGTGAATTCTTTGGCTGTGGCTTCTTCAACGAGTTTTACGTCTTCGTCGTATTCTCTCTCCTTTCCCAACAAATAAAAAGGAAGTGCCTCATTAAGTGTTCCTTAATGATGTCTCCTTGCTGGATGATGTGCATTGCTGCTGCTGTATAAACGAGAATTGTAAGCTTTTAGTTTTGTTCCGCTTCATGTTTCAGAATTGTGTCTTTAGGTTTTTATTTTCATTTTTTCGCCATTCAGAAGGAAATTCGTAGCTTGGCCAACAAGACATGCAATTTAGAGAATCAAAGCAGAATTCGTCCTTTTTTATTCCTTGCTTTTCTTCATTACAGTCAACAACCATTCGACCAAGTTTCAATGGAAGAAAGCAAAAGGTGTGCACCAGAAAATGCCACTTGAATTGGTAAAAAGCTTCCATCCATTCCACATATGTACATGTGATTGCGTTCTACGTATAATGTTTACTCATACGCTTAAACGTCGTACTTTGGTGAGTACCAAGACACTCAGAGCTGGGGCAAGGGTGGGATGTGCGTCTGTATACAAAGTAATACGTGTTGGTTATACCAAATTAAGGTAAATTGTTATTTAAGGATAACTGGGTGAACACAGGACAGGTGTATGAGGTGTTCCATGTGGTAATTGGATTAGAAATCAAGGCTACGGAGTTTCCATAGCCAAAACGATTATTTTCGCGATCTATGAAAAGAAAAACCCATGTTGATTTTTATTGGCTTCCTGTGGGTCTTTTATTCTGAGGGAGGAAGGAAGGACATTATATGAAAACCAGTAAGGAAAGCTCAAAAGTCGGGCGGGGCCGACTATATGATACCCTACACCACTATACATATTTAGTAGAGCTCTCGTAAAAAGGTTTATACAGGGCATTTCAGAGCTCTATGAGATATTTGGTACAAAATCAAAATCTATCTAATTCTATAGCTATCTCTGAACCGGGTTTCTCCAAATTTTACGTATTAGCTTCTAGACTGAATTCGGTCTTATGTACGAAAATTCAGGTGATTTGGGCTGATATTGACCATTTAGTGCACATTTAACCCGAAATCGGATGAAGATATATATGGGAGCTATATCCAAATCTGAACCGATTTCGATAAAATTTAAAACAGCTGTTCCTGTGCTCCATCTAATACCTGGTACCAAATATCACGGTTGTGGAGTGAATATTACGAATGTAAGGGACTAAAACACTAAATCGGATGAAACATATATATGGTTGCTATATCTATATCTGAACCGATTTTCACTAAATTTGACATACTTGCTTCTAGGCTGAATTTGGTCCGATGTACTAAAATTCAGTCCATTTGGACTTATATCGGCCATTTGATACACAATTAACCCGAAATCGGATGAAGATATATATGGGAGCTATATCCAAATCTGAACCGATTTCGATAAAATTTAAAACAGCTATTTCTGTGCTCCATCTAATACCTGGTACCAAATATCACGGTTGTGGAGTGAATATTACGAATGTATGGGACTAAAACACTAAATCGGATGAAACATATATATGGTTGCTATATCTATATCTGAACCGATTTTCACTAAATTTGACATACTTGCTTCTAGGCTGAATTTGGTCCGATGTACTAAAATTCAGTCCATTTGGACTTATATCGGCCATTTGATGCACAATTAACCCGAAATCGGTTGAAGATATATATGGGAGCTATATCCAAATCTGAACCGATTTCGATAAAATTACAAACAGCTAATTCTGGGCTGTATCTTATATCTGGTACCAAATATCATTCTTGTGCAGCGCATATTACGAATGTGAGAGGCTTAAACACCAAATCGGATAAAACATATATATGGGAGCTATAGCTGTTTCTGAACCGATTTTCTCCAAATTTGTTGTATTTGCTTTAAGGCTAATCTCGGTCACATGTGCCAAAATTCGGGCGATTTGGGCTGATATTGGCCATTTGGTGGTCAATTAACCCGAAATCGGATGAAGATATATATGGGAGCTATATCCAAATCTGAACCGATTTCGATAAAATTTAAAACAGCTATTTCTGTGCTCCATCTAATACCTGGTACCAAATATCACGGTTGTGGAGTGCATAGTAGGAATGTTAGGGACTTAAAGATCAAATCGGATGAAAGATATATATGTGAGCTATAGCTATATCTGAACCGATTTTCTCCAAATTTAATATACTTGCTTCTAGGCCGAACTCGGTTGGGTTTGCCAAAATTCAGGTAATTTG
Source organism: Musca domestica (assembly GCF_030504385.1). NCBI lineage: Eukaryota > Metazoa > Arthropoda > Insecta > Diptera > Muscidae > Musca > Musca domestica. The sequence continues at coordinate 4,157,412 of NW_026712340.1, read as the reverse complement.
GACTGATAGTGGACATTAGGTGCTCATTTAACCCGAAATCGGATGAAGATATATATGGTAGCTATATCTAAATTTGATCCGATTCTCACCAATTTCAATAGGGTTCGTCCTTGGGCCAAAAAAAATGTTGTTTGGAAAATTTCATCCCAATCGGATAATAAATGCGACCTGCATTTTGTTTACAAGAATACATGGACAGACGGACAGACGGACGGACATGCATAAATCGACTCAGAAAGTGATTCTATGAAGGTTCTCAAAAGTAACTATGGGTCTATCTCGTTTCCTTCTCCATGTTACAAACAAATGCACAAAGACATAATACCCTTACCACTATGTGGTGTAGGGTATAACTAGACCTCCTGCATGTCTTGTACAGAAAGAAGCCCTCGTGAAATTATTCCACGAAAAAGCCTCCTGTGGGTCTTTTATGGATAGAAGACACCCTCTGTAGAAAGAAGGTACCTATTCGTATCCTCTTAATAGAAATTCTCCTGTAGGTATTCAGTGAATGGAAGAGTTTCTATGTTTAGCAAATCTTTTTCCATGGAATGGAGAAATTTGCAAAACATAGAAAACCCCTACTGGACATCCAACATACTACAGAGGGTATGTATAATTTGATATAGACAAATTGACCATTTGTCTCTTTGGATGAAATCCGTTTCATGACATTTGGAGTCAATCTAATCATGTACTTTCCATCTGTGTGACTGATCTACACGGAAACTTTCGAATGTATTATTCAATTTTATCAAAACAAGGTACTTAATAATAAATTTCCCAAGCATAAACCAAGCTCAGATATGGACAATATCGTGTACCTTATCCTTTTAAAATTTTGTCTAAGAAAAATTGAAATCTTATATTAAGCGGAAGGAGTACACTTTAAAATTGAAACTTGGTATGTCATAATATTTAAAGAAGATATAGGTTAGGAGCGAAAACAGATTATATGACACACTTCTTTTTTATATCACTCGCAAATCCAAATATGGGATAATAAAAGTAATCTAATTTGATAGCTCTAAAACAAAGGGTGAACAATTTTAAAAAATCATAACTTTCTAAATTAGAATTTCTCTTCAAAATTCGGCCACTGCAATATTTATGCTAACATAAGACCTAGTGTATGTAGGACCAATTTTAATGTATGTAGAAAGTCTTGCATGTACGACCCATTTTTATGTATATAAGCATAAAAACGGTACACATATCATAATCGTGAAATGTTGAGAGTATATACAGGGTGAGAAGAAAAAACTGCAACCAACTTCAGACTGCTGTCATTTCTAAGCCACTCGTCCGACAGCTGTTAAAATTATTCCAGTGACAGCTCATTATATTGCGGCTATCGTTAGAGCGCTCCAGCATTTAAATGTGAATAAATCTTTTGTGTCCCGTACCACCGTAGCACGACGTCAAGGAAGTGGGTGGAAGACAACAGCAACACCAGCAGAAATGGTTCGAAAAGTAAAGAAGCGACTGATTGAAAGCCGCGTCGCAGTGGCAGAAAAATGGCTTGTGAGCTGAACATATCGCAATATTCCATTCGGCAAATATTGAAAAATGAGTTAGGGGTAAAGCCATTGTATTCCAAAAAGTGTAAGAACATACAACGCAACAAAATGAAAATAGACTCAAAAGAGTTTCTTCGCTTGGTCGAAAGTGGTGAGGAAACATTCGTTGTCCAGCAGATTGCAAACAAACATAATGATCGTGTTTGCTTGCGAAAGAGGTCAGCTGAAAATGTGCACCTTCGGTTGGCCACCAGAACTCAAGCGCAGGCCATGGTGATGGTGTGGGCCGCCAAAGCAGCCGATGGTCGCTCTCCGGTCGTATGAATCGACCGTGGCATCAGAATAAATGCCGAATATTATCGTAAAAATATTCTGGAGGGTGTATTAAAGCCCTGACATTCAAACAGAACTCAGCACCATCGCACTCAGCACGCGCCAACCAAGAATGGTCACAAAATGAGGTTCCTCGCTTTATTTCCAGCGCACAATGGCCACCAAAATTTCCGGATACCAATCCGTTGTACTATTGTATCAGAAGTATTTTGGAAAGCAAGGTTTGCACTAAAAAATACCAAAGTGTCGATCACCTCAAGCAAGCGCTTGCCTGGAATGAGCCAAAATATGTGACATTGGCCGTTTGAAGGTCACATTTCATGCCTAACAGCTTTTCGAACAGCTTTTCAAATCCTAATATTTACATCAGTTCTAGGTCAGTTGTGAAAATGGACAATATAGGTCTACTCCATGAAGTACCTCCCCCACGAAGGGTCAACATTTTGAATAATTGTAATTCTTATAAAGTGTGATATAAGAGTTCGATTATCTTCAAATTACATATATCTCAATATTTTTATTAGCTCAAGGCCTGGTGTGAAGATGATATATGTATGTCGGTACACTCCTTCTGGTACCTCCCCCACAAATAATCAAAAATTTGAACAAACAAAACGCTCAAAGAAAGCGCAATAAGTATCCATCTTTCTTCAAATTTCACACATCAAACATTTTTGCTAACACAAAATCTGTTGTAAAGATGCTATAAATCTGCGAACCCCTTCTGGTACACAACCCATGTTCGATTTTCTTGTAATTTCAAACATATCAATTTTTATACCCCACACCACAAGGCGGTCAGGGTATTATGTCTTTGTGCATTTATTTGTAACAGGCAGAAGGAAACGAGATAGACCCATAGTTCCTTTTAATGATCTGCATAGAATCACATTCTGAGTCGATTTATGCATGTCCGTCCGTCCGTCTGTCCATGTATTTTTGTAAACAAAGTACAGGTCGCATTTATTGCCCGATCCAGATTTTGCACAGATCATTTGTTTGGCCCAAGGACGAACCCTATTGATATTGGAGATAATCAGTCAAAATTTAGATATAGCTCCCATATATATCTTCGTCCGATTTGCCTTTTATTGTGCACCAAACGTGTAATATCAGCCCGAATTGTATGGAATTTTGCATATGCACCCAAATTAGGCCTGAAAATATGTGTGCCAAATTTGATCGAAATCGGTTCAGATATAGCTATAGCTCCCATATATATTGTTCATCCGATTTGTTATTTTTGTCCACCGCCGCCGTAATATGAACTCTGCAACAACAATATTTGGGGAAATATATCAAATACAGCTCAAAAATACATTTGCTAAATTTTATCGAGATCGGTTAAGATTTGGATATAGCTTCCATATATAACTTCGTCCGATTTACTTTTTTTTGTGCACCAAACGTCTAATATTTGTCCAAATGGGATGGAATTTGGCACTTTCGACCGAATTGAGTCTAGAAGCTAGTATGTAAAATTTGGTGAAGATCGGTTCAGATATAGTTATAGCTTCCATATATATTATTCATCCGATTTGTTGTATTTGTTACCCACAGCCGTAATATGCACTCCGTAACAACGATATTCAGGGAAATATATCAAACACAGCTCAGAAATATCTTTGCCAAATTTTATCGAGATCGGTTCAGATTTGGATAAAGCTCCCATATATATCTTTGTCCGATTTCAAATTAATTGTGCACCAAATGGGCAATACAAGTCCGAATTTAAAACATACAAATGCTTCGGCATATTTAGTTCTTTGAACTTTAAATTATAATTATAATCATAGAATGTATGATTGAATTCTCCCATAAAAACTTTTAATTGTTATGTGGAGCTCTACTTAATTAGCAAAATGGTGTAGGGCCCCGCCCGACTTTAAGACTTTCTTTACTGGTTATATTGTATGTCTTTGACCATAGTAAATGCTCCCATTACCAAAGATTAAGTTTCAAAATTGAAGCTTATCATCATTGGGGGTCCAGATACAATCGACGTTCCGTTCGAATGCAATTAGTAGCATGATTGCAAACATCGAAAGACTTCTGTAGATAAAAGATCCTTTTTGGGGTTCCAAAGATAGAAAATTTCGTTAAAGTCTTCTGAAAATGGTAGGGATGCTATAGAGAGAAGGTCCCCTATATATCTCTTGTGGAAATAAATTTCCAATAAATATAAGTCTTACATCATGTCTTTTTTAAACATCCGACTCATTTATATTAACTATCTCATATGTATTTATATAATTTGTCCTTTTGGCGATAACGATGTCGCACAAAAAAAAACTCCAACCGGTGAGCTCATCCATAAATAAGTACGTATTTTGAAAGCCATGCTCCTGCTGCATAGAATTCTTCGCCAGCAATTCCAAGAAGTTTATCATACTTAAGGTGTTCTTCTTCCTCTTGACTGAATGTGGTTCAAATTCCTGTAATTTGGTAGTCGTTTCCTTTGTTCAATTGAACATGTCGGCCTGTGTGTGTGTGTGCTTGTCTCTATGTATGTAAGAGAGACTTCTTTTGGACATCGAAGACAAGTACGGCAACTTTGATGACATATAACGACGCTTTCATTTGTGTGCAGCAAGAAATTCAATGGAAAAATTATCAGCAACGTCTCCCCCGCTGTCATTTTGGCAATTGTGCTACAAATGAGTATGAATACAATTGCAGAACAACTATCTCAACTTATACGAATTTCCGTTTCCGTTTTAATCGGTTTTCTGTGGTAAATCGTGTCGATTGTCATGATCTCTAATTGCAATCTAAATGTGGGGTTTTATTAATTATTTAGGATTAAAGGTTTGAATGGATTTTGGTAAATGGTCTACAAAAAGAAATTGAGGCGATGAATACGAAATGAGAGCAATGTAATTGATATTTTATTTTGAATTAGTTTTTCATACAAACGACCGTAGTCCACGAAACTAGATAAGAAAATAATTTGTTCGATCGAACTAGATTGGCACAATTCTAGTGAGAAGCCCAATAGATATATAGGGAAGCTGTGAATTAAATAAACAATCGCGGACCTTGTGGAAGAGTGTCTCAGACTGACTACCCGAGTGCCAATGATCCATAGAGTGGCCAGGTCCAGGTCTGTGCTGGTCCCACATAAAGAGGACCCCCTTATGCTGGGGTCTTACCCGACCTCATGCCCTTGAGAATTTCAGGTTTGCAGTTAGGCTACCGACTGTGTTCTAACGGAGCTTTCTGATACCTCAAAGAATATCAGGTTTAGTTAAAATATCCCCTAAAAGGTCGATGACTGTTCAACTAAGAAGTTAGCTTCGAAGGAGACAGAACCTAAGCAGGATCCCCACTTATAGAGCAGCAGTGAAACCTGTCGATTCCACTAAAAAACGATGACTGTGGGAAGCTTCTAATCATCTGAAAAGTTGGCTTAGAAGGAGAGGCATTTAAGCAATCTACTAAGAAGGATGCAATGACTTTAGAACCCTAAAGATTTCCCAGAGACTACGATGAAGTCTTCCGAACCGCAGATATTGAATAAGACTCCGGGAGAAGACCAAATCGAAGTCTGTTTTTATAACCCTCCAAACCGGCTCTGCCGAGCTCAGCAGTGCCTTTGCCATCTTCAACTACTGCAACGCTGTTTAAGGTAAAGAAAGAGAAGGGCAGGGCAAAGTTGGCCAAGAAGATAGCCAGGACGAGCGCGTGGAAAAACCCAACATTTGTCGTCAAAAGGAGAGCAACCCCAATGGAAACAAAATCCTCTCTTAGCAAGTGGCGGTAAAGAGGATGGAGTTTACTGAGGTGCAGCAATCCAAGGCAAAGAAAAAGTGTAAAGGGGCAGGCGATAAAACCGTCCATGGTGTATGCTCCGGTTGTGCCGAAAAACCAGTACCGCTTCGAGGAAACCTTGCGAACCAAAGCCGAAATGGAATTGTCCAGCTTCTTACCGAAGGAGCTGAAACTTGCGGTCATTTATCAGGCTGAATCCAATGTGTTGATCAGCAAAGATCATTTGCTGTTGATCGACAGAAAGATCCAGTACATCTACCTTTCCGATAAGGTCGGCGAGTCTACGAAGAAATCCTACGAACCACATACTCTGAAAAAAAAATTAAGGAGAAGAAGACGAAACCGAAATCTGCAATAAAACCCTGGAGGGGAAAATCTGCTAAGTATGTAGCCACGATGAGCGGGCAGGAGAACGTATCGTCTCAAAGTCGACTCAATCCTCCTCTCAGCCAGTGACAGTGAAGAGGATGAGGTCAACTGAGGGAACACAACCCAGGGTGAAAAAAATTGAAGCCGCAGGCGGTAAAATCGTTCATCTCGTATACAACGTTTGCACGGAAAAAATCAATACCTCTTCGAGGAAACCTTGCGACCCAAAGCCGAAGTGGGATTGTCAAGATGCTCAACGGATGGTACCGGAGGACCAGAGATGAGCGGTTATTGATTAGGCTGATCCCAACGGGTTCATCGGCCAATGATTCTTGGTTGCTGATCAATGGGAAGATCCGGTACATTTAGCTTTCTGATGAGCTCTGGGGAAGCAACATGCGGCTTTGTCGTGTTATGATCTACCGGGGGCCAAGGTCCCTACCTGCGACCATAAAAAAATCTCTTGATTTCCTTATGGCTGCAATTAAAGGTCTTAAATCTCTTTTTGGGGGACAGTAAGGCTGCCGCTGTATCTGTTACGAGTTAGCTTTTGATGGATTCCACCTCCTGTAATGGAGTTGATGAGCGGGCAGTTGTCCACAGCGCTAGAAGCTGATGCGTTTTGAATTCATTTTCTAAGGACAACGGGATTGTTTTAAAGGTGGCTACTGATAAGACCGAATAGGACTTAAAAAAAAATTCGAGAAAGACTGTTGAGAATTGGATAGCGAAGGATACACTCTCGTTTCCCGCAAAAGCAAACAGTAGGTGGTAAGGAGCCTAGTCTGAGCTTATAAACGAAAGCCATGGCTCGTGAGCTGAACATATCGCAATATTCCATTCGGCAAATATTGAAAAATGAGCTCAGGGTAAAGTCATTGAAATTCCAAAAAGTGCAAGAACTTACACCGCAACAGAAAGAAAATAGACTCAAAAGAGCTAAAGAGTTGCTTCGCTGGCCGAAATTGGTGAACTGCCGGATTTGGTTTTCTCCAATTGGTTTTCTCGTTGTCCAGCAGTTTGTAAACAAACAAAATCATCGTGTTTACTTGCCAAAGAGGTCAGCTGAAAATGTGCACCTTCGGATAGCCACCAGAACTCAAGCGCCGGCCATGGTGATGGTGCGGGCAGCCATAACAGCCGAGAGTAGCTATCCGCTCGTATTAATCGACCGCGGCATCAGAATAAATGCCGAATATTATCGCGAAAATATTCTGGAGGGTATATTAAGGCCTTGGACAAGCAAACATTTTGGTTGCAGACCTTGGAAATTCCAACAGGACTCAGCACCAACGCACCCAGCACGCGCCCTCGCTTCATTTCCAGGCCATCAAAATCTCCGGATACCAATCCGTTGGACTATTGTGTCTGGAGCATTTTGGAAAGCAAGGTTTGCACTAAAAAATACCAAAGTGTCGATCACCTCAAGCAAGCGCTTCGCCAAGAATGGTCCAAAATACCGCAGAACAACATTCGAGCAGCGTGTGACGGTTTCATTGGCCGTTTGAAGGCTATAATTCGAGCCAAATTTGAACAAATCTAAACTAATTTTAAAATTTGATGGTATTTGCGACATTTTTTGCTTTCATTCAATAAAATTAAAAAAAGTCTAAAAATTATGGCGTTTGACTTTGTTGCAATTTTATTATCTCACCCTGTATCAGCTATTATGTCAACCGCTCATTGAAGAAAATGGCAGAACATGGCACTTGGAAACCGGTTACAAGGTATCCATGCCCGGCAATTTCAAGGCACCTGTAAACCAAAAAAGGCATCTATGGCCATCTGGCCAGCAAACTTAAAAAGGAGAACCTACACTATCAATTAGTTGACCTGATCTAAGAATCGCGGTGGATCGCAATGCAGTATCAGATATCTGACACTAAGATGGAATAACAGTTATCCCGACTACTATAGACTATGCGAGGACGAAGAAGGGTTAAAGACGATTGAACATCTTTCCCATGCTATGAAGCAGGAAATGTAGACTATTCGGTGGGTGGGTAGGTGGGAGAGAAAAAAAATCTAAAGTTATTTTCAGAAGTAGACCCATCATTATCTATGGGTTTGCTGATAGCATATCGTGGCTTGGCAAACCTTCATATTACTAAATCTTTTCTATCGCTTCTTTCATTCCCTCTCAATTTTGACGTGTTTATTCAAACGGTTATACAGGTCACTGCAGGAGACTCAATAGAGTAGACCATTTCAGATAGAACACCAGAAATATTGTCAAAAAATCTCGTATTTTCTTAACCCTTACCCCAGAAGTGGCACTTACGCATTCATTTCTAATCGATCGTTTTATAAAAAAATTACCTTTTACTACCATCGAAATCGTCTCTCCTCCTCTTCTTTTCTACTTCCCCCAACAATGTGTGAAAATGTCTCCAAATTTTCTGTCAAACATTTTCTATTATCTATTCGCAACAAAGAAGACAGCCCAAAGCCATTATAATATGGTTAACGTAATTTTATTTCAACTTATTTACTACTGGCCAGGGGCAGAGGGCTACCCACCATCGTTGCAAAAATGATGTGTCTATTTTGTTCATAAAAATATTCGTGATAAAATTAACATTACAATAATAGTTACGTGATTATAAAGTTATGGCAAACAGAGTTCGGCCGAGCCCCGCATTCCCAATGGCCAACCAGAAAGGAAAGCTCAAAAGTCGGGCGGGGCCGACTATATGATACCCTACACCACTATGCATATTTAGTAGAGCTCTCGTAAAAAGGTTTATACAGGGCATTTCAGAGCTCTATGAGATATTTGGTACAAAATCAAAATCTATCTAATTCTATCGTGCATTTTACGAACTATAGCTATATCTGAACCGATTTTCACCAAGTTTGATGTATTTGATTCTAGGCTGGATTCGGTCAGATTTGCCAAAATTCATGCCATTTGGGCTGATATTGGCCATTTGATGCACAATTAACACGAAATCGGATGAAGATATATATGGGAGGCATATCCAAATCGGAACAGATTTTAATAAAATTAAAATCAACTATTTTTGGGCTTTATCTGATAACTAGTACCAAATATCATTTCTGTGGAGTGCATATTACGAATGTGAGGGATTTAAAGACGAAATCGGATGAAACATATATATGGGAGCTATAGCTATATCTGAACCGATTTTTACTAAAATTGGTGTACTTGCTTCTAAGCTGGTTTCGGTCGGATTTGCCAAAATTGATGCTATTACGGCCATTTGGTGGTCAATAACCCGAAATCGAATGAAGATATATATGGGAGCTATATCCAAATCTGAACCGATTTCGATAAAATTTAAAATAGCTATTCCTGTGCTCCATCTAATACCTGGTACCAAATATCACGGTTGTGGAGTGAACATTACGAATGTAAGGGACTAAAACACTAAATCGGATGAAACATATATATGGTTGCTATATCTATATCTGAACCGATTTTCACTAAATTTGATATACTTGCTTCTAGGCTGAATTTGGTCCGATGTACTAAAATTCAGTCCATTTGGGCTTATATCGGCCATTTGGAGCACAATTAACCCGAAATCGGATGAAGATATATATGGGAGCTATATCCAAATCTGAACCGATTTTCTCCAAATTTGTTGTAATTACTTTAAGGCTAATCTCGGTCACATGTGCCAAAATTCGGGACATTTGGGCTGATATTGGCCATTTGGTGGTCAATTAACCCGAAATCGGAGGAAGATATATATGGGAGCTATATCCAAATCTGAACCGATTTCGATAAAATTTAAAACAGCTATTTCTGTGCTCCATCTAATACCTGGTACCTGGTTGTGGAGTGCATAGTAGGAATGTGAGGGACTTAAAGATCAAATCGGATGAAAGATATATATGGGAGCTATAGCTACATCTGAACCGATTTTCTCAAAATTTGATATACTTGCTTCTAGGCCGACGTCGGTTGGGTGTGCCAAAATTCAGGTAATTTGGACTGATAGTAGACATTTGGTGCTCATTTAACCCGAAATCGGATGAAGATATATATGGGAGCTATATCTAAATTTAATCCGATTCTCACCAATTTCAATAGGGTTCGTCCTTGGGCCAAAAAAAATGTTGTTTGGAAAATTTCATCTCAGTCGGATAATAAATGCGACCTGCATTTTGTTCACAAGAATACATGGACAGACGGACGGACGGACGGACGGACAGACGGACGGACATGCATAAATCGACTCAGAAAGTGACTCTATGAAGGTTCTCAAAAGTAACTATGGGTCTATCTCGTTTCCTTCTCCATGTTACAAACAAATGCACAAAGACATAATACCCTTACCACTATGTGGTGTAGGGAATAAAAACAGAAATTAGAAAAATTACAACACACACATGGAAACTTTTTGGTTATCCAGCAAAGCAAACAGGCACAAATCCCTGTAAAAATACAACAAAAATGAAATAAAAAACAACAAATATTTTGATTATTTAAAAACAGGATGGAGCAAGGAAGAGTGGGAGCACACACAACGAACAGCAAAATCCTTTAGAATAAGGACCTCATTGTGTGTACGTCATAATGGCAGAATGGTTATTGTGTGGAATATCTAAACAGAAGGACTCCATTGGTGGAATGGCAAAAGGGACTTCTTCTTCATCGTCTGCTCCAAAAAAGGAAGAAATGAAAATGCTTACAGCCAAAGGATGTGTGTGTCCCCTTTTTGGTTCGACTACCAAAAAGGCAATGAGAACAACGTGTGCAACTTTTGCCCTTAGCAAATGTGCCAGAGAGGTGGCGGTGCTGGCGAACATTGTTGGAGAAAATTACAAAGCTTTTTTTTTTGTTTGTAGCCGAAAGTCTAAACAAAAAACCCAAAAACAACGATGAACTTAAAGTTTTTAAATTAAAATTATGAATTGTTCAATTTTGGTCACGTTGAAGGGACGACAATTTGCGTTGAGACAAAAAACAAAGTAAAAAAGAACCAAAACAAAATGCAGCAATTACCGGTTGGAAAGGATGTGGCACAGTGGGTAAACATGGCTAAGGATTGTTTCAGAAATATTGATATTTTATATCGAGCACATTTTCGGGAAGCAAGAAGACCAAAAATATCTCTTTTGTAGAACATACATTTTTAGACGACACATCTATATATATAAGAATGATTGTCTGGATGGCGCCCAAGTAAAACCTTGAAAATTTACATAAGGGCCACTAATGTGAAGAGGTGAGATAAGGCGATTTTTTGTATTTTAAATCTACAAAAGCATAAAATGGTACGCCACTGTTATTCACCGGGCAAAATTTTGCAAGAGGTCATCCGGAGTGCTAATGAGTGTCCGCCGTAGAGAGGTATTTGTCGAAATTTATACTTAGGAGGAAAAATTTAAAACAAAAAATTACTAACGATCGGCAAGGACTTTAAGAGTTTTGGTACACTTTTGGGGTAGAGAATTAAGATTTGGCGGTATTTAAGGAAGTCCGTACTTTAAAAGTACAAAATATACTTAAAAGTAAAATATAATTATTTAGCTATTGGAAAAATCAAGAGATTTTGGAATCACTGAGTGTGAAATGATCCGGAGTTTTGAAAATTTGTACTCAAGGAATACAAAAAAAATTAAACGTCAACTTTGGGAAGGGAGATATGTCATTCCTCTTATAACACCTCAAAATATTCATCGGATTCCAGCTCTAAACATTTATTCAATACCAAATTTATAAACATTTAGTACTTTTCGTATAATTTTAGTACCAATTTGCAAAATTTGCTTCAATTTGGTGGAACATCTCGAGTTTGGTGAAAACTCGTGGATTTTTTGGAAATTATTCAGAGGCAGGTATTTTTACACTGATCCCAGGAATCTAACTTTTTCTTTGGGGACGGAACCGGTACCCAGATTTTTGAGTCGAAAGTCCGGGTTCAAGACAAGGGGCGGGACCCGGATCCAAATACCCGATAAAGACAATATAGTAGGTATGGTTTGAAAATACCTATCCAACAATGGTCACATGATTGGGTTATTTATAAGCGGTTGGGAAGTTATAGTCAAATTATCGATTTTTAGGACCCGAATTTTTTATGAAAACCCCAAAAAGTCGAAAAAGGTGGGCCATTAAAGCTGACACTCTTAACTTTCCAAAATGCTACAATTTGTGCTAATAACCTTTTCGGGTTCCGAGATGTTCTCATCTGGGTATGTTCAAAAGCTACGCGAACTAAAGCTTTTCTATATTTAACAGTTGTTGTAAGTAGCCGGCCTTCAGCCGGGGCTTGATATATTCTCCTCTAGGTATGTCCCTCACCGGCAAACGTTAAACAAAGTTTTCTAAATTTGACACTTGGTCAGGTATTATGTCTTTGTGCATTTGTTTGTAAGAGGCAAAAGGAAACGAGATAGACCCATAGTTCCTTTTGATGATCTGCATAGAATCAAATTCTACGTCGTCCGTCAGTCCATCAGTCCGTTTGTCTGTCTGTCCGTCCGTCTGTCCATGTATTTTTGTAAAGAAAGTACAGATCGCATTTATTGCCCTATCCAGATGAAATTTTGCACAGATCATTTGTTTGGCCCAAGGACGAACTCCTACTGAAGATAAATGGTCAAAATTTTGATATAGCTCCCATATATATCTTCGTCCGATTTGCCTTTTATTGTGCACCAAACGTGTAATATCAGCCCGAATAGTATGGAATTTTGCACATACAACCAAATTAGGCCTGAAAATACGAAAGCCAAATTTGATCGAAATCGGTTCAGATATAGCTATATCTGACATATATATTGTTCATTCGATTTGTTATTTTTGTCCTCCGCAGCCGTAATATGCACTCTGTAACAACAATATTTGGGGAAATATAGCAAATACAGCTCAGAAACACATTAGCTAAATTTTATCGAGATCGGTTCAAATTTGGATATAGCTCCCATATATAACTTCGTCCGATTTACCTTTTATTGTGCACCAAACGTCTAATATTTGTCCAAATGGAATGGAATTTGGCACATTCGACCGAATTTAGTCTAGAAGGTAGTATGCCAAATTTGGTTCATATATAGCTATAGCTCCCATATATATTGTTCATCCGATTTGTTGCATTTGTTACCCGCAGCCGTAATATGCACTTCGTAACAACGATATTCAGGGAAATATATCAAATACAGCTCAGAAATATCTTTACCCAATTTTATCGAGATCGGTTCTGATTTGGATCTAGCTCCCATATATATCTTTATCCGATTTCAAATTAATTGTGCACCAAATGAGCAATACAAGTCCGAATATAAAAGATACAAATGCTTCGGCATATTTAGTTCTTTGAACTTTAAATTATAACTATAATCATGCGTGTATGATTGAATTCTCCCATAAAAACTTTTAATTATTATGTGGAGCTAAATTAGCAAAGTAGTGTAGGGTGCCATAAAGTCGGTCCCGCCCGACTTTAAGACTTTCTTTACTGGTTGTTAGTAGCCAGCCTTCGGGGCTTGAGATTTTTTCTTCTGTGTGTGTCCTACATCGGCTAACGCGAACCAAAGTTTTCTAAGTTTAATTCTTTTGTAATTCCAACGCCGGAAAAAATTAAGAGTTTTTACTAAACTAGAGTTAAGCCTGAATCACATCTATTTCCCTTCAACCAACACCTAATACCAAATTTAGTACTTTTTGTACAATAATAGTACATATTTCCAAACCCACCTCCAAATCTTAAACACATTTATCATCAGCAGTCTAAATATAAAATTTCAGAATTTTATATCTATCCCTTCACCCAAAACCAAATATTGTACCATTCTGTATTTTTTCGTACAATTGTGGTACACATTTCCAAAACCATCTCCACATGTCCAGGCTACAAATGAACAGCAACGTTAGTACCAAATTTCAAGCACTATCTGCTCGCCAAATACCTAGCTGTATCAAAAATAGTACTATTTAGTACTTCTTGAGCACATGTAGTACACATTCCCAAAATCACCTCTTTATCACAAACCACCAACCACCAGCAATCCCAATACAAAATTTTAAAATTTCAGAACGTTAAAAGTACCAAATGATACAAATCATTGTGCCATTTGTTCCGATCAACCGGTAAGAGCCACAGTTCCAAATTTCTGCATTTGAATGGACACAAAAAAATGTACCAAGTGTTCATATTAGCGCATAAGTTTTTGGATATTTTGATCGCTTGTGGGGAAGGGGTGGACCGAAATTGTCTGTCTACGATGTAACAAGTTTGGACCAAATAGGATACCCACTTCAAGAGGATTCGTGTACACCAGCCAGACAATCAGACGGACGGACGGAAACACCTAGATCGACTCTAAATGCCCTGAAACGTGTTCGTCTAAAGAGGCCTAGGTTCTAAAATTCTTGTTTCGATGACTCACGTTTTGCCATATCAAATGATATATACCCTATGTAAAGTCCTCCACTGTGTTCAGTAAATCCTTACAAACAATGTAACATAAGGTATCTAAGGACAGATGTATGGCATTGCGGTGTTTGGTTCTCTTTTCACATACATACATACATAGCATGTATGTACGAACGTATGAATGATGCTGATAGCGTTTACATCACACATTCGATTTTGAGCACAACCCTGAGCCGAGTTTATGTTTATGGACAACACATTCACCACAAAAACAAATAAAATTGGTTAAAAGTCGAAGGGTATGGCGCTGGCTGGCATTGTTGCTGTTTTTTTGTGTTGTCATAAATGAAAGTTTTTAATCAACAACAACAGCAGCAGCAACAACAACAATGGCCATAATAGAAATCATAATAAAGGTTGAATACAAACTTTGTTTTCGATCGTTTTTTTCTCTTTGGTTTTATTTTTCTATTCGGTTTTCTAATAACGTTCCACATAAAATATTTGCTAGTCTTTTTTGTGAAATATCCCGTTCTGATGCAGGGCAAAGTTTTGGTTTTGCAATATTTATGTATGTCATAATAGGATAGAAATTATTTAAACTATTGTTGGGAAAAGTATAATTGATAAATATGGGGGGGGGAATGTAGGGACGTAGCAAAAAAATAGAATTTGTCAGTCAGCTGAAAATGTGCACCTTCGTTTGGCCACCAGAGCTCAAGTGCCATGGTCATGGTGTGGGCCCCCATAACAGCCGATGGTATCTATCCGCTCGTATTAATCGTCTGTGGCATCGGAATTAATGCCGAATATTTTCGCGAAAATATTATGGAGGGTGTATTCAAGCCTTGGGCACGAGTTAACTTCCGTACCGCCGAAAAATCAGAAAACAAGAATTATTCTGTTTTAGATGCCAAATACTACTGATGCTTTATTCAAAAAATTCTTATATTTAAGTGATTTTACAATTATTGATTTTTCTTAGAGTTAACAAAGAACAAAGAAACATAAAATCTAGAGCTATCAAGAAAAATACTTAAGCTAAAAATTTGTATTGGGTACAGTAAAAGTAAACATTTCTTTTTGGGTTATTTCCGTCGTAGTTTTATTACTAGTGTTGTTATTGTGATGTTGAAGTGGAGAATTATTGCTGACGAAATAATGTCAACAATATTGGTGTTAGCTCTTTGGTGCTTATGACAATGTTGTAACTAATAATGATGTTAATAATAATGATATTAATAATAATGATGTTAATAATAATGATGTTAATAATAATGGTGTTAATAATAATGATGTTATTAATAAATGAGGTTGTGGTTGAAAATAATGAACTTAATAATAATGTTGTTTATTGGTGGCTGTAGGTAACTCCTCCCTCTCCAGAATGAAGTGAGGGCCAAAGGGGCTTCGGATCATTTGTAGCCAGAACTTCATTGTTGTTGTGGGTTATGGAGTAGATTAATTTTATAGGCTTTCTTATTACTAATATTATTGATAATATTATGATTATAGAACTAATTATACCAAATGCGGAATAAGAAATTGTTTTGTAATTGTCAGAGTCTGTTTGAAGAAATTCGATATTTGCTTTATTTTGGAATCTGTATTGATCTAATTTGGGTAATGTTAGTTCGTCTCTTATGGAGAGTGTTGTAATATTGTTTGAGAAGCTAGTTTGGAAGGTTATTGTGCTAATGTTTTCTTGGTGAATATTCGGTTTATCTGTATACCAGACATTATTAAATAAGATTTTGCATTCATTAAAATTAATAACAGAGGAAGACTTGATTGGTAGACTCTTAGTTACGTTGTTACATACTGTGGTTATGTTTCCTATTGGAGGGTTTATAAGCACTAGGTAATTTGGTTCTGGATATATTATGTCCGTAGTTAATCCTATGTCTCTAAGGTGACATGCCACCGTTTCTTCTCTAAGCAAAATTGATTTTAGGCAATCTCTATTTCTTTCGTATTGAGTTTCATAGTTGCAGTAAAATTTTTGTTCTATTTGTTTGCATCGGTTGTCGAAAAGATAAAGGTTATCATTGTTTATTAAAGCGTATTCACCGGTTATTATTTCTAAGGTGTTATTTATGGGGGTTTTGATTATGTGTAATAATTTAAATAGTTCATTAGAAATTATAGGAATTTGTATGTCAAATATTATGTTTGTGTCGTTATAATATGCTGTCAGTTGTAGTAATTCATATATATGTTCTGGTGATATAATGTCCGTTGCATTGTTAAGTATGTTGTGTATTTCATTCAGTTCGTCAGTAGTTAATATTAATTTTGGGACGGTGTTAAGCCTTGCTAATACTACTGATTCTGCGATATCATTAAGATGGTCGGTAAGTATATCTATGTTAAAACTGATTTGAAGTAAATTTTGCATTTGGATTATTGCATTAACCGAGGGGTTTATGGCATTTCTTGTCTGGTTTTGAATCATCATTATAGAACGTTCTATTAGGTTTTGTTCTTCATTTATGTGATTGGTAATGTTTTCGAATCTTGTTATCATTTTGTTATTTAACATCAGTTGGTTTTTAAGCGTTGTTTTTATTTGGGTATTTCCTCTAGTTAAATTGTCAATGTTTTTATTTAGTTCTTCTGCATCTTTGTAGTCCATATTTCCCGTTATGAATTTGATTGCTGATCCTAAGGCATTTACAAGTCCCCGTTTTTTCCTATAATTTGGGGTTAATATATCCAATTTGGCTGAGAGATTATTCAGTTTCAGTTTCGTAGTTCTAAGTTGTGATGCTGTAAATCTTGTCTCCTCTATTCGATCCAAAGTTTGCTTTATAGTGTTAATATTGTCGTTATATGTTTTAAGGTTAATAACATGGATTAGATGTTGAAAGTCTGTGATTAATTTAGCATCGCCTAGTTGTAGTGGTATAAGTCCCTGAGTCTGCGTTATGTTTGTTATTGTGACGTCGGATTGTACAGGTACGAACCTAAAAGACAAATAGAAGTCAGTTTATGTAAGACGTTTTCTTTTAATTTTGGCTTTATGTAGTTTTTGGTTATTTGACGTTATCAGCGTCACTTTCTTGTTTTCCTTGACTACCCTCTTTGAGAAGCGAGGGGTCATTTTGTTCCTCCCTGATTCCCTTCTGTATATTGTCTGGTTTTCAGTTAAATCTTCTGGTTCTTCCCTATTTGCGTTTAGTTTTTTTATACGTTTGTCAGTGTCCATGGATAATTTATCTTTAATAATTTTGTGTAAGTCATTTTGAAATTCTTGTAGTCTATTTAAGTAGTCATGTTCAGAGTTATAGCTTAATGTCTTTTCGAAGTTATAAGTCCTACCATAGAAGAGTTCAAATGGGGTTAATTTTGTAGCACTATGGATTGCGTTGTTATAGGTAAAAATGACTTCTGATAGTATTTCGTCGTGATTTAGTGGTATTTCTGATGACTTATACTTTTCGTAAACTATTCTGTAGGTCTCGGTAATGGTTGAATGTAATCTTTCTACGGGAGAGTTTCCTGTACTTTGATGAAATGATGTATAATGTAAGGTTATCTGATGCATTTTACAAAAATCTTTTATAATGGATGCATTAAATTCAGCGCCCTGATCACAAACAATTTTCTTGGGTATGCCGTGTAGGCTTATGAAATGTTTGAAACTTTTCAGAATTGATAGGCTATTCCTAGAGTCTAAAGAGTAAGCGGCTGCAAATTTAGAAAATTTGTCTATGATGGTAAGTATATTACGCTTGTTTATACAATAGATATCTGTGTGGATAATATCCAGTGGTTTTTCGGGAATTTCAGGTTTTTGAAATTTGGGTTTTGGTGGTTTCCTGTCATATTTTAAAGTTTGGCATGTATGACAATGATTAATACAATTTTGTATTTTGTTTTTCATGAAAGGGAAGTAGTACTCTCGTTTTAAGTGTGCATATGTCTCTTGAATACCTCTATGGTTATGGTTCATATGGTATTCATTAATTATTTTGTCTTGCTCATCAATGGTTCTTATGTCTTGTAGAATGTCCATGCATCGTACTAACTTAAATAGTTTGCTGTTTGCAAAGTATTTTGAGTAGGTGCTTTGAATTAATTTAAATGTATCGTCATCTGCCATAAGCGCAGAGACTTTATTTGGTGCTATATAATTTTGGAAAATGTTAGTCAATGTTTGTTCGTCGTACTTTTCTCTACGTATAGTCTTGCGTATTTTATTTTTAAATATTGTTTCTAAGGTTATTGGTGAGCCACCGATTTGAGTTTGAAATATAATTTGAATATTAAATTCGTTAATTGGTCTTTCTGATATCGGTATTCCATCGTCAACATTTTCGTCGGAGGAATGGATTGTTGTTCCTTGTGTACCATGGTTTGAGATGTTATCAACTGAATTAGTGTTTATATCGACATGTTCATTTACAGATAGATTGTCTAATTTAATACGACTTAGTGCGTCTGCGTTAGTATTTAATTTTCCTTTTTTGTAGATAATTTCATAGTCATATTCTTCTAGTTTTAATCTCCAGCGGATTAATTTTGAATTTGGTTCTTTTAGACTCATGATCCATGTAAGGGGCCTATGGTCGGTAATTATTTTAAATTTCCTTCCAAAAAGGTATGGCCTGAAATATTTTGTCGCCCATACGATAGCAAGTAATTCTTTTTCTATCGTCGAGTAATTTATTTCGCTATTCGATAATGTACGACTTGCGTAACATATAGGCTTGTCACTACCTATTGGTCCTTGGGAAAGTATTGCTCCTAAAGCAAAGTCGCTAGCGTCGGTGGTTAAATTAAATGGTTTTGAAAAGTCAGGATATTGGAGCAGTGGGTCGTTCATTAAAAGATTTTTGCAAGTAGCAAATGTGTTCAAATATCTCTCGTTTAATATTATTTTTCTCCCTTTCTTAAGACATTCTGTGAGGGGTTTCGTTAATTTCGAGAAATCTTGAATAAATTTCCTGTAATAACCGAGTAGTCCTAAAAATGATTTTATTTGTTTTTGTGTTTTTGGTACGGGGAAAGCTTTTATGGCATGAATTTTATCAGGGTTGGGTTTAATACCATCAGTGGAAATAACATGTCCGAGAAAAGAACATTCTTTCTTTAGGAATTCTGATTTGTCCAGTTGTATCTTAAGATTGGCTGTACGTAATTTACCGAGTACTTTTTTCAAGTGTTGTATGTGCTCCTCTAAGGAAGTTGAATATATAACTATGTCATCTAAATATACAAGGCAGACTGTCCCGATCAAGTCACTTAATACATTGTCCATTACCCTTTGGAAAGTGGATGGAGCATTTTTTAATCCAAAAGGCATCCTTACGAATTCATAGTGACCTCTATCGACAGAAAATGCTGTTTTACCAATATCTTTTGGGTGCATTTCGATCTGGTGAAAACCGCTAGCTAAATCTAAAGTTGTGAAGTAGAGACTTCTCCCCAATTTATCTAATATGTCAGTTATGTTGGGTATGGGATATTTATCAGAAACAGTTTTCTCGTTTAATTTGCGATAATCTATAACAAGTCTCCATTTTTGTATATTGCTCGAGTCTAATTTTTTTGGTACGATCCATATAGGAGCACTCCATGGTGAAAAACTTCTTCTAATTACACCTTGTTGCAACATTTTATCGATTTGTTTGCGTATTTCCTCTTTGTGTATGTAAGGGTACCTGTATGATTTTGTAAAAATGGGTTTGTCGTCAGTTGTCCTTATTTGGTGTTTGATTTGATTCGAGAATGTCAATTGTTCTCCCTCCTTGAAAAACACATCTTCAAAGCATTTGCAAATCTTCAGCAAAGCTTGTTTTTCCTCTTTATTAAGATGACCGGTCCTTATCGAATCTAAAATGTCATGATTATCATTCATACAGTTGTGTTCTAAACTGAAGTTATTAACTTCGATGTAATTCTGGTCGTTGTATGGTGTCGTCTTTATTGGTTGTTCAATGTATGCAATTTTATCATGTCCAGAAGTATTAACTATTTCCACAAGGCTGTACCACTTTTTAGAATGATACAGTCCCTCTGAAATAAAGAGGTCAGAACCCAAAAAAGTCCTTGGGAGAAAAAAGCTACCATTTTGTGTGTCTACCGGTACATTAATAACAACTCTGGAAGAGCTTGGAATAATGAATTTCTCAGAAGTGAAATTGGGTTTGAGATGAATAGGTATGATGGCTTGACTTGTTACTAGAGTTTTGTTACCTAGGTCTATTTTAGCTTTGAGAAAATCTAATATGTCCAATCCTATTAGTCCATCGAAATAGTTGTGAAATTTGAAGACAAAAAATTCTGTACCTCCTTTTTGTTTGAATTCCGTAAATAAGGGTAGTTTAATTTTTTTGTCCAGTGAGTGTTTAGTTAAAATTGTTGTGATTGTAATTGGTTTGCAAGTCATACACTCTTCGTCATTTACAAATTCTGGGTTTATGAATGATGACGATGCTCCAGTATCTATTAAAAATTTCAGGGGTCTACCAAATGGGGAGGATATGTTAATATAGGGTAATGTGTGTCCATGTTTGTTAATATCTAAGTATCCCGTTGGTGTGGGTAGGCATTCATATGAAAATTTTCATTATCAACTATTACATTTTCGTATTCCGTTCTAATACCATTATTTTGTTGGTCTTTTAGATCGTTCATGTCATTATCATCATTTTGATGATAAGTGTAGTTTTGTTCGAAGTCATTGTCATGTGTTTGTCCGTGGTAATATCCGTCTAGATCATTATGGTAAGCTTGAGACACATTGACGTTGTTTAGGTACGATGTCTGTCTCGTTTGTGTAGTCATAGGTTTTCTTAAATGACTATAACCAGAACTAACATCCATTGGTTCTGGTGGTGGTAAGGGTTTGGTCGTAAGCTGTTGCTGCCTGAAGTTGCTGAATTTGCTCTGTCCGGACCCATTGTGAGAAAAGGTATTTCCATTAGGTGCTTGAGGTCCCTTTTGTGAAAATGCATTAGTTATTGGATTATATTGATTTCTTCCCTGAGTATTAACCGTGTTTTGGAATCTATTTATATTGTTTTGTGCGTAATGGTGAATTTGTCCGTGTGTAAATCTATGTGTGTTATTCATATTTGGTTGGTAATTACGAGCAGGGGCATAATTCCGTGTATTCTGTCTATACCTTGGTTGGTAGAATGGTTGGTTGTAAGTTAGTCTTCTTGAATATTGTATATTTTGTTCCTGAATGCAGAATGTTAATGCTTCATCTAATGAATCGGGTCTCATAGACCTAATCATTGAGCCAAGGGGTTCTCGGAGGCCTATTAAGAATGCATCTAAGCACATTTTAGCGTTAAATTCGCGCCTCGAGTTTATGACATGTTTGTTAGTTTCATGAATTGATATATTATTATTTATTGCTGCCTGTAGCTCTATAACTGAACCATAAAATTCTTGCACAGTCTGATTAGTTTGTCGTAAATTGTGGAGTTCACGCACAAGGGAGGTTTCACTCCTTTTATCCGAATATTTAAGTATTAGATTCGCTTTAATTACCTCCCAAACTAACGGAGTACCGGATGAATTAAGTACTTCATTAGCTTCTCCCACTATTTTGTTTCTGATGGCTCTAAGCACTACTGTTGCTTGGTTAGAACCATCGATATTCGCTAATATTCTTAAAATCTCTTCAACGTTTTCTAAAAAATCATTTAGTTGCCTTGGATTTCCATTAAATGTTGGTAAATCTTTTACGGCATCTGGAATTTTTAATGTTTCGTATGCTTGAGAGGATTGTGACGGTTGTTGAGATTGTAGCGCCTGAGGGGCACTAATGTCATTAACGGTAGTCATTTCTTGTTGTTCCGGTATTGCAGTTAAGTATCGAATAGAATATGGTCTTGGTCTTAGTCTTCGCATTTAATATAATTACCCTTTTTATTGATTTGAGATATTTTGATTAGCCTTTTTCTTTATAATTGAAATATTTCTTTGCTTATTTCTGTTTTATATTTTATAAAGTAATATAATAGTGATAAATATTATAATTTTCTTAAAATAATTACCCTAGTATTATCATTATAAATAATTTCATTGTAGATTTCCAAGGTTTTTTATCTGCTTCTTTCCTCCGATGTGACCTGTATAAGTTGCTTGTAGATATGGACTGCTTCAGGACTATTTCTTGTTCTTCACTTGTAGTTGTTGTTTGTTGTTTTAATTGTTGCTTGTTTTTGTTTTTGTTTTTTTTTTTTTTTTTTTTTTTTTTTTTTTTTTTTTTTTTTTTTTTTGTCGTTTTTGTTACGGTTGTTGTTATTGTTATATGTTATTAACTTTTTAATTGTTATTTTTAGTTGATTTTCCTTTTTTTTTTTTTTGATCTTCACTGTATTGTTATTTGTTTTTGTTAGTTGGTTTTTTTTTTCTTGTTTTATCTGATCTGATCCACTATGACCGTATTATTTGTTGATATTCCTTCAACGATTTTCATTAAATATTTATTCCAACCAAAAAGATATTCATTCTCTCTGGATGGTAATATTTGTTGATATTCCTTCAACAAAATATTATTTATGAATTTATATATATTTTTTATTTAAGATATAATTTGTTGATATTCCTTCAACAATTTTTATTAAATATTTATTCCAACCAAAAAGATATTAATTCTCTCTGGATGGTTATATTTGTTGATATTCCGTCAACAAAATATTATTTTTGATTTTAAATATATATTTTTATTTAAGAGATATTCCTTCTCCTCTTATAGTAAATTGTTGATATTCATTCAACAAAATACTATATTGTATTGGCACTTGACTTTCTCGGTTGTACGGACGTAGGTTCTTTTTTTTTCCGATTGTTGGCGCACGATTTTTCTCCTTAAGGATTACTTGATATACCGTCAAGCCTAATTAATTTAATATATTTTTTCTTCACCAAATTTTTCTTAAAAAAAAATTTTATGTCCTTTAAAGGATAGTTCACTGTTTTTTCCACAATTAACTTGTCACTGTTTTTTTTTTTGGTTTTTTTTTTCTGTTTTAAGGATACATTTATTTAATTATATTTTTTTTTCCACTTGAGAAAGACCGCACCAACAATGGCCGTACGACTGCGCCAGTTAACTTCCGTACCGCCGAAAAATCAGAAAACAAGAATTATTCTGTTTTAGATGCCAAATACTACTGATGCTTTATTCAAAAAATTCTTATATTTAAGTGATTTTACAATTATTGATTTTTCTTAGAGTTAACAAAGAACAAAGAAACATAAAATCTAGAGCTATCAAGAAAAATACTTAAGCTAAAAATTTGTATTGGGTACAGTAAAAGTAAACATTTCTTTTTGGGTTATTTCCGTCGTAGTTTTATTACTAGTGTTGTTATTGTGATGTTGAAGTGGAGAATTATTGCTGACGAAATAATGTCAACAATATTGGTGTTAGCTCTTTGGTGCTTATGACAATGTTGTAACTAATAATGATGTTAATAATAATGATATTAATAATAATGATGTTAATAATAATGATGTTAATAATAATGGTGTTAATAATAATGATGTTATTAATAAATGAGGTTGTGGTTGAAAATAATGAACTTAATAATAATGTTGTTTATTGGTGGCTGTAGGTAACTCACGCAAACATTTTGACCGCAGACCTTGAACATTCCAACAGGCCTCAGCACCATCGCAATCAGCACGCGCTACCCAAGAATGGTTAAAAAATAAGGTTCCTCGTTCCATTTCCACCAAAAACTCCGGATACCAATCCGTTGGACCATTGTGTCTGGAGTATTTTGGAAAGCAAGGTTGGCACTTAAAAATACCAAAGTGTCGATCACCTCAAGCAAGCGCTTCGCCAGGAATGGACCAAAGTGCCGCAGAGCAACATTCGGGCAGCGTGTGACGATTTCATTAGCCATTTGAAGGCCATAACTCGTGCCAAACGTGACGAATTCGAACAAATCTAAAATTATTCTAAAATTTGATGCTATTTCCGACATTTTTTGCTTTCATTCAATAAAATTAAAAAAAAAACGTAAAAATTATGGCGTTTGACTTTGTTGCAGTTTTTATATCTCGCCCTGTATATGGTAGGCTTTATGTGGATTTTATAACCGAATTAGTAGTAGTTTAGAATTTAAGATTATCAGAGAACATAAACTCTCTCTAAAATAAAATTCTGATATTAGGTATTCAGTCTCTTCTGATATTCGGTAGACCTAAGGTTTCAGCCATAGTATGGAGGGTATAGTAAGTTCGTCATTCCGCTTGTAACTTATCGAAATAAAAATTTTAAAAAGTATTTAGGCAGGTCAAGTTCGAAGATGGGCTATATCAGTCCACGATATCGTATAGCCCCATAACGGTACCCCCGATATTCGATAATTTAATGATTGTAGTCACATTTTTCAATGAAATTTAAAAGAGTTCCTTTTGTGCACTTTACCCCCTGCAAGAGTATTGCCTATATAGGTCCACGATATCGTATATCCCCCATGTAAATGTACCTCCCTAGATTCGGTATTTTGATGATTTAAGCTACATTTTTCAATGAATTGTCTAAAAATTCACACTAGAAGCCCTTTTTAAGCACTTTACTACTTTTGGAAGAGGTACTACCGCCTATGACAAAAAATTGTATATGCAGGCCCATATCTTCGTATAGCCTCCATATAACTTTACTTACCAATATTCGGTATTTTGTATTATTCGGTATTATAACGACATTATTCACAGAAGTTGTTAGAGATCGTAATGGGAACTACAGTTTATGACAGAAAATTTTCTAAGCAGGTCCAGGTCTTCTTATAGGCCTTGATTGAGAAAAGAAAACCAACCAAATGGTTTGGCTGTAGTTTCAATTCTTTTTTGGATCCTGCTCGGAGGATAAATGTTTTTATTGATAAGAATAGAGTCCAATCTCCCTCTTCGATTGTCAACTCTATTCTGTGTTAGGTGAGAAAAGAAACACGACCGCTTCGTCTGTGTGTTATTTCAATTCTTTGTATCCGGCTCGAAGGACCAATGTAAATTAGAATAGAGTCCAATCTTCTTCTTCGATTGTCAACTCTATCCCTTTTTCTGTGAGAAAAGAAACACGACCGCTTCGTTAGGGTGCTATTTCAATTCTGGTTTTTATTTAAAAGTATATTCCTTAAGTACTACTGAAACTAATCTATCTTAACCTAATCGCAGCCACACAATTATTCTTATCTATTCTAATACTGAATGGAGAACATTGCAGGGCTGCTTGTCATTTCATTCAAGTGGTCTTGTGCATCTACTGAGCGCATTGATATCTGTGCGTGTGGGTCATAGCCTTTATTATCTCACACATTATCGTATGCGTCAGCGCACAAGATCACCGAATTGTTCACTGTGGTGTTTTATGGCGGCTGGGAAATATGTAATTTTAGAATATTTATTGTTTATTGCTAGATTTTCCCAGCGCCTCAACCGCACTCAAAAGTATGTACAAAGTATTTTGTACAGGCCTTATATTCGGTATTTTGTTGATTTTAGCTACATTATTCACCGGATTTTGTTTTTTTTTAATTTCGTATTTGGATATTGTAATGGCTTATGAAAAAAGTTGCACACACAGGTATTTTTCAGATTTTAACCAATTTGATATTTTACCTTGGGTTTCAGTTTTGTAGGACGAGGAAGAATGCAGGATTTAACTCTGATTTACAAAATAACGTTTATTGTTTTTTGGTTACTTTGGAAACAAATTCTTCCTTGTAAAAAAATTATTTGACTATTTATTTTTTACTTTTAAAAATCCACACGAATTGTGGGTCCTTGGAAAAATTCTTTAAATCTTTGTGGGTCCTTGAGAAGAACTTTTTTTAAAATTCTGCGTTTTTTGGACTGTGGATCCTTGTGAAGAAATTCTTTAAAAATCTATGTTTATTCGTCTGTGGGTCCTTCAGAAAAAAAACTTTAAAAATACTCTTCTATGGTCTAAGGGTCCTTGAGAAAAAAAAAAATTAAAAATCCACACGAATTGGTTTGTGTTCTTAAGAAAAAATTATTTAAAATTCTTCTTTTGTGGTCTCTGAGACCTTGAGAAAAATGTCTTTAAAAATTCACGTTTGTTGGTTTGTGAATCCTTGTAAAAACTACTTTAAAATCCACGTTTATTGGTTCAGTTTTGTAGGACGAGGAAGAATGCAGGATTCAACTCTGATTTACAAAATGAAAAAAATCTTTAAAAATACTCTTCTATGGTCTAAGGGTCCTTGAGAAAAAAAAAATTAAAAATCCACATGAATTGGTTTGTGTTCTTAAGAAAAAAATATTTAAAAATTTTCTTTTGTGGTCTCTGGGTCCTTGAGAAAAATGTCTTTAAAAAATCACGTTTGTTGGTCTGTGAATCCATGTTAAAATTACTTTAAAAATCCACGTTTATTGGTCTATGGGTCCAAAAATTCTATAAAATCCACTTTTTTTGTTCTGA
This sequence comes from Musca domestica, assembly GCF_030504385.1. NCBI lineage: Eukaryota > Metazoa > Arthropoda > Insecta > Diptera > Muscidae > Musca > Musca domestica. The sequence continues at coordinate 4,130,650 of NW_026712340.1, read as the reverse complement.
AGGTCCTCGAGAAAAAAATATTTAAAAATCCACATGAATTGGTTTGTGTATCCTTCACAAAAAAAATTAAAATCCTATATGTGGCCTGCGAATCCTTGAGAAGAAATTCTGAAAAATCTATGTTTATTGGTCCTTGAGAAAAATTTCTTTAAAAATCCATGTTTATTGGCCAGTGGGTCCTTGAGAAAAATTTCTTTAAAAATCCACTTTAATTGGTCTGTGTCTCCTGGAGAAAAAATTCTCTCAAAATCCACGTTTATTGGTCTGAGGGTACTTGTAAAAATTTCTTTAAAAACCCACGTTTCTTTGTCTGTAGGTCCTTGAGAAAAAAATTTTAACGTTTATTGGTCTGAGGGTCCTTGAGAAAAAATTCTTTAAAAATCCACTTTTATTGGTCTGTGGGTCTTTGAGAACAGTTTTTTAACGTTTATTGGTCTGTGGGTCCTTGACAAAAAAAATTATTTAGAATCCACGTCTATTGGTCTGTGGGTCCTTGAGAAAAAGTATTTTAAAAATCCGCCTTGATTGGTTTTTGATCCCCTGAGAACAAATCCTTAAAAAAAGCCCGTTTAATGGTCCACGTTTGTTTGTTTGTGGGTCTTGGAGCAAAAATTTACTAAAACTACATGTTTTTTTATCCTTCAAAAATTCTTTAAAAATCCACGTTTGTTTGTTTGTGGGTCTTGGAGCAAAAATCTACTAAAAATCCATGTTTTTTTTTTGATCCTTCAAAAATTCTTTAAAAATTCACGTTTATTTTGGTCCTTGAAAAAAATTTCTTAAAATATCCACGTTTATTGGGTCCTTGAGAAAAAATGTTTTAAAATCCACGTTTTTTGGAATATCCACATAATTTGAATAATGTTAAGACATCACCACGACAATAGGGGAAAAAAAGTAATTCATATATAAAATTTCTGTCTCCATTATCATATATATTACTATCCCAACAATATGCCCATTTTGTTCAGTGAAAACATAAAACAATTACACTTTTTAAACAATGGCATGCAGTATGAAATTATTCCTCTTGAAACAAATACACCTACACCAAATAAACAACAAAATAAAATGGTCAAAGGAGGAATATTGAAATCGTTGGACAAACATTCGTTGCTGGTCCTTGCATTGCTACTTTGGCTAGAATCCTTGGTCATGTGCCACTAGTTAAGACTGTAAACGGGCTGTCGGTGGTTGCTACCACGTTAAGGAAGTTATATTTTCTGCTTTAACATTGTCAGGATTAATCGGTGGCTTTTAATTTATGGTACAACGTGGGAATATTAATTACAAGGGCAGTAATAATGATAGTCACAATTTTTATACAAAACGGTTGAGTTTTACGAGGGATGTATGGAAATTGTAGAATGTTTTTTTTTTCAAGTTTCGCATTTGAATATTGTAATGGCTTATGACAAAAGTTGCCTATGCAGGTCCACGTCGTCGTATAGACGTCTACATTCGGTATTTTTAGGATTTTAAAATAATTTTTAACTGCTTTTATTTTTTTGAAAAATAAGCGTGCCTCATCGAAATAACGGGTTTAGACCCCAAATCCGTTTAAGGATATTTGGAGTCGATCTAGGGGTGTCCTTCCGCCCGTCCGTCTGTCTGCCTGGTTCGCACGATAATTCTCGAAAGGAGTATCCGATTTAGCCCGAACTTGTCACATCGTAATATTATTATCAAACTTAGATCGAGTTCGGAGTTAGGCAATATCGGTCCATTCCTTCTTGCCCTCCCCCACAAAAGTACAAAAATGTACCGCAAAATATATTACCTAATAAAACAAGAAAGGACCAACCGATTTGGTTCATAGACAATATCCGGCTACTCCTTCTGGTAGAGAGAGTCTCCTTCTGGAGAGTCCTTCTCACACATCTCGATATCTCTAGCAACACAAGATCTGGCATGACGAACGGACCACTCCTTCTAGTAACTTCCCTACAACATGTCAAAATTTTGAACAACCATAAAGCTCATAAGACGAAACGAGTATCCAATTATATTCAAAATTGTTCATATCAAAATAGACTACTCTATCTTGTACGTTCCCTAACGGGTCAATATTTATAATATCTACTACACTCATAAAATGCGAAATAAGCGCCAGATTCTTTAAAAATATTACACGTCCCAATATTTCTACTAGAACTTGATCTGACGTGAAGATAGTAAATATCGATACTCTCCTTCTGGTATCTCCCCCACAAAGGTTTCAACATTTCAAATGATCATAAATCGCGAAATGAGTGTCTGATTATTTTCAAACTCAGCACAGCCCAATATTTCTATCAACATAAGATCTCGTGTGAAGATGAATATGTCGGACCACTCCATCTGGTACTTCCCCCCAACTGGTCGACTTTTTGAATAATTATATTCCTTAAATAATTATATCCCGCAAATTGCACACATCCCAATATTTTTAATAACGCCTTGTGGCACCGCCCCACAAAGGGTAAAAATGCTCAGAACTTATATCCCTCACAACTTGCGAAACTAGTAAGCGATCCTTTTCAAACTTGGTATATGTAAATATATTTAACCAGAGATCTGACGTGATTTTGGCCCACTCTTCCTCGAACCCAAAACACAGAATTATTTGCAGTAAATTTGGAAAAAATATACGATTTTCTTTAATTTGTATATTCTAATATTTTTATCAGTAATAGTTGAAGTGGAATACTTCGGTGCACTGTACCTGCTACCTCACGGACATTTCAATATTAAAAAAAATGATCACAAAGCTCATACAAGTGAAGCAAGCTTCGGACGTATGCCAGATACAATAAGCACAATATTGGCCAACTCCTTCGAACCTCCCCCATAAAGGTCTAACAATTTCAATAAAGTGCAAGTCAAAATGTATTTTAAATAACCGACTGATACTTTTTAGCTGTGAATTTTATGAAGTTTCCCCGTAATTATTAATAAACAAGTAAAAAAGCAGTAACCAGCCGGGCCGAACTTTTAATACCCTCCACCATTTGGAGCGAATTAGAAAATTTTCAAAAAAAAAAAATAAAATCCATTAAAAGTTCTTTTTAAATCTTTAAAATATCTAATACAGGAAGGTGCCAATATGGGGGGATATACGATATTGTGAACCTATAAAGACAAATCTATGTCTGCGTGTAAAGTACTCACAAGGAACTCCTTGTGTGGATTTTCAGATAATTCCATTGGAAAAAGTGGCTGAAATCATCAAAATACCAAATACCCTTATATGGGGGATATACGATATTGTGGACCTATATAGACAATTCCGTTTTAGGGGTAAAGTGCTCACAAAGAACTCCGTGTGTGGATTTTCAGACAATACGATTGGTAAATGTGGCTAAAATCATCAAAATACCGAATATCGGGGGGTACAGTTATATGGGGGTATACGATATCGTGGGGTATCGTTATATGGGAGCTATACGTTATTGTTAACCTATATAGAGAATTCTCTGTCGGGGGGTAAAGTGCTCACAAAGAACCCCTTGTGTACAAAGAACCCCTTGTGGCCATTCCGATGAAAAATGTGGGTAAAATCATCAAAATACCGAATATCGGGGTGTACCGTTATATGGGGGCTATACGATATCGTGGACCTGTATAGACAATTCTCTCTCAGGCGGTAAAGTACTCACAAGGAACTACTTGTGTGGATTTTAAGACAATTCCATTGAAAAATGTGGCTAACATCATCAAAATACCGAATATCGGGGGGTACAGTTATATGGGGGTATACGATATCGTGGACCTATATGGACAATTCTTTTTGAAGGGTTAAAATGTCCACAAGGGACTCCTTTTGTGGAATTTCAGACAATTCCATTGAAAAATGTGGCTAAAATCATCAAAACACCGAATACCGTGGGGGTACCGTTATATGGGGGCTATGCGATATTGTGGACCTATATAGATAATTCTCTGCCGAGGTATAAAGTACCCACAAGGAACTACTTGTGTGGATTTTCAGACAATTCCATTGGAAAATGTAGGTAAAATCATCAAAATACCGAATATCGGAGTACCGTTATATGGGGGCTATACGACCATCTTCGAACTTGACCTGCCTGCAGACAAAAGAGAGATCTGTGCAAAATGTTAGCTTCCTATCTTAATTCGTTTAGACTGTAGCGTGATTACAACAGACGGACGGACAGGGCTAAATCGTCTTAGAATTTTACGCTGATCAAGAATATATATACTTTGTTGGGTCTAATATGATTATTTCGATGAGTTACAAACGGAATGACGAACTTAATATACCCTCCATACTTTTTTTGGTGGAGGGTATAAAAAAATACCTTGAAAAGTGCTGTTATAAATCATAAAAATGCGGAATATATGGAGTTACTATTATATTGGGGTCTATACGAAGACGGGGAGCTGAATAGACTGTTTTCTGTCACAGGCTATACTGCCCATTAAGAACTTCAAATACGAAATTTGAAATAATTCTATGAATAATGCCACTAAAATCATAAAAATACCGAATTTAGGAAAGTACCGTCATATGGGGGCTATACACACACGTGGACCTGCATAGGCAATTTTCCGTCACAGACTGTAGTACCCGTTAGGAACTTCACATACGAAATTTTGAACGATTCCGATGAATAATGTCGCTAAAATCATAAAAATACCGAGTTTAGAAAGGTACCGTTATATGGGGGCTATACGAAAACGTGGACCTGTATTTCTGTTATGGCTTGATGTACCCATTAAGAATGCTAAATTGCTAAAATCATCAAAATACCGAATATAGGAAAGTACCGTTATATGGGGGCTATACCAAAACGTGGACCTATATAGCCCATTTTCAATACCAAGAGTCCTGCACACTTCTGAGTAAAACTTCATTATCTTCGGAAGCGGAAGGAGATTTCCACAGACAGACAGACGCTAGACAGGCAGAAAATTTCATACTGAGGTTATGAAAAGTACTAAAAGGTATTTAATATTATACGTGGGAATATCGAGTTATCGTTAGGAGTTAGAGCGCTGAAAATTTGGATGCGAATTCAAATAGTATGGTTATATTTTACAAATAAAGAAAACTACGAAAACTATTGAACAAATAATTGATATAGGTCTACGTAAAGAGTACATCCCGGCAATAGGTACTAGCCATATCTATAAAACGGTTATAATTGTCTCTTGTTTCGAAGAAAGGCTAAATTGAACTAAGGTTGGGTATAGCTTCTTTATAATAATGCGATTCGATTTTAAGTTTCTTTTTAGACCTATATTTTTATCTAGACCTATATTTTGCTATAAGCCTATATGATCGCATACGATTTGATTTTGCATACCTGAAATTTGTAATTTATGTTGAACTGTTTTTTTGAACCGATCCGATACACTTGATACTTGATTTTCGAGGTTTTCACAAAAGTTTCCAAGGTAATCAACTGCTATTTGATATCTTTAGTTCTCAAATATTTCATATATTCCCATTTAAAATACTTAATGTCCAGTGTCGTAAGGAATCTGAAAGAGGGGTTAAGATGAATAAGATTTTTAATGCCATGTTTACGTTAGAACTTTTTGTAGGGTTAACCTACTTTGAGAGGATTTATTTGAATTTAAATCCAAATCCAGTGGGTTAACCCTCATATATATAAACGTACTATAAGAATCCAACATATCAAAATTACAGTCAATTCGGCTACAAAATTTCAAAATCATTTGAAATATCACTATATTTGAAAAAATTAACCGTTAGCTAGTTCACCCAATTCAGATTTCTTGTGACCCCGGACATCTCACCAACATCTCGTCCATTTGAATTTTGACGACAAATGGGTTCTTTCTTCTGGTGATGTTATTGTCTAATTTTCAATATTTTAAAATCAATTATTTTATAATTCATTTTATAGCCCTACAAAGATTTAAATTTTCTCCATTTGTCACCATTGACTTTACTTCCAATGAATTTATACAAACCTCTTATTTTACCCATAGTCGCCTGAATGACTTAAAACAAATGCGTGGGATGATAAACTATCTCACAGTGGTGGTTAAACAATGCGGTTTGCGGCTTAAGCACACACACACATACATACATACCTACATATGTATATGTTTTACTTCCCATTTCTTTTCGTTGCTTCTTTCGACGATCCTTCCTCTTTTGGCGAAAATCTCAATTTATTGGTGTTTGTTGTTATGGCATTTTAAATAAATAAAACTGGATGTCACTTCCTTTAGCTGGTGGATATTTTTTATTCGGCGGTAAAATTTGTTAAATACAAATAAAATAAAAAATGACACAATTTAAATATTTTCGAGTTGCCATTTGGAGACGTTTCTGAACAACATTTTGATGAAACTTTTGATTTATATACCCTACACCACAAGGTGGTCAGGGTATTATGTCTTAGTGCATTTGTTTGTAACAGGCAAGAGGAAACGAGATAGACCCATAGTTACTTTTGATGATCTGCATAGAATCACATTCTGAGTCGATTTATGCATGTCCGTCCGTCCGTCTGTCCATATATTTTTGTAAACAAAGTACAGTTCGCATTTATTGCCCTATCCACAAATGATTGTTTGGCCCAAAGACGAACCCTATTGAAATTGGAGATAATCGGTCAAAATTTAGATATAGTTCCCGATTTGCATTTTTTTGTGCACCAAACGTGTAATATCAGTATGGAATTTTGCAAGTACGATCTGATTGGACCTGAAAATAAGTACGCCAAATTTGATCGAAATCGGTTCAGTTATAGCTATAGCTTCAATGTATATTGTTCATCCGATTTGTTATTTTTGTCCTCCGCAGCCATAATATGCACTCTGTAACAACAATATTTGGAGAAATATATCAAATACAGCTCAGAAATACAATTGCTAAATTTTATCGAGATCGGTTCAGTTTTGGATATAGCTCCCATAAATAACTTCGTCCGATTTACCTTTGATTGTGCACCAAACGTCTAATATTTGCCCAAATGGGATGAAATTTGGCACTTACGACCAAATAGAGTCTAGAAGCTAGTATGTCAGATTTGATGAAGATCGGTTCAGATATAGCTCCCATATATACTGTTCATCCGATTTGTTATATTTGTTACCCACAGCCGTAATATGCACTCCGTAACAACGATATTCAGGGAAGTATATCAAATACAGCTCAGAAATACCTTTGCTAAATTTTATCGAGATCGGTTCAGATTTGGATATAGCTCCCATACATATATTTATCTGATTTCAAATTAACTTTGCACCAAATGGGCAATACAAGTCCGAATTTAAAAGATTCAAATGCTTGGGCATATTTAGTCCTTTGAATTTTAAATTATAATTATAATCATAGCGTGTATGATTGAGTTCTCCCAAAAAAACTTTTAATTGTTATGTGGAGCTCAACTAAATTAGCAAAGTGGTGTAGGGTATCATAAAATCGTCCCCGCCCGACTTTAGGACTTTCTTTACTGGTTTTTAATTTTTATACTGGCTGAACTTTATTAAGACCAATTGTCGAGATATTTTAATTTTTTAATTTAATGAAAAATTGCAATGCGTATGGCAACACTGACATCCGCTACAACATTTTTCCTCATCTCATTTGTTTGTCTTTGTTTCTATTAATCTGAGATGTTAATACGACTTGCCATGTTTGGAAAACAGAACACCGGGCACCACCAACATGCCATAGAGGGGGTATTACCAAATTCTCTACAGTGATTTACTCTTCCGGATTCTGCTGCCCTCCCCCATCATCATCATCGCCGACTAGGTGTAATTTTCATTTAGCAAACAAAACATTGATACGTTTTGACTTAGCCATTTATTTCCAGTACATAAATTTTATCAATTCACTGAACCGTTAGTTGGTTGGTTGGCTTGTTCGCTGGCTGGCTGGTTGGTTGCTGTCTCCGAGTTCTTTTTTGGTGGGCACATGAATTTGTTTCTCTGGTGTTGTTTTACTACAAAGGATTTTTGTTTTACTATTTTCTTTTTTTTTTTTTTGCTTTTTTCTGAAGATTTTTTAGTTAGCGGATATGATAGCTTTATATCTCTGTTAAGCATGACTGAACGAATAGATGTGAAAATTTCGTTTAATTTTATTAAATAATCGCATTGGAACAACGGCAACGGCGAAATCTCTAAAACAATACAATATGAAAAGATTTCCGGGGATTTTCTGCACCAATTGATTTGTGGTGCCGGAAAAGGAAAACAAATGAGGCAAACAATTCACCGAAGATTAACTTATGTTTTTTTTATTTGTGTGAAGAAAATTGAAATTATCCATTTAAAAATTTAAAATTTGAAAATTATTTGAATAAGTAATCATTAAATTAATTATCTTGAATTCTCACCCAAAATCAGTTTCAGTATTAAAAATTTATTCCATGGTATCTCTAATGACACTGTGTAACACAAAATTTAATTACAAAAAAAAAATTCTGATTGTAATGAAAGTAGAGCTAAAAGGAGAAGACACTTGGCATTTTGAAAGCTTACAGGGTGAGATGAGAAAACTACAACCAACTACAACCGCTGACATTTCTAAGCCACTTGCCCAACAGCTGTTAAAAATTATTCCAGTGACATCTTATTATATTGTTTACAAGCGTACAAAAGCATTTTGGAGAAAATTTTACAGAAAAAAGTTATTCGTAATGGAATTCAAGCGTGATAGTGTGATTTCTTTATATTTGCCTGGAAAACCACAGGTGGCTATCGTTGGAGCACTCCAGCATTTAAATGTGAATAAATTTCACATCGCTCGTTAAGGTGATACTGGTAGCGTAGCCCGACGTCAAGGAAGTGGACGAAAAAAAAAACAGCAACATCAGCAGAAATGGTTCGAAAAATAAAAGAAGCGACTTGATCGAAACCCGCGTCGCAGTGGCCGAAAAATGGCTCGTGAGCTGAACATATCGCAATATTCCATTCGCAAATATTGAAACATGAGCTCGGGGTAAAGCCATTGAAATTCCAAAAAAATTCAAGAACTTACACCGCAACAGAAAAACCAGAAAAGAAAGTCCTAAAGTCGGGCGGGCCGATTTTATGATACCCTACATCACTTTGCTAATTTAGTTGAGCTCCACATAAAAAGTAAAAGTTTTTATGGGAGGATTCAATCATACACCCTATGATTATAATAATAATTTAAAACTTAAAGGACTAAATACCCCGAAGCATTTGTATCTTTTAAATTCGGACATGTATTGCCCATTTGGTGCAAAATTAATTCTAAATCAGATAAAGATATACATGGGAGCTAAATCCAAATCTGAACCGATCTCGATAAAATTTGGCAAAGATATTTCTGAGCTGTATTTGATATATTTCCCTGAATATCGTTGTTACGGAGTGCATATTACGGCTGTGAGTAACAAATATAACAAATCGGATGAACAATATATATGGGAGCTATAGCTATATCTGAACCGATCTTCACCAAATTTTGCATACTAGCTTCTAGACTCAATTCGGTCGTAAGTGCCAAATTCCATCCCATTTGGGCAAATATTAGACGTTTGGTGCACAATAAAAGGTAAATCGGACGAAGTTATATATGGGAGCTATATCCAAATCTGAACCGATCTCGATAAAATTTAGCAAAGGTATTCCTGAGCTGCATTTGATATATTTCCTCAAATATTGTTGTTACAGAGTGCATATGACGGCTGCGGAGGACAAATATAACAAATCGGATGAACATTATATATGGGAGCTATAGCTATATCTGAATCGATTTCCATCAAATTTGGCATGCTTATTTTTAGGCCTAATTTGGTTGCATGTGCAAAATTCCATAATATTCGGGCTGATATTACACGTTTGGTGCACAATAAAAGGCAAATCGGACGAAGATATACATGGGAGCTATATCTAAATTTTGACCGATTATCTCCAATAGGGTTCGTCCTTGGGCCAAACAAATGATTTGTGCAAAATTTCATCTGGATCGGGCAATAAATACGACCTGTACTTTGTTTACAAAAATACATGGACAGACGGACGGACGGACAGACGGACTGACATGCATAAATCAACTCAGAAAGTGATTCCTTTTGCCTGTTACAAACAAATGCACAAAGACATAATACCCTGACCACCTTGTGGTGTAGGGTATAAAAAGTGGTGAACTGCCGAATTTGGTTTTCTCCGATGAGAAAACATTCGTTGTCCAGCAAGTTTGTAAACAAACAAAATGATCGTGTTGACTTACCAAGAGGTCAGCAGAAAATGGCACCTTCGGTTGGCCACCAGAACTCAAGCACCGGGCATGGTGATAGTGATGCTGTGGGCCGCCATAACAACCGATGGTCGCTCTCCACTCGTATTAATCGGCCGTGGCATCAGAATAAATGCCGAATATTATGGCGAAAATATTCTAGAGGGTGTATTATAGCCTTTGGCTCGCAAAAATTTTGGCCGCAGACCTTGGACATTCCAACAGGACTGAGCACCATCGCACTCAGCACGCGCCACCCAGTAATGGTAACAAATTGAGGTTCCTCGCTTTATTTTCAGCGCACAAAGTCTTCGGATACCAATCCGTTGGACTATTGTGTCTGGAGTATTTTGGAAAGCACTGTTGGCGCAAAAAAATACCAAAGTGTCGATCACCTCAAGCAAACGCTTCGCCGGGAATAAGGCAAAATACCTCAGAGCACATTCAAGCAGCGTGTGACGGTTTCATTGCCCTTTGAAGGCCATAATTCGTGCCAAAGGTAACCAATTCGAACAAATTCCAACATTTTTTGCTTTCATTCAAAAAAATTAACAAGTTAAAAAGCAGTAAGTTCGGCCGGGCCGAACTTTGAATACCCTCCACCATTTGGAACGAATTTGGAAATTTTCAAAAAATAAAGTCCTTAAAAAATTCTTTTAAAATTTTAAAAATACCGAATATAGCCATTATATTGGGGTCTATACGACGTGGACCTACATAGGCCTTGTTTGTCATAAGCCATTACCATATTCAAATTCGAAACTTGAAATAAACGGTGAATAATGTAGTATATAGGGAGGATCAAAATATCAGTATTTAGGGAGGTACTGATATATGAGACCTATACGAAGACCTGTACCTGCATAGACAATTTTCTGTCACAGGCTATAGCATCCATTACGAACGTCAAATACGACATCTCAAAAAATTTCGGTGGGTATTGTACCTACTGAATATAGGGAGGTACTGATATATGGGGCCTATACGAAGACCTGAACCTTCATAGGCAATTTTCTTTCACAGACTGTAGTTCCTATAACGAACTTCAATTACCAAATTTGAAACAATTCCCGTGAATAATGTCGTTAAAATCATCAAAATACCGAATATCGGGAGGTACCGTTGTATGGGGGCTATACGAAGACGTGGACCTGAACAGATAATTTTCTGTCATAGGCTGTAGTATTTCGATCTTCAAATAGTAAATTTGAAACAATTCCGGTGAATAATGTCGCTAAAATCAGCAAAATACCGAATATCGGAAGGTACTTATATATGGGAGCTATATGAAAACGTGAACCTACATGGCCCATTTACGAACTTAACCTGCCTACTGGAAAAATAAGCGCATGTGCAAAATTTTAGCCTTCTATCTCAATTCGTTCGAAAGATAGCGTGATTACAACAGACAGACAAAGTTAATATACCCTCCATAGTATGATGGAGGGTATAAAAAATGTAAACATCATGGCTTTTGGTTTTTGTTGCAGTTTTTTTATCTCACCCATTATATGTAGGAACTATATCCTTATATGATCCGATCTTGATATCTAGTACCAAACATCTTTTCATGTTGTTTGGAGTGATATTAGCCATTGGTGCACAACTAACCCGAAATCGGTTGAAAATATATATGGGAGCTATACATATTTTTTAACCGGTTCTCACGAATTTCAATAGAGTTCGTTCTTGGGCCAAACAAATATTGTTTGGAAAATTACATCTCAATTGGATAATAAATGTGACCTGAATTTTGTTGACAAAAATACATGGACATACGGACGGACGGACTGACATGCATACATCGACTCAGAAAGTGATTCTATGAAGATCCTCAAAAGTAACTATGGGTCTTTCTCGATTCGATATCGATCGATTATAAAAATTCTGTGTGTATCTCATGATGTAAGGTAAGGAACGTTTTGGTTTGGTATACATAAACATAACTGCAATCCAATAGGGAAGGCTATACAAAACCAGTAAAGAAAGTCCTAAAGTCGGGCGGGGCCGATTTTATGATACCCTACACCACTTTACTAATTTAGTTGAGCTCTACTTAATAATTAAAAGTTTTTATGGGAGAATTCAATCATACACGCTATGATTATAATTATAATTTAAAATTCAAAGGACTAAATATGCCAAAGCATTTGTATCTTTTAAATTCGGACTTGTGTTGCCCATTTGGTGCGAAATTAATTTGAAATCGGATAAAAATATATATGGGAACTACACCCAAATCTGAACCGATCTCGATAAAATTTGGCAAAGATATTTCTGAGCTGTATTTCATATATTTCCCTGAATATCGTTGTTACGGAGTGCATATTACGGCTGTGGGTAACAAATACAACAAATCGGATTAACAATATATATGGGAGCTATAACTATATCTGAACCGATCTTCACCAAATTTGGCATACTACCTTCTAGACTAAATTCGGTCGTATGTGCCAAATTCCATCCCATTTAGACAAATATTCAACGATTGGTGCACAATAAATGGTAAATCGGACGAAGTAATATATGGGAGCTATATCCAAATCTGAACCGATCTCGATAAAAATGAGCAAATGTATTTCTGAGCTGTATTTGATATATTTCCTCAAATATTGTTGTTACAGAGTGCATATTACGGCTGCGGAGGACCAATATAACAAATCGGATGAACAATATATATGGGAGCTATAGCTATATCTGAACCGATTTCGATAAAATTTGCCATACTTATTTTCAGGCCTAATTTGGTTGTATGTGCAAAATTCCATACTATTCGGGCTGATATTACACGTTTGGTGCACAATTAAAAGCAAATCGGACGAAGATATATATGGGAGCTATATCTAATTTTTTACCGATTATCTCCAATTTCAATAGGGTTCGTCCTTGGGCCAAACAAATGATTTGTGCAAAATTTCATCTGGATAGGGCAATAAATGCGACCTGCATTTTGTTCACAAGAATACATGGACAGACGGACGGACGGACAGACGGACTGACATGCGTAAATCAGCTCAGAAAGTGATTTTATGCAGATCATCAAAAAGAATTATGGGTCTATCTCGTTTCCTTTTGCCTGTTACAAACAAATGCACAAAGACATAATACCCTGACCACCTTGTGGTGTAGGGTATAAACATATTCTCCCCCCATTAATTGGGTAATAACTTCAAAGAAGACTCTCGATTTATATATTACTTTGCTAGGTAAAACAAACTTGTGCCTTACATGGAAGACATTTAGAAACGATATCATTAGACAAACATTGAGTAATTATTTCATAAAAAAATTATGATAATCATTAGCTAACAATGTTCCGACTCCCCAGGCTAAAAATCTTCGAACAAATTACCTAATCATCTTCATGCAAAAGAAAAAAACTAAATTATTTGATAACATAATATTAAAACAAATTAACAAATCAAAAATTCCATAATTTTCCTCCATTACTTTTAGGTCTATTTTCCACTAATTGATTTACATAAATAAATTTTCCCGCCGGCCTCCACGTAAACTTCCCAAAAATTTATGTTTCAATTACAAATATTTGCAAATCCTTATCGCCGAATCAAAATCCTATTTTCCTCACAAGTTGTTTTACAAGATTTCAATTTTAATTATGTTTACCTTTTGTTAATTATGTTGTTATTCTATGGCGGCGTGAGGAGGAGAGCCATTAATTCCTCCATCACCCAAGACACCACCACCTTCACTGCCATCAGTTCTTAAGAATATGAATGTTTTTCGCAAAGGGAAAGAGGTTGTGGGTTGGGGGGGGGGTCTTCGGGCGGAGCATTATGAAGAATGTTAATATAACAACTTAATGATTCACAAAACGCTTACCTCCTCGAATGGATCCTTTTGAAATATTCTAAACACGCGTACTTAACAAATAACAACAACTACAACGGGAAGAATAAATAGAATCACAGTAGTAGGAACAACAACAACAGCAACGTAAATAACATAACAATAATCAAATGAATTGAAATATTAATTGAAATTTTTGTGCAAAATTGAAATGAATAAAAGTTCAAAGTGCAAATGAATAAATGAAGTGGAATTTCACTGGAAAGGGGTGTAAGGTGAAAGTTTTAAACATTAGCTTACAGGAATTATTCAAAGTTCTGATTTGCAATTAGTCGAATTTTTGATTTATGATATTCACATTTTTGGGAAAATTTATAATTTATAGGGGTTTTAAATATTAAAAAATTGCAAATGCCAGTTACTTCGTCAGCGAAATGTCGAAATGTTAAATTCGTTCCAACAGTTCGTGTTATGCCTTCTAAATTTCAAAATGGACAATTTCTTCGGTTCTACAACATTTTTTTATCAAAACTTCATACAACGTACTAAATTTTCAGACTTTCAAGGTTTTATACATTATTTAAGCTTTTCCTCTTTCAAAAAAATATAGGAACATGACTACCCATGTCAAAACCATTGCATTGGACTCACTTCCACATCTCCATGATCAAACCCTAGAAACCAAAAGGTGTTCTCATTGTCAAATTTCCGAATTTCAGCTTTATCATCTTCGCCAATACCAAATTTATTAAGGCGCATATCTAAAACAACTATTAGTATCAAAATTAGTACCATTTAGTACTTTTGAAACATTTATAACAAAAATTTCCGAAACTACCTCCATATTTTAACCACAGACACCAACTGTGAAATCTAAATTTAATTTTAGGACTTCACCTCTATATCTTCATCCACTAACGAATTTACTTGAATTTAGTACTTTTCGAACAACTATTGTACGCATTTCCAAAACTACCTCCGAATGTTAACCCCAGATACCAACAGAGACCTCAATATCATATTTCAGGATTCGAGCTCTATCCTTTTAACCCAATACCAAATTTAAAACCATTTAGTACTTTTCGTTCCAGATACAAAATTTAATTTTCCATGTCAAACTTTTGGATTCCAGCCCTATCGTTTCACCCAATACCAAATTTAATACCATTTAGTACTTTTCGTTCCAGATATCAACAGATACCTCAATATTAAATTTGTGGATTCCAGCCCTACCCCTTAACCCAATACCAAATTTAGTACTATTTAGTACTTTTCGTACACTTTCCCAAAACAACCTCCATATCTCAATTTCAGATACCAACAGAGACCTCAATATCAAATTTCGGGATTCCAGCTATATATCTCTTCACCCAATACCAAATTAATGGGATGCATTTCCAAACCACCGACAAATCTCAATACAGATACCATCAGTAGTCTAAATATCAAATTTCCAAATTGTATTTCTAAAAATCCAATTTAGTACCACTTAGTACTTTTAGAAAAATTTTAGTACAATATAACCACCTTCGCAGACCTCAATATCAAATTTGAGAATTCTAATTAAAATACACATTTCCGGAAAACCCTCCTTAGGTCCAGGCTACACATGATGGGCTACCCTAATACTAATTTTCACATTTCGACATAATTTTTACATTTTTTAAAACATTTTATTGAATGGAAGAAACAAATGTCGGAAATAGCATAAAATCTTAGAATATGATTAGATTTGTTCTAATTGGTTAGCTTTGGCAAGAATTATGGCCTTCAAACGGCCAATGACACCGTCACACGCTGCCCGAATGTTGTTCTCCGGTATTTTGGGCCATTCCCGGCGAAGCGCTTGCTTGAGGTTATTGACACTTTGGTATTTTTTTAGTGCCAACTTTGCTTTCCAAAATACTCCAGACACAATAGTCCCACGGATTGGTATCCGGAGAGTTTGGTGGCCATTGTGCGCTGGAAATGAAGCGCGTGCTGAGTGCGATGTTGCTTAGAATGTCCAAAATCTCCGAAAAATCTCCAAAATCGATCAGTATGAGCGGAGAGCGACCATCGGCTGTTATGGCGGCCCACACCATCACCGTGGCAGGCGCTTGAGTTGGTGGCCAACCGAAGGTGCAAATTTTCAGCTGGACTCTTTGGCAAGTAAACACGATAATGTTGTTTGTTCACAAACTGCTGGACAACGAATGTTTTCTCATCGGAGAAAACCAAATTCTGCAGTTCACCCTTTGCCGCCAAGCAAGCTCTTTTGAGTCTATTTTCTTTCTGTTGCGGTGTAAGTTCTTCCACATTTTGGAATTTCAATGACTTTAACCCGCTCATTTTTCAATATTTACCGAATGGAATATTGCGATATGTTCAGCTCACATTTTTCGGCCACTGCGACGCTGGTGTCGACCAAGTCGCTTCTTTATTTTTCGAACCATTTCTGCTGATGTTTCTGTTTTCTTCCGTCCACTTCCTTGACGCCGGGTTACGCTACCAGTATCACGGTAACGAGCGATGGTACGAGACACAAAGGATTTATTCAAATTTCAATGCTGGAGTGCTCTAACGATAGCCACATGTGGTTTTCCAGTCAAATATAAAGAAATCACACTATCACGCTTGAATTCCATTACGAATAATTTTTTTTCTGAAAAATTTTTCACCAAAATGCTTCTGTACGCTTGTAAACAATATAAGTCGCTGTCACTGGAATAATTTTAACAGCTGTCGGACGAGTGGCTTAGAAATGACAGCAGTCTGAAATTTGTTGCAGTCACCCTGTTGTACTATTTAGTAGTTTTCGAAAAATTATAATACACATTTCCTCGTTATCACAAAGACCCCAATACAAAGTTTCGGCTTCATTCGTTCACCCTAAACGAAACAGTTCCAAATTTTGTACCAATTCACACACTTAGTACACATTTCCAAAACCACTGTTATCAAACCTACTTTTCAACCTTGATTCTCAAACCAAAGTTTTAAACTCTATCCGTTCACATAATACTAAATGGTACTGTTTAGCACCATTTTAGAACTTTTCGCAACATTAAAGTTCGAATTTCCTCCACCATTTGGTACAAATTTGGCAATTTTCACAAAAAAAATAAAATCCGTAAAAAATCCTGTTAAAATCTTAAAAATACCGAATGTAGCCGTATATTAGGGTCTGCATAGGCAACAAGCTATTACTATATTCAAATGCGAAACTTGAAAAAAAATGTTTATAATGTAGCTAAAATCATCAAAATTCCGAATATAGGGAGGAACCATGGAGTTGTAAAACGTGGACCTGCGCAGACAATTTTTTGGCATAGGCTATAGTATCCATTACGAACTTCAAATGCGAAATTTGAAACAATTCCGGTAAATAATGTCAGTAAAATCATCAGAATACCGAATATCGGGAGGTACCGTTATATGAGGACTATACAAAGAAGTGGACCAACATGGCCCGTTTTCTGTTTTATGCTGTAGTATCTATTACAAACTTCAAATACCAAATTTGAAACAATTCCGGTAAATAATGTCGCTAAAATCATCAAAATACCGAATGAAGAGAGGTACTGTTATATGGGGACTATACCAAGACGTGGAACTACATACGGTAAAAAATTTGAAACAATTCCGATAAATAATACCGCTAAAATCATAAAAATACCGAATTTAGGAAGGTACCTTTATATGGGAACTATTCGAAGACCTGAACTTGCATAGTCAAATTGCTGTTATATATATATATATACATATATATATATATATATATATATATATATATATATATATATATATATATATATATATATATATATATATATATATATATATATATATATATATATATATATATATATATATATATATATATATATATATATATATATAGGAGCTACGAAAATTGAAACAATTCTGATGAATAATGCCGCTAAAATTGTCTAAATACCGAATATAGGGAGGTACCGTTATATGGGGGCTATACCAAAACGTGGGCCTATATAGCCCATTTTCAAGACCAAAAGTCCTGCATCTGAGTAGAATTTTATCAACCTACTTTACTTCGTTCGGAAGCTAGAGTGATTTCCAATGATATAATTAGTTTAGATTAAGATTTTATTTTTATACCCTCACCACAAGGTGGTCAGGGTGTTTTGTTTTTGTGCTTTTGTTTGCAACATGGAGAAGGAAGCGAGATAGACCCATAGTTACTTTTGAGGATCTCCATAGAATCACTTTCTGAGTTGATTTATGCATGTCAGTCCGTCTGTCCGTCCGTCCGTCCGTCTGTCCATGTATTCTTGTGAACAAAATGCAGGTCGCATTTATTATCCGATTGAGATGAAATTTTCCAAACAACATTTGTTTGACCCAAGGACGAACCCTATTGAAATTGGAGATAATCGGTAAAAATTTAGATGTAGCTCCCATATATATCTTCATCCGATTTGCCTTTTATTGTTCACCAAACGTGTAATATCAGTCCGAATAGTATGGAATTTTGCATGTACGATCAGATTGGACCTGAAAATAAGTATGCCAAATTTTATCGAAATCGGTTCAGATATAGCTATAGCTCCCACATAGTTTGTTCATCCGATTTGTTATTTTTGTCCCCCGCAGCCGTAATATGCACTCTATAACAACAATATTTCGGGAAATATATCAAATACAGCTCAGAAATATATTTGCTAAACTTTATCGAGATCGGTTCAGATTTGGATATAGCTCCCATATATAACTTCATCCGATTTACCTTTTATTGTGCCCTAATATCCATCCAAATGGGATGGAATTTGGAACTTACGACCGAATTGGGTCTAGAAGCTAGTATGTCAAATTTAGTGAAGATCGGTTCAGATATAGCTATAGCTCTCATATATATTGTTCATCCGATTAGTTGTATTTGTTACCCACAGCCGTAATATGCACTCCGTAACAACGATATTCAAGGAAATATATCAAATACAGCTCAGAAATATCTTTGCCAAATTTTATCGAGATCGGTTCAGATTTGGATATAGCTCTCATATATATCTATATCTGATTTCAATTAATTTTGCACCAAATGGGCAATACAAGTCCGAAATTAAAAGATACAAATGCTTCGTCATATAATTTTGAACTTTGAACTTTTAATTATAATTATAATCATAGCGTGTATGATTGAATTTTCCCATAAAAACTTTTAATTGTTATGCGCAGCTCTACTAAATTAGCAAAGTGCTTTAGGGTATCAAAAAGTCGGCCCCGCCCGACTTTAGGACATTCTTTACTGGTTTTCAATTGATTTGGATACTAAATAGATTGGCTCTTGATATAAGTCCGTAGTTTGTTCAACTGATACAATACATAATTCAAAATTTATGTGCCACAACTCAAGTTGGTACACTAGTGTTCACAGTCTAATAAGGATAATTGGCATTGACTGAATAAATATTAACAAGGTTGAATGCATAGCAACAACAACAGTATGTAATACCGTTCTTACTAATTATAAAATAATTACAAATATCAACACAAGGACACCGACAACTAGCTCCCTAACTACCCACAAAGCATTCGGGGAAGCCAAAACCCAAATGACAAACTTTTAGCTATTTGTCACTCATGGAAATTAACTATTACACAAACAGCAAACAGCAGCAACAACAACCACCACTGCAATGACAACAATATTAATAGTAAACTATTTACCCATTGTAAACATAAATTAGTTATTTATAGTTTTCAACATAAAAGGCATTCAAACCTACACTGAAACCCAAATGAGAAGAAGAAGAAGAACTATTCACAGAACTAAGAAAATTTTTCATTTCTCTAGATAATACATTTTCTTTTCTGCTCCCCAGCTGGAATAATAGAACAAGCCACGAATCTTAGGAAAAGCTAAGTTCGTTAACTATCATACAGCAAGAACAACAACTACGAGAAAACACCAACAAATGTTGTAGTTGTATAGTTAATACTTTTGTAATTATGTTACATCAATGCCAACATTTTCGACTCCCACCCCCCCCCCACATCCTTCCTTTGAAAGGACAATTATCATTGCCTGGAAAAATAACAACATTCAACAGCATCGTTCAAGGCAATCGTAATGTTTCTTCTTCGTTGTTTTTTTTTTTCGACATCGTCAACATCAGCCAGCGTTGTCATCGTCGTCGTCGTCATCATCATTACCAACGTTTGCGTTGTCAGCGTAATAAGCCCTCGCATAAAACTTTTCATTGCTTCTTTTCATTTCATATCTTCAGAATTTGTTTGTTGTTGTCATAATTGTTGTTGCAATTCTAGCTTTCTGTCTCATGACATTGTCATTGCCAGTTTGAAAAAAAAAAATCTGAAAACTGGAATAAAGAAACGCTTTACTAATTCATGAGCGTCGGGAAAACATTTTACATTTTCCCCATTTAGCTGCAAAGAGGAACGAGAATCCTTAACATTTCCAATCGTTTTTCATAATGTTTCCTTTCGTCCTTTATGTGAGGGAGTGTGTGTGTGTGTGTGCGGGTCTTTTTTGGCTAAAATAACACTTAGCAAGAATAGAAGAAATAACAAAGTTTAGATTGTACATCATAAACAGGCATCTTTTTGTATGGATACAGTGGAATGTTTAGTTTCATAAGTTTTTTTTTGAAAGCTTTTTATACCCCCGAACCCCTCAAATTCGCAACATTTTATAAACCTTTAATTAAATAGTAAATACGTAATATCAGTCCGAATCAAATGAATTTTAGCATACGCTGCCAAATTCAGTCCAGAAATATGTATGACATTTTTGGTGAATATCGGCTCAGATTTAGATATAGCTCCAATATATATTTTTTTTATCTGATTTCAATTTAATTGTGCGTTGTATGTGTCAAATGGAATGAATTCCGGCACATACGATCGAATTCGGCCCAGTAATGGATACTTCAAATTTGGTGAAAATCGGTTCACATATAGCTAAAGCTCCCATATATATATTTCATCAAACTTTCTTCACTGTTTTTATACCCTACAACACTATGTGTTGGGGGTATTATAAGTTTGACTGGGCCAAAAATTATGTAACACCACGAAATATTGATTTCCCACATAGGAAAGTATATATGGATCTTCCTATCTCGCCGAGCTGAGTCGATCTAGCTATGTATGTCCGTCCGTCCGTTTGTCCGTCTGTCCATGTTAATTTGTAATCACTCTACAGGTCGCAATTATGGCCCGATCCTCACGAAATTTAAAATGTAGGTGGGGTTAGGGTCAGAATAAAACCCTATCGCATAATATATAGGGGTTGAAATGGACCAAAAACTGAAAAATTTCCTGATTTTGTAGTTGCTCTACAGGTCACAATTATAGACCAATCGACGCGGAATTTCGCATGTAGCTAGAGTTTAGGGCGGGGAAGAAGCCTACCAATTTGGGTGGTCATCGGATAATATTTAGCGGGTAAAATATTTTTCATTAAACCGCGAATATTTTAAATCCCGGCGAAATCACAAAGCCATGACAAGGTTTCCTCTGACCTTTACATTGATGTTAACATCCAACAAATCGGATATATGTGCGTTATATATGTCTATCAAAGAAGATATGCTTGAAAGATCTCTTATATGTCGAGAACGTCTGAACTGATTCAACAGTTCTCATTAATTCAGAATGGCCTCTTGGCAGGAAAGAAAAAAGGTCTAAAAAAATCGCATAAAAATATTTCTCTAAATGTGAAAAATTGTTTTTGTAACATTTTCTCATATTTTTCCAATTTTGACATATTTTTGGCATATTTTCATTTTGAATTAAACATTTGGTAATATTTCTACAGCTAACAAAACTAAGTTGTGAGGATATCAGGATATCATATACAGATCGCATTTATGGCCCGATCCTTACGAAATTTTGCATGGAGATAAGATGAGGATCAGAATAGGTGCCTACTTTTTTTGGAGATGATCGCCATATATTTAGGGGTTGAAATGGACCAAAAAACTGCAAAATTTTCAAGAGGTCGTAATTAACGCCCGATCCTCACGCACATTGAATGGGGGTTACCGGACATTGCAAAAGCCAAGCAGTTTTTGATGGCCATCCAAAAATATTCAATGTGTGAAATAGTTTGCCAACTTTTGTACACAAAATACGAAAATGACCATTCCAGTGACTTTTTGGAGAATTCACAAATACAGGAAAGACGCACTTCTGACTATTTCGTTAACGCTGATTTCGTTGAAGAATATAGTCAAATGTCTGTATCTCATATAGATGCGTTTTAGTTAAAAACCAATAATAAATGTTTATCTTTTGCCACTTCTGAGAGATTATAGGTCTTTGGGAAATATTGGTTCCAGATCTAGGAAGACCATTTACGTGCAACATCTTCCAATAAATTGGAAATGAGCAAATTAGTTAAAGTTGCTATTATTCGAAAATTAGAGAACGAATCCTGATGGTTTTCTTTTATTATTTGTCACAATATCTTGTGGAATTCTTTCGAGTACCTCGCCTATATAAACTGTATCGTTTATTATAGTGTTGTAGGGTATTCAAAGGTCGGCCCCGCTCGACTGTAGCCTTTGCTTACTTGTTTTATCTGATTGCAATTTAATTGTGCGTCGTATGTGTCAAATGGAATGAATTCCGGCACATACGATCGAATTCGGCCCAGTAATGGATACTTCAAATTTGGTGAAAATCGGTTCACATATAGCTAAAGCTCCCATATATATGTTTCATCAAACTTTCTTCACTTTTTTTTATATTTATAACCTACAGAGGCCAAAACGTGTCTCTTCGGATGAAATCCGTTTCATTTTTAATCGATCTAGGGGTGTCCGTCCCTCCGATTTCGTCCAAACTTGGTACATCGTATAATTATTATAAAACTTAGATGAGTTCGGAGATGGACAATATCAGTCCACTCTTACTGGTACCTCCCACACAAAAGGTCAACATTTCGAATAACCAAATCGCTCGAAATAAGCATATAATTCTTTTCAATCTTCACACTACCCAATATTTCTAACTATGCAAGATATGGTGAAAAGATAGGATATATTGGTCACCTCCCACCTCCCCCACACAGGGCCACAATTTGTAATAATATTTATCTCTCATAACATGTGAAACATGACAGGGATTCTTTTCAAGCTTTCAATATTTTCCTCATCTCCAGAGACCATGTGGTAAAGAGTGTGGCTGTTTCACTCTACCTGGTTTGGACTTCTTGTTCCGGAATTCCGCGTACTACTGGCGTCCACACATATATTTGATTACCCAAAGTTTCAAAATTGTCTGAAGGGTAGTTCTCTGAACGTGCTCAAACAGTATGACATGATTGACCGTTTCAAATGCCTTTGATAGGTCAAGGGCTAACAGCACTATTCTATCACACGGCTTGTTCTGGTTCAGCCCTCTACTAATATGTATGGAAATGGCGTGTAATGCTGCTGTGTGGTACTATGTTGTGGACAGAATTCGTGCTGATGGTTGGCAACTGGATAGTTTACTCTAATGCTGGGGAAGAGCAAAGCCTCAAGAGTCTTAGAGACATTTGCAACATCACCCATCGTAAACTGTGGTGGTTCCTCCTCTGCGGGAAGAGATCTGAGACGTAATACTCTTCGCCCTGTCGCTCTCGGGGTGCTCGACAAATTGTCGGTTAAAATACTCCACGCACCTCTTCAGATCAGTCATCGTTACGTCGTTAAAAGTGACTGAGGTCCTATCATCCTTTTTCCAGGGTCCGAGGTTAAAGAAAGTGCTGCGTTTAGAGGTTATAAATTTGGGCGACCTGCTTATGGGGACGATTATCGGGAGATGGTCTGAGCCAAGAGAAATGACGAGAAATAAATAAAATTCAACGATTTATAGCACTGTTCGTTTGTAAGACGATTCATGGTTTAATCATAGACCAAACTGAAAACGTTTGACAGTGAAACAAAACACGAAACTTTCGTGAAGTGTTGAAACTAGTGTTTCCAAAATAATAATAGCTAAAAAATCACCCTTTAAATATTTTAAATGCAATGGAACCTATATAATTTTTTGCAGGATATGTGATAAATTGTGGCTACACCTTTCTAAAAAACTGCAACAAAGTCAAAAGCCATAATTTTGATTCTTTTAATTTTATTAAATTAAAGCAAACAATATTGGAAAAAGCATCAAATTTTAGAATAAGTTTAGATTTGTCCGAACTGGCCACCTTTGGCACAAATTATGGCCTTCAAATGGTCAATGAAACCATCACACGCTGCCCAAAAATTGGTCTTGGCCCATTTCCGGCGAAGCGCTTGCTGATGATCGACACTTATTTTTTAGTGCCAACCTTGCTTTCCAAAATACTCCAGACACAATAGTCCAACGGATTGGTATGCGCTGGGAATGAAGCGAGGAACCTCGTTTTGTAACCATTCTTTGATGGTGCTGAGTCCTGTTGGCATGACCAAAGTCTGCGGCCAAATGTTTGCATGCCCAAGGTTTAATACACCCTCCAGAATATTTTCGCCATAATATTCGGCATTTATTCTGATGCCACCGCCGATTAATACGAGCGGAGAGCGACCATCGGCTGTTATGGCGGCCCACAGCATCACTATCACCATGACCGGCGCTTGCGTTCTGGTGTACATTTTCAGCTGACCTCTTGGCAAGTGAACACGATTATTTTGTTTGTTTACAAACTCCAGTACAACGAATGTTTTCTCATCGAAGAAAACCAAATTCGCCAGTTCACCACTTTCGACCAAGCGAAGCAACTCTTTAGCTTTTTTGAGTCTATTTTCTTTCTGTTGTCGTGTAAATTCTTGCACTTTTTGGAATTTCAATGGCTTTACCCCGAGCTCATTTTTTAATATTTGCCGAATGGAATATTGCGATATGTTCAGCTAACGAGCCATTTTTCGGCCACTGCGACGCGGGTTTCGATCAAGTCGCTTCTTTACTTATCGAACAATTTCTGCTGATGTTGCTGTTTTTTTTTTTTCGTCCACTTCCTTGACGGAGGGCTACGCTAGTAGGATCACGAGGATACGAGATACAAAAGATTTATTCACATTTAAATGCTGGAGTGCTCTAACGATAGCCACTTGTGGTTTTCCAGCCAAATATAAAGAAATCACAGTATCATGCTTGAATTCCATCACGAATAACTTTTTTGCTGGAAAATTCTCACCAAAATGCTTTTCTACGCTTGTAAACAATATAATGAACTGTCACTGGAATAATTTTAACAGCTAACGGACGAGTAGCTTAGAATTGGCAGCAGTCTAGTAGATTATTAAAATGCGATTTTAATAGCGTTAGATAAGAACTTAGAACCTTGAAACTTGGATAATATGTGGTAGGATATATAAAGACCAGGAGGAGATTAGGAATATTGACCTCCGTCGCTGATCTATGCTGAGAATCAACTAGGCAGAGGTTCTTAGTTGTTTCGCTCCATAATATTCTGCAAATTTTATCCATTTATGCAGGTGCTTCAGTTAATTCTAAGGAAAAATTATTTCACATTTTTGATTCTCTCAAGTCAAGGAGAGATTTTTTGCACATAAAGTAGTCCTACACCTTCCCACCCACCTTCTTAATCACAGGTCACTGTAATATTAGGGCCATGACTTCTAAGTGGGTGGTGACGATACTGACTATTGCAGGCTTTGTCAAGACGAGGGAGATATAGATATTGCGGAACACTTACTCTGTCACTGTCCAATGCTCATCGGTAAGCAAACTCAGCTTGATCTGTCTTCACTCTTCAATACTAAGACGTCAACAATTCTTAAGCTAACCAGAAGAGTAGTATAGCTAAAGACAACACTATAAATTCTTCATAAATACATCTTCTCTAACGTAATCCTTATCTCTCTCTCTTCTTTATATATACCCTCCTTTCCAAGGTGGAGGGTATACCACCTTGGAAAGGAGGGTATATTAACTTTGTCATTCCGTTTGTAGCATCCTTAAATATTCGTCGTAGACCCCATAAAGTATATATATACATAATCAGCATAAAATTCTAAGTCGATTTAACGATGTCCGTCTGTCTGTCTGTTGAAATCACGATACAGCCCACATTATTTGACGTAGGGCGTCAAAATTTAGCAGAGCTATTTGCATTGTGTCTAGGATGGTTGGTATTGAAAATGAGATATATCGGTCCACGTTCTGCTATAGTCCCCATATAACGGTACCTCCCGATATTCGGAATTTTGATGATTTATGCCACATTTTTTCACGGATTTGTCTAAAAATTGGTATTTGTTGGTCATAACGGGTCCCTGAGCGTGTGGCAAAACATTGCATGTATAGGTCCACGTTGTGGTATAGCCCCCATATTAAGGTACTTCCCGATATTCGGTATTTTAGTTTTTATGCCACATTTTTTCACGGATTTGTCTAAAAATTGGTATTTGTGGGACATAATGGTTTCCAGCTCCGGTGGCGAAACATTGCATGTATGGGTCCATGATTTGCTATAGCCTCCATATAACGGTACCTCCCGATATTCGGTAATTTGATGATTCTTCAACATTTTTTCACGGATTTGTCTAAAACTTGGTATTTGTGGGTCATAATGGTTTCCAGCTCCGGTGGCGAAACATTGTATGTATGGGTCCATGATTTGGTATAGCCCCCATATAACGGTACATCCCGATATTCGGTATTTTTATGGTTTTTGCTACATTTTTTCACTGATTTGTCTAAAAATTGGTATTTGTGGGTCATAATGGGTCCTAGTTCGTGTGGCGAAACATTGTAATTATAGGTCCACGTTTTGGTATAGCCCCCATATAACGGTACCTCCCGATATTCCGTAATTTGATGATTTTTGCCACATTTCTTCTAATGTTTCTTTTACCCTAAGGTGGAGGGTATTAAAAGTTTGGCCCGGCCGAACTTAATGTTTTTTTTACTTGTTTTCCTTTCAGCAGGATGATCACAATGGACCAGCAGATCTCCGAGTGGAGCAGTTGCTAAGCAACTGCATATCCTCTTACCTCGCCTAACCTTCTTAAACCCACCAAACCTTTGGTTGGTGTAGAAGCAGTGATTAATACTTTTAATCACTGCTTCTACACCAAGTTTTCATTAATAATTTCACATCACCTAGTTCTATTAGAACTAAAAAAAAAAAACTGAACACCACGATAGTTTCTATTATTACCAATTGGTGCCTCGCCACGATGTAGAGTTGGTTAAATGTTTGTATTCAAGTGGGTGTTGAGAGCAAAGTTGGAGTAAATCGTAACCCACAACTTTATTAGACCACTATACTGAGAATTAATGGAACGTATTTTGTCATATGAGATCTATAAATTACTTGAAGAAAAATTTGTTATTCTTTAATCATTACAACCACTGTCTTTTCAAGACAAAAAAATGCCAAAAGATTCCACAAGTAATGCCATACCATAATTTATAATGGCAAGTTCCTTAACAACGCCAAAAATAAAAAACTAACAATTTTTTTCAAATTTGCAAAAAGAGGCGACAAAGTAATACTCACACCCACATCCATACACACAGCCTCACATTCATCAGATAAACATCATGAATAGAATATTGTTTCCTTAACATTTAGCTTGTCACCAAAACTCCTCTCTCTCTCTCTCTCTCTGAATACAACTCTCACACACACACCCACACCAACAAAGCAAAGAAAAGCAACTTGTGAACGATTCGCGATTCACAGCAGATGAATGCAAAGTTTATTTCAAGAATAAAACATTTTTGTTAGCTTCGAAAAATAATAAGACTGTGTTTCTCTTTCTTCAGCTTCTTTTTCCGGGAATGTTGGCTTGCAAACGTTTGCGTTTCCAAATGTGTTTCTTTGCAGCAGAAGTAGTATTTAGTAAATTTTCAATTACAAGTTTTCTGCGTTTTTTGTCATGTTACTGCTGTTGTTGTGCTTGTTTCTGCTAGTAATTCATGTGAATAAATATGTTGCAGCAATAGTAAAAGAAACAAGCTGTAATATGGCCCTCTTCACCAACCGTCTTCTTAGCATCTTTGGCGCGAGAGCACAACATGTAAAATAAACGAAATTGTATAAAGTTTGTCTTTTCATCCATTCAGACATCCTTCCTTCCGCCGTCCTTCCGTTTGAAAGTCGCCTAGAACGAGAAAATGTCAGCCCCACCCTCATTTCATTTTTTGAAGTTGTTTTTGCCTTGAAATATTTTTTGTATCACCCCCCATTATATGGTGCTGGCATAGTTGAACTAATATCTCTCCAACTACACTCAAACCAATTTTTTTGAATAGTGGAATTCTCCTTCTACTTCTTTTGGGCTACAAAGTGATCCCCAAAGCAAATATGCACTCAGATAATTTTGTGGATAAAATATTAAATGACAGTTATTTAAGAAAATTAAAAAAATATATATATTTAAAAAAATCGCGTTTAAAGGTTTTATGAGATTCTATTAGAGTCCTTCAATAATTCTTTGAAAAATTCAGTTTTTCCGAAACATTTAAAAAAGTCAAATTTTAGTTATTAATTTAAAAAACGCGTTTGTTGGTCCTTTGTATCGTTTTATTAAGTCACGTTTATTAAACCTTTCAATTTTTTTAATCCACCATTTTTTTTATACCCTCCACCATAGTATGGAGAATATATTAAGTTTGTCATTCCGTTTGTAACACCTCGAAATATACATTTTAGACCCCACAAAGTATATATATTCTTGATCAGCATAAAATTCTATGTCGATTTATCAATGTCCGTCCGTCTGTCCATCTATCCGTCTGTCCGTCTGTGGAAATCACTCTAGCTTCCGAACGAAATGAAGTAGGTTGATAAAATTTTACTCAAATGTGTACTATGTCTGCAGGACTTTTGATATTGAAAATGGGCCATATAGGTCCACGTCGTCGGATAACTTCCATATAACTGTACCTCCCGATAGTCGGTATTTTGATGATTTTAGCTACATTATTTACCGGAATTGTTTCAAATTTGGTATTTAAAGTTTTTAATAGATACTACAGCATAAAACAGAAAATGGGCAATGTAGGTCTACGTCTTCGTATAGCCCCCATATAATGGTACCCCCCTATATTCAGTATTTTGATGATTTTAGCGACATTATTTACCGGAACTATTTCAAATTTAGTATTTGAAGTTCGTAATAGATGCTACAGCCTATCACAGAAAATTGTCTGTACAGGACCACGCTTTCGTATAGCCCCCATATAACGGTACCCCCGATCTTCGGTATTTTCATGATTTTAGCGAACCTATTTACCGGAATTGTTTCAAATTTCGCATTTGAAGTTCGTAATGAATACTACAGCCTATGACAGAAAATTGTCTGTGCAGGTCCATGTCTTCGTATAGCCCCCATATAACGGTATTTTGATGATTTTAGCGACATTATTTATCGGAATTGTTTCAAATTTCGCATTTGAAGTTGGATATAACAGCCTATGACAAAAAATTTTCTGTGCAGATCCACGTTTTATAACCACCATGGTACCTCCCTATATTCGACTATTTTGACGATTATAGCTACATTATAAACAGATTTTTTTCAAGTTTCGCATTTGAATATTGTGATATAAGTTGCCTTGTGACAAAAGTTGCCTATGCAGGTCCACGTCGCCATATAGACTCTAATATACGGCTACATGATTTTAACAGAATTTTAAAATCCTTTTATTTATTTATTTTTTTTTTTTTTTTTTGAAAATTGTTAAATTCGTACCAAATGGTGGAGGGTATTCAAAGTTCGGCCCGGCCGAACTTACAGCTTTTTTACTTGTTTTTAAATGCAAGTTTATCGGTTCTTCCGAAAATATTTAAAAGCCCATACAAATAATGGTCCTTAATAATTTTTTTAAGGAACATGCGTCGATATCAAAGAGGGCAGCGTCAATCAACCACCCCAGTATCTGGTGGCAATGTAACTGACATTTTAGCTTTCGACTACTTTTAATGCATAATGCAAATAGTTCTCATTGACTTGATAATACCAGTCATGCCGGTCTGGTTTGCGATGAGGATAAGTTTGATGTAAAAGTAAAAACTGGAAGAACAATTGGAAAAAAAAAACAGGCAATGAACACAATTTAAAATATCTGCAGGAACAAGTAATGGAATTGGGTTCTCAAATTAAGATTAGAATAGCAACGAGAAATGCGAAGGCCCACGAAATAGATCTGCTCGCCCAATATGAAGGAAACATGTGAGCCAAGGACTAAAAAAATATGAAGAGAAACATAATGTGCAAAAAGATCAAGTTCGACATCTAGAAACCATGTTAGGGAAAGTCAGTGAATAATTGGCTAGAGAGAAACCACTGGAAAATCTAAGAGAGGAACATAATGCTGTTGAACTAAAATAAAATCGATGATGTGATAAACATGGTGGGAAATGGAGATATTCATATGAATTATTAAACAAATTCCAACAGGCGAGTCCTCATTTTGAAAAACGAGATGAAGAAGGAAATTACGGTGTCGGCTCCGCCCTGATCGTTGAAGAGGCACTGAACAACTCTATTTTGAGTTCCCGAGCATCTCCGAAGTCAATTCGCCATCCTATATCTACGTATATAAAAGAGTGGTTAAGTAGCTGACAACTGACCTAGAATCAACGCCAACACGAAATGGCTGAAGCTAGCATTCTGAAACTTTGTACGAAGGTCAGTCTCGATGTGTGCTATAAGAGTACGAAAAGTACAACTTCAAATTTGAATGTTACAAAATGTTCTAAAATGGTACTAAACTTCTAATATGGTACCATTTGAAATTATGTGAAGGGATTGAGCTGAGCACTGTACATTTGGTATGAGAATCAAGGTTGGAAAGTAAATTTGATACATGAAGGTGATTTTGGAAATGTTTACCAAATGTGCGAACTGTACTAAATGGTTCTCAATTTGGAACAGACTAAGCTGTAACTGTAACAATTTGGCCGGATTAAGCTGTAACTTTAAAATTATGTTTTGTGGTCCCTGTTGGTGATAGTTTTGTAATAAAGATGTGGTTTTTAAAAATGTTTACTAAAAGTTCACGAAAAGTACTGATGGTAACTGTATTTGAGATTTGGTGGTGGTTTGGAAATGCGTTCTATATTTGTTCGAAATGAACTAAATAGTACCTAAATTGTTATTGGGTGAAGATATAGGGCTGGAATTCTTAAATTTGATATGGATGTCACTGTTGGTGTCTGGGATTAAGATATGGTGGTGGTTATGGAAATGTGTACTATAATTGTTCTAAAGGTACTAAGTGGTACTAAATTGGGTAGTAGATGAAATTGAGGGGTCTATTGGTATCTGATATTGAGGTATGGAGGTGGCTTTGGAAATGTGTACTATAATTGTACGAAAAGTAGTAAATGGCTCTAATCTTGGACCACTGAAATAGTTTTAGGCAGAAAAATTGTGGGGTCCATTGTACAATGGTTTTGCTAATGTCCTCCTCCAAAATGAAAGGTTTACTTGGTCCTTATGCAGACCGTGTCTGTTGCAATTGGTCCGTACAAAAACTATTTTTAAACCAGTAAGGAAAAATCGGGCGGGGCCGACTATATGATACCCTACACCATGCATATTTAGTAGAGCTCCCGTAACAAAAGAATTTATTTGAAGTAGATCATTCCACCTATCAACATTTCGCTTTAGAACAGTTACAGTTTGGTTTCAGAGGGAACTTATATATGGGAGGTATATCCAATTCTGAATCGACTAAATTTGACGGAGACATTTTAATCTTTTATACCGAATAAGATTGCCATAGAGTACATGATATCACTTCGAGAAGGATTATATGAAAACCAGTAAGGAAAGCTCAAAAGTCGGGCGGGGCCGACTATATGATACCCTACACCACTATGCATATTTAGTAGAGCTCTCGTAAAAAGGTTTATACAGGGCATTTCAGAGCTCTATGAGATATTTGGTACAAAATCAAAATCTATCGTGCATTTTACGAACTATAGCTATATCTGAACCGATTTTCACCAAGTTTGATGTATTTGATTCTAGGCTGAATTCGGTCAGATTTGCTAAAACCCAGGACATTTGGGCTGATATTGGACATTTGGTGCGCAATCAACACGAAATTGGATGAATATATATATAGGAGGTATATCCAAATCTGAACCGATATTTGTAAAACTGAAAAAGAAGATATTTCTTGGCTGCATCTGATACCAAATATTATTCTTGTGTCGTACATTTTTCGAATTTGAGGGACTTAAAGTACAAATCGGATGAAAGGTATATATAGGAGCTATAGCTGTATCCGACCGATTTTCACTAAATTTGATGTACCAATATTAACCATTTGCTGCACATTTAATCCGAAATCGGATGAAGATATATTTGGGAGCTATAGCTATATCTGAAACGACTTTTACTAAAATTGGTGTCCTTGCTTCTAGGCTGAATTTGGCCAGATATGCCAAAATTCATGCCATTTCGGTTGATATTGGCCATTTGATGCACAATTAACTCGAAATCGAATGAAGATACATATGGGTGCTATATCCAAATCTGAACAGATTTTGAGAAAATTAAAAGCGACTACTTTTGGGCTTTATCTGATATCTGGTACCAAATATCATTCCTGTGAAGAGTATGCTATGCTATACTATATCCAAATCTGAACAGATTTTTATAAAATCAAAATCGACTATTTTTGGGCTTTATCTGATATCTGGTACCAAATATCATTCCTGTGAAGAGTATATTACGAATGTAAGGGACTTAAAGAGCAAATCGGATGAAACATATATATGGAGCTAGAGCTATATCTGAACCGATTTTTACTAAAATGTGTGTACTTGCTTATAGGCTGGTTTCGGTCGGATTTGCCAAAATTCATGCCATTTGGGCTGATATTGGCCATTTGATGCACAATTAACACGAAATCGGATGAAGATATATATGGGAGGCATATCCAAATCGGAACAGATTTTAATAAAATTAAAATCAACTATTTTTGGGCTTTATCTGATAACTGGTACCAAATATCATTTCTGTGGAGTGCATATTACGAATGTGAGGGATTTAAAGACGAAATCGGATGAAACATATATATGGGAGCTATAGCTATATCTGAACCGATTTTTACTAAAATTGGTGTACTTGCTTCTAAGCTGGTTTCGGTCGGATTTGCCAAAATTGATGCTATTACGGCCATTTGGTGGTCAATAACCCGAAATCGGATGAAGATATATATGGGAGCTATATCCAAATCTGAACCGATTTCGATAAAATTTAAAACAGCTATTCCTGTGCTCCATCTAATACCTGGTACCAAATATCACGGTTGTGGAGTGAACATTACGAATGTAAGGGACTAAAACACTAAATCGGATGAAACATATATATGCTTGCTATATCTATATCTGAACCGATTTTCACTAAATTTGATATACTTGCTTCTAGGCTGAATTTGGTCCGATGTACTAAAATTCAGTCCATTTGGGCTTATATCGGCCATTTGGAGCACAATTAACCCGAAATCGGATGAAGATATATATGGGAGCTATATCCAAATCTGAACCGATTTTCTCCAAATTTGTTGTAATTACTTTAAGGCTAATCTCGGTCACATGTGCCAAAATTCGGGACATTTGGGCTGATATTGGCCATTTGGTGGTCAATTAACCCGAAATCGAAGGAAGATATATATGGGAGCTATATCCAAATCTGAACCGATTTCGATAAAATTTAAAACAGCTATTTCTGTGCTCCATCTAATACCTGGTACCTGGTTGTGGAGTGCATAGTAGGAATGTGAGGGACTTAAAGATCAAATCGGATGAAAGATATATATGGGAGCTATAGCTACATCTGAACCGATTTTCTCAAAATTTGATATACTTGCTTCTAGGCCGACGTCGGTTGGGTGTGCCAAAATTCAGGTAATTTGGACTGATAGTAGACATTTGGTGCTCATTTAACCCGAAATCGGATGAAGATATATATGGGAGCTATATCTAAATTTAATCCGATTCTCACCAATTTCAATAGGGTTCGTCCTTGGGCCAAAAAAATATTGTTTGGAAAATTTCATCTCAATCGGATAATAAATGCGACCTGAATTTTGTTCACAAGAATACATGGACAGACGGACGGACGGACGGACGGACATGCATAAATCGACTCAGAAAGTGATTCTATGAAGGTTCTCAAAAGTAACTATGGGTCTATCTCGTTTCCTTCTCCATGTTACAAACAAATGCACAAAGACATAATACCCTTACCACTATGTGGTGTAGGGTATAAAAATATGTATCGAAGACGAGTTCCACAAAATGAAAACGTACTTCATTCGGGCTGATATTAGCCATCATTTGCAAAATAAACCTGAAATCGAATGTGATCTGAACCGATCTTGATCAAATTTGGCAGAGGTATTTCCAAGCTCAATAAAATGTCTGGTACCAAATATCATTGTTGTCGAATGCATATTACGAAGGTGAGATGAAACATATATATGGGAGCTATTGATTTATCTGAACCGATTTTCTAAGAATTCGATGTACTCAGGAATTTAGGACAAATATTGGTCATTTGTGCACAATGAACCTGATATTGAATAAAGATATATATGGGAGCTATATCGCAATTTGAACCGATCACGATAAAATTTGACAGAGGAGGGAAATAAAACCCCAAATTGAATGAAACATATATATGGGAGCTATTGCTATATCTGAACATATTTTCCCCAAATTTGATGTACTTGTACTTAAAGGTATTTACCAAAATTCAGGTCATTTGGACTTTGTTTGCATTTGTTTGCAATGTTTTTATACCCTACACCACATAGTGGTAGGGGTATTATGTCTTTGTGCATTTGTTTGTAATATGGAGAAGGAAACGAGATAGACCCATAGTTACTTTTGAGAACCTTCATAGAATCACTTTCTGAGTCGATTTATGCATGTCCGTCCGTCTGTCCGTCCGTCCGTCCGTCCGTCTGTCCATGTATTCTTGTGAACAAAATGCAGGTCGCATTTATTATCCGATTGAGATGAAATTTTCCAAACAATCTTTTTTTGGCCCAAGGACGAACCCTATTGAAATTGGTGAGAATCGGATCAAATTTAGATATAGCTCCCATATATATCTTCATCCGATTTCGGGTTAAATGAGCACCAAATGTCCACTATCAGTCCAAATTACCTGAATTTTGGCACACCCAACCGAGTTCGGCCTAGAAGCAAGTATATCAAATTTGGAGAAAATCGGTTCAGATATAGCTATAGCTCCCATATATATCTTTCATCCGATTTGATCTTTAAGTCCCTAACATTCCTACTATGCACTCTACAACCGTGATATTTGGTACCAGGTATTAGATGGAGCACAGAAATAGCTGTTTGTAATTTTATCGAAATCGATTCAGATTTGGATATAGCTCCCACATATATCTTCATCCGATTTCGGGTTAATTGTGCACCAAATGGCCGATATAAGTCCAAATGGACTGAATTTTAGTACATCGGACCAAATTCAGCCTAGAAGCAAGTATATCAAATTTAGTGAAAATCGGTTCAGATATAGATATAGCAACCATATATATGTTTCATCCGATTTAGTGTTTTAGTCCCATACATTCGTAATATTCACTCCACAACCGTGATATTTGGTACCAGGTATTAGATGGAGCACAGGAACAGCTGTTTTAAATTTTATCGAAATCGGTTCAGATTTGGATATAGCTCCCACATATATCTTCATCCGATTTCGGGTTAAATGTGCACTAAATGGTCAATATCAGCCCAAATCACCTGAATTTTCGTACATAAGACCGAATTCAGTCTAGAAGCTAATACGTAAAATTTGGAGAAACCCGGTTCAGAGATAGCTATAGAATTAGATAGATTTTGATTTTGTACCAAATATCTCATAGAGCTCTGAAATGCCCTGTATAAACCTTTTTACGAGAGCTCTACTAAATATGCATAGTGGTGTAGGGTATCATATAGTCGGCACCGCCCGACTTTTGAGCTTTCCTTACTGGTTTTTTTTTTGCAATTTACTCGAAATCGGTTGAAGATATATGGGCTATATCTAAATTTGATCCGATCATCACCAATTTCAATAGGCTTCTTCCTTGGGCCAAACAAATATTATTTGGAAAATTTCAGCTCAATTGGATAATAAATGCGACCTGCAGTTTGTTCACAAGAATACAGGGACAGACGAACAGACACACTTGCATAAATCGACTCAGAAAATGATTCTATGAAGATCCTCAAAAATTAACTATGGGTCTGTCTCGCTTCCTTCTCCCTGTTACAAACAAATGCACAAAGACATAATACCCTTACCACTATGTGGTATAAAAATCCAAGATTGTTGTTAAGTCAATTTTTTATACCCTCCACCATAGTATGGAGGGTATATTAAGTTTGTCATTCCGTTTGTAACACCTCGAAATATACATTTTAGGCCCCACAAAGTATATACAGTGGTTTCTATTTACCTGCATCAACATTAGCTGCGCATTGGCCTTTGCAGACCAAAAAACTTTTTTATGCCATTTTTTCTGAATCCCTTTATTTGAATTGTATTTAAGTGCCCAATCGATAGCTGCACATTGGACATTCCTGCCTCGAAAATTTGGTAATTTTTTTAATTTGGTTACAAAAGTTGTATTTATCTGCACAAGAAAAATTTTTGCAAACTCAAAGAAGACACTAAAAACTACCACTTCGTTTTTGTATTCGCAAAAACAATAACAACACAAGAAAAGAGCATGCATTAAAAACATGTTCTCGCTTCCGCTCCCACACTAAAAGATGGTTATGCTGGATAAAACACCACTGATGCTCAAATACATATGTTGTGAATTTGTCTCTCTGAGTTTGTCTATCCATTGCTTAACTACTTTTGATGAGCTAAAAGAGAACACTCTTTTGTTTGAAATTTCGATGACGCTAATGGTGAGCATTGCTTACCTAGACAATTCATGAGAATTATGAATTATTTATTTTACGTTAAATTGTTGTGTTTAATATAATTAAACCACTTAATAAATGTATTATAAACTTTAAAAGATTCCACATTGATTTTGGCTGGCTATTACACGTACGTAAGTAAAATAAAGATTGCTGCTTTGTTGTGCACGAATATAAAATTAAAGATACCTGCACTTTTTGTGCACGTAAGTAAAATTAAAGATACCTGCTTCATTGTGCAGATAAATGCAATGAAGCTACCTGCATTTTGGGCATTGCTGCACAAGATGTCGTGCAATTTTTGATTGTGCAGGTAAGCAAAAAATACTGTATATTCTCGATCAGCATAAAATTCTATGTCTATTTAGCGTTGTCCATCCGTCTGTCCGTCTGTGGAAATCACTCTAGCTTCGGAACTAAATGAAGTAGGTTGATAAAATTTTACTCAAATATGTATTTTGTCTGCAGGACTTTTGGTATTGAAAATGGGCCATGTAGGTCCACGTCTTCGTATAGCCCACATATAACGGTACCTCCCGATATGCGGTAATTTAATGATTCCAGAGACATTATTCACCGGAATTGTTTCAAAATTAATATTTAAAGTTCTTAATGGATGCTACGGCTTAAGACAGAAATTGGGCCATGTAGGTCCACGTCTTCGTATAGCCCACATATAACGGTACCTCCCGATATTCGGTATTTTGATGATTTTAGCGACATTATTTACCGGAATTGTTTCAAATATGGTATTTGAAGTTCGTAATAGATTTTACAGCACAAAACTGATAATGGGACATGTAGGTCCACGTCTTCGTATAATCCCCATATAACGGTACCCCTCGATATTCGGTATTTTGATGATTATAGCGACATTATTTACTGGAATTATTTCAAATTTCGCATTTGAAGTTCGTAATGAATATTACAGCCTATGACAAAAAATTGTCTGTGCAGATCCACGTTTTATAACCACCATGGTACCTTCCTATATTCGGTATTTTGATGAGTTTAGCTAAATTATAAACAGATTTTTTTTCAAGTTTCGCATTTGATATTGTAATAGCTTGTGACAAAAGTTGCCCATGCAGGTCAACGTCGTCGTATAGACTCTAATATACGGCTACATTAGGTATTTACAAGATTTTAACATAATTTTTAACGGATTTTATTTTTTTGAAAATTGTTTAATTTGTACCAAATGGTGGAGGGTATTCAAAGTTCGGCCCGGTCGAACTTACAGGTTTTTTACTTGTTTAATCCGTGATTATTATTCCGATAGTCTTTTAAAAAATAATTTAAAAAAATACAGGATCATAATTGATCCTTACAAAAATATTTTTAAAAAATTTACGATCATTGGTCCATATTTTCTTTTTTTTAATCCGCGATTATCAGTATGGGTAGTCCAAAAAATATTTTTGAAAGTCCAGTGCAATTTTTTAAAAAATATTGTTACTTCAAATAAAATTTTGAGATAATTCATGTTTATTTGTCCTTTACGAATTATTTTATAAAATCCACAATTATTGCTCTGGTAGTTCTTCAAAAAAAATATTTAAAATATCAGCAATCATTGGTCAGATAGTCATTCAAATACTATATATTTTCATCCATGATTGGCTTAATATGTCCATATAACATAATTCTGAATATTCCCATTTTCCTTGAGCGTAGCATCATCCAAACTAAAGAAAATATGAAAAACTGTTGACAAGTTGTTGCTGCTGGCATTTATTTTCTGTTTTACTGTTTATTCCTGTCTTAAATATCCTTGCTAGTTGCCTAAACGTACTACATACATATACGTATGTATATGTGTGTGTGTTTTTGCGGGCGAGCGAGTGTGTGTGCGTGTTTACATTGGTGTATTTATTTGTTTTTTTTTTTTTTGTCTTCACTCCACTTTTGTATACATTCAAGAGCAAAAAAGGATACAATATTAAAATAAGGACATGTTCTTACATTTATTCAAACATATGTATATCACTGTGTATATAAATAATAAACTATTCGTACACACACAGCTACATATGTTTGGATGTCGTTAAATCATCTTCAATGGTTGTTAAACTACTCATATTTGTTATGTGAAACAAGACACACGCACACCCAACACACAGGGACACATATTTGTCCTTCTCTCCCTGCACAAATAAAGACATCATTTAAGGACATTTTGAAGTGTAGTTTTAAATGATACAATGATATGAGATGTGCTCGTTGGCCTGTTGATGCACATTTTAAGTAGACGTATAAATGAAACCTTTTTTGAAATGATTAAAAAAACGTATTAGTCATTTTAAACAATGATTGCTTTATAGATAGATTCTTTTAAGTATCAATTTGACTCTGCAAAAAAAAGGGGCTCAATGTTGGAGGGTGGAATAGGTCAGAGAGACATATCTACAACCATCGAAGGTGAGTTAATTGATTATAAGTGTCTTCTAAAATACCAGTCTACTGAAGGACCAAAAATCCAGGTCTTCAAGATTAAACGTAATCGAAGGTATTCGGTAAATATTGGGAGATTTTTCTATTTTAGCAAAGAGTTTCAATCGCTTGAGATGGCATGACGAAACCACTAGGGTTACAGTTGATCGGGAGGAACTCCACGGGGACCGATATTATTTACTTATTTTATTGAATTCATTCCTTTCAAGTCAATAATAGTTTAACAAAATATATAATATTTTCAAATAGGATTTAATTCCACAGTGTCTCACAAAAAATATTTACAGCAAAAACTCAACGGAATATGGTCAAACGGGTCACCAAATGGGTCTTTTTGGTCCTTTCCTTAAAATATGGTTTAAAAATTCCTTTAATGAAATCGTAACAAAATATGGCCAAGACCCCAGCAATAACTAAGAAAAAGTAGTATCTTCATGTTAAGGCTGTACTAAAGAGTGGACCATTTTTGACCATTAGCGATTCTACAAAATTAGAACTTAAAAACCAAAAATTTGCCAGATTAAATGGAAAATTTGAGTAAAATGTAAACCAGTAAGGAAAAGTCAAAAGTCGGTTGGGGCCGACTATATGATACCCTACATTATCCCATTACAAAAGAATTTATATTGGGAATTTATTTGAGGTAGGTCATACCATCTATAAACCTTTGGCTTTGGTTTCAGAGAGAGCTAATATATGGGAGACATATATGTATAATTCTGAACCAAATTTACCAAATTTGACGGAGACATTTTTATCGTTTATACCAAACTACCAAGTACCCGCTACTTCGTATGCGGAATAAGGTATTTATATTAACTGAATTTATGTTAAGAGAATTTTTTACCCCAAATATAATTTATTAAATAAATGACCACAATTTATTAATATTAAGTTATAAATTGGACGAATAATTTCCACTTCCCAACCCTAAATCAACTCCTTATATAAACACTATTTTCCCGACTTGATTCCTATATCCAATTTTAAGGTTCTATCTCTACCCGTTTATATAATTCCAAGTTGTACTAAATTTTGTGCACTTTAGTACTTCTGGTACACAAATTCTTAAAATTTCGAAAAACACTTTAGTTTGTTTTTCCTACGCAACATCAAGGACTCTCACTTCAAAATTCAGAGTTTTTGCTCTATTTCTTCCCCAAGTACCAAAGTGAATACTATTTAGTAATTTCCGTACTTTTTAGTAGGTATTTCCAAATTCCCAACCCTATATCAACCAATTCACACAAAAGGTGATACTAATTCCATATTTTAAATTTCCAACTCAATAAATTACCCAAATACCGAATTTAGTACTTTTTAGTACGTAATTCCACAACCACTTCACATCTCAAATCTACACACGAACAACGACCACAATTACAATTTTAGTGTCATTTAATAACTTTTATACATCTACGGTTCATATTTCCAATACCACCTACATATCTCAATACTACACACCAATTCCCAAACACCACAACTCAGAAATCTAACTATCCCCACGATCCATACTAAATTTTGTACTCTTCTTACCTTTTGTACTCTTGTGGTACTTATTTTCAAATTTTAGGCCAAATTTAGTAGCATTTAGTATACATAAATACGAATTCCCAAAACCACCTACATACCTCAGCCCTACAATGTAATCTTAGTTCCAAATTTCAGGATTCCAACTCTTTTGGTTCACCCAAATCCAAATTGTACCAAATTTAGTACCGTTCCTGTACATAAGTACAAATTTTGAAAATTACGTCCATACCCCAATCCTACACTCTGCCAGTAATGTTTATTTCAAATTTAAGAACTCCAGCTCCATCCGTTCCTCCAAATTCAAATAGTACCAAATTTAGTACCATTTAGTACCGTTCCTATACATAAGTACAAAATTTGAAATTTTGTCCATACCCCAATTCTACACTCTGCCAGTAATGTTAATTTCAAACGTAAGGCCTCCAGCTCCATCCGTTCCTCCAAATTCAAATTGTACCAAATTAAGTACCGTTTAGTACTTTTCGTATTAATAAGTACTTACCTTACTACCTCTTACATCGACCGTACTCCTCAACCTTCAAATTTCAAGTTTCTAGCTCTAACCGTTCACATAACACGAAATCGCACCAAATGTAGTACATTTTAGTACCTTTCGTACAATTACACAAAACTTCAAGATTCTAGCTTCAGCCGTTTCGTCTGGGAGTTGATGAATCATTAAGTTAGTCAGTCAGTCAACTACTTTACTCGTTTATTAATATCGATAACATTGCTATAGAGTGAATGATATCACTTCTAGAAGGATTATATGAAAAACAAATTAAGAAGCAGTAAGTTCGGCCGGGCCAAACTTTGAATACCCTCCACCATTTGGAACGAATTTGGAAATTTAAAAAAAATAAATTCGTGAAAAATTCTGTTAAATTTTAAAAATACCGAATATTGCCGTTATTTTGGGGTCTATACGACGTGGACCTACATAGGCATTGTTTGCC
This sequence comes from Musca domestica, assembly GCF_030504385.1. NCBI lineage: Eukaryota > Metazoa > Arthropoda > Insecta > Diptera > Muscidae > Musca > Musca domestica. The sequence continues at coordinate 4,088,799 of NW_026712340.1, read as the reverse complement.
ATTAGCCATTACCATATTCAAATTCGAAACTTGAAATAAACGGTGAATAATGTAGCTAAAATCATCAAAATATCGTATATAGGGAGGTACCATTACATCGGAGCTGTGCAAAGACCTGGACCAGCATAGACAATTTTCTGTCACAGGCTATAGCATCCATTACTAACGTCAAATACGACATCTCAAACAATTTCGTATTGTACCTAAACTCGTCAAAATACCGAATATAGGGAGGTACTGATATATGGGGCCTATACGAAGACGTGGACCTGCATAGACATTTTTCTGTCACAGACTGTAGGTTCAATTACGAACTCAAAATACGTAATTTGAAACTATTCCGGGGAATAATGGCACTAAAATCATCAAAATACCGAATTTTGGGAGGTACCGTTATATGGGGGTTATACGAAGACGTGAACCTGCATAGACAATTTTCTGTCATAGGCTGAAGCATCCATTAAGAATCTTAAATACCAAATTTGAAACAATTCCGGTGAATAATGTCGCTAATATCATCAAAATACCGAATATAGGGAGGTACCATTATATGGGGGCCATACGAAGACGTGGACCTGCCCAGATAATTTTCTGTCATAGGCTGTAATATCCATTTCGAACTTCAAATACCAAAGTTGAAACAATTCCGGTGAATAATGTCGCTAAAATCATCAAAATACCGAATATCGGGAGGTACCGTTATATGGGGGCTATATGAAAACGTGGACCTACATGGCCCATTTACGAACTTAACCTGCCTACTGGATAAATAAACACGCGGGCAATATTTTAGCCTTCTATCTTGATTCGTTTGAAAGATAGCGTGATTGCAACAGACGGACAGACAGACATGGCTAAATCGACTTAGAATTTTACGCTGATCAATAATATATATACTTTGTTGTGTCTGACATGAGTATTTCGAGGAATTTGTTTGGTCCCATTGAAATTGCTGATAATCGGGTCAGATTTGGATGTAGCTCCCATATTAAGTATCGTCCGGCTTCAAAAGTTCAGTTTGAATCAAATGCATTTTAGCACACATGGCCAAGTTCAGTCCAGAAGTATGGCCGATAATTTTGGTCAATATTGGCTCCAATATACATTTTTGACCGATTTAAAATTTTATTATGCGCCACATGTATAATATTCGTCCAAATGAATTCACATCCGACCAAATTCAGCCTAGGAGCAGGAGTGTGTCAAATTTATTGAAAATCAGTTCAGATAAAGTTATAGCTCCCATATATATGTTTTATCTAATTTAGGATTTAATTTCCTCATATTCGTAATATGCACTCCATAACAATAATATTTGGTACCTGATATCAGACACAGCTCAAAAATGCATCTGCCAAATTTTATCGAGATCGGTTCAGATTTGAATATAACACGCATATTCATATTTATACAATTTCACGTTTAAAATGGTTAATATCAGCCCAATGGAGTGGATTTTGACAAATACGACCGAATTCAGCCTGGAAAATTGGTATAGCAATAGCTCCTCTATATATATTTCATCTGATATGGTGTTTAAGCCCCTCACTATTTTAATATACGCTTCACAACAATGTTATTTGGTATCAGACAGCAGATATAGGTCAGAAAAACCTCTGTCATATTTATTCGATATCGGTTCAGATTTGAATATAGCTTTAACTCAATAGCGTTTATAGTGTCTAGGATTTGAAAACGAGATATAAAGGTCCCCGTTTTGGTATAGCTCCCATATAACTGTACCTTCCGATATTCAGCTGTCCGCATTTTCAAACCGATGTTAGCAAAATGTGACATTTTTTCAACTTTTCAATCAAATTTCTTCTGAGAATATAAAATTCTGTAATTATATTCAGCACTAGAGTTTAAACTTTAAAGCAAAATGTAAATTATTTGTATTTGTGAAAATTAATAACAATTCACATATTAACATATTTTTTGCACTAAACAAAAAAATAATCACACCTACGCATTTACATATTAAAATATTCATAAACTTACATTTCATTTGTTAACCTAACAAAATAACTATTAATAATTCATAAGCAATTGTTAACATTCCATTACACACAATTTATTGACAAAAGCGCAACCAAAAAAACGCATTATTCATAAACTACATAATTTTTTATAAAGTCGGCTCTTCATTCATTACCACCGGTTCACCATCTAATTTCTTGATTGTTGGCAAACGTTTTATGCACTCTGCCCGCCAGGTGGCCTCATCCATACCCTCAGATATGGGATTACCAACCACAACCAAGTCCTCTAAAGTTTCCAATTCTTGTAGACGATTAAATTCGGCCCAATCCTTAATGAGATTGTTGCTTATGTATAAAACTTTCAATTTCTTGAGAGCGGATAGGCCTTTGAGTTTTTCGATTAAATTGTAACTCAACCATAGCTCTTCAAGGGTTTCAGCAACGGCTTCCTAGGAAAATATTTTTGTAGTAGCAATTATTAAACATATTCATTATTTTAACATACCAAACCCGATATCTGTTTAATGTAGTTGCGAGATAAAGATAAGACCCGAAGATTTTTCATGCCATTCAAGCCGAAAATTTTCTCAATCATATTGGTCGAAAGGCTGAGACGTCTGGAAGGGGAGAAAAAACATTTTATTGGTTTTTTTTAAAAAGACAGTAATCAGGAAATGTTTACGGAAAGGAACGTGAATTTTATGGGAAAGAAGGGAGTTGAAAGAGTTAAATTTCACTTTTTTCGGCCCTTCTCATAAAAACACACTTCACTTTGTTGAAAAAAAAACTTTACAATGCGAGGTGGAAAAAGAATTCGATACTCACTCACAATTGACCAGTGTTCCCAATGTATTGTCCATTTTCTCAATGGGTGGCCACTGAAATTGCAACTCAATGGCCGTGGCCTGTGTGGCGTTTTGCTGCTCACGTTCTTCCCATCGTTTGAGGGCCTCTTTTATTGTCGTTGCTTTGGACATGTTATCAGGTTGGAAAGACTAATTGGAACTATGTTACGAGTTCGTTTCTTTTGACGGTAATAAATAAGCAATGTTTATCATTTGGTTGCCTAGATATGTTATGGAATTATGGCAAAACTTCTTTTTGACTATGGCAACACTGTTTAGACTGATAATAAATAATTTTGTATTGCAATGTTCTACGAATTTGTTTAGAGTACCAAAATGGGTACCAAATTTTTAGATAATAACGAACAAGTAGTGCATTTATGGTAGAATTCTTAAGTTTAATCTGTGTGTTAATGTTGAAAACATAACATTGTTAAAATGCGTCTCTGAAACTTCAGATACGAATATCCAAGCGACCAAAATTTCTTAAATGTGCCCCGATCAATTATGTGCCTACTCATTCGAAATTTTGGAAGGAGTTTGAGTTTAAATAGAAGCCTTTAGTTTTATGATCTCAAAATATTTATGTGATAAAGTGAATCAAAAACAAATAAAAAAAGCAGCTAAGTTCAGCCGGGCCGAAATTTTTATACCCTCCACCATTCGAAAGTAAATTGAAAAATTTCAAACAAAAACTACTTCGAAAAATTCCGCTCAAATGAAAACCTTTATATGAGGGCTATACGAAGACGTGGTGCTGCATAAGACTTCAAATACAAAATTCAAAACAATTCCGGTGAATAATATCGCTAATATCATCAAAAAACGTGGACCTGCATAGACAATTTTCGTCACAGGTTGTAGTACCCATTACGAACTTCAAATACCGAATATCGGAAGGTACCGTTATATGCGAGCTATACGAAGACGTGGTCCTGCACAGACAATTTTCTGTCCTATGCTGTAGAATACATTACGAAATGCAAATACCAAATTTGAAACAATTCCGATGAATAATGTCGCTAAAATCATCAAAGTACCGAATTTCGGAAGGTACCGTCATATGGGGGCTATACAAAGACGTGAATCTGCAAAAACAATTTTACAGGATCCTTTACGAACTTCAAATGTCAAATTTGAAACAATTCCGGTGAATAATGTCGCTAAAATTATATCGCTAAAATTATATCGGGAGACGTGGTGCTAGATAAGTAAATTTTTGTCATAGGCTGTTGTAAGGATTTCGAACTTCAAAAACAAAATTCAAAACAATTCCGCTGAATAATGTCACTAATATCATAAAAATACCGAATAAAGTGAGATACCGTTGTGAGAGTATGGGGGCTATTCTAAGACGTGAACCTGCATAGACAATATCCGCCATAAGTTGTAATACCCATAACGAACTTCAAATACGAAATTTGACGCAATTCCTGTGAATTATGTAGCGAAAATCCTGGAAATACCGAATATCTCGGGGTAGCGTTATATAGGTGCTATACTTAAGCGTAGACCTATATAGATAATTCTCTACCAGGGGGTAAAGTACTCAGAGTTCCTCTCCTTGTGGATTTTCAGACTATTCCATTGCAAATATGGCTAAAATAATCGAAACACCGAATAAAGGTTGTATAGGGGCTATACGATATCGTTGACCTATTTTGAAAATTCTCTTTCAGGGGGTAAAGTAGTCACGAAGATCTTCTTGTGTAGATTTTCCGACAATTCCATTGAAAAATGTGGTTAAAATGAACAAAACACCGAATATCGGGGGTACCCATCTTCGAACTTGACTTGATTGCAGATCGGTGCAAAATTTTAGATTCCTATCTTTATTCGTTTTGACTGAAGCGTGATTACAACAGAAAGACAAGTAGACGGAGAGACGGACGTTGTTAAATCGACTTCGAATTTTATGCTGATTATGAATATACAGACTGCTGTCATTTCTAGGCCACTCGTCCGACAGCTGTTAAAAAGATTCTAGTGACAGCTCATTATATTGTTTACCAGCGTTCAAAAGCATTTTGGTGAGAATTTTCCAGAAAAAAAAGAGTTAAAGAGTTGCTTCGCTTGGCCGAAAGTGGTGAGCTGCCGAATTTGGGTTTCTCCGATGAGAAAACATTCGTTGCCCAGCAGTTTGTAAACAAACAAAATGATTGTGTTTACTTGCCAAAGAGGTCAGCTGAAAATGTACACCTTCGGTTGGCCACCAGAACTAAAGCGTCGGTCATTGTGATGGTGTGGGCCGCCATAACAGCCGATGGTCGCTCTCCGCCCGTATTAATCGACCGTGGCATCAGAATAAATGCCGAATATTATCGCGAAAATATTCTGGAGGGTGTATTAAAGCCGCAAACATTTTGGCCGCTGACCTTGGACATTCCAAAAGGACTCAGCACGCGCCACCCAAGGATGGTTACAAAATGAGGTTCCTCGCTTCATTTGCAGCGCACAATGGCCACCAAAATCTCCGGATACCAATCCGTTGGACTATTGTGTCTGGAGTATTTTGGAAAGCAAGGAAGAGCAACATTCGGGCAGCGTGTAATGGTTTCATTGGCCGTTTGAAGGCCATAATTTGTGCCAAAGGTTACCAATTCGAAAAATCCAAACTTATTCTAAAATTCTATGCTTTTTCCGACATTTTTTGCTTTCATTCCATAAAATTTAAAAAAAAAAACAGTAAAGAAAGTCTTAAAGTCGGGCGGGTCCGACTTTATGATACCCTACACCACTTTGCTAATTTAGTAGAGCTCAACATAACAATTTAAAGTTTTTATGGGAGAACTCAATCATACACGCTATGATTATAATTATAATTTAAAGTTCAAAGGACTAAATATGCCGAATCATTTGTATCTTTTAAATTCGGACTTAGATAAAAATATATCTGGTAGCTATATCCAAATCAAAACCAATCTCGATATAATTTGGCAAATATATTTCTGAGCTGTATTTGACATATTTCCCTGAATATCGTTGTTACGGAGTCCATATTACGCCTGTGGGTAACAAATATAACAAATCGGATGAACAGTATATATGGGAGCTATAGCTATATCTGAACCGATCTTCACCAAATTTGACATACTAGCTTCTAGACTCAATTCGGTCGTATGTGCCAAATTTCATTCTATTTGCGATTAGACGTTTGGTGTACAATCAAAGGTAAATCGGACGAACTTATATATGGGAGCTATATCCAAATCTGAACCGCAAATGTATTTCTGAGCTGTTTTTGATATATTACTCAAAATATTGTTGTTACAGAGTGCATATTACGGCTGGGGAGGACAAAAATAACAAATCGGATGAACAATATACACTGGTGGCCAAAACTAAAGCAACTTAAATCGCAAAGACAATAAATGTCCTGTAACTTTTACAAAAATAAACAGATCGTAATTATTTTTATACCCTCCACCTTGGAAAGGAGGGTATATTAACTTTGTCATTCCGTTTGTAACATCCCTAAATATTCGTTTTAGACCCCATAAAGTATATATATTCATAATCAGCATAAAATTCTAAGTCGATTTAACGATGTCCGTCTGTCTGTCTGTCCGTCTGTCTGTCTGTCTGTCTGTCTGTCCGTCTGTCTGTCTGTCTGTTGAAATCACGATACAGCCCACATTATTTGACGTAGAGTTCCAAAATTTAGCAGAGCTATTTGCATTGTGTCTACGATGGTTGGTATTGAAAATGAGATATATCGGTCCACGTTCTGGTATAGTCCCCATATAACGGTACCTCCCGATATTCGGTATTTTGATGATTTATGCCACATTTTTTCACGGATTTGTCTTAAAATTGGTATTTGTAGGTCATAGCGGGTCCCTGAGCGTGTGGCAAAACATTGAATGTATAGGTCCACGTTGTGGTATAGCCCCCATATAAAGGTACCTCCCGATATTTAGTATTTTAGTTTTTTTTACCACATTTTTTCAACGATTTGTCTAAAAATTGGTATTTGTGGGTCATAATGGTTTCCAGCTCCGGTGGCGGAACATTGAATGTATGGGTCCATAATTTGGTATAGTCCCCATATAACGGTACATCCCGATATTCGGTATTTTGATGATTTATGCCACATTTTTTCACGGATTTGTCTTAAAATTGGTATTTGTAGGTCATAGCGGGTCTCTGAGCGTGTGGCAAAACATTGCATGTATAGGTCCACGTTGTGGTATAGCCCCCATATAAAGGTACCTCCCGATATTTAGTATTTTAATTTTTTTTACCACATTTTTTCACGGATTTGTCTGAAAATCGGTATTTGTTGGTCATAATGGGTTCCAGCTCCGGTGGCGAAACATTGTAATTATAGGTCCACGTTTTGGTATAGCCCCCATATAACGGTACCTCCCGATATTCGGTAATTTGATGATTTTTGCCACATTTTTTCAGGGATTTGTTCGAAAATTGGTATTTGTTGGTCATAATTGGTTCCAGCTTCGGTGGCGAAACATTGCATGCATGGGTCCATGATTTGATATAGCCCCCATATAACGGTACCTCCCGATATTCGGTATTTTGATGGTTTTTGCCACATTTTTTCACTGATTTGTCTAAAAATTGGTATTTGTGGGTCATAATGGGTTCCAGCTCCGGTGGCGAAACATTGTAATTATAGGTCCACGTTTTGGTATAGCCCCCATATAACGGTACCTCCCCATAATCGGCATTTTAATGGTTTTTGCCACATTTCTTCTAATGTTTCTTTTACCCTAAGGTGGAGGGTATTAAAAGTTTGGCCCGGCCGAACTTAATGTTTTTTTACTTGTTCCAGTTTTAAATGAGGGGTTTAATTCACTTTTAAGAAACTAAAAAAAATACAAAAATAATTTTGAAAGAAAAATAATATGTGGAAAACTAAAATGACCCAATTTTTGCTTGGTCAAAACTAAAGCAACTTTTGTTTTTATTTTAAAATAATTAAATTTTGGCTAGTAGTCGATAGCATAACCATTATTTTTGATAGCAGCTGCACACCTACGAGGCATTGAATCTATAACACGCTCAATTTGATCCTTGGGTGTGCTTTCCCAGGCACCCCGAATTCTTTAGAAAATGTTGTGCTTTTTTATTTCCGAATCTCTCTTGATCTTCCTATCTACGATACTCCAAAGGTTTTCTAAGGAGTTTAGGTCAGGTGATTGTGCCGGCCATAACAAAACATGAATTTTTGACTCCCGCAACCAATATTTGACAAGTTTTGATACAAGTTTGGGATCATTGTCATGCTGAAACACCCAAATCAGCCGAATATTTTACTCAGCGTAAGGGAACAATGCGATGTCTAACACATCTTTGTAAACAAACCGATCCATAACTTCCTTTATTTTATGGATAGGCCCAAGTCCATAGAATGAAAAACAGCGCCACGCCATTTTTGACCCTCCCTCATGCTTCACTGTACCTTTGCATTCCTTCATTTTTTGGTTCTCACCGTAAAATTTTTCACGTCTGAGCCTTTAATATTAAACGTAGACTCATCCCAGAAATAATGTTTTTTTCCATTGAGCTTGATTCCACTTAATATTATCGTTTTCGAAAGCCTTTTTGATTTTTTCAGATATGAATGGTTTTTTGATGTCTTACGGGCATCCAGACCAGCTGCCACTACTCGTCTACGCACTGATCTCGAGCTTATATCCAATGATTGCTCTCTCACCAATCCAGTTGAACTCTTAAATAGTTGTTTTTAATTTCTCTCACAATTTGTGGATCAGTACGGGCTGAAGTTTTTCACGGCCTTCTTCCGTTATAGACTTTTACTACTGATCCAGTTTCAAAAAACCGAATTAGTATACAGAAATAATTATGAAATCACATAAATATTTATGAAATATTTCTCGGAAATCATTTTCTGTGATATGTTGTTTTGATAGTCACTGATAATTTGCTGTTTTATTCAGGTATTGTATTTGCTTTTAGCCATTTTTAAAATTTTTTTGGGCAGTACTTAAAAAACGAAAAGAAAAACACATACTGTTGTAAAAAACTTCTCAAAAAGGATTTATGACAAGCGAAATTGCCGAAGGAAGCAAAAAGCGATAAATATCACAGTAAAAACAACTGAAATTGCAGCGGTTATATGAATGTACAACAGAGTTGCTTTTGTTTTGTCCAAGCCAAAATCGGGTTAAGTCAATTAACCAAACATTATTTTTTATATAAAAATGAATTTTGGTTTTATGTTTTAAGTTTTTAAAAAGTGAATAAAGTACCTAATTTAAAACAAGAAAAACTCATTCTCATTTTCTTAATATTTGAAAAAGTTACAGGGCATTCATTCTCCTTTTAATTGCAGTTGCTTTAGTTTTGGCCACCAGTGTATATGGGAGCTATAGCTATATCTGAACCGATTTTGATCAAATTTGGCATACTAAGGGCCTAATTTGGTTGTATGTGCAAAATTCCATACTATTCGGGCTGATATTACACGTTTGGTGCACAATAAAAGGCAAATCGGACGAAGATATATGGGAGCTATATCTAAATTTTGACCGATTATCTCCAATTTCAATTGGGTTCGTCCTAAACAAATGATTTGTGCAAAATTTCATCTGGATAGGGCAATAAATGCGAGCTTTACTTTGTTTACAAAAATACATGGACAGACGGACGGACATGCATAAATCAACTCAGAATGTGATTCTATGCAGATCATCAAAAGGAACTATGGGTCTATCTCGTTTCCTTTTGCCTGTTACAAACAAATGCACAAAGACATAATATCCTGACCACCTTGTGGTGTAGGGTATAAAAAAGTGAAAATTATAGCATTTGACTTTGTTGTGGTTTTTTTTATCTCACCCTGTATATAGCTCCGCCACTGGAGCTAGAATCCATTAGGAACAATAAATGACAATTTTTGGACAAATCCGTAAAAAATGTATCTAAAACGATTAAAATACCGAATATCGGGAGATACCTTTATTAGGCCGTAAAATAGTTCCAAAACGTAGACAGATATATCTCATTTTCAATACCAACCATCCTAGACACAATACAAATTGTTCTGCCAAATTGAAGCCCTACGCCAAATAATGTGGAATATTGTTGTTGTATATTGTTGACCTGTTATATTTATTTTACTTATTTGGTTAATTGCTTGGCTTAAGGTCATTAAAAAACTATGTTTTTATTTTTGAATTTTTCCTTTTTTATCAAACTGACATTTAAACTCAATAGACGAGCTTTTTACTTTAAAAATATCCCTGAAGATGATTTCCGGAGGAAATCGAAATATTGGATGAATAAAAAAGGAAAAATTCAAAAATAAAAACGTAGTTTTTTAATGACCTTAAGCCAAGCAATTAACCAAATAAGTAAAATGTGGAATATTTATTATTACAAACGGAAGTTAATATACCCTCCTTTTCATGGTGGAGGGTATAAAAAGTGATCCATGAACTTTCTTAACAAAGCACGCATTTTGGTAATAAAATTTAATTATTTGTTCGTTTATAACTTTTATTATTATTGAAAACTAAAAGCTCCCTACCGTGTTTGTTTTGTTGAACGATTTTTTTTTAATCTGCAACAAATCAAACAGGTGTCTTTATAATTTTGCCACAATTTTATTTCAATGTCCTCAGTGCCTGGTTATGTCAATTAGCAAACATTGTTGCGTTGAAAAATGTAAATATTTACAACGTTTGCGGTCGTTAACCACAAAACTGAAAGTGTGCCATCCACGTACATTAACCTGGAACAAGTTATTGTCTTAACCTCTTCCAAATTTCCACATTAGTTTTAAATAAAAATCCTTCATCCTTCATAGTGTATAATAGTGGGTTAATTCCTGTAGACTCTACGTTGCACGTGTCACATGGGTGTTTCATATTTTAACACCTTAGAATTTCCAAACCGCATAAAATTCGCACTCCTTCCTGCTCAGTACTTTTCCACGAAAATATTGATGGCTGGCAATGATTTTCCCATAAGCATTTCAATCATTCATCCAACAACACACAATCGCTTAACATCACGGCCAAGGTTAACGCATCGAAGGATAACAAAAAATTTGAAAATTACCTCCAAGTCCCCCGATTTATTTTGAAATTTCTCGGTGTTGACATGACAATTGAGCCAAGAAAATTTTCAAAATATTTAAAAATCACAATCACCTTAAATCAAATTCTGATCATTGTTCTGCAAATCATTTATAATCTCACCACCCAGGATGAGGGTGTTGATGTTTTGACCAACATTATTTACATCAATTACAATGTTGTGGCATTGGGAAAACTCCTCTCCATGTATTATCGGCGTCAGACATTGGCCAAAGTTCTGGAAATCCTAGATGGAATATATCCCACACAGCGGATCGAAGAGAAATATAATTTGAACAGCTATTTTCGTTATTATTCACGAATTGAAACTTTCATTTGGTCATTTTATCGTTTGGTTGGTCCAGTCTATGTAACCCTACCATTGGTGCAGTCTTTGAAGAGTATATGGACTTTGGGAAAATTTACTTTAATATTACCTCTGTCTTTGTGGAAAATGGGCGATCCATTGGATAACGATTGGTGGTTAACATATCTGTTCTACTATCTGATTGGTGCATTTTCTTCGATTTCTTCGGGAATGACCATCACTGGCTGTGATCTCTGTTTGTATAGCTTAATAACTCAACTGTGTATGCATTATGATCTATTATCTCAGCGAATTATGGAACTGCAACCGGCCGCGGGAGAAGAGAATGCTACGAAACGGCTGGGTATTTTAACACGTCAGCATTTGATTGTAACAAAGTAAGTATTATTTTTCAACTGCTCAGAAATATTTTTAAGAACCAAATGACCAATTTTTTAGTAAAAAAAGTAGGTAAGATCGGCCGGGACGAACTTTTAATACTCTCCTCCATTTGGAAGAAACTTGAAATTTTTCAAAAAAAAAAAACACAAGTAAAAAAGCTGTAAGTTCGGCCGGGCCGAACTTTGAATACCCTCCACAATTTGGAACGAATTTGGCAATTTTCAAAAAAATAAAATCCGTTAAAAATTCTGTTAAAATCTTAAAAATACCGAATGTGTATTAGAGTCTATACGACGATGTGGATCTGCATATGCAACTTTTGTCACAAGCCATTACAATATTCAACTGCGAAACTTGAAAAAAATTCGGTGAATAATGTAGCTAAAATCATTAAAATACCGAATATAGGGCAATACCATTATATTGAGGCTATACGAAGACGTGGACCTGCACAGACAATTTTCTGTCTTAGGCTGTAGTATCCATTAAGATTTTCCAAAATGAAATTTGAAACGATTCCGGTGAATAATGTTGCTGAAATCATCAAAATACCGTATATCGGAAGGTATCCGAATATATGGGGGCTATACAAAAACGTGGACCTGCATGGACAATTTTCTGTCATGCGAACTTTAAATACTAAATTTGAAATAATTCCGGTGAATAATGTCGTTAAAATCATTAAAATGCCGAATATCGGGTGGTATCGTTATATACGAAAACGTGGACCGATATGGCCCATTTACGAACTTAACCTGCCTACTGGTAAACTATGCATGTATGCAAAATTTATATACTTTGTAGGGTCTATTATGAATATTTCGAGGACTTACAAACGGAATGAAAAAGCTAATATACCCTCCATAAAATGGTGGAGGGTATAAAAAGCCCTAACACGAACTTTTGGAACTAATCTAAAATTTTTAGATGGACTTTTCCCTGACGACGTAGCTGGCGCTTGCATATACAGGGTGAGATAAAAAAACTGCAACAAAGTCGAACACCATAATTTTTACATTTTTTTTTTAATTTTATTTGAATGAAAGCAAAAAATGTCGGAAATAGCATCAAATTTTAGATTAAGTTTAGATTTGTTCGAATAAATCAACTTTGGCACGAATTATGGTCTTCAAATGGCCAATGAAACCGTCACACGCTGCCCCAATGTTGATCTGCGATATTTTGGCCCATTCCCGGGCAAGAGCTTGCTTAAGGTGATCGACACTTTAATATTTTTAGTGCCAACCTTGCTTTCCAAAATTCTCAAGACACAATAGTCCAACGGATTGGTATGCGGAGATTTTGGTGGCCATTGTGCGCTGGAAATGAAGCAAGGAACCTCATTTTGTAACTATTCTTAGGTGGCGAGTGCTGAGTGCGATGGTGCACATTCCTGTTAGAGTCTCCAAGGTCTATGTGGTGTCCGTTGGAATTGCAATTTTCGAATTTCGAAAAAAGGAAAGTTGTGCTAAATTGTGCTAGGTTTGTGCTCAATTGTGCCGAAATTTTTTTTCGAAATTCGAAAATATTCGAAAAAAGATTTTTTTCGAAAAAATCTGAGAGAATTGCAATTTTCGAATTTCGAAAAAATTAAAGTTGTGCTGAGTCGTACTCGGTTTGTGCCCATTTGTGCCGTTAAAATTTTTTCGATATCTCTTACCAATTTCGAAAAAAACGATAATTTCGAAAGTATGTCAGAATTGCAATTTTCGAATTTCGAAAAAATTAAAGTTGTGCTGGGTCGCGCTTGATTTGTGCTAACTTGTGCCGTTTATTTTTTCTCAATATTTTCAACCGTTTTCAAGATATGGCAATTTCGAAAAAACCAGTATTTTTCAGAAAAATTGCTGTAATTTTTGTAAAATTTCAAATATCGAGATGCGGTAAATTGTGCTGAGTTGTGCTCACTTAGCACAATTTTTCGTCCATACATAACGAATTCCCACCTTTACTCGTTACTCGCTAAAAATTAAAAAAATGAATAACTTTTGTAATATGTGGAATTTTCGAAATCTGCAAGTTGTGCTGAATTGTGCTTACCTAGCACAATTTTTCGTCCATACATTGGAAATTTGTATCTCTACTCGTTACTCGTTAAAATCGTAAAAATCAAAATCGCATATTTAGAAATAAGATATCGAAAAACTAAAAGTTGTGCTGATTTGTGCTAACCTAGCACAATTTTTCGTCCATATATTGAAAATTTGTATTTCCACTCGTTACTAGTTAAAATTGGAAAAAATACATATATAACGAAAAATTGCAGTAATTTTTCGATATCTTGTTTCTAAATATGTGATTTTGATTTTTACGATTTTAACGAGTAACGAGTAGAGATACAAATTTCCAATGTATGGACGAAAAATTGTGCTAAGTGAGCACAACTCAGCACAATTTACCGCATCTCGATATTTGAATTTTTACAAAAATTACAGCAATTTTTCGTTATATATGTATTTTTTCCAATTTTAACTAGTAACGAGTGGAAATACAAATTTTCAATGTATGGACGAAAAATTGTGCTAGGTTAGCACAAATCAGCACAACTTTTAGTTTTTCGATATCTTGTTTCTAATTATGCGATTTTGATTTTTACGATTTTAACGAGTAACGAGTAGAGATACAAATTTCCAATGTATGGACGAAAAATTGTGCTAGGTGAGCACAATTCAGCACAACTTGCAGATTTCAAAAATTCCACATATTACAAAAGTTATTCATTTTTTTAATTTTTAGCGAGTAACGAGTAAAGGTGGAAATTCGTTATGTATGCACGAAAAATTGTGCTAAGTGAGTACAACTCAGCACAATTTACCCCATCTCGATATTTGAAATTTTACAAAAATTACAGCAATTTTTCTGAAAAATACTGGTTTTTTCGAAATTGCCATATCTTGAAAACGGTTGAAAATATTGAGAAAAAAAAATAAACGGCACAAGTTAGCACAAATCAAGCGCGACCCAGCACAACTTTAATTTTTTCGAAATTCGAAAATTGCAATTCTGACATACTTTCGAAATTATCGTTTTTTTCGAAATTGGTAAGAGATATCGAAAAAATTTTAACGGCACAAATGGGCACAAACCGAGTACGACTCAGCACAACTTAAATTTTTTCGAAATTCGAAAATTGCAATTCTCTCAGATTTTTTCGAAAAAAAATCTTTTTTCGAATATCTCAGAAATTTTTTCGAATTTCGAAAAAAAATTTCGGCACAATTGAGCACAAACCTAGCACAATTCAGCACAACTTTCCTTTTTTCGAAATTCGAAAATTGCAAATCCAACGGACACCACATCCAAGGTCTGCGGCCAAAATGTTTGCATGCCAAAGGCTTTAATACATTCGGCTTTTATTCTGATGCCAATTTCGGTTAATATGAGCGGAGAGTGACCACCGGCTGTTATGGCGGCCCACACTATCACCATGGCCGGCGCTTGAGTTCTGGTGGCCAACCGAGGGTGCATATTTTCGACTGACCTCTTTGACAAATAAACACGATCATTTTATTTGTTTACAAACTGCTGGACAACGAATGTTTTCTCATCGGAGAAAACCAAATTCGGCAGTTCACCATTTCGGTCAAGCGAAGCAACTCTTTAGCTTTTTTGAGTCTATTTTCTTTCTGATGCGGTGTAAGTTCTTGCACTTTTTGGAATTTCAATGACTTTATGCCGAGCTCAATTTTCAATATTTGCCGAATGGAATATTGCGATATGTTCACCTCACGAGCCATTTTTCGGCCACTGCGACGCGGGTTTCGATCAAGTCGCTTCTTTACTTTTCGAACCATTTCTGCTGATGTTGCTGTTTTCTTCCTTGACGTCGGGCTATGCTACCAAGATCACGGTAACGAGCGAGGGTACGAGACACAAAACATTTATTCACATTCAAATGCTGGAGTGCTCTAACCATAGCCACTTGTGGTTTTCCAGCCAAATATAAAGAAATCACACTATCACGCTTAAATGCCATCACGAATAACTTTTTTCTGAAAAATTCTCACAAAATGCTTTTGTACGCTTGTAAATAAGATAATGAGCTGTCACTGGAATAATTTTAACAGCTGTCGGACGAGTGGCTTAGAAATGACAGCAGTTGCAGTTTTTTCATTTCACCCTGTACACCATATACCTAAAATGCAGGTTTGACTCAAATATTTTCAAAAATGCGCAAATTGGCGGAACTTCCCTGCCCTATAGTAGTCATTTCCTTATGTAAACTTTATCATATTTTTCTTCTGAGATGAAGATTCCTGTTGGTGCCGAAGCTCGGTTCTCCGTTGCAGAATGTGATTAGGTGATTAGAAAAGAAGCATTTTTATTCTCTCTCTCTCTCTCTCTCTTATAAAAAATTGATTGTAATAACAAACGACTTCTAGTAACGATTTGCAACAATTGTTACAAATGTTGGGGTAATCAGACAGACCTATTGTTTTATGAGCAACAGTATTGTTATATGAGCAACAACAATTTTCATTTGCCAAACTTAGGGTGGAAATACATAAAGCGCATATTTGACTGGATCCCTCGTAGATGAACAAAAGACTTTTTGGTTGACTCAGTTCGATTTTGGTCATAGGCTCCTTTGTTCATTTCCGAAGAAGCCAGTCAGATATGCGATTTATGTATTCCCACCTTTAAGCTAAATCGGTGAGGCGGGAAAACTTCCACCAATACCCATGGCGTTGAACTCGTTCTCATGAGCATAGAATTCGTAATAATTGGCTGCATCTTGATCCATCTGGACTAGATGATATTAGACATCAGAGTGTGTGGATATATACTAATTTATGATGTTGAGGATTCTTTCTTCTTTCTAGGAAAAGTCTTTTTCACTATCACCAGACATTACAGTGATAACTTGGACTTACGACATTTAGACAGATTTCATACCGTCCGCAACATGCCTAAATTAGCGGTGAGTTTGATGTTAAATATTTTAACACAAAAGGAATTTGCAAACCACATAAATTTCCCAGCAAATGTAAACAATAATTTTCTGAAAAACATTCCAGGCATTTATTCAGTCAATAAAACACAATCGGTAACAACATTATGGCCACCGCGGACGCTTTAAAGCAATTTTCACAATACCTTAAAGTATCGCGATTTATTTTAAAATTCCTTGGTGTCGATATGACAATGGAACCGAGAAACTTTTCAAAATATCTACAAATCACAATCACCTTAAATCAATCCATTAGCATCGTTCTGCAGCTTATGTATAATTTCACAACCCAGGATGAGGATGTCGATGTATTGACCAACATGATTTACTTTAATTATATTTTTGTGGGATTGGGAAAACTTCTCTGCATGTATTATCGCCGTCAGACATTGGCTAAAGTTCTGGAAACCCTGCAAGAAATATATCCCACACAACACATCGAAGAAAAATACAATTTAAACAAACATTTTCGTTATTATTCTCGAATTGAAAAATTCATTTGGTCATTTTATCGTTTGGTGGGTCCAGTCTATGTAGCCCTGCCATTGCTGCAGTCTTTAAAGAATATTTGGACTTTGGGAAAATTCACTTTGTTACTACCTCTATGCCTTTGGAAAATGGGTGATCCCATGGATAGTAACTGGTGGTTAACATATCTGTTCTACTATCTGATTGGTGGATCTTCATCGATTTTTTCGGGGCTAACCATCACTGGTTGTGACCTCTGCTTGTATAGCTTAATAACTCAGATGTGTATGCATTATGATCTATTATCTCAGCGAATTTTGGAATTGCAACCAGCTAGCGGAGAGGAAATAGCCTCGAAAAAGTTGCGGGGTTTAACACAACAACATTGGATGATAACAAAGTAAGCATCATTTATCTACCAGATTAATATGTGTACGAAATTTTTTCAAATTTGTAAATTTTGTTGGCTTCAGACATCTAATTCAAATTAAAACAAGTAAAGAAGCAGTAAGCTCGGCCCGGCCGAACTCTCAACCATTTGGAATGAATTATGAAATATTCAAAAAAAAAAGAGAAAAAAAAGTCTTAAAGTCGGGCGGGGCCGACTTTATGATACCCTACACCACGTTGTTAATTTAGTAGAGCTCCACATAACAATTAAAAGTTTTTATGGGAGAATTCAATCGTACACGCTATGATTATAATTATAATTTAAAGGTAAAAGGACTAAATATGTCGAAGCATTTGTATCTTTTAAATTCGGAATTGTATTGCCCATTTGGTGCACAATTAATATGAAATCGGATAAAAATATATATGGGAGCTATATCCAAATCTTAACCGATCTCGATAAAATTTAACAAAGATATTTCTGAGCTGTATTTGATATATTTCTCTGAATATTGTGGGTATGCACTCGTTGGAGTGCATATTACGGCTGTGGGTAACAAATATAACAAATCGGATGAATAATATATATGGAAGCTATAGCTATATCTGAACCGATCTTCACCAAATTTAACAAACTAGCTTCTAGACTCAATTCGGTCGTAAGTGCCAAATTCTGTCTCATTTAGACAAGTATTAGACGTTTGGTGCACAATAAAACGTAAATCGGACGAAGTTATATATGGGTGCTATATCCAAATCTGAACCGATCTCGATAAAATTTAGCAAAGGTATTTCTGAGCTGTATTTGATACATTTCCCTAAATATTGTTGTTGCAGAGTTCATACTACGGCTGCAGAGGGCAAAAAAAACAAATCCGATGAACAATATATATGGGAGCTATAGCTATATCTGAACCGATTTCGATCAAATTTGGCATACTTATTTTCAGGCCTAATTTGGTTGTATGTGCAAAATTCCATACTATTCGGACTGATATTACACGTTTGGTGCACAATAAAAGGCAAATCGGACGAAGATATATATGGGAGCTATATCTAAATTTTGACCGATTATTTCTAATTTCAATAGGGTTCGTCCTTGGGCCAAACAAATGATCTGTGCAAAATTTCATCTGGATCGGGCAATAAATGCGACCTGTACTTTGTTTACAAAAATACATGGACAGACGGACAGACGGACGGACGGACATGCATAAATCGACTCAGAATGTGATTCTATGCAGATCATCAAAAGGAACTATGGGTCTATCTCGTTTCCTTTTGCCTGTTACAAACAAATGCACAAAGACATAATACCCTGACCACCTTGTGGTGTAGGGTATAATTAGTAAAGAAAGACTTAAAGTCGGGCGGTCCGACTTTATGATACCCTACACCCCTTTGCATATAAATATGTATGCGTGAGGAATATCCTTCTCTGAATCGATTTCTACTAAATTGGTTGAGGCATTTGTGCCTTTTAACTTCGGGCTTATATCACCCATTTAGTGTACAATTAACTTGAAATCGGACGAAGATATATATGGGAGCTATATCCAAATCTGAATCGAACCGATCTCGAAATTTGGCAAAGGTATTTTTAGCTGTA
Source organism: Musca domestica (assembly GCF_030504385.1). Lineage (NCBI taxonomy): Eukaryota > Metazoa > Arthropoda > Insecta > Diptera > Muscidae > Musca > Musca domestica. Next base: position 4,069,782 of record NW_026712340.1, on the reverse strand, counting down.
TTTGATATAGAGAGTAAAGGAAGTGGATGGAAGAAAACAATAACATCAGCAGAAATGAAACCCGTGAAACAGTGGCCGAAAAATGGCTCGTGAGCTGAACATATCGCAATATTCAAATCGGCAAATATTGAAAAAATGAGCTTGGGGTATAGCCATTGAAATTCCAAAAAGAGCAAGAACTTACACCGCAACTTAAAGAAAATAGACTCAAGAGAGCTAAAGAGTTCCTTCGCTTGGCCGAAAGTGGTGAACTGCCGAATTTGGTTTTCTCCGATGAGAAAACATTCGTTGTCCAGCAGTTTGTAAACAAACGAGATTATCGGGTCTACTTGCCAAAGAGGTCAGTTGAAAATGTGCACCTTCGGTTGGCCACCAGAACTCAAGCGCCGGCCTTGGTGATGGTGTGGGCCGCCATAACCACCGATTGTAGCTCTCCGCTCGTATTAATCGACTGTGGCATCAGAATAAATGCCGAATACTATCGCGAAAATATTCTAAAATATTTGACCGCAGACCTTGGACATTCCAACAGGACTCAGCACCATCGCACTCAGTACGCGCCACCCAATAATGGTTACAAAATGAGGTTCCAAAAATCTCCAGATACCAATCCGTTGGACTATTGTGTCTGGAGTATTTTGGAAAGCAAGGTTGGCACTAAAAAATACCAAAGTGTCGATCACCTCAAGCAAGTGCTTCGTCGGGAATGGGCCAAAATACCGCGATGGTTTCATTGGCCGTTTGAAGGCCATAATTCGTGCCAAAGGTGATCAATTCAAACAAATCTAAAGTTATTCTAGAACTTGATGCTTTCTCCGACTTATTTTGTTTGCATTCAATAAATTAAAAAAAAATTAATTATTATGGCGTTTGACTTTGTTGTATTTTTTTATCCCATAATGAATTGGGTAAAAGTTTATTCTCAAGTGCCTAAAAATGCCAGCTCTATAAAATTTAATTAAAGTCTCCCTGCAATCGGTTGGCAAACAAAATGCCAACCTCCATCCTTTCTTTTGACTCATTCCATTTTTTGTCTCTTTCAGTGTAGCCAATGAAATCAACATATTCTCTGTAATGTCTTCATCGTTCACCCTTTGTTTGGTGGCCTACCAAATGTTGGATGATGTCTCAATTTTCACCATTGTTAAGGCCTTCATACTACTCTTATACGAAAGCAAACAAGTGATTATCACTTGCTATATTGGACAAAAGCTAAAGGAATGTGTAAGTATGTTTCAAGTGATATCTATCTAACATGTCAATTAAATGCGCAATTTACAGAGTTCGTTAGTCAATGCATCCTTGTATGCCCACAGTTGGTATGATGGCTCCACACGATACAGACGTCGTGTACTTTATATGCTGCTGTGTACCATGCAACCGTTTGTTTTGAATTTCATGGGGATTGCTGATATAACAGTGATAACACTGAAAGAGGTGGGCAAGAAATTTTTTAGAAATAGGTGTTAATTGTGTTATTTTCCTTCCACAGGTTTATGGAAATGCTTATAGACTCTTCACAGTATTCAAGAGTGCCTAATCATTGTGAAATTGTCCTCATAAACAACTTTTAATTGCGTATGGTGTGGACATCCTATTTATAGTTTCATCTTCTCCCACACATGATGGAAAGGACTTAGACTAACTAATAACTGATGTTTATTCGCTTGTATATCAAATGGAAGCACTTCAGAATTGATTGCCATTCTGGAAAACGATACTTAGTTTGCGAGTTTTGTGAGTCAATCATACCTATCGATGTTAAGGAAAGTTTGGAGATGGCTTTGGTGTGAATCAGACGGTTACCGCTAAGATGCAACTCAGAATGGACTAACGGAAAGCCGAAAATTCGTTTCTATAATTAATTATAAAAATCTTAATTTCACATTACAATATTACTTTAAATTTACTCACAACGATGTTTGAACTAACGTGGTATGTTTGATATATAAGACATTTGATTTCTACCATTCTAATATCCAAATTCAATTCCTCAGTTCTATTTTATGTCCACCTATCTACTTCTTAGTTCAGAGCATCACATCAACTCTCGCCATCTTCGCTGTAATCTTTCAACTAAAAAATAATTACTTTCTTTCAAAGTAGCAAAAAACGTTTTTTTTTTTTCAATTTTCTTTTAAATTACATATTTATATCATTTTCATCATAATTAAATACGCCATAATGTACATCATAGTATTATTATGATTAGAGTTTGTAAAATTCTAAAAAATAAAGCTGTTCCTTTTGTCCACACGCAAGGAAACAAAGGGACCCCATGTTAAATGATTTGTGTAATTGTTTTACCCGCCCAACGTAAGCTCGTAAAAATTAGTTTAACTAAAAGTGAAATAAAAAACTTAACGTCTATCCGCTGTACCACTACCCCGTTTTCCGGCATACAAATGTTTGGGCATTTTGGTACCAATGAAACGATCAGCTTCACCCTTAAGACCCAGACGTGTAACCTTCTTGGCAATATCTTTCTTGGCCATAATTTGTGCTTTCTTCTTCATGGCCACATTCTTAATGCCCATGGTATCACGTGCTGGCTTACGTTTCAATGGCTGGCCGGTCTTCTTAACAATGGCCGAGGACTCTTTATCCAGCAAGGGCTTTTTCAATTCCTTCTTGGTGCCAACGGCAATTTGACCACGTCTCAAATCCACAACAGATTTTGTGAAGTTGGCATTTTCTGAACCAGACATATCGACACCCAAATTTTCCATGGTTTCCACCAATTTGCCAACGGAACGATCACGCACCTTGGGCTGTTTGTGTCGTGGAATAATGGGTTTGTTTTTGCGTGGTTGCAGACGCTTTTCGTCGCGCAACATGAAACGCTTGAGCCGGATCTTTTTGGCCATTTCGCGAATTTCTTTTAGCGTTTCGTCCATTGTCATGTCTGGTATATCGTAAACACCACCCTCTTCGCGAATACCCTCGGCACGTTCCAGTTCTTCCAATTTTTCGAAAATATCTGGATCGATATAATCGGCAATGTTGTGTCCTTCCCAGAATTCGGGTATAACATCGTAACGTTCTTCCTCGGCAATTTCGGTGTAATTCTTTTGCAAATCCAATGTATAATCATCACCCATTTCTTCTTCGATTTCCTTCTCCAGTTTGCGCTTACGTTCAGCCTTGGCGGCATTCTTCTCCAAACGGGCCAAAGCCTGTTCGGGTATGCAGGGAGCACGTACCTTATCGTCACGTGGAGCAGGCATTGCCACATGCAAACGGTTGAGAATGTTATCGACTTTCTTGGTACGCATTTTCTGATCAACACGATACGACAGTAGGCGTTCACAAGCTTCCATTTTTAGCTCCATAACACCAGCTTCACTGACCGTGGATAGAAAGAGGACAGGAACATTTTTATCTTCTTGTAGCTTTTCAATAACTTGACGCTTCTCTGCCGGCAAATCTTCAAGGCCAAGAATATCGATTTTATTAATGGCCAAAATCAATGGCTTATTGGTGAACAAAGGTTTGATGCTCTCGAACAGTTTGATTTGTTCTTCCAGTGAATGACCGCACTGTTCAGAAATATCCATAAAGTATAGAACACATGAACGCAAATGAGCCAATGCGGTAATGGCTTGCATTTCAATGACATTACGTTCTTCCAGTGGATGATCCAAGATACCAGGGGTGTCAATTACCTGGAAAAGAGAGAAAATGAAGAATATGTTATTCTACTTCCAATAGTATAATTATCTTTAAAGTTGAAGAGGTATGTCCTTTTTTTCAGTACAGAAGAGATCTGGATTTAGAAATATCCAATGGTTTTACAAAAAGGCGACGTTCTTTTGCTGAAAGTTTTTAAGGCTTAGAAATCGCTACCAAAATAATCGCAAAACTATATGACCTCAACAAAAGACAATTTCAAAAAACATCAGTTGATATAAAGAGATACAAATTTAAGTATTTCGATAGGACTCTTTCCAAGAGAGTTCAGTTTGAAAAATTCAAATAAAACAATTTCCAATAGGAACAATGTTCAAAAACGGCGCTAAGATATGATGGCTTCCAAGGTGACAGACTTAATCCCCATTACAATTATGGGGAAGACCTGTTTTCGGTCATTGCCCCCATAATAGAATAGGGATTATGTCCAAGAAAAAATCGATCATAATCCCCAGGAAGTAGTAGACATAGTCCCCTTAATAATGGGTATGTCCAAAACAAATGCGGATATGAACGGGTGTGCGAAAAAATTGAGATTTTCTCCTCTGGGTATGTTTGGCACCGTTATGGCCAACCAAAGATTTCTAAATTTTAAACTCTTTATAAGAAGCCGGCCTTCGGCGGGGCTTGAGACTTCTCCTCTGCATATGTCCGGCACCGACTAACGCAAACTAACATTTTCTAGATTTAAAACTTTATGTAAGTAACCTGCCTTCGGCCGGGCCTTGCGACTTTCTTCTCTGGATATGCCCAGCACTGGCTAACGTGATACTTTCTCCCTTGTCCGTGGCGATTATGTCCGGTCACCAGTGAAAATGTTCCCAGGTCTTAAAAACCTTTAGGTGAACAATGCAATCCCCAGACTGTTCTTCATAAAATTGTGAGTATTATTCAAGCATAACCATAAAAATCATAAATCATTTTAATTAGAAGGGCTTCAACAGAAGACACATCGTTTTATGGATAGAAGACCAAGTGTGAATATAAAACGTTGCAAACATCGTTCATAGGTTGGACAATTCTTTAAATATTCCTAAAGTCTTAAGTTCATCTAAAGATAGTTTGTTTTTGACTTGCAAAGAAGGAAGAATATTCCGATTGATAGGTAGCAGGATAAAAGTAGCAAATATGGTTCTACAATTCTCCCCATTGTCTTAAATAATCTCTTTTCTAATAGTAACTTCTAATTCGCTTGAATTTGAGTTTTAAAATCATAGAATCCTCTAGCACATTTATGTAGTCTCTGGTAACACTTACCTGCCATCTCAAGTATTTGTAATCGGTGTGACCAACATATAGGGACTTCGTTGTGAAAGCATAGGGCTGCACTTCAACATCGGCACGAGTGATCTTATTGATGAACGATGATTTACCAACATTGGGGAAACCGCAAATAATTATGGTACGCGAATAGGGATCAATGGTGGGCAAACGTGACAAATGCTGGCGTACTTGTTCCAAATATGTTAAATTCGATGCTTGACGCTTCATAATGGTGGCCATACGACCCAAGGCAGCTTTCTTTAGTTGTTTACAGCGATACAAAGAATCACCATATTTCAATAGACGTACATAATCCTTGCCAACACTGAAAGAGACAAACACAAGGTTAACATAAACATTACATTAGAATCTAAACTTCATGTCACCTACTTGTCGATTAAATGGCGAGCTGTATTCAATTGACCCAAAGCCAATTTGTAATGGTCCTTGTCGTACAGGACATTCATTAAATCAGCATAGAAGGGATGTACATCATCTAACTTGGGGAAATCTTGGATAATCTGTGACAGACGATCGTGGAAATTCTGTTGGGTGAATTTCACTTTGCGTGTGTAGAAGGCACGAATACGGGATATCTTGTAGCCTTTGTGCACAACGGTGGGGGTCTTACGTTGTGTCTTCGACAACATAATGTCGATGAAGTCCTGGAAAGAAACAACAAACATAGAATTTCATCATTTTTTGTAAACATTAAAGTGATGCCCCAAAAGTTGTTACTATATCCCCCAGAAATAGGTTATGGATATCGCAACTTCTCTTTCTCGGGGTCCAAAACGTAGTTTAGTTTTTGAGCTATTTAATTCACTTACCTTTGCTGGCGGAACCACCATAATTTTCTTAAAATTATACAAACTCATTTTGCTGCAATTTTCCTTCGGTTACACGTGTAAATTGAAAGGAAAATTAAAAAATATTAGACGGGTATTGATGCGCACAACAACCACGAGGCACGCAAAACCCAAAAAGAAAGGAGTTACCCACACGTTGAAATTAAATGAAAACAAACAACATATGGCATTCTTTCGGCCAGGGGATGCCATACCATCAACAATAAATGATGATGCCACTTATTGATAGTTAGGAGTCGATCTAACTATCTCTAACCGCTAGCGCAAGCTAGTGTTTACACTAGACAAATACTTTTTCCAATTTTGCTCTGCTTCCATGGTAGAAGAATATAGGTAGATGCATGGTACAATGAAGAGAAGGTAGGTCAACTTTGAAAAAATTGCAAGTATAGAGGTCTTCCTGTTTGGCTTGTAATGTCAGAATTACTATCAAAACAATAAAAAAGCAAACAACTTGTTGCATTGATTTTGAATAAATAATTTAAAACCGCGAAAACTAAATGAATGGTCAAAATTTCTTTTCAATATCATGTTCTATATATCTCTTATGGTTTATTTCGCGACAAAAACTGTAGATTTTGTCGATGCATTCATTGCAATAAGCATTTTGAAAACACCCGAATTTGAATATTTTCTGAATTTTTTTTTTTATTATTGAAAAGAAGACACACCGTGGCAAAATAATACAGGTAAATGCATCAACGCTTGGGAGCATTGATATGTCAAAAAATGTAAGTGGGTTTTTCAAATATAAGTAGATTTTTATATACTTTTAATATACGAATTACAATACCTACATTCTTGTACCATGAGACACACACATAAGCAAATGAAGTTGACATATTAAACCAGAAAAATAAAAAAATTAAATCATATGGTAGTTCTGCCCTACCTTAAATTCATTGTGTCATGGTTCGTATCCACGAATGCAGAGATGAATATGCTTATTTGAAATGACTTTACCTTCTTAATTTTACCATGAACAACTTTTACAGATTTCAATAATTTTTCATTCAACATTTTTAATTCCAAAATTGGTTTGACAGTCCATTGTCCAAATAGCTGTGTCGATGTATCTACCTGTATTCTTCCACCATGGTACAATAAAAAGGTAAGGTCGATCTTTTTCTATCATAGGCTGTAGCATCCATTACGAACTTAAAAACCCAAATTTGAAACAATTTCGGTGAACAATGTCCCTAAATCATCAAAATACCAAATATCGTGAGGTTCCGTTATGTGGGGGCTATACGAAGTCGTGGACCTGCACAGACAATTTTCTGTCATAGGCTGAAAGACCCATTAAGAACATTAAATACCAAAATTGAAACAATTCCGGTGAATAATGTCCCTAAAATCATCAAAATACCGAAAATAGCGAGGTTCCGTTATATGGGGGCTATACGAAAACGTGGACCGACGTGGCCCATTTACGAACTTAACCTGCCTATTCAATTCGTTCGAAAGATAGCATGATTACAACAGACAGACGGACATCGCTAAATCGTCTTAGAATTTTACGCTAATCCAGAGTATATATACTTTGTAGGGTCTATTATATTATGAATATTTCGAGGATTTACAAACGGAATGACAAAGTTAGTATACCCTCCATAGAATGGTGAAGGGGGATTAAAAATCGGTTATCGTAGCAAAAACTTTTATATTCATGTAGTTCTGGAACAAAACATATATTAGGAACTCGATATCGTGAAAAATCCGTGAAGTTCCATTGATATTTCGCGATTGCTTCTTAAATTAAAATATTGTGAGAAAAGTATCATATAAACAAAAGTATCATAGGTACAACAAACGTAAGAACAACCACATACAAATTTGTTTTTACGTAATACAAGTATCAGAGTTATATGTCGAAAAATTTAAACAAAACAAATAATTTTCAATAAATTATTTTAATTTCAAAAATGTAAATTTTTTTGAATTTGGATGATTAAATTTAATATGCAGAAGAATAGTTCTAGCAAAAAAAAATCTTTTTAACTAAAAGTTGGACCCAAAATTTTGGTTTTCTTGAAATTTTGTACGTTGTGCTTGTCAACAATGCTATAGATAGCATGGATAGCTCATGTTTTTTTCTTCAGTCTGCTTTGTTCATAAGGCATTTCTTACAGAATATTTTTTAATTTTGCTGAAAATCAAATTTAAGATCTTTTATGGCGATTTTCTGATTACAAATTGCAATATTAACAAATCGTTCTTTTTATCATTCAGAGTTGGCATTATTCAATTTACGTTGGATGTGTTATCAATCCCCTGTGCGTACTGCAAACAAATAAGAAGAAGAATTAGTTAAGAATTTCTCACTCTCTCCACTTGAAGTAATTATTTTACTCCCAGTTTCTTCTAATTGGAAATACTTTTGTTTTTTCTTCGTTGTTAGCAGTTTTTCCTGAAAAATTACTACGGAAAAAATATTTTTAAAGTTTTAAGCCAAATTAAGCAAACAATACGCTCAAATTTTTTTACAATAAATGCAAAAAATATCAAATCGCTGTGCGGTAAATGAAGTTTTTCCTCTAATAACAACAATAAAAGCATAATAGAAAGCAAAACCAAAGAAGGTAGGAAAGAAGTGATTGTTAGAATGTGTTCCCTTTATTAGTTAATACGGAAGTTTGTTGATATGTTCGGTGCAGCTCTTTTATAATAATAATCAAATAAAATCGTGACAAAGAAACTTCTAAATGCCAACCTTCCCATAACAATGACACACATTCGATTTGTTTAAGTGATTTGAGGCTTTTCATTATCAGCTGGCTGGGTGTAATAAGACTGTGTATTGCAAAATTTATTTGGAATGCAATCGAAACATACGGGTTTAACCCACACACACGCACCCCTGTCGCTGTTTAATTACGGGAAGAAATCTTGCAAGCTAAGCAAAAATACCACTGTTTACATACGAATAAAAATGTAATCTGACTCCCAAAATTTGTTTATCAATGACGATGTGGGTGCCAGTAACATATTATTTCTTTCGCATGTACGAGGTTAGTTGTTGAAGTTTTTGAAACATATTTGGCATAATTTTTTAAAATTTCTTTCAGATTTAGTTATTTTTAACTTCTGGTTGGGGCGGAGGAACAACTCTAGTTTAGTAAAAACTCTTAGATTTTTTCGAAATTTTTTCCAGAGGTAGGTATTTTTACCCTGATCCCGGGAAACTATTTTTTTCTTTGGGGACGGACCCGGGACCCTAGATTTTTGACCCAAAAGTCCGGGATCAAGACCCCGCCTGGACCCGGATCCACTTACCCGATATAAGTAAGTTGCCATGGTTCGGAAGTTATAGTCAAATTATCGATTTTTTGGACCCGGATTTTTTATGAAACCCCCAAAAAGTCAAAAAAGGGCCCATTATGGGGGTCAACAAAATTGTTTTATAGCTGACACTCTTACCTTTCCAAAATGCTACAATTTGTGCTAATACCTTTTTCGGTTCCAGAGATATGGGTCTTTCCATCCGCGTAACCCGATTCTAACCAGTTCATTAAAATTATGTTTTTAATAAAAAAAAGTGTTTATTTCGCGTAGCAGTCGTCGGAATAACAAAAGTTTTCTAAATTTGGCACTTTTTGTAAATGGCCGGCCTTCGGCCGGGGCTTGAGATTTTCACCTATGGGTATGTCCGACCCCGGCTAACGCGAACAAAAGGTTCATAATTTCGGCACTTTTTGTAAATAGCCGGCCTTCGGCCGGGGCTTGAGATTTTCTCCTCTGGGTATGTCCTACACCGGCTAACGCGAACCAAAGTTTTCTAAATTGGATACCTTTTGTAAGTAGCCGGCCTTCGGCCGGGGCTTGAGATTTTCTCCTCTGGGTATGTCCTAAACCGGCTAACGCGAACCAAAGTTTTCTAAATTTGACACTTTTTGTATATAGCCGGCCTTCGGCCGGAGCTTGAGATTTTCTCCTCTGGGTATGTCCCACACCGGCTAACGCGAACCAAAGTTTTCTAAATTTGACACTTTTTGTAAATAGCCGGCCTTCGGCCGGGGCTTGAGATTTTCTCCTCTGGGTATGTCCCACACCGGCTAACACGAACCAAAGTTTTCTAAATTGGATACCTTTTGTAAGTAGCCGGCCTTCGGCCGGGGCTTGAGATTTTCTCCTCTGGCTATGTCCTACACCGGCTAACGCGAACCAAAGATTTCTGAATTTCATTCTTACGCAAAATATACCTTTTTTTTATTGAAAACATAGTTTTAATGAACTGGTTAGAATCGGGTTATGCGGATGGAAAGACCCATATCTCTGGACTCAGTAAAGGTATTAGCACAAATTGAACCTTTTTGGAAAGGTAGAAGTGTCAGCTATAATTTGGCATCAATTTTGTTGTCCCCCATAATGGACCCTTTTTTGACTTTTTGGGGGTTTTATAAAAAATCCGGGTCCAAAAAAAATAATTTGACTATAACTTCCGAACCGTAATATCTTACCCCATCATGTGACCACTTGTTGGATAGGTATTTTCATAAGCTTTCCAACGATACCCATATTGTCTATAATGTAAGTGGATCCGGGTCTAGTCGGGGTCTCGAACCCGGACTTCCGGGTCAAAAATCTGGGGTCCCAGGTCCGTCCCCCAAGAAAAAAATAGTTTCCCGGGATCATGGTTAAAATACCTACCACTGAAAAAATTTTCGAAAAAATTGAAGAGTTTTTACTAAACTAGAGTTAAGCCGGGGCGGACTCGGATATTTGAACCGAAATTCACAGTTGACTCGGGTCTACTTAACCGAAATATGCAATATAGGTATCATTTGAAAGCTTATAAACAAGTATAGCAAACGGAATGAGAGGTATAGCAAAATAAGCTATTTTTTGGCCCGCCTTTTTCATAAAACTCCACAAAAGTCGAAAAGATGTAAAAGGTGTAACTAATATTTGACACAATAAACTTTCAAAAATGATACAATATGTGTTATCATCTTTCTGGGATTCAAAGTTATTGGGTTTGAACCTGCTCAAACTGATTCTGCTCATTCATTCATTTGAACGATGTTTTGAATTTAAAAATTATAGTTGGCGTAGGCAGTATCTGACATGCCCCAAATGAGATACTCTCAAATACCGACCAAAGACAGTCTACGTTAAAAATATAATAAACAATCGATTTTGGACTTAGGCCAGAGGAGAAAATATTAACCCATTTACGCCGGGAGAAAATTGTTGAAACTTAGTAGAGGATGCCATAATGTCACTCATATTCCGCGCACAAAAATGCAGCCCCCCTTGCTCGTGCAGGGCTTGGTGCGTTTTCGCACCCGTCGGCGTTACTGAGTATAATTTTAGTACTAGAAATGTTTTAATAAATTGATAGCATTGTAAAGGAAAATACATGAATTAAGTTGAAATTTTAATAAAATTACTCAAAAATTAGACGATAATATTAAAAAATAGTGAAGTTCCAAAGGTTGCACGTTATCATACCCATAAAGTATATATATATATTCATAATCAGCAGAAAATTCTAAGTTGATTTAACGACGTCCGTCCGTCTGTCCATCTGTCAGTTGAAACCAAGATACAGCCTCATTATTTGACGTAGAGCGTCAAAATTTAGCAGAACAATTTGTTTTGTATCTAGGATGGTTGGTATTGAAAATAATATATATCCGTCCACGTTTTGGTTTAGTCTATATGGGGACCCGCTGATATTCGGTATTTTGATGATTACAGCCACACTTTTCGATGGAATTGTCTGAAATTCAATATAAGGAGTTCCTTGTAAGTACTTTACCCTCTGAAAGAAAATTGTCTTTATAGGTACACAATATCCTATTTTTTATACCCTACAACACTATGTGTTGGGGGTATTATAAGTTTGATTGGGCCAGAATTTATGTAACACCTCGAAATATTGGTTTCCCTTATAGGAAAGTATATATGGATCTTCCTAGCTCGCCGAGCTGAGTTGATCTAGCTATGTATGTCCGTCCGTCCGTCTGTCCGTCTGTCCATGTTAATTTGTAATCACGCTACAGGTCGCAATTATGGCCCGATCCTTACGAAATTTTGCACGAAGGTGGGGTTAGGGTCAGAATAGAAGCCTATTTCTTTTGGAGATGATCGCCAAATGTTTAGGGGTTGAAATGGACCAAATACTGAAAAAATGTCGGATTTTGCAGTAGCTATACAGGTCGCAATTATAGACCAATCGACGTGGATTTTTGCATGTAGCTAGAGTTTAGGGCGGGGAAGAAGCCTACCAATTTGGGTGCTCATCGGATAATATTTAGCGGGTAAAATAGACCATATTTTTTGTGTTGAAGAAATTCAAAAATTTTCATTAAACCGCGAATATTTTAAATCACGGCGAAATCACAAAGCCATGACAAGGTTACTTCTGATCTTTACATTGATGTTAACATCCAACAAAACGGATATATAGCAAAATATGTGCGATATATAAATTTATCAAAGAAGATATGATTGAAAAATCTCTTATATGTCTAGAACGGCTGAACTGATTTCGACAGTTCTCATTAATTCAGAATGGCCTCTCGGCAGGAAAGAAAAAACGTCTAAAAAAATCGCATAAAAATATCTCTCTAAAGATGAAAATATTGATTTTCTAACATTTTCTCATATTTTTTCATGATTGCCATATATTTAGGGGTTGAAATGGACCAAAAAGTGCAAAATTGTCTGCAGGTCGTAATTATCGCCCGATCCTCACGCACATTTGAATGGGGGTTACCGGACATTCCAAAAGCCAAGCAGTTTTGGATGGCCATCCAAAAATATTTAATGTGTGAATAGTTTGTCAACTTTTGTAGACAAAATACGAAAATGTCCATTCCAGTGACTTTTTGGAGAATTCACAAATACAGGAAAGACGCACTTCTGACTATTTCGTTAACGCTGATTTCGATGAAGAATATAGTCAAATGTCTGTATCTCATATATATGCGTTTCAGTCAAAAACCAATAATAAATGTTAATCTTTTGCCACTTCTGAGAGAATATAGGTCTTTGGGAAATAATGGTTCCAGATCTAGGAAGACCATTTACGTGCAACATCTACCAATAAGTTGGAAATGAGCAAATTAGTTAAAGTTGCTATTATTCGAAAATTAGAAAACGAAACCTGATGGCTTTCTTTTATTATTTGTCACAATATCTTGTGGAATTCGTTCGAGTATCTCGCCTATATCAACTGTATCGTTTATTATAGTGTTGTAGGGTATTCAACGGTCGGCCCCGCTCGACTGTAGCATTTGCTTACTAGTTTTTTTTTTTTTTTTTTTTTGAAAATTTCCTGATTCATTCCAAGTGGTGGAGCGGCCGAACTTACTGCTTTTTTACTAGGCGTAGGCGGTCCCAGCCAAAGACCGTCTACGTTAAAAAGATAATAAAATTTATATAAACAATCGATTTTTAACATAGGCCAGAGGAGAAAATCTTAAGCTTCGACCAATGCTACAAGGTTTGGGTCTGGTTTACAAAGGGGGCGATGGCTGCTTCACTTTGGCTTATTGTGTTCACTCAATAATAATAAATAATGATGATTGTTACTGGTTATGTGGTTCAGTTATAATCCGACAACGTATTTTTTCCTAGATACCTGATATATATAAACAGAAAAACTCCTTGCCATCTGCTAGGAGACAATTCCTCCTTGGTATCAGACTAGCGATCTGTATTTCCCAAACGTACTAGGAACTGTCATTAAGAAGAGCAGGATTAAAGAGTTTATAATAATTAGAAAATCACTAGGTTTTACTTTATGAGTGCGGAATATTTCCAGAACAATAGAAGATGACTTATCTAACTCTCTTTCCTTTATCTTACAGCCCAGTATTTGAAAGCATAATTGAGTAAAAGACACATATAAAAGTAAGTCATAATGTGCTGAAAGCGAATTTCTCAGTTACATTACAATGTCACAAAATAGTTCCGATGATCTACGCAGTGCTGCCGAATTAATAGTTACCCAAGCCCGTGCAATGCAGTCCAGAGGTGGCGGCAATGTGCCGTATGATATTTGTAAGTATTAACTTTTTATTACTTCTTTCCTTAAGATTTCTTATTTTCATATTCCAATTACTTCCTTTCAGCCCGTACTCATTCCATTAATTTAATAACCGAAGAATTCCTTGGTGGTTATATGCAAGATGGTCGCATGTCAGTGGTGCGTAGATTTTTCTGCCTATTTGTAACATTTGATTTATTTTTTGTCTCACTGCTATGGCTGATTTGTATTATGGTGAGTAGATGTTAAATTCAAATCGTTCTTAATACTCTATTGAAGCTAATGTTTTGTTCCATTTTCCATTAGCTAAATGGCGACAATATCTTTGTGGCCCTGCAAAAACAAATCGTCCATTATACCATAGAAGCCTCGCTGTTCGATGTTGTGGCAGCAGCCATTTGCCGTTTTGTAGTTTTGATATTTTTCTATGCTCTATTATATGTAAATAATTGGTTTATTATAGCTGTGAGTATAATTTTAAACTTCACGTGACAAAGTAATAAAATAATTTATTAACATTTGTCTTTGGATTTCAGCTATCCACAAGTGGTTCTTGTTTATTTTTAATCTCAAAAGTATTTGTTTTTGATGTAAGTAGAATATATTAAACATATTTCTATTTCATAATTTTTTAATGCTTCATTTAATTTCTTTGCAGTGGGTCAAAGCCACACCGCAAGTATTTGAAGTGATACTCATAATAACCTCTTTTGTTTTGGCCTGGGGTGAAGCATGGTTTTTGGATTGTCGTGTTATACCACAAGAACGACATGCCCGCCGTTACTTTGCGGGTTGGTATAGCAATTTGTTTTATATGATAATGCGAAATAAATTTAATTTCCTTTTTAAATTGATTTCAGCAATGACATCATCTACTGATCGTTCACCTTTAATGGCCCCATTATTATCTACTCAAAATGAACGTCGTCCAGCTGATAGTGTAGTAGACTTTTATTCTCCCCTGGATTCGGCACACAACAGTGATGAGGAAGAGGAGAAGGTAAGGTTAAATGGAATAACGTGAATAATCGACAGCAGAATATGGAACGCCACGAATTGTAAAAATTGAAGTCACTGCAGCACTGAAGCAACTGCAGTTTAAAGATTAAGGGCTGGGTTTTAAGCCGATGGATGCCATAACAATGGCAGAAGGGTATAGCCGCGAGGGGACGACATAATCTAACATTATCGAGGATATTATATTTCTGTTGGAATAGAAAAGTTCTTTAATTTATGTTAACAGGGAAAGTTGCAAGGCAAGAAGTGGACAAAGGATCCATCGAATGTGGACATGAAGAACAATAAAATAACTTATAAAAGGAATCAGACTTTCAAAGAACGAATGAGCCTGGAGTCAAATGCCTAATTAAAATGCAATGTCTTTGACTTTTCTTCCTAGGTAATAGCTATATTTCTGACCAAACATATTGATCGTTTTACGGTTGGTAGGTCAGATCGGGACTTCCTTACATCGATGACAGTCACCATAACGACATATAGAATAAACGTTCCCTATACAGGGAATAAACTTCGTAGAGAGACCCTTAAACTGATCAGGAAATTTCAAATTTGGGGAATACATACATCGTAGTACAGTCACAATTTCCAAACTTTACAAAAAAAAAAAAAAAACCAAACGCCATAATTTTTTGATTTTTTAAAATTTTATTGAATGAAAGCAAAAAATATCGGAAATAGCATCAAATTTTAGAATAAGTTTAGATTTGTTCGAATTGGCCACCTTTGGCACGAATTATGACTTTTAAACGGCCAATGAAACTGTCACACGCTGGCCGAATGTTGCTCTGCGGTATTTTGACCCATTCCCGGTGAAGCGCTTGCTTGAGGTGATCGACACTTTGGTATTTTTTAGTGCCAACCTTGCTTTCCAAACTACTCAAGACACAATAGTCCAACGGATTGGTATCCGGAGATTTTGGTGGCCAGTGTGAGCTGGAAATGAAGCGAGAAACCTCATTTTGTAAAAAAAATTTTGGTTGGCGCGTATTGAGTGCGATGGTGCTGAGTCCTGTTGGAATGTCTAAGGTCTGGGGCCAAAATGTTTGCGTGACTAAGACTTTAATACACCCTCCAGAATATTTTTGCGATAATATTCGGCATTTATTCTTATGCCACGATCGATCCATACGAGCGGAGAGCGACCATCGGCTGTTATGGCGTCCCACACAAGCGCTTGAGTTCTGGTGGCCAACCTAAGGTACACATTTTCAGCTGACCTCTTTGGCAAGTAAACACGATCATTTTGTTTGTTTAGAAACTGCTGGACAACCAATGTTTTCTCATCGGAGAAAACCAAATTTGGCAGTTGACCACTTTCGGCCAAGCGAAGCAACTCTTTAGCTATTTTGAGCCTATTTTCTTTCTGTTTCGGTGTAAGTTCTTGCACTTATTGGAATTTCAATGGCTTTACCTCGAGTTCATTTTTGAATATTTCCTGAATGAAATATTGCGATATGTTCAGCTTACGAGCCATTTTACGGCCACTGCGACGCGGGTTTCAATCATGTCGCTTATTTACTTTTCGAACCATTTCTGCTGATGTTGCTGTTTTCTTCCTTTCATTTCCTTGACGTCGGGGTACTCTACCAGTATCACGGTAACGTGCGATGGTACGAGAAAAAATTCTGGAGTGCTCTACCGACAGCCACTTGTGGTTTTCCAGCCAAATATAAAGAAATCGCACTATCACGCTTAAACTCCATCACGAATAACTTTTTTCTGGAAAAATCTCACCAAAATGCTTTTGTGCGCTTGTAAGCAATATAATGAACTGTCACTGAAATAATTTTACCAGCTGTCGGACGAGTGGTTTAGAAATGACAGCGGTCTGATGTTGGTTGCAGTTTTTTCATCTCACCCTGTATAGTCTCTGGTCCTGTTATGCTATTTCAAAGTTTATATATTTTGTACTAACTGTCATATTCGTTTCATTAATGTTATTCTAGGACGAAGACTACCATCAAATGGGTTTAGATTGTGTGCGACGAACATATGATCTTTTGCATGTTTCCGATTGGAAAATTGAAAAGGTTACCAAGAAAGGCGATACCATCAGCAGTATACATCGTGAGAAAATGGGAAAAATCTATAAATTGACGGTAAGAATATTCAATAATTTGAGACTAAATATAAATTTGATAATTTTGAATTACAGGGTCGTTTAAAATATCCTGCCAAGGCTTTGTGCCACGAATTGTTTTATAAAATTGAAGATATGCCACTGTGGAATCCCACAACATTGGAAGCCAAAATGGTTAGGGTAAGTAATATGTTCATAAAACGTTAAAATGATAAGGAGGACGATTAAATCAATTTTGAAGGATGTATTCTAAATTCAGGGGATTTTCTCATTGGAAATGTGGAAAATCATCCAGCAATAGTTCAAATTTTTAAAACAATTATTAAATATTATTTTTTTATTTCCTTACAGAAAATAAATTCCTATACCGACATAACGTACAATGTTTCTGCCGGCAGTGGCGGTGGTATGATCAAATCTCGTGATTTCGTTAATTTACGTTGCTGGCGTTTAATGGTCGATGGCAGGATATGCGACGAAAGCAATTTAGATCCTGGATCATCAGATGAAGAAATGCTCAATAATTCATGTGAAGGTAGTGTCTCCACAATATCCGATGGTGAGGGTACCATAACACCGCAACCGAGCAGTGTTGGTAGCTGCCGTACAAATAGTGCAACAAATATGCCCAGTAATAACGCAGCATTTAATACGTTGAGCAAAAGTTTGGGAGCCAAAGATTTTTCCGATGTACTTCAATTGACATTGAACACAGAACCTCCGCCTTTGGATGAAGAATTTGAAGATGCTAAAGATCACATTGAGGAGGATGAAAAGGCGGCAGTCGTGGCATCACCGAAGAGCAAGGAACCCGTAAAAGCGCCTCAGCGGGGTCGTGTATGGGTAAATGCTGCCATTAGTGTGGTATATGACAAGATTCCAGTATATCCCAAATATACGAGAGGAGAAAATCTCGTGTCGGGCTTTGCCATGCATGAGGTTGAGGGAAATCCTGATGTATGCATATTCGAATGGATTTTGTGTATCGATTTGAAAGGCTATATACCACGTTATGTATTGGATTCGGTATGTTAAGATTATAAAGTAAATTGCATCAATTTTGTATTAATTAATTTTTCTTCCTTTTAGGCTTACACAACATTCATGACTGATTATATAACATATTTACGTAAATATATCAAAGAATTACGCGAAAGACGTCGACGCCGCACATTGCCCAGAAATTAAGCAAACATATTTTTTACTCACAACCCCGCTGCTGGTTTAAGCTCTACATTAAGCAAAACAAAAAAACAACGGAATAAAAACAAAAAAGATCAATCAAAGGCCTACTTGTTGTAAAAGACAATTAAAATTTTTTGAAAAAACAAAGAACTGATTCGCTTGTATTTCTCTAAGTATCTCTCACTTTTTCTTCTCTTCTTCGGATTTCAAAGTATCTCATATTTTTTTAAAGAGATTTATTGTTTGTATTTCATGTGTAAATTTCATTATTTTATATTGTTTTTCTTTTCATTTTAATTGTTTTCTTTTATTAGTAATTTAATCCAAAGTTTGTAAATTATAATTTTGATAAGCTCTAAACACAATAAAAATATTTTTATTACAATTTATTGTTGAGAATAGTTATTTTCTCTTAACACATTGAGGTAATGTAAAAGTGAATATTCTGTAAAAACAGAAATAATTTTTAATCTAAATATCATTTTTGATGGTGGTCGAAAATGCGTGAGTTGTTTAAAGGATTCCCATGATTATCATAAAGTGGTACAAATTCCGTATTTAGCTTCTTCAGGAAACGGAGTTTTTCGGTTTAAAATGTTGCAATATTTACACTAAATAATCAGATATTCGTAATTCACCAAATCTATCGGAATCTGGGGAAGGCAAACAAAAAATGATCGATATTAAATTACGGAATGGAAACCATTCCAATCGGAATCCGTGACATGTCTGTATATTGGAAATTTGCGTAAAGTAAATCATCGCAACTGTAATCGTTATTTAATGCGTGTTATATCTTGAGTGAGGTTGTCTTTGAAATCAAGAAGCATATATATGGGAAGAAGCATATATATGGAATCCATAAATATTTCTATCGATTTGTTCCAAATTTGGCAGATTTAATTCTAGTCGAATTTGATAGCATGATCTAAACTTCATCTTAAATAATAAGGATATTTATTGGAACTATACCTAACTCTGTGTTTAGATACACCCATAGGAGGATATAAATGCCGCTCAGCGAACATTTATATCCAATTTTACATAAATTCCATATTCATCTCAGGTTTCTGGTTGAGAAAAATATTTAGATATAACAAGTCGCAAAGAATCTCTGACTTTTTTCGCTAGTTATGACAGATAAAAGTATTGAACATTGTGACCCTTTGTGGATGAGGTACCAGAAGGGATTCGCAGAAATATATCATCTTCATAACATATTTTGTGTTTGCAAAAATGTTTGTATGTGTGAAATTTTAAGCGTTTTGTTTTTCAAAATTTTGAACCCAATGTGGTGGAGGCATCAGAGGAATGGAATTAGATGTTAATTTTGCGTTTTATGATATTTAACCACCCTTTGTGGTGGTGGTACAAGAAGGAATGGACCGATATATCCCATATTCAGAGCAGATCTTGTGTTAGTAGAAATAATGGTATGTGTGAAATATAAAGAGAAACGGATGTTTATTTTATAATCGTTTTGGTTATTCAAAACATTGAACCTTTGTGGGGGAAGTACGAGAAGGAATGTTTCGATCTCTACGATCTTTATAACAGATCTTGTTTTGATATAAATATGTAAGTGTACCAAATCTGAATGAATTTTAATGTTAATTACGCATTTTATGAGCTTCATGGATATTCAAAATGTTGACCCTTTGTGGGGGTGGTACCAGTAGGAGTGCACCGATATATTCCATTTTCTCACCAGAAAATGGGTTAGTAAAAATATTGTGATGTGTGTAATTTGAAGACAATCGGACTCTTACATCACATTTCATAAGTGTAAGCGGGAGAAGAGAAGACACGACCGTATCGTGTGGCTGTTGATTCAATTCTAATTTTATTTTTAAAATATGTTCCTTACGTACTACTGAAACTAATCTAACTTAACCTAGTCGCAGCCACACAATTGTTCTTATCTATTATTAGATTTAAAAGAAACATTGCATGGGTGCTTGTCCCTTCATTCAAGTGGTCTTGGCTATCCACTGTACGCATCGATACTGTGTGTGTGGGTCATGACCTTTATTATCTTACACATTATCGTATGCGACAGCGCACAAGATCACTTAATTCTACACATGTGATATTTTATGACCGCTGGGAAACTGATAATTTGGAAATATTTATTTTTAATTGTTGGATTTTCCCAGCGCTTCAATCTCACTCAAAAGTATGTACAAAGTATTTTGTACATTCTCCCGGGCGGCTTAAATGTGTATATTTTTATAGTGGACTGTATTTTTTTTTTTTATAAAATGATTGGCACGAAATATTCAAATATAACAATATGAAATATAATCTATATATAAACATGTATATACTATGTAAAATAATATGAATGTCTCGTTAAGTAACCGCTTTCAGGAAACGACTCCATTTCTTTGCCCAGTCTCTCTTGTCGATACCGCCACCTTTATCTGCCGGCTTCATTGTCCATGCTGCCGATTTGATAGTCCATCGTTGCAGACTGTCATCATCACTGTAGAAAAGTATTGGCAATGGTTTTATGGTAAGTTTCGGTTTGTCGTCTTCTGTTTTAATGGCCATTGACGGTTTGCTATTGATTTCTTTCGGAACCGGAGCCAGAGAAATTTGTTCGGCTTTTCCCACTTCTTCGATGCGTTCTTTTCCGTTAGAATCGTTGTCGTAATAATTATATTCGCCGTAAATGTTGGGGCCTTTTGTGCATAACGGCTTTCCTTCTTTTGTCTCTTCTGCAACAAGATTATTTATTTCTTCTCTTACCAAATGTATATTTAGGTAGTCCCCATTATCAATCTTTTCGTTGTCATCGTAAAAATCCATTCGTTCTTCACCGAGTGCTTCATTGGTGGGGGCGGATTCGACCTCTGAATTTCCTCCATCATCTTGTTCCTCAAATTGAGGACTTGCCGGCGGGAAAAACTTCACAATATTACCTTCTAAGCAGCGAATCTGTTTTAGATTATCAGCATTAAGTCCCTCTCTTAAATTTGTCAGTTGTTTGGGCAGGTCATCTCTCTCAGCTTCGACGACTTGCCGCGCTCCTTCCAAACTAGCTAATTTTTCATTCATATTTTCTAACTTGGTTTCCAGATGTCGCACTTGACCTTTATGAACACGATATTTCTCTTCCAATTCTTCATCCTTGGCCCGCATGTTTTCTTCATGTTGGGCGAGCAGATATTTTTCGTGGGCCTTCGCATTTCTCAATATCCGTTCACTTTTTTCAACTTCGATTTTTATTTGAGAACGCAGTTTGATTACTTGCCCCTGCAGAGATTGTAAATTGTGTTCATAGGCTCGCATTTGTCCGTGCAAACCATCTTCCAATTCTCTGTCGTAATCTTCCTTTTTTTCTACGTAGTTTAATTGTCTGCTTTCTTCCAATTGTTCTTCCCAAGTTGAATAGTCACATTTTACGGAGAGCATCCATCCTAATGGAGGTTTCATCGACTCTTCGATTTCATCATCGATGTACATATCTGTGGATTTCCGACTCCGAGTTGTTAGAAGTTTCATTGCCGACAGTAAACACATATCCACCTCACATGGTAATGCATTCATATGGCTTGGAAGATATTTTTGGTATATCCTCAAGTACCGTCGTAACTGGTAATATGTATTTTCTACCAGTACTTTCCATGCCTCGACGTGTTTCACTTTTTCAAAGGTTGACGTCGACGTTAACACCTCGAAATAGTCTGCCAAAGTGGTGACAGCTTCTTCTATGTCTTTGAACATTTTTGAATGAATTTAAAATTTTTTAGATGGGACTCTTTGTCCTCTTTTCAAAACTATGTATATATATTTTTTTTTTTTTTTATTTATTTGGGACTTCTGTTGTCCTCTTTTCGTTTTATTTTTATTTTTGCCCCTATGGCTTTTTTTTTTTTGTTTTTGCCCTATGGCTTTTTTTTTTTTTTTTATTTTGCCCCTATGGCTTTTTTTTTTTTTATTTTGCCCCTATGGCTTTTTTATTCAAATTAGTCCCTTCGGCTATTTCAAAATGCCCCTATGGTCTTATATTTAAAATGCCTTAACGGACTTTGTTTTGTGTAGAAATTCTCCTCTATTTCTGGAGAATATCTATTTCTGCTTGTAGTGAGTCTCTTACCACTGGTGGGGGAAAACTCCTACAATTTTTTTACGGCCGCTAGTTATTTCCACTTTATAAAAAAGTGAAGGCTCGATTGACCATATGTTAGCGGGAGAAGAGAAAACACGACCGTATCGTCTGGCTGTTGTTTCAATTCTAATTTTATTTTTAAAATATGTTCCTTACGTACTACTGAAACTAATCTAACTTAACCTAGTCGCAGCCACACAATTGTTCTTATCTATTATTAGATTTAAAAGAAACATTGCATGGGTGCTTGTCCCTTCATTCAAGTGGTCTTGGCTATCCACTGTACGCATCGATACTGTGTGTGTGGGTCATGACCTTTATTATCTTACACATTATCGTATGCGACAGCGCACAAGATCACTTAATTCTACACATGTGATATTTTATGACCGCTGGGAAACTGATAATTTGGAAATATTTATTTTTAATTGTTGGATTTTCCCAGCGCTTCAATCTCACTCAAAAGTATGTACAAAGTATTTTGTACAATAAGAGTTAAAATTATTAAAAATGTTGACACTTTGTCTGGGAGGTACTTGATGGAGTGGACCGATACTGTCCATTTGCGCATCTGACCTAGCACTGATGTAAATATTAGGATTTGCAAAGTTGGAGCGAAATTGGAGCATCTTTTGCCTTTCTGTGCAGTAAAATATTTTTTTGGAAGATACCAGAAGGAGTAGACCGATATTGTCCATCTCCGAACTCGATCTAAGTTTGATGATAATATTACGAGGTACCAAGTTTGGTCCAAATCGGATACTCCCTTGAGAGCCAGCCAGGCAGACGGACGGACGGACATCGCTAGATCGACTCCAAATGTCCAAAGAGACCTGTAGTGCGATTATCTAACTCATTTTTGAGTTACCGGCAAAAGTCGGTAACTTTGAACCACAAATTTTTTAATATAAACAAATAAAAAAGCTGTAAGTTCGGTTAGATCGAATTTGGCAATTCTCAACAATAAAATCCGTTAAAAATTCTGTTAAAATCTTAAAAATACCGAATGTAGCTGTTATATTAGTGTCTATACGACGACAAGGTACTGCATAGGTAAATTTTGTCATAAACCATTTCAATATTCAAATGCAACAAAAAAATCGGTGAATAATGAAGCTAAAACCATCAAAATACCGAATATCGGGAGGTACCGTTATATGGGGCTATAAGAAAACATGGACCTGCACAGACAATTTTCTATCTTAGGCTGTAGTATACATTACAAACTTCAAATACCAAATTTGAAACAATTCCGGCATCTTATGTCGCTAAAATCGTCAAAAACCGAATATCGGGAGGAGGACGGGAGGACCTGCACAGACAATTTTCTGTCTAAGGCTGTGGTATCCATTACGAACTTCAAATACCAAATTTGAAACAATTTCGGTGAGTAATGTCGCTAAAATCATCAAAATACCGAATATCGTGAGGTATCTAGATATAAAAGTTTGACAGAACAATTTGCCAAAATTTTAAAGCTATACGTCAAATAATATGGGCTGTTTCGTGATTTCAACAGACAGACGGACATCGTAAAATCGACTTAGAATTTTATGCTGATAATGAATATATATACTTTATGGGGTCTACGACGAATATTTATGGATGTTACAAACAGAATGACAATGTTAATATACCCTCCTTTTTAAGGTGGAGGGTATAAAAAGAAGTTAACGTTGATAACATTAGTATCTATCGGTAGGTCTTAGCGACTACTTTGATTTCGTCGCTAACTTACCGACAAATTTTGGTAATTACCGAAATTATTAGCATGAGCTCTAAAAATGAGTTAGAGAATTCCACTACTGGGTTCTAAAACCGTTATTTCGATAAGGCACGTTTTGGCCTATCAAATGATATATACCCTCTCTAACCATATGCCTGAGAGTATAATAATGCATCTTCTTATGTATTATTTTTCAAAAATGAAATTGGCAAATATAATTTTAAGTTTTTTTTTATTATTGTTCCAATTAAAGGCCTGCACAAGACGAATTATATGAATTATGCTTTTTTCGACGCACTGACTTTGTCTACTCAATCATGCGCTATGTATTTGAAAAGCAATGACAACCAACAACATCCCCCATTTTGATTCATGTGTGCCATTGTCTAAGGTTCGATCGTGGCATGGCTGACTCGAATATTTGCATGCACTGCCTTTACACGGTGCAATTTTTAGCTGGCATTTTTTATCAATTCTCTTTTAAAATTTCTGCGTAAATCTTCGCGCCTTTACACGGTGGCATTTTATGACATTAGTGCTTGGCATTTTTTCTGACATTTTATTTTATTCAGTATTTTGTATAGAGCTGTATTTTTGTGCTAAATGTTTGTAACAGATATTTATAAAGTGATTTAAAATTAATTAATTAATTTTAAATTAATTAATTAATCTAAATAAGAAATGATGGAAAAAGTTATTGTCGATCTGGTCCACATATTTATTAAAATTATTGACTTATTGACTATTTTAACTTTCTTTTTTTTACTTTTTAAAACTTCCAATTAATTTTCATATAATTCACTATACAATTCAATCACTAAACACATCACAATAAAAGAAACGCATCAAAAATTACACTGCCTTTACACGGTGACATTTTTTAACCATGCCATTTTTGTTTGTTGGTAAAAGGTGTAGAGAGACAAGGATAGAAGAAAAAATGGCACGATGAGCCACCGCACAGGGTTACATGCCATTTTCTTTGCATTTCTCTTTTTGCTTCTTCCGAATTTTTTATAATTTTGACATTTCATATCGCTTCTTTATTGTTATTTTTAATGCGTTTCTTTTATTGTGATGTTTTTAGTGATTGAATTATATGAAAATTAATTGGAAGTATTAAAAAGTAAAAAAAGAAAGTTAAAATAAAAGTTAATAATGCAATATTTAACACCTCAATAACTTTTTCCATCATTTCTTCTTTAGATTCACACACTTAATTTTAAATCACTTCTTTATAAATATCTGTTACAAACAATTAGCTCTATACGAAATACTGAATAAAATAAAATGTCAGAAAAAATGCCAAGCACTATTATCGTAAAATGCCACCGTGTAAAGGCGCGAAGATTTACGCAGAAATTTTAAAAGAGAATTGATAAAAATGCCAGCTAAAAATTGCACCGTGTAAAGGCGGTGTTACAATAAAGAAACGATATGAAATGTAAAAATCATAAAAAATTCGGAAGAAGCAAAAAGAGAAATGCAAAGAAAATGGCATGTAACCCTGTGCGGTGGCTTATCGTGCCATTTTTTCTTCCATCCTTGTCTCTCTACACATTTTACCAACAAAAAAAAATGGCATGGTTAAAAAATGTCACCGTGTAAAGACAGTGATGGTGTTCTCGAAAAATGCAGGGTGTCAACGATGACATCGAACCGTGTCATCGTCAAATTGTGTGTCATTTGTGTACGTGTGCTTAAATTGAGAGAGTGTGTGTGTGTTACTTTCGACGGTGAGGATGTGTTTTTGTGTGTGCTGTAATTTTGAAGTAACAAACACGGCGTAAATATAAAATAGAGTTCAATAACAAAATGTGCATAGACATCAACAAATGAATAGAAAAATTATATATATTATGAACAATTCCAATTTATTGGTGATTATCATAAAATGTTGGTCATAAAAAAGAGGTAAATATTGTTTGCCTATTTTCTATCTACATATAGTGTTATTTTAAAATTAAAGTTTGTAGGCGGAGATTTGACTCTCATTCAATAACAGAATATGAACAGAATTGAACAATGGAAGTATATAGTGTTGTTACGTGAATTACAGTAGCACTCACTCTCATTTACACCTCAATACCGGAGGCAAACATTTATGAAATTATAATCAAAATAAGAACATTTTTCAGGGGATTATTGTTTTTTTTTTTTTTCTAATAAGGATTAACAATAACCACGAAATGAAAATTTTGTGTAGACCAATTATTCGCCAAGAAATTCTTTATTGCAAAAAAAATATTTTTTCACATATCGGAAAAACAGGTAGCGACTGCGCTTTGCATTCATCACGTGTGTGTCTTTTTCGTTGGCAATTGTTTCATAATTGTTGTTGTTTTTTTGATAGAACATTTTTGCCTGACACACTATTCAACATTCTCTTTTATTGGTCATTACATGTTATGACGATGGGTTTGAGTGTGACCGACATGACGAGACATCGAGCATTTAGTTGGATGTCACGTACTGTTATGTGTTTGATCAAACAGGGCACAACACGACGAGCGTTTTTTCTCCATGGCATAAAGAGAGAAAATTGTCACATTTGCAGTCCTTTAGTTCCAATGCAAAATGTAATGAACGCCTTTGGAGAAACAATTGTGACTTTGGAGTGTACAGCTGTACTTATTTAGTACTCAGTGATGCTCTCCATTAGTATGTAGATTCCTCACCGGATTTAAAATAAATCCGTCCGTGAGAGGATCTATTTTTGTATGGTAAATATGGTTGCATGGCAGAACTAAGAAGGTAAAGTCATGCAATAAAATGTTTACAATTTTTTCAATTTTTTTCCTTTGACAACATCTTATTATCAGAATCCATATTCATATATCCATGGTAGAATTACAAGGTAACCCTTTCAGGCCAGCTGGTATCAATTTGATACGTCAAAAAATTGTTGTAATATGAATTCGCCTTCATGTACACATAAGAAAATTGTTGCATGATTTCAAACTTTAACAATGCTATTGATAGAAAATCGAGATTTTACGTTTTTATAGAATATGAGGGAAAAAGTGTATATTCAACATATGGTAGGCATAGGTAATATGGAGATCTAAAATTCGTGGATATTTGAAATAAGTGAAACAGGGAATCAATTTCACATAGGAAATAAACCGATACATGGAATTTCATCATCTTATTTGTACGGATTTTCAACTATGTTATACACTATAGGGGTTCAACAGTGAAAGGTGAATGATTCCAAAGCATATTGGATTGGTTTGGGTAACAAAATATTGGCAATTTTTGGGGTGTGATTAAATATTGAGATAATTTTTTTATTTCAAATTGTTCGAATGTATTAATGTTATCTATGCTTAAAAGACTTCCTGTCTGCTATACATTTCATAGCTGAGCAAATAATATGCCTGGACTAACAGTAGACTCAGCCCCCTGTATCTTCTGCAATCTTTGATCCAAATCTTAAGTAAGCCTGAGGAGTAAATATACCCTAAAGTACCTTTTAGGTAGCATGTCACTACAGCGAGAAAGCTGACGATGTAGCAAAAGAAAAAAGGGTACACCCCAGAACCACCACAAAACCTAATTTTAAAGCATCAAAAATAATTTTCCGGATATTTTCTTGTAAAGAACATTATCGCTGTTTAATATGAAATCAACGTTGCCAACGTTACCAAGACTGCATGCTGTGTAAGGATGATGAAGAGATAACAACGATTGACATCTATTATCGCAAATGTCCTTCGTTGGCGCGCTGGAGACTACAATCACTCCATTTCCAGTCTCTGTGATTTTCAAAAATGTTGTATTGAACGTGCTATAATCAAACCAAGATGCAGCGGCTTCAGCATTACTTTCAATCGATGTTGGAAGTTTTGAATATTTGCTTTTGTAATAGAAAAAACAACAATTTTGAAAGTATTTAATTCAATATTTTGATTGGAAAAATAATTTGCCCCAAATTTTGTACTTCAAATCAATTCGCCCTGACTACAACTTTGACATATCAAGTTTCCAAAAAAAGTTGCTTTGTTGTAATTTTCGCCTATGTTGCTACCTGGTATTTCTACCATGCATAAATCCATAGTATATACACAAAATCGGAGATGGGAACTGTTTTCTATGCAGTGAAATTTGACAAGGTAAATTAAAAAAAATGCAGAGATGGGAATGCTTATTTGAAATGAGGTTACCTTAATTTCATTGTACAATGCATGGTTAAATAAATTCGGATTTAGCGATAAATCCTGATCATGTGGGTTAATCCGTAAAAAATTTTGTAGCTAAATATCTTTATCTATCGTACTCACCACGGTAGAAGAATAAAGGTGGATGCATCAACGCTTGGGAACATTGATATGTCAAAAATTTTAAAATGTTTTGACGAAAATATGTAGATTTTTATATGTTTTCTTATACGACACAAATCGGTGGTTGTTATAATAATGCATATCAATATAAGTTACTTTTTACAAATTTCAATAGTTTTTCAATAAAAATTTTCATTTCTAAATTTCGATTCATTGTCCCAGCAGCTGTGATGATGCGACTACCTGCATTCTTCTACTACGGTAATCACCTATTTAAAGGGAAAAAAAGTTAATACCATGTTCTCACTCAGATTTGAATCGCATTGATCTTGTCAAGCCTTATTGGATACATTTCTTATTGTGTATATCGAATACAATATTTGGAGATATTACAACATTTAGGTCAATGAATCTAATTACCCCTTACTTCCATGTGGTAAATGGTTAATACTGAGAATTAAAACAAGTAATAAATATTAATTACTTTAATTTTATGAATAACAATTTGCACTGCAATGTACATATAAATATCATAAATCATTTGTTTGTAAAACAGAATCAAGTTTTATGTTTGGCCGCTTCTTTATGACTTTTGTAATATTTAAAGATCATTTCAGTTTGGGTAATAACTCGCATTTTATAACATCGATCAAAGCGGGCGGATAATTACAAATAAATAAATAATTGGGAATGTTTACAAAAGCGTGTATTCGTGGCATGGCATTAATTGCTGGAACTAAAATTTTACATCACGACAAAGATGAATACAATCAGCTGGGCCTGGATTGTATACGACAAGTTTATGATCTTTTGATTTCGGGCGAATGGCGATTGGATAAGCAATCATCAAATGGTGATACTGTCAGCAGTTTACAACATCAGAGATTGGGAAAAGTTTATAAATTAAGAGTGGGTAAAGTTATTAAAACTTCAAAAATATTTTCTTAAATGTTAAAATATTCTTGAATACAGTGTCGTGTAAAATATCCGGCCAAGGCATTGGGAAATTCGTTGCTCTATGACGTTCAGGATGTGCCGAAATGGAATCCCACCGTATTGGAATCTTTTAAGATCAAGGTAAGATAATATAAACCACATTCTCGATACTACATCAATGCATTTGAAATTATTTCAGACTCTGAGCGATTGCAGTGATATCACCTACCATGTATCGGCTGCCCATGCTGGTGGTTTAATCAAGTCTCGGGATTTTGTTAATTTCCGATATTATCGTCTAATGGTTGATGGAAAACTAAGTAATGAAAACTTCCAATTGAATCCAAATGAAAAGGGAATTGTTAGAATATGTTCTGCAAACCAAATTTTTCATAGAAAATCGGAAAAGGATAATTCAAAAATATTACACTACAATACCTTGCAAAATTTTGCTATTTCTCATGATAATCGCTTGGAAGTGAAAAATAAAACAGATGGTGTTGTTCACTTGCCTATTCCAATGATGTTATACGAAGACAAAGAAAATAACATTCCATTCATTCAAAATAATTTCAGTGTATCAGTGGGAGACACATTTCGTGTTGGGCGCCGTGTATGGATTGGAGCGGGCTGTAGCATAGAACTCAAAGAGTTTCCTGTCAATACCAAATATATTAGAGGACATAATTTCCTGTCAGCCTTCGTTATGCATGAAATTGAAGGCAATCCAGATGAGTGTATATTTGAGTGGATTATATGCGTTGATCTTAAAGGGAGTTTACCAGGTTATATTGTGGATAAGGTAAGATATAAGTATTTCCCGATACTCTTCAGATTGAACTTTACTTTCATTTCAGGGATTCATGGCCACAATGAATGACTTTGCAAAATATCTGCGAAAATATATCAATGATTTACACCGAAAAAATCAAGAATCTCTACCAGAAAAAGTGGACTAACAGAAGGAAAATGCATTTTTTAGAATTAAATTAAGTTTTAAATTAGGAAGTAAAAATATGTTAAGATAATTAACGCTGATTGCTTTTTTCGTTTAGTAGAACCTTTTGGTAAAGCAATAACAATTGTTTGTAAATAGATAAAAAATAGAATAAAAATCATAAAAACTGTGTTCCAGTACGCGAAAAACAAGGTAAAAAAGAATTTCCACTTGATTTATATAGAAAGTCGGTACATGTGAGAAATACATTCTGACCCGTTCTTATACATATATACCCTCAGCCATATGGCTAGAGAGGGTATTAATCATTTGATACGGCCAAAACGTGCCTCATCGAAAAAACGGTTATAGGTTCTAGGTATCTTTGGGCCAAATCCGTTTCAAGACATTTGGAGTCGATCTGGCGATGTCCGGCTGGCTAAAGTATCCGATTTGGTCCAAACTTGGTACATCGTAATATTATTATCAAACTTAGATCGAGTTCTTAGATGGATAATATCGGTCTTCTAAAACCACCCACAAAAGGTCGACATTTTCAAAAAATAGGATATGATAGGAGAGAGGATAATCCGATCCAGCTTTGCAATTTCTAATATTTGCATCAGTGCTATGTCAGGTGCGAAAATGGACAATATCGGTCCACTCCTCCTAGTAGCTCATAAAACGTGAAATTAACATCCGATTCCATTCAGACTTGGCACAATAATATTTCTGCCAATACAAGATCTGTTATAAAGATGGTAGAGATCGGACCATTCCTTGTGGTACTTCTCCCACAAAGGGTCAAAATTCTGAATAACCAAAAACGATCATATAATCCGAAATAAACTTCTGGTTCTTTTCAAATTAAATACATAGCAATATTTTTATTAATCCGAGGTCTGGTGTGATGATGGAATATATTGGACCACTCCTTCTGCTACCTTCCCCTAAAAACGTAAAAATTTTGAATATTTATGAAGCTCATAAAACAAGTCCAATTTCATTCAGACTTGGCACATCTCTATATTTCCATCAACACAAGATCTGTTATAAAGATGGTAGAGATCGGACCATTCCTTCTGGTACCTCCTCCATTAAAAGGTCAAAGTTATGAATAACCAAAACGATTATAAAATCCGAAATAAGCATCCGGTTCTCTTCATATTTCATACATTTTATTATTTCTACTAACACAAGATATGCTGTGAAGATGGAATATATCGGTCGACTCCTTCTGGTAACTCCACCACAAAGGATCAACATTTTCAACAACCATGAACTTCATAATACGCGAAATTAACATCCGATTCCATTCGGACTTGACACATCTCAATATTTTTATCAACACAAGATCTGTTATAAATATGGTAGTGATCGGACCATTCCTTCTGGTAGCTTCCCCACTTAGAGTTCAAATTTTGAAAAACAAAACGCTCAAATAAACCAAAAATAAGCATCCAACTCTCTTCAAATTTGAATATGGTTGGATGATTATTTTAAAGATGATATATATCTGCCAACCCCTTCTGGTACCTCACCCACAAAGGGTCACAATTTTAAATACTTTTATTTGACATAACTTGCGAAACAAGCCAGCGATTCTTTACAACTTGCTATATCCAAATATTTCTCTCAACAAGAAACCTGAGATGAATATGGAATTTATAATTTCGCATAAAATTGGATATAAATGTTCGAGTTTCTTGTAATTTTGCCCAATCTGTATTAGATGAAGTGTGAAAATGCAATACCTCGGTCGACTATATCTTGTCGCTCACGTAAATTTTAAAATATTCTAAAATGTATCACATATAAAGTGAAAGAAGAAGATTGTGTCGACTATACCAAGCCTGGCACGTCGCAATATTTATATCATATTTATTTAGATCCGATACGAAATTGACAATATTGGCCCATTTCTTCGGAACTTACTCCATAGAGGGTTAACAATTTGAATAATAATAACATAAGTCAAAATATATTTTAATAATATATTTGAATTGGCTGAGGGTATACATCTGCCGGCAAAACCGACTGGCTTTTAAGTTATCTGTATCATAAGCTAGTAAAAAACCTTTTTTGTATCTGCACCTTAAGCCAGTGAAAAAAAAAACTTAATTGCATCTGTACCTTTAGGAACAAATGAGTTTTACTAACAAGACTTTAATGGTCAACATTAATTGAACGCTCATTACGCTACCTTTGACTGGACAACAACGTGTGCATGGACTGATGAGGTCCATATTTATGTTTACGGTTCCGAAAAGATAATATAACATTTCACAGCTTCCAGATTTGTTTGGTATTTTACGTTTGGTATTTTGCCATGCTCGTTTTCACTGTATTTCATTGTCGATATGGGAGGTTGTTAAATTTAAAGCATACTTTCAGGCTTGTGATTTATTGAAACATAGGGATGTCAATGATGGATTTTATTCAGTTGCTGTTAGTGGAAATTGTTGTGATTTTTTATACCCTCTGCCATACATAGTATCTAACTAAAATTTTAAGACGATTTACCTCTGTCCCTCCGTCTGTTGTAATCACGCTAGAGGTAAAACGAATTAAGATAAAAAATTAACTAAAATTTTGCACTGATCAATTTTTTCTCCACTATATCGTATTGCCCCCATATAACGGTACCTCCCTATATTCGGTTTATTGATTATTTTAGCCACATTTTTCAAGGGAATGGTCTGAAAATCTACACAAAGAGTTCCTTCTGAGTACTTTACCTCCTGGAAGAATTGTTTATATAAGTCTACGATATCGTATAGCCCCATACATCGGTACCCCTCGATATTCGATATTTTGATGATTTTTCCGACATTTTTTACTGGAATGGTTTCAAATTTCGTATTTGAAACTCGTAATGGGTACTACAACTTATGACGGAAAATTGCCTATATAGGTCCACGTCTTCATATAGCTCACATATAACGGTACCTACCTTTATTCGGTATTTTGATATTAATAATAGTTTCTAGTTTGATGATATTAGCGATATTTTTTTTGACGGAATTGTTTCAAATTTCGTAATTAAAGATCGCAGGGGTACAATAGCCTATGACAAAAAATACTTATGCAGCACCACGTCTTCGTAAAGCCCCTATGTTCCCTTTTTCCGACGGATATTTTTTGGAAAATGTTATTTTTGCAATTTTCTTCGATATCACAAAGGGAAAATCGGTTATTGCATCGGATCGTTAGCTGTTGGATCTTATGAGGACTTTCTGGTGCATTAATTTTTTTTAAATTTTATTAATTACACTTATCCGATATTTATCTAATAAATCCACTGTTTCAATCTACAGGAAACCAATTACTTAAGCATTCATTCCAAGATCAATGACTCTAATCATCGCCATATCACAGAATTTGATTTGAATAGAAAATGAAGTATCGGCTAAAATGGGAGAAGAAAATATACAAGTATCCGTATCTGACAAGAGGATGTAAAACACTTCATTTGGATTTTTAACATGGTAAGGGTCACAAAGATCGCAAGAAATAAAAAAACGAAATTGTCGCACAATTACAACTTTAATTTTAGGATGAAGAATATCATCGCCAGGCCTTGGAGTGTATACGGAGAACCTATGGCTTCCTATGTGACAATGATTGGAAATTGGAAAAGGTGACAAAACGTGGGGAACGGATCAGTAGTATTTATCGTGAGGGATATGGAAAGATCTATAAATTAACGGTGGGTAATGGGAGTGAGTAAAAAGGAATCCTTGTTCAAATAATACTTTTTTTTTCAAATATTAAATAGTGTAGCTTAAAATATCCCGCAAAAGCTTTGTGCTATGAAATTTATCACAATATTGAAAAGGTGCCCACATGGAATCCCACAATGTTGGAATCGAAAATAATTAAGGTACAGCTAAAAATATGTATTAAACTGTTGTATTTTGAGAAAATTACAACTTGTTTTCATTTAATTTCAGAAAATCAATTCCTATACCGAAATTGGCAAACAGGCCATGTGTAGTGGCACCGGTGGTCTTATACAAAATCGAGATTTTGTCCATTTATGTTGTTGGCGTCTTTTGGTAAATGGCGAAATTTGTGATCACACCAATGATAGCCTGGACGAATCGATTGCCCTCAGTGAAGACATCCTCCACAGCGAGCAGTATTACAAGAAAAATGGTCGTGTGTGGTTTAATACGGCCGTCAGTATAGAATACGAACATGCTCCGCCGGTTTCTAAATATGTACGTGGTGAAAATCTGGCCTCTGGATTTGCTGCCTGCGAAGTAGAGGATCATCCGGATGTTTGTATATTTGAATGGATTTTGTGTTTGGATTTAAAAGGTTATGTGCCGCGTTACATATTGGATAAGGTACATTGTAATTATTTTGAATAATTTTTTAAATGTATGATTAATTTTACATAATTTTCTAGTCTTACACAACTTTTATGTCGGAGTATATGAAACATTTTCACAAACACGTAGATGAATTGCGACAAAATCATTTAAATAAATAATTTAATAAGAAAAGTTTTGTTTTGTGTTAAAATCAATTGATCGTGAATTTACACAAGGGAAAATGGCTGAACCGTATAATTTTTAAAATTCCGCATTTACTGCCAATTATCTGCCAGAGAAGGATATGCCTATAACGAACTCCAAACACCAAGTTTAAGATAATTTCATACAAAAACAAGTAAACAAATATTATGTTCGGCCGTGCTGATTTTAAATACCCTCCATCATTGGGTATATAAAACAAGTAAGACAATGTGATACCCTACAACACTATAATATGTTTGGAGTCCCCTTATATCCAAATCCATTTTGGAAGATTTTGTTTTTGAAATAATGTCGAAGAGCCCCACCTAGAGGTTACCCTTAGGAGAATTTGGCCAATATTTACGCACTCCGTAGTGTTGTTAAGTATTCAAAACAATTTCACACGAAAGTTGTGGTATATTTTACAGCTAAATATAATCCAATGGTCATCCAAAATGCTAAATTTCTTCTCTGTCCTTAACTCTCTTCTAATCTCTTCAATTGTGGTCTATAGAGCGACTACAAAATTAGTTTTGCCTTATTAAGGCGAAGATCATATGTTTTATGATTTTAAGTGTTTGTTTTCTCTTTCGAGACGAGCTTAATGATCTGAAATTTGCAGTGAAAAGGAAAGCCAGATAGACACTATCACACACTCACCACTATGCGACGCGTTTCGCCGTTGGTTAAGCGGCTCATCAGGCATATTTGATGTGGATGATGGCTTACAAGGGCCGTTCTCTGGAAAGTAGTATATATTTCGAACTTATTGCAAATTAGCATATGCGAATTATACACTAGAAACTCTCCAGGTTCGACTCAAGTTCTATTGGCAGATCTTTTTCACAGCAACGTTTTTGTTTTTGTAGTGATGGATTTTTTGTCCACAACAACTACATTGCTTCCAATGCATACACTTGTTTTAGTGCTGCTTTAGGAAGACGGGTTAATGGCTCTGAACGTAGAGACGGCAACTTCTAGTTGGCTGCACACAGAGGTCCGCGGTTCAAATCCCACAGCCAGGCTCGGCTGAATAAAATAAAATTGGAAATATTTGCGGTTTAGTGGACATTTTCCTATTTTCTTACATAAAAGTTAGGCTCTTTTTTACCCGCTAATTATTGTCCGATGGCCGCCCAAATTGGTAGGTTTCTGCCTACTCTAACTCCACGTAAATTTTCGCGTCGATTGATTCATAATTGTGGCCTATAGAGCAACTGCAAAATCAGGAATTTTTTCTGTTTTTGGTCCATTTCAACCCCTAAATATTATGCGATCATCTCCAAAAGAAATAGGGTTCTATTCTGGCTCTAGACCCACCTCCATTCTAAATTTCGTGTAGATTGGGCCATAATTGCGAGCTGTAGAGTGATTACAATTTAACATGGACAGACGGACAGACGGACGGACGGACATACATAGCTAGATCGACTCAGCTCGGCGAGGTAGGAAGATCCATATATACTTTCCTATGTGGGAAACCAATATTTCGTGGTGTTACATAATTTTTGGCCCAATCAAACTTATAATACACCCAACACATAGTGTTGTAGGGTATAAAAATAAATAAAGAATAAAATAAAGTGTGAGAGAGTAAAGAGGGGCCCTACCAAAAAGGGTACCAATGTAGACAGTTTTATATTACAATGATTGTTATCTATTGGGAAAATTAAATGTCAAGTTTGGAAACATTCCGTGGGTAAATGTGACAAGGATTATCAAAATACCGAATATCAGTGGGTACTGTTATATGGCGGCTATAGGAAAACATGGACTTAGATATTCAATGTTCTCCACCGGATCTAGAACACATTACGACTTATATTAACCAATTATTAGAAAAATTATTGGAAAATGTGGCAAAAATCATCAAAATTACGAATATCGGGAGGTACCGTTATATAGGGGTTATACGAAAACGTGGACCTATACATACAATGTTCCGCCACCGTAGCTAGAAGCCATTATGACCTACAAATATCAATTTTTAGACAAATCCGGGAAAAATGTGGCAAAAATATCAAATATTGGGAGTTACCATATTATGGAGGCCATATACCAAAACGTGGACAAACGTGGATCTAGAACCCATTATGAATTATATACCAATTTTTAGACAAATCCTTGAGAAAATGTGGCGAAAATCATCAAAATACCGAATATAGGGAGGTATCGTTATTTGGCGGCTATACCAAAACTTGGATCGAAAAAATTGTTGTGTCAAATTTAAAGCTCTACATCACACAATGTGACGGACATCGCTAAATCGA
The DNA here is from genome assembly GCF_030504385.1 of Musca domestica. Taxonomy (NCBI): domain Eukaryota; kingdom Metazoa; phylum Arthropoda; class Insecta; order Diptera; family Muscidae; genus Musca; species Musca domestica. Next base: position 4,032,887 of record NW_026712340.1, on the reverse strand, counting down.
CTTAGACAAAGTAAATATACCCTTCTTTTCAGGGTGGACGGTATAATGAAGCTAAAATCATCAATATACCGAATATAGGGAGAAACCGTTGTATGGGGGCTACATCCGGATACATTTATTTAAAAATGTTTTTTATCTAATGGGGCGAGTATTGAATGCCCGGCCCTGTTGAACTCAATATTTTTTAATACAGACTGAAGCTAGAATCTTGAAATTTTGCACTAGGGTTAGTCTTGGTGCGTGGGCGTGTGACAAGGCTGGGTTTTTTGGAAATTCGTACTATAAGGATACGAAAAGTACTAAAAATTGTACTAAATGGTACTAAATTTAGCATAGACTGCTTTAGGGTGAACGGATAAGGCTGAAAGATTTTGAAATTTTGTATTGGGGTCCCTGTTGATAGTAGGTTTGTGATAAAAAGGTGGTTTTGGAAATGTGTACTTCAAGGGCACGGAAAGTACTAAATAGTACTATATTTGGTACAATTTGGTATTGAGTGAATATATAATGCTTTAAATCTGAAATTTGGTATTAGGTTCGCTGTCCATGTGTAGCCTGGATATATGGAGGTGGTTTCGGAAATGTGTTCTATATTTGTACGAAAAGTATTAAATGGTACCACATGTCGTATTAGGTGAAGAAATAGAGCTGAAATTTTATATAGATGCCACTGTTGGTATCTGGAATTGAGATATGTAGAGGGTTTTAGAAAAATGTACTATTGCATGAAAAGTACTAAACACTTCTAAATTTGGCATTGGATTAAAAAATAGAATATAAATATCTGAAACTTAATATAGATATCTCTGTTGGTGTTTGTGGTTAAGGGGCTTTGGAATTGTGTACCATAATTGTTCGAAAAGTACGAAGTGATACTAAATTGGGAATTGGGTGAAGGCATAGAGTTAGAATCCAGAAATTTGATGTTCAGGTCTCTGTTGGTATCTGGTATTGAGCTACGTGGGTGGTTTAGGAAATGTGTAGCATAATTGTACGAAAAGTAGTAAATAGTTCTATATTTTGTACAATTTGAACAGATAGAGCTTGAAGTCTGAAATTTGGTATTATGGTCGCTTTTCATATGTAGCCTGAACATATGGAAGTTGTTTGGGAAATGTGTACAATAATTGCACGAAATATGCTGAATGGTACTATATTTGGTAGTGGGTGAGGGAATATTAAAAAAATTCTGAAATTTGATATTTAGATTACCAATGGTATTTGTGTTTAAGATATAGAGGTGGCATTGGATTTGTGTACTATAATTGTTCGAAAAGTACTAAGTGGTACTAAATTAGGAATTGGTTAAAGGCATAGACTTGGTATTGAGGTCTAAGTTGGTATAATAATTGATAATTGTACAAAAAGTACTAAGTAGTACTATATTTAGTACAATTCGGTGTTGAGTGAATAGATAGTGATTGAAATCTGAAAATTGGTCGCTGTTCATGTGTAGCCTGGACATATGTAGGTGGTTTAGGAAATGTGACCCATACATGTACGAAAAGTACTAAATTTGGTATTGGGTGAACGGATAGGGCTGGAGTTCTCAAATTTAATATTGACGTCTCTGTTGGTATCTGGAATTTAGATAAAGAGGTGGTTTTGCAAATGCGTACTATAATTGTTCAAAAAGTACCGAATGATACCAAGTTTGGATCACTGTTAGTGTCTAGGATGAAGTGATGTAGATTGTATTGGGTGAAGGAAGGAATAGGAACTGAAAATCTGAAATTTTATAGTGAGGTCACTGTTGGTTTCTAGGGTTTACATGAGGAGACGTTGAAATTGTTTTGGGCAGAAAAACTGGATGTGGGTCCTTTTTACGAATTTCCTCCTCCGAAAACTTCAAAATGAAAGATTTTGAAGCTTTTTTGGTGTAAAAACTAAACATTTTCTTTCCGAAAAAGGAAAAACTTGAATTTAGGAACAAATTGTGGGCTAACTCGAATAAAGGCCTAACACGAACTATTGGAACGAATCGAAAATTTTAAGGTGGACTCTTCGCTGACATAGTAGCGGGCGCTTGCTAATTGTTTTATAATAATTTTATCAGAAATATTTTTTTTCTTAAAAATATTTTTTTTCATCTGAAAGTGGTGTTTCAAAATCAGATTTTATAAGGTTTTCAATTTTATACAAATATTTTACTAATTGTGATTTTTTTTAAATGTTTCTTTGAAGGAAGCTCAAATCCTTCTCCTCTCCAATCTACAAATCGTTCATTCTTCTTTGAATTAAAACCATTTAATTTTCATATCATTTCTTCCAATTCAATACCAATATTTTATTTTACATCTATAATATTAATTGTTTTACATATAATACTATTATTTTTATTTTGAATATTTCAATATTTTGTTGCAAGGTTGTTGGTCCATAACTCATGAAGGGAATTATCAATTTAGAATGAACTTGATGTCAATGGGAATTATTTGCTTTCCGATTGGGGGAACCATGATTGGCAAGCTTCCATTGCAATTTCACACATGGCGGTCACGGCCTTGGCGTTATCGTATTCTGAAATGGTATAAAGAAGAAGAATTGGATTACAATTTGCCTGCCTGAATTTTAGAATACCTCATTAATTATCTACTTACCCACTGAATTACGCTTGCCAAAAATGCTGCCATTGAAGGGTGGTTTACGGTAGGCAGCCTCGCTGGACTGCAACATGACCACGGCAACAATGAAGGCAATGACCAAGAGAGCAAAAGAGAAACGGATGGCAAACATTTTTAGATTTTCTTTGGTGCAAGAGGACACGATTTTCAAAGGATGAACGACGTTGATGAACTGATGCCAATCTGTGGTCAACACCGAGCTTTTATAGTGAAAATTTCCTTCTCCATAGCCAGAAGAAAGAAAGAAAGTATATGTGGAAGAATTGAGGAACCAATCTCCGGGGACCAGAGGCTAATTGAAAACTAATTTCTTATTATGATAGATAATAAACAGAGAATGAATTGGATTATGTTGCTGGTCAACTTTGCTGGTTTATTGAAAATCTAATAATATTTGATATGTGAAAGGATATAAATTATGGAATCTTCAAATCAAAATACTAATAAAGGCATGTAATGAAAATTTAAACAAATACTTAATAAAAATTGCAAGCAGTCTTTGTTCCTCCCTATACTCAGTTTAACTTTTCATATCCCATTCCAAAATTTTGGAAAATTCCTTCTCCCCAAATTCCAACATTTTCGCCTGTTCCAAGCAAATATTTTGTCTCTTCAGATTGTCAATGAGGAACAACTGCTTCTTATAGGCATTAAGTAAATCGGCTCTTTGTTTCTTTAAACCCTTGATTTGTTTCTCCTTTGCATCCAAATCCAAACGTGATTTCTCTTGCAATTCCTTTTCGGATTTTTTCATTTCACTCAGTGCAGTCCTTGAGCTTTCCAAATCTTCATTGCTGCGATAGAGTCGTTTCTCTAAATTCTTATTGTTTTGTGTTAGAATTTTAATTTCTCTCTTTGCCGTTTCTAGTTCCTTTTGCTGTTTCAGATGCTCTTTGCTTTGTTCCTTGTTGTTTTGGTTGGCCTGCTCAAGTTGCGCTTCAACTTTTGCCAATTGTTCTTTGAGGGCATTATTTTTACTGGTGGCCTGATCACGTTGTTTCTCCATTGCCTTGGCTTGTTCCAGGGCTCGTTCGAGTAGTTCCTTTTGTTTGCCCAGCTCTTCAGAGATGCGAGAGTGATCATCTTCCAGTATGGTTACCTTGGACTTTAAAAATCTAGAAAAGAAGGATTCAATTTTTTTAAAAAGTTTTGATAAAAAATTAAAATGTCCTTCGTTCTCAGAATTTGACAATTTGACTGACTGGAAATCAACGCCCAGAAGAAACGGCTAAAGCTAGAAACTTAAAATTTTGCAGTCTTGGTGCTTTGGCGTGTGATAAGGCTGGGAAATTCGTATTAAAAGGGTGCGAAAAGTGCAAAAATGTATTAAAAATGGACAAACGGGTTATGCTAGAATTTGGAATGAAAGTCACTGATCGAGTGTAGGATAGATGCAACCAATGATTTTTAGAAATTTTAACTTTAATGTTACGAAAAGTTCTAAAATGGTAATTTAGTACCAATCGTACCATTTGGTATTATCTGAAGGAATAGAGCTAAAATTCGGTACGAGAATCAAGGTTGGAAAGTACGTTTGATATATGAAAGTGATTTTGAAAATGTGCAAACTGTACTAAATTGTACTAAATTTGTGAACAGTTTGGTTTGGGGAGAACGGATGAAGTACCTAAAACGCACGAAAAGTACAAAAGAGTACTATATTTGGTAGAATTTGGAATTAGTTGAACAGATATGAAATTTTGAATTAGGGTCGTGATTCATGTGGTTTCGAAAAAATATTAAATGGTACTAAATTTGATATTGAGGGAAGGAATAGAGATAAAATTTTGAAATTTGATATAGACGACGCTGTTGGTGTCTGTTGTTAATATATGAAGGTAGTTTTGTAAATGTGTACTAAAATTATACGAAAAGTACTAAATTTGGTATTGGGTGAAAAATTAGAGCTAGAAATTAATATTGAGGTCTCTGTTGGTGTCTGGAATTGAGATATATAGGTTGTTTTGGAAATGTGTACAATAATTGTACGAAAAGTACTGACTGGTACTATATTTGGATTTAGGTAAAGGGATAAGAGATAAAATTTTGAAAATGATAAATAGATTTGTGATGGTATCTGTGTTTGAGAGTTGACGGTGTCAGGGAAATGTGTACGATAATTGTACGAAAAGTACTAAATGGTGGTGAATTGGGTATTGGGTGAAGGGATAAGGCTGGAATCCTCAAATTTCATATAAATATCAGTATTGGTTCTGTGGTTAAGATATGGAGATAATATTTTGGAAATGTGTACTACAATTGTATAAAAAGTACTAAATTTGCTATTGGGTAAAGAAGTAGTGTGGAAATCTTGAAATTTGATATGGATGTCACTTTTGTTTTTTTTTGTTAAGATATGGAGGTGATTTTAGATTTGTGTACAAAACTGTTCGCAAAGTACTTAATTGAACTAATTTTGGTACAATTTGGTATTTGGTGAACAGATTGAATTCTGAAATTTGGTATTAGGGTCGCTGTTCATGTGTAGCCCGGACATATGAAGGTTGTTTTGGAAATGTGTACTATAATTGTACGAATGGTTCTATATTTGGTATTGGGTGAAGCGATAGAGATAAAATTTAGAAGTTTTATATTTAGAATACTGATGGTATTTGTCTTTGACATTCAGCGGTGGATTGGAAATGCGTCCTATATGTGCACGAAAAGTACTAAATAGTTCTAAATTTTGTTTTGGGTTAAGGGAGGAGGCTGGAATCCTCAAATTTGATATTGAGGTATCTGTTGGTATATGGAATTGAGATATGGAGGTGGTTCTATCCAACTATAATTGTACGAGATGTACTAAATAGTACTAAATTTGGTATCGGTTGAAGGTGGAGCTGGAATCCTGAAATTTTATATAGATATCACTGTTGGTGTCTGTGGGTAAGATATGGAGGAGGTTTTGCCAATGTGTACTTTAATTGTACTAAATTTGGAAATGGGGGGAAATTACTGTTGGTATCTGAGCTTCAGATATGGACATTGTGAAGGTATAGAGCTGAAATTCTGAAATTAGATATGGATATCACTGTTGGTGTCTGTTGTTAAAAAAAGGAAGTGGTTTTGGAAATTCGTACTATGGACGTACGAAAAGTGCAAAATGCCACAAAATCTGCTGTTGGGTGTTGTGATAGAGATGGAATTCTGAAATTTGGTCTCGAAGTCAGTGTTAGTATCTAGGACGGATAAAAGGGGGTGGTTTGGACATGCGTAGTATAACTGTAGGAAAAGTATGGTTATAAATTTGCAATCGGGACTATGGATAAAGCTGGAATTCTGAAATTTGTTATTGAGGTCACTGTTGGTATATAGTTTTAAGAGAAGAAGGTGGATTATGATTTTGCGAAAAATACTAAATAGTACTAAATTTACCGTTGAGTGAATGGATGGAGTTGAAATTCTGAAATTTGATATTGAAGTCACTTTTGGTTTCTAGGGTTTAAATATGGAGAGAAGTTAAAATAAATTTTGATCAGAAAAATTGAGTATGGCTGCACTGTCCAATGTCTTTACTGAAATGGACGATTATGAGAATATTTTTGGTGTTAAAGGTAAGCGAATCTAAAATGTTAAGGTGGACTGGAGGTAGCGGGCTCTTGCTAGTAAGTGCGTTTGTAAGATGTAAAAGAAATGGCAAAAGAATTTTAGTTTTATTTAATTCTTTTGTTCCTCTTCTATTGAGCTTACGATCGTTACTTTGGTTAAAAAAAGTTTTTGGCATAGAAGTAATTTTTTTAATAACTCCTGGGGAGAATATTCCCATACAAAAACCCAGGGAATTGATGATGATTGGTGCCTCTTTCCGGTATTCCCTGTCTTACACCTTATAATCATTGCAATACTACTAAATAAAATTTCTTTTATGAAAACAACAATAAGGGAACTAATCCTAAATCTTTTTATACCCTCCACCATAGTATGGAGGGTATATTAAGTATGTCATTCCGTTTGTAACTCCTCGAAATATACATTTTAGACCCCGTAAAGAATATATATTCTTGATCAGCATATAATTCTATGTAGATTAAGTGATGTTCATCCGTCTGTGGGAATCACCCTAGCTTCCGAACGAAATGAAGTAGATTGATAAAATTTTGATAAATATATATTATTTTGCTAAGTATAAATTATTCACCGGAATTGTTTCATATTTGGTATTTTAGGTTTGAAATGGATACTGCAGCCTAAGACAGAAAATTGTCGGTTCAGGTCCACGTCTTCATATAGCCCCATATAACAGTACCTCCCGATATTCGGTAATTTGATGATTTTAGCTACATTATAGACCGATTTTTTTAAGTTTCGCATTTGAATATTGTAATGGCTTATGACAAAAGTTACCTATGCAGGTCCATGTCGTCGTATAGACCCTAATATAACAGCTACATTCGTTATTTTTAAGATTTTAACAGAATTTTTAACGGATTTTATTATTTTTGAAAATTGTCAAATTCGTTCCAAATGGTGAAGGGCATTCAAAGTTCGGCCCGAACTTACAGCTTTTTTAGTTGTTTCAACTACAAACTTAATACGGTATCTCAAACAAAATGCCAACCTTATTCTGAACTCTTCCAAAATAATGAAAACTTTTCTCTTTCATGTTGCCAACTTACTTGATCAATCCATCGGTGCTAACGTTCTTTTTCGAACCAATAGTGGCATTGCTTGCCTGGGACTGACGACCATTCGATTGCAAATCCTCCGGAGCAACAGATGAAAATGTGCAAACTGTACTAAATTGTACTAAATTTGTGAACAGTTTGGTTTGGGGAGAACGGATGAAGTACCTAAAACGCACGAAAAGTACAAAAGAGTACTATATTTGGTAGAATTTGGAATTAGTTGAACAGATATGAAATTTTGAATTAGGGTCGTGATTCATGTGGTTTCGAAAAAATATTAAATGGTACTAAATTTGATATTGAGGGAAGGAATAGAGATAAAATTTTGAAATTTGATATAGACGACGCTGTTGGTGTCTGTTGTTAATATATGAAGGTAGTTTTGTAAATGTGTACTAAAATTATACGAAAAGTACTAAATTTGGTATTGGGTGAAAAATTAGAGCTAGAAATTAATATTGAGGTCTCTGTTGGTGTCTGGAATTGAGATATATAGGTTGTTTTGGAAATGTGTACAATAATTGTACGAAAAGTACTGACTGGTACTATATTTGGATTTAGGTAAAGGGATAAGAGATAAAATTTTGAAAATGATAAATAGATTTGTGATGGTATCTGTGTTTGAGAGTTGACGGTGTCAGGGAAATGTGTACGATAATTGTACGAAAAGTACTAAATGGTGGTGAATTGGGTATTGGGTGAAGGGATAAGGCTGGAATCCTCAAATTTCATATAAATATCAGTATTGGTTCTGTGGTTAAGATATGGAGATAATATTTTGGAAATGTGTACTACAATTGTATAAAAAGTACTAAATTTGCTATTGGGTAAAGAAGTAGTGTGGAAATCTTGAAATTTGAAATGGATGTCACTTTTGTTTTTTTTTTTGTTAAGATATGGAGGTGATTTTAGATTTGTGTACAAAACTGTTCGCAAAGTACTTAATTGAACTAATTTTGGTACAATTTGGTATTTGGTGAACAGATTGAATTCTGAAATTTGGTATTAGGGTCGCTGTTCATGTGTAGCCCGGACATATGAAGGTTGTTTTGGAAATGTGTACTATAATTGTACGAATGGTTCTATATTTGGTATTGGGTGAAGCGATAGAGATAAAATTTAGAAGTTTTATATTTAGAATACTGATGGTATTTGTCTTTGACATTCAGCGGTGGATTGGAAATGCGTCCTATATGTGCACGAAAAGTACTAAATAGTTCTAAATTTTGTTTTGGGTTAAGGGAGGAGGCTGGAATCCTCAAATTTGATATTGAGGTATCTGTTGGTATATGGAATTGAGATATGGAGGTGGTTCTATCCAACTATAATTGTACGAGATGTACTAAATAGTACTAAATTTGGTATCGGTTGAAGGTGGAGCTGGAATCCTGAAATTTTATATAGATATCACTGTTGGTGTCTGTGGGTAAGATATGGAGGAGGTTTTGCCAATGTGTACTTTAATTGTACTAAATTTGGAAATGGGGGGAAATTACTGTTGGTATCTGAGCTTCAGATATGGACATTGTGAAGGTATAGAGCTGAAATTCTGAAATTAGATATGGATATCACTGTTGGTGTCTGTTGTTAAAAAAAGGAAGTGGTTTTGGAAATTCGTACTATGGACGTACGAAAAGTGCAAAATGCCACAAAATCTGCTGTTGGGTGTTGTGATAGAGATGGAATTCTGAAATTTGGTCTCGAAGTCAGTGTTAGTATCTAGGACGGATAAAAGGGGGTGGTTTGGACATGCGTAGTATAACTGTAGGAAAAGTATGGTTATAAATTTGCAATCGGGACTATGGATAAAGCTGGAATTCTGAAATTTGTTATTGAGGTCACTGTTGGTATATAGTTTTAAGAGAAGAAGGTGGATTATGATTTTGCGAAAAATACTAAATAGTACTAAATTTACCGTTGAGTGAATGGATGGAGTTGAAATTCTGAAATTTGATATTGAAGTCACTTTTGGTTTCTAGGGTTTAAATATGGAGAGAAGTTAAAATAAATTTTGATCAGAAAAATTGAGTATGGCTGCACTGTCCAATGTCTTTACTGAAATGGACGATTATGAGAATATTTTTGGTGTTAAAGGTAAGCGAATCTAAAATGTTAAGGTGGACTGGAGGTAGCGGGCTCTTGCTAGTAAGTGCGTTTGTAAGATGTAAAAGAAATGGCAAAAGAATTTTAGTTTTATTTAATTCTTTTGTTCCTCTTCTATTGAGCTTACGATCGTTACTTTGGTTAAAAAAAGTTTTTGGCATAGAAGTAATTTTTTTAATAACTCCTGGGGAGAATATTCCCATACAAAAACCCAGGGAATTGATGATGATTGGTGCCTCTTTCCGGTATTCCCTGTCTTACACCTTATAATCATTGCAATACTACTAAATAAAATTTCTTTTATGAAAACAACAATAAGGGAACTAATCCTAAATCTTTTTATACCCTCCACCATAGTATGGAGGGTATATTAAGTATGTCATTCCGTTTGTAACTCCTCGAAATATACATTTTAGACCCCGTAAAGAATATATATTCTTGATCAGCATATAATTCTATGTAGATTAAGTGATGTTCATCCGTCTGTGGGAATCACCCTAGCTTCCGAACGAAATGAAGTAGATTGATAAAATTTTGATAAATATATATTATTTTGCTAAGTATAAATTATTCACCGGAATTGTTTCATATTTGGTATTTTAGGTTTGAAATGGATACTGCAGCCTAAGACAGAAAATTGTCGGTTCAGGTCCACGTCTTCATATAGCCCCATATAACAGTACCTCCCGATATTCGGTAATTTGATGATTTTAGCTACATTATAGACCGATTTTTTTAAGTTTCGCATTTGAATATTGTAATGGCTTATGACAAAAGTTACCTATGCAGGTCCATGTCGTCGTATAGACCCTAATATAACAGCTACATTCGTTATTTTTAAGATTTTAACAGAATTTTTAACGGATTTTATTATTTTTGAAAATTGTCAAATTCGTTCCAAATGGTGAAGGGCATTCAAAGTTCGGCCCGAACTTACAGCTTTTTTAGTTGTTTCAACTACAAACTTAATACGGTATCTCAAACAAAATGCCAACCTTATTCTGAACTCTTCCAAAATAATGAAAACTTTTCTCTTTCATGTTGCCAACTTACTTGATCAATCCATCGGTGCTAACGTTCTTTTTCGAACCAATAGTGGCATTGCTTGCCTGGGACTGACGACCATTCGATTGCAAATCCTCCGGAGCAACAGATGACACGCTGCCATTCATTTGTGCCGACTCCATTAAAGTTTGACTTCTTATGGCGGAGCATTCATCCTTCAACAAAACCTCCAAAGAAGGACTTTTAACAAATTTCGGATTGCGATATTTGATTGTAAATGTCGAAGTATTGGTTTGTGGTGCTCTGCCATTCGCAAAACGATTTTGATTTGAAGCACGAAATGTCTCATTACCTCTTGCCGTGGTGTTACTTGTGGCAGCGGGAGGTGGATATTTACGAATGTGAGATTTGATAACACTGGAATGTTGTGCCAACGATGATGATGGAATTGCAGGCGGTGGTGTGGGTGTTGGTGCTGTAGTCGTTATTCTTGGTGATTGATTGTCCGGTTCATTGGCCTGGCGGTTACCCTGACGATAGGTGTCTCTACCCATTGTCATATGGAAACGTTCCTTGGGATTTTGCATAAACTGACGATTGCAACCCTCCATCATTTCCGGGGAGGGACCATCACCCGATCCACGTTTCCTCAAAAAGGTGCTTTGACCTTTGGACTTTTGATAGGTGTTGAAACGAGAATGATTTGCATTACCCGAATTCACTCGATTCGCATTCATTGTATTCGCCTGATGTTCCATGGCATTTGAGGCCATATAATTCAATTGTTCATTTAATTTTAAAAATTCTTTTTCTTTGGATAATAGTTCTGCCATTATGAAAAATTTAACAAAATTTTGGATTTTTTTAATATGAAAATATTAACAAAAAATTAAACTATTTTGCAATAATTTATTTACACAAAATTTGTTTGAAACACACATAAATAAATTAAATTTCAAATTTGATTTTATTTTGATTGACAATTCACCCTTGGCTATCCTGACAACTAACACTGTGTTGCCTTTGTTATTTGATTTAAATTCTCCAGGGAACTAAAGTTGTTGCTATTTCCTTATTGACTAGTAACCGCCAAAACAACTTACCCAGTCATTTCGGAATGCAAGGAATTCCCTGTTACCCATGGAGATTTTCTCAATATTATTATTTATTGGTTGTTTGGCCGGCTCCAGCAGGAATGGGGTGCATTTTTTTGTAAGGACAACAAAACAACGACAAGGGAATTCAATCGATGGAATAGGGGAGGAGTGGCAAATGGATTGTAATGATATGTTTTGGTCTTCACAGAAAGAAGACCGCTTGGTATTCTGTGGAAGAAGACAACTTGGTCTCCTATGGAAGAACAACACTTCGTGTTCTATGGTAGAAGACTACTTGCTTTAGTGGGAAGAACACTACTTGGATTTGCGTGGAAGAAGACCACTGGGTCTTCTATGGAAGAACAACACTTCGTCTTCTATGGAAGAAGAAGACTTATTGCTCTTCTATGGAAGGAGACCACTTCGTCTTCTATGGAAGAAGACCACTTATTGCTCTTCTATGGAAGAAGGTCACTTCGTCTTCTATGGAAGAATACCATTTCATCTTCTATGGAAGGAGACCCCTTCGTCTTCTATGGAAGAAGAAGACTTATTGCTCTTCTATGGAAGAAGACCACTTGGTCCTCTGTGGAAGAGGACCATTTAGTCTTCAATGGAAGAAGACCACTTGCTCTTCTATGGAAGAAGGTACCACTTGCTCTTCTATGGAAGAAGGTACCACTTGCTCTTCTATGGAAGAAGACCAGTTGCTCTTCTATCGAAGAAGACCATTTGCTCTTCTATCGAAGAAGACCACTTCGTCTTCTATGGAAGAAAAAGACTTATTGCTCTTCTATGGATGAAGGCCACTTTAGTCTTCAATGGAAGAAGACCACTTGCTCTTTCATGGAAGAAGGTACCACTTGCTCTTCTATGGAAGAAGGTACCACTTGCTTTTCTATGGAAGAAGGTACCACTTGTTCTGCTATGGAAGAAGGTACCACTTGCTCTTCTATGGAAGAAGAACAGTTGGGCTTCTATGGAAGAAGACCACTTGCCGTTCTATGGAAGAAGACCACTTGCTCTTCTGCGGAAGAAGACCACTTGCTCTTCTGCGGAAGAAGACCACTTGCTCTTCTGCGGAAGAAGACCACTTGCTCTTCTATGGTAGAAGGTACCACTTGTTTTTCTATGCTCTTCTGCGGAAGAAGACCACTTGCTCTTCTGCGGAAGAAGACCACTTGCTCTTCTGCGGAAGAAGACCACTTGCTCTTCTGCGGAAGAAGACCACTTGCTCTTCTGCGGAAGAAGACCACTTGCTCTTCTGCGGAAGAAGACCACTTGCTCTTCTATGGAAGAAGACCAGTTGGTCTTCTATGGAAGAAGACCAGTTGGTCTTCTATGGAAGAAGATTAGTTGGTCTTCTATGGAAGAAGACCAGTTGGTCTTCTATGGAAGAAGACCAGTTGGTCTTCTATGGAAGAAGACCAGTTGGTCTTCTATGGAAGAAGACCAGTTGGTCTTCTATGGAAGAAGACCAGTTGGTCTTCTATGGAAGAAGACCAGTTGGTCTTCTATGGAAGAAGACCAGTTGGTCTTCTATGGAAGAAGACCAGTTGGTCTTCATGAGAGACCAGTTGGTCTTCTATGGAAGAAGACCACTTGGTCTTCTATGGAAGAAGACCACTTGGTCTTCTATGGAAGAAGACCACTTGGTCTTCTATGGAAGAAGACCACTTGGTCTTCTATGGAAGAAGTCTACTTGCTCTTCTATGAAACAATACCCCTTTTTCTTCTGTTTTTGTTCTCTTCGGTAGAAAGGTCTCTGAAGTCTTCGTTAGAAGTTGACCTTGTGCTCTTCAGTAATAGTGAAGAAGAGAAATAAACTAACAAAGGTTATTGGACTCTCTACACCTCTTTTCCACCTGACATCAACGATTAATGCTCTATCCCATCAAAAAGAACAAATATACCATAAATATCCAACTCAACATTAATAATTAAATGTCATTAACTTAACTTTTCTCCAAAAAGTAAAAAAATCTTTACAACAAAATCCGCTACAGTTGGTGGGTGGATGGATAGTTGTGGATGTCTGACATCGATCAAATGTTTTGTTCAATAACGTATAGATTTCAAGTAAATGTGCCAATCATGTTTGAAGAATGTTATATTTGGCTAAGCTCACCAAAAAATGATTACATAGCTATAAAAACACACAAAAATCACTTGGCCGTCTGTCTCAATGACACACGCATTTAGAATATTTTTTGTTGGTGGTTACCTACGAAAAGAAGGGGAAATCATAAATAATAAAAAATACTTAAATGTGTGATTTAAAGCTTGAATGGATTTGGGTTCTATGTATATATGTTTGTAGGTGCGTGTATATCTGTGACTTTGATTAAGAGCTAAATTAAAAATATGTGTCGAATTCAGAATTCATTTGGTCAACGGCAAATGTGTTTTACGTCATTTTTTTATTTTTAAGAAGTTAAAATAGTCGATTGAATTGTGTTTAATATGCCGTTACTTTTCTGTTAGCAGTGGATTGAAAAAAATTATGTTTTAATATTTTATTTACCAAAATGGATTTAAAGGGGAAGTATGGCCTTTTAACAGTTGTTCAGTAATCGATTTAATGATCAATAATCGGCGTTACTTGGAACATATAGGGGAAAAAGTTACATAGAGAGTAAATGAGACATTGACATTTTTGAGCTATGATTAAGGTTATATAACGTTTCAACTTTGACGGAGAGATGGCGCTGGGAATATAAATATATCTGTAGCCGAATTCTACATATATTTTATACCCTCCACCTTGAAAAGGAGAGTATATTCAATTTGTAACATCCTTAAATATTCGTCGTAGACCCCATAAAGTATATATATTCAATTCTATTTCGATTTAGCGATGTCCGTCTGTCTGTCTGTCAAAATCGCTATACAGCCCACATTATTTGCAGAATTTGTATTGTGTCTAGGATGGTTGGTATTGAAAATGAGATATATTGGTCCACGTTGGTCCCATATAACTGTACCTCCCGATATTCGGCATTTTGATGATTTTTGTCACATTTTTTTCACGGATTTGTCAGAAAATTGGTGTTTGTTGGTCATAATGGGTATAATGATGTCCGTCTGTCTGTTGAAGTCATGATACAGCCTACATTATTTGACGTAGAGCTTCAACATTTGGCAGAACAATTTGAATTTTGCCTAGTGTTTTGTGTCTTGTGTGAAATATATCGGTCCACTGTTTGGTATAGCCGCCATGTAACGGTACCTCCCAATATTCGACATTTTTATGATTTTTGCTATATTTTTTCAAGGAATTGCCTAAAACTCCTGTGGCGAAACATTGTATGTATAGGTACATGTTTTCGTATAGCCCTCATAAGCCGGTACCTCTCGATATTCGGCATTTTGATGATTTTTGCCACATTTTTTCACGGATTTGTCTGAAAATTGGTATTTGTTGGTCATAATGGTTTCTAGCTCCGGTGGCGAAACATTGCATGTATAGGTCCGCGTTTTGGCATAGCCCCCATATAACGGTATCTCCCGATATTCGGCAATTTGTATTTGTTGTTCATAATAGATTCTGGCTGCGGTGGCGAAACATTGTATGTAAATGTTCACTTTTTTGTATAGCCCCATATGGGGGTATCTCCCAATATTCGATATTTTGATAATATTTTCCACATTTTTCCACGAATATGTCTAAAATTTGGTATTTGTGGGTCATAATGGGTTCTAATGTTTCATTTACCCTAAGGTGGAGGGTATTAAAAGTTCGGCCCGGCCGAACTTAATGATTTTTTTACTTGTTTTCTGTGACTTACCAGCTCCAAATCTAGTCTAGTCAGCGATTTGTCTTTTTTTTTATAAAATTTTTTAAATTGAAATGTTCATATATCGTACTAAACTTTCAGACTTTCAAGATTTTATATATATATGTTTCAAGTTTTTCCTTTTCTGGTGAGTGACTTTAATATCAAATCTGAGCTCTATCCATTCACCCAATGCCAAATATAGTAACATTTAGTACGCATATCGAAAGTAATTTATATGTCTCCATACTAGACACTAACAGTGATCCCCAATTAGTAACATTTGGTACAATTTCCAAAACCATCGCCAGATCTCAGCACCAGATACTAACAGAGACCTCAATATCAAATTTCGGGATTCAAGCTCTATCCATTCACTCAACGGCAATTTTAGTACACTATAGTACTTTTTGTACAATCATAGTACGCATTCCTAAATCCACCTCCCTCCCCACAGTGGCCTTTATATTAAAATTCAGAATTCCAGCTCCATTCTAAGACCCAATCCCAAATTTATTACCATAAATTTCGTACAGTTATACTACGCATATCTAAATCCAATTCCTTTTCCTCTCTCTAGACACCAATAATAATCTCGATACCAAATTTCGGGATTCCAGCTCTATCCCTTCAACCAATATCAAATTGCTAGATTTCAGCACTATCCCTTCACCCACTTAGTATCATTTACCATTTTTTGTATAATTTTAGTACACATTTTTAAAACCACTTTTATGATTCAAAACCTAATTCCAGATACTAACAGAGACGTCGATATTAAATTCCAGTGCTATTCTTTCACTTAATACCAAATGTAGTACTATTTAGCACTTTTCTTACAATTCTAGTACACATTTCCAAAACAACCTCCATATCTTGACTACAGACACCAATAGCGTCGTCCATATCAAATTTCAGAATTTTACTTGTATTTCTTCACTCAATACCAAATTTAGTAAAATTTAGTACTTTTTCTACAATTATAGTACATATTTCCAAAACTACCTCCATATCTTAATTTCATATACAAACAGAAAACTCAATATCAAATTAGAGGACTCCAGATCCCTCCCTTCCTCCAATACAAAATGTAGTACAATTTAGTACTTTCCGTACAAATATAGGACGCATTTCCAAACCACCGCCAAATCTCAAACGCAAAAACCATCATTAGTAGTACGCATGTCAAAAACCACCTTTTTTATCACGAACCTACCACCTAAAGGGACCCCAACACAAATTGCCAATATTTTAACTTGATCCGTTCTCACATAACCAAACTCTTCCAAGTTTAGTAAAATTAATACAGTTCATACAATAAGTACATATTTCCATAATCATCATACTTAGCACCATTTAGTACATTTCGTACAAATATAGCACGCCAAATCTCAAAGACAGATTCCATCAGTAATCTAAATATCAAATTTCAAAATTGTATATATATTCTTTAATCCAAGTTTAAATATGATGCATCTCAGTACTTTTCCTACAATTATGGTACACATTTCCGAAATCACCGCTATAAATCCAAGGTACCCATGAACAACGACCCTAATACCAAGTTTAGGATTTCAAGCACTATCCGTTCACCCAATATCAAAGTGTACTAAATATAGTACAATTTAGTACTTTTTGTGCACTTGCAGTAGAGATTTCCAAAACTACATTTTTATTACAAAACCAACAGACCCCACAGCAAAAAAAAAAAAAAATCAAAATTCAACTTCATCCGTTCTCCCTAAACCAAACTGTTCCTAAATTAAGTACTTTAGTACTTTCCGACATTACATTAACATTTAAGAAAACCCTTTGGTACATCTATCCTGCAGTGACTCTCGTTCCAAATTTCAGAATTCTAGCTATAATGTTGACATTTGGAATAAGAACTATGTTATGTTTAGGAGGTGATTTTGGAAATTTATACTAAGTGTAAGAACTGGACTATATGGAACTAAATATGGCACACTTTGGTTTTGGGTGTTAGTGTGTTGTGTCAAGATTTGCAGGTGGTTTTGGAAATATGTTCTAAATTATTTAGTAAAATTTAGTACTTTTTCTACAATTATAGTACATATTTCCAAAACTACCTCCATATCTTAATTTCATATACAAACAGAAAACTCAATATCAAATTAGAGGACTCCAGATCCCTCCCTTCCTCCAATACAAAATGTAGTACAATTTAGTACTTTCCGTACAAATATAGGACGCATTTCCAAACCACCGCCAAATCTCAAACGCAAAAACCATCATTAGTAGTACGCATGTCAAAAACCACCTTTTTTATCACGAACCTACCACCTAAAGGGACCCCAACACAAATTGCCAATATTTTAACTTGATCCGTTCTCACATAACCAAACTCTTCCAAGTTTAGTAAAATTAATACAGTTCATACAATAAGTACATATTTCCATAATCATCATACTTAGCACCATTTAGTACATTTCGTACAAATATAGCACGCCAAATCTCAAAGACAGATTCCATCAGTAATCTAAATATCAAATTTCAAAATTGTATATATATTCTTTAATCCAAGTTTAAATATGATGCATCTCAGTACTTTTCCTACAATTATGGTACACATTTCCGAAATCACCGCTATAAATCCAAGGTACCCATGAACAACGACCCTAATACCAAGTTTAGGATTTCAAGCACTATCCGTTCACCCAATATCAAAGTGTACTAAATATAGTACAATTTAGTACTTTTTGTGCACTTGCAGTAGAGATTTCCAAAACTACATTTTTATTACAAAACCAACAGACCCCACAGCAAAAAAAAAAAAAATCAAAATTCAACTTCATCCGTTCTCCCTAAACCAAACTGTTCCTAAATTAAGTACTTTAGTACTTTCCGACATTACATTAACATTTAAGAAAACCCTTTGGTACATCTATCCTGCAGTGACTCTCGTTCCAAATTTCAGAATTCTAGCTATAATGTTGACATTTGGAATAAGAACTATGTTATGTTTAGGAGGTGATTTTGGAAATTTATACTAAGTGTAAGAACTGGACTATATGGAACTAAATGTGGCACACTTTGGTTTTGGGTGTTAGTGTGTTGTGTCAAGATTTGCAGGTGGTTTTGGAAATATGTTCTAAATTAGTACGGAAAGTACTAAATGGTACTGACTTTAGAAGATGAAGAAGGAATAGCGTTAGAAATCTGAAATTTGGTATTAGTGCGGTGGGGTTAATTTATGGAAGTGGATTTGGTAATACGTACCGAAAAGGTACCAAAAGTACTAAATGATATTAAATTCTGTATTTGGCAATAGACAGGGCTGAAAATCTGAAATTTGAATTGGTGGTCTTTTGGGATAGACGCACCGAAAGGGCTTTTGAAAATTCGAACTATAAGTATACTAAAAGTACTTAATGGTACTATATTTTGTACCATTTGAAATTATTTAAATGGATAGAGGTAAAATTGTGAAATTTGATACAGAAAATGGGTCATATCGGTCCACTTTTTAGAATTGCCTCCTTGAGAGCATAACTCCGATTTCAAGCATTTTTTATGTTTTGGCAATGTTATGGTTTATTATCTTTTTTGGCAACATAGCTCATGCATTTTCCATGTTTTGTTTCACTGTCAAACATCTTCTGTTTCGTCTATAAATTAAACGAATATCGACAATGTAAAGATAACTCCGGAACTGAATTTAGTTCAAGTTTTCCTCTTGGCGGTCCTATACCCTGGTAGAATGGATTGAATATTGGCATCAACTTACGTTCACTACCCACATGGCGGAATCATCCAATTGAATCTATTTATTCCTTGATACCTTTATCATTTCTTTGCATACCGATCTTCGGTTACTTCCTTCCCTAGAATTACTCATTCATTAAATGAATGGAATGAAATAGACGTTTCACATTTGCTTGTTGCGATTCGATACGATACGATCGCTACGATTGAAG
This sequence comes from Musca domestica, assembly GCF_030504385.1. NCBI lineage: Eukaryota > Metazoa > Arthropoda > Insecta > Diptera > Muscidae > Musca > Musca domestica. Next base: position 4,013,719 of record NW_026712340.1, on the reverse strand, counting down.
GTAATTAATTTATGCATATACGAGTAACGTAGGTATACATACATATATATGTATATATATACATGTATGGACATTGTTCTACCACTCATGTCTGATGCCATTGCGATCTCAATGCTTGACTGATTATACAAATTTATGTAGAAATTGAAAGGAGGCGTTGTTGTTTCTTCTAATTCTTTTTTCTTCATTCCATTTTGTAAGAAATACACTCGAAAGCATTTATTTGAATTGGTTCTATACAAAAATTACTTTGAAATTCTCGTTTTCACAAGAAACAAAAAAAAAAAAAACTGGAAAAAATCTGCCAAATTCAGAGTAACGTTGTGGGCGTCTTTGAAGCCAGTCTGTGCCTCAGTCATGTTTTTTTTATTCTAAAGAATTGTGAATTTATATCTCTGAGACAGTTTCAAGGTTATTGATTGTTTGAAATATCAATCAGTTGAATGAATCGTAGAAATCGAATCATCAGACAACACCTTCGCAAATAAAAGAATTTGAATATCTTTTTGTGTGCAAGAAGAGTTGACATATATGGGATTTTGACGTCAGATGAAGCAATTTTAAGATTGATAAATAACTGTTCAATAAGAAAAGATTAACGGCCGATTAGGGATGGGATTGTTTTAGGGGAAATTTTAAAAAAAGATAAGTAATGCTTTAAATGAGGATATTAAAATATAAATGAATTAAAAGGCTTCACGGTGAAAAAATATATAAAATATACTCCCCCACTTTCTCATAGGCAAAATTCATCGACGAAAAATTTTCCTATAGTAAAAATGATGAAAGTAAGATAACCGCCAATGTGAATCTATATTAATAAAAACATGTAAAAAACATTAAGTTCGGCCGGGCCAAACTTTTAATACCCTCCACCTTAGGGTAAAGGAAACATTAGAAGAAATGTGGCAAAAACCATTAAAATGCCGAATATCGGGACCTACACATGCAAAGTTTCGCCAACGGAGCTAGAACCCATTATGATCTACAAATACCAATTTTTAGACAAATACGTGAAAAAATGTGGCAAAAATCATCAAATTAACGAATATCGGGAGGTACCGTTATATGGGGGCTATACCAAAACGTGGACCTATAATTACAATGACTCGCCACACGAACTGGGACCCATTATGATCTACAACAAAAATTTTCAGAGAAATTCGTGAAAGAATGTGTCAAAAATCCTCAAAATACCGAATATTGGGAGGTACCGTCATATGGGGACTATACCAAATCGTGGACCTATACATACAATGTTTCGCCACACAAACTAGGACCCATTATGATCAACAAATTCAAATTTTTAGACAAATCAGTGAAAAAATGTGGCAAAAACCATCAAAATACCGAATATCGGGAGGTACCGTTATATGGGGGCTATACCAAATTGTGGACCCATACATGCAATGTTTCGCTACCGGAGCTGGAACCCATTATGACCAACAAATACCAAATTTTAGACAAATCCGTGAAAAAATGTGGCAAAAATAATCAAAATACCGAATATCGGGTGGTACCTTTATATGGGGGCTATACCAAAACGTGGATATATCTCATTTTCAATATTAACCATCCTAGACACAATACAAATTGCTTTGCTAAATTTAGGCGCTCTACGTCAAATAATGTGGGCTGTATCGTGATTTCAACAGACAGACGGACATCATTAAATCGACTTTATGCTGATTATGAATATATATACTTTATGGGGTCTAAGACGAATATTTAAAGATGTTACAAACGGAGTGACAAAGTTAATATACCCTTCTTTCCAAAGTGGAGAGTAAAGTAATTGACTGACTGACTGACTTAATGATTTATCAACTCCCAGGCGAAACGGCTGAAGCTAGAATCTCGAAATTTTGGGTGAGGGTCACTCTTAGATAAGGCTGGGTTTTTGGAAATTCGTACTAGAACGGTACGAAAAGTACTAAAAGGTACTAAATATGCATTTGTATTTGACGAACCAGTAGAGCTAGAACTCTTTCATTTGGAATAAGGGTCGCTAATTGAGTGAGTGATGGATGTTCCAAAGGGATTTTGGAAATTCGCACTATAAGTGTACAAAGGTACAAAGGTGATTTCGTATTATTTGAACAGTTAGAGCTAAAAACTTGAAATTTGGTATGGGAATGAAGGTTGAGTACTGTCGATGTAAGGGGATAGCTTTGGAAGTGTGTACTCATTAATACGAAAAGTACTAAACGGTACTAAATTTCGTACAATTTGAATTTGGAGGAACGGAACAGAACATTACTGGCAGAGTCTATGATTGGGGTATGGGCATAATTTTTAAAATTTGTACTTATGTACAAAATGGTACTAAATTTGGGGAAAAGATAGAACTGGAATCCTTAAATTTGGAAGTAAGATTACTTTGCATTGTAGAAATGGGGTATGTAGGTAGTTTTGAAAATTTGTACTTATGTGTACGAAATGGTACCAAACTTGGCACAATTAAAATTTTCGGAGAACCGATAGAGTCGGAAATCTTAAACTTGAAAATAAGATTTATCTTGCATTCTAGGACTGAAAAATGTAGTTAGTTTTGAAAATTTGTAATAATCTGTACTAAATTTGGTACAATTTCAATTTTGGGAGAACCAATAGAGTTGGAATCCTGAAATTTGGAACTAAGTTTACTATTGCTTTGCAGGTCTGAGGTATGTAGGTGGTTTTGGGAATTCGTACTTATGTGTACGAAATGGTACTAAATTTGGTACAATTTAAATTTTGGGTAAACCCATGGTACAATAAGGAGGTAGAACAGCTTTGTAAAAGTACAAATATACAGCCCTGATGCTATGCCCGCTTCCTGTCAGACTCATTCAAAATTATATACAACAAGTTGTTTTTGTTTTTTTTTTCATATTTTTCCTCAATTTTCAAATGAGTTAAATAGCGCGAAAATGAATGAAAGGCCTGAATATTCTCTCAAAAATATGATCCAAACTGTTCAGTCTTTCAATTTTATGGCTAAATTGGTTAATAGCTTTAATGCGTGAGCCGTAACGTACGTTTCTTCCAATGATTGGTTTTGAAAGTATTTTATTTTCATTTTTCAAAACAATAAATACATACACAAAATTGGCATAAGTCGGGCACACTTAGAAAAAAATTGTATTCAGCTGGTAGCTTACCTTATTTTTGTACCATGGGTAAACCGGTAAAGTTGGAAGCCTAAAATTTCAAAATAAGTACTACAAGAGTACAAAATGTAAAAAGGGTACAAAGTATAGTATTGATCATAAGGATAGTTAGATTTCTGAGTTTTGGTGTTTGGGAATTGGTGTGTTGTATTGAGATATGCAGGTGGTATTGGAAATATGATTGATATTAGATGTATGAAAGGTATTAAATGGCACTAAAATTTTAATTGTGGTCGATGTTCGTGTGTAGGTTTGAGATTGAGTGGTTTTAGAATTACGTACTAAAAAGTACTAAATTTGGTATTTGGCTATGGAATTAAGTTGGAAGTCTAAAATTTGGAATTTTGTGCGAATTGGTTGATAAATGGCTGGGAACTTGGAAATACCTACTAAAAAGTACGGAAATTACTAAATAGTATCAACTTCGGTACCTGCAGAAGAAATAGAGCAAGAAATATGTGTACCAGAAGTACTAAAGTGCACTAAATGTGGTACCATTTGGATACCACAACGGATAGAGAAAGAACCTTGAAATTTGATATGAGAATCAAGTCTGAAAAATGGTGTTGATAGGAGGAGGTGATTTTGATATATGTGGGATATCTCAAATTTGGCTTAGTGTTGATTTAGGGTTGGGAGCTGGAAATTATTCATCCAATTTATAACTTGATATTAATAAATTGTGGTCATTTATATAATGCATTTTATTTGGGGTAAAACATTAGCTTTTGCTTTATTGTCAAAAAATTTGTTTCAGAAGGTAATCAATTCTAATTTTAAAAATAAAGCATTCAGAGAAAATGCTGATGGATATTTCGAAATTTTGTTGACAATATATCCTAAAAAGCTACAAATTCAACAAAAATCAAGATTTTGGTAAGAAAAATTCATTCTAAAATCATAAATATGCGTTTTTTTAATAACGTTGCAAGACTTGGGACACCAACAGAATTTTGATCTATTCCTAATCAAAAAATCCATCTTTCATCGCCTCCGGTCGCATCTGCATGTTAGCACCCTTGTAAACATTAAACAATAATCGTAACTAAGATTTTATCCTCAAAAATTTTGTGAAGAATTATTAATTTTTAAACTTCATTGTAATTCCAGTCATTCCACATGTGCAACACCCTCCAAAATGCCCAAACTGCATTCTTTATGCGTTGCATTCGACTTTGAAATATTCTCTTCTGCTGAGCAATCTAACTTAACACAAGAAAATCTGGTAATTTATTCAATATTTATTCGCTGCATTAAAAAACAAAGGACGTGATGCTATCATGAAACTAGGGAGGCAATTGAGCACAAAGTAGCAAAGGCTTAATGCCTTCCAAATGATCGATAAAGATAGATAGGAAAAGTACAGTGACTGGCAAATGTAAGAAGACATTGAGGTCTTCTATAGTATCTAGAAGACAAAACTTCTAGAAGATCTTGAGGTCATTTATAGTCCTAACGTCATTTAGAAGAACTGGAAATCTTCAACATTCGTTAAAATACTTTGGAGATTTTCAGGTCTCCTATAGTTAATAGTTAATAATAATATAGGCCTTGAAGTCTTCTTTTGGCCATAGAAGGCCTTGAGGTCTTCTATTGGTCATAGAAGGCCTTGAGGCCTTCTATTGGTCATGGAAGGTCTTGAGGTCTTCTATTGGCCATAGAAGGCCTTGAGGTCTTCTATACGCCATAGAAGGCCTTGAGGTCTTCTATACGCCATAGAAGGCCTTGAGGTCTTCTATACGCCATAGAAGGCCTTGAGGTCTTCTATACGCCATAGAAGGCCTTGAGGTCTTCTATACGCCATAGAAGGCCTTGAGGTCTTCTATACGCCATAGAAGGCCTTGAGGTCTTCTATACGCCATAGAAGGCCTTGAGGTCTTCTATACGCCATAGAAGGCCTTGAGGTCTTCTATACGCCATAGAAGGCCTTGAGGCCTTTTATACGCCATAGAAGGCCTTGAGGTCTTCTATACGCCATAGAAGGCCTTGAGGTCTTCTATACGCCATAGAAGGCCTTGAGGCCTTTTATACGTCATAGAAGGCCTTGAGGTCTTCTATACGCCATAGAAGGCCTTGAGGTCTTCTATACGCCATAGAAGGCCTTGAGGTCTTCTATACGCCATAGAAGGCCTTGAGGTCTTCTATACGCCATAGAAGGCCTTGAGGTCTTCTATACGCCATAGAAGGCCTTGAGGTCTTCTATACGCCATAGAAGGCCTTGATGTCTTCTATACGCCATAGAAGACCTTGAGGTCTTCTATAGTCCATAGACGGTCTTGAGGTCTTCTATACGCCATAGAAGGCCTTGAGGTATTCTATAGTTCATAGAAGGGCTTGAGGTCTTCTATAGGAGGAGCCATAGAAGGCCTTGAAGTCTTCTATAGTCCATAGAAGGCCTTCTATAACCTTAAGGTCTTCTACAGTCCATAGAAGGCCTTGAGGTCTTCTATAGCCCATAGAAGGCCTTGAGGTCTTCTATAGTCCATAGAAGGCCTTGAGGTCTTCTATAGTCCATAGAAGACCTTGAGGTCTTCTATAGTCCATAGAAGACCTTGAGGTCTTCTATAGAAGGCCTTGAGATTTTCCATAGAAGGCCTTGAGGTTTTCCATAGAAGGCCTTGAGGTTTTCCATGGAAGGCCTTGAGGTTTTCCATAGAAGGCCCTGAGGTCTTCCATAGAAGGCCTTGAGGTCTTCCATAGAAGGGCTTGAGGTCTGTTTGGAAGATCTTAATGTCTCTCTTAAATATTGTAGAATATCCAGATTTTAAATACCCTCTATTTCCCATAGAAGACCCAGAGGCAACATGAATCTTTTATGTTTTCTCTTGGACGTGAAAAACGTTGAGGTCTTCTATAGTCTTAGAAGTGCTTTAAATTTATTATAATGTTACTTTTTTTACTGCGTCACATTCTTTGAAACTAAAATGATTATTTAGGAATTCCAATGACTTTATTAAAAAACCAAAAAATCTTATTCTTTCGTTTCAGTATGAAGTTTTCTAAAAATAGTCCCATGAATAATTTGTTTTATTTTTTTTGTCGTGGATGGATGGATGGACGATGATCTATGAAAATTATGGATTTTCTACATGTTTTCATATATTTTGACAGGTGATATCAGTTAGCCTTCAACCGATTCTTGAAAATAATAAAGGAGGACACAAAATGAAGACAACAAAACATTGTTGCATGTTCTACAAGTGAATCACGTACTACACCAGATCCATGAACCAGGAGGACAGGTAAGTCGTCACGACAGACAGCCAAATGGACGGACGGACGGATATTTGTTGGGACAGACAATTTGTCTTATTTTTATCACAAAAGACAATAAAACTAAAGAGAAACTCTGCGACCGGAGATGCCTTCACGACCATGCCACTGTGTGCGAGTGGACGCGTGTGCGTGCGTGCTTTGTTTTTCCTAAGGATTGTTCCTATTCCTGTCGAGACTGTTAATTTTTCTGAGCAGCATAAAGAAAAATTATGACCACGTTTGAAAGGGTTCTGTTTCATCTTGTCGTCCGGCTTTCCACAGTTACTTTGTTAGGTTGAAGCGTGTTTTTCAACAGGCCTTTGTTAATTCTTAAAGTACACAGCCAGCGAAGGCATTGGGGCAGCTGCTTGCCGGCCTACCATTGTCATTCTATTCCCAGAGCAATATTCATGTAGCCAGTAATGTCATGGTTGGTTGGTGATGACTACATCCCCATGGCAAGAAGGGGGAAATGTGTGTGTGTGGATTGGTCTAAGTGTAGTTTAGGGATTTAGTAAGCCATCGCCTTAAATTGTGCCTGTTATGGCTTTTAACAACTCGCTGCTCTGGCTGACTTAACAAATTGCCTTGCAACGTGTTGTTGTCCAACTGCAAGAGGGTTTTTTTTTTCTTGAGTTTCTTGGTATTATTTTTTCTTGATTTGAAATTTATTTTTAGAATTACTAATATGCACAACAAATTTACGACATGTTTGCGTGGCATTTATGTATGATCTTTTGTACAGTGGAGGGTAAATGTGGTCACACAGTATATTTATAATATGAATAAATATAAAGATACGATGAAATACTTTCACAAACTGACACCCTCTTTGATAATGAAATGTTTTCTAAAAAGGAAAAAGTGGACCTTTATTATGAGATCGTCTTTCTCTTACAGACATTTTGATATTTTAAAACAACTGAAAATGAAATCTCCGAGTCGAGGATCAAAAGTTTATAGAAAACCAGAAGGTCTTGTTGGGGGAAAATGTCTTTTTGTGGGAAGATCAGAAGGTCTTCTTATGGAAAATAGGAAGGGGTTCCTTTAGAAAAAATAGGTTTTTTTAAAAAAAAAGACTACAGACAAGAAGGTCACTCAATAGAACACCAATTTTGATATTTTAAAAGAACTGAAAATAAAGTCTCCGACTCGGAGATCGAAAGAGAGATTGTAAATGTCCAGTAGGTTTTCTTAAAAACCAGAAAGTAGTCTTATAGAAAACCAGAAGGTCTTGTTGGGGGGAAATGTCTTTTTGCGGGAAAAGTCCTTTTTGTGGGAAGATCAGAAGGTTTTCTTATGGAAAACAGGAAGGTCTTCTTATAGAATACAAATAGGCCTTCTTAAAAAAGACTACAGACAAGAAGGTCATTCAATAGAACACCATCCTGTGGAAGACATTGAAGCCTTCCAGCAATATATACTTCGATGAGAATACCTCCAGTTCTTCTATAAAAATGAATGGAGGAATTATAAGACGTCTGTCCGGATTTATATAAGAAGACATTCTGGTCAGCTATAAGAACACTTTCTGGTCTACTATAAGAAAATGTTCTGGTCCTTAACAAAAAGGCTTTCTGGTCTTCTATTAGAAGACTTTTTGGTGTTCCGTAGCAAGATCTTCTGGTCTTCCATAAGAAGACCTTCTTCTATCAGAATAATCCCTTCTTGTCTTTTATCAGAACAGAACTTCTGGTAATCTATTAGAAAAAGACCTTCAGATCTACTACGTGAAGATCTTCTGGTCTTCTATAGGAAGAATGCCTTTTGATCTTTTATAAAAAGAATACCTTTTTTAAGAAGAAGACCATCTGGTCTTCTATAAAAAGAAGTCCTTCTGGTCTTTTATGGGAAGAAGATCTTCTGGTCTTCTATCACAAGAAGACCTTCTGGTCTTTTGTAAGAAGAAGACCCTCTGGTCTTCTATAAGAAGAAGACCTTCTGGTCTTTTATAAGAAGAAGACCTTCTGGTCCTCCACAGGAAGAAGACCTTTTGGTCCTCTACAGGAAGAAGACCTTCTGGTCTTCTAATGAAAGAAGACCTTCTGGTTTTCTACAGAAAGAAGACCTTCTGGTCTTCTATAGGAAGAAGACTTTCTGGTCTTCTATATTAAGAAGACTTTCTGGTCTTCTACAGGACGAAGACTTTCTGGTCTTCTATAGAAAGAAGACCTTCTGGTCTTCTATCAGAAGAAGAATTTCTTGTCTTCTATAAGAAGAAGACCTTCTGGTCTTTTGTAAGAATAAAACCTTTTGATCTTTTATAAGAAGAAGACTTTCTGGTCCTCCACAGGAAGAAGACCTTCTGGTCCTCTATAGGAAGAAGACCTTCTGGTCCTCTATAGGAAGAAGACCTTCTGGTCCTATACAGGAAGAAGACCTTCTGGTCCTCTACAGAAAGAAGACCTTCTGGTCTTCTACAGAAAGAAGACCTTCTGGGTTTCTACAGAAAGAAGACCTTCTGGTCTTCTATAGGAAGAAGACTTTCTGGTCTTCTATAGGAAGAAGACTTTCTGGTCTTCTACAGGAAGAAGACTTTCTGGTCTTCTATAGGAAGAAGAACTTCTGGTCTTCTATCAGAAGAAGAATTTCTTGTCTTCTATAAGAAGAAGACCTTCTGGTCTTTTGTAAGAATAAGACCTTTTGATCTTTTATAAGAAGAAGACTTTCTGGTCCTCCACAGGAAGAAGACCTTCTGGTCCTCTATAGGAAGAAGACCTTCTGGTCCTCTATAGGAAGAAGACCTTCTGGTCCTCTACAGGAAGAAGACCTTCTGGTCTTCTACAGAAAGAAGACCTTCTGGTCCTCTACAGAAAGAAGACCTTCTGGTCTTCTACAGAAAGAAGACCTTCTGGGTTTCTACAGAAAGAAGACCTTCTGGTCTTCTATAGGAAGAAGACTTTCTGGTCTTCTATAGGAAGAAGACTTTCTGGTCTTCTACAGGAAGAAGACTTTCTGGTCTTCTATAGGAAGAAGAACTTCTGGTCTTCTATCAGAAGAAGACCTTCTGGTCTTCTATAGGAAGAAGACCTTCTGGAATTCTATAGAAAGAAATCCTTCTGGTCTTCTATAGGAAGAAGACCTTCTGGTCTTTTATAGGAAGAAGACCTTCTGGAATTCTATAGGAAGAACACCTTCTTAACTTCTATAGGAAAAAAAACCTCTGGTCTACTGTAGGAAGAAGACCTTCTGGTCGTTTATAGGATGAAGACCTTCTGGTCTTCAATAGGAAGAAGACCTTCTGGTCTTCTATAGGAAGAAGACCTTCTGGTCTTCTATAGGAAGGCGAACATGAAGTTTCTAATTCCCCTAAATTCGGTATTTTACCAATTTTAGTTACAATATTCACCGAAATTGTTTCAAATTTTGTATTTAAAGTTCCTAATGGGTACTACAGCCTGTGACAGAAGATTATTTATGTAGGTCCAGGTCTTCATGTGCAAGCCATATATCGGTGCCTCACTATACTCCGTATTTTGTATTTTAATTTTTTCAAGTTTCGAATTTGAATATTGTAATGGTCTATGACAGAAATTGCCCATACAGGTCCGCGACTTCGTATAGACCCTAATATAAAGACAGCTCCCTATATTCGGTACTTTTAAGAATTCAACGAATTTTTATCGGATTTTATTTTTTTTTGAAAATTTCCAAATTCGTTCCAAATGTTGGAGCGTATTCCTACGTGGCCGAACATACTGCTTTGCTTGCTTGTTTCTCTGTGAGATGTTATATACATTTTTTATCATTTATGCGAAATATAAACATTTATTTCACCGTAAAAAACATATTCAAAATAACTCATGGGCTCAGGCAAATCACTAAATAAGAGATATGTTCTTTATTTATTCTAATTGCTTTATTCAATTTTCGTCAATTGAACACAAATCTGTACTGGCAACTGGTCTAGCCAGTTTTAAAACCAAGCGAGAAAAACCACGACAAATTATTGTCGATGGTCATAATGCAAAACAGTGTTTCGTTTTTTATTAATTAATTAAAAAATGTGTGGGTGAATGGATTTCAAAATATTGATATGACAGTATGAATCATATTAAGGGTCATTCGGTGGTTAATCTGTTGAACGCGATATAGTGTGGCTATGATGAGATTCCGATTGACAAAGTAATATTTTGTTTTTACACTAGTAGAAGAAGGCAAAGGTATGTATAGACTGAAAGAGAGCACCCGATGACCTTTTCATGTAAAATATACAATGGGCTGTGGCCTTTCAAATTTATATTTTCTATTAGCAAACAGTACATATTTTCCAAAATTAAAAGAAATCTATTCCTTAGTTTTAATATTTAATTATTTCAGTCTTTGGAACATGATATGTATACTATAGAATAAAATCAATATTTTAATAAGTAAAAAAGCTGTAAGTGCGAATTTGCAAATTCTCAAAAGCAATAAAATCCGTTAGAACTTCTGTTAGAATCTTAAAAATACCGAATGTAACTATTATATTAGGATCTATCTATCTGTTTATAATGTAGCTAAAATCATCAAAATACGGAATATAGGGAGGTACCATGGTGGTTATAAAACGTGGATCTGCACAGACAATTTTCTGTCATAGGCTGTAATATCCATTACGAACTTCAAATGCGAAATTTGAAACAATTCCGGTAAATAATGTCGCTGAAATCATGAAAATACCGAATATCGGGGGGTACCGTTACATGGGGGCTATACGTAGACGTGGACCTACATGACCCATTTTCTGTTTTATGTTGTAGTATCTATTACAAACTTCAAATACCAAATTTGAAACAATTCCGGTAAAAAATGTCGCTAAAATCATCAAAATACCGAATATCGGGAGGTACCGTTATATGGGGGCTATACTAAGACGTGGACCTACATGACCCATTTTCACCAAAAGTCCTGCAGACATAGTACACATTTGAATAAAATTTTATCAACCTATTTCATTTCGTTCGGAAGCTAGAGTGATTTCCATAGACGGACGGACATAGATAAATCGACATAGAATTTTATGCTGATCAAGAATATATATACTTTGTTGGGTCTAAAATGTATAGTTCGAGGTGTTACAAACGGAATGACAAACTTAATATACCCTCCATTCTATGGTGGAGGGTATAAAAATAGGCAATGGTATATTCTACTTCCCCATCTTTTTGACATTCCCCCGTATGTTGAGAGAGATCATAAGGTGATATACCGACTGATATTATCATACCTTCTGCTTTAGGTACATATCTTAAAGTGGTCAAAATGTACCTCATTTTTTTAAACCGTTGTTGGTAGAATCTTATAAGGAACACATGAAAGCTTATAAATAACATAACATAACATTTTGTTTTAACATAAGCAATTTTACCGTCCAAACTACTACCATCTAAAACACCGAAAATCGAAAAATACTGTCATATGGGGGCTACATATAGAAAGAAGTGTTTCTTATTGTGTTTCTTTGGGGTGAGATAAAAAACTACAACAAAGTCAGACGCCATAATTTTTACATTTTTTTTTTAATTTTTATTGAATGAAAGCAAAAAATGTGGGATATAGCATCAAATTTTAGAATAAGTTTGGATTTTTTCGAATTGGTCACATTTGACATGAATTTTGGCCTTTAAACGGCTAATGAAACCGTTAGACGCTGTCCGAATGTTGCTCTGCGGTAATTTAGTCCATTCCCGGCGAAGCGCCTGCTTGAGGTGATCCACACTTTGGTATTTTTTAATGCCAACCTTACTCTCCAAAATAAAATAACCTTTTTTGGGTGGCGCGAGTTACCTACAGCCACCAATAAACAACATTATTATTAAGTTCATTATTTTCAACCACAACCTCATTTATTAATAACATCATTATTATTAACATCATTATTATTAATATCATTATTATTAACATCATTATTAGTTACAACATTGTCATAAGCACCAAAGAGCTAACACCAATATTGTTGACATTATTTCGTCAGCAATAATTCTCCACTTCAACATCACAATAACAACACTAGTAATAAAACTACGACGGAAATAACCCAAAAAGAAATGTTTACTTTTACTGTACCCAATACAAATTTTTAGCTTAAGTATTTTTCTTGATAGCTCTAGATTTTATGTTTCTTTGTTCTTTGTTAACTCTAAGAAAAATCAATAATTGTAAAATCACTTAAATATAAGAATTTTTTGAATAAAGCATTAGTTGTATTTGGCATCTAAAACAGAATAATTCTTGTTTTCTTATTTGTCGGCGGTACGGAAGTTAACTGGCGCAGTCGTACGGCCATTGTTGGTGCGGTCTTTCTCAAGTGAAAAAATATAATTAAATAAATGTATCCTTAAAACAGAAAAAAAAAACCAAAAAAAAAAAACAGTGACAAGTTAATTGTGGAAAAAACAGTGAACTATCCTTTAAAGGACATAAATTTTTTTTTTTTTTGAGAAAAATTTGGTGAAGAAAAAATATATTAAATTAATTAGGCTTGACGGTATATCAAGTAATCCTTAAGGAGAAAAATCGTGCGCCAACAATCGGAAAAAAAAGAACCTACGTCCGTACAACCGAGAAAATCAAGTGCCAATACAATATAGTATTTTGTTGAAGGAATATCAACAATTTACTATAAGAAGAGAAGGAATATCTCTTAAATAAAAATATATATTTAAAATCAAAAATAATATTTTGTTGACGGAATATCAACAAACATAACCATCCAGAGAGAATTAATATCTTTTTGGTTGGAATAAATATTTAATAAAAATTGTTGAAGGAATATCAACAAATTATATCTTAAATAAAAAATATATATAAATTCATAAATAATATTTTGTTGAAGGAATATCAACAAATATTACCATCCGGAGAGAATGAATATCTTTTTGGTTGGAATAAATATTTAATGAAAATCGTTGAAGGAATATCAACAAATAATACGGTCATAGTGGATCAGATCAGATAAAACAAGAAAAAAACCAACTAACAAAAACAAATAACAATACAGTGAAGATCAAAAAAAAAAAAAGGAAAATCAACTAAAAATAACAATTAAAAAGTTAATAACATATAACAATAACAACAACCGTAACAAAAACGAAAAAAAAAAAACTAAAAGAAAAAAAAAAAAAAAAAAAAAAAAAAAAAAAAAAAAAAAACAAAAACAAGCAACAATTAAAACAACAAACAACAACTACAAGTGAAGAACAAGAAATAGTCCTGAAGCAATCCATATCTACAAGCAACTTATACAGGTCTCATCGGAGGAAAGAAGCAGATAAAAACCTTGGAAATCAACAATGAAATTATTTATTATGATAATACTAGGGTAATTATTTTAAGAAAATTATAATATTTATCACTATTATATTACTTTATAAAATATAAAACAGAAATAAGCAAAGAAATATTTCAATTATAAAGAAAAAGGCTAATCAAAATATCTCAAATCAATAAAAAGGGTAATTATATTAAATGCGAAGACTAAGACCAAGACCATATTCTATTCGATACTTAACTGCAATACCGGAACAACAAGAAATGACTACCGTTAATGACATTAGTGCCCCTCAGGCGCTACAATCTCAACAACCGTCACAATCCTCTCAAGCATACGAAACATTAAAAATTCCAGATGCCGTAAAAGATTTACCAACATTTAATGGAAATCCAAGGCAACTAAATGATTTTTTAGAAAACGTTGAAGAGATTTTAAGAATATTAGCGAATATCGATGGTTCTAACCAAGCAACAGTAGTGCTTAGAGCCATCAGAAACAAAATAGTGGGAGAAGCTAATGAAGTACTTAATTCATCCGGTACTCCGTTAGTTTGGGAGGTAATTAAAGCGAATCTAATACTTAAATATTCGGATAAAAGGAGTGAAACCTCCCTTGTGCGTGAACTCCACAATTTACGACAAAATAATCAGACTGTGCAAGAATTTTATGGTTCAGTTATAGAGCTACAGGCAGCAATAAATAATAATATATCAATTCATGAAACTAACAAACATGTCATAAACTCGAGGCGCGAATTTAACGCTAAAATGTGCTTAGATGCATTCTTAATAGGCCTCCGAGAACCCCTTGGCTCAATGATTAGGTCTATGAGACCCGATTCATTAGATGAAGCATTAACATTCTGCATTCAGGAACAAAATATACAATATTCAAGAAGACTTACTTACAACCAACCATTCTACCAACCAAGGTATAGACAGAATACACGGAATTATGCCCCTGCTCGTAATTACCAACCAAATATGAATAACACACATAGATTTACACACGGACAAATTCACCATTACGCACAAAACAATATAAATAGATTCCAAAACACGGTTAATACTCAGGGAAGAAATCAATATAATCCAATAACTAATGCATTTTCACAAAAGGGACCTCAAGCACCTAATGGAAATACCTTTTCTCACAATGGGTCCGGACAGAGCAAATTCAGCAACTTCAGGCAGCAACAGCTTACGACCAAACCCTTACCACCACCAGAACCAATGGATGTTAGTTCTGGTTATAGTCATTTAAGAAAACCTATGACTACACAAACGAGACAGACATCGTACCTAAACAACGTCAATGTGTCTCAAGCTTACCATAATGATCTAGACGGATATTACCACGGACAAACACATGACAATGACTTCGAACAAAACTACACTTATCATCAAAATGATGATAATGACATGAACGATCTAAAAGACCAACAAAATAATGGTATTAGAACGGAATACGAAAATGTAATAGTTGATAATGAAAATTTTCATATGAATGCCTACCCACACCAACGGGATACTTAGATATTAACAAACATGGACACACATTACCCTATATTAACATATCCTCCCCATTTGGTAGACCCCTGAAATTTTTAATAGATACTGGAGCATCGTCATCATTCATAAACCCAGAATTTGTAAATGACGAAGAGTGTATGACTTGCAAACCAATTACAATCACAACAATTTTAACTAAACACTCACTGGACAAAAAAATTAAACTACCCTTATTTACGGAATTCAAACAAAAAGGAGATACAGAATTTTTTGTCTTCAAATTTCACAACTATTTCGATGGACTAATAGGATTGGACATATTAGATTTTCTCAAAGCTAAATAGACCTAGGTAACAAAACTCTAGTAACAAGTCAAGCCATCATACCTATTCATCTCAAACCCAATTTTACTTCTGAGAAATTCATTATTCCAAGCTCTTCCAGAGTTGTTATTAATGTACCGGTAGACACACAAAATGGTAGCTTTTTTCTCCCAAGGACTTTTTTGGGTTCCGACCTCTTTATTTCAGAGGGACTGTATCATTCTAAAAAGTGGTACAGCCTTGTGGAAATAGTTAATACTTCTGGACATGATAAAATTGCATACATTGAACAACCAATAAAGACGACACCATACAACGACCAGAATTACATCGAAGTTAATAACTTCAGTTTAGAACACAACTGTATGAATGATAATCATGACATTTTAGATTCGATAAGGACCGGTCATCTTAATAAAGAGGAAAAACAAGCTTTGCTGAAGGTTTGCAAATGCTTTGAAGATGTGTTTTTCAAGGAGGGAGAACAATTGACATTCTCGAATCAAATCAAACACCAAATAAGGACAACTGACGACAAACCCATTTTTACAAAATCATACAGGTACCCTTACATACACAAAGAGGAAATACGCAAACAAATCGATAAAATGTTGCAACAAGGTGTAATTAGAAGAAGTTTTTCACCATGGAGTGCTCCTATATGGATCGTACCAAAAAAATTAGACTCGAGCAATATACAAAAATGGAGACTTGTTATAGATTATCGCAAATTAAACGAGAAAACTGTTTCTGATAAATATCCCATACCCAACATAACTGACATATTAGATAAATTGGGGAGAAGTCTCTACTTCACAACTTTAGATTTAGCTAGCGGTTTTCACCAGATCGAAATGCACCCAAAAGATATTGGTAAAACAGCATTTTCTGTCGATAGAGGTCACTATGAATTCGTAAGGATGCCTTTTGGATTAAAAAATGCTCCATCCACTTTCCAAAGGGTAATGGACAATGTATTAAATGACTTGATCGGGACAGTCTGCCTTGTATATTTAGATGACATAGTTATATATTCAACTTCCTTAGAGGAGCACATACAACACTTGAAAAAAGTACTCGGTAAATTACGTACAGCCAATCTTAAGATACAACTGGACAAATCAGAATTCCTAAAGAAAGAATGTTCTTTTCTCGGACATGTTATTTCCACTGATGGTATTAAACCCAACCCTGATAAAATTCATGCCATAAAAGCTTTCCCCGTACCAAAAACACAAAAACAAATAAAATCATTTTTAGGACTACTAGGTTATTACAGGAAATTTATTCAAGATTTCTCGAAATTAACGAAACCCCTCACAGAATGTCTTAAGAAAGGGAGAAAAATAATATTAAACGAGAGATATTTGAACACATTTGCTACTTGCAAAAATCTTTTAATGAACGACCCACTGCTCCAATATCCTGACTTTTCAAAACCATTTAATTTAACCACCGACGCTAGCGACTTTGCTTTAGGAGCAATACTTTCCCAAGGACCAATAGGTAGTGACAAGCCTATATGTTACGCAAGTCGTACATTATCGAATAGCGAAATAAATTACTCGACGATAGAAAAAGAATTACTTGCTATCGTATGGGCGACAAAATATTTCAGGCCATACCTTTTTGGAAGGAAATTTAAAATAATTACCGACCATAGGCCCCTTACATGGATCATGAGTCTAAAAGAACCAAATTCAAAATTAATCCGCTGGAGATTAAAACTAGAAGAATATGACTATGAAATTATCTACAAAAAAGGAAAATTAAATACTAACGCAGACGCACTAAGTCGTATTAAATTAGACAATCTATCTGTAAATGAACATGTCGATATAAACACTAATTCAGTTGATAACATCTCAAACCATGGTACACAAGGAACAACAATCCATTCCTCCGACGAAAATGTTGACGATGGAATACCGATATCAGAAAGACCAATTAACGAATTTAATATTCAAATTATATTTCAAACTCAAATCGGTGGCTCACCAATAACCTTAGAAACAATATTTAAAAATAAAATACGCAAGACTATACGTAGAGAAAAGTACGACGAACAAACATTGACTAACATTTTCCAAATTTATATAACACCAAATAAAGTCTCTGCGCTTATGGCAGATGACGATACATTTAAATTAATTCAAAGCACCTACTCAAAATACTTTGCAAACAGCAAACTATTTAAGTTAGTACGATGCATGGACATTCTACAAGACATAAGAACCATTGATGAGCAAGACAAAATAATTAATGAATACCATATGAACCATAACCATAGAGGTATTCAAGAGACATATGCACACTTAAAACGAGAGTACTACTTCCCTTTCATGAAAAACAAAATACAAAATTGTATTAATCATTGTCATACATGCCAAACTTTAAAATATGACAGGAAACCACCAAAACCCAAATTTCAAAAACCTGAAATTCCCGAAAAACCACTGGATATTATCCACACAGATATCTATTGTATAAACAAGCGTAATATACTTACCATCATAGACAAATTTTCTAAATTTGCAGCCGCTTACTCTTTAGACTCTAGGAATAGCCTATCAATTCTGAAAAGTTTCAAACATTTCATAAGCCTACACGGCATACCCAAGAAAATTGTTTGTGATCAGGGCGCTGAATTTAATGCATCCATTATAAAAGATTTTTGTAAAATGCATCAGATAACCTTACATTATACATCATTTCATCAAAGTACAGGAAACTCTCCCGTAGAAAGATTACATTCAACCATTACCGAGACCTACAGAATAGTTTACGAAAAGTATAAGTCATCAGAAATACCACTAAATCACGACGAAATACTATTAGAAGTCATTTTTACCTATAACAACGCAATCCATAGTGCTACAAATTTAACCCCATTTGAACTCTTCTATGGTAGGACTTATAACTTCGAAAAGACATTAAGCTATAACTCTGAACATGACTACTTAAATAGACTACAAGAATTTCAAAATGACTTACACAAAATTATTAAAGATAAATTATCCATGGACACTGACAAACGTATAAAAAAACTAAACGCAAATAGGGAAGAACCAGAAGATTTAACTGAAAACCAGACAATATACAGAAGGGAATCAGGGAGGAACAAAATGACCCCTCGCTTCTCAAAGAGGGTAGTCAAGGAAAACAAGAAAGTGACGCTGATAACGTCAAATAACCAAAAACTACATAAAGCCAAAATTAAAAGAAAACGTCTTACATAAACTGACTTCTATTTGTCTTTTAGGTTCGTACCTATACAATCCGACGTCACAATAACAAACATAACGCAGACTCAGGGACTTATACCACTACAACTAGGCGATGCTAAATTAATCACAGACTTTCAACATCTAATCCATGTTATTAACCTTAAAACATATAACGACAATATTAACACTATAAAGCAAACTTTGGATCGAATAGAGGAGACAAGATTTACAGCATCACAACTTAGAACTACGAAACTGAAACTGAATAATCTCTCAGCCAAATTGGATATATTAACCCCAAATTATAGGAAAAAACGGGGACTTGTAAATGCCTTAGGATCAGCAATCAAATTCATAACGGGAAATATGGACTACAAAGATGCAGAAGAACTAAATAAAAACATTGACAATTTAACTAGAGGAAATACCCAAATAAAAACAACGCTTAAAAACCAAATGATGTTAAATAACAAAATGATAACAAGATTCGAAAACATTACCAATCACATAAATGAAGAACAAAACCTAATAGAACGTTCTATAATGATGATTCAAAACCAGACAAGAAATGCCATAAACCCCTCGGTTAATGCAATAATCCAAATGCAAAATTTACTTCAAATCAGTTTTAACATAGATATACTTACCGACCACCTTAATGATATCGCAGAATCAGTAGTATTAGCAAGGCTTAACACCGTCCCAAAATTAATATTAACTACTGACGAACTGAATGAAATACACAACATACTTAACAATGCAACGGACATTATATCACCAGAACATATATATGAATTACTACAACTGACAGCATATTATAACGACACAAACATAATATTTGACATACAAATTCCTATAATTTCTAATGAACTATTTAAATTATTACACATAATCAAAACCCCCATAAATAACACCTTAGAAATAATAACCGGTGAATACGCTTTAATAAACAATGATAACCTTTATCTTTTCGACAACCGATGCAAACAAATAGAACAAAAATTCTACTGCAACTATGAAACTCAATACGAAAGAAATAGAGATTGCCTAAAATCAATTTTGCTTAGAGAAGAAACGGTGGCATGTCACCTTAGAGACATAGGATTAACTACGGACATAATATATCCAGAACCAAATTACCTAGTGCTTATAAACCCTCCAATAGGAAACATAACCACAGTATGTAACAACGTAACTAAGAGTCTACCAATCAAGTCTTCCTCTGTTATTAATTTTAATGAATGCAAAATCTTATTTAATAATGTCTGGTATACAGATAAACCGAATATTCACCAAGAAAACATTAGCACAATAACCTTCCAAACTAGCTTCTCAAACAATATTACAACACTCTCCATAAGAGACGAACTAACATTACCCAAATTAGATCAATACAGATTCCAAAATAAAGCAAATATCGAATTTCTTCAAACAGACTCTGACAATTACAAAACAATTTCTTATTCCGCATTTGGTATAATTAGTTCTATAATCATAATATTATCAATAATATTAGTAATAAGAAAGCCTATAAAATTAATCTACTCCATAACCCACAACAACAATGAAGTTCTGGCTACAAATGATCCGAAGCCCCTTTGGCCCTCACTTCATTCTGGAGAGGGAGGAGTTACCTACAGCCACCAATAAACAACATTATTATTAAGTTCATTATTTTCAACCACAACCTCATTTATTAATAACATCATTATTATTAACATCATTATTATTAATATCATTATTATTAACATCATTATTAGTTACAACATTGTCATAAGCACCAAAGAGCTAACACCAATATTGTTGACATTATTTCGTCAGCAATAATTCTCCACTTCAACATCACAATAACAACACTAGTAATAAAACTACGACGGAAATAACCCAAAAAGAAATGTTTACTTTTACTGTACCCAATACAAATTTTTAGCTTAAGTATTTTTCTTGATAGCTCTAGATTTTATGTTTCTTTGTTCTTTGTTAACTCTAAGAAAAATCAATAATTGTAAAATCACTTAAATATAAGAATTTTTTGAATAAAGCATTAGTTGTATTTGGCATCTAAAACAGAATAATTCTTGTTTTCTTATTTGTCGGCGGTACGGAAGTTAACTCGCGTGCTGAGTGCGATGGTGCTGAGTGATGTTGGAATGTCCAAGGTCTGCGGCCAAAATGTTTGCGCGCCCAAAAACACGATCATTTTGTTTGTTTTCAAACTGCCCGACAACGAATGTTTTCTCATAGGAAAAATCCAAATTCGGAAGTTCACCACTTTCGGCCAAGCGGAGCAACTCTTTAGCTCTTTTGAGTCTAGTTTCTTTCTGTTGCGGTGTAAGTTCTTGCACTTTTTGGAATTTCAATGGCTTTATCCGCTGCATTTTGTTTAAAATCCTCACTGCCAATGTTTACTCTTCATCATGGGAAAATTTGACTTCTGATCTATTTCCATAGTTTAGGCATTGTGAGGAAGAAATACCTAAAATTCGAAAAACGCGTCACGTACAGGCCATATCTGTACCAATGAGAATATCAAATTATCGCCGATTTGGCTGAAAATTGAGACCGAAAATCAGGGGGTACTGTTTGAAAGGGGCTCTTCCAGAAAGTGAGCCAGCACAGACTATTTGTTAAGAGGAGTAAATCCCCACAAAAAAGAGAGTTCGATTTGTCAAATTTAGATCGTAAATCTTTTAAATGCGGAAAATCGGAAAATACCACCTAGAACACATTTGCAAATCGACCTACTTAACTTAAAACTACACTCTCGCAGTGATCCTAATACAGAAATTTATATTTATTTATGTATATATTTAAATACGGATTTTCAAATACCCCTCCTTATCTAAATGCCATATACCCTAACAAAATATTCTCCTCCTTAAATCCACCTTAATTCCCAAACTTGATTCTAATACAAAATTTCAATATTTAGTTCTATCAGTTTACCATGGTACCGATTTAAGTACTTTTTAGTACTTTTGCTGTATTAGTAACTTGAAACCATTTTGGTTCGTCCATCCAACACGACACCAGAGGTAATCTTCCCAAATTACCGAATCGATAACCATTTAGTACTTTTCGTACTTTTTAGTACGTATTTCCAAATCCACTTCCCCACTACAAAAATGTGATTTAAATATCAAATTTTAGATTTTTAACTCTATTCCTGCGGCCAAAATGTTTGCGTGCCCGAGGCTTTAATACTTTAATACGATAATATTTGGTATTTATTCTGATACCACGGTCGATTACTACGAGCTGTTATGGCAGCCCACGCCATCTCCGTGGCCGGCGCTGGAGTTCTGGTGGCCAACCGAAGGTGCACATTTTCAGCTGACCTCTTTGGCAATTAAACACGATCATTTTGTGTGTTTACAAACTGCCGGACAACGAATGTTTTCTCATCTGAGAAAACAAAATTCGGCAGTTCACCACTTTCGGTCAAGCGAAGCATTTCTTCAGCTCTTTCGAGTCTATTTTCTTTCTGTTGCAGTGTAAGTTCTTGCACCTTTTGAAATTTCAATGGCTTTACCCCGTTTATCTCATTTTGCAATATTTGCCGAATGGAATATAGAGATATGTTTAGCTCACAAGCCATTTTTCGGCCACTGAGATGCGGGTTTCGATCAAGTCGCTACTTTACTTTTCGAACCATTTCCGACGCTTGAAGTCCATCACAAATAACTGTTACTCTGGAAATTTTCTCACCAAAATGCTTTTGTACGCTTCTTAATAATATAATGAGCTGTCACTGGAGAAATTTTAACAGCTGTCACACGAGTGGCTTAGAAATGACAGCAGTCTGAAGTTGGTTGCGGTTTTTTCATCTTACCCAAAATAGCTATAGCTCCCATATATATTGTTCATCCGATTTGTTATATTTTTTATTTGTTATATGAAGCTCTACTAAATGTGCAAAGGGATATAGGGTCGTCACCGCCCGACTTTTAGACTTTTTTTACCGGTTTATAACTTCACTTGTCTCAATATTTTCGATCATATTATATCTTGTGTAAATATGATATATTTTATATATTTCCGTCCACTCCTTCTGCTACTTTCCACTGATAAAAATTTTAAAAATAATGAATAAAAAATAATGTATAAAAAATATACCCTCCTCCTTAGTATGGAGGGTATATTAAGCTTGTCATTCCGTTTGTAGCACCTCGAAATATACATTTTAGACCCCACAATTTAGCAATGTCCGTCCGTCTGTGGAATCACTCTAGCTTCCGAACGAAATGAAGTTGGATGATACAATTTTACTCAAATGTGTATTATATCTGCAGTACTTTTGGTATTTAAAATGGACCATGTAGGTCCACGTCTTCGTATAGCCCCTATATAACGGTACCTCCCGATATTCAGTATTTTGATGATTTTAGCTACATTATGCACCGAATTGTTTTTCAAGTTTCGCATTTGAATATTGTAATAGCTTGTGACAAAAGTTGCCTATGCGTCGTATAGACTCTAATATTCGGCTACATTCGGTATTTTTAAGAATTTAATAGAATTTTTAACGGATTTTTGTTTTTTTTTGAAAATTGTCAAAGTTCAAAATTAAGTCCAAATGGTCAGAGATGTGCACAAGGAATTGTACTTTTTTCGTTCATTCGTCCGTGCTGAGGATATATATCTGTCGGTAAATATACTGATACTTTCTAGCGCCATTTTTCTTTTCATATCCCACAAAATCTACAGCAAAATGAATTTCATAACACTGTGCAACGCCTCGACAACGCCAACATTAAGGAGATTTATTTGGTTGTTGCTCTTGTTGTTAACAATAAAAGTATTCTCAAGTTCGCATACGATATAGCTACGCTATGGTCGTTCGTGTTTCTTGTTGTTTCGGCTGTTGATGTCGATTATATAAAGGCAAACAACATTAAGAGCTAGCTGCTAGGAACCACTCACCCACACGCAAAACCAAAAAAAAAAAAAAGATCGTGATCATGATGTTACGCAGTACGCTATAATGAAGTTACGTTTTTATTTAACAGCTAAGTATGGCTATAAAAAATACGTAGAGAAACAAACAACACAAAAACTCAACACATTCAACTAACAGCGATAATGCATGAGGAGAGATATTGTAATGAGTTTCAAATAAAATAACGAAAAAAAAGCAAATACACCAATCGATAGGTTGTTTGCCGGGTTGATTAACGATAGAATCTAAAAAACAACGACCCACAACACAGCAACATCACATACATGTAAGTGACAACAACGAGTACAAAAGTACGTGGGTCATATAACCCAACTTATGGAGAATACCTTGAAAATAACAGATAAAGAATTCTCCATTGAAACGAGTAGGGTAAGTGTGCCTAAGTTCGGCATGTCCCAGTAGTCGGCACTTTTTATTTTTAAGCCCAAATAAATGAAACTATTATAATTAAATGTATTTTGTTTACTTCCAATATATTGTCTGCTATCTTTGTGTACAATTTCGCTAAGAAAAGATGATTTATTCTAATAAAAATAAAATGTGTGTCTGTGAAGGTCCTCAACAATCCATATTCTTAAGAAAAGTACAATAAAGACGTCGAATCAGTTTAACTAAACAAAAATATTATATTTTAATGAATTAATTTATTATTATTATTATTTATTCTTACGAAAAAATTGGTATGCCGACTGTTGGAAAATGCCATACCGACAATTGGCAAGTGGTGCCGACTACTGGCAAAAAAGCATTGTTTTAATAAAATTACAATTTTATGAAATTTAATAAAAAGTTTTTAAAACTTTATTCATTATTGCAAAAACTATACAAAATTTCGAATCTGAATAAATTAATTTTGTAATAATTGAAAAGTTACACTCAGAATGGTGAGCAATTCAAAACGCGAAAATCCTAAAAGTGCCGACTACTGGTACACTTACCCTATTCTCCGCAATACTCTCATTGAATGGGAACGGGTATTTAAGAATATCTCTGAGTTTATGGGCGATAACTATTGACATGTAGTATGTAAATATTTCATTCATACAAAGCAAAGGCATGTATGTGTGTTTGTATGCGCTGCATTGTAGTTGTTTTTTGTTGACATTATGCTCTTGCACTTTGCATGCTAATGCCTTGCCACTCACGCACTAAACTCTCGGAACCTTACTCACGAATACATTAATGAGTTGAGGTTGTTGCCGGTTTTTTGGGTTTTTCGTCGTTTCTTCTGTAGCAGATTCTTTTAACTCCTCCATGAATGTGTGTGTGAGTGTTTGTTTGTATGTAACGTTTACCCGAAGCCGCCGTACATTGACTTAATTATGAAGTCACCACCTTTGTCACTTTATTTCCCTAATGCCACACCGGCGCACATGGCCACATGGGAGAAGGTGACTATGGTAGTGTTAATGGATTTCTGTTTTCCAGTTGGTAGTAGGTAGCGAAGCAAATGACAAGATATTTCTTGAGTTCCCTAACAAGATTCTTGGCTTAATGTTGTGAAATATTTCAATGAATAAAAAGGCATGGAACGCCGAAAAGGAGGATGAATTCAACTGATTTGGAATTTCACGAATTGTTTCGCACAAATGCAACCATCTTTTGATGGCGACCGGAAACGTCAAATCTGACCCTAATAAAACATTAACAAGACCAAGCGAATTCTTAAGAATTTTTCAGAAAAAAAATGGTTAAAACGACGTTATGTTTGGCAGGACTGATCTTTTTATATACTGTGAACCTTGTGCAAACTTGATGTATGGTCAAATCAATTATTCTCCAAACTCCTCATACTTGAATGTTCTATTATGTGGGGGCATTTTTCTAGGGAAATTTATTCTGCCCCATATAATATCGAAAATTATGAAAATGTGTGAGTGCTATACCAAATAGTGGGCCTACATTAACCATAAAGAACAGAAGATTTGAAATATGGTTATATGGATGTGGACTTATATAGCTCATATTCTATACGAAATATCCTAAACATAATGCAAATTATTATTCACAACTCTCCGTCGAATAATATGGGTAGTCAAACTGATCACAAATATCTCCTTTATGGGATTTTTATGTTTACCTTCGGCCTAATCAAATCTTTTCTACCATTCACCATTAGCGAATGAAAAATTATGAAAATTTGCCCGAATACACCGGTTTCATTTTTTAGGCATTTTTTGCTTTCGAACGATCTTAAATGCTTATGTATTTAAAAAACTCAAAATTCCTACGAATTTTGGACAATACCGACATAAAAAAATTAGATGGACTAGTGTCGAACACCAATTAAGAAGTCTATAAAACAAATTAAAAACCAGTCAAAAACGGGCGGGCTGACTATATGATACCCTACACCACTGTGTGCATTTAGTAGAGCTCCCGTAACAAAAAAGTCTATATTGGGAATTTATGTGAAGTAGGTTATACCAACTATGAATCTTAGTTGAATGCGTACATGGCATTAAAGTAGTCACAATTTATGGACTATATCCGGCTCTGAATCGATTTTTAAACAATTTGATATGATCGTGATATGACTTCGATAAAAATTATATTAATTAATATGTATTGCTTCTGGGCTGAATTTCGTCGGAAGTGCCAAAATCCAGTCCATTTGGTCTGATATAGCCTGAAATTGGATAAAGATATGTATGGGAGCTATACCCAAATCTGAACTGATATTGATAAAATGTTAGGCACCTCTTTCTGAGCTGTACATGATATCTGGTGTCAAAGATCAGTGCTGTGTATACTACGCGTGTGTGGTAGTTTGACACCAAATCGGATGAAACGTAGTTACGGGAGCAATGGCTATATCTGAACCGATTTTCCGAAATTTGATGTACTTGCTTCTAGACTGAAATCGGTCGGATGTGCCAAAATTCAAGTCATTTGGACTTATATTGGCCATTTGGTGCACAATTAAAACGAAATCGGTTGAAGATATATGGGAGCTATATCTAAATCTGATTCAATTCAATTCACCAATTTCAATATGGTTCGTTCTTGGGTCAAACAAATATTGTTTGGAAAATTTCATCTCAATCAGATAATAAATGCGACCCGCATTTTGTTCAAAAAATACATGGACAGACGGACTGACATGTATAAATCGACTCAGAAAGTGATTCTATGAAGATCCTCAAAAGCAACTATGGGTTTATCACACTTCCTTCTCCCTGTTACAAACAAATGCACAAATACATAATACCCTTACCACTATGTGGTGTAGGGTATAAAAAACTAAACAAAAAATAGGCCAAATACGTCGAAATGTTAATATTTTATAATACCCTATTCTCCGTCCATCCATTGAAATAGAGATATTGATACAACATAAGACATGGCAAAAAATATGTCGACTTTTTGGAATAGTTTTGTGTTTATAAGAAAGAGTGGAACATAGATTGAGACTCCAGACTATCCGTGTGATATACTGCAATTCGCTGTACTTCTACGTTTCTAAAACTTTATGAAATCGATATCTTGATTCATTTTTTAACTAAACTGTGGATCATTTTTATACCCTCCACCATAGAATGGAGGATGTATTAAGTTTGTCATTCCGTTTGTAACACATCGAAATATACATTTTAGACCACACAAAGTATATATATTCTTGATCAGCCTGAAATTCTATGTCGATATAGCAATGTCCGTCCGTCTGTGGAAATCACTCTAGCTTCCGAACGAAGTGAAGTAGGTTGATACAATTTCACTCAAATGTATATTGTGTCTGCAGGACTTTTGGTATTTGAAATGGGCCATGTAGGTCCACGTTTCGGTATCGCCCCCATATAATGGTACCTCCCGATATTCGGTATTTTGATGATTTTAGCAAATTCATTCACCGGAATATTTTCAAATTTGGTATTTGAAGTTCGTAATAAATACTACAGTCTAAGACAGAAAATTGTCTGTGCAGGCCCACGTTTTCGTATGGCCACCATATAACGGTACTTCCCTAATTACGGTATTTTGGCAATTTTAGCGACATTATTCAACGGAAATGTTTCAAATTTGGCATTTGAAGTTCGTAATGAGTTCTACAGCCTAAGAAAGAAAATTGTGTGTGCATGTCCACGTTTTTCTATAGCCCCCATATAACGGCACCTCCCGATTTTCGGTATTTTGAGTAATTTAGCGACATTATTCACTGGAATTGTTTCAAATTTGGTATTTGAATACTACAGTCTAAGATAGAAAATTTTGTGTGCAGGTCCACGTTTTCGTATGGCCACCATATAGCGGTACCTCACTATTTTCGGTATTTTGGCGATTTTAGCGACTTTATTCAACAGAAATGTTTGAAATTTGGCATTTGAAGTTCGTAATGGATACTACAGTCTAAGAAAGAAGATTGTCTGTCCACGTTTTTCTATGGCCCCCATATAACGGCACCTCCCGATTTTCGGTATTTTGAGTAATTTGCGACATTATTCACCGGAATTGTTTCAAATTTGGTATTTGAAGTTCTTAATGAATACTACAGTATAAGACAGAAAATGTTGTGTGCAGTTCCACGTCTTCTTATAGCCCCCATTTATATATATATATTTGGTATTTTTATGATTTTAGCGACATTATTCATCGGAATTGTTTCAAATTTGATATTTGAAGATCATAATAGATACTACAGTCTAAGACAGAAAATTGTTTGTACAAGTCCACGTTTTAGTATGGCCCCCATATAACGGTACCCCCCGATAATCGGTATTTTAATGATTTTAGCGACATTATTCACCGATTTTTTCAAGTTTCGCATTTGAATATTGTAAAGGCTTATGACAAAAGTTGCCTATGCAGGTCCACGTCGTCGTTTAGTCCCTAATATGACGGCTATTGGTATTTTTAAGATGTTAACAGAATTTTTAACGGAATTTATTTTTGCCAAATTTGTACCAAATCGTGGAGGGTATTCAAAGTTCGGCCCGGCCGAACTTACAGCTTTTTTACTTGTTACACCCTCTTCCTTAAAAAGGAGGGTATATTAACTTTGTCATTCCGTTCGTAACATCCCTAAATATCCGTCGTAGACTCCATAAAGTATATATTCATAAACAGAACAATTTGTATTGCGTCTAGGAGAGTTGGTATTAAAAATGAGATATATCGGTCCACGTTTTGATACAGCCGCCATATAATGGTACCTCCCAATATTCGGTATTTTGATAAATTTCGCCATTTTTTTTTCCTTATGGGTTCTACACCTGTGGCGGAATATAGTATGTATAGGTCCATGTTTTCGTATTTTGCCACATTTTTCTTCGGATTAGTCTAAAAATTAGTATTTGTATTATAATGGGTTCTCGCTCCGGCGGCAGAAAATTCCTATAGCGCACATATAACGATACCCACTTTATGTTTTTTTGAAAAGTTTACCAGCATTATCCCAACGGTCGTACTGGAATTTGTAGTTTAAAGTGAAACACGTTTGAATTCTTTTTTGTAAAAATGTTTTCTTTACATAAAGATTGAGGATATTAAAAGTTCGGCACTTCATGTTTTTTACATGTTTTAAATTGTATTTACTTGTTCCAAATGATCACACATTTCCTATTTATAACATATTTTTAATGTTTTAAATCTTTATAGTGGAAGTTACAAAAATTCTGTGCATCCGTAATGGATTGATAGGTAGTGCATATTTGCCAATTTTCATATCTTCGTCTCTCTCTCTCTTTTTTTAATGGAAAATTGTTAGTTGTTGTTAAAAATAGTTCGATTTTATCCAATTTAGTTGTTATTTTATTTTTATTTCCAACCTTTGCACAAAGAGTACCTCCTGATTTGACCCCATGTCGAATCTCTATTCAATAGTTTTTTATGTAATTAATTTTGCAACTCCGCTCATCCTTCTCTGGTCAGCGATATTGCTTATCAAACAATTTTCGATTACGTCAACGTTCAATTGTAATCATGGATCAATCAAGCTCAACAAACGCAACAAAAAACAAAAGTTTATTCAAGTAATGTGTTGAAGGTCACCATCGGACTGTCATACCGTCATCAAAACTGCTCATCGCTATCATTAAATATCTGAAGCTGAAACAGACAAAAGAGCCAGCTATTACACGTGTTAATATGCCACCGGACAATAACGATGCATTGGTGTTCAGCGATACCGAAGAAAAAAGACCGAGCAGCGTAAACAATGAATGGACCAAATACTCACATAAAATGGAATACGAAAGAGGATAGACCAACCACATCACCAGCAGCAATAACAACAACTACAATGGGCATGTGGACAGACATATTTCACACCATAATTCCCGTTAAGGTTTCATATCATCAACGTTTTTTTTTGTTTGTTTGTTTTGTTTTGCCCTGCTCTTCTTTCTCTGCACCCCTCCGGAGTGCATTGAGCGGCAAGGGCTACCAAGAAACAGAAATAATGAACATGAAAACAAATAAGGCAAACAGTTGCACTAATTTCAAATGAGAAATATAAAACTACAACAAAAACAACATTTATTATTGGATCCAAGAAAAAAACAGACTGAGTAGCCGACAATAAAACAACAACTACAACGGCAACTCAGATTGGCAGAACGAATATGCATCGAAGCAGAAATAACTTCCCACCTCAGATGTGCGTGGCAGTGTGTTAACACATTTGCCCCTCTCCTCTACGAAACTGGGCAACTGTTTGGCCACCAGTCAGGCCTTTGGGTGAAACACGGCCTAATATCCACTATTATCTGTTAAGTGCAACAAGTCAAGCAGTAAGGGAGATCTTCTCATTACTTGAATACCTATTTGAAATACACTGGGGAAAACGTTTAAAATTTATTTATTTATATTATTTTATAATATAATTTATATATATTTTATTTCTTAAATATTTTTAATTCTTTCCATATACTGTGTATATATAATGTATGTAATAATTGAAAAGCAGAAAGTTCGGCCGGGTCAAGGACTCTCCACCATTTGGAAAGAATTTGGAAATTAAAAAAAAATAAATAAATAAATAAATAATAATAAAAAAATAAAAATACCGAATATAGTGAGGTACCATTTTTTGGGGTCTATATGAAGGCGAGCACCTGCACAGACAATTTTCTGTCACAGGCTGTAGTACCCATTACGAACTTCAAACGCCAAATTTGAAACATTTCTGGAGAATAATGTAGCTAAAATCATCAAAATACCGAATATAGGGAGGTACCGATATTTGGGGGCTATACGAAGACCTTGATCTGCATAGACAATTTTCTGTCACAGGCTGAAGTTCTCATCAGGAACTTCAAATACCAAATTTGAAACAATTCCGGTTAATAAAGTCGACAAAATTAACAAAATACCGAATATAGGGAGGTACTATATAATGGGGCTATACCAAAACGTGGACCTGCACAGACAATTTTCTGTCATAGGCTGTAATATCCATTATTAACTTAAAATGCCACATTTGAAACAATTCCGGTAAATAATGTCGCTAAAATTATCCTAAATACCGAATATCGGGATGTACCGTTTTATGGGGGCTATATGAAGACGTGGAACTGCACACACAATTTTCAGTCATAGGTTGCAGTATTCATTACGAAATTCAAACACAAAATTTTAAACAATTTCGGTAAATAATGTCGCTAAAATTATCAAAATACCAAATATCGGGAGGTACCGTTTTATGGGGGCTATATGAAGACGTGGACCTGCATAGCCAATTTTCAATAATAAAAGTCCTGAGAACAAACACATATTTGAATAAAATTTCATATACCTACTTCAACTCGTTCGGAAGCTAGAGTGATTTCTACATGCATACGAACGGTTATGGTTAAATCGACATAGAATTTTATGCTGATTAAGACATAAAAAAAACGGCAACAAAGTCAAACGCCATATTTTTTACATTTTTTTAATGTTATTGAATGAAAGCAAAAATGTTCGGAAATAGCACCAAATTTTAGAATAAGTTTAGATTTGTTGGTCACCTTTGGCATGAGTTATGGCTTTCAAACGGCCAGTGAAACCGTCACACGGTGCCCGAATGTTGCTCTGCGGTATTTCGGCCCATTTCCAGCGAAGCGCTAGCTTGAGGTGATCGACACTTTGATATTTTTTAGTGCCAACCTTGATTTCCAAAATACTCCAGACAAAATAGTCCGGAGATATTGGTGGCCATTGTACAGTACCCGGAGATATTGGTGGCCATTGTACAGTGGAAATGAAGCGTGGAACCTCATTTTGTAACCATTCTTGGGTGGCGCTTGAGGAGTGCGATGGCGCTGAGTCCTGTTTCAATGTTCAAGGTCTGCTGCCAAAATGTTTGCGTGCCTAAGGCTTTAATACATCCTCCACAATATTTTCGTGATAATATTTGGTATTTATTCTGATGCCACGGTCGATAAATACGAACAGAGAGCGACCTTCGGCTGTTATGGCGGCCCAAACCATCACCATTGCCGGCACTTAAGTTCTGGTGCCCAACCGAAGGTGCACATTTTCAGCTGTCCTCTTTGGCAAGTAAACACGATCATTTTGTTTGTTTATAAAGTGCTGGACAACGAATGTTTTCTTATCGGAGAAAAATCAAATTCGCCAGTTCACAACTTTCGGCCAAGCGAAGCAACTCTTTAGCTCTTTTGAGTCTATTTTCTTTCTGTTGCGGTGTAAGTTCTTGCACTTTTTGGAATTTCAATGGCTTTACATCGAGTTCATTTTTTAATATTTGCCGAATGGAATATTGTGATATGTTCAGCTCACGAGCCATTTTTTGGCCACTGCGGCGCGGGTTTCGATCAAGTCGCTTCTTTACTTTGCGAACCATTTCTGCTGATGTTGTATTCTGTATTCTTCTGTCCACTTCCTTGACATCACGGTAACGAGCGATGGCACGAGACACAAAATATTTATTCCCATTTAAATGCTGGAGTGCTCTAACGGTAGCCACTTGTGGTTTTCCATCCAAATATAAAGAAATCAGACTATCACGCTTAAATTCCATAGCGAATAATTTTTATACCCATCACCACAAGGTGGTCAGGGTATTACGTCTTTGTGCATTTGTTTGTAACAGGCAAAAGGAAACGAGATAGACCCATAGTTCCTTTTGATGATCTGCATAGAATCACTTTCTGAGTTGATTTATGCATGTCAGTCCGTCTGTCCGTCCGTCTGTCCATGTATTTTTGTGAACAAAATGCAGGTCGCATTTATTATCCGATTGAGATGAAATTTTCCAAACAACATTTGTTTGGCCCAAGGACGAACCCTATTGAAATTGGAAATAATCGGTAAAAATTTAGATATAGCTCCCATATATATCTTCGCCCGATTTGCCTTTTATTGTGCACCAAACGTGTAATATCAGACCGAATAGTATGGAATTTTGCACATACAACCAAATTAGGCCTGAAAATAAGTATGACAAATTTGATCGAAATCGGTTCAGATATAGCTATAGCTCCAATATATATTGTTCATCCGATTTGTTATTTTTGTCCCCCGCAGCCGTAATATGCACTCTGTAACAACAATATTTAGAGAAATATGTCAAATACAGCTTAGAAATACCTTTGCTAAATTTTAGCGAGATCGGTTCAGATTTGGATATAGCTCCCATATATAACTTTGTCCGATTTACCTTTTATTGTGCACCAAACGTCTAATATTTGCCCAAATGGGATGGAATTTGGCACATACGACCGAATTGAGTCTAGAAGGTAGTATGCCAAATTTGGTGAAGATCGGTTCAGATATAGTTATAGCTCCCATAAATATTGTAATTCATCCGATTTGTTGTATTTGTTAGCCACAGCCGTAATATGCACCCCGTAACAACGATACTCAGGGAAATATATCAAATACAGCTCAGAAATATCTTTGCCATATTTTATTGAGATCGGTTCAGATTTGGATATAGCTCCCATATATATCTTTATCTGATTTCAAATTAATTTTGCACCAAATGAGCAATACAAATCCGAATCTAAAAGATGCAAATGCTTCGGCATATTTAGTCCTTTGAATTTTAAATTATAATGATTGAATTCTCCCATAAAATTGTTATGAGGAGCTCAACTAAATTAGCAAAGTGGTGTAGGGTATCATAAAATCGGCCCCGCCCGACTTTAGGACTTTCTTTACTGGTTTTTCATTATAAATTCTCTCGGTGTATTCCATTCATTTTCTTTGATTGATGGGTGGCCAAAGACAACACCACCATTCCACCTCACTTTTTGGTTAATATTCAAATTCCACAAAAAAAAAAAAAAAATCATAATAAACTGAAAATGACCGAAAATTCATACATAAAAATCTAACTTTAACTACTGACGGCTGGTGGCATCATTATTTTAGGTTTTTGTTGTTTTTATGCTGTTGCACCGCTACGACAAGGCCTTGCAAAGAGGGGACGATGGTGTTATTACGTTTCGTTACTTTTTTACGATGGTCTATTGCGGTTTGTTTCTTTTTTCTGTATCCCACCCCTACCGTCAAGATCGAGATCACTCGCCATGACAAGATAGAAGCCCATTTAGTGAAGAAGATGATGACTGTGATAAGCTGGCTAGAGTTAGCCGCCTGTAATGTGATCTGGACACACACTGGAAAATAAACAAACCATGACGACAAACTTGTACTCATTCTAGTGCAGCGGTATGGAGGACAGAAGAAAAGGGTGGCGAAGTAACTTCACTCGACGACCGGTAGTAGCATTAGAAGCTGTATTATTATATAGTAGTACTACGTTGCGGTGATGATGATGATGATGACGACTTTGAGGGTCCAGCACCCCACTCTTTACATCAATGTCGTACATGATCGTCAAGTACTCGTTGGAAGTGTAGAAAAGCTGGGGAGAGTGCATTAACGATGAGAAGAGTGTGAATATTAGGAAGATGATTTAACAGGCGGTTCTTATGTGTTTTCTTCGTGATTTTTTGCTGTTGTTGAGGAAGAGCAGTGGAGGGTTATTGTAAGGGGCTGTAAAGAAACTTTTTAAAGATGGCACACAAAAACTCAAGAAGACTGTGAAACATTATTTAAAAGGATTTATTTCCAAAAACATATGGGTTACGAGTTAGCTGATTGGGAGTCATCAGTTTGAGATCCGGAAATCCTCTTCTTTCAGCTATTGTTTTCCCGTATAAAGACTGTAGGAAGACTTTTGTTGTTCCATAGGAAAACGCTTTTTCCTCCATAGGAAGACTGTTGGTCTTCCATAGGAAGACTGTTGGCCTTCCATAGGAAGACGGTTGGTCTTCCATAGGAAGACTGTGAGTATTCCATAGGTCTCCCATAGGAAGACTGTAGGTCTTCCATCGGAAGACTGTTGGTCTTCCAAAGAAATACCTTTGATCTTCTATAGGTAGCTGGAGGACTTTCATAGAAAGCCTGTTGGTCTTCTGTAGGAAGACTGTAGGTCATCTATATGAAGACAGTAGGTCTTCTATATGAAGGCATATGAAGATAGTAGGTCTCCCATAGGAAGGCTGTAGTTCTTCCATAGGAAGACTGTAGTTTTCCATAGGTAGACTGTAGTTCTCCCATAGGAAGACAGAAGGTCTTCCATAGAAAGACAGAAAATCTTCCATAGGAAGATTATAGGTCTTCCAAAGGACTATTGTAGGTCTTCCATAGGAAGATAGTAGGTCTTTCATAGGTAGACTGTTGGTCTATCATAGGAATACTGTAGGTTTTCCAAAGGAAGACAGTAAGTATTCCATAGGAAGACAATAGGTCTTCTATAGGAGGACAATAGGTCTTCCATAGGAAGACAATAGGTCTTCCATAGGAAGACAATAGGTCTTCCATAGGAAGAATTTAAATCTCCATAGGAGGAGAGTAGGTATTCCATGAGAGACTTTAGCTGTTCCATAGGAAGACAGTTGGTCTTCTATTGAAAGACTGTAGGCCTTCCGTAGGAATGATCTACGTCGTCGATCTACGTAGGAATGATCTACGTCGTTCGTAGGAATACTGTTGGTCTTCCATAGGTAGATTCTAGGTCTTCCAAAGGAAGACTACTGGTCTTCCATTAGGAAAAATGTAGGTATTCTATAGGAGAACTGTTGGTCTTCCATAGGAAGATAGTAGGTCTTTCATAGGAAGACAGTAGATCTTCTGTAGGAAGTTAGTAAATCTCCATAAGAAGTAGGTATGTGTCCATAAGAAGACATTTTGTTTTCCATAGGAAGATAGTAGGTCTTGCATAGGAAGACTGTAGGTCTTCCATGGGAAGACTATGATCTTCCATGGGAAGACTGTGATCTTTAATGGAAAGACTGTCGGTCTTCCATGGAAAGATTATAAGACTTCCATGGGAAGACTGTAGGTTAGGCCGAGTGGCTTCCTATGGAAGACATACGATCTTCCCATGGAAGAACTAAAGTCTTCCCTTGGAAGTACTAAAGTCTTCCTTTGGAAGACCTACAGCCTTCCTATGGAAGACCTATAGTCTTTCCATGGAAGACCTACATTCTTCCCATAGAAGACTCCCATGGCAGACCAACAGGCTTCCCATGGCAGACCAACAGGCTTCCCATGGAAGACTTTAGGTCTTCCCTGGGAAAACTATTAGTCTTTCATTGGAAGACTGTAAGTCTTCCATTGGAAGACTGTAAGTCTTCCATTGGAAGACTGTAAGTCTTCCATTGGAAGACCGTATGTCTTCCTTGGAAGACTGTAAGTCTTCCAGGGGAAGACTGTTGGTTTGCCATGGGAAGACTAAGTCTTCTATGGGAAGAATGTAGGTCTTCCATGGAAAGACTATAGGTCTTCCAAGGGAAGACTTTAGGACTTCCAAGGGAAGACTTTAGTTCTTCCATGGGAAGACCATGTGTCTTCCATAGGAAAACTCTCGGTCTTCCGTTGGAAAATCCTACGTCACAATATTTCTTCAATACCCCTTAAATTCAATACCCCTTTAACTTCCATCGATCGACTGTTGTTAGCACCAAAGTATGACGAGAGCTTCTGTGTGGGCTCTTAACTCTTCTTTGGTTGTTGTTATTGTTTTTTTTTTTTTTTCGAATAAAAAAAGGAAACTTGTTGCAAATACTCTGGAGCATGGTAAGACCGGTTTACTACGGCCAAAGGCAAATCGAAAATCTCTGAGAAGTGTCAATACTCTAATACCAAGTGGTCTTATAAGAGAAAATATATAAGCCATTCAATGAGAAGAAGAAGGGGTTACAACTGAGAGTCATAACAGAGCTATGGTGGCTTGTGTCTAGTGTTGTTGTTGTTGCTGTTGCTGTATGTGTTGTCTTGTTAAGACTCTGAACAAGTTGTGAGCGAGTAGTACGGCTACTGCCAGTTGTTGACGGTTTTCGTCTTAACGTTTCAAGCAAAAGCCTCAGTCTGAGCCAGGTTGGTGTAGCGAGCACAACATATTACGTGTGTATCTTTCAACGTGCGCGTTTCATTTTTGTTTGTATCTTTTAAGCCGGGAAACTCTTTTGGTGTGTGTTTTTAGAGTTTTCCATCTCTTCCGTTTGATCGTCGCATTCGTTGTTGTTGTCGGTTGTTCGGTAGCCCTCTGTGTGTGTCGGTGGCCATTGTGCAAAACAGAAACATGAGTTTATGCTGAAAATAAAAACAAAATTGCCAAACAACTAAATTAAATCTTTTCAATTTGCCATCTCAAAATTCTCAATTTTAGATTAAAATTCAAATAAGAAAAAAACCCAGAAATTACAACAAAAAATAAAGGTGTGTGTTGAAATATAAGAAATTAAATATTTTAAGCTTCTTTGATTTGAATTTGGTTTAATCCAAAAAAAAAAAAAAAAACAGGAAATATTTTTGTGTGTATAATTTTGAAAGTGCTAACAAATTGCCAAGCATTTTTGTTAAAATTGTTTTGCATGTAGTTGTGAGAGGCTGCTTTGCAAAATGTCTTATACTTTGGGCGATTGCGTTTATATCTGTCTCTGGTGGTATATGTGTGTGTGTGTGCGAGTATGTGCCTTAGTGCTGGTGTGCTAACCTTGCTTTAAAGCAGGGCTGTTTAGCTAACTCGTTGTCGTCGTCTTGGGATTTTTTGCTCACCACAAAAATCAAGTTATAAAAAAAATCAAACAAAACGAAAACAACAAAAACAAGAAAAGTTCAAATTGTATGATATCATATTGACAAAAAAAGTTTTAGGTGAAGAATTTGAAACAAGTCAATGAATTGAAAAAATATAATATAGATTAATATAAAAAATATATTATTTCTTAAAATATAAAAATAATATATCTAAAAAAAACTTTAAAACTCCGTATTTTTGATTGAGCAATTCTTTGCGTGCTCTTTATTCAATAAAAAAAACATAACATGCCAACATAACAAAAACAAAATTGAGACATAATAATACACATTGCAAAGTAAAGCATTGTTGCCAATATCCAATATTCGTGGTCTTATTTAAGAATTGGAAATATCAGAAGTCTCTTTCATAAATAAATCTTGGGAAAACCCCATGATATTTGTTGTGAAATGAGTGGAGAAAGAAAACCAAAAAAAAAAAGGCGCTTGTGTCTTAAGTCTTTCTGCAAAAATTGACGAAACACGTTTGTTGCTTAAGTCTTTTGTTATTATGGATTATTTTTGATGTGATATTCTGACGCAAAGTGATAAGTATTATTTTTAAATGATATATATTTGATTTGCCACATACAACACAATGCCCGCTGGGAATTATTTTGAAAAAAAAATTTAAAAATAATATTTAAATGTTCACATCATACATTTTTCATATTAAAACCTCTGCCAACATAATGAAGGTCAGAAATATGAAAAAATTAATGTTTTTTTAAATTTTTTTTATTGTTAGGTTTGGAGACAAATTTCTAAATAATAATATGGGGATATGTGATGTGCTGAAGTCAATATTGATGATAGTCTTTAAATATTTATTTTCCAAACAATTAGCCTTCTTATAACCAGTCTTCATTTTATAATAACAGCCAAAATGTCATAGAGAATCACATGAATGTCTCCATCAATATGTGTGGAATTTATTTTTTTCAGGAATGATGGCAAAATGAATGTACCCTTCATTTTGTGGTAGACTTTGAGAAGATTTTTGCCTTTAATAGGAAGATGGTTATTTTTCATTGGAAGACGGTTGACCTTTAATAGGACGGCTTTTTTACACCCTCCACCTTGAAAAGTAGGGTATATTAACTTTGTCATTCCGTTCATTCATTAAAGCATATATATTCATGATCAACATAAAATTTTAAGTCGATTTAACGATGTCCGTCTGTCTGTTTCTTCGTCTGTCTCTTGAAATCACGATATAGCCCACATTATTTGACGTAGAGCTTCAAAATTTGGCAGAAGAATTTATATTGTATATAGGATCGTTGGTATTGAAAATGAGATATATCGGATCATGTTTTGGTATAGTCATCATATAAGGGTACCTCCCGAAATTCGTTGTTTTAATAATTTTTTTTCCACATTTTGTCATTGATTTGTCTAAAAATGGGTATTTGTGGCTCTTAACGGGTTCTACCTCCGGTAGCGGAACATACTATATATAGGTCCACGTTTTGGTATAGCCGCCATATAACAGTACCTCCCGATATTCGGTATTTGGATGATTTTCGCCAAATTTTTTTACGGCTTTGTCTAAAAATTATTGGTATTGGTAAGTCATAATAGGTTCTAACTCCGGTGGTGAAATATTGTATGTAAGGTCCACGTTTTTGTATAGTCCCCCGGGAAATACCGTTATTCCCGATATTCGGCATTTTGATGATTTTTGCCACATTTTTTCACGG
Source organism: Musca domestica (assembly GCF_030504385.1). Taxonomy (NCBI): domain Eukaryota; kingdom Metazoa; phylum Arthropoda; class Insecta; order Diptera; family Muscidae; genus Musca; species Musca domestica. The sequence continues at coordinate 3,974,302 of NW_026712340.1, read as the reverse complement.
ATTTGTCTAAAAATTGGTATTTGTAGTTCATAATGGGTTCTAGCTACGGTGGCAGAACATTGAATATTTTGGTCCATATTTTCTTAAAGTGCACGTATACGTATACCGATATTCCGTATTTTGACAATACTATTTACATTTAGCTACGAATTTCAAATTTGGTATTTAAGAAGATTTGGTAGATGACAATCCTTAAAGTATAAAGTTGTCTACAGATGTTCCCGTTTTGGTGTAGCCCCCATATAACGGCTTCGTCCACTTTATGGTTTTTTGAAAAGTTTAACAGCATTATTCTGAAGGTCTTACTGGTATTTGTAGTTTAAAGAGGAAGACGTTTGAATTCAGATATTTATATATATATATATATATATATATATATATATATATATATATATATATATATATATATATATATATATATATATATATATATATATATATATATTTTCTTTACCCAATGGTGGAGGATGTTAAAAGTCCGGCCCGAAATACTTAATGTTTTTTTACTTGTTTTTAGTAACAGAATAATAAGAAATTTATTTGGGAGAAAAAAGTGATATTTTCTCCTGAGGAGAATATATAATTATTTTATTTTTAACAAGACCAGAAAGCATTCCATATCGTAGAAAAGACCAAAACAACTCTTAAAAGACCAGAATGTGATATTCTTTAGAAAAAATCATAATGTGGTTTTTATACCCTACAACACTATGTGTTGGGGGTATTATAAGTTTGATTGGGACAGAATTTATGGAACACCTCGAAATATTGGTTTCCCATATAGGAAAGTATATATGGATCTTCCTAGCTCGCCGAGCTGAGTCGATCTAGCTATATATGTCCGTCCGTCCGTCTGTCCGTCTGTCCATGTTAATTTGTAATCACTCTACAGGTCGCAATTATGGCCCGATCCTAACGAAATTTGGCACGAAGATGGGGTTAGGGTCAGAATAGAAGCCTATTTCTTTTGGAGATGATCGCCAAATGTTTAGGTGTTGAAATGGACCAAATACTGAAAAAATGTCGGATTTTGCAGTAGCTATACAGGTCGCAATTATAGACCAATCGACGCGGAATGTAGCTAGAGTTTAGGGCGGGGAAGAAGCCTACCAATTTGGGTGGTCATCGGATAATATTTAGCGGGTAAAATAGACCATATCTTTTGTGTTGAAAAAATTTTCATTAAACCGCGAATATTTTAAATCCCGGCGAAATCACAAAGCCATGACAAGGTTACTTCAGATCTTTACATTGATGTTAAGATCCAACAAATCGGATATATAGCAAAATATGTGCGATATATATGACTATCAAAGAAGATATGCTTGAAAGATCTCATATATGTCGAGAACGGCTGAACTGATTTCGACAGTTCTCATTAATTCAGAATGGCCTCTTGGCAGGAAAGAAAAAACGTCTAAAAAATCGCATAAACATATCTCTCTAAAGATGAAAATATTGATTTTGTAATATTTTCTCATATTTTTTCAATTTTGTCATATTTCCATTTTGAATTAAACATTTGGTAATATTTCTACAGCTAACAAAACTAAGTAGTTAGGATATCAGGATATCATATACAGATCGCATTTATGGCCCGATCCTTATGAAATTTTGAATGGGGATAAGATGAGGGTCAGAATAGAACCCTACTCTTTTTGGAGATAATCGCCATATATTTAGGGGTTGAAATGGACAAAAAAAACTGCAAAATTGTCAGCAGGTCGTAATTATTGCCCGATCCTCACGCACATTTGAATGGTGGTTACCGGACATTGCAAAAGCCAAGCAGTTTTGGATGGCCATCCAAAAATATTCAATGTGTAAAGGAGTTTGCCAACTTTTGTAGACAAAATACGAAAATGTCCATTCCAGTGACTTTTTGGAGAATTCACAAATACAGGAAAGACGCACTTCTGACTATTTCGTTAACGCAGATTTCGTTGAAGAATATAGTCAAATGTCTGTATCTCATATAGATGCGTTTCAGTCAAAAGGCAATAATAAATGTTAATCTTTTGCCACTTCTTAGAGATTATAGGTCTTTGGGAAATATTGGTTCTAGATCTAGGAAAACCATTTACGTGCAACATCTACCAATAAATTGGAAATGAGCAAATTAGTTTAAGTTGCTATTATTCGAAAATTAGAGAACGAAACCTGATGGTTTTCTTTTATTATTTGTCACAATATCTTGTGGAATTCTTTCGAGTATCTCGCCTATATAAACTGTATCATTTATTATTGTGTTGTAGGGTATTCAACGGTCGGCCCCGCTCGGCTGTAGCCTTTGCTTACTTGTTTTTAGTATGTTATCTGTATCCTGTAAAAAACAGTGCGTTTTCTTCAAAGGAATATTAGGAATAAGGAGGTTTTTTATTGAGACTCAAATTATCATAATCGTTTCTAGATTAATTCAAGGTAACTGGTTACTGTCCTTTTTAAGATCAATCTAAGCGATAATTGATCACAGTTGAACTTCCTGTGCTTTTACAACTTTAACCTAAAGTTTTAGTTTTCTTTTTGCTTCAGGATCATTTTTTGAAGCAAATAGATTCAGGATCGCCAGAGATGACCAGAAAAAATATATATTGTTCCACTTCTGAATATAAATTGGTTTTCTTTTGAAAAAGAAGAATGACATTCTCCCAATGACGAACAATTGTTTGTCTGCTCTAAAAAAGAACTTGGTTTTTTGTTTTAGAAAATAAATATTACGCCTCCTAGACTGGATTCTTTCTATAGACCGCTGGTAACTTTTCTGTGTTTTACAACAACGATTTGTTTAGTGTTGATTTATAAAATTTGTTTAGGTAATCCTAATGGGAATTACCACACACACGCCCTTAAGTCAAAGGTCAGCGACCCATTGTCAAATACACCAATCACATAATATTATTGGGAATTAAACATGCTGTTTATTTGTATGTTTAACACGCATTATACATGCGATAGGAAAACCCCACTTAAAATTCCATTCACCTGTTACATATTTTTCCAAACCACTTTAGAAAGAATATCGACAGTAGGAGAATTTTTAAAAACGCTAGACTCTCTCTTGATGAGGTAGCGTTCTTAAATAAGACTATGTTGAGGTATCGCTGTGTTGGTAGGGATTTACATAAATTGAAGTCATATGTGTAACAAAATACTGTTTGGGAGAGGCTAACACGATTTTTCAGATAACAAAAAAAAAAAAAAAAAACAGAAAAGTGTAACTGAATTTTTTAATTCTAAAATGTTCACAAATCTCCAAAGAACTCGGAAAATCGTTTATAGAAGCTGCCCTCTGACTTTCTATAAATAATTTTGTAATTTTGAAAAAAATCTTTTTGCAGAGCTCCAGCAAAAGCTTTATAGAAATTCTTTTTTATTTTGGTCCTTTTAAAAGTCCCTATGTTTTGATTTTCAAATTACCTATTTTATGAGATCTCAATTTCAATAAACGCGGATTTTAAATTAAATTAAATTAAATCTTTTAATTAAATTTTCAAATTTAAAAAAAATATGAAATTTGTTATGAGAAATAAACGATAACATTGCCTTACCAAAATTTATTAAGTATTAATTTTTTTATTGAAAAAAATTCAAGTAAATCCGTTGGTTTCCTCACACTAGCTTTTGGCGAACTACTTAATTCATTAAAACCTCATTTCCCCTTTTTTGGCGGCTTTTGTTTTATTTATTTATTTTTATGTTTTATTTTGGAAATATCATGACTGTTGTGATTATTTAATATTAATTTCGATTGAAACACGAAAACACACTTATGTGAATTTGATTGGTAAATTGGCATGTTTGTTGCTTAAGTCTTTCGTTTTACCAAAGCGAAATAGAGAAAGAGAGAGAGAAGTGCCCAAATAAATCGAGTGGATATTTGAAATCATGCATTTTAAATGCAATACTCAATTTCAAAATATTGTATATTACCAACAGTTTCAGTAAAATTCGACTCTAACGGGTTTTGAAAAGGCATACTGCGAAATTCAGTTCTTTTTTGGAAAAATGTTTTTTTCGAATATTCAAAACAGTTATTTAAATAAACAAAGGGTTAATAGAAACTCAATTAAATTCATATAGCAAATAAAGCAAAAAATTTTTCTTTTTTTGGCAAATTAATTTTTTAATGACCATTTTTTTTTTGTAAAAAGTCAGAATAAACAAGTAAAAAAGTTGTAAGTTCGGCCGGGCCGAACTTTTAATATCCTCCACCATTTGGTACAAATTTGGCAATTTCCAAAAAATAAAACCCGTTAAAAATTCTGTTAAAATCTTAAAAATACCGAATGCTTATACGACGACGTGGGCCTGCATAGGCAACTTTTGTCATAAATTATTACAATATTTAAATGCGAAACTTGAAGAAAAATTTGTTTATAATGTAGCTAAAACCGAATATGGGGGGTACCGTTATATGGGGGCTATACGAAGACGTGGACCTGCACAGACAATTTTCTGGCATGGGCTGAAGTATCCATTACGAACTTCATATACGAAATTTGAAACAATCCCTGTAAATAACGTCGCTAAAATCATTAAAATACCGAATATCGGGGGGTACCGTTATATGGGGGCTATATGAAGACGTGGACCTACATGGCTCATTCTTTGACTTTGGATGAAGTATCCATTACGAACTTCAAATACCAAATTTGAAACAATTCCGGTAAACAATGTCGCTAAAATCATCAAAATACCGAATATCGGGGGGGGGGACCGTTATATGGGGGCTATATGAAGACGTGGACCTACATGGCTCATTTTTTGATTTAGGATGTAGTATCCATTACGAACTTCAAATACCAAATTTGAAACGATTCCGGTAAACAATGTCGCTAAAATCATCAAAAAACCGAATATCGGGGGGTACCGTTATATGGGGGCTACAGGAAGGCGTGGACCTGCACAGATAATTTTCTGTCTTAGGCTGTAGCATCCATTGCAAACTTCAAATGCCAAATTTGAAATAATTCCGGTGAATAATGTCGCTAAAATCATCAAAATACCGAATATCGGGAGGTACCGTTATATGGACCTACTTGGACCTACATGGCCCATTTACGAACTTAACCTGCCTACTGGGAAAAATACATGTGTGCAAAATTTTAGCCTTCTATCTCAATTTGTTCGAAAGATAGCGTGATTACAACAGACAGACGGACAGACGGACAGACGGACATGGTTAAATCGTCTTAGAATTTTACGCTGATCAAGAATATATATACTTTGTTGGGTCTGACATGAATATTTCGAGGAGTTACAAACCGAATGACAAAATTAATATACCCTCCATAGTATGGTGGAGGGTATAAACATTTTCATAAACAACAGGAACCTATATAGACAGTTTTATACTTCTAGGATTGTCATCTACCAAATCTTTGAAACAAGTTTGAAACAATTTCATGGGTAAATATGATTAGGATTATCAAAATACCGAATATCGGTGGGTATCTTTATATGTGCGCTGTAGAAAAACGTGGACTTACGTATTCAATGCTCTGCCACCGGATGTAGAAGCTATTATGAACTACAAATACCAATTTTTAGACAAATTATATGGGGCCTATACCAAAACTTGGACCTATACATATATTCTATATTCCGCCACAGGAGCTAGAACCCATTATGATCTACAAATACTAATTTTTAGACAAATCTGTGGAAAAATATGTACAAAAATCATCAAAAGTACTGACTATCCGGAGGTACCGTTATATGGGGGCTATCCCAAAACGTGGGCCTATATGTACTATGTTCAGGAGGTAGAATCCATTACGAACTACAATTACCAATATTCAGACAATTTCGTGGGTAATAGGATTATAAACCAGTAAGGAAAGCTCAAAAGTCGGGCGGGGCCGACTATATGATACCCTACACCACTATGCATATTTAGTAGAGCTCTCGTAAAAAGGTTTATACAGGGCATTTCAGAGCTCTATGAGATATTTGGTACAAAATCAAAATCTATCGTGCATTTTACGAACTATAGCTATCTTTGAACCGGGTTTCTCCAAATTTGACGTATTAGCTTCTAGACTGAATTCGGTCTTATGTACGAAAATTCAGGTGATTTGGGCTGATATTGGCCATTTGTTGCACAATTAACACGAAATCGGATGAAGATACATATGGGTGCTATATCCAAATCTGAACAGATTTTGATAAAATTAAAATCGACTATTTTTGGGCTTTATCTGATATCTGGTACCAAATATCATTCCTGTGAAGAGTATATTACGATTGTAAGGGACTTAAAGAGCAAATCGGATGAAACATATATATGGGAGCTAGAGCTATATCTGAACCGATTTTTACTAAAATTTGTGTACTTGCTTATAGGCTGGTTTCGGTCGGATTTGCCAAAATTCATGCCATTTGGGCTGATATTGGCCATTCGATGCACAATTAACACGAAATCGGATGAAGATATATATGGGTGCTTTATCCAAATCTGAACAGATTTTGATAAAATTAAAATCGACTATTTTTGGGCTTTATCTGATATCTGGTATCAAATATCATTCCTGTGAAGAGTATATTACGAATGTAAGGGACTTAAAGAGCAAATCGGATGAAACATATATATGGGAGCTAGAGCTATATCTGAACCGATTTTTACTAAAATTTGTGTACTTGCTTATAGGCTGGTTTCGGTCGGATTTGCCAAAATTCATGCCATTTGGGCTGATATTGGCCATTCGATGCACAATTAACACGAAATCGGATGAAGATATATATGGGAGGCATATCCAAATCGGAACAGATTTTAATAAAATTAAAATCAACTTTTTTTGGGCTTTATCTGATATCTGGTACCAAATATCATTCCTGTGGAGTGCATATTACGAATGTGAGGGACTTAAAGACCAAATCGGATGAAAGATATATATGGGAGCTATAGCTATATCTGAACCGATTTTTACTAAAATTGGTGTACTTGCTTCTAAGCTGGTTTCGGTCGGATTTGCCAAAATTGATGCTATTACGGCCATTTGGTGGTCAATCACCCGAAATCGGATGAAGATATATGGGAGCTATATCCAAATCTGAACCGATTTCGATAAAATTTAAAACAGCTATTCCTGTGCTCCATCTAATACTTGGTACCAAATATCACGGTTGTGGAGTGAATATTACGAATGTAAGGGACTAAAACACTAAATCGGATGAAACATATATATGGTTGCTATATCTATATCGGAACCGATTTTCACTAAATTTTATATACTTGCTTCTAGGCTGAATTTGGTCCGATGTACTAAAATTCAGTCCATTTGGACTTATATCAGCCATTTGGTTCACAATTAACCAGAAATCGGATGAAGATATATATGGGAGCTATATCCAAATCTGAACAGATTTCGATAAAATTACAAACAGCTATTTCTGGGCTGTATCTTATATCTGGTACCAAATATCATTCTTGTGGAGTGCATATTACGAATGTTAGAGGCTTAAAGATCAAATCGAATGAAAGATATATATGGGAGCTATAGCTATATCTGAACCGATTTTCTCCAAATTTGATATACTTGCTTCTAGGCCGAAATCGGTTGGGTGTGCCAAAATTCAGGTAATTTGGACTGATAGTGGACATTTGGTGCACATTTAACCCGAAATCGGATGAAGATATATATGGGAGCTATATCCAAATCTGAACCGATTTCGATAAAATTTAAAACAGCTATTTCTGTGCTCCATCTAATACCTGGTACCAAATATCACGGTTGTGGAGTGCATAGTAGGAATGTGAGGGACTTAAAGATCAAATCGGATTAAAGATATATATGGGAGCTATAGCTATATCTGAACCGATTTTCTCCAAATTTGATATACTTGCTTCTAGGCCGAACTCGGTTGGGTGTGCCAAAATTCAGGTAATTTGGACTGATAGTGGACATTTGGTGCACATTTAACCCGAAATCGGATGAAGATATATATGGGAGCTATATCCAAATCTGAACCGATTTCGATAAAATTTAAAACAGCTATTTCTGTGCTCCATCTAATACCTGGTACCAAATATCACGGTTGTGGCGTGCATAGTAGGAATGTGAGGGACTTAAAGATCAAATCGGATGAAAGATATATATGGGAGCTATAGCTATATCTGAACCGATTTTCTCCAAATTTGATATACTTGCTTCTAGGCCGAACTCGGTTGGGTGTGCCAAAATTCAGGTAATTTGGACTGATAGTGGACATTTGGGGCACATTTAACCCGAAATCGGATGAAGATATATATGGGAGCTATATCTAAATTTGATCCGATTCTCACCAATTTCAATAGGGTTCGTCCTTGGGCCAAAAAAATATTGCTTGGAAAATTTCATCTCAATCGGATAATAAATGCGACCTGCATTTTGTTCACAAGAATACATGGACAGACGGACGGACGGACGGACGGACGGACGGACGGACGGACGAACGGACGGACAGACGGACTGACATGCATAAATCGACTCAGAAAGTGATTCTATGAAGTTTCTCAAAAGTAACTATGGGTCTATCTCGTTTCCTTCTCCATGTTACAAACAAATGCACAAAGACATAATACCCTTACCACTATGTGGTGTAGGGTATAAAAACCAGTAAAGAAAGTCCTAAAGTCGGGCGGGGCCTATTTTATGATACCCTACACCACTTTGCTAATTTAGTTGAGCTCCACTTAATAATTAAAAGTTTTTATGGGAGAATTCAATCATACACGCTATGATTATAATTATAATTTAAAGTTCAAAGGACTAAATATGCCGAAGCATTTGTATCTTTTAAATTCGAACTTGTATTGCCCATTTGGTGCGAAATTAATTTGAAATCGGATAAAAATATATATGGGAACTATATCCAAATCTGAACCGATCTCATATTACGGCTGCGGAGGACAAAAATAATAAATCGGATGAACAATATATATATGGGAGCTATAGCTATATCTGAACCGATTTCGATAAAATTTGGCATACTTATTTTCAGGCCTAATTTGGTTGTATGTGCAAAATTCCATACTATTCGGACTGATATTACACGTTTGGTGAACAATAAAAGGCAAATCGGACGAAGATATATATTGGAGCTATATCTAAATTTTTACCGATTATCTCCAATTTCAATAGGGTTCGTCCTTGGGCCAAACAAATGTTGTTTGTAAAATTGCATCTCAATCGGATAATAAATGCGACCTGCATTTTGTTCACAAGAATACATGGACAGACGGACGGACGGACGGACGGACGGACGGACGGACAGACGGACTGACATGCATAAATCAACTCAGAAAGTGATTCTATGCAGATCATCAAAAGGAACTATGGGTCTATCTCGTTTCCTTTTGCCTGTTACAAACAAATGCACAAAGACATAATACCCTGACCACCTTGTGGTGTAGGGTATAAACACAAAATATTTGGAGGTACCGTTATATGGGGACTATACCAAAACGTGGATCTATATACACTATGTTGCGTCACCCGAGCTTGAACCTATTATGACCTACAATTTTGGAAAAATCCAAGGAAAAAGGGTTAAAAATCATAAAAATACCGAATATCGGAAGGTACTGTCATATGGCGGCTATACCAAAACCTGGACCGATATATCTCATTTTCAATACCAACCATCCTAGACACAATACAAACAAATTGTTCTGCCAAATTTTGAAGATCTTCGTCTAATAATGTGGGCTGTATCGTGATTTCAAATGACAAACAGCGGACAACGTTAGAATTTTATGCTGATCATGAATTTATGGGGTCTACGACGAATATTTAGGGATGTCTCAAACGGAATTACCATGTTTATATGTCCCCTGTTCAAGGTGGAGGGTCTAAAAATGACATCTTTAAAGAGTAGAAGTAAAATAAATATCTCCTTTTGCGTTATATATCTTAGCTTGTTCTTTTGTTTCCAGAGATAACTCTTATTCTTTAATTCATTTCATAATTCTGCACACGTTTGTGTCTTAAGTCTTTTGATTTTAATGCACTAGTTTCAATGACAGCGGAATTATACTTTGTTCTGGCTTCTTATTCATTTAAAAAAGACGCTTCTTAGAGGTATTTAGTTGAAGAATGATGTCACTTCAAAAGAATTCTTAATACATATAATTAGTATTAAATAACAAGCGTTGCTTTTAATTGCAGATGGCAAAGAAGAAAAAGAAGTCAGTCAACTGAATAAACCCTCGTCTTGGTTCGTTTTGGTAATGGTCGTTTTACGTTGACCTTGGTTAAGTTGAAATTAAGTGGTGTTGGAGCACAGAAGAACTCTTTGAGAGGGGTTATGATTATTGAAAAGAACTTAGAATATGACAAATAGGTCGACTGTTTCCAAACATGTGGTAGTTTTGTAACGAGAGTCAGTCTTTTTTGTCGAAGCATTATTTTATTTTGGTAAAAGAACAAAAAAAATTTCAATCAGAGAATCTTCCCGAAATCTTTCTATTGAGAATCCTTTTTTGCCTTGATGTAGGGGTCATTTAAAAATTCCTCCACTGTCCCAATTAAAAATGTTTTTTATACCTCCAGCCATATGTCTAGAGAGGGTATAGATCATTTGATACGGCCAAAACGTACTTCATATAAATAACGGTTTTAGACCCTAGGTCTCTTTGGACCAAATCGGTTTCAGGACATTTGAAGACGATCTAGCGATGTACGTCCGTCCGTCTGTCTGGTATCCGATTTGATCCAAACTTGGTACATCGTAATATTATTATTGAAATTCAGAGATGGCAATGTCGGTTCACTCCTTTTGGTACCTCCTGCACGAATGGTCGAAATTTTCAAAAAATATATTTTCTGCACAGAAAGAGAAACGATAATCTGATTTTGCTCCAACATTGCAAATCCTAATGATAGGTCAGGTGCGACAAAGGACAACGTCGGTCCACCCATCAAGTACAACTGCTACAAAGGGTTAAAATTTTGAATAATTACAACTCTTATAAAATGTGATGTAAGATTCCGATTGTCTTGAAATTATACACATCACAATATTTTTACAAACCCATTTTCTGGTATGAAAATGGAATACATCGGTCCACTTCTTCTGGTACCTACCCCACAAAGGGTAAAAATGTTGAATAACCATGAATCTCATAAAACGTGAAAATACCATCCGATTCCATTTGGTACCTCCTTCACATTCCATTCCTTTTGGTACCTCCTTCACAAAGGGTCAAAATTTTGAATAATCAAAACGATTATAAAATCCGAAATGAGCAACCGGTTCTCTTCATATTTCACACTTCCCATTATTTATTTTAACACAAGATCTGCTGTGAAGATGGGATATATCGGTCCATTCTCTCTGGTACCTCCCCCACAAAGGGTCAAAATGTCGAATATCCATGAAGCTCATAATACGCGAAATTCACAATCGATTCCGTTCAGACTTGGAACATCACATGGTTTCCATCAACACAAGATATTTTTTTGTAAAGATGTTGGAGATCGGACCATTTCTTTTGCTACCTCCTCCACAAAGGCGCAAAAATTTGAATGACCAAAACGATTATAAAATCCGAAATAAGTTTCCGGCTCTCTTCATATTTCACACATCCCATTATTTCTTTTAAACCAAGCTCTTCTGTGAAAGTGGAATGTATCGGTCTACTTCTTCTGGTACCTCCCCCACAAAGGATCAACATTTTGAATATCAATGAAGCTCATAAAACGCGAAATTAATATCCGATTTCATTCAGACTTGGCACATCTTAAAATTTAAAGATTTATATTATTTATTAAGAAGATATTAGAGATCGGATTATTTCTTCTGGTAACGATCATAAAATCCGAAATAAGCATCCGGTTCTCTTTATATTTCACACATCGTATGATTTCTACTAACACAAGACCTGCTGTGAAGATGGAATATATCGGTCTTCTTCTTCTGGTATCTCCTCCGAAAATTGTCAACATTTTGAATACCCATGAAGCTCATAAAGTGAGAAATTAACATCCGATTCCATTCAGACTTGACACATCTTAATTTTTCCATCAACACAAGATCTGTATTCCTTCTGGTATCTCCCCTACATAATATCAAAGTTTTGAATAACCAAAACGATTATAAAATCCGAAATGAGCATCCGGTTCTCTTCATATTTCACGCATTCCATTATTTCTACTTACCCAAAATCTTCTGTGAAGATGAGATATATCGGTCCACTTTTTCTGGTACCTCCCTCACAAAGAGTCAACATTTTGAATATCATTGGCGCTCATAAAACGCTAAATTAACATCAGATTCCATTCAGACTCGGTACATCTCAATATTTCGATTAACACAAGATCTGTTGTAAAGATTGTAAGGATTTGATCATTTCTTCTGGGACCTCGCCCACATAGGGTTCAAGCATCCAACTCTTTTCAAATTTACACATCCAAACATTTTTGCTAACACAAGATCTGTTGTGAAGATGATATATATCTGCGAACCCCTTCTGGTACCTCACCCACAAAGGATCACAATTTTCAATACTGTTATCTGTCATAACTTGCAAAACAAGTCAGCAATTCTACTCAACCAGAAATCTAGGATGAATATGAAGTTCACATAAAATTGGATATTAATGTTGGATTTTCCTGAAATTTTACCCATAGCAATATTTTTATCTGTATTAGACGAAGTATGAAAATGGAATACTTCGGTAAACTATATCTGGAACCTCATGCATATTTCCTAAAAATTATCACATATCTCATATAAGGTGAAGGAAGTAACCAATACAGTACAAACCTGGCACGTCGCAATATTAATATATTTATTTAGGTCCGGTACAAAGTGGAAAATATTGGCCAATTCCTTCGTAACCTACTCCTTAGAGGGTCAACAATTTGAATAATCATAGTAGAAGACAAAATATTTTGAAAAATCAGTTAAGGGTATATATATATACTTTTTAACCTGTTAATGCATATCTTATTCTAAATTTCAATTTTAATGTTTGCATCCTTGAAAAGTAAAAAAAAATAAACATTTCATCTCTAAATTGTTAAAATAAAAATCATTTGTAATTATATCTTGGCTACCAAAAGAAAACGACATATCTCCACACAATTAGAGATGAAGCTGCTTCACTCAATCGAATCTCAACAAGATGAACTCATCATATATCCAAGAGAGTCTGTCTGCCACATTCGTCTGGCTTCTTTGTTTTGGCATCAATTTCTGCGTTTGTGTGTGACTTACCGTTTGCTTTTCCTTTAGAGACAAGACTCTCTTACTTTTATTCAATTTTTGGCAGACGTTACAAATTCAAAACTGAAGTCGTAGCCGAAAAAAACGGCGATAAATAATTGAAAATGTTTACCCAGAGCGTAACACAGACAAAAATCTTATCCGCATTTAATTACATGTGTATAAATGTACATATATGTATGTATGTATACATATGAATGAATGTATGTTAACCATATCTGATAACCAAAAAAATAACCCATACTGGCAGTGATGGTGACGTTGATGATGATACTAATACCCTCTCCAACAACTGTATTTATTTTTGTTTTGTATTTTTTGTATGCCAAATATTGAGTTCAAGATATGCATAGCCCCAATGCGAATAGACATAAAGCCCGGCAATGGTTTTATTGAATAGCGAAGAAAAAAAAATAAACGCAAAAAATGGTTAAAGGCATTTGTCATAAGACGGTTGGTCGGTCGGCCGGCCACTAAGCATTAAGTCAGTCAGCCAGCCAGTCATGAGTGAAGCCGTTGCTACGGTCAGATATGTAAGTAGCCAGTGGGGAACTGTCTAGCTTTGGTGTTCATGCGAATAAGGATGATGGCGGGGGTGTTGTTGTGGTTGCTGCCTCTGCTGGCATCAGTGGGTGTCCCGCATTTGCTTGTCATTATTTTTTGTGCTTCGTTTGTCTTTTTTAGTTATGACATAATTTTTGGTAATTAACAAGCGTTATACAATTCGCATTAGGTTTTGCACAAAATGTACCATCGCCATGTACATCACCAAATCCGAGAGACAATTGACCGACAGCATGAACGTTTATTGGCTTTGTTCCAAATGAAATTAAGTAATTGGAGAAAAATGTTAATTTAATTGTTTTTTTTTTTTTTCTAATTTTATTTATGTTTTGCCAAGTCATCATCAATCATTGTAGTTTTAAGAAAAAAGTAAAATGTCCATAAATGTCCTAACTTGTTTCGCAAGTTATGTCCGAAATTGTGAGCCTTTGTGGGTGAGGTCCAAGAAGGGATTGGCAGATGTATATCATCTTCACAACAGATATTGTGTTTACAAAAATGTTTGTTTGAGCGTTTTGTTTTTCAAAATCTTGAACCCTATGTTGTGGAGGTACCACAAGAAATGGTGCGATCTCTACCATCTTTATAACATATCTTGTGTTGACGGAAATATTGAGATGGATAAAGTCTGAATGGAATCGGACGCGTTTTATGATCTTCATGGAAACTCAAAATTTTGACCCTGGTGTTGTGCGTAATTTGAAGAGAACCGGATGCTTATTTCGGATTTTATGATTGTTTTGGTTATTCAAAATTTGAACCCTTCGTGGGGTACCAGAATGAATGGTCCGATCTCTACCATATTTATAACAAATCTTGTTTTGATGGAAATATTGAGATTCAAAATTTCTACCCTTTGTGGTGGAGGTACCCGATGAAGTGGACCGATATATTCCATCTTCGCGCCAGACCTTGGATTAATAAAAATATTGTGATATGTGTAATTTCAACACAATCCGACACTTACATCACATTTTATGAGGGTTTTAATTATTCGAAATTTTGACCGTTTGTGGGGGAGGTTTTTGATGGTGCGGACCGACATTGTTCATTTTCGCAACTGATATAGCACTAATGCAAATATTAGGATATGCAAATGATCTTCTTTGAGAATATAAAAAATAGCCTCTCTGAAGAAGGCTTCTGTGTTGAAGGCCTATAAATGATGTTCTTTGTTAAAGAAAACGTTTACAAGGCCATCTTCTATAAAAGATAATTTTAAAGTATTCTCCCAAGGGACAACCTTGTAGAAGACATAAAACCACAGAACCCTTAAAAGGGTTTTTTATATAAGACCTCCAAAAGGAAATTCACTGTAGAAGATCACCAAAAAGATATTTTCTTAAGACGGCTCTGAAAGTGTTTCTTGTTTTTGTTGAAGACCTTCAAAAGTGTATAATCTATAAAAGCTCTCCGAAAAGTGTATTTTCTGTTGAGAGCCTTCAAAGGATATATTCTGTTCTAGGCCTCCATTGGGTCTCTTTCGCAGGTCTTCTACATAAAAAAGTTATTTTGTATAGAAGGGCTCGAGAGGTGTTTTTTCTCTTGAATACATCCAAAGGATATTTTTTGGTAGAAGATCTTTAAAAGTATTTTTTCTCTTGAAGACCTCCAAAGGAGAGCTCAAAAATGATCTTCTCTTTGGAAGACCTCTAAAGCAACTCCTATGTAAAATACCTCCAAACGGTATCCCGTGAAAAAGACCTCTACAAGGTCACTTTTTGGTTGAAGACCTCCAAGAGTACATTTTCCACAAAAGACTTCCAAAAAGGTATTCTCTTTATAAGACCTCTAAAATTGTTTTTTTCCCGTTCCCTCCAAATAGTCTTTCTTATAGGAGACATCTAGAAACCAGTTACATTATAAGACGTCTTAGAACATGTTTTCTCTAGGGAATCTTCTACGTAGGAGACATATAGTATTGTTCTCTCTAGAAGAAAAAAGTTTAAGTAAGAAACAAATGTTCTTTGAAGAAGTCCTAAAAAATGGTTGTTGTTGTAGGAGATGTACAAAAGATATTCTTCTGAAGTTAAATGTTTTCTCCGAAAATGACCTATAAAAATCGTCCTCGTAGAAAACCTATAAAGAGCATTCTGAAAAAGATCTAAAAAAATCTTAGATCACAGAATATCGATAACGTACTTCTCTGCAAAAGATTTTATAATTGTATTTTTCTATAGAAGACCTTAAAAACTTTACCTGCCATTGAAAACCTTTAAAAAGTATTCTATCTCTAGAAGACTTCAGTTATATTGACTTTCCAAACCTCTGGCAGATCTCCGGAGCCCCCAAAAGAGGTTCTTCTATGCTAAAGTAGTTTTTCATCCATATCTGACCTGAAAACATTATATTTTATTTACTTTTCAGACCACTTGTGGATCTCCAGAAAACTCAAAAAAAAAAACTCTACTGTCTATTCCATAGAAGGTCTTCCATCCATATTTGACCTGAAGACATTCTATTCAGAAAAAGACCTGAAGAACGATTTTATTCACAGCAGACACGTGAAATGTCTTCCATCCATTGAGCTTAAGGGGTTTCCTTCTGTAGATCTGTGAAATATCCGCTATCAAGAAATTATCTTGAAATATTTTCTATGAATAAGAAACTTTGGACTTGCTGGCTCTAAAATATCTACTCTCTACATAAGACATGTTACGTGAACATTGTTTTACGTGGCTTATTAATTTATGTCAATTGAGTTTATATAGCACTTAAATACTTCAAATCGTTCTCAAATTTGCGTATCAATTAAGCACATATATCTGCTGACCTCTTTGCAAATATTTGTCTATGTAGCTGTATTGCTATTTGTATAAAAACCTTTTTAATTCTGTAAGTCAAATTTCAATCCATAACTTTAAACGCGTTTTCTCCCAACTGAATTTAAGATGTGGTACTCTTTGTTTCAATGAGCTATCTATAGAAGACTTTTATGCATATTTTTCATTTAAATTACACTATTTTTCTATATTTACACATTTCCATTCCGTGCATTATAAAGTCATCAAGTTACAAGCTGCCATTTCAATGTTCAACATAAAACTACTCTCATTAAAATTCTGTTTCTCCCACTCACAAAACACACACACAAGTTTGTTGCCTAAGTCTTTCGTTTTTAAGCCATTATCTCAGGCCAACACATTTACATATTTAACATCGCCCACCGTTATTGCAAATTTCTAATTAGCATTTCATTTGCAATAATAAAATACAAAATACAAACAACAACAGCAACACCCTGATGGTGGCATAGATAAATATTTTATCCCATGTAGCCAACCCAATTCCTCTCAGGTGCTCTCTTTGCAATGTTAGGAGACCAATGTTAATGGTTTATTTTGAACGAAACACTTATTCATACACCAAGAAATTCCCTCATAGAGAGATGAGTTTTTGCTTAAAAGAGATGTATGAGTGCGTGTGTGTGTGTGTGCGTATTTGAGAGGTGTTTGTTTTGCTCATCATAATAACCCACCAACAGATGACAAAATCGACAATATTATTTTTTTTGAGTTGTTTTTGTATTGTGCTTCCGAAGATGAGCTTAAAATGTACGCCACTCACACACACACACACCAATAAAACAGCACACACCTAAGACAAGAGTTTTGCGTAAGCTGTGTTGTTGTTTTATTTATTTGTTTTTGTTCATCATCAATTTTGTTGAACCTGTTTCTCAAGGTTAAAGCTTCGTCGCTGTCATCGTTTCTCAGCTACACAGTCGCATAAACAATTTAAAGCAGACGTAACCAACCACTACTGCTACTACTTTTTGGAGTATTTTTTTTTGTTTTCTGTGCCAAAAAAAGTAAAAGAGTTTTTTCTCGTGTGCAGATGTTGTAGGATTGCAATGTGTTGCTACTTCTTCGGATAATGTGGATGTGCATAAGAAGAAAAACAAAACTGTGTGGAA
The DNA here is from genome assembly GCF_030504385.1 of Musca domestica. NCBI lineage: Eukaryota > Metazoa > Arthropoda > Insecta > Diptera > Muscidae > Musca > Musca domestica. The sequence goes on along the minus strand of NW_026712340.1, from coordinate 3,956,613 downwards.
TAAAGATGTAATTTTATTTTTGGTGAAAGAAAGCAATCAAAAATTGGCAATCATTCCCAATGATGTTGCATCATTTTGGTCAGTTTGTGGTTTGACCACATAAAACATATGTCCGTATGACCACATAAAACCACATAAAACATATGTCCGTACATTATTGTATGAACATTGATGATGATCATGTGATATTGTCCTTGATGTCGCTGGAGGACATGTTTGAAAAGTATGAATTAAAAATGGTTGGGTGAAAAAAATGTGATTTTTAGCTCAAAATCTGAAAGGATTACAACGTTTTAGCTGATATTATATTCAAATTAAAAAGTCAAGTTTCTAGGTGTACATCTATTAGAGATTTTTTGATTTACTAGTTTTTTCTTTTTTTCTATTGATTTATTTTTCTATGTTGCCATCCTAGTTGTATGTATTCCGAATTCTTCTAACAAATCCCAATATTTTCTATTAATTTAGAACACACTTGCACAATCGAAAAGGTTATTTGTTCTTGCTGAGATATTGCGATTTAAATTGTCCCTAAAACAAGTTAAAAATTATCAATCGTTCTGCCGACAGACTAATACCCTCAGCCATGGTTCGATTATTTAAATATATTTTGACTTCTGTTATGATTATTCAAACTGTTGACTCTCTATGCAGTGGGTTCTGAGGGAATGTGTCAATATTGTCTGTTTCGTATCGGACGTAAATAAATACGATAAAAATATTCACTTTACTTTACATGATACATATGATAATTTTTAGAAAATGTTTACATGTGCGTGAGCTACCAGGTATATTCAACCATTTTCATGCTTCATGTAATACAGATTGGCATGGGCAAAAATACAAGAAAATGCAACAGTTAAATCCAATTTTATGCGAAATCATATAGTCCATATTCATTCCAGGTTTCTGATTAACAGAAATTTGTAGATACAGCTAGATGTAAAAATAAGTTATGACAGATAAAAGTATTGAAAATTGAACCCTATGTGGGTGAGGTCTAGGGTTCGCAGATATACATCATCTTCGCAACAGATCTTGTATTAGCAAAAATTTTTGTATTTGTGAAATTTGAGGAGATTTGGATGCTTTTTTCGCATTCTTTGTGTGTTTTGTTTTTCTTGTATCTTGAACCTATGTGGGGAAGGTAGCAAAATAAATGGTCCGATCTCTAGCATCTTTATAACAGATCTTGTGTTAATGAAATATTGAAATGTACCAAGTATGAAATTGAATCGGATGCTAATTTCGCTTTTTATTCAAAATTTTGAACCTTTGTGGGAGAGTTATCAGAAGGACTGTGCCGATATATCCCATCTTCACAGCAGATCTTGTGTTAGTAGAAATAATGGGATGTGTGAAACATAAAAAGAACCTGATGCTTATTTCGCGTTTTATGACCATCATGGATATTCAAAATTTTGACAATTTGTAGGGGAGGTACCAGAAGAAATCGTCCGATCTCTACCGTTTTTATAACAGATCCTGTATTGACGGAAATATTCAGATGTGCCAAGTCTAAATGGAATCGGATATTAATTTCACGCTTTAGGAGCTTAATGGGTATTCAAAATTTCCACCTTTTGTATAGGAGGTACCAGAAGGAGTGGACCGATATATTCCATCATAGCACCAGATCTTGAGTTTATAAAAATCTTGGGATATGTGAAATATTAAGACAATCGGACTCTTACATCACATTTTATAAGGGTTGTGATTATTCAACATTTTGACTCGTTGTGTGGGAGGTAATTGATGGAGTAGACCGATATTGTCCATTTTCGCACCTGACAAAGATCTGACACATATATTAGGATTTGCAAAGTTGGAGCAAAATCGAATTATGGTTTCTCTTTCTGTGCAGAAAATATATTTTTTGAAAATTTCGATTTTTTGTGGGGGAGATACCAGAAGTAGCGAACCGATATTGCCCATTTCCGAACTCGATCTAAGTTTGACAAAAAATATTACGATGTACCAAGTTTGGACCAAATCGGATACTCCGTCCGAGAGTTATCGTGCACACCAGCCAGCCAGACAGACTGACGGACAGACGGACATCGCTAGATCGACTCCGAATGTCCTGAAACGGATTTGGTCCAAAGAGACCTAGGGTCTAAAAACGTTATTTCGACTAATATGGCTGGGGGTATAATTATCACATATCTCATAGAAAGTGAAGTAAGTAGTAGATATAGTTCAAATTTGGCACGTTGCAGTATTTATATCATAATTTTTTATGTCCGACAATATTGGCCTAATGAACAATATACGCCCATTCCCTCGGATCCTACCCCATAGAGGGTCAACAATTTTAATAATCATAAAAGAAGTCAAAATATATTTGAATTATTGAATATTGGCTGCCAACAATCGCAACTGATATTTTGTAAATTGTTTTATATGCCGTTTAGATAAATCTATATAACTTTCTTTTCAAACACACATCTCAAATGTCACATTTTTTTAAAATAAAAAAAGCAAAAGTGGTCAGCTGAAATAAAACATTCTATTTTATTAAATAGAGTAACCAAATCATCTATTTAAAAAAAAACCAGTAAGGAAAGCTCAAAAGTCGGGCGGGGCCGACTATATGATACCCTACACCACTATGCATATTTAGTAGAGCTCTCGTAAAAAGGTTTATACAGGGCATTTCAGAGCTCTATGAGATATTTGGTACAAAATCAAAATCTATCGTGCATTTTACGAACTATAGCTATCTTTGAACCGGGTTTCTCCAAATTTGACGTATTAGCTTCTAGACTGAATTCGGTCTTATGTACGAAAATTCAGGTGATTTGGGCTGATATTGGCCATTTGTTGCACAATTAACACGAAATCGGATGAAGATACATATGGGTGCTATATCCAAATCTGAACAGATTTTGATAAAATTAAAATCGACTATTTTTGGGCTTTATCTGATATCTGGTACCAAATATCATTCCTGTGAAGAGTATATTACGATTGTAAGGGACTTAAAGAGCAAATCGGATGAAACATATATATGGGAGCTAGAGCTATATCTGAACCGATTTTTACTAAAATTTGTGTACTTGCTTATAGGCTGGTTTCGGTCGGATTTGCCAAAATTCATGCCATTTGGGCTGATATTGGCCATTCGATGCACAATTAACACGAAATCGGATGAAGATATATATGGGTGCTTTATCCAAATCTGAACAGATTTTGATAAAATTAAAATCGACTATTTTTGGACTTTATCTGATATCTGGTATCAAATATCATTCCTGTGAAGAGTATATTACGAATGTAAGGGACTTAAAGAGCAAATCGGATGAAACATATATATGGGAGCTAGAGCTATATCTGAACCGATTTTTACTAAAATTTGTGTACTTGCTTATAGGCTGGTTTCGGTCGGATTTGCCAAAATTCATGCCATTTGGGCTGATATTGGCCATTCGATGCACAATTAACACGAAATCGGATGAAGATATATATGGGAGGCATATCCAAATCGGAACAGATTTTAATAAAATTAAAATCAACTTTTTTTGGGCTTTATCTGATATCTGGTACCAAATATCATTCCTGTGGAGTGCATATTACGAATGTGAGGGACTTAAAGACCAAATCGGATGAAAGATATATATGGGAGTTATAGCTATATCTGAACCGATTTTTACTAAAATTGGTGTACTTGCTTCTAAGCTGGTTTCGGTCGGATTTGCCAAAATTGATGCTATTACGGCCATTTGGTGGTCAATCACCCGAAATCGGATGAAGATATATATGGGAGCTATATCCAAATCTGAACCGATTTCGATAAAATTTAAAACAGCTATTCCTGTGCTCCATCTAATACTTGGTACCAAATATCACGGTTGTGGAGTGAATATTACGAATGTAAGGGACTAAAACACTAAATCGGATGAAACATATATATGGTTGCTATATCTATATCGGAACCGATTTTCACTAAATTTTATATACTTGCTTCTAGGCTGAATTTGGTCCGATGTACTAAAATTCAGTCCATTTGGACTTATATCAGCCATTTGGTTCACAATTAACCAGAAATCGGATGAAGATATATATGGGAGCTATATCCAAATCTGAACAGATTTCGATAAAATTACAAACAGCTATTTCTGGGCTGTATCTTATATCTGGTACCAAATATCATTCTTGTGGAGTGCATATTACGAATGTTAGAGGCTTAAAGATCAAATCGAATGAAAGATATATATGGGAGCTATAGCTATATCTGAACCGATTTTCTCCAAATTTGATATACTTGCTTCTAGGCCGAAATCGGTTGGGTGTGCCAAAATTCAGGTAATTTGGACTGATAGTGGACATTTGGTGCACATTTAACCCGAAATCGGATGAAGATATATATGGGAGCTATATCCAAATCTGAACCGATTTCGATAAAATTTAAAACAGCTATTTCTGTGCTCCATCTAATACCTGGTACCAAATATCACGGTTGTGGAGTGCATAGTAGGAATGTGAGGGACTTAAAGATCAAATCGGATTAAAGATATATATGGGAGCTATAGCTATATCTGAACCGATTTTCTCCAAATTTGATATACTTGCTTCTAGGCCGAACTCGGTTGGGTGTGCCAAAATTCAGGTAATTTGGACTGATAGTGGACATTTGGTGCACATTTAACCCGAAATCGGATGAAGATATATATGGGAGCTATATCCAAATCTGAACCGATTTCGATAAAATTTAAAACAGCTATTTCTGTGCTCCATCTAATACCTGGTACCAAATATCACGGTTGTGGAGTGCATAGTAGGAATGTGAGGGACTTAAAGATCAAATCGGATTAAAGATATATATGGGAGCTATAGCTATATCTGAACCGATTTTCTCCAAATTTGATATACTTGCTTCTAGGCCGAACTCGGTTGGGTGTGCCAAAATTCAGGTAATTTGGACTGATAGTGGACATTTGGGGCACATTTAACCCGAAATCGGATGAAGATATATATGGGAGCTATATCTAAATTTGATCCGATTCTCACCAATTTCAATAGGGTTCGTCCTTGGGCCAAAAAAATATTGCTTGGAAAATTTCATCTCAATCGGATAATAAATGCGACCTGCATTTTGTTCACAAGAATACATGGACAGACGGACGGACGGACGGACAGACGGACTGACATGCATAAATCGACTCAGAAAGTGATTCTATGAAGTTTCTCAAAAGTAACTATGGGTCTATCTCGTTTCCTTCTCCATGTTACAAACAAATGCACAAAGACATAATACCCTTACCACTATGTGGTGTAGGGTATAAAAAACAAAAAATACGTATATTATTTAAGGACATATTACGCAGGCCATATTTCTCAAATTACCACACCGTCAGAGTCATTCTTAAGAGTTCTATACGCCATTTACTGTTAAAAAAAATTTCAAAATTTGCATTTCGATGTTTTTATTTTTTTCTTTGTTTAAAAAAAAAAACATGATTTGATTGAATTTGTTCCATATCCACACATTTCACACAATTGCAAAATATTCTGTATTACTTGAAATAAATAGGTTAAAATTCTAATATTTGAGAATATCATAAAAAATTATAAAAAAGCTTTTTATTTTTTAAATTAATTTTTAATGTTTTATATGATAAAACTATTTATGTAGTAACTGGAAATCCTTGCAAATTTACTGAGTTTTCCAGGATTTCTCTATCGGAAAAAAGAATCGAAAATTCAAAAAGAGCATACCGGAATACCTTGAAAATAACCCATGTCTCAAAATGTCAAGGCATATGTGCCTTCATTTATAACTTCATTGCAAATAGAAAAATATTTAACTCCTCAGAAAAAAAGCTCTGCTATAGATGTAAATTCCAAGCTAAAATTTGACTAGCATGGTGAAGTGTAGGTAGAATTAAGAAAAATCGATTCTCCTATGTTCTAACTTATATTCTTTAAATTAAATTACTTAGTAATACTACTACATGTGCAACTTAATAGACTTGCTTCTTTCTCTTTTATTTTGACATAAGAACCAAGACCATCAATTATTATTAGACGGAAACGTATGCAAAAGTTCTAGAGTTCCATTCATACTAAATACTAATTTTTCTTACACTCAGTGTTGAAATATTAAAATTGAAATTATTATTTCCTGCCAAAGAACCTGCGGTTTCAAGTTTGTGTCTTAAGTCTTTTGTTAGTCAACAAAGAACACTTTCTCCAAAGTTCTATTTTCTTGCTTTTGCTCAGGAAGTTCCATTCAAATTCTAACAAAATTCTAAGTTTTCTTCCTCCTTTTCTCAGACACTCATTATTGAAATTATTTCCTGTCAAAGAAAATGCGATTTCAAGTTTGTGTCTTAGGGCTTTTGTTTGGTAAGCTAGGCTAGAACACTTTCTCTAAAGTTCTTTTTTATTCTTTCTTCTATTCAGGAAGTTATGTGAAATTTTCATAAAGTATGAGTTCTTTATTTAAGTTTCCTTGCCAAATGGTTTGTTGTGACTGCACATACCCCCCCCCCCCCCCCCAAAAATCAACAAATCAATGTCTTTGAAAGATTTCCTTAATGCCCATGGTTGACCATTGCCATTTCTTTGTGGGCATTATTATGATGGACACGTAATCACAACAACCGTACCGTACAAAGCAAAACGTGACCAAAAACGGAAATCCGTTTTGATAAAGTATTTTTTAAATGTGGCTACAATCACACTCGTACACATACTACAAAAACACCTTAACGATGTTGGAGTTAATGAAGAGAAAAAAAGATGTTTTGAAAAGGGGAAAAAAGAGAGGAAAATTGTTGGTTTTCCTCTGCACGTTTCATGTGTACGGTAAAATTACCAGCACATATCGTTCAAAAACACAATAGATCTAAGGTAATTAATCAACAATTATATGGGGGTCAATGGAGAGAGGAAGAACAATTTCTTCAAATGTTCTACAAATTTGCTGCAATTTCCTCAAGAGGTTCCCCTTCATTGTTGTTTGGAGGTGCATTGAAATGAGGTAATTAGTTCTTATTACATTTCGAGTAAGTGGAACCTCAACAACAAATGTGGGCGTTTGCTTTGGCATGTTGGAAAAAACAACAACAACAACAACAAAGAATACCAGAATTCCTACAAATTAACAGCCTACCGAAAAAGAGCACCCCAAAGAATTTCTTTTGTTTCGGAAAACATTGAATTCTGAAATGGTTCTTTTTTGTGTCTGGAAAAATGTGTGTTTTGAATACTCTTTTTGTGTAATAATTGCTTATTTTCAAAACAACCATTAATTTTTCCCGAGCCAAGAATTTCCACAGACCATGACCCAATTTTGAGAGGCTGGATGTTTGATGGGTTCCTTTGTGTGGTTAACCGCCTATTACGGCAAATGGAGGGAAAAATCACGGCTTTTCTTGAAAGGAATTTTTCGAATTTCAACGATAATGTAGCAACACCTCTTAACAGCTAATTTAGCCCGCACCGTTAAGGCAAACAGGGGAGACTTTCTAACATCAATCTTTTTTTTTGTTTTTGGTTTGTGGTTGCTTCTTCATTGTTGGGTTTTGGTCATTTCTTTTCCAGTTGCTGCTATGATTGATTGCCATACAATGTGGTAACTTGATTCGTTTGCATGCTGATAATGATTGGAGAGGGAGAAAATCTAAACCTCAAAACAAAGTCTTTTGATTTTTTTTTGTTAAATATTCAAAACCAAAAAAGGCGTTAATGTTTCCATTTTATTTTAAGACAAGAAGCTATAATCAAAAAGACATTTAAAAATTTGGGAAATTTTTATAAATGGAAAATAATACAAATTAGATGTCAAACAAGACAGCAACTTAATTATAACTTAATTTAGATAAAAAAAATAACATTTTCCCCACAGAAAATAAAATGGTGTTAAATGAAAGTCAATATTTACCATGAACATGATATAAAACAAGTCTTTATACAAGGTGGCGCGAAAGTAATTCTCCTATCAGAAAATGCTATAAATTTTACCATTGGCCCCTAATGCCTTAATTACAGCCAAAAAACACGTAATGCCTGTCAAGTGCATATGCATGTACAAGGTGGCGCAAAAGTAAACTTCCAACGTTTGTTGGCTGTAAATTAGACATTATGGGCCAATCGTAAAATTTGTAGTAAAATTTGTACTTTTGCGCCACCCTGTATTATTATTATTATTTTTTTATACCCTACACCACAAGGTGGTCAGGGTATTATGTCTTTGTGCATTTGTTTGTAACAGGCAAAAGGAAACGAGATAGACTCATAGTTCCTTTTGATGATCTGCATAGAATCACATTCTGAGTCGATTTATGCATGTCCGTCCGTCCGTCTGTTCGTCTGTCCATGCATTTTTGTTAACAAAGTACAGTTCGCATTTATTGCCCTATCCAGATGAAATTTTGCACAGATCATTTGTTTGGCCCAAGGACGAACCCTATTGAAATTGGAGATAATCGGTAAAAAATTAGATATAGCTCACATATATATCTTCGTCCGATTTGCTTTTTATTGTGCACCAAACGTGTAATATCAGACCGAATGGTATAGAATGTTGCACATATAACCAGATTAGGCCTGAAAATAAGAATGCCAAATTTGATCGAAATCGGTTCAGATATAGCTATAGCTCCCATATATATTGTTCATCCGATTTGTTATTTTTGTCCTCCGCAGCCGCATTTTTGTACAGCTCAGAAATATCTTTGCTAAATTTTATCGAGATCGGTTCAGATTTGGATATAGCTCCCATATATAACTTCGTCTGATTTACCTTTTATTGTGCACCAAACGTCTTATATTTGTCTAAATGGGACGGAATTTGGCACTTACGACAGAATTGAGTCTAGAAACTAGTATGTCAAATTTGGTGAAGATCGGTTCAGATATAGCTATAGCTTCCATATATATTATTCATCCGATTTGTTATATTTGTTACCCACAACCGTAATATGCACTCCGTAACGTCGATATTCAGGGAAATATATCAAATAGAGCTCAGAAATATCTTTGCTAAATTTTATCGAGATCGGTTCAGATTTGAATATAGCTCCCATATATATTTTTATTCGATTTCAAATTAATTGTGCACCCAATGGGCAATACAAGTCCGAATTTAAAAGATACAAATGCTTCGGCATATTTAGTCCTTTGAAGTTTAAATTATAATTATAATAATATATATAATAATCATAACGTGTTTGATTGAATTCTCCCATAAAAACTTTTAATTGTTATGCGGAGCTCTACTAAATTAGCAAAGTAGTGTAGGGTATCATAAAGTCGGCTCCGCCCGACTTTAAGTCTTTCTTTGCTGTTTTTTTTTTTTTTTTTTTGGTTCTAATTTTCTGAATCCTCCTCACAGCCAAAAGGCTAATGACACGCCATCAATTCTTGTCCAAGTGTTTAATAACAAATTTTACAGGTAATTTATCTTCAAACATCCCACATAGTTATTTTTTAATGAAAAAAAAAAAAAAACAAAAATATTTTTCCAAAAAATTTTAATAGACAATCAATTAATTTTTGCCATGACCAGAGATCATTGACTTCAATTAAAAATAGTTTGCCAAAAATTATTAAATTTTAATAAATTAAAATTGCGGAATTTTTTTAAACTTCTTTAAACCTACTCATTATTTGTCTTTCGCGATTTAAGTGCGTTGTACTGTTTGTGAATTAATTGGCTTGACCATTAACGTTCATTGCCGTCTGATGCAATTTGCAAAATTGAAAATCAAAAAAGGCGAAAATTTCGGTTTCTAAAAAATCGATTCCGGAAATCTTTGCAATCGTAAGCGAAAACGCCTACATAATAGAGCTGGCAGTGATCACCCCATTTTTATTTTAAATGGCTGACTTTCAAAATATTGATATTACCGATGCTATCGTGTCATTTTTACCCGTTTAGTATAAATTTCCAAAAACCCAGCCTTATCACACGGCGTATGCATAGACTGAACCTCGTGGAAAATTTCAAGATACTAGCTTCAGCCGATTCGCGTGAAAGTTTGGCCAGAAAAAATGGACTGTAGATATGTTCCATTTTCACACTATCTCCAACATAGATAAAAATATTGGGATGTGAAAACCTTAAAGAAACCTTAATTTTCTGGCAGTTTCTGCGCTCTCCCCGCAACATAGGTTCGAAATTAATTTCTGTGTACATCCTTGTGAGGGAGTTATTTTTATTCATAATGGTGACCTTTTATGGGAGAAGTACAGAAATGAGTGGATCCATTATTTAATTTCGATCCATTATTTAATGAGATAAAGAAAAACTGCAACAAAGTCAACCGCCATGATTTTTACAACTTTTTATGGATTATTGGATAATATACATTTTCATTTCCCGTCCTAGGACTTGACCACGAATCAATGAAAATTATGCCTTTACCCTAAAGCAACCACAATCGCAATCAAAAATATTCCTTTTAAGAACCAGATATATGGAATATTAAAAGCTCAACAGAGTGAGAAAAAACCTGCAACAAAGTCAAACGTCATAATTTGTACATTTTTTTTTTAATTTTATTAAATGAAAGCAAAGGTCGGAAATTTCAAATTTTAGAATAAGTTTAGATTTGTTTGACTTGGTCACCTTTGGCACGAATTATGGCCTTCAAATTGCCAATGAAACCGTCACACGCTGCCCGTATGTTTTTCTGCGGTATTTTGGCTCATTCCCGGCGAAGGGCTTGCTTGAGGTAATCGACACTTTGGTATTTTTTAGTGCCAACCTTGCTTTCCCAAAATACTCCAGACACAATAGTCCAACGGATGGGTATCCGGAGATTTTGGTGGCCATTGTGCGCTGAAAATGAAGCGAGGAACCTCATTTTGTAACCATTTTTGGGTGGCGCATGCTGAGTTCTGTTGGAATGTCCAAGGTCTGCGGCCAAAATGTTTGCGTGCCCAAGGCTCTAATACATCCTCCAGAATATTTTCGCTATAATATTCGGTATTTATTCTGATGCCACAGTCGATTAATACGTGCGGAAAGCGACCATCGGCTGTTATGGCGGTACACACCATCACCATGGCCGGCGCTTGAGTTCTGGTGGCCAACAGAAGGTGCACATTTTTAGCTGACCTCTTTGGCAAGTAAACACGATCATTTTGTTTGCTTGCAAACTGCTGGACAACGAATGTTTTCTCATCGGAGAAAACCAATTTCGGCAGTTCACCACTTTCGGCCAAGCAAAGCAAATCTTTAGCTCTTTATTTTCTTTTTGTTGCGGTGTAAGTTCTTGCACTTTTTGGAATTTCAATGGCTTTACCCCAAGCTCATTTTTCAATATTTGCGGAATGGAATATTGCGATATGTTCAGCTAACGAGCCATTTTTCGGCCACTGCGACGCGGGTTTCGATCAAGTCGCTTTTCTACTTTTCGAACCATTTCTGCTTATGTTGCTGGTTTCTTGCGTCCACTTCCTTGACGTCGGGCTACACTACCAATATCACGGTAACGGGCGATGGTACGAGACCCAAAAGATTTATTCACATTAAAATACTGGAGTGCTCTAACGATAGCTACTTGTGGTTTTCCAGCCAAACGTACAGCAATCACACTATCACGCTTGAATTCCATCACGAAAAACTTTTTTTCCGGAAAATTCTCACAAATATGCTTTTTGTACGCTTGTAAACAATATAATGATTTGTCACTGGAATAATTTTAACAGCTGGCGGATGATATATACTTTTTTCAGAAGGGTTTGCAATAACTGGAAATATTGGCTCCAGATTCACCATAAAGCATATCGATCTTTATATCTTTAATCCGAGCTAGCAGTGTATCCATGTTAAATTGTAATCACTCTATGTGTTTCAAAGAAATGGAACGACCATTACGAGCGACATTTTATATGTGGTCCACATTAGGACCATAATAGATAACAAGAAAGTCTTTAGGAAATGAAATAGACCAAACACCTTTTTCTACCTTTATTTGTAGTCACTCCACAGATCAGTATTATAGACCCATCTTCAGGGAATTTTTGCAAAAATTAAAATTTTTTTTTTCCGAAAAAATACCACAATATGAAACGATGAACTTTTGTGTTTAATGTATCGTAAAAATATATAATCAGAATAAATTCAGAACATTTTTAACACCAAACATCCTAAACAACGGGTGGACATGGTTAAATCGGCATTGAGTTTTATCCAAATGAAAAAGGTTAGAAGGTGTAGCTTTTTTCAATCGCCTCTACTCTTGATGTATTGATTCCGCTGCACCAACGTTCCATTATAATAAAATTTAATTTAACTACTTAATATTTGTTTTATAAATCATCTTAAAATAATATGCTCATAAATACAATTTGTATTAATTATATTTTTTACTCTTTTATTCCAGGTAAATTTTGCAACTCTATAAACCACCTCCAAAAATTCGCATTCAATTTATTGGTGGTAAGCTATCCATTAAAAATGTCACAAAATAATATTCTAAAAATCACGCTTTTAAAACTATCAGACATAAAAGCTTATAAATATCACTTTAATTAAAAAAACAAATCCCAAATTTTGAAGGACAACATGAATCATATTGGCGATCATTTAAAGATTTTAATACCTCCATGAACATTGTTCTTTTAATTAATAAAAAAGCAGTTTCTTTTGATTTCTTGTATTTAATGTGATGAAAAAAAAAACATTCTAATTTATTTGTAAGACCACAGAAGGTCAATAATGTTTTCTGTTGAAAGGCTTAATTAACAGTTTACATTTGCATTAATTTGTGGCAAAACAATTCAAAAACCTGACCAGTCATTTGCCAAAATACTACCAATAAATAAAACTGGTTCACAACAAGATTCTGCTCACCTAGCCCTCTTAGCATTTGTACTACTTCTCTTCATAAACTCGTTCAATAAAAGTGGTCTATTGGGTGGTACTTTTTAGCAAACGAGTTGAAGGAAAAATAAAGCGAACCTATCAGCAATTCCACAATTTTTGTGTATTTTGCAAAAAAAAAAAAATAAAAAAATTAATCAACCATTCAAGCAAGAAGTTGTAAATAAATAATATAATGACCTTCAATGTAGTGGACGAAAATAAAGAAAGAGAGAGCCAAAATAAATAAAGAGCAACCAAAAAAAAAAAGAAAAAAAAATATTGAATACAATGCTTCAAATATGATTTTTCATATTTGTTTAAATCTTTTCATGTTTATTATTTAAAAGGTAATACAATTAATTACTAGCCGTCGTGGGTGTAAATCAAGGTAGCTAAAATCCCTTAAATAAATATAAATGAAATATAGAAAATGAAACCATATTAGTGTGACTAATAAGTAGGGCTCTCCATGTGACTCTTCGGAGATATACAGGGTGAGATGAAACAACTGCAACCAACTTCAGACTGCTGTCATTTCTAAGCCACTCGTCCGACAGCTATTCAAAATTATTCCAGTCACAGCTCTTTATATTGTTCACAAGCGTACAATAGCATTTTGGTAAGAATTTTCCAGAAAAAAATTATTCGTGGTGGTATTCAAGCTTGATAGTGTGATTTCTTTATATTTGGTTGGAGAAACACAAGTGGCTATGGTTAGAGCACTCCAGCATTTAAATGTGAATAAATCTTTTGTGTCTCGTAACATCGCTCGTTACCGTGATACTGGTAGCGTAGCCCGATGCCAAGGAAGTGGACGGAAGAAACCATAAACATCAGCAGAAATGGTTCGAAAAGTAAAGAAGCGACTTGATCGAAACCCGCGTCGCAGTGGCCGAAAAATGGCTCATGAGCTGAAAATATCGCAATATTCCATTCAGCAAATATTGAAAAACGAGCTCGGGGTAAAGCCACTGAGATTCCAACAAGTGCAAGAACTTACACCACAACAGAAAGAAAATAGACTCAAAAGAGCTGAAGAGTTGCTTCGCTTGGCCGAAAGTGGTGAACTGCCGAATTTGGTTTTCTCCGATGAGAAAACATTCGTTGTCTAGCAGTTTGTAAACAAACAAAATAATCGTCTTTACTTGCCAAAGAGGTCAGCTGAAACTGTGCACCTTCGGATAGACACATGAACTCAAGCGCCGGCCATGGTGTTAATGTGGGCCGCCATAACAGGCGATTGTCGCTCTCCGCTCGTATTAATCGACCATGGCATCAGAATAAATGCCGAATAATATCGCGAAAATATTGTGGAGGGTGTATTAAAGCCTTGGGCACGCAAAGATTTTGGCCGCAGACCTTGGACATTCCAATAGGATTTAGCACCATCGCACTCAGCACGCACCACCCAAGAATGGTTACAAAACAAGGTTCCTCTCTTCATTTCCAGCGCACAATGGCCACCAAAATCTCCGGATACCAATCCGTTGAACTATTGCGTCTGGAGTATTTTGGAAAGCAAGGTTGACATTAAAAAATACCAAAGTGTCGATCACCTCAAGCAAGCGCTTCGCCGGGGATGGACCAAAATACCGCAGAGCAACATTCAGATGACTTGTGACGGTTTCATTGACCGTTTGAAGGCCATAATTCGTGCCAAAGGTGACAAATTCGAACAAATCTAAACTTTTTCTAAAATTGTATGCTGTTTCCGATATTTTTGCTTTCATTCTATATTTTATTTTAAAAAAGTTAAAAATAATGACGTTTGACTTTGTTGCAGTTTTTTTATATCACCTTGTAAAGTTCGTTGTTTAAGTCTTTTGTTTCACCATTCAGAATACTGAACTATTTATCTTCTAAGAGAAGACAATCTGGCTTCCTAAGAGAAGACCAATTGTTTTTTGAGAGAGTACTCTCTCATCTTCCGTTTGGGCTTCTAAGATAAGACCTATTCTGTTTTTCTTTGAGAAGACTTTCCAGGAGCAGACCTTGTGATCTTCTTTTAGAAGACTTTCGGGTGTTATATAAGAAGAGAAGAACTTCCGGTCTTCTATGAAAAGACCTTTTCTGGTCTTCTGTGAGAAGACCTTCTGGTCTTCTGTGAGAAGACCTTCTGGTCTTCTGTGAGAAGACCTTCTGGCCTTCTATGAGAAGACCTTCTGGCCTTCTATGAGAAGACCTTCTGGCCTTCTATGAGAAGACCTTCTGGCCTTCTATGAGAAGACCTTCTGGTCTTCTATGAGAAGACCTCTTCTGGACTTTTATGAGTAGACCTTTTAGTCTTTGATGAGAAGACCTTCTGGTCTTCTATGAGTAGAGCTTCTGGTCTTCTATGAAAAGACCTTTTGGTCTTCTATGAGAAGACCTTTTGGGCCTTCTGAACTTCTGTAAGAAGACTTTCTGGTATTTTATGAGAAAAATTTCGGATCTTCTATGAGAAGGCCTTCTGGTGTTGTATACAAATGCCTTATATTCTATTCAGATTTTTTTTGAAAGAAAACGTTCTTAGCCTTTTTATCAAGCAGCAGTAACGGTACATTATACATCCCTCAAATTAGATATTAAGCAACGTTTCATTGTAATCATGCCATGTCATGGCCAAAGGCGAATTGCCAAAAATTAAAACAAATTAAAAGACAAAGAAAATAAATGAGCCGCCATTGCGATACCAGCCAACTGAACCGTACCATACAAAAGGGGATTATATAATAGAGTTAGAACAAATGCAAAATTATCAAATTTGAAAACAAAACAGAAAAAAATCCAATTATTAATAACTTCAAGCGTGCTTTGATGGCAAAAAAAAACCCCAACAGATGGGTTCATTCAACTTCTTAAGCCGCAAGAAATTGCTATTTTATTTGGCTTTAAGTGCCACTGAGTACCCACTTAATTGATCTTCTTTGCTTTCCTTATTTCGTTTTTGGTCAATTGTAGCAGAAATGCTAAGGCGGTGTGCTGTGTACATGTTGTGGGTAATGTTGTTTAGCAACATCAAACAAAACACAACACGACAATAGAACACAACAAACTATAACAACAAAACTGTAATTAAGCAAAAAAATAAATTAAAAAAAAAAAACATTACTCAGATTCTTTGGAGTCTAGCAGTAGTTTTTGTCCGTTTGATGTTTATTTTTTGGTACTTCTTGTAGTTGCCAATCAATTTCGATTTACCCAAACCTATACCGTATACCGTGGCTCTAGTACCGTAAATGTCTGCCACAAAAAATATAATCCAACAAAAAAAATAAAAAAAAAACAAAAACAAATCACTACAATCGCATAGAATTTTTTCATTGACAGAAGCTTAAGATGTCAATTAATGACCAGCGAAAAAATACCTCTCAAACTGTTTGTTTGGCTGTGGTCAAATTGTGGCCACTTTAAAATGGGAAACTGACAAATTGTTGTAGTGTTTTGTTATGGTATTTGATTGGTTGGCCACTCAACAATCAAAAGAAAACGGAAGCAAAATTATAGCAACAATTTGCAGACAATCAAACAAAAGACTTAAGCAACAAACGCGATATATTCAATAGAAATACATTTTTTGGTATTTTAATAGAACAAAGGAGCATTTTTTATATGAATCGAGATTGAATGTTGTTGAATTATTGAAATTGAAATAAAAATAACAATTTCACTTTTAATAGAGACATGTAGAAGAAAAAAAATCAATGGAGAAACATTCATGTACCAAAAGTTTTTATTATTTTCAATGCATTCAAGACTGCCAAAGATATTGGAATGAAATAACCGTGTCGCCTTACCTCATTTCAACATTTTGTTAAGAGCTTTTTCAATAGAAAATCAGCAGGAGGACGAGACAAATTTTCATGGATTTATCAAGCTTTTTGTATTCTTATTGTCATTGCAAATTGATATAGGAAATCATAAAAAATTACCAGGGGTAAAATTGGAAAACAATTTCAGATTTGAAGGAAATCCCTTGTACTCGCAAAGATTCATATTATAATGCTATTGTTTCTCTTCCACATAAAAAAAAAAACAAACAAACTTCATCGAAAGCTCTGGCGAAGATCTTCTGATAAAAGGCCGGGGAGTTTTTTTATTAAAAAACCAAAGGCTCATCTGATAAAAGTCCGGGATTTTTTTTTTTATTAAAAATCCTAAAGGTTTCTAATAAAAGAGTAGAAGGATCTGTTAAAGAAAAACACGAGGGCTTATTTCAGAGGACTAAAGTAGAAGTCCAACATATTTGGGGATAAAAAAACACGAGGGCTTATTTTAGAGGACTAGAGTAGAATTCCAACATATTTGGAGAATATCACAAGGTCCCTTTTTGAATATTATATTACTTGTTTTTTGGAGAGCAGAAACTCTTCTTATATAAGGTCGGAAATTCCTAGAAATTTCTATAAAATAAAGTTTTCCTACAAAAAGGGCGGAGGCCTTTCTATATAAGCCCATAGGTTGTTTTCAAAATATATTATAGAAGACCTGAGGTCCTTCTACTAGCAGGCTAGGGCAGGTCTTCAAATGAAAGACCAGAATATAATTATATACGGGTCCAAATTGTACTCACATAGAAGAAAAATGTGTTTTTGATAAAGTAGAGTTCTTCTTACGAAAGACATGAAACTATTCCCATACAAGTCCAGTGATTTATGACAAAGATTTCACAATGGTACGGAAAATTATCCTGCGAATGAGTCCAGAATGTTTTCTTAAATAAAACCAAAAGGTCTTCTTATAACAGACCAAACGACTGGAATTGCAAGACCTCAAAACATTTGTATAAATTATAAAAGGAGAGAACACCTTCTTACAGAAGAAGGATTTTCCATAGAAAGATGAAAGCCTCTTTATAGAACACCAAAACGTTGTATTCGGGAAAAATCTCAGAAGGTCCACTTATTAGGACCCAGAATATAATTTTTTTACTAAACGAAATATTATCTAGTATACAAGAAGATCAAAAGGTTTTCAACAACAGGGCTTGCACATTTTTTACAAAAGACCAAAGTTCTCCTTTTAAAAGACGTGAGCTTTATTTTAAACAGAAGATCATTTTTGATACTACCATAAAGTTTCCTTAGAGAAGATAAGGGGATTTTTTCTCTTGGCCTTCGATGAGGAGACCTCTTGGACTTCTATAAGAAGACCTCTTGGACTTCTATAAGAGGTCTTGGTCTTCTATAAGAAGACCTCTTGGTCTTCTATAAGAAGACCTCTTGGTCTTCTATGAGAAGATCTCCCGATTTTCCATAAGAAGACCCCTTTACCTTCTATAAGAAGACCTCTTGGTTTTCTATAAGAAGACCTAGAAGACCTTCTATAAGAAGACCTAATCTTCTATAAATAGACCTCCTGCTCGTCCTCCCCCTCGTCTTCCAAAAGGAGGCTTTCTAGGTTTCTATAAAAATGCCTTCTAGTATTTAATAAGAAGACGGTCTACTCTACTATGAGAAGACTTCCTAGACAAGTTCTCCATACAAAAACATCCTACACCTTTATAAGAAGAACTTCTTGTCTTCTCTAAGAAAATCACCTCGTCTTTTATAAGAAGACTTTCTCGTCTCCTTTAAGAATACTTTCTCGTCATATAAACAAGATATCTTAGTATTCCAAAAAAAACAGTTCTATGAGAAAGCAAATTTAACCTATTTTTCTTCAATGAAATGGTTTATTGATCTTTGGAGTGATATTATGATTTTATTGGGAGAAAAATTTGACTTCTGTAAGAAGACCCCCTTCTTTTTATGTTCTAGATAAAAATGCAACAAAACTTCGAATAGAAGGTCATTCAAACTTCATACAAAATCCTCAAACCGTACATATAGAAAATTTTTAACAATTTAATTTCAAAAATTTTTACCAACAGCTAAGTAAAACATTTTAAAAATCTCTAAATTATCGTCACAAGCATAAGCAACCTCGCGACCATACAGACCTCAATGCGCAAAATATTTGTTAAAAGCAGTCAATCACACATTGATCATAAGACGCACATTTGCAATGAATCATAATCCACAGCAGTTCAACACTAATGCAACATTGCCACTCCCCCTTGGACATATCCACCTTAAAGCCAAGCCATACATAGAATTAAGCTCCAAATGTAGATGGAAATATGTTGAGGGGATTTCCTATGGCTTGGCTGCGCAGATAAATGTTGCAATTGAATCTAGTTTTGTGGCGTTTGTAGTTGGTTTTTCTTTACTTTTTTAATTCTACTCTTAAACATGGCACTGACTAACATTTCTGCGGCCGGCCATCCGTTCACATAAAATTTAGTCGAACAGAAATAAAAACAGAAACGACAAACATTGCTTGTTCGCTGTTATTGTTACAGATTAACCAGGCAGCAAGCATTCGCTTGGCGTTTTATTTTTTTCTTCATTGCTACATTTTGTGGTACATTTAAGTGTCTGGCATAGGCAGATATAAAAACCAACCCAGTCAGACAGCCAGCCAGCCAGTCCGTTAAACAGGCTTAAAATGCATTCAAAACTGTTTCAGAATCGGCCATATGTTGCAAAACCCCCAAGAAACAACAACAAACAATTCAACTCACTTACATTTTGTTGTTGGCTGTTCGGTATGTAATTATTTCACATGATCACATTATGTTGCATTGTTGTTGGTTTCCATGGCATGTGGAGAGCCGGTGGCAGGTGGGGAGATTGGAGTTTTCTGAAAAACGTGCCACTTTTATGGTTTAGATTATGAATTTATTCCATTGCATGAATTAGATTGCGGTGGGAACAACCTCTCCACCCCCTCCATTTTGCAACAGATTGGGGCTACTGTTTGCCAGTGGACAAGGACTTAATGCCCGTTAACTTTCAAAAAATGTTTTTTGGTGAACTAGTTTTTGTTGGTGTTGTTATTGTTGTTGTTGTTGTTGTTGTTGTCGATATTGGTGTGAAGTGATCGGTGTACATATTTATTGACAGGGAACATATTTTGAAAGTCAGTCAATGGTAATTGGCTGTCGTGTTTAAGGGACAACAAAAAATTATTTGTTATTCTGAAAAGAGATTCATAATTAATATAGCTTTTAGAATGGCATATTGATAATTGATGGACATATTCAACTTATATCGGGTAGTCCATTGGGTTTCTTTGAGAAGGTATTTTCATTTGTAGAATTTCCAGTATTCCATAAGAAGACTCTCCGGTTTCGAATGCAAAAACAAAAACGTTTTTTTCTCGACAAGAAGTTATTCTAATCTTGAATTAAAATCCTTTTGATCTTTTACAAGAAGATCTGGTGGAAATCAATTGGCAAGAAGACTTATCGACTAAAAAAAATTAAAAGAACTTCTGATCTTCTATGTTAAGGTGCAATGGATTCCCATTCGGACTGATATTGATATCCTATGGTCTTCAACTGAAGTGCTTTCCCATGTTTCCTAAAAATGAGAATATTTTGGACATTTAATAAATCTCCTATAAAAAGACAGTCATGTAATATTATTATCCTACTATACTATATGTTGGAGTGTTATAAGTTTCATTGGGCAAAAAATTATATAACACCTCAAAATATTGGTCCTGCACATAGCAAACTAGATATGGCTCTTCCTATCTTGCCGAGCTGAGTCTAGCTATGTATGTCCGTCTGTCCATGTTAATATATAATCACGCTGAAAATCGCAATTATGGCTCGATCCTGACGAAATTGAAAATGGAGCTGGGTTAGAATAGAAGCCTATTGTTTTTGGACACGATCGCATAATATTTAGGGGTTGAAATGGACCAAAAACAGAAAAATTTACCGATTTTACTGTTACTTTACAGGCCACAATTATAAAACAATCGAAGTGGTATTTTTCATGGACTTATAGTTTAGAGCTTGGACTGTCATCGGGCCATATTTAGCCGGTAAAACAAACCATAACTTTTATGTCAACAAACACGAAAATTTTGTAACCCGGCAAAATCACAAATACATTGAAAAGTCACTTCTGACCATTGCCGTCGTGCTTATAACCAAGATAACAGATATATAGCAAAATAGGTACAATATAATATCATCAACCGATTTCCGGTTTATTGTGCACCAATTTGTCAATATCAGTCCAAATAACCTGAATTCTGGCACATCCGACCAAATTCAGTCTAGAAACAAGGATGATATTTGGTACTAGAAACAAGTACTTCAAATTCAAGTCGGTTCAGATATTGCTGTAGCTCCCATATATATGTTATATTCGATTTGGGGTTTAAGTCACTCACATGAGTAATATGCATTCCACAACAGAAATATTAGGTGACAGATATCAGATACAGCTCAGGAAAAAGTATTCAAAATTTTGTGAAGATCGGTTCAGATTAGAATATAGCTCATATATATCTTTATACGATATCAGGTTTATTGAGCACCAAATTGCCAATATCAGCCCAAATGGACTGAATTTTGGCAATTCTGACTGAATTTATCTTAAAGACAAGTATTTCAAATTTGGTTAAAATCGGTTCAGATATAGCTACAGCTCTCATATATTTTTTCATCCGATTTGCGCAATATGCACTCCACAACAATCAAATTTGATACCGGATATCAGATAGAGCTCGAAATGCCAAATTTTATCGAGATTGGTTCAGATTTTTGTAGTTTCGATGTACACCTTTATCCGATGTTATGGTCATATATAATAACTGCCCAAACTGGATAGATTTTGTCATATTCAATTTTGTTGAAACTGGGGGTGGTTCTATTATTCCAATAAATAATTTTTAATATAATTTTTATCGAAGTCATATCATGCACTATACATCAATGTTATTTGGTACTAGAGGTACAAAAGCCTCCGTTAAATTTGTTGAAAATCGAGTCAGAGTTGGATATAGTTTCCAAATTGCGAATATTCGAAAAGCTCAAATAAGGTTCATAGTTGGTATGTTCTGCCTCACATAAATTCCCAATATAAACTTTTTTGTTACCGGATCTCTACTAAATACGAATAGGGTATCATATAGTCGGCCCGCCCGATTTTTGACCCTTCCTTATTGATTTAATATGAGCTCAAATATTATATACTTGAATAACGAAACATTTCAATACAAAGTTTGGTTCCGATCGGGTAAATAATAAAAAACTTGAAAAAATCCGTCTCTACACGCATCCCCAAATGAGTTACATTCCTCATGGTGGAAGGTATAACCAGTTCGATCCTGCCGAACTTAACTGCTTTTTTACTTCTTAGTTACCAGATTTCTATTATTTTGCGATTAGAATTTTAAATGATTTTTGATAAATTCAATGTTCCTCTGTTCTTTGAGAAAACCTACTGCCTCTCTTTGGAAACTTCTATTGATTTTTTGGGAGACTTTTTATCCATTTTTTTTACGCCTTTGAGGAAACTCCTCAGCTCTCTTTTCATCACCTTCATAATAAAAACAGTTTACATACAAAAAATACCCGTTTATGAGGCTAACATTCAGCTGACCGCTTACTTACCTTTTCGTCTAGCGCTTTTTATTGTGTGATATTTAATATCTGCACAACGAATTCGCTGTTACATTGTGCGGTTTATATACGTATGTATGTATGTATGTTCAAGTACTAACCGCCTAGGTTTTATTTTGCGGAACGTTTTTCATAAACTGGTTTAGTTGTATATTTTTTTCTTTTGTTGTTAGTTCCGTTTTAGGTTTGGCCGTTTTCATTGTATGTGTATGTGTGTGTGTTTTTTTGCATTTTAACAAGCCATTGTTGTAAAGTTAAATAATCATATTTTATAAAAAAAGCTAAAACAAGGCGGTTGCCTTCTTTTGGTCAAAATAAAACAGAAACACACATAAATATGTACATATATCCTCCACTAACAATGAAGCCATGAGACAATTTTTACACCACATTTGAGTTTTAGGATTTAAAAAAAACTAAATTCAACAGATGCTGTGTGTCATATTGTATTGAAAACCATAAAACAATCTGCTGTGACTACTGCTATTGGCTCCCAAAGTACCAACAAATTGAAATTGTATGACCAACTTGGGAGTGCTTTTTTTGGGTAGACCCATTTTAGAGGGAGTTTTTTTTTTTGTTTTTGCTGAAGATTTCATGTTATAGATTATACAATTTTGTACTGTGACCAGACGGAGTTCAAGAGTCAATTGAGAATTGAAAGTTGTGTCTCATAAACCACTGGGCAAAGACTAATATTGGCACACCTTTTTATTGTTGTTGTGGCACCAAACGAACATTCAATTGGCCATATTGGTGTGATATATTGTTCTGCATTTGAAAGTTGTTTGGCATGAATGCTTGTGGGTGGTATTGGTAGACGGTTTATTCTTAATGGGCAAAGAGAACTTGAAAAACATTTAAAGGAATAGAATAATAATAATAATGACGATTGGTTGAATGTTTATGTATGTGTTCCACACGATATCCAAAAACTAGAGATAAAAGGCATTTTCATTAATGACCAGTTGGTAAAGGTATTGGCCTCTTTTTGCTATTATAGGACTCTCATTCCACATTAAAACAATGGGACTTTTTCAAGATGCCCAATATTCTACTAATGAATATGTTACCGAAAATTTATAATTCATTTAAAGACTTAGAAATTCGATTTTACGAATTTGAAAGGTTTTCTTTTAGAGGATTAATAAATCTCCTCTTGGCAGGAATATATTTGTTCTATTAAAAGCAACAACTTTAGTTTATTAAAAACTCTTTGATTTTTTCGAAAAAAAAAATTTAGAGATAGGTATTTTTACCCTAATTTCTGTAAACTATTATTTTTCTTGGGGACAGTTCCAGGATCCCAAAGTCCGAATTGAAAACTCGTGCGGCTCGGAAGTTATAGTCAAATTATCGATTTTTGGAAACGGATTTTTTATAAAACCCCAAAAAGTCGAAAAAGGGCCCATTATGGTGCCAAATTATAGCTGACACTCTTACCTTTCCAAAATGTTACAATTTGTACTAACACCTTTTTCAGGTCTTTCCACAAGCATAACCCGATTCTAACCAGTTCATTAAAATTATGTTTTCAATAAAAATGCTTTATTTCTCCTGTTAAAAAATTATATTACTTCACTTGGTCATCTTAGAGAAGGCCAAGAAGTAACTATATAGAAAACATGTAAAAGGGCCATAAAGTTCGGTCGGGCCGAATTTTTTACCTCTATGGAAAGACTTAAACTATGGGATTGTTTCTTTTATTCGGAGATTTTCATTCAAATTAGATTGAGAATATTTCCTCCATTGAAATTTTGCTCACTTTCACTTAGAAAAGTCAGGCGTGACGATTCCCTACCCTACATAGCAACAATGATCGTTTTATACATTCAAGCATATGGCTAGAGAGGTATTTATCATTTGATACGGCCAAAACGTGCCTCATCGAAATAGCTGTTTTAGAACCAAATCCGTTTCAAGACTTTTGGAGTCGATCTAGCGATGTCCATCCGTCCGTCCTTCCGTCTGTCTGGCTCTTGAAGGGAGTATCCAGTTTGGTCCAAATTTGGTGCATCGTAATATTATTATCAAACTTGGATCATGTTCGGAGATTGACAATATCGATCCACTCCTTCTGGTACATCGTTCACAAAAGGTCGAAATTTTCAAAAAAAAAAAAAATGTACATCACAGAAGGAGAATGGATAGTAAAATTTTGCTTTGCAACTTAGGAAATCCTGATATTCGCATCAATGCTAGGTCAGGTGCGAAAATGGTACTCCATCAAGTACATCCCCCACAAAGGATCAACATTTTTAATAATTATAACTCTTATAAAATGTGATGTAACAGCCCGATTGTCTTCAAATTGCACACATTACAATATTTTTATTAACCCAAGGTCTGGTATGATGATGGAATATATCGATTAAATCCTTTTGGTACCTCACCCACAAAGGGCCAAAATGTTGAATATTCATGAAGCTCACAAAACGCTAAATTAAATTTGGATTCCATTCAGACTTAGGACATCTCAATATTTCCATCAACACAGGATATGTTATAAAGATGGTAGAGATCGGACCATTTTATCGGGTACCTCCCCCACAAAGAGCACAGTTTTGAATTACCAAAACGATTATAAAATCCTAAATATGCATCCGGTTCTCTTCAAATGTTCCAGATCCCATTATATATATATATATATATATATATGTATATATGTGGAATATCTAAATACTTCTCGCTACCAGAAACTTGAGATTAATATGGAATTTATGATTTAGACTTTATTTAAGATTTAGATATATTCGGGGACCTATGGTAGAATTTAATGACAAATAATTTTGTAGAATATTCGGAATTACTACGCTCTCGCCTAAAGTGATTTTTTAACAATATTTTAGAAAAAGGTCCAAAAAGATCTATTTGGTTATTCCTTGAGGTTTAATACCAACTACAAAAAACCCTATATTTATGACTGTAATATTGGCAAAGACACTATATATCTAAAAATGTATAGATTCCAAGGAATCTTAGTCCGAACATTTTAAAAAATCTCTGTTTGCTTTATTTTCAAAATCTTTTGCATTTTTTTCCTGCAATTATTTTCGTTTCTGGACATAGGTATTTTAAGGCATATTAAGTGTTGTATAATATCAATTCGGGATGTAAATTTTCAATTGATAACTTAAAAAAATCGAAACTGTGTTTTTTTTATTTGTTTATTATAATTATTATTATTTTTTTTTTTTTTTTTTGAGATGTGACGCCCTTTGAGTAATCGTCCGAAATGTTCTTTCCATAGTAGGATCATGTCTTCCAACAGATCATACATATATCTTCCAACAGACATTTGGACACAACTATCTAAGTCTCTTTTTCATATATAATTTTTTAACGTAAATTTAATTAAAAATCAATTCAAATTATCACTCATATCTAAACATGCCCCGAAACGCTTAAACACAAATCACGAAATACATTTCCCACTCGTAAACGAAAATATGCCAGTATGCCAGCGAATAGGCAAGGCAAAGCAAGGCCTGCCAAACGTGACACAAACATCGAACAATGGTTAACAACAATTTGATCTGATTATTTCTTTTTAAATTAATACTATACAACAATATACAAACACTCGTACAAACATACCTCTATATATGCACATACATGCATGTATGTTTATCTGCATATCAAAGTACATATACCTAAATACATATAATGACGACCTTGTATGCGTTGATTTGATTATTGCAAACAAATAATGGAGAGAGAGAGAGACAATTGTTAGTTGACGGCAGCGACAACAACAACAACAA
Organism: Musca domestica; assembly: GCF_030504385.1. Classification (NCBI taxonomy): domain Eukaryota; kingdom Metazoa; phylum Arthropoda; class Insecta; order Diptera; family Muscidae; genus Musca; species Musca domestica. The sequence continues at coordinate 3,930,584 of NW_026712340.1, read as the reverse complement.
AATCTCAAATAAACGTTAAGCGCCAATATATTTGAAATTAAATCAAGTACAGATCGACTTAACAGCCAACTGGCCGAACAACCGACCCATCGACTCGTCGTCGGTTATGGTTGAGTTGAAAAAATGCCACAACATTATCACTACACGACGATGCGACGACACGAGCATTCGACTCTGAGCTTAATGCGAATAACAATTATAACAACAACGACAACACCACAAAAGCTTAATTCTATTAATAAAATAATAAAAAAACACATATAACAATAAAAATGTTCTGTATGATGTTGTTGGGGGTTTTAAATAAATAATCGTGACATTTTAAGGTTTTTTTTTCATTGACCAGCTATTCTACCATCGTTGTTGGCTTAAACGCCAAAATTAAACGCCAGAACTACGCCCAAAAGCCCTGCTAATGCAGAAGTTAATCGTTGTTAACTGTTTGGAAAAATGGCTAAATATAAAATTGGTGAACAACTGACTGACTGATCTGGAAAGCCCAAACGTCTGAGCTAGAATTTTCAAAATGTTCATCGATTTTTTGTTTTGGAAATTCTTCCTGAAATCATACGAAAAGTAAAGTAAAATGTACTAAAAATTTAATACTTTTGTATTGACAAAGGAAGGGGGCTAGTATTCTGAATTTTGTAATGTGAGTCACAAATGGAGTGCAGGACAGATATACCAAAGAGTTTTTGGAAAATCCAACTTTAAGGTAATAAAAAGTTCCTCAATGATACTAAATATAGAAAATGGTACCATTTAGTATTATGTGAACGGATATAATTAAAAATTTGCTATAAGAATCAAGGTTAGAAAATAAGTTTGATATCTGAAGGTGGTCTTGGAAATACATCGTAAAATAAAAAGACTGCAACAAAGTCAAACGCCATAATTTTTACCTTTATTAATTTTATTTAATCGGAAATATCATCAAATTTTAGAATAAGTTTAGATTTGTTCGAATTGGTCACCTTTATCACGAATTATGGCCTTCAAACGGCCAATGAAACCGTCACATGCTGCCCAAATGTTGCTCTGCGGTATTTTGGCCCAATCCCGGCGAAGCTCTTGCTTGAGCTGATCGTCACTTTTGTATTTTTTAGTGCCACCCTTGCTTTTCAACATACTTCCGACACAATAGTCCACGAATTGGTATCCGGAGATTTTGATGGTCATTGTCTGCTGTGCGAATGTCCAAGGTCTGCGGCAAAAATGTTTGCGTGTCCAAGGCTTTAATACACCCTCCAGAATATTTTCGCGATAATTTGTTCTGATGCCACGGCATTTATTCTGATGCCACGGTCGATTAATACGAGCGGATAGCGACCATCGGCTGTTATGACGGCGCTTGAGTTCTGGTGGCCAACCGAAGGTGCCACTGTCAGCTGACCTCTTTGGCAAGTAAACACGATCATTTTGTTTGTTTACAAACTGCTGGACAACGAATATCTTATCATCGGAGAAAACCAAATTCGGCAGTTCACCACTTTCGGGCAAGCGAAGAAACTCTTCAGCACTTTTTGGAATTTCAATGGCTTTACCCCGAGCTCGATATTTGCCGAATGGAATATTGCGATATGTTTAGCTTACGATCCATTTTTTGGTCACTGCGACGCGGGTTTCGATCAAGTCGCTTCTTTTCTTTTCGAGCCATTTCTGCTAATGTTGCTGATTTCTTCCATCCAATTCCTTGACATCAGAATACGCTACCAGTATCATTGTAACGAGCGATATTACGAGACAAAAAAAAGTTATTCACATTTAAATGCTGGAGTGCTCTAACGATAGCCACTTGTGGTTTTCCAGCCAAATATAAAGAAATCACACTATCACGCTTGAATTCCATTACGAATAACTTTTTTTCTGGAAAATTCTCACCAAAATGTTTTCGTAGGCTTATAAACAATATAATGAGCTGTCACTGGAATAATATTAACAGCTGTCGGACGAGTGGCTTAAAAATGACATCAGTCTGATGTTGGTTGTAGTTTTTTCATCTCACCCTGTATATTCAGTATTGAGTGAAGTGATAAGACTGGAATCCCGAAATTTGATATTGAGGTCTTTGTTGGCATTTGGGTTTGCGATATGGAGGTAGTTTAGGTACAATTTAGTATTGGATGAAAAGATAGGGCTTGAAATCTGAAATTTGGTATTAGGATCGCTGTTCATGTGTAACCTGGATATGGAGGTCATTTCTGAAATGTATACTAAAATTGTATGAAAAATACTGAATGGTACCATATGAAGGGAAACACTGGAATCCTCAATTTAATATTGAGATCTCTGTTGGATTTGGAAATGTGTACGAAAAGTACTAAACAGAACTATATTTGGTACAATTTCGTATTGTGTGAACAGATAGTGTTTGAAATCTGAAATTACTGGGGTCGCTGTTTCTGTTTAGCCTCAACATAAGAAGGTGTTATCTGAAAAGTTTAATATAATTGTAGGAAAAGTACAGGATGGTACTATATTTAGTGTTGGGTGAAGGAGTACAGCTGGAATACTCAAATTTGATATTGAGGTCTCTTTTGGTGTTTTGGATTGTGATATGGTGGTGATTATGGAAATGCGTACTATAATTGTACGAAATGGTACTAAATTTAGTAATGGGGGAAATGACAGATCTCAGATCCTGAAATTTGAAAATAAGGTCAGTGTTGGTATCTGTGGTTGGGATATGGTATTGGGTGAAAGGATAAAACTGAAATCCTGGAATTTATTTATTTATTGGATGTTACTCTTGGTGTCTAGAGACGGAGGTGATTTTGAAGAATGTGCTGTTGAGATAAAAATTGTATTCTGAAATTTGGTATGGAGCTCACTGTGGGCATATAGTTTTGAGAAAAGGAGGTGGATTTGGAAATGCGTACTATGATTGTTCGAAAAGTACTAAATGGTACTATATTTGGTAATGGGTGAGGGGATAGAGATAGAATTCTATTTTGATATTCTAATTTGATATTTCGATTACTGATGGTAACTGTGTCGGAAATTTGGTGGTAGCTTAAAAATGTGGCCTATATTTGTACCGAAAGTACTAAATGATACTAAATTTGGTATTAATGTTGCGATAACTGTTGGTGTCTAGGATTAAGATATAAAATGGTATTGCAATTGAGTACTAAAATTTTACCGAAAGTACTAAATGTTATTAAAATTGGTATTGAGTGAATTTATAGAGTTCGAATTCCGAAATTTGATATTGAAGTCTCTGTTGGCTTCTAGGTTTTAACTATGGAGACCATGAAATAGGTTTGGCCAAAAAAATCGATGTTTAACCATTGTGCAAGGGTTGTACTAATATACTCTTCGATAAGTGAACTGGCGGAACGAATCTAAAATTTTAAGGTGGGCTTTTCGCTCACGAGTTTTAGAGCTTTGCAATTTGGTCCGGGTCCATTAGTAATACTCCACGGATGAAAAATATGTTACATATTGGTCCTCGATTAGGTGTTACCTTCTTATGTTTGGCATTTCGAAAGTGTTGTTTTCAATTCCCAACCGAATCAGCTATAATTTTATTTAGAAAAAAACACAATTCTGGGTATTTCAGATGCGTTTATTGCATGATTTCCTCACCTCTCAAAATTGTGAGAATATTCTGCTCTCCGTTACTCGGGCCACAATTCCATTTCCCCCTTCAAACTTTGATTTAACAGTGTGATAATGGCGCCCAACTGAGATTTAGGCCAAAACTCCATCACTCCCGAATTTGTGTTTCCGTTCGCACTCAAATCGTTCGAATTACTTTACATAGTTCCCCTCTACAATTTTCCCTTTCGTTTCATTAATTCTTTCCGTAGACCGACCATACCCACCACAAAAGTAAAAGTTGGTTGTTTGGTCCACATCTCTTCCCAGAATTGTAATTGAAGTTGTAACATTTTATTGCTTCACGAGATAGAAATAATCAATTTACTAAATAACAACAGGGACGCCCCTCTATCTCCAGCAACAGCATTCTCACATTCTCAATGTTGAGCATTAGAAACCAGCAATTGGCCTAATTACCATAATTTAGAACAATAAAAACTAGAGAAAATTGACTTTCTTTTGGTTTCCCACAAGAAGTTGAGGGAACACCCGTATGGCACATTGGTAACTGTGATGATGGCGATGATTGTGGTCATACACAAATCATACGACAAGACCTCAGACTTTGCACACAACCAGCCAGCCAGCCAGTCAGCCACACATAATAAAAAACTAATGAAGATTGATAATTTTCTTCTCGTTGATTTTTTAACTTCTTCGACATGATGAAAAGATTTGTCTTTGGGCAAAACGACGGACCACCTTTACAACAGCAACATAATAGTATAAAGCCCAAAGGAAGAAAGCAATAACCGGCCATGCAGGCAAACATGCATGAAGCTAATTATGCCACACACAAGTAACAACAAAAAAAAACGGAATTAGCTATTCTCTCCCCCCCAAAAAAATCAGAACTTTCAAACAGAAGTGTTGAAAGAGCGATATATCAAAGTGAGTTCAATTGAAGCTAAAAAAAAGCTTAAGGCACAAACTTCATAGTTGAACTCCCAGCATGGCCTGGGCAAACAAACACCCAGCTTTGGAAATTAGCCACCACCACCACCACACAGATAAAATTGGAAATTGGGTCAAATGAAAAACAACAACAACATTAGTAATTTCTTTCCTATAGCCAAGAATTACCCAGCCACATATTCGATACCAAACAATTTACATAAAAACCAAAGAGACGAACAAATGCGAATTGTACTCCAACATGGCTTGGGATTCTCAAAAGTCCAATATTGGCGTGTTAGCGATTAATAGTCTGCGATATTTGGTTTCATAGTAACTAATTCTATGCCAAAGCAACAACAACAAACCAAACAGTCTCATACAAACCAACTTCAAACCTAATGAGGTCAGAAAAAGTACCTGAAATGGGGATACCAACCAACAACGAAATGAAATTGAAAATGTATAAAAAAAAGAAAGAAATAACATTAAAGGTAATTTAAGAAGTTCCAAGGTTGTGGGGGGGGGAGGAGGAGATGTGTGTCGCGAATAACTGTTATTTGAGCAAATTGCATTGCACTGGGCCACCATGTCACATACCATGGAGACCTAATTAAAGAAAATTGCCAGCAATGAAAAAGGCATTCGATGACATTGCAAGTTTTGTTTTTCCGTTCAAATTGATCGGAGTGTCATGTCAATAGAAAATTCCATTGTGGAAAGTTCTAAGGTGGTTTGCAATGGAAAGAGGAAGGAAAGGTAATATAGGAGGGGTTTTTAGTAAATTGGCTTATGTTAGCTACTACAGAATATTAGGTACCAATTAAGAACTCTTAGGAACTCATCACAACCTTCATATAACCAATATCTTATCCGGAGCTGGAAATATTTAAATACAACTGATTTGATGGGAAATTGCGGCTGCTATCTTCAAAAAATAAGTACAAATATTTGTAGGACTCGTAAGATGTTTGGTGCTGAAAACCGGTCCAAATTTTGAAGGTTTTGAACATAACTTCCAATTAAATCAGCTCCCATAAATTGTTCAATATACAGCGTGAGATGAAAAAACTGCAACCAACTTCAGACTGCTGTCATTTCTAAGCCACTCGTCCGACAGCTGTTAAAATTATTCCAGTGGCAGCTCATTATATTGTTTACAAGCGCACAAAAGCATTTTGGTGAGACTTTTTCCAGAAAAAAGTTATTCGTGATGCAATTCAAGCGTAATAGTGTGATTTCTTTATATTTGGCTGGAAAATCACAAGTGGCTATCGTTAGAGAATTCCAGCATTTAAATATGAATAAACCTTTTGTGTCTCGTACCAGCGCTCGTTACCATGATACTGGTAGCGTAGCCTGACGTCAAGGAAGAGGACGGAATAAAACAGCAACATCATAAATGGTTCGAAAAATAAAGAAGCAACTTGATCAAAACCCGCGTCGCAGTGGCCGAAAAATGGCTCGTTAGCTGAACATATCGCAATATTCTATTCGGCAAATATTGAAAAATGAGCTCGGGGTAGCCATTGAAATTCCAAAAAGTGTTAGAACTTACACCGCAATAGAAAGAAAATAGACTCAAAAGAGCTAAAGAGTTGCTTCGCTTGGCCGAAAGTGGTGAACTGCCGAATTTGGTTTCTCCGATGAGAAAACATTCGTTGTCCAGCAGTTTGTAAACAAACAAGATGATCGTGTTTACTTGCCAAAGAGGTCAGCTGAAAATATGCACATTCGGTTGGCCTCCAGAACTCAAGCGCCGGCCATGGTGTTGGGGTGGGCCACCATAACAGCCGATGGCCGCTCTCCGCTGGTATTAATCGACCATGGCATCAGAATAAATGCCGAATGTTAACGCGCAAATATTCTGGAGGGTGTATTAAAGCCTTGGGCATGCAAACATTTTGACCGCAGAGCTTGAACATTCCAACAGGACTCAACACCATCGCACTCAGCACGCGCCAACCAAGATATTTTTTACAAAATGAGATTCCTCGCTTCATTTCCAGCGCACACTGGCCACCAAAATCTACGGATACCAATCCGTTGGACTATTGTGTATTTTGGAAAGCAAGGTTGGCACCAAAAAATACCAAAGTGTCGATCACCTCAAGCAAACGCTTCACCGGGAATGGGCCAAAATATCGTAGAGCAACATTCGGGCAGCGTCTGACGGTTTCATTGGCCATTTGAAGGCCATAATTCGTGCCAAAGGTGACCAAAACATAATTAATCTAAACTTATTCTAAAATTTGATGCTATTTCCGACATCTTTTGCTTTCATTAAAAAAAAAAGAAATTAAAAATAATGTAAAGATTATGGCTTTTGATTTTGTTGCAGTTTTTTTATCTGATATATCAGCGTAAAATTCTTCTATCAACCTAAAATTCCGTCTCTCTGTCTGTTGTAATCACCCTATTTTTCGAACGAATTGAGATAGAAGGCTAAAATTTTGCACAGTAGACAGGTTAAGTTCTTAAAAAGGCCATGTCGGCCACCATATAACAGTACCCCCCGATATTCGGTATTTTGATGGTTTCAGCGACATCATTCACCCGAATTCTTTCAAATTTCGTATTTGAGGTTTGTAACAATTGAGTATTCAGTTCTACATCTTCGTCCCATATGACGGTACCTTCGATATTTTCACGATTTTAACGACATTATTTGTCTGAATTGTTTCAAATTTCGTATTTGAAGATCTTACTACAGCCTATGACAAAAAAGTACTTTTGTAGGTCCATGTCTTCGTATAGCCCTTTTATAAATGTATTCATTTAAACGGTATTTTTCGGAAATTTTTGAAACTTTTCAAGATCCTTCGAAATGGTGGAGGGTTTATATTCCCGGTCCGGCCGAACTTAGCTGCTTTTTTGTTTAAAATTAATTTTTAAAGAAATGTTTTTTTCACGTACATTAATTTCTTTTTGGACTATAGGACCAATAGTCGTGGATTTTTTCGAATGGGTTTTAGGATTTTTTTAAGAAATGTAAATATTTTTTGTGGCTTCCTGAATATTTTTTCAAGTACTGTCAAAGCAAGATTATTGAATTTAGCGAAGATCTATATTTTGAGACTGTCAAGCATGTTTTAGAAGTTTTTCAAGAAAAATTTTCATGGACTTTTTTGTGTATTGATTTTTATAAAGGTTTTTCTAATTCACAGGTTTTCTTCGATGAAGTTTTTTATGATATTCTTTAAACCCCCATAATTCCCTGCAAACTGCCATAGAACTCACTTTATTTCAATTTTCCTCTTTTCATTACAAATATCTTCCTATCCCTCCTACATTCTCTTTCAGTTCCCTCTATATCAAATGAAAATAACAACATCAATCAAACGATGGTCACACTCAATTGTATCTGACTGGACTTCCGTCATTTTGCTAAAGACCTGGGCAAACGTGTTAACCTTTAACACCAACTGACTGGCCAGTTGGCCAGGCAGTTAAAAGCTTCTTCACATTGTCTAGCTGGAAGTAGTAGTAGTTGCTCGGTGGTGCTGGTGGTGTCGGGTACTTTCATTGGACACCGAAGAATGACATAACAACGCTAAGTAGCTATGATACGAAAACAAAAATAAAAAAGAGATTATTTAAGACATTACTTTAACTTTGTATGGAAACCCAGAAGAGGTAATAAAACAATTAAAGACGTTTTTTTATTGTTCACAGTACATAGGGTTAATGGGATATATACGTCAAGTCGAAACTTGTTGGATATTTGAAAAATAAAACATTGAAATAAAAACTAGCAAATCATGAAAAAATCATTCAAGCATATCAATGTAGTTGCAATTGTTTTTGTTATTGTTGATGTTATTTTATATTGTTATTGTTGGTGTTATCGTTAATGTGATGGATGTTTGTTGTTATTTTATGAATACATGGAAAACATCTCCATTTTGTTCAAGGTTATTCTATAAATAATTGAGTAGTAATGACTGTGGGGGAAAATATGATTACAGATTAAAGAGGTACGAAAGGTATTAATAAAGAATGCTTCTCAAAATCATTTAAGTTATTTAAAGGTTATATCAATTTGAATGGAATAATGAAATTCTACGATTACAAGGTATGTTTGATATTTAAATGTTACTTAAGGGCTAACAAGGAATCTTAGAATATGGCTCATGAATTTTAACTTTAGAACTATAAAAACATCGTCCTTTTCCTTCTCTCTCATTCAAAAAAAATTTGAAACTATTATCTTTTCTCTCTCATTTTATAAAACCTTTAAAACTCTACACCCATGGTTATTTTGAAAAGAATTCACAAAGAGGTATATGAGAGAGTGTTGGCCTAGTTTGAGGTAAAACATAACTCCAAATAACTTTTCGTAAAAGTCTCGTAATATAATTTTACGCTATGCATTCCACAATAATCCCTAAACCATAAGAAGGAATACAGGATGAGATAAAAAAACTGCAACAAAGTCAAACGCCATAATTTTTACATTTTTTTTTTAATTTTTTTTTTTAATTTTTTTTTTTTTTTTTTGAATAAAAGCAAGAAATTTTGGTAATAGCATCAAATTCTAGAATATGTTTAGATTTGTTCGAATTCATCACCTTCGGCGCGAATTATGGCCTTCAAACGATCAATGAAACCGTCACACGCTGCCCAAATGTTGCTCTGCGATATTTTGGCCCATTCCCGGCAAAGCGCTTGCTTGAGGTGAACGACATTTTGGTATTTTTTAGTGCCAACCTTGCTTTCCAAAATACTCCAGACACAATAGTCCAATGGATTGGTATCCGGAAATTTTGGTGGCCATTGTGCGCTGGAAATGACGCAAGGAACCTCATTTTGTAACCATTTTTGGGTAGCTCGTGCTGAGTGCGATGGTGCTGAATCCTGTTGGAATGTCCAAGTTCTGAGGCCAAAATGTTTGCGTGCCCAAGGCTTTAATACACCCTCCAGAATATTTTCGCGATTATATTCGGCATTTATTCCGATGCCACGATCGATAATACGAGCGGAGAGCGACCATCGGATGTTATGTCGGCTCACACCATCACCATGGCCGGCGCTTGAGTTCTGGTGGCCAACCGAAGGCCCACATTTTCAGCTGACCTCTTTGGCAAGTAAACGCGATCATTGTGTTTTTTTACAAACTGCTGGACAACGAATGTTTTCTCATCGAAAAAAAAACAAATTCGGAAGTTCAACACTTTCGGCCAAGCGAAGCAGCTCTCTTTGGAGTATATATTCTTTCTGTTGCGGTGTAAGTTTTTGCACTTTTTGGAATTTCAGTGGCTTTACCCCGATCACATTTTTCAATATTTGCCGAATGGAATATTGCGATATGTTCAGCTCACGAGCCATTTTTCGGCCACTGCGACGCGGGTTTCGATCAAGTCGCTTCTTTACTTTTCGAACCATTTCTGCTGATGTTGCTGTTTTCTTCCGTCCATATCCTTGACGTCGGGCTACGCTACCAGTATCACGGTAAAGAGCGATGGTATGAAGCACAAAAGATTTATTCACATTTAAATGCTGGAGCGCTCTAACGATAGACACTTGTGGTTTTTCAGCCAAATATAGAGAAATCACACTATCACGCTTGAATTCCATCACGAATAACTGTTTTGTGGAAAATTCTCACCAAAATGCTTTTGTACGCTTGTAAAAAATATAATGAGCTGTCACTGGAATTATTTTAACAGCTGTCGGATGAATGGCTTAGAAATGACAGCAGTCTGAAGTTGGTTGCAGTTTTTTCATCTCACCCTGTATCTAAGTAATTACAAGAATTTTACCTTACTGGTACTTATCTGTGTTCTTATCAAAATTTTCGTTTTCAATATAGCTTTTCCTTAGAGAGCCTCTCAAACACGTATTCGGCTAATTTTTAAGCTTTCCATTAAACCATAAAATATTAGCAACCATATAAGTACGCAAAGCTAGTAAACGTGCCAAACGAAATGAACGCTCTCTATGCGCTACGTTGTTGGCGTTAATATTGCAAGATTACGTCATTTTTTGTGTGGCTGTTAGCTTTTTTTGGATTTCAAAGTCTCCACTCAATCAGTATTCGGTATTTTGTTTTAATTTATTGCAATTTATTGTTTAACGATTTTTGTTCGAAAAATACTCGTACGATTTGCAATGATGTTCATCATTGAATGAGAGATAATTAGAAAAACAACTGACATTTAGTTTTAAGTAAACGGTTTTTGAAAGAGAGGTACTATGGCGAAGCGTTGGAAGCCCCTACACAAAAATTCAAAATTTCCCTGCAATGAAGCTTGGAGTTGGATTGGAATTTTTCAGATTTTAACTTTTCACAGAAACATTTCGATAATCAAATCAGAAATAACTAAACAAGCTATCCTTATAATTGACAGGGAATTCATAAATTCAGCCACCCAGTAGATATCACTTCTAAAAAAGTCCTTTAAGGGATCCAGGCCTAACTTAAAATGCTGAACGTTTATAAAATCTGAAAATTCCAACAAATTTTAGCTTTTCTTATGTACAAATTACTCTTTATTAGGATGTGACTATATTAGATATTACAAATTGTCCTATATTAGGATATGATAACTAATTTTTACTATAAATACGATTAAGTCTAAGTGGGCTTCAAAAGGATAATATCAATAGATAATATTCTAGAAGAAGCACATAATAAGCAAAAATTCACGAAAAAATCTGTCATGATTATTAAAACTCTTGATCCTCTATGGAGTGGGTTCTGAAGGAAAGAATATTGTTCATTTCATATCGGACCTAAATAAATACGATATAAATATTGCGACGTGCCAGGTTTGGTCTTTATTGGCAATTTCATGGCATAAAATCCAACTCATTACACGTTTCTTGTTGAAATAAATATTTAGATATAGCAAATTGTAAAGAATCGCTGATTTGGTTCGTAAGTTATGACAGATAAAAATATTGAAAACCGTGACCCTTTGTGGGTGAGGTACCAGAAAGGGGTTCGCAGCAATATATCATCTTCACAACAGATCTTGTGTTAGCAAAAATGTTTGTATGTGTGAAATTTGAAGAGAGTTGAATGCATATTTGGCTTACTTGAAGCTTTTGTTTTGCCAAAAACTTGTACCCTATGTGGGAGAGGTACCAAAAGAGATGTTCCGATCTCTACCATCTATATATCAGATCTTGTGTTGATGGAAATATTGGGATGTGCCAAGTCTGTATGGAATCGGATGTTAATGTCGCGTTTTATAATCTCCATGGATATTCAAAATTTTGACCCTTTGTGGGAGAGGTACCAGAAGGAGAGTACCGATGTATCCCATCTTCACAACATATCTTACGTTAGTAGAAATAATGGAATTTGTGAAATATAAAGGGAACCTAATGCTTATTTCGGATTTTGAAAACGTTTCGGTTATTCAAAACTTTGACCCTTTGGGGGGAGGTACGAGAAGGAATTATAACAGATCCTGTGTTGATAGCAATATTCAGAAGTGCCAAGTCTAAATGGAATCGGATGTTTATTTCGCTCTATATGAGCTTAATGAATATTAAAAAATTTCGACATTTTGTGGCGGAGGTACCAGAAGGAGTGGTCTAATATATTCAATCTTAACGCCAGACCCTGGGTTAATAAAATTATTGGGATGTGTGAAATTTGAAGACAATCGGTCTCTTACACCACATTTTATAAGAGTTGCAATTATTCAAAATGTTGACCCTTTGTGGGGGAGGTACTTGATAGGGTGGACCAATTTTGTCCATTTTTGACCTAGCACTGACACAAATATTAGGATTTGCAAAGTTGGAGCAAAATCGGATTGCCATTTCTCTTTCTGTGCAGAAAATATATTTTTTGAAAATATCGACCTTTTGTGGGGGAGGTACCAGAAGGATATAGGTTTGACTAAAAAATATTACAATGTACCAAGTTTGGACCAAATCGGATACTCCCTTCGAGAGTTATCGTGCACACGAACCAGCCAGACAGACAGACGAACGGACGGACATCTCTGGATCGACTCCAAATGTCCTGAAAATGATTTGGCCCAAAGACACCTAGGGTCTAAAACCGTTATTTCGATTAGGCATGTTTTTACCGTATCAAATGATATATGTATACCCTCTCTAGCCATATGGCTCAGGGAATAATAAGTTTCATTCTCTTTTCTCTCCCTCTCTCTTTCTCTCTCTTTCTTTTGTCAGTTTTTATAAAAAAAATATTTTCATAGGCATCCTGGCTTAAAAAAATTTATTAAGGAGCTCATAAGCCTAAATCTCGTGGATTTATTAAAAACATAAAATCATGGCTATATAAATCGTGGATTTTTTAAATTATTTCATAGATGGTTTTAAATATTTTTTCAAGTTCTTTAAAAGATGAAAATGTTAATGAAATATTGGCTATGTAAATCGCAAATTTAAAAAAAAATATTCTTCATAGATTTCCAGACTATATAAATAGCGGATTTTATAAAAAATTTTATCTTGGACTTCCCGGACATATAAATCGTTTTTAAGTTTTTTTTAAGGTTTTAAAAACGAAAATTTAAATTTTCCAAACCCAATTTTCTGTTTTTCATTCCAACAATTTGCTTGCCTCAACATTAACACCTTGCATAGCGTACTAAACAGCCACAAAAAAGCTTCATCTCACATCAAGTATTTTTGTTTTTAGAATGACGTTAAGCTGTATTTAAAGTTTGCTGTTGCTTTTTTTTTTTTTTTTTTTTTTTGTTAATGCATTTATCTATGTGTCTATGTGTTTTTGCAATTAGAAGCAATGCGAGTAATTTAGTAAAGTTTTGCAAGGCAAATATTGAACATCACTCAGCATTCAGTGGCGACTGAATGATAGACAGTTGATAGTTGATAGATTGGAGAGGCTTATTCGGGGGGCTAGTAAGAAGGTAAGTACATAAGTAGTATTTGTCAGTTATTTCACCTAAATTCTTATAAAAGAAGAACCAGAACAAACAAAATAAAATAAGCTGTCTTCAGAGAACCTCGAAGTGAGCACGCCAAGAAAATCTATGAGCGTAACTATCAATTGTTACGATCAATAACAATTATTGGGCCAAAAAAAAAAACGCCAACAACAAGTAGTGGCTAATGAAGACTCGAATAAAAAAAGTAAGCAATGAAACGTGGCCTTAACAACTATGCGTGTTAATGCGAGTGTGTGCGTGTGTTAAAGACTACAAAGTAATACGAATTGTATAGTACTCAGAATTATTACCTTTTATTCTCTCCCTCTCTCTCTCTCCAAAGAGAGAAAAATACTCCCACAAATAAACCTTCTCAATAAAATATGACCCAAATCGTAAGAAATTCCATCGGAATGCCGTTTTAGTTATCAATTACAGGTGGAAAAAACAACAACAATAACATCTATTACTTTCAAGTCATTCTAAAGAAAAAGAAGAAAAACACCGAAATGATCTTCAGATAGGAAAGGCTCATAAAAAATATTGCGGCAGCATTCCCCGCTTCTAACAATGATGCTGGTTATGACGATGATGACTCCCATAAATGATCATCAAAACCATACAATTGGAATCAATTACGATTTAATGAAGGTAATGACAAAATAATCCAGCTACCGTTACACACCTCCGCCTCCACAAACGGACAGACACACACACATCTATATGTGTGGACATAAGTGTTATGCTGCGATAAGAACGTGACTCTGATGTAATAGTTTTTCTTTTTCAATGCTTTTGTTTTGTCTTCATTCACACACACACACACCCACCTTGTCCACCAACTCATTACCTCAATGCCGCACTTTATCATTGATGACTGAGGGGAAATTGTTATTGTCATCGTTGTTGTTCATGTTGCTATTATTGTTTCATAGAACAGTACTACTCAGTTTTTGTTTCTGTGTTGCGTTGAAATGCATACGCCAGCTAGCCGGCCAGTCAAGTGCTTGTGTCATAGAATGCATGACGGATGTGATCATCATCATCATCATGGGAAATGGGCAGATAAAATAGCTATTATTTTGTTGATAGTTTTGTTTTGTTCTAATGATAAGAGAAGAGGTACAGATTCTAAGCAAATGTAAATAGGTGATTCTAACACAATTAAAAACATCTTTAATTTTAAATTCAATAAACTTTATTTTATTTCGATAACCAGCACAGGTGTCTCCAAACCTTGCCAAATAAAGGATTGTGTACACATTATATTAAAACCATATGTAAAACTAGCAATTGCCCGCTACTTCGTCAGCGAAAATTGGTTCCAAGAGATCGTGCTAGTCCTGTTTAGAACTCAAAATTCAAATTTTTTCCAGCTTGACAAAATTTTTAAAGCATGAAGCATTATACATATTTTCAGACTTTCAAGGTTTTATATACATTATTCAAGTTTTTCGGAAAAAGTTATAGAAAAATAATTACCTTTTATACCAAAAAGTCTTCCAAATTTTCCATTTCAAGTCTACCGAAAAGGATATATGTAAAGTCAGTGCACAATGGACCCACATTTTTCTGTCCAAAACTATTTCAACGTCGTAAAATATATTTCCAAAACAGGCATCCTATCTCAACCACAGATGCTAACAGTGACAAAAAATTATTAAGTATCGAATTTGGGGATTTCAGCTCTATTCTTTCAACCAAAAGCAAATTTAGTCCTATTTAGTACTTTTCGTACAATTATAGTACACATTTCCAAAAACCGTCTACATACCTCAATTCCAGATACCAAGAGAGACCTTAATATTAAATTTCGGGATTCCAGCCCTATCCCTTCACCCGAAACCAAATTTAGAACCATTTAGTACTTTTCGTACTACTATGTGACGCATTTCCGAAACCTTATCAAATTTAGTTATATCAAATTTAGTACTATTTAGTACTCTTCAAACAATTATATAGCACATTCCAAAAAACCACCTCACAAATATCGATTCCAAATACCAAAAGAGACCTCAATATCAAATTTAGGGATTCCAGCTCCATACCATCACCCAATACCAAATATTGTTCCATTCAGTACTTCTTGTACAATTATAGTACACTTTTCCGAAACCACTTCCACCATGTCCGGGAAACATCTATATCAAATTTGAGGACTCCAGCCCTATACCTTCACCCAATACCAAACATAGTAACATACAGTACTCTTCGTACAATTGTAGTACACATTTCCAAACCACATCCATATGTCCAGAGTAAACATGAACAGCGACCCTAGTACCAAATTTCAGATTTCAAACTCTAGCTGTTCACCCAATACTAAATTGTAACAAATTTAGTACTATTTATTTTTTTATTTAGTACTATTTAGTGTTTTTCATGCAATTATGGTACAAATTTCCTAAACCACCTCTATATGTCCAGGCTACACATGAACAGCGACCCCAATACCAAATTTCAGATTTCATGCACTATATGTTCAAACAATACTAAATTATACCAAAATTAGTACTATTTAGTACTTTTTGTTATCTTGCAGTACACATTTCCAAAAACACTTCTTTATCACAAATCCGCCTACAACAAGGACCCCAATACAAACCTTCATCATAAATCAAACTGCACAAAATGTTAGTACACATTTCCAAAACCACCTTTATATATCCAACTTCACTTTCCAACCTTGATTTTCGTACCAAAGTTTTTAACTCTATCCTCTTACATAATACCAAGTGTTACTAAATAAAGTTCTGATTAGTACTTTTGGTACACATATAGGACACATTTTCAAAACCATCTCTTTATCACAAACCTACCACAAACTGAGACCCTAATAAGAAATTTCAAAATTCCAGCTTCATCCGTTCACCCTAAAGCACACTGTTCTAGATTTAGTACAGTTGTCACACTTAGCATAAATTTCCATGACCATCTTCAAAATAATAGCAAATGGTACTACAATTTAGATGTTTAGTACCATTTTAGTACTTTTCGTAACCATTAAGTTCGAATTTTCAAAACCCCTTTAGTATATCTATTCGGCAAACCGCTCAGTGACTCTCATTCCAAGTTTCTAGCTCATTCCGCTCAGAACCTCGTGCAAAATTTTCAAAATTCTAGCTTCAGCCGTTACTCTGGACGTTGATTCTAGGTCAGTCAGTCAGCTTTCTTGCATATATAGATGACATTTTTGCATTTTATATTAAGCTTTTTATAGCATACTTTTAAGAGCTTCCAACAATTTTTAAAATTTAAAAGGAGCGCTATGCGACATTTATTCATACAATGCTATGTTGTGGCCGAAATCATCAAAATACCATAAATCGGAAGATTTCACTATATACCGTGAACCTATTTATACCATTTTCGATACCCAATGTTCTAAAAGTAGTATCAAAGTCTGTGCAAAACTAAACCCAACAGACGGACATTATAGAGTTTTGTTGATTAAGAATACAAAGGACTTCTTAGACCAATTGAAAAATTAAGAACTCCAAATAAAAAATACGTTTTTATCTTAGCTTCACGCCCCAAGGGCATGAGAACAGAAAACCCTTCTGAACGTAGCCACAAAAATGCATCAACTTCATTTCATCTCCCCTCCTCCTACCACCAAAAACTGATCGATTACAATTTCGAACCACATTATTTGAACTCCATTATGGAATATTCTAACCATGATATTGTTCTTTTGTGGTGGATCTCTTCTGTTCGTTTGTTTTGTGCAAACATCACGTTCATTGACATGATAGGGCATGTTTTTCATTCTTCTGATTTAGTACCGAACCGAAGAAGATGATAATAAAGTTTATGATTTTTCTCACCTTCTAACTCTTGGGTGTATACACCTATGTCTATTTGTCTGAATGTATGTGTGTGCAGAACACCGTAATTTGATTCTAGTTAATTTTTTTTTAAATCTAGCACATAGCATATATACATATGTATGTACATAAACCAGCGTGTGAACCCATCCGCTGATCGATTATGATCATGAGTAATCAAATTTCGGTGTTCGTGAGGTTTGCTGTCGGCTTGTTTTTGTTTTTTTTTTTTATTATTTTTGGATACTTGTTGGCGGACATGCCATTTTTGGGCCACCAAACTTAACTGTGAAGGTTAAGACGGAAATGAAGTAACCAGAATAAAGAATTTATTGTTTATAGTTTTTATGACTGAATGACTGACTGACTGACAGACTGTATGTTCTGTTATGATATGTGCTCGATTGACATAGAAAACGTGATGTGAGATCAGTATTGAAAATGTTGTGATTCGGTTACAAGCTAAGATTCGAAAAAGAAATAAACATTCAGGAAGTGGAAACGTTGTGGCAAATAATAAAAACAAAGGATATTTTTTTTTTTTTGTTAAAATTAAATAGGAGAGCAAGTTTTAAGTGTGAGTGTTAAGGGTATATGGAGAGATAATTGTAAACCGTGTTCAATATCCATGGTGACCACAAACAGAGTGATTAAAAAAAGTGTGAGACGAAAATCATCTTTTCAGGTAGGAGTGTGTGCGTGTGTGTGTGCAATATTTAGTGTTGTATGTGTATAAATTACAAACTGAGAATATTTATCCGTCTCATGCATATTTTTAAGGACATTTCTTAAAAAATATCTGCTGTTGTAGTGAGTTTTTTGGGTACTAAAACACGCTATGTTGCAAACATTCCAAAACTTCTAATTTCGATAAAATTAAATATTTGAGCAATATTCTGAAAAGATGGGCGTAAAATATAATTTCTTTGAGATTGAAAATATTTTCGAGCTAATCAGCACCATTAATTAAAATACTCAAAATGCGGAATAACAGACTAAAATATAAAATATTTTTTGGGAAGCCGAAATACCCGGTTTCAAATAAATGTGGTTTAAAATGTAGCGATATCCTTAAGTATACCTTAAACAGTGAGGAGCCGAGGACCATACCAAACTTTGGACCCATATTGATCCAGTCGAACTTTTTATACCCTCCACCATTTGAAAGAAACTTGAAAAATTTCCAAAAAATTCTGTCGAAAAATACCGCTCGATTGAAAACCGCTATATGGGGGTATACGATATATATATAGCAACGGTTCCGCACTTTATATACGAAATTTAAAATAATTCCGGTGAATAATGTCGCAAGAATCATGAAAATACCAAATATCTGGGGTACCGTTATATGGGCGCTATACTAGAACGTGGACCTATTTAGACAATTCTTTTGTTAGGGGTAAATTACTCAAAAGGAACCCCTTGTATGGATTTTAAGACAATTCCATTAAAAAAAACTTGTTTCAAATCATAAAAATACCGAATATCGGGGGTACCGTTATATGGAGGCCATACGGGGATAAAGTACTCACAAGGAACTCCTTGTGGGGACTTTCAGACAATTTCATTGAAAAATGTGGCTAAAATCATAAAAATGCCGAATATCGGAAAGTGCCGTTATATGGAGGATATGCGATATATAAAAAATTCTCTTCCAGGGGGTAAACATGGTAAATTTAAGAAGGTAAAGTCATTTCGAATAAGCATTCCCATCTTTGCATTTTCTGTCAAATTTACCTGCATTTTACCTTGTCAAATTTCACAGCAAAGAAAGTAGGTTCCCATCTCTGATTTGTGTATGTACAATGGATTTATAAACAAACATTTTGACAATGAGATGTTGTCAAATGAATAATTTTGAAAAAATTGTAAACATATGATTGCATGACTTTACCTTTTTAATTCTACCATGGGGGTAAAGTAGTCACAAAGAACTCCTTGTGTAGAATTTCAGATAATTTCATTGAAGAATGTAGCTAAAATCATCAAAATACCGAATATTGGGAGGTGCCGTTATATGGGGGATATACGATATCGCGGACCTATATAGACAATTCTCTGTCAAAGTACTCGCAAAGAACTCCTTGTGTAGAATTTGAGACAATTCCATTGAAAAATGTGGCTAAAATCATCAAAATTCCGAATATCGAGGATACCGTTATATGGAGGCTATACGATATCGTGGACCGATACAGACACAGACAAAAGACTGATCTGTGCAAAATTTTAGCTTCCTATCTTAATTTGTTTTGACTGTAGCGTGATTACAACAGATGGACAGACGGACAGGCTGTATTCTGGGACCTTTGGTAGAATTTTATGACAAATAACTTTTTAGTGACTCGTTTGAGGGTTAAAACTTTCTACTAAATTAATTTTCGTATTATTCTCGACAATTTTGCCGAAGACATTATATACGTATAATGCTGAGTTCCCAAGGAATTTGAATCCGAAAATTTCCAAAATGTGGAAAAGGTGGAATTTGCCCTCTCGCTTTGCGATATAAAAGTAGTCGTTGATGTTTAAAAATGTCGATACACGTGTCTTCTAAAAAAAAATAATAGCTAGCCGATCCATCGCTCCAACTGTGTTTTAATCTTTAACTAATGACCACACTTTGACAAATACAAACGAAACCCTAATGAACGATTGTCCAGTTTTGTAATTAGAGATTTTTGTTTTGTCAAATGATTTAAAATTCTTTAAATATTCAAATTCATTTTATCGACCCTTACGTGGCTTCATAGACCCCAAGCCAAAGATTTTCTAAAACCAATTTATGATCCAAGATACTAGAACTACTACTACTACCAACTAGAAGCCACTGCAACTATTTGTTGTATTTTGTATGATCATAGAATAGTAGTAGTGATGTTGTTGTTGTTGTTGTTGCCACTAACATACTTTAAAATGAAATTTATGTTAATGCGATCAAAGGAAGCTGAAGTAGTTACAACAACAAGAAATTTCTCCAATATCAATCCAAATGGATTTCTTTTCTTCTCTTTTTCCATTGTTCGAAATTGGTTTCCAAAGCAAATCTTTAGACAAATGTTTGTTCGACAAAACAAAGATGTTTGTTATTAATGGAAACTTGTTTTCCTCTTTTTCCTTTTCATTGCTGCTGCTGCTGGGAAGAAAAAGGGGTTAGCATAGCACGAATTTGACCCAAACATAAAGTCAAATTGAGATCTCTCATGGCTATGTCTTTATTTTCCATTTTCATTTCTTCTCTCTGGCTTCGATTTGAATAGGAGGACATGGTATGTATTGTTTTCCTTTCGAACAACACGATTAAGAAAACAGTAAGAAAAACTGCCAACATTAATTTTCTTTCTATGGCTTCTATGTTCGAAATGTTTGTGATAAGCGACAATAGTTGTTTTTTTTGGTCGACAACACAAAGCATGACAAATACAAAATATTGCCAAGCCAAGCTCTGGGTTTCCTCTAATGTGTCTTTTTTCAAATCTTAGAACGAATAAATCTTTTCTCATGGCTTTGAAAGGAGACAAGGATTGTTTTTGTTGTAGAAACAAATTTTTACAAAACTGTTTGTATCAATACGGCGGGAATATTTATGAGCTTTCATTAATCAGATATATGTATACATACAAACATATGTATGTGTGTGTATTGCAATATAAATTTCAAACATTATTTGATATTTTTATAACAAAAGGCTTAATCAAAGCGAAACATTGACTCTTTCTTTGCGAACTTTCAAATGGCCTCAGGAAGTTTGCATATATGAATATACATAGGTATGGATGTGTGTGTATATACCTGGGAGTTTGTTTTTGATTTCAGTGGCAATGATTGATGACAGAAACTATTTTCTGCTAAATTTATAATTTGTGTTTGCAATCCGATTTCTTTGACGGAGACCGAAACTTTCAATTGGCAATAAATCAGTTTTATTTCAGACTAAAAAGGAAAAATTAAAAAAAAAAAATACCTCGAGCGGGATTGACCCTATTGATACCCTGAATCACATAAGGTTTTAGAAAAACTAATTCCAAGAAAAAAATTTCGAAGAAAATTGGATTTTAGCTATACTTTCAAACAATCATATAAACCTTACACATAGAGTAGACCTTCAATGAGTATTTTGCTTACAGAAATTCGTGTGTAGAACTTCTATACCCAAGAGACCCCACTATGGATATTCACAAATAGAATGCATTATTTGAGTAGCTTTTTATAAGAGAGCATTTATAGGCTCGCCTTTTTTACCACTTTCCATACATAATACCTAGCAGCAGAATTTCTTTCATAGATCAAGACAATAAACGGCCGTTTGTTCATAAATAAAGCACAAATAATCATCCCAAATAGCTTTTAAGGTCTATTACGGAGCTTTTAAGGTCTATTACAGTTTTTAAGGTTATTTTTAAATAAAAGGTACTTTTTGAAGGTCTTCTCCAGATAATAGCTATTTGACTTTTATAAGCAAACAATCTCCCACGGGCCGTAAACTATTTAAAAATCTTTTACAGACCAAAGAACGTTAAAATAGGTTCAAGGTGCCATTTAAAGACCTAAAGAATGGAAGGCCTTTTAAAGACCTAAAGATATTAAAAAGATAGTCTATAGACACAATTCCTTTTTAAACAAGTTAAAAAGCAGAAAATTAGGCCGGGCCCAACTTTGAATACCCTCCACCATTTGGAAGGAATTTGGAAATTTTCCAAAAAAAAAAAAATAATAAATAAAAATTAGAACCCTTAAAAATTTAAAAATCTTTTACAGACCAAAGAACGTTAAAATAGGTTCAAGGAGCCTTTTAAAGACCTAAAGAATGGAAGGTATTTAAAAGACCTAAAGATATTTAAAATATCGTCTATAGACACAATACCTTTTTAAACAATTTAAAAAGCAGTAAGTTCGGCCGGGCCCAACTTTGAATATCCTCGACTATTTGGAAGGAATTCGGAAATTTTTCAAAAAAAAAAAATAAAAATTAGAACCCGTAAAAATTCCGTTAAAATTTTAAAAATACCGAATATAGGGAGTTACCGTTATTTTGGAGTTGCCCGATTAGCCAACTTTCTGTCACAGACTATAGTATCCATTATGAAGTCCAAATATGAAATTTAAAAGAATTCCGGTGAGTAATGTATCTAAAATCATCAAAATACCGAATATTGGCAGGTACCGATGTATGGACATTATACGAAGACCTGGACCTGCAAAGACAATTTTCCGTCACAGGCTGTAGTACCCATTACGAACTTTTATTACGAAATTTGAGACAATTCCGGCGAATAATGTTAATAAAATCAGCACAACACCTGATATAGGTAGTTACCGTTATATGGGAGCTTTACATAGACGTAGAGTAAAATTTCTTCAACCTACTTCTATTCGTTCGGAAGCCAGAGTGATTTCTACAGACGGACGGAAGGACTGACGGGCAGACAGGCAAACGGACAGTCATCGTTAAATCGACATAGAATTTTATGTTGATCTATATTTCGAGGTGTTACAAACGGAATGACAGACTTAATATGCCCTCCATACTATGGAGATGATTTTTTAAATCATTCTCTAAACCAGACCAGAACCTTCAAAATATCTTCTATAGACAGGTCTACTACAGCCAAAAGACCTTTAAAAGGTCTTCGGATCTACGAAAGATCTTCGATCTACAGCAAATTTAAAAAAAAATACTTTCTTCGTTCTATAAAAGTCCTCTGCGGTCTCCAAAAACTGCCTTCTCTCCACAGAAGCCCCATTAAAGATCTTCCCCTTAAGAAAGATCTTCTCTCTTTATAAACGTTTTTGTACAAAAAATCATTTAAAGGACTTTATCTTTGTATCTTCTTCCCTCTACCAAGGCTTCCATGTCGAGCTATTGCTGCCGAGGTTAAGATCAGTGTGTTTGTCTCCAGCTGAAATTGGAGGTTGAACATAAGGCTAAATTTGTGCACTTCGAGCAAATACCCTAAACACGTTCTTCCCTCCACAGAAGCTCTGTTAAAGCTCTTTGCAATGAAGTATCCAAGGTAACAGATCTTTTTTCCAGAGAAGATCTCTAAAAGCAAATTTTTCGCCGGAAGATCTATAAATAGTCTTCAAACGTTTCTCGGCATATTTTAGACATTTAAGAACTTTTCTTTTAAACCTTTTAATGCTCTTCTGCCTATGGTGCATTTGCGAAAGTACTTCTTCCTTCTAAAGACTGGAAGGTCTTTAATAGTACATCGATCTTTGGAAGACTTCTAAAGGCTCTTCTGATCTATATTAGAATGTCTTCTTTCTGGCAATAAAAGACCTTTAAAATGTTATTTGTTCATAAAAGGCCTTAAAAAGGTCCTCCAAGTATAGAAGAATTTCTTCCTATAGATAGCCTTTAAAATCTCTAAAACGATTCGTCCTATAATAAACTTAACTCCTCTTCCTTTCAAAGGCCCATCTAAAATTATTTTTTTTTTGCAATAGAAGGCCTTCAAAAGTTTATTTGTCTATAAAAGACCTCGACATTTCACATGACTATAAAATAACTTCTGCCAAAAGAAGTTCTTTAAAATCTGCTCGTCTTATAAAAAAATTTATTAACTCTGCTTCAAATAGAAGACTTTCAAAACAGCTTTTTGCCTGTAGGCCCTCTTCAAAAGCTTTTCTCCTTATGGAAAACTTCTGAAAGGCGTTTTGCCTATATTCGACTTTTTCAAGCTTTTCTACACATAGATGACCTTCAAAAACTCTTCCGCCAAATGTAGACTTTTCAAAGCTCTTCTGCCAAAAAACAAATATTTTAAAGATTATCTAGTCTTTCTATAGAAGATCTTTAATAATTACTTAAAGTGCTCTTAGTCCGTTATAAAACCTTTAATATCTCATCTGGCTATATAGAACACCGTCAAAAACTCTTTTATGACTTCAGAAGCTTTTCTGTCTATAAGAGACCTCTAACAGTTCTTCTGGCCGTAGAAATCCTTTGAAAGTTTGTCTGCCTATTTTATACATTTAAAGCTTTGTTGTCTAACTATTTTTAAAAACTCTTTTGCTCTATGGGCGACATTTGAATGCTCCTCCACCTATATCTATAAAAGCTCTGTGGCCTATATCAACCCTCTGAAAGCGTGTCTGCCTATTTAATACTTTTGAAAAAACCCTATATGAGACATTTGGAAGACTTTCGAACTCTCTTTAGCCTCTGTAAAATACCTAATTGATCTTTTGCCTATGGAAGTCCTCCAGAGCCTCTTCTGCTTTCCTCATATTATACCCTACATCACAAGGTGGTCAGGGTATTATGTCTTTGTGCATATGTTTGTAACAGGCAAAAGGAAACGAGATAGACCCATAGTTCCTTTTGATGATCTGCATAGAATCACATTCTGAGTCGATTTATGCATGTCCGTCCGTCCGTCTGTCCATGTATTTTTTTAAACAAAGTACAGTTCGCATTTATTTAGATATAGCTCCCATATATATCTTCGTCCGATTTGCCTTTTATTGTGCACCGAACGTGTAATATTAGCCCGAATAGTATGAAATTTTGCACATACAACCAAATTAGGCCTGAAAATAAGTATGACAAATTTGATCGAAATCGGTTCAGATATAGCTATAGCTCCCATATATATTGTTCATCCGATTTGTTATTTTTGTCCTCCGCAGCCGTAATATGCACTCTGTAACAACAATATTTGGCGAATATATATCAAATACAGCTCAGAAATACATTTGCTAAATTTTATCGAGATCGGTTCAGATTTGGATATAACTCCCATATATAACATCGTCCGATTTACCTTTGATTGTGCACCAATCGTCTAATATTTGTCCAAATGGGATGGAATTTGGCACCTAGGATCGAATTTAGTCTAGAAGGTAGTATGCCAAATTTGGTGAAGATCGGTTCAGATATAGCTATAGCTCCCATATATACTGTTCATCCGATTTGTTGTATTTGTTACCCATAGCCGTAATATGCCCTCCGTAACAACAATATTTGGGGAAATATATCAAAAACAGCTTCGAAATACCTTTGCCAAATTTTATCGAGATCGGTTCAGATTTGGATATAGCTCCCATATATATCTTTATATGATTTCAAATTAATTTTGCACAGATACAAATGCTTCGGCATATTTAGTCCTTTGAACTTTAAATTATAATTATAATCATAGCGTGTATGATTATATTCTCCCATAAAAACTGTTAATTGTTATGCGCAGCTCTACTAAATTAGCAAAGTGGTGTAGGGTATCATAAAGTCGGTCCCGCCCGTCTTTAAGACTTTCTTTACTGGTTTTTATACGGGTTTCAAAAGTTTATTTCCTTATATTAGCCTAATAAAATCTCACTAGTCCATGAAAGACATTTAGACGACTTTTGTCTCTAAAAGACCTTCAAAAGCTTTTCTGTTAGGAAATAAATTCCAAAGCTCATATGTTTACAAAAGTCTTATGACAATAGAAGACCTCTTAATAATAATCTGTGTATGCAAAAAAAAAATAAAAAAAAACTTTAAAGTACCTTTGCATATTAAAGGCATGTTAGACCTTCTTTATCTATGGTAGAATTTAAAATATCCTCCGTCTAAAGGAAACGTAGCCTTTTCTGTAAAAAATCCCACAATAATTACCTTATCTATTCATGTCAATGTATTTTGCTTGTAATTTTCACAATTACTTGAAGCAATGAATTTTCGTTCGCTGCTACCCCAAACCTTAAAACCTATTTTTCGATTTCAGCACTCTACAGACTTTCTTTTTTAAGGTCACAAGTAAGTGTAATTGCTTTGTGCCAAAAAAAAACCTAGGCAAACCAAAGATTTTTCTCAAATTCTAGGCAAACAAATTCTGATCCACAACAAGAAATCACACAGCAACACCACACAGTCACGAGAAAGAAAGAAATTATTTTCCAATCAAAACATCATTAAAAAAATGTTTTTTTTATACCCTCCACCAAAAAAGGTATGGAGGGTATATTAACTTTGTCATTCCGTTTGTAACTCATCGAAATAATCATTTTAGACCCAACAAAGTATATATATTCTTGATCAGCGTAAAATTCTAAGACGATTTAGCCCTGTCCGTCCGTCTGTCCGTCTGTCCGTCTGTCCGTCTGTCCGTCTGTTGTAATCACGCTACAGTCTAAACGAATTAAGATAGGAAGCTAAAATTTTGCACAGATCTCTCTTTTGTCTGCAGGCAGGTCAAGTTCGAAGATGGGCTATATCGGTCCACGATATCGTATAGCCCCCATATAACGGTACCCCCCGATATTCGGTATTTTGATGATTTTAGCCACATTTTTGAACGGAATTGTCTGAAAATCCACACAAGGAGTTCCTTGTGGGTACTTTATACCTCAGCAGAGAATTATCTATATAGGTCCACAATATCGTATAGTCCCCATATAACGGTACCCCCCGATATTCGGTATTTTGATGATTTTACCCACATTTTTCAACGGAATTGTCTGAAAATCCACACAAGGAGTTCCTTGTGGGTACTTTATACCTCGGCAGAGAATTATCTATATAGGTCCACGATATCGTATAGCCCCCATGTAACGGTACCCCCCGATATTCGGTATTTTGATGATTTTACCCACATTTTTCAACGGAATTGTCTGAAAATCCACACAAGGAGTTCCTTGTGGGTACTTTATACCTCGGCAGAGAATTGTCCATATAGGTCCACGATATCGTATAGCCCCCATATAACGGTACCCCCCGATATTCGGTATTTTGATGATTTTAGCCACATTTTTCAACGGAATTGTCTGAAAATCCACACAAGGAGTTCCTTGTGGGTACTTTATACCACGGCAGAGAATTGTCCATATAGGTCCACGATATCGTATAGCCCCCATGTAACGGTACCCCCCGATATTCGGTATTTTGATGATTTTACCCACATTTTTCAACGGAATTGTCTGAAAATCCACACGGGCAGTTCCTTGTGGGTACTTTATACCTCGGCAGAGAATTGTCCATATAGGTCCACGATATCGTATAGCCCCCATATAACGGTACCCCCCGATATTCGGTATTTTGAAGATTTTACCCACATTTTTGAACGGAATTTTCTGAAAATCCACACAAGGAGTTCCTTGTGGGTACTTTATACCTCGGCAGAGAATTATCTATATAGGTCCACAATATCGTATAGCCCCCATATAACGGTACCCCCACGGTATTCGGTATTTTCATGATTTTAGCCACATTTTTCAACGGAATTGTCTGAAAATCCACAAAAGGAGTCCCTTGTGGGCATTTTACCTCCTCAAAATGAAGTGTCTATGTAGGTCCACGATATCGTATATCCCCCATATAACTGTAACCTCCGGTATTCGGTATTTTGATGATGTTAGCCACGCTTTTCGTTGGAATTGTCTTAAAATCAAAACAAGTAGTTCCTTGTGAGTACTTCACCCCCTGAGAGAGAATTGTCTACACAGGTCCACGATATCGTATATCCCCCATATAACGGTACCTCCCGATATTCGGTATTTTATGATTTGATCCACATTTTGTGGGTACTTTATACCTCGGCAGAGAATTATCTATATAGATCCACGATATTGTATAGCCCTCATATAAGGGTACCCCCGATATTCGGTATTTTGATGTTTTTAGCCATATGTTTCAACGGAATGGTCACAAGGGGTTCTTTGTACACAAGGGGTTCTTTGTGAGCACTTTACCCACCGACAGAGAATTCTCTATATAGGTTAACGATAATGTATAGCTCCCATATAACGGTACCCCGCGATATTCGGTATTTTGATGATTTTAGCCACATTTTCCAATCGTATTGTCTGAAAATCCACACACGAAGTTCCTTGTGAGTACTTTACACGCAGACATAGATTTGTCTTTATAGGTCCACAATATCGTATATCCCCCCATATATCGGCACCTTCCTATATTAGATATTTTAAGGATTTTAAAAGAATTTTTATTGGATTTTATTTTTTTTGAAAATTTTCTAATTTGTTCCAAATGGTGGAGGGTATTCAAAGTTCGGCCCGGCCGAACTTACTGCTTTTTTACTTGTTTTTTTTGAGTTGGATACACCCAACCTGGCCAACTGTCAATCGTTGGTATTTGTGATCTTCGCCTGGTTGTATAGTTTCGTATTTTTTTTCTAGCTCTTCGTTTTTTCGAACGTATGTAGTTTAAGGTTGCCAATTGAAGCTGTAATTTAATCGGCGTGCATAAGTCTTGTTACCAAAAACCGCAGGCGTCCTAAATTGCTTTTTGGCTAATAAAAGAAGATGATAACATGAATGGCCAAACAAATAAATGCTGATTCAAAATTTTGTTTAATGCGAAGGCGTTTTTAAGTTTTTTTTTTTTTTTCTTTTTGAAAAAATTTCAATTTAACCAATAAATTTACAAAAATCACCACCATCAAGTTATTAAATCATTAAATCTTTTTTTTTTCGAATACCATTTTTAATTCCCCTCCCTTTTTTTTCTCTCTTGATCGTTACAGGCAAATATGGGCTCTTTCACACATCATCGCACCCTCTACACATCACTGAGTATATTGGTAAGTAATTTGGCTTTTTTTTTGGCCAATTTGAATTTGAAAAGAAAAAGTGTTAGTTGTCATATTCACTTTTCTTCTTCTTCAATTTCATTAGTTTTGATTAATGTTCAAGCCTGCTATGTTCATGGTCTTTCTTCTTTTCTTTGCTTTCAGTTAATTGTTTTGTCAATAGCGAATGGTGCCCAAATACCAACAAAAAGTAAGTATAACCATTTCAGCCAGATGGCATTTTAAATAATTAATTTGTCTTTTGAAAAATATTTTTTTTAACAATTTTTTTTTCTATCTCTTAAGAATAGAGTTATTTATAAATGTTTATTGGTCTTGTATTATTTCAAATATTATTATTTTTTTGTTTTCAAAAACAAAAATTAGCTTCTCATTTGCTACGAGCGACTTTTCATAATAAATAGTGTAAAACTTACTTTGTAAACTCAAAATTTAACAAGTAAAACCAGTAAAGTAAGTCCTAAAGTCGGGCGGGGCCTATTTTATGATACCATACACCACTTTGCCAATTTAGTTGAGCCCCACATAACAATTAAACGTTTTTAAGGGAGAATTCAATCATACACCCTATGATTATAATCATAATTTAAAGTTCAAAGGACTAAATATGCCGAAGCATTTGTACCTTTTAAATTCGGACTTGTATTGCCCATTTGGTGCGAAATTAATTTGAAATCGGATAAAGATATATATGTGAGCTATAACCGATGAGCTGAACCGATCTCAATAAAATTTGGCAAAGATATTTTTGAGCTGTATTTGATATATTTCCCTGAATATCGTTGTTATGGAGTGCATATTACGGCTGTGGGTAACAAATACAACAAATCGGAAGAACAATATATATGGGAGCTATAGCTATATCTGAACCGATCTTCACCAAATTTGCTATACTACCTTCTAAACTCAATTCGGTCGTATGTGCCAAATTCCATCCCATAAATATTAGACGTTTGGTGCACAATAAAAGGTAAATCGGACGAAGTTATATATGGGAGCTATATCCAAATCTGCACCGATCTCGATAAAATTTAGCAAAGGTATTTCTAAGGTGTATTTGATATATTTCCCCAAATATTGTTGTTGCAGAGTTCATATTACGGCGGCGGTGGGCAAAAATAACAAATCGGATGAACAATATATATGGGAGCTATAGCTATATCTCAACCGATTTCGATCAAATTTGGCATACTTATTTTCAGGTCTAATTTGGTTGTGTGCGCAACATTCAATACTATTCGGGCTGATATTACACGTTTGGTGCACAATAAAAGACGAATCGGACAAAGATATATATGTGAGCTATATCCAAATTTTTACCGATTATCTCCAATTTCAATAGGGTTCGTCCTTGGGCCAAACAATTGATATGTGCAAAATTTCATCTCAATCGGATAATAAATGCGACCTGCATTTTGTTCACAAGAATACATGGACAGACGGACTGACATGCATAAATCAACTCAGAAAGTGATTCTATGCAGATCATCAAAAGGAACTATGGGTCTATCTCGTTTCCTTTTGCCTGTTACAAACAAATGCACAAAGACATAATACCCTGACCACCTTGTGGTGTAGGGTATAAAAACATTAGGTTCGTCCCTGGCGGAACTTTTAATACCCTCTGCCTTTGGTTTAAAAAAAAATATATAAAAGTATCTGAATTCAAATGTGTTCCATTTTAAAATACAAATACCAGAAAGACCGTTTTCAAAAAACCATAAAATGGGTGCGGTCGCTATATGGGGGCCATATAAAAAAGGGGGCCTCTATAGACATTTTTATACTTCAAGGATAATCATCTGGCAAATCTTCTTAAACACCAAATTTGAAACAATTCCGTGGGTAGATGTGATTATCAAAATACCGAATATCGATGGAATCGTAATCTGTGCGCTATAGGAAAACGTGGACTTGAATATTAAATGTTCTGCCACCGGAACTAGAACCCAGTATTAACTACAAATACCAATTTTAGACAAATCCGTGGAAAAATTTGGTAAAAATCATCAAAACACTGATATATAAATGGATATAACTCCCATATATACACTGGTGGCCAAAACTAAATCAACTTAAATCACAAAGACAATAAATGTCCTGTAACTTTTACAAAAATAAACAAATCGTAATTATTTTTCCAGTTTTAAATGAGGGGTTTAATTCATTTTTAAAAAACTAAAAATAAAAATACAAAAATAATTTTGAACGAAAAAAAAAATAATATGTGGAAAACTAAAATGACCCAATTTTTGCTTGGTCAAAACTAAAGCAACTTTTGATTTTTTATTTTAAAATAATTAAGTTTGGCTAGTAGTCGATAGCATAACCATTTTACTGATAGCAGCTACACACTTACGAGGCATTGAATCTATAACACGCTCAGTTTGATCCTTGGTTGTGCTTTCCCAGGCACCCCGAATTCTTGAGAAAATGTTGTGCTTATTTATTTACGAATCTCGCTTGATCTTCCCATCTACGATACTCCAAAGGTTTTCTACGGAGTTTAGGTCAGGTGATTGTGCCGGCCATAACAAAACATCAATTTTTGACTCCCGCAACCAATATTTAACAAGTTTTGATACAAGTTTGGGATCATTGTTATGCTGAAACACCCAAATCAGCCGAATATTTTACTCAGTGTAAAGGAACAACGTGATGTCGAACACATCTTTGTAAACAAACCGATCCACAACTTTCTTTATTTTATGGATAGGCCCAAGTCCATAGAAAGAAAAACAGCGCCACGCCTTTTTGATTTTTTCAGATATAAATGGTTTTTTGATGTCTTACGGGCATGCAGACCAGCTGCCACTACTCGTCTACGCACTGATCTCGAGCTTATATCCAATGATTGCTCTCTCACCAATCCAGTTGAACTCTTAAATAGTTGTTTTTTATTTCTCTCACAATTTGTGGATCAGTACGGGCTGAAGTTTTTCACGGCCTTCATCCGTTATAGATGTTACTACTGATCCAGTTTCAAAAAACCGACTTAGTATACAGAAATAATTATGAAATCACATAAATATTTATGAAATATTTTTCGGAAATCGTTTTCTTTGATATGTTGTTTTGATAGTCACTGATAATTTGCAGCTTTATTCAGGTACTGTATTTGCTTCTAGCCATTTTTAATTTTTTTGGGCAGTACTTAAAAATCGAAAAGAAAAACACATACTGTTGTAAAAAAACTTCTCAAAAAGGATTTATGACAAACGAAATTGTCGAAGGAAACAAAAAGCGTTAAATATCACAGTAAAAACAACTGAAATTGCAGCGGTTATATGAATGTACAACAGAGTTGCTTTTGTTTTGTCCAAGCCAAAATCGAGTTAATTGACTTTACCAAACATTATTTTTTATATAAAAATGAATTTTGGTTTTATGTTTTAGGTTTTTAAAAAGTGAATAAAGTACCCAATTTAAAACAAGAAAAACTTTCTCATTTTCTTAATTTTTGAAAAAGTTACAGGGCATTCATTCTCCTTGTAATTTCAGTTGCTTTAGTTTTGGCCACCAGTGTATCTTCATACGATTTTAGTGTTTAAGTCCCTTACATTCGTTATATGCATTCCACAAGACTGATATATTAGCACCATATATCAGATACAGCCTAGCAATTCATAGATCAAATTTTATCAAGTTCGGTTCAGATATCGATATAGCTCCCAAATGTATATATCTTCATCCGATTTTGTGTTTTTTGTGCACCAAATTGCTAATATCAGTCCAAATGGTGTGAATTTCGGCACTTCCAACCGAATTTAGCATAGAAATAAGTACTTTTAATTTGGTGGAAATCGGTTCAGATATTGCTCTACCTCCATGCATATGTTTCATCCGATTTGGTGTTTAAGTCCCTCACATTCGTAATATACATCCCATAAAAATGATATTTGGTACCAGATATTAGATTCAGCCTAGCAATACATGATTCAAATGATTCAAATTCAAATCAAGATCGGATCAGATTTGGATATAGCTGTCCTATATATCTTCGTCCGATTTTAGGTTTCTTGTGCACCAAATGGCTAATTTCAACCCAAATTGAGTGAAAAGTTGAACTTCCGAGCGAATTCATTCTAAAAGTTAAAATTTAAAACGTGGTGAAAATCGGTTCAGATATAGTTCTAGCTCTGATTTGGTGTTTAAATATACACTCTACAATAATCATATTTTGTACCAGATATCTCGTAGAGCTCAGAAATGTCCAAAATAAACCTTTCTTTTGCGAGAGCTCTACTAAAAATGCATAGTGGTGTAGGGTATCATATAGTCGGCCCCGCCCGACTTTTGAGCTTTCCTTACTGTTTTTTTTTTAATTTTATTGAATGAAAACAAAAAATGTCAGAAATAGCATCAATTTTAGAATAAGTTTAGATTTGTTCGAATTGGTCAAATTTGGCACGAATTATGACCTTCAAACAGCCAATGAAACCGTCACACGCTGTCCGAATGTTGCTCTGCGGTATTTTGACCCATACCCGGCGAAGCGCTTGCTTGAGGTGATCGACACTTTGGAACCTTGCTTTCCAAAATACTCCAGACACAATCCTCTAAGGGATTGGTATCCGGAGATTTTAGTTGCCATTGTGCGCTGGAAATGAAGCGAGGAACCTCGTGCTGAGTGCGATGGTGCTGAGTTCTGTTGGAATATTCAAGGTGTGCGGTCAAAATGTTTGCGTGCCCAAGGCTTTAATACACCCTCCAGAATATTTTGTGATAATATTCGGCATTTATTCTGATGCCACGGTCAATTAATTCGAGCGGAGAGCGACCATCGGCTGTTATGGCGGCCCACAAATGGCCAGCGCTTGATTTCTGCTGGCCAACCGAAGGTGCACATTTTCAGCTGACCACTTTGGCAAGTAAACACGATCATTTTGTTTGTTTACAAACTGCTGTACAACGAATGTTTTCTCATCGGCAGTTCACCACTTTCGGCCAAGCAAAGCAACTCTTCAGCTCCTTTGATTCTATTTTCTTTCTGTTGCGGTGTAAGTTCTTGTACTGTACTTTTCTTGTACTTGTACTTTTTTTTCATTTTTCAATATTTGCCGAATGCAATATTGCGATATGTTCAGCTAACGAGCTATTTTTCGACCACTGGGACGCGGGTTTCGATCAAGTCGCTTCTTTACTTTTCGACCCATTTCTGCTGATGTTGCTGTTTTCTTCCGTCCACATCCTTGACGGTATCAGTATCACGGTAGCGAGCGATGGTACGAGACACAAAAGATTTATTCGCATTTAAATGCTGGAGTGCTCTAAAGATAACCACTGGTGGTTTTCCAGCCAAATATAAAGAAATCACACTATCACGCTTGAATTCCATTACGAATAACTTTTTTCTGGAAAATTCTCAACAAAATGCTTTTGTACGCTTATAGACAATATAATGAGCTGTCACTGGAATAATTTTAACAGCTGTCGGACGAGTGGATTAGTAATGACAGCAGCCTGAGGTTGGTTGCAGTTTTTCCATCTCACCATGTATCGATTTTTTTGCTACTCATCTGTGAGAAGTCTTTTCGGTTTTCTAAGAGAAGAAATTTTCGATTTTCTATAGAAAGACTTTCAGTCATTTAAAATTTAAATTTCTAAAATAAGTTTTTTTTTTTTGTAATTTGATCTTCAAATAAAAGCTAATTTTTTTACTTCTGTAGGACGTAATTTTTTGACGTGAAAACTTTAAAATATCTTTTCATCCTGTATAAGACGACCAGTGTTTTCTTTTCGCTGAAAAAGCTCCTTTCATTTGGAACACATTTCCGTCTTCTGTAAAAGGGAACCGCACTGGCTTTTATGACAGGAAATCTCCAGATTTTCTAGATAATATTATTTATTTCACATTCATATCTAAACCTACAGATCATCGCAAAACAAGAGAGTTTTTCTATATGAGGAGCCCTTTCCTTTTCTATATGAACATAAAGCTTTTGATAAATCTCTCGATCTGTTCTTGGGCTCTTCCATTACAAGACCTCAGGCTCTTCTATAAACAGACCTTAAAAATCTACTTAAGATCTTTTTTTCGGTAAAACTTTGAAGTTTGACAATGCTAATACAATCTTTCGTAATCTGCATAAATGGAGACAGGTATGCGTTCTTTTTTGAAAAATAAAATGTACAAATGTTTTAAAATTTGATAATGTAATATTTTCAATGAAATAGTGTGAATGTTAAGTTTACTTTGAAAAATCGCGTTAATTTTAATGGGTTATTAGCGGCCGACTGG
Source organism: Musca domestica (assembly GCF_030504385.1). NCBI lineage: Eukaryota > Metazoa > Arthropoda > Insecta > Diptera > Muscidae > Musca > Musca domestica. The sequence goes on along the minus strand of NW_026712340.1, from coordinate 3,895,612 downwards.
CTGCTAGTCTTTAAAAAAATCTCTATTCTAAAAGAACATCTCTGACTTTCACATCACCATCATTTTAAGGCAATTTGGGCGCCACTTCTCTCGTATTTTGATACCCTCCACCATACTATGGAGGGTATATTAATTTTGTCATTCCGTTTGTAACTCCTCGAAATACTCACGTCAGACCCAACAAAGTATATATATTCTCGATCAGCGTAAAATTCTAAGACGATTTAGCCATGTCCGTCTGTCTGTCTGTCTGTCTGTTGTAATCTTGCTATCTTTCGAACAAATTGAGATAGAAGGCTAAAATTTTGCACAAATGTATATTTTGCCAGTAGGCAGGTTAAGTTCGTAAATGGGCCATGTAGGTCTAAGTTATCATATAGCCCCCATATAACGGTACTTCCCGATATTCGGTATTTTGATGATTTCAACGACATTATTCACCGGAATTGTTTCCAATTTGGCATTTGAAGTTCGTAATGGATACTACAGCCTAAGCAAGAAAATTATCTGTACAGGTCCACGTCTTTGTATAGCCCCCATATAACGGTACCCCCCGATATTCGGTATTTTGATGATTTTAGCGACATTATTTAACGGAATCGTTTCAAATTTGGTATTTGAAGTTCGTAATAGATGCTACATCCTAAGTCAAAAAATGAGCCATGTAGGTTCACGTCTCCATATAGCCCCCACATAACGGAACCCCCCGATATTCGGTATTTTGATGATTTTAGCGACATTATTTAACGGAATCATTCCAAATTTGGCATTTGAAGTTTGTAATAGATACTGCAGCATAAAACAGAAAATGGGCCAAGTAGGTCCACGTCTTCGTATAGCCCCTATATACCGTACCCCTCAATATTCGGTATTTGATGATTTTAGCGACATTATTTACCGGGATTGCTTCAAATTTCGCATGTGTAGTTCGTAATGGATTCTTCAGCCCATGTCAGAAATTTGGAAATTGCCAAATTTGTGCCAAATGGTGGAGGGTATTAAAAGTTCGGCCCGGCCGAACTTACAGCTTTTTTGCTTTTTTTTTATTTTAACCTTTTTCCTCCAGTAATCCTGTATTGTCCACAGCACCTCTTCAATGCCAATCGCAAAAACAACGTTTTTTTCTTAAGTCTTTTGTTCAATACAAACAAAGAAAATTCTCAATGCACGTTTCTGGGATAGGAGAGGCAAAAAAAACTTTTGCAAACTTAACAGAATACTTCCTGGTTCTTTGAACTTTATTTTTACCCTCCATACCATCATCATACCACCATGCATTAATTATAAATCTCCAAAGAGAATTTCATAACTAGACAAAATTTCATAATTGTTTTTTAATTCGTTGCTGAGCCCAAAAGTTATGAGTTTTAAATTATTATGAAAAATAAATTCAACAATAAATCAATATTGTCAACTGAATGTTGCAGGGAAGGAGATGAAGCAATGGGTAGTTTCTTGTGCAAAAGTCTTTGTCTTCGCTTCCACATCGGTGTGGAACGAGGTGCCAATGGCAGAGACTTCATGCAAGGAGGTGGGTTTTTTTGTTGTAAAACAACAAAATGCGGAAGAACTGTGTGTGTTGTGTGTGGTAATGTTGTTGGCAAAAAAAACATAAAACGCCATCATGCCACCACTAGCACGTTAATGACATTGAATATCTCAGCCAACCGACCAAGCAGATAGGCAGCCTGCCTAAAGATGGTAAAACATGAAGAAATATGACGATGGTGATGATGATGATTGCAGGAAAAAAGAGCCACTTTATTTACCGAGAAAAAATAAATCACTGGCATGTGAACGAACAACCAAAGCCAAAGATGAACTATGAAATGCATGATGATCATGGATGGCATAAAAAACCAGGAGATATGTGAGAGATTTCAAATCACAAAGGCCCTATTTAGAGACAATGCAATGCTTGGCACTGGCACAATTCAATGCAATGCAACAATGGTAACGGGTAATAATCTGGTAGCCAATAACAACATCTTTAAGAAAATAGGAAGACGGCAGATACAAAATGTCCCAAGATCATCATAATCACTAACTTCTAATGCCAATAGAGGTAGTCAATAAGCCGTTCTGTCGGTGTGTGCCAAAAACAACAGCACTAACAAAGATCATCAAGATTGTGATGGCTTGACTTCTTCCTATTCTTCTTAAAAAAAAAACATTGCAGTCAACGTGGCATGAATTTGAATTAAGCCAACCAAATGCATATGGGCCCCTTGCAATGGGCAGACATACATTCCACCAAAGCAACGAGAAACTTTTTTGTTGAAGCTTGGCAACGGTTCTGGGCCATTTAAGTTTCTTGAACCTTTTGTTCAAAGGGGTTACCAGTTATTCCTCTTTCTTTCCTTTCCTTTGCTTTTGCACAGTTCTTGTTTTCTTTGCATTTTTGCACTCTTCGTGGATTCACGAAGAATTTTTTCGTTTCTTTACTGCTGCATTGTTGGGAGCGAAAAGAAAAAGAGGCAATATGCCAAATGGCTGAAGAAAGTACAGTAAGTGACTTTGCGAACTTGTTAGCAATGCAAAAGATTTCAGTAGAAAATGTTCAAATGCTTTCATTAAGAAGAGAACCTACCGTTTTCGAAAGAGAAGGAAACAGCTGTACCTTTCATAGGAAAATTTTTTATTGTTAGTACTTTTTTGCTAATAAATTCTAACTAGACTTTTCTATTGAACTTCGAAGCGAAGAATTTTTCGTCTCCAGTGAGAAGAGGAAAAACGTTGGTCCTTCCATGAGACCAACAGTAAAGAAAGAGAGAAGAGAGAAAGAGACCACTTAGCATTTTAGGCGATATTCCCATAGAAAACATAAATTTGTATTCGTGATTTTTAAGCAGCCAATATAATCGGTATTAAATGTGTACTTTAATGAGGTTTTAATTTGCAATATAATGGTTGATAATAAGAATAGTTTCCCGTATATATGTTCTTCTATATCTATAAAAGAGGAAAATGTTTGTCTGTTTGTTTGTAATTTATGGACTCTGAAACCGCTGAACAGATTTGTCCAAGTATAGTACAGCATCGCCTGAAAGCAACATATGCTATGTAAATTTTTGAAATACCACTTGGAACTGGAGATATAGCTTCCAAATCGTAGGTACCTCTCAAAAATTTAGATTTTATATGCACATATCTATTGATCGATTAGAGATACAGTCTCCAAATTTGGAATGCGTAACGGAATTAGTAACAAAACAAAATTTGGTAAATTATATTGAAATCGGTTCAGATTTGGATATAGCTCCCACATATATTTTCGGCCGATTTCATATATTTGATACACAAAACACGATACGTATGTCCGATTCCAATGAAATTCGGCATGAATGACTAAATTTGGTACAAAAATAAATTTCTGAAATTATATTGAAATCGGTTCAGATTTGTCACATTTTTAAATGAAATTGTCTGAAATTCTACACAAGGACTTATCTGTGAGTACTGTACCCCCTGAAAGTGAATTGTCAATATAGGTCGACAATATTATATAGCCCCATATAATGCTAAACCACCCCCCATATTCGGTATTTTGATGATTTTAGCCAAATTTTTCAATGGAATTGTCTTAAAATCCACAAAAGGAGTTCCTTGTTAGAGAAGAGATTTGTCTATATATGTCCACGATATCGTAAATTCCTTATAAAACGGTTCCTCCCGATATTCGGTATTTTTATAATTGTAGCTAGATTTTCCAATGGAATTGCCTGAAAATCACACAAGGAGTTCCCTGTGAGTACTTTACCACCTGGAAAAAAATTGTCTGTATAGGTCAGTATAGCCCACATATAACGGTACCATTAGGTATTCAGTATTTTCATGATTTTTGGGACAATATTCACCGGAATTGTTTCAAATATTTCGTATTTGAAGTTGATAATGGGTACTACAACCTATTGAAGTTCGGAATCGTTACTACAGCCTATGACGAAAAATTACATATGCAGCGCCACATCTTCGTATGGTCCCCATACAAAGGTTTTGATTTGAGAGCTATTTTCCGACAATTTTTTTTTTTTGAGATTTTTTAAGTTCCTTCCGAATGGTGATACCCACCACCCGGCCGTTGTCCCGGCCGAACTTAGCTGCTTTCTTGCTTGTTTTTTTTTTTTTTTTTTTTTTTTTTTGGAAATCAAATGTTGTTAATTTTTTGTGAGAATTTTCCGAAAATGTGTTATACCAACGATAGGTAAGAGAAGCCAATTTAAAGCAAATAAAATTGGGTACCGATGTATTAGACTTATATAAAGAACAAGTGCTAAATACAGCCTCTTGCATTACTTGTATGAAATAAACTAAACTAAACTAAACTAAGTGCATTTGTCATATATTGCAGTTGGACCATTGGTATTTTAGGAAAGCATATTTTGGAAAGATAAAGTAGTGTCATGGATTCCAAATGTTGATACAAATTTAATTCAAGACTTTTAAACTCCCCATGAAAAAAAGTGACAGGACTTTGAAAATGTCTTAAGTTTTCTTTTGGAGCAACACAAGTTTTTTTGCTAAAAAGAAATACCCCAGCATTATATTTAAGAATAGAAATGGGGTTTCTTTTCTCTCAGGCATAAATTTGACTTACTTTTCGTCAGAGAGAGATAGAGAGGTTATTTGGACATTTTGTTATCAGAAGAGGTTCCATTACATTTCGTTGCACTATGATCGATATATTTACATTTCAAATATTTCCTTATTGAAAAATAATAGCCTCTTTACGAAGAACATATTTAAAATTATTTTGAATAATGACCTACTAAGTTCCCTCTTAAATCTGACCTTTATATAGGGTTGCCCATATTCGACGGACCCATTTGGCAACGCCATAACTTTTGACAGAGATGTCACATCGCTTAATGACATACCACCTTTGAAGCGTCAGTCCAAGCAGATTTTTACCATCAACCAATACACGCCACGCGAGTTGAAATTTACATTCAGCAGAAGAAGTCAATTGTGAAAACTCAACGTGCTTTTAAAACATTAAAAAATGTGAGAAGTGCGCCTTCTAAGAACACCATTAAGCGTTTATACGAAAAATTTTCGACTGGTAAGGCTCTTTCTGATCCGAAGAGGCCATATAAAAGTCGACCAAGGCGATCGGCCGAGAAAATCGCTGCCGTACGAGCCAGTGTTGAGAGGTCCCCAAGAACATCCAAAAAACGCCGTTCTCAGCAGTTGGGCATGGCTCGGTCCACTTTACAACGGATTATTCGCATTAATTTGCATTTGTTCCCGTACAAAATTCAATTGACGCAAAGAATGTTGCCTGCGGACAAGCCTCGTCGATTGGAATGGGCCCATGGGTCCGTCGAATATGGGCAACCCTGTAAATACTCAGACGATAAACTTTCATCTTCGGTTTCAATTGGGAGACCAATTGGTCTTTAATAAGAATTGTCCAATTATTATCTTTAAGCTGGTTCGTCTTTTTTTACAAGCAGAAATCTGTCTGATTTTCATGCAGAACAATATCTGTTGTTCTTCTCAGAAAGAGAGAGAGAGAGAGAGAGAGAGGGGTGGAATTAAGTATATTATTACATATTATAATAAGAAGGAGTTCAGCATATTTTCTTTCAAATCAAAATATCAAAATATTTTCTTCTCCTAGGAAAGCAGCAGACTCTAAATAACAATTTATTTTTTGTTAAGGTCCTTATAACTAAACGACGTTTTTTTTTCTAAAAACAACAAATACGGTATCCCAACAAATAAATTCCAAAAATTTTCTAAACATACTTAAAAAACATATTAAAAATTTTTTCATAGGAGTTATTTAAAAAAACTGGGGAGAATAGCCCAGACAAAAAGCAAGGGAACTGACGAGGATTGGTGGCTCTTTCCGAAACCTAGGTATTCTCTGCCTTACCCCCTGGTAAACATTACCATCTTTCTCCACTAATAAACAAACGTTGTTCTTATAAAAGCAAAAATAATGGGATTAAGCCTAACTAATTTGCAACAACAAAATACTAAGGTATCCCGAACAAACATGCCAACACTGCTGATATTTTCGTATACTTTAGGGTTTCCCAACAGGATTTCTCTGGAAAATAGGACATTACTATTCCAAATCACCTTCGAATAATTCCTTGTTGTATAAATTTTTTTCTTAGTATATGACATCATCAAAAAAATCCGTAGTGTATCAAATGATCAATCTCTCGGAATAAGTTTTTTTTTGTTCCAATAATATCTGGCACATTCCTTAGCAGTTTGCAGCCTATACCAAGAAATGCAAAAAAGTAGAAAAAAACCTTTTCTTGTCGTCATTGCCATCATCATGATAATCATCATCCTCCAATGCAACAGCAACTTTGTTGAACACATTCTTCTTCTTCTTCGTCTGCTTTATTTGCAACATTTCCTGTTTAGACAACATTTTTTCTTGAAATTACCCAAGGGGGCCAAAGAACATCACCACTCGCTGTCCAGGGGGGAAGGGGGAGAGAGATACGAGGATACACAAATTGTTGGCAAAAGGTTCTTAACTTCATGGCCATCGTTAAGAAATATTTCTGCACAGTTGAGAGACTCTTTTGCTTTTGCCAAACAACAACATCATTATGAACAACACTCCCAAAAGAAGATTGCTTCAAAGCAAACCCTGAAAAAATATACAGAAGCAGTCGCTGGTGTCTCCAATAGCAATGCAAAGAAGTCAAGCGAGCCAAAATGAAAAAGAATATTCACCTCTATGGTTGTTAACAAAACTCGTAGCGGGTTGAAAGTATTGCAAGATACTTTTTTTTCTTTTGGTGGCCATGTATCTATGCTGATGATATCTAAACCCAAAACGAACCAGCACAAATTTAGCAAAAAAAGAAGACCAGGAGGGGAATAGAACTTATATGTGTGTGTGTTTGTTTTTGTATTACCATATTGTATAATGATGAACATTTTCCTTGCAATATTAGATTGAGGCTCAACAACTTCCTAGTTCGTTTTTTGTTGTTGAATTTTGATTAGCAACGGCAGTTGGAGCTGGATGTGCCAGCATGGTCTATCGCTTGATGCAAAACTAATTTAAGAGTTCTGGTCTGCAATTTGCCTTGGAAAAGAATCATAAATGTAGTTTTTATGGCCCGCTGATATATGACTGCTGTGTTAGGATTTTTCCTTTATGCTTGGCAAGCATAACTCAGCCGGCTATTTAGTCTTCATATCGTTCCATCTCCGCTTACAAGGGGATCCAATTATAATATGAGTGTTTTTTTATGCGAGCAGAGAGATCACTAACCTTTTTCATAATTAGAAATGCTTCGCTAGACGAAGTCTGGTCAATACAATGTTCTGGTATTTATGAATGCAATTTTTGCGTTACAAACGACCGATTATCTTGGAGCATCGTAACTTTTTTTCTTGTAACGAGATTCTTCAATGATATTTTCTTGTTCTCTTATTCTTTTTTATTGACATTTATGGATGCCATTAAAATGTGACGGTCTGTTGGCGATAATGGTTGAGATACAAGTTTATGATTTTCTAATTAGTAGTTGAGACGATTTATATGTACAATTTTAAACTGTAAAAAATTAAAAGCGTCCTTAATAAGGAGGTTAGGCAAACCTAACTCTGCATAGAAGCGTAGGAAGTATTCTTGGTAATTAAAACTCTTATTTTAAGGGATCTTCTTCTTTTATCTACTTGTAATTCGGTTCTCCTTACAGAGAATCCCATTAATGAGAAACAAGTAAAAAAGCTGTAAGTTCGGCCGGGCCGAACTTTGAATACCCTCCGCCATTTGATACAAATTTGGCAATTTTCAAAAAAAAAAAATCGTTAAAAATGCTTTTATAATCTTAACAAGTAAAAAAGCAGTAAGTTCGGCCGGGCCGAACTTTGAATACCCTCCACCATTTGGAACAAATTAGAAAATTTTCAAAAAAAATAAAATCCAATAAAAATTCTTTTAAAATCCTTAAAATATCTAATATAGGAAGGTGCCGATATATGGGGGGATATACGATATTGTGGACCTATAAAGACAAATCTATGTCTGCGTGTAAAGTACTCACAAGGAACTTCGTGTGTGGATTTTCAGACAATACGATTGGAAAATGTGGCTAAAATCATCAAAATACCGAATATCGCGGGGTACCGTTATATGGGAGCTATACATTATCGTTAACCTATATAGAGAATTCTCTGTCGGTGGGTAAAGTGCTCACAAAGAACCCCTTGTGTACAAAGAACCCCTTGTGACCATTCCGTTGAAACATATGGCTAAAAACATCAAAATACCGAATATCGGGGGTACCCTTATATGAGGGCTATACAATATCGTGGATCTATATAGATAATTCTCTGCCGAGGTATAAAGTACCCACAAAATGTGGATCAAATCATAAAATACCGAATATCGGGAGGTACCGTTATATGGGGGATATACGATATCGTGGACCTGTGTAGACAATTCTCTCTCAGGGGGTGAAGTACTCACAAGGAACTACTTGTTTTGATTTTAAGACAATTCCAACGAAAAGCGTGGCTAACATCATCAAAATACCGAATACCGGAGGTTACAGTTATATGGGGGATATACGATATCGTGGACCTACATAGACACTTCATTTTGAGGAGGTAAAATGCCCACAAGGGACTCCTTTTGTGGATTTTCAGACAATTCCGTTGAAAAATGTGGCTAAAATCATGAAAATACCGAATACCGTGGGGGTACCGTTATATGGGGGCTATACGATATTGTGGACCTATATAGATAATTCTCTGCCGAGGTATAAAGTACCCACAAGGAACTCCTTGTGTGGATTTTCAGAAAATTCCGTTCAAAAATGTGGGTAAAATCTTCAAAATACCGAATATCGGGGGGTACCGTTATATGGGGGCTATACGATATCGTGGACCTATATGGACAATTCTCTGCCGAGGTATAAAGTACCCACAAGGAACTGCCCGTGTGGATTTTCAGACAATTCCGTTGAAAAATGTGGGTAAAATCATCAAAATACCGAATATCGGGGGGTACCGTTACATGGGGGCTATACGATATCGTGGACCTATATGGACAATTCTCTGCCGTGGTATAAAGTACCCACAAGGAACTCCTTGTGTGGATTTTCAGACAATTCCGTTGAAAAATGTGGCTAAAATCATCAAAATACCGAATATCGGGGGGTACCGTTATATGGGGGCTATACGATATCGTGGACCTATATGGACAATTCTCTGCCGAGGTATAAAGTACCCACAAGGAACTCCTTGTGTGGATTTTCAGACAATTCCGTTGAAAAATGTGGGTAAAATCATCAAAATACCGAATATCGGGGGGTACCGTTACATGGGGGCTATACGATATCGTGGACCTATATAGATAATTCTCTGCCGAGGTATAAAGTACCCACAAGGAACTCCTTGTGTGGATTTTCAGACAATTCCGTTGAAAAATGTGGGTAAAATCATCAAAATACCGAATATCGGGGGGTACCGTTATATGGGGACTATACGATATTGTGGACCTATATAGATAATTCTCTGCTGAGGTATAAAGTACCCACAAGGAACTCCTTGTGTGGATTTTCAGACAATTCCGTTCAAAAATGTGGCTAAAATCATCAAAATACCGAATATCGGGGGGTACCGTTATATGGGGGCTATACGATATCGTGGACCGATATAGCCCATCTTCGAACTTGACCTGCCTGCAGACAAAAGAGAGATCTGTGCAAAATTTTAGCTTCCTATCTTAATTCGTTTAGACTGTAGCGTGATTACAACAGACGGACAGACGGACAGACGGACAGACGGACAGACGGACAGACGGACGGACAGGGCTAAATCGTCTTAGAATTTTACGCTGATCAAGAATATATATACTTTGTTGGGTCTAAAATGATTATTTCGATGAGTTACAAACGGAATGACAAAGTTAATATACCCTCCATACCTTTTTTGGTGGAGGGTATAAAAATACCGAATATAGCCGTTATATTAGGGTCTATACGAAGACGTGGACCTGCATAGGTAACTTTTGTTATTTGTTTGAATAAGGTAGCTAAATTCATCTAAATACCGAATATAGGAAGGTACCGTTGTATTGGGGACATACGAAGGCGAGGATAATTTTCAGTCATAGACTGTAGTATCCATTACGAACTTCAAACACTAAATTTGAAACAATTCCGGTGAATAATGTCGCTAAAATCAGCAAAATACCGAATATAGGGAAGGCTATACGAAGTCCTCGACCTGCATAGACAATTTTCTGTCACAGGCTGTAGTACCTATAATGAACTTCAAATACCAAATTTAAAACAATTCCAGTGGATAATGTCGCTAAAACCATCAAAATACCGAATATCGACAGATACAGTTATATGGGAGCTATACGAAAACGTGAACCTGCACAGAAAATTTTCCGTCTTGCGCTGTAGTATTCATGACGAACTTCAAACATCAAATTTGAAAAATTACTGAGATTTATGTCGCCAAAATTATCAAAATACCGAAAATAGGGAGGCACCATTATATGGAGAGTTACCATATATACGTGGACCTACAAGACCCATTTTCAATACCAAAAATCCTGCAGACATAATATACATTTGAGTAAAGTTTTATCAACCTTCTTCATTTCGTTCGGAAGCTAGAGTGATTTCCACAGACGGACGGACATCGCTAAATCGACATAGAATTTTGTGCTGATCGAGAAAATATATACTTTGTGGGGTCTAAAATATATATTTAGAGGTGTTACAAACGGAATGACAAACTTAATATATTCTCCATGCTAGGCTAGGAGGGTATAAAAAGTCATCACATAAAGGCCATGAGGTCCTTCAGAAATAGCATAGAACACACCATATTTTCTCATGGAGGGCCAAGAGGTGATTTTATGAGAGGTTTACTCATAAAGTACCACTCAGTCATCTTAAAAGGCCCCTTGAAGCTTTCTCCTAGAACTACACAAGGTCTTCACACAAAAGGCTGTCATAAAAGATCACAAGGTTTTCTCTAAAATGATAATATGATATTTTCCTAAAAATACATAAGTTCTACTTAAAGTAGACTCTGAGGTCTTCCAGCAGTAGACCATGAAGTCTTCACATAAAAGACCAAAAGGTCAGTTCAAAATCTGTATAGAAGAAAAAATTGTCTTGTTGACGAAGACATCCTCTCATGTGACATAAGGTTCTCCTGGAAGTCTATGAAGTCCTCTCCTAGAAGTTCATGAGGTCTTCTCTTAGTAGATTGTTTAAAATTACCTCCCTCATAGGATTACAATGTCTTCTCCTAAGAGGTTATAGATCTTCTCATAAAAGAACATGAAATCTCTTCATAGTAGATCAAGAGGGTTTTTCGCAGGAGACCAAAAGATTTCCTCAGAAACATAAAAGACAAGGGGTCCCTTTAAGGAAACCATGATGTGTTCTCTCAATAGTTCTTGAAGTCTTTTCATAGACCTCCAAAATATAAACCATCGAATATAAAACACCGCAGCCTCTTCTCGTAGATGTTTAAGAAGCCTTCTCAAAGAATATCGTGATGCCTTCATATAGAAGAACACGAGATCTAGTCATAAAAGGCCAAACTGTCTGCTCATGGAAGTCCATGATGAGTTCTTGTCCTAGAGGATTTTTTTCTCATGGGCATAAAAAACAAAAGGATCCTTTTAAGAAAAATCAAGGAGATCTCAGGAAGAACCATGATGTATTCTCTCAAAAGTTCTTGAAGTCTTTTCAAAGAAGTCCATAAAAATGTCGAAGATAAAACGCCGAACGCTCTTCTCGTAGATGTTTAAGACGTTTTCTCAAGGAATGTCATGATGCTTTCATATTGAAGAATATGAAGTCTGGTCATAAAAGGTCAAGTTGTCTTCTCATGGAAATCTATGATGTGTTCTTAATTTCAAACAAGCCCATGACATTTTCTTATATATGAGCAGTAGGGTAGGGTTTCTTAGGGAAGTCACATATGTATTGTTTTCAATATCATTCGGTTTTTTAAGATCTTTGGGTTCCCCTATAAAATATCAAAAACGGACTTCCCATTGTAGTCATATTAAGGCGACCAGATAAATCTTCTAATAAAAACCCTATGAATCGTTTTACGAGTGTTTTCCTAGCGGACCTATAGAAGAGCTTTAATGAAATTCAAAGCTTCTTCTATTCATAAGGAAGACCTTTTCACGTTTTCTCCATTATTTTCCACATGGAGGGAGACCCACTTCAACTTATCTTACTATTTACTCATGATAATGCGGTTCGCTCCTACAAGCGTTTGTCATCTTTTTTTCTCACTTTGACACTTGTTGTCATCTGTTTGCATTGAGGTGTGACTTCGGTTTTACACCAGTATAAAATTAAAAGAGTTTATTGACCGAGTTTAGCCAGCCGTAAAATACACGTAATACTTAATAGTCAAATATTATTGAACCGGAACTTTTTGACCTTGATTTTTGGTTTTTGTCATACTTTGTCAAAAAAATAGACACACACACGCATTGGGAGATAACAAATAAACGAAAAATTGAAAAACAGTCACATCTGCATTTCGAATGTGACTCAGTTTGGTACGGAATATTAATGGAAACAAATGAAGCAGCGCGATTTAGAATAAAAAAAATTTAGCTTAAAACTTGCCAGGTATGGGTGCTTTCAAAATTAAAAAAAAACATTTTAGAAAGTTTTCTAATTAATCTACTGTTTTTAATTATTTTTTAGAATAACTCGATTTTTCACACTTTCGTTTTTTTTTTTTAAATTAATCGTTTCTGTGACCACCCAGAAACCATTACATTTAAAAAAAGCTTAGAATTTTTAAAATCTTTGAATATTATCATGTTCAAAGTTCCAACAGTGCATGGCATAGAACCTAATGATGCTCAATTTTACGCTTTTCATTTAATCACGAACTGCCCCTATTCATGTAAAGTGCAGTATGGTGGTCTCTCCAAAAAAACTACGTTACTATTCTTCAAGTCTCTTGAAATTGAAAAGAAATTCTTTAATAACATAAGGAACCTCATTTCTAACTGCTTCTAAATTTCAAAATTAATTAGTTAATTATTATAAATTAATACGCATTTTAATAGCACTGTACACAAAAAAAAATAATTACAAGAAAACCCCAATAGATTTGAAAGCAGAGCTTAAAATAGAAGACACCTGTTTGGGCGTTTTGAATTTTTACATCGTAAAGTAACTAACATGGAGGGTGGACAATCCCCCGCTTTCACTTTTTATACCCTACACCACATAATGGTAAGGGTATTATATATTTGTGCATTTGTTTGTAACATAAGAAGGAAGCCAGATAGACCCATAGTTACTTCGAAGATCTTCATAAAATCACTTTCTGGGTCGATTTATGCATGTCAGTCAGTCCGACCGCCTGCCTGCCCATGTATTTTTCTGAACAAAAATTATCCGATTGGGATGAAATTTTCCAAACAATATTTATTTGGCACATGGACTAACCCTATTGAAATTTAGTGAAAATCGGTTCAAATTTAGATATAGCTCCTATATATATCTTCAACCGATTTCGGGTTAGTAGTGCACCAAATGGCCAATATCAGCCCAAATGACCTGTATTTTGGTACATCCCACCGAATTCAGTCTAGAAGCCAGTAAATCAAATTTGGAGAAAATCGGTTAAGATATAGCTATAGCTACCACATATTTGGGATTTTAAATCCCTAACATGCGTAATAAGCACTTCACAACAATGATCTTTGGTACCAGATATCAGATACAGCTCAGAAATAAGTGACTAAAATGTGGCCAAGATCACTTTAGATTTGGATGTAACTCCCACACATATCAATATCCCATTTAAGTTTTATTGTACTCCAAATGGCTAATATCAGCCCAAATGCCCTTCCGACGAAATTCAGCCCAGAAACAAATACTTTAAATATTGGTGTAAATCGGTTCAGTTTACCTATAGCTCCCATATATAAGGTGAAATGAAAAAAACTGCAACCGACTTCAGACTGCTGTCATTTCTAAGCCTCTCGTCCGACAGATGTTAAAATTATTCCAGTGACAGCTTAATATATTGTTTACAAGCGTACAAAAGCATTTTGGTGAGAATTTTCCAGAAAAAAAGTTATTCGTGACGGAATTCAAGTGTGATAGCGGGATTTCTTTACACTTGGCTGGAAAACTACAAGTGGCTATCGTTACAGTACTCCAGCATTTAAATGTGAATAAATCTTTTGTGTCTCGTACCATCCCTCGTTACCGTGATACTGGTAGCTTAGCCCGACGTCAAGAAAGTGGACAGAAGAAAACAGCAATATCAGCAGAAATGGTTCGAAAAGTAAAGAAGCGACTTGATCAAAACCCGCGTCGCAGTGACCGAAAAATGACTCGTGAGCTGAACATATCGCAATATTCCATTTGGCAAATATTGAAAAATGAGATCGGCATAAAGCCATTGAAATTCCAAAAAGTGCAAGAACTTACATCGCAACAAAAAGAAATTAGACTCAAAAGAGCTAAAAAGTTGCTTTGCTTGGCCGAAAGTGGTGAACTGCCGAATTTGGTTTTCTCCGATGAGAAAACAAACAAAATGACAAAAACAAAATGAAACAAACAAAATGATCGTGTTTACTTGTCAAAGAGGTGCGCTGAAAATGTGTACCTTCGGTTGGCCACCAGAACTCAAGTGCCGGTCATGGTGATGGTGTGGGCCGCCATAACAGCCGATGGTGACTCTCCGCTTGTATTAATCGACCGTGGCATCCGAATAATAAATGCCGAATATTATCTCAAAAATATTCTGGAGGGTTTATTAAAGCTTGGGCACGCAAACATTTTGGCCTCAGACCTTGGACATTTCAACAGGACTCAGCACCATCGCACTCAACACGAGCCACCCAAGAATGGTTACAAAATGAGATTCCTCGCCAATCCTTTGGACTATTGAGTCTGGAGTATTTTTGGAAAGCAAGGTTGGCACTAAAAAATACCAAAGTGTCGTTCACCTCAAGCAAGAGCTTCGCCGGGAATGGGCCAAAATACCGCAGAGCAAAATTCGGGTAGCGTGTGACGGTTTCATTGGCTGTTTGGAGGCCATAATTCGTGCCAAAGGTGAGCAAATTGAACAAATCTAAACTTATTCTAAAATTTGATGCCATTTCCGACATCTTTTGTTTTAATTCAATAAAATGTAAAAAAAATGTAAAAATTATGGCGAATGACTTTGTTGCAGTTTTTTTAATCTCACCCTGTATAGTTCCCAAATTGTGACTACTTTAAAGCCATGATACGCATTCAAATAAGGTTCATAGATGGTATCATCTACTTCACATAAATTCCCAATATAAACTTTTTTTGTTACGAGAGCTCTACTAAATACGCATACCTCTCCTTACTGGGTTCTTGATATATAATGGAAACAAAGAAATAGTTTTTGTAATTGATATCTTTCTTCTAAAGGTTTTGTGGGAGAATTTTACATAAACTCACATGAAGTGCGGTTTAAGCTCTAAAATTAGTTTTTTAGTATTCCTGGCATTTGGTTACGTTTTAGACTTTTGATGTATTTCGGTATCTAAAGTTCAAAGGACTAAATATGCCGAAGCATTTGTATCTTTTAAATTCGGACTTGTATTGCCCATTTGGTGCACAAATAATTTAAAATCGGATAAAAATATATATGGGAGCTATATCCAAATCTGAACCGATCTCGATAAAATTTGGCAAAGATATTTCTGAGCTGTATTTGATATATTTCCCTGAATATCGTTGTTACGGAGTGCATATTACGGTTGTGGGTAACAAATATAACAAACAGGATGAACAGTATATATGGGAGCTATAGCTATATCTGAACCGATATTCACCAAATTTGACATACTACCTTCCAGACTCAATTCGGTCGTAAGTGCCAAATTCCATCCCATTTGGGCAAATATTAGACGTTTGGTGCACAATCAAAGGTAAATCGGACGAAGATATATATGGGAGCTATATCCAAATCTGAACTGATCTCGATAAAATTTGGCAAGGATATTTCTGAGCTGTATTTGATATATTTCCCCAAATATTGTTGTTGCAGAGTGCATATTACGGCTGCGGAGGACAAAAATAACAAATCGGATGAACAATATATATGGGAGCTATAGCTATATCTGAACCGATTTCGATCAAATTTGGCATACATATTTTCAGGTCTAATTTTGGTGTATGTGCCTGTTACAAACAAATGCACAAAGACATAATACCCTGACCACCTTGTGGTGTAGGGTATAAAAAAAGGATTAGGAAGACCTCTTTGGTTAAAGGGTTAAAATTGTTGGTTAATTGTTGTCGCATATCAGTAATCAGGCAGCTGCAGCCCCCATACAACGGTTTTCATTTCGAACGAAATTATTTTAAAATCTTTCAAGTTTCTTCTAAATGGTGGAGGGTATATAAAGTTTGGCCCGTTAGAAGTTAGCTGCTTTATTACTTGTTAACTCTGCTTTCATATCCTGCTGAATTTTCCCTTCAATTATTGAAAAATTTGAATTTTGTCCTAGGATGTAACTGATTAGCTCTTTTTAGCTTTTCTAAAAGTATTTTTGAAATACGACTTTAGATGCTCAAAAAAGAATTAAAATTAGCACACATTATATATTTGTAAATAAATAATGTAATATAATTTAAATACATATTTACAGAAACCTCAATAACAATTTCAATTTTGAATTTAATTTTATTTTTGAATCCGGCTTTTTACACATTTCATCCTAATTACATGTCCTTTTGTTCTTTAACATCACCACAAGAAATTTGATTGGTAATCTTCAAAGGCAAGAGAGAGATATTGTTCTTTACCAAGGCACTGGCTGCCTTATCAATGACAGTGGCACTGGGTATTTGGTCCCGGGTTAAAATCCAAACAATGGCTAAGAGATTTTTAAAAATAAAATTTCAATTTGTGGATTTTACAAAAATAAATCCTCCAACTTACTTGCATGTGATTCACTGGACAATGGGGTACAGGAATAAACGGTGGCATAGTTGTCATAGTCCGTATCCAAAACCCAATAATTACTCGACACATTATAGGATGGTGATACGGGGAATTGTACGAATAATTTTCCCGGAGCAACCACCGAAGCTGAGCCAATAATGTTTTCATAGATATTTGTCCTAGAAAGATATATTCACAAATTTAATTAAATATTGTAATGTTTTTCCTATTTAACTTACCTCTCATTTACCAAACTATTCTGTACCTTAACCGAGCCATCGGCATTCAAGGTGTATTTGGCCATAACACATTTACCCTCATTCTCAAAATACACGGGATATTTGCCATATTCATACCAGGAACCCAAATACTTTTGTATATCCAAACTATCCACGGTTTGAATATTATCTGGACATGGTCCCGAGTAAATAATCTGGCCTGAGGTGCCCACCAAAATGGCGCCCAACACAATTAATAAAGTAGATCTGGAAATTAATTTCCAAGAATATATATTAAACAATTCGATCTCAAAATTCTCCGACTTACTCCTTATACATGGTTTTTTTTTTCTCAACTGCTTTCTCCGAAATGCTCCAACTCTATGCCAAAACTTGCCAATATCAACCATGTTATATTTCATGAAACATTCAAAGTGGTTCTCATTTGAAGTATTTGTTTAAATAAAAACAAACACACACGTGTTATTGATTCATTAATAATTTCTTATCATTGTTGTTGTTGCTATTAGTTCTTCAACAATTTAATATCATTGTTGTTTTTATTTTTATTTGAATGTTCTGCTATTTATTGTTGATGGTCATTTTTATCGCGTATTTCAATGGGGAAGGGAGGGGACTGCAAATAGCAACCACTTATTTTCCCATTCAGGTCTATTACATAGAACGGTGTGTGTTCTTTTTTTGCGGAATATTATCGCTCAAATTACAAAACTTAAACAAATAATACTCATTTGTTTGGAAGTAAGAGTGGGCCCACTGTGAACGACTAAGCATGTTTTGTTAAAAATTTCCAGACCCCATTGAGACATTTCCACTTTATATATATTTATTTATTTACTTTTTTTTGTAATTTATAGAAAAAATCATGTTCTGGAAATATTAAAAATCCACAATTTTGTCTTCCTTAAAAAAAATATATTGGAAAAAATCAAAAATAAAAATTTTCAAAAATATTTTTTTTTAATAAAAGGTGAGATAAAAAACTGCAACAAAGTCAAACTCCATAATTTTTAATTTTTTTTAAATTTTATTGAATGAAAGCAAAAAAATATCGGAAATAGCATCAAATTTTAGAATAAGTTTAGATTTGTTCGAATTGGTCACCATTGGCACGAAATATGGCCTTCAAACGGCCAATGAAACCGACACACGCTGCCCGAATGTTGCTCTGCGGTATTTTGGTCCATTCCCGGCGAAGCGCTTGCTTGAGGTGATCGACACTTTGGTACTTTGTTTGGCACTACTTGCCTTTCAAAATACTCCAGACACAATAGTCCAACGGATTGCTATCAGCAAATTTAGGTGGCCATTGTGCTCTGGAAATGAAACGAGGAACCTCATTTCGTAACCATTCTTAGGTGGCGCGTGCTGAGTGCGATAGTGCTGAGTCCTGTTGGAATGTCCAAGGTCTGCGGCCACGGTCGATAAATACGAGCGGAGAGCGACCATCGGCTGTTATGGCGGCCCACACCATCAGCATGCCATTCGCTTGAGTTCTGTTTCTGGTGGCCAACTGAAGGTGCACCTTTTCAGCTGACCTCTTTGGCAAGTAAACACGATCATTTTATTTGTTTAAAAACTGCTGGACAACGAATGTTTTCTCATCGGAGAAAAACAAATTCAGCAGTTCACCACTTTCGGCCAAGCGAAGCAACTCTTTAGCTCTTTTGAGTCTATTTTTTTTCTGTTGCGGTGTAAGTTCTTGCTCTTTTTGGAGTTTCAATGGCTTTACCACGAGCTCATTGTTCAACATTTGCCGAATGGAATATTGCGATATGTTGGCCATTGTGCTCTGGAAATGAAACGAGGAACCTCATTTCGTAACCATTCTTAGGTGGCGCGTGCTGAGTGCGATAGTGCTGAGTCCTGTTGGAATGTCCAAGGTCTGCGGCCACGGTCGATTAATACGAGCGGAGAGCGGCCATCGGCTGTTATGGCGGCCCACACCATCAGCATGCCATTCGCTTGAGTTCTGTTTCTGGTGGCCAACTGAAGGTGCACCTTTTCAGCTGACCTCTTTGGCAAGTAAACACGATCATTTTATTTGTTTACAAACTGCTGGACAACCAATGTTTTCTCATCGGAGAACTGCCAAATTCTGCAGTTCACCACTTTCGGCCAAGCGAAGCAAATCTTTAACTCTTTTGAGTCTATTTTCTTTCTGTTGCGGTGTAATTTCTTGCACTTTTTGAAATTTCAATGGCTTTACCCCAAGCTCATTTTTCAATATTTGCCAAATGGAATATTGCGATATGTTCAGCTCACAAGCCATTTTTCAGCCACTGTGACGCGGGTTTCGATCAAGTCATTTCTTTACTTTTGAACCATTTCTGCTGAAGTTGCTGTTTTCTTCCGTCCACGTCGGTCTACGCTAGCAATATCACGGTAACGAGCGATATCATGGAACACAAAAGATTTATTCACATTTAAATGCTGGACTGCTCTAACGATAGCCACTTGTGGTTTTCCAGCCAAATATAAAGAAATCACACCATCACGCTTGAATTCCATCACGAATAACTTTTTTCTGGAAAATTCTCACCAAAATGCTTTTGTAGGCTTGTAAACAATATAATGAGCTATCACTGGAATAATTTTAACAGCTGTCGGACGAGTGGCTTAGAAATGACAGCAGTCTGAAGATGGTTGCAGTTTTTTCATCTCATCCTGTATGGAGCAGTCAATCTGCTTTTTCAATGGCCGGCCCTGCACGACTTTTGTCTTTGCTTACTTGTTATTCTAAGCAAAGTAAAAACTAGCCGAACCGAATAGCCTCCGTCATGAGGTAAAAAGAAAACCTTTAAGAAAGGAAGTATCAGAATTAAATATTGGGTCCACTTCCATTTTTGTGAATGAAATCGGTTGATAAAATGTCTTCAAAATATTGTGTAGCCGATGATACCGGTTTCCAGCTGCTGTTATCTATTAAAACTTCTCACTCATTGTCTTTAATCGAAAATTCTAAACTTTTCCTTACAATTTGTCTATAATTTCCTTCCAGAAGATATCTATGCCGACGATGAGGAACCCACAACATCACAAAAACCCATGGTCGAGCCGACGGTAAAAATCAAATGTTTATCCGGTTCCATGTTGATTACCATCAAAGATGCACCCGTTAATCATGAGACTGGTCTATTCAGTGGTATGGTGTATCCAAAGGGTTTGTCGAAAAACTCGACATGCTTGACGGAATATAGGTGGGTAGAAATAAGAAAAACAAGAACGATGACAAAAATTGATAAAAATAAATTATTTAACCATTTTTTTATTTCACAGAGACCACGAGGGAACCTTACGCTACAAATTGCCATTGCGCAGTTGTAACACCATGCCTCAAGAGACGGTAAGTTTATACAATTTTTTTGTTTATAAAAAAATCATATAATTTTGAAAAAATATAAAAAATTAAATTGTCAGAAATTGTTACAAAAATTTAGACAAAAAACAAAACGTTTATCAAAGGTATGTTCGAGATTCTCAGATCAAAATTGTTCAGAAATTATTTTGTGAAAAATCAAATGAAATATACTCTCAAGTGCCTGCTACTTCCTCAGCTAACCGTCAACCTTAAAATTCTAGATTCGTTCCTACAGTTCGTGTTAGGCCTTTTTAGTAGTCAAAATGACCAAATTGAAATTTTGAAACTTTCAAGCTGATCTCAATATCATATACCAAAAGATACCTTAATATAAAATTTCAGGATTCCAGTTCTTAAATTTCCCCCATTTAGTGCCATTAAGTACAAATATAGTACCTATTTTCAACATATACCAACAGTGACATCTATATAAAATTTCAGCTCATCCCTTTAACCAGTGCCACTTAGTACTTGTCGTACAATTATAGTTCGCATATCCAAAAGCAGCTCATTCACTCAACCACAGAAACCAAGAGTGAAATCAATATTAAATTTCGGGATTCCAGCTCATCCCAACACCCAATACCAATAGTACACATTTCCGAAACCACTTCCATATCTCAATTCCAGATACCAACAGAGATCTCAATATCAAATTTCAGGATTTCAGTTCTTTTCCTTAACCCAATACCCAATTTGGTATCACTCAGTATTTTTCGAGCGCAAATTTCCAAAACCTCCTCCATATCTTAAAACCACATTTACAAAACCACCTCCATACTTCTATTCCAGATATCAACACAGACCTCAATATCAAATTTCAGGATTTCAGGTCATCCCTTCACCCAATTCGAAATTTATAACCATTTAGTACTTTTCGTACGATTATAGTACAGATTTCCAAAAACACCTCCATATCTCAATTCAGATATCAACAGAGACCTCAATATCCAATTCAAAATTTAGTACTTTTCGTACAATTATAACACACATTTCCAAAACCAAATTCAAATCTTATCTTCAGAAACTAACAGGGACCTTAATAACAAATTTTAGGATTATATATTCGCTCAATACCAAATTTAGTCACATTTAGTACTTTTCGTAACATTTGCAAAATCACCTCCATATCTTAACTACAGACATCAACTTTGTCATCCATTTTAAGAATTCAGGATTTTATCCCCAATATCAAATTAAGTACAATTTAGTACTTTTTGTACAATTATAGTAATAGTATATATTACCATTCAGTACTTTCGTGCTATCAAATGAACAGCGACGCTAGTACCGAATTTCAGATTTCCAGCACTATCTCTTCACCCAATACCAAATCGTACCAAATGTAGTACTATTTAGTACTTTTCGAAAAATTATAATACACTTATCCAAAAACCCAATTCCAAATGCCAACAGAGACCTCAATATCAAATTTCGGTATTCCAGCTCTATTCTTTCACCCAATATCCAATTTAGTACCACTTAGTACAATTATAGTACGCATATCCAAAACCACCTCCATATGTCCAGGCTACAAAGGAACTGCAACCCTAATACTAAATTGCAGATTTCAAGCACTATCTCTTCACCCAATACCAAATTGTACCAAATTTAGTACTATATAGTACTTTTCGTACAATTATAATACACATTTCCAAACCCATATTTCAGTTCCAGATGCCAACAGAGACTTTGATGTCAAATTTGATGGTTCTAATCATATGCCTTCACCCAATACAAAATATATTACCATTCAGTTCTCTTTGTACAATTAATGTACACATTTTCGAACACATGAAGGGTCATGGCTACACATAAATAGCGATCTTAATACAAAATTGCAAACTGCAAGCACTATCTGTTCTCTTAATACCAAAATATACCAAATATCGTACTATTTAGTACATTCCGCGCACTTTCCCAAACCTACCAAACCACCAATAGGGAGACCATTTCAAACTTTCAAAATTCCACATTCATCCGTTTGCCCTAAACCAAACTGTTCCATTCCATTTAGTACAGTTCGCGCACTTAGTACGCATTTTCAAAACCACCTTAATATATCAAACTTATTTTCCAACCTTGATTCTCGTATCAAACATCAAGTGCTTAGCTCTTTCCGTTAATATAATACGAAATCGTACCATTTTAGAAGTTTAGTACCATTTTAGAACTTTTCGTAACCTTAAAGTTCGAATTTCCATATTTCCATGGTTGCATTTATCCTAAACTTCATCAGTGACTCTTATTTCAAATTTAAAATTCTAGCTTATTCCGTTTGTCCAATGCAAAGTATTCAAATTTTAGTACATTTTAGTACTTTTCGTTCCCTTTTAGTACGAATTTCCAAAAACCCAAAAAAACGTAGTGTTCCAATAAAACAGAAAACTTAAGCCACAAACCTGCTTAAACTATAAAACCTTGATAAAACTATTCAAAATTTTTTTCCTTGTTGCTGTTGGCATTAATTGAATCTTCTTGTTCCACGTCTGATTTATATCAGAATAGAAATTTGAAAAGTATTCAATTTTTAGTACATTTTATTACTTTTCGTACCCTTTTACTACGAATTTCCAGAAATCCAGCATTATCACAGGTCTAAGCACCTCATGAAAAATTTCAAGATTCTAGCTTCAGCCGTTTTTTCTAGGAGTTCTTAGTTAGTCTATTTTCAGAAAATTGTGTATTAAGGGAAGACCTTTTGAAGGCCTTGTATGGAAATCTTTGAAGACTTCTTTTTCCTGTTGATTCTTTCAAGATCTCTATCCCATGTACACCACCAATCTACCCCACTGACAAATCAAAAAGTAGCAATATGTCAATTTAAAAAACCATTTTTACCCCTAGGCATTTAATTTTATTAATTTCACATCAATTTGAGAACTACCGGCAAAACAGTTGATTGAGAGGCTAAAGTTAGTTTCAAATGCTGTGTAAGCACACGAATCCAGCCAACAATCAAACTTGTTTCTTGGTCAAACTTTCGCCACATCAAAACCCTTTTAGAGTGACGCCAACAACGTCACCATCAATCTCCAGTTTTGCTTTTTTTCTTTTTCTTTGGATAGGGGAAAGAAGGCTGTGTAGAAAAAAAAGAACTTGTGATTTTTGGTTGCTTGCATGTTTGCTTTTACTACGTGTCTGATTTCGCTAATAAGAATGAATTAATGAATATTAAAATTTTGAGCTAAATTTGATGTTTTACACACAATGCCACAAGAACAACAAACATTGCCGGCGACCTTAATAAAACCCGAGAGCGTAAATATGCAAAAAGATTGAGGTCTGTCTGTATTTACTGGTTTTTGGGTTAAATCTATTGTAGAAATAAGTGTGAGTAACAAGAAAAAAAAAAACAGAAACGTAAGCGTAATCATAAGCCAACGGATTTTGATAAGCTTAATCAGAAAACGTGACTTCTTGTCATTAGCAAGAAGAGAAGAATTTGAGAAGAAATGGCAAAGAGAAATTTCACAATGCAAAATGAATAGATGATTTGTGTTTGGTATTCAGCATTCAAATGAGGTATGTTCTCATTCTCTCCCAATTTCTCCCTCTCTCTCTCTCTCTTGGTGGTATCTCTCATATGTAGTGTTCTATTAAAACAAAAGACTTAAGCCACAAACCTGCTTAAACTGTAAAGCCTTGATTAAACTATTCAAAATTGTTTTCGTTGTTGTCTTTGTTGTTGGCATTAATTAAATCTTCTTGTTCCACGTCTGATTAATATCAAAATTGAAATTAAAAGTGATTTCGATTCGTTTTGAGGAAAGTATTTTGTATGTAAATAGAGAGATTTTTTCTATAGAAAAAAAGGTGTCTACACATCATAAAATGAAGGGAGGATGATCATAAAAGTTAAATTTAATTCGAAAAAATTAGTGTTTTGGAATTTGAAAATAGAAAGTGGCAATAGAAATATATTACTATGAATCTTATGAAGAATTTATTTTGAATTGGATTTACAGGGTGAATCATGGAGAAGAATGAAAGTCCATAAAACGTAAAAAAATAATTTAAACGATTCCTCATAGAATTTTAGAAGCTAAAAAACATGAAATACAAAACATACACCCTTCTTTAACAGCTAACTTATATGGTATTCTAACAAAACTGGAAAGATAAGTTTCTGAGAGGTGAACACAATATTGTGTTGTATTGAAGTAAAATACAATTTTATCGAATATCGAAAATAAATATTTAAACCCATATATTTCTCTCTAACAGCAAAAACTTTTTAGTTCCAATAGCATAAGAGTACAAAAGCTATTAAATACTAAAGGAAATGATTATTTTAGTTACCCTAATAAGTGTAAAAATTGCGTTAATTTTTATCTTTTGATACCCACACCTTTAGGGAATGTAAATATTTTAAAATATGTACAAATGAGCCAGTTTCGAAGTATTTTGCAATCTTTAGTAACAAAATGATTGTAAAATATTACTAAAACCGTAAAAATAGCAAATTTCGGGTGGTACCGTAGCATGAGAAATTAATCGTAACGTGAACCTGTGTGGAAAGAACCAATTGAGAAGATGACATAGAAATAAAAATAAATTTGGTTAAAATAAAGTGATGTCAATAAAAATACCTAAAATCGGGCGGTAACATTTAATGAGGTAAACTGATACCGTTGTTATACCCCAAATCACCTAGTGGTAAGGGTATTATGTCTTTGTTCATTTGTTTGTAACATGGAGAAAAAAGCGAGATAGACCCATATTTACTTTTAAAGATCTTCATAGAATCACTTTCTGAGTCGATTTATGCATGTCAGACCTTCTGTCTCTCCGTCTTTCCAAGCATTTTTTGAACAATCGTATTTATTATCCGATTGAGATGAAATTTTTCAAACAATATTTGTTTGGCGCTATTGAAATTGGTAAGAATCGATTGAAATTTATATATAACTCCCATATATATCGTCAACCGATTTTAGTTAATTGTGCACCAAATGGTCAATAGCAATGCAAATGGCAAATGGTCTGAATTTTGGCACATCCGACCGAATTCAATCTAGAAGCAAGTACATCAAATTTGAGAAAAATCGGTTCAGATATAGCTATAGCTGTCATATATTAGTTTCGTCCGATTTGATGCTTCGGGTCCTCACATTCTCAATATGCACACCACAGGAAAGATATATGGTACCAGATATCAGATACAGCCCAAAAATACCTTTGCTTAATCTTAGCAGATCGGTTCAGATTTGGATATAGCTCCCATATATATCTCTATTCGATATCAGGTTTATTGTGCACCAAATGGCTAATATCAGCCCAAATGGAGTGAATTGTGGCATTTCCGACCGAATTCAGCCTAGAAGCAAGTACATCAAATTTAGGAAAAATTGGTTCAGATATAGCTAAAGGTCCCATATACAGGGTGAGCCAAAACAACTGCAACAAAGTCAAACGCCATAATTTTTACATTTTTTTAATGTTATCGAATGAAAGCAAAAAATGTGGGAAATAGCATCATATTTTAGAATATGTTTAGATTTGTTCGAAAAGGTCACTTTTGGCACGAATTTTGGCCTTCAAACGGCCAATGAAATCGTCACACTGTGCCCGAATGTTGCTCTGCGGTATTTTGGCCCATTCCCGGCGAAGCGCTTGCTTGAGCTGATCGACACTTTGGTATTTTTTAGTGCCAACCTTGCTTTCCAAAATACTCCAGACACAATAGTCTAACGAATTGGTACCCGGAGATTTTGGTGACCATTTTGTGCTGGAAATGAAACGAGGAACCTCATTTTGTAACCATTCTTGGGTGGAGTGTGCTGAGTGCAATGGTGCTGAGTCCTGTTGGAATGTCCAAGGTCTGCGGCCAAAATGTTTGCGTGCCCAAGGCTTTAATACACCCTCAAGAATATTTTCGCCATAATATTCGCCATTTATTCTGATGCCACGGTCGATTAATACGAGCGGAGAGCGAACATCGGCTGTTACGACGGCCCACACTGTCACCATAGAAGGCGCTTGAATTCTGGTGGCCAACCGAAGATGTACATTTTCAGCTGACCTCTTTGACAAGTAAACACGATCATTTTGATTGTTTACAAACTGCTGGACAACGAATGTTTTCTCATCCGAGGAAACTAAATTCGGTAGTTCACCACTTTCGGCCAAGCGAAGCAACTCTTTAGCTCTTTTGAGTCTATTTTCTTTCTGCTGCGGTGCAAGTTCTTGCACTTTTTGGAATTTCTATGGCTTTACACCGAGCGATTTTTCAATATTTGCCTAATATAATATTGCTATATGTTCAGCTCACGACCCATTTTTCGGCCACTGCGACGCGGGTCGATCTCTGCGATCAAGTCGCTTCTTTACTTTTCGAACCATTTCTGCTGATGTTGCTGTTTTCTTCCGTCCACTTCCTTGACGTCGGGCTACGCTACCAGTATCACGGTAACGAGCGATGGTACGAGACACAAAAGATTTATTCACATTTAAATTCTGGAGCACTCTTACGATAGCCACTTGTGGTTTTCCAGCCAAATATAAATATATCACACTATCACGCTTGAATTCCATCACGAATAACTTTTTTTCTGGAAAATTCTTACCAAAATGCTTTTGTACGCTTGTAAACAATATAATGAGCTGTCACTGAAAAAATTTTAACAGCTGTCGGACAAGTGGCTTAGAAATGACAGTAGTCTGAAGTTGGTTGCAGTTTTTTCATCTCACTCTGTATTTAAACGTTTAAAATTCTCAAATCAACACTTAAAATCAAAGATGATTTTAGGCAGTCAATTTTATATTCACAATAATTCTCAATGTCTGCGTCGAAACAAAAGACATAGGAAACAAACTTTACTCCTCCATTTGTTGACACATACAAGAAATTCTAGACATTTTCATCATTATTCTCACTTCAAGTTTAAATGTCGTTAAAGGTTACTGGAAAAAAACAAATGCTTTGACCTTTTCGGGAGAAAAACAAAAAACCCAAACAAACTAACACTTTACTTCTCCATAGAATTTCAATTCCAAGATGAACTCACTCAAGTGTTTATGACTTGCTAATGTGGGTGTTTGTTTATTGTTATTGCTGTTGTTATTGCTTTTTTGTTTATTTTGTCATAAAGGCAAACACCTTTTAGCCTCCACTTGGTTTACATTATTTTTACAAAGTGTTAACCATTTTGGGCATTTTCACGGTCAAGCAGTTAAGTTTGTATGAATGAGTTCATTAAAACTTGAGTGAACTTGTGCCCAAAGCAGGTGCAATGAACATTAAAAAAAAAACAATAACAATATTGATGCAAATTAAAAAACAAAATGAAATACACAAAAAAAATATTATTTTATTCAGAAATATAAAAATGATGTGAATTAAATTCGGGTCATTATTAGCTCTTTGCCAAAACAAATGAATTCCACTTCAATTTTACAAAACAAAGGACTAAAATAGAAGAAAAAGCTAAACTGTTGGCAAATAATCCCAAAATCTTAAAGAGGCTGCTTGAAAAAATAATCTTAAAAATCCAATTGATTTTGAATCTATTGGTCGTAAAACGAATCTAACCAGGAAGGAAAAGCCAAAAGACAATTGGGACCGACTATATAATATCCTACACCACTTTAGTAAAGCTCTCGTAATAATAAAACTTTTATATTGGGAATTTATGTGAAGTAGATCACACCAACCTAATTTGAATGCGTATCATAGCTTTAGAGTAGTCACAATTTTTGCATTATATCCAACACTGAATCGAGTTTCCACAGATCTGACGGAGACTTTTGTACCACTAGTACCAAATAACATTGCTGTATAGTGCATGACATGACTTCGATAAGAATTAAATTAAAAAATATTTATTGGAGCAATAGATATCCCGGATCGAATTTTACCAAATGGTTAAATGTGAAAAAATGTATCCAATTTGGTCTGAACTATTGTTCACAATATATGTAATATATCCCTAAAATCGGATGAAGATGTATATCGAAGGTATATAAAAATCTAAACCAATAGCGATAAAATTTGGCAGAGGTATTTCGAGCTGTATCTGATGTCCGGTATCAAATATCATTCTTGTGGAGTCCTATTACGCATGTGATGGACTTTAACACCAAATCGGATGAATCATATATATATGTGAGCTATAGCCATATCTGAACCGATTTTCACCAAAACTTGAAGGACTTTCTTCTTGGTTGAATTCCGTCAGAAGTGCCAAAATTCAGTCCCTCTGGCTGGTATTAGCCATTTGGTACACAATAAACCTGAAATCGGAAAAATATATATATTGGAGCTGTATATAAATCTGCATCGATCTTCACAAAAATTCAGGTACTTATTTCTGAGCTGTGTATGATATCCTGTACCAAAGATCATTGATGTGGAGTGTATATTACGAATGTGGGGGACTTAAAATCCCAACTTTTCCAAAATACTCCAGACACAATAGTCCAACGGATTGGTATCCGGAGATTTTGGTGACCATTGTGCGCTGGAAATGAAGCGAGGAACCTCATTTTGAAAACATTATTGGGTGGCGAGTGCTGAGTATGATGGTGTTGAGTCCTGTTGGAATGTCCAAGGTCTGCGGCCAAAATGTTTGCGTGCCCAAGGCTTTAATATACCCTCCAGAATATTTTCGCGACAATATTCGGAATTTTATTCTGATGCCACGGTCGATTAATACGAGCGGATAGCGACCATCGGCTGTTATGGCGGTCCACACCATCACCATGGCCGGCGCTTGAATTCTGGTGGCCAACCCTGAGCTCACATTTCCAATATTTGCCGAATGGAATATTGGGATATGTTCAGCTCACGAGCCATTTTTCGGCCACTGCGATAGATCAAGTCGCTTCTTTACTTTTCGAACCATTTCTGTTGACGTTGCTGGTTTCTTCCTTCCACTTCCTTGGCGTTGGGCTACGCTACAAGTGTCACGGTAACGAGCGATGGTACGAGACCCAAAAGATTTATTCACATTTAAATTCTGAAGTGCTCTAACGATAGCCAATTGTAGTTTTCCATCCCAATATAAAGAAATCACTCTATCACCCTTGAATTCCATCACGAATAACTTTTTTTCTGGAAAATTCTTACCAAAATACTTTTGTACGCTTGTTAACAATGTAATGAGCTGTCACTGGGCTGTCGGACGAGTGGTTTGGAAATGATAGCAGTCTGAAGTTGTTTGCATTTTTTTTTTCATCTCACCCGTAAATGGGAGCTATATCTAAATTTGAACCGATTCTCACCAACTTCAATAGGGGTCGTCCTTGGACCAAATAAATATTGTTTGGAAAATTTCACATCAATCGGATAATAAATGCGACCTTCATTTTATTCACAAAAATTCATGGACAGACGGCCGGACAGAAGGATTGACATGCATAAATCGACTCAGAAAGCGATTCTATGAAGATCCTCAAAAGTAACTATGGGTCTATCTCGCTTTCTTCTCCATGTTACAAACAAATGCACAAAGACATAATACTTTTTCCACTATGTGGTGTAGGGTATAAAAATTTAGGTAGATTGGCGGACTGCTCCTTAAAAAGTATTTTTTAAAAAATCGTTTTTCTCCTACTCTAAAAAAAATTATTTAAATATATATTTAGAACATTTCATAGGGGGTCAATAGTCTAACTCGTCCATAATTTGTAAGTCCTACAACAGAACCTAATATTCATCACATAGAATATTAAATCCCATAGAGACCTACCGACTTGGTAGTACTAGTTTATACTTCAACGAGTAAAAATCTCTCGACTCTATAAATGTAGTTTAGACCTAAATCTTTTATCAATATCTGAACGGATTCTCTCACAATCACAAAAGCGTTAAATTTTCCTTCAAAAGCTCAAGATATTCAGTAGGCTGTATCTATACCCTCTATCTTTGCTCCATACCCTCTAACTTGGAAAACTCCTCGAATTGTTACGGTATAGGCCTGGAAATGTGAAAAGAATCACATTTTCATTTTTCGAGCTCTACACAAAAATGATGTAATTTTTTTTTATATTTTTATATTGTTGAACAACCCTCACCCTCAAAGATTCTTTGTTCACTGTTCAAGCCTTGCTCACATCACCTTAACTTTGACTTTGAACTTTGTTTACAGCTGTGACTCGGTGTAAAACAAAACAAACAAAAAACGATTCTGACAAATAATTTTTCCAAGCTTTGTTTTTCAAGCATATGAGCTAACCTTATGCCTAACAAAAAAAAATACAATTAATTTGTATTTTTATTATTGTTGTTGTCTAAATTTTTTACAC
The DNA here is from genome assembly GCF_030504385.1 of Musca domestica. Classification (NCBI taxonomy): domain Eukaryota; kingdom Metazoa; phylum Arthropoda; class Insecta; order Diptera; family Muscidae; genus Musca; species Musca domestica. The sequence goes on along the minus strand of NW_026712340.1, from coordinate 3,864,826 downwards.
CATAAAATGCTCACCTGTAATGTCAAGATTTTTTACCTAACATTGTATCAGCATCATCACCATCATCTAAGTTCATCTGCCAAAACTTGACTCTCTGCCAGTTGTTTGTTTCTTCATAGATGGTTGGTAATTAAAATCTAATTAAAGTAAATATTATATATTTGTATGGTTTTGTCTCGATGTGTGTGTGTGTGTGTGAGTGTCTCAGGCAAACCATGAACTTAGTTGTTGAATTAAAGATTTGCAAAAATAGAAAAATAAAGTCACGATATGATAACATCAATTATAATTGTGTTAATTTAGTGGCAGAGAGTATGGCTTTGTGGCGGTAGCTGAAGACGATGCTTCATTTGTACTCCTTAATGAAGTTTGTGTCTTAAGTCTTTTGTTTTTTTTTGGACACAAAGTGAATGCACATGGCAGACAACGTTAATGGCTTTGAATTGAGTTGTCTTTAATGTTGGGGGAGAAATTAATTATTGAATTTCCTGAACACATGCACATTTCTGAACTTTGACATTTCAATGATGTTTCAATTTAAGAGATTGGGGATTTCAGAAGGGAAATAAAAGCCTTCGATAATTAAGAAATACAAATAAAACCTATAATGGTAGTAGAGTGGAGGGTGGTACCTCCATCTCTGAGAAATCTGGGACCTTTTTTGAAGGCTTCTTTCCAATCTCCTTCGGAATTAATTATTAAATTTCCCGAACACATGAACATTATTGAACTTTGGCGTTGCAATATTGTCTCCATTTAAGAGATTTGCGTTTTCAGAAGAGAAATAAAAAAGTTCGATAACTGGGATATACAAAAACATATGGACTACAATGGCTTACTGCTTGCCGATATGTATTTTTATCACTCATCTCCTTGGATACCGGGCGACCTCAGCGGTTTTATTAGTCAAGATGCCGCTCTGCCCTCCCTCTGCCTCGATTGCCTCATGCAGTGGGCTTGAGTGTATTGAGGGGCGCTGGGACTATCCAAGTCGACTATCTTGATAGTCATCTTCTGACAAGAGGTGGTGGCATAGACTACCGTGGAATCCATGTGCTCATTCACGTCATGCAGGGGCGATTCCCAGAAGTCTACAGGAATACTGTCGTGACTCAACATCAACGGTCCCATATCCGCAATAATTTGTCGGATTGCTATCTGCTATCAGGTTTCGCTGTCGTTTATTAGATTTAGTGTCAGAGCAGTGTCGTCTCGCAGACTTCCCGTCCGTTTAGTCCTACCACTGGTAGCGGACAATCCTAAATCGCTGTCTAATTCCGATTTTATGGTAGTAGAGGAGAGCTCAGCGACAATTGTATCGATGGGGACGCCGCTCTGTTTACCGAGGAATTTGTATTGGGGCGCTGAGACTATCCAGGGAGACTATCTTAATTTTCAAGAAATCGAGCCATGGACTAACGTAGCATCCATGTCCACTTCCTCGTCAGACAGTGGGGGTTTCCCAATAGCCTACAACTCACCCTAACCATATCCGCAATAATTTGTCGGGGTTCCCTGTCGTTTATTAGGTTTAGTGTCAGAGCATTGTCGTCTCCCAAACTTCCTGTCCGTTTAGTCCTACTAATGGTACCAGATAATCGAAAGTCCGATATTAGGGTCATTCCTGTTGTAGTGGAGGAAAGCTCAGCGACCATTTTGGGGACGCCGCTCTGCTTACTTCTATATAACATCGTTATCTTAAAGGAGCTGAGGTCGACAATGGTATTAGCTCGATACCATGACCAGGACTCTGTAACTAAACCAGATATTCGTTGTGGCACCCAGTTTTCAACGATGCTCCATTCGAATACAGTCGGTATCCTGACGGCAAACCTGCAACATTGATGGTCACGTGGTCGCATAACACCCCGACATTAGGTGGTCCTTTTTATGTTATTTTTGCTGAAGCAGCTCGAACAAGTATTGCATTGATAGCATTTTATTTTTCTGCTGCACCGGTAAGACCTTTTCCCCTAATGTAGGTGACATAAGGAGGGTCCCTCCTCTTTATGTTGGGACCGACAGGCGACGAAGCACCGCCTCGTCAGTCCAAGTATCATTTACTCTACTACTCGGTGTCCTATCCTCAATTTGTGTATGCGTCCGATAGCAAGCAGCTGTGCTCCCCGATATTGTTGTCCATAATATATAAATCCCATATTAAGACTCCATCTTCATCTAGATCAATTAGCCCTCTCAATAGTATGCCCATAGGTAATTAACAGTCTTCCAAAAGAATATTAATGGAGACACAGAGAGATACTCACAGATTGTTAAGGGATAAGAATAATTCCATCTCAAAATTAAGAAGTTTGCTCAATAACGGCAGGGTTCATTATTAATTTATTTAAGAGATTTTTTCACGTTTTCTCAAAAGGTCGGTTGATAGGAGCTTTTGCGGTACATCTTTTCATGGAAAATCTAAAGAGAAGGAGAAGGTAATCTCATGAGAACACAAGCAGTTTTCTCTTTAGAATATTAACTGTTTTTTCTCATGAGAAAATTAAACATGGACCTCTCTAAAAATAACAGGTTTTCTCCTAAATCGCTGTTTGACTCCGATCTTAGATTAATTCTTGTTGTAGAGGAGGAGATCTCAGGGGACGCACCTCGGTTTACCTAAGAAATTGTATTGAGGCGCTGGGACTATCCAGGGCGACTATCTTGAGAGTCAACCCCTGACTAGAAATCGAGGCATGGACCAACGTGGTATCCATGTCCACTTCCGATAGCAAGCAGCTGTGCTTCCCGATTAGATATTGTTGTCCATAATATATAAATCCCGTATTAAGACTCCATCTTCATCTAGATCAATTAGCCCTCTCAACAGTATGTGCATAGGTAATTAACAGTCTTCCAAGAGAATATTAATGGGGACACAGAGAGATACTCACAGATTGTTAAGGGATAAGAAGAATTCCATCTCAAAATTAAGAAGTTTGCTCAATAACGGCAGGGTTCATTATTAATTTATTTAAGAGAATTTTTCACGTTCTCTCAAAAAATCGGTTGATAGGAGCTTTTGCGGTACATCTTGAGAACACCAGCACTTCTTCTCTCTAGAATATTGAATGTTTTTCCCATCAGAAAATTAAACATGGACCTCTTTAAAATAAATGGTTTTCTCATATGCTATTAAAAACATTAAACAAAATCCACTAGCTTATCACTGAAAATGTTTTTTTTGAAAGTTTGATATAGAATTTTCCTCTGGATGGTATTTTGGCCCTAAATTCTTTGACGTGGTATACGGCTTTCATGGGTTTATTTCATTCGACTATTACGACGTTACTTTTTATGAATTGTTGCAATATTTTCCTTGAGAAACCTTTTTGGTCCTTCAATCCCATTTATTGTGAACGTTTCCATAGGATTGATAATTAATTTTTCGCCCTCAAAAACAGATTATTTTACGACGTTTTTATTTGTTCTTGAATACATTATTCTTTCAAGTCCCTATATCGTTGTAATTTTTCAGAAATTATAGGCATTTTTATGAAAAATTTAAAACCTCTATTTTTTGCGACAAAATTATTTGCTTCTCCTTTGGTTGATTTTATTTTAAATTGCTCGATTTTTTGTTGTTTTTTTTTTTAAATTGCGCGTTTTTTATCAAATTAATTAGGTCACGATTAATCGCCTGCAATAAATTGCTTCATTCAATATTTGCTTAATCTAACTGCATTGGAATTCAAGATTATACCTAAAATGGTGAGCAAATGTTTAACACAAATTCCTTGTGAACAAAATGAACATACACACACACATATACTTTCACACATACAATTACAACAGTTTATCTAGTGTTGTGAATGTGAAAATCACGCACAAATATGTGTCACCATTTCGGTACGAGGCATGACTATTTCAATTCCATTGATGGTTAGATTGATTCGCAGCAATTGTTGGATATTGAAACCCGTAAATAACTTGGCAAAATGATCGATAAAATACGTCTGAGTGACTTTGGCAACTATTGCTTCAAACCAAAAAATCATTAAAATTTTCAGTTTAAAAGTTTCCATAGAAATTTACAAACGCATAATGATGTCTGGGCGACAGCTTTGGAAATACAACAGGCGATGAAGGTAACCCAATGAATAGTCATTTGGCAATTTTAAAACACCAAATTATGATTTAAAAGCCGCTGTTGACGGCAGCAGCATCATCTTCCATTTGGGGAGACCGACATCCATTAAACATTTTAAATGATTTTTTAAATAGTTCATTTGCATTAGTTTTGTAGCATATTTCGGTGCCCCTTGGGTGTATTTCAAAAAAAATGCCCGATGTCAAAATAACTTAATTTTTCAGCAATTAAAATGCAATTGCCAATTATTTCTTTTTTCTTACTTATGACTATTTAAAATGTGCAGGAAAGAGATAAATTGATTAATTAAAAATGTAAGTGAATTAAATGAAATGGAATAGCCTTCGGAAGGCAGCTTTGAGATAGGTCTTTTTACGTCAGAATGCATTTTAAAGATTTTTTTCCAATAGTTTTCCGTTTGTAGAAGATCTTTAAAAGGTCTATTTAAAGAAGGCCGTTTAAATGCCTAAACTGTAAAACTGACCACTAAGATGACTTCTGAAGAGCTTAAAGTCAGTCTGTAGACGTATTCTGGCGGCAACAGACCTGAAAAAGACCTTTTGTCTTATTAATACCCATGCAAAGACTTCTGTCCTAAGTAGAAGTGTATAAGGTCCTTTGTTTGAAAAAGTCTTTAGAAGGCAAGGTTCCTTCAAATATTGATTCTGGCGACAAGAGACCTGAAAAAGACCTTCTGTCTTATTAATACCCATGTCCTAAGTATAAGTGTAGAAGTTCATTTGTCTGAAAAAGTCTTTAGAAGCTCTTTAAAGGATTCCTTCAAATATTGATCTGTCTGTGGAAGACCTTTAATGAAATAAAGAGGCGTCCTGTCAAGGTATTTCATCTAAAGAAGACGGCTAATTGGTCTTAGGTGCAAAGAAGAGCATTAAATTTCTTTCGACTGTACAAAAATGTTGAAGGTTCTTCCAAGGCCTTTCTAGCTACAGGAGACCTGTAAAAAACCCTCTGTCAAATTAAGACCCATAGAAGGTATTTGGTCTTGAGTAGAAGTGTAAAAGGTCCTTTATCTAAAACAGACCTATAAAGGATCTCCTTTTTATGGAAAAGCTGTAGAAGATATTCTGTTAATAGAGGAACCGTAGACCATCTTCTTTTTCTAGTAGACCTGTAAAATATCTTCTACTTAAGACTATCTTTCAAATTTTTCAGATTATAGAAAGCCTTTGAAAGGTCTCCGGTCAATAAGATACCTTTTAAACGTCCCCTATCTATGAAACACCTTCAAAGGCTGTGCAGTCTTTGAGAACAACATCATTCAAAAATTCTCCGGCCTCTAGAAGACCTCTAAAAATGCCTTGATCTTTAGAAGATCTGTAATCAGTAGAAAATGTTTAAAAGCTCTGCGGTCTATAGAAGATTATTTAAAGGTCTCAGGTCTGTAAAAAAAATTTAAAGGCCCCGGTTCATAGATGTCCTTTAAAAGGTCTCTGGTCTATAAAAGACCGTTGAAAGTTCTTCGGTCTATAGAACACCGGTCTATAGACGACTTTTAAGAGGTCTCTGGTCTATAGAATACCTTTAAACATTCTTTGGTCTATAGAGGACCTTTAAGAGTTCTGCGGTCTGTAGAAGACATTAAAAAGATATATAGACGACATTCGAAAGGAAGAACTTCAAAATGTCTTCGGTCATTAGAAGAGTTTTGCAAAGTCTTCGGTCTATACAAGACTTTTATAAGCTCTTCGGTCTATAGAAGACCTTTGAAAGAAATTCAAAGCGCTTTCGGTGTATAGAGAAACTTTAAAAGGTCCCCGGTATATAGTAGATATTTGAAGGACGTCCGTCAGAGAAAATACCTTCAAAATGTATCCGATTTATAAAAGACCCTTAAAAGTTCTCCCTTCTTTAGAAGGCCTATAAAAGATCTGAGATTTATACAAAACTTCTTGGATCTATATAAGACCTCAAAGTGATATACGATTTATATAAGACATTTAAGAACTGGTCTTCGGCCTGAAGAAGGTTCATCAGCAAGACCTTATTGGTAGGGAATATTTTCAAAAGGATCTGATGTCTATAGATTTGGGTCCATAGAAGACCTATAAAAAGTCTTTTATTGAATGAAAGTCAAATATTCCAACCTTGCTTTCCAAAATACTCCAGACGCAATAGTCCAACGGATTGGTATCCGGAAATCTTGAAGCGAGGAACCTCATTTTGTAACCAGAATATTTTCGCGATAATATTCGGCATTTATTCTGATGCGACGGTCGATTAATACGAGTGGAGAGCGACTATCGGCTGTTATGGCGGCCCACACCATCACCATGGCCGACGCTTGAGTTCTGGTGGCCAACCGAAGGTGCACATTTTCAGCTGACCTCTTTGGCATGTAAACACGATCATTTTGTTTGTTTACAAACTGCTGGACAACCAATGTTTTCTCATCGGAGAAAACCAAATAAGGCAGTTCACCACTTTCGGCCAAGCGAAGCAACTCTTTAGCTCTTTTGAGTATATTTATTCTTGCACTTTTTGGAATTTCAATGGCTTTACCGCGAGCTAATTTTTTAATATTTGCCGAATGAAATATTGCGATATGTTCAGCTCACGAGCCATTTCTCGGCCACTTCGACGCGGATTTCGATCAAGTCGCTTCTTTACTTGTCTAACCATTTCTGCTGATGTTGCTGTTTTCTTCCGTCCACTTCCTTGACGTCGAGCTACGCTACCAGTATCACGGTAAGGAGCGATGGTACAAGACACAAAATATTTATTCACATTTAAATGCTGGAGAGCTTGTGGTTTTCTAGCCAAATATAAAGAAATCACACTATCACTCTTGAATTCCATCACGAATAACTTTTTTTCTGAAAAATTCTGACAAAAATGCTTTTGAACGCTTGTAAACAATATAATCAGCTGTCACTGGAATAATTTTAACAGCTGTCGGACAAGTGGCTTGGAAATGACAGCAGTCTGAATTTGGTTGCAGTTTTTTCCTGTATACTTGCCCTCTATATTCAGATCAAACTTTCAAAACGCCGATACACGTGACTTCTTGTATTAGGTCTATTTTCATTATCTATTGGAGGGTTTCCTGTAAATGTTGAATTTGGTCATAAAATATTGGTTTTTAACAAAATTTATGTTTGCCTATCTTGTCAATATTATCATCAATAGTTTAATACACATTTCAATTTAAATTTTTTTTTTTTTATTTATTTATTTTTCCCAATATTTACTTGGAGTTCACGGTTAATTATTTTCCATTGAAAATTCATATTCGCCAATCTTGGCCAGGCATATTTAATTGCCAATATACGTTAATGGAAATAATGAGTTGTCAACATTCTTAGAATTTCAATTGACCACCCAGGTGCAATGATGAGCATGACAGATTGACAACTGACCAAATAGTTGTCTATATTTATTTAATGAGATTTCAGAATTTTTTATTTTGCTTTTTTTTGTTAATATCTTCCCCGAATCGTGTGATGATGAGATGATGTAGAAGCTGCCTTATCATTTCATATTTAAAAGACATAACATCCTGTCCTTTGTTCTGACTTACTGACTGTCTGTCATGCATGTATTTGTTAGCCATAACAGAACAAACTTGACGTTATAGCTTCGGCTGCTGCTGTTTTCTCGTTGTTTTCTTAATTGTTGTTAACTTTTGATGTTTACTTGTCACAAGTCAATGTTGAGTTGGCTGTTTGCTTGCCCCATTCCCGTGAAGGTAATATTAAGTTATAGCCACATTTATGATTATGAACAGCTCTCATCATTGGCGGTTTGTTGGCTTCTAGCATTACGACAAGCACCAAGATGAGCTCATCTTTAAACGTAAACTAATGCCGTTGCTTCCATCGAAAAGGGAATTATGTTTTGTTTGTCAAATACAAAGTTTTTGTTTGTTCGTTCGTATAGAATGTTTAATAAATTATTTGTATTTTGTTTAAACCAAGGTCATGATGTCATGCCCTTTGGATAGCATTCTCAATGGCTATTGAATATTAATAAAACAAAAATAATAATAGTTTATATAATTGAAAAACATGCAATTATTTGTGTTCATGAATTTCATGCGGTGATGTAAAGTTGTAAAATTAATATTTAGTAGTCATTATCGGTGTTGAGAACATTTTGAAAGGTGAGACCTCGAAAATTATTACTTTTTGTACCCTACACCACAGTAAGGAGAAGGAAACCAGATAGACCCATAGTTACTTTGGGAATCTTCATAGAATCACTTTCTAAGTCGATTACATGTCAGTCCGTTTGTTTGTCCGTCTATCCATTTTTGTGAACCAAATGCCGGTCGCATTTATTATCCGATTGAGATGAAAATTTTCAAACAATGTTTGTTTGTCCAAGAAGCTGCCTTATCATTTCGTATTTAAAAGTCATAAGATATAGCTCCCATATACAGGGTGAGATGAAAAAAACTGTAACAAACTTCAGACTGCTGTCATTTCTAAGCCACTCTTCCGACAACGGTTAAAATTATTAAAGTGACAGCGTACAAAAGCATTTTGGTGAGAATTTTCCAGAAAAAAAATGTTTCGTGATGGAATTTAAGCGTGATAGTGTGATTTCTTTATATTTGGCTAGAAAACCACAAGTGGCTATCGTAAGAGCTCTCCAGCATTTAATTGTGAATAAATCTTTTGTGTCTCGTACCATCCACTTGTTTCCGCGATACTGGTAGGGTAGCCCGACGTCAAGGAAGTGTACGGAAGAAAATAGCAACATCAGCTGAAATGGTTCGAAAAGTAAAGAAGCGACTTGATCGAGACCGCGTCGCAGTGGACGAAAAATGGCTCGCTGGACATATTGCAATATTCTATTCGGCAAATATTGAAAAATGAGTTCGGGGTAAAGCCCATGGAAATTCCAAAAAGTGCAAGAATTTACACCGCAATAGGAGGAAAATAGACTCAAATGAGCTAAAGAGTTGCTTAGCTTGGCCGAAAGTGGTGAACTGTCGAATTTGGTTTTCTCCGATGAGAAAACATTCGTTGTACCGTTGTCGGTTTGTAAACAAACAAAATGATCGTGTCTACTTGCCAAAGAGGTCAGCTGAAAATGTTCACCTTCGGTTGGCGACCAGAACTCAAGCGCCGTCCTTGGTGATGGTGTGGGCCGCCATAACAGCCGATGGTCACTCTCCGCTTGTACTAATCGAACGTGGCATCCGAATACATGACGAATATTGTCGAGGAAATATTCTGGAGGGTGTATTAAAGCTTTGGGCACGCAAACGTTTTTGCCGCAGAACTTGGACCTTGGACATTCCAACAGGACTCAGCACCATCGCACTCAGCACGCGCCACCTAAGAATAGTTACAAAATGAGGTTCCTCGCTTCATTTCCAGCGCACAATGACCAACAAAATCTCCGGATACCAATCCATTGGACTATTGTGTCTGGAGTATTTTGGAAAGCAAGGTGGGCACAAAAATATACCAAAGTGTCGATCACCTCAAGCAAGCGCTTCGCTGGGAATGGGCCAAAATACCGTAGAGCAACATTCGGGCAGCGTGTGACGTTTTCATTGGCCGTTTGAAGGCCATAAATCGTGCCAATTCGAACAAATCTAAACTTATTCTAAAATTTGATGCTATTTCCGACATTTTTTGCTTTCATTCAATAAATTAAAAAAATGTAGAAATTATGGCGTTTGACTTTGTTGCAGTTTTTTTATCACACCCTGTAATAATTTATTGTGCACCAAATGGCCAATATCAGTTCAAATGACCTGAATTTTGGCACATTCGACCGAGTTCAGTCTAGATGCATGTACATCAAATTTAGTGAAAATCGGTTCAGATATAGCTATAGCTCCCATATATATGTGTCATCCGATTTGGTCTTTTAGTCCCTCAAATTCGTAATATGCAATGATATTTGGTACCAGATGTCAAATACAGCCCAGAAATACCTCTGCCAAATGTTATCGAGGTCCGTTCAAATTTAGGTATAGTTCTCAAATATATATTCAACCGATTTCGGGTTAATCCGACCGAATTCAGTCTAGAAGCAAGTACATACAATTTAGTGAAAATCGAGTCAGAATTGAATATGCCTCCCATATATTAGTTCCCACTGAAACTAAGTTATAGCTACTCCAAAGCCATAGGTTGATAGGTGGTATGATCTAAATCAAATAAATTATTTTGTTACGGGAGCACTACTAAATATGCATAGTGGTGTAGGGTATCATATAGTCGGCCCAGCATGACTTTTAGCTTTTCCTTATTGGTATTTTTTAGTTATTTTCAATGATATACATTGTCAGCAGCATAAAATGGTTCTCTCTTTAGCAAACTGTCTTCTATGCACATAATACCCTCCAGAAGAGTCTTCGACCTATCAAAAAATATTAGGGATGTATCTTTTATAAGAGATTTCAAAGTTTTAATTCGAAATCCACATTTATTATCCAAAGTATAAATCTAAATTCTATATAGAACCACGTCTTCTATACATATAATACCATCCAGGAGGGTTTTCTACTTATGAAAACTTTTAGAGATGTGTCCCTTATATAATATTTTCAAGTTCTCAACTTGAATCCCCATTTGTCTTCCAAACTCTGAATTTAAATTCTCCCATACAATGAAGGTCAAACGAACCTCACCTTAATGGCACAAAAAATCTAATAGCATTTATTGTTATATAATCCCATTTAATTTTTGTTAATTTTATGCCATAAAATATCGTAGCCTTCCGTTTGGTCCATAGGAGGTTGTTTGACTCTGTTCTATTGTTCTATAACTAGAACAAGAACAACGGATACACACACACACTCCCACATTGAAGCAAAATATTATATAAAGCATATATTATATTTAACTTACATGTGGGTGTACGCTCCGTTTTATAAATAAAATCGTTCATTCTCTTTTCCGTGCTTGTGTCTTAAGTCTTTTGTTTTTGCCTACGGCCATTTGCCTGCTAACTACCCACACATAAGCTTTTACTTGAGGGCTATTTATTTCTAGATGACTTTGGCTTAACTGCATCACATATGTGTCAATGTATGTAATTGTGCATGTATGTATGTGTGCCCCTCCTGGCAAGTACAACCCATTGCCAATTGAAGAAAAGCCAAATTGAATGGAAAAAAGCACAGTCATTATGTAGCGGGCAAAAAAAAATAAAACTTCATTGTAGAACAATATAAAAGTGCATTACAATACAATACGGACAAACTAACGGCACTTGTAGGAAGTTAAAGTAATGCCGTTTACTTTTTTCCTTCTTTTGTCTGCCTCTTTTTCGCCCATTTGCATTTTATACATTAATCATAACCATAGAACAGAGCAGTGCTGAGAAAAGAATGACGCCGTTAACAATGGCCAAGATTATGACGACAACCACGAATATTAAACGGATCTTTTTACCGTTTTGTTGTTTCTTTTTTCTCTTTTCCCCAACTTGAACTAAATTTGTTTGTATGCACAAAAGCTGAGACTTACATTGTAGCATCTTTGCAATCTTTGTACGATTGCTATGTGTGGCATTACAAGCGGGGACAATATGTAAAATAATATTTTTGAGGTACATATAAAATTTGCTTAAATTCAGTGGAATAAAAATGAACATTCTCATGGAAATTTGTTCTCATTGAAGAGAGCAAAAGGTTGAAGAGGCACAAAAGGTCGTCTAGAAAATGTGAAAGAAATTAAGCAGGAAACTCTTTAAGGTGGTAAAAGATATTCTCTAGTTAAGAATTGATTAAAACTTATTCATCAAACTTCACGATTGTTGGACAGAAATGCCCCAAAATACTTTAGTAAAAAATAGGGATTAGATCTTGAAAAATTGTAGAAATCCACGATTTTGCCTTGAATAAATTTCCTTAAAATCTATAATTATACCGACACATAGTCAAGCTATTATTCATTAGAATTTATCAAATTATTAGACCGATAGGCCCTCCAATATTTTCGTAAAAAATCACGATAAAATTGGGAAAATTTATTAAAAATATGATATAAAAAAGGAACTAAACATTATAAACTAAATTAAAAAAATTGAAAATCGGGCAACCAACTTCAGACTGCTGATGTTTCCAAGTCACTCGTCGGACAAATGTTAAAATTATTCCAGTGACAGCTCATTATATGGTTTACAAGCGTACAAAAGCATTTTGGTGAGAATTTTCCAGAAAAAAGTTATTCTTGATGGAATTCAAGTGTAATAGTGAGATTTCTTTATATTTGGCTGGAAAATGTCAAGGAAGTGGACGGAAGAAAACAGCAACGTCAGCAGCAATGGTTTGAAAAGTAAAGAAGCGACTTGATCGAAACCCGCGTCGCAGTGGCCGAAATATGGCTCGTGAGCTGAACATATCGCAATATTCCATTCGGCAAATATTAAAAATGGGCTCGGGTAAAGCCCATGGAAATTCCAAAAAGTGCAAGCACTTACACCGCAACAGAAAGAAAATAGACTCATAAGAGCTAGAGAGTTGCTTCGCTTGGCCGAAAGTCGTGAACTGTCAAATTTCCCCCTTTTTATACCCTACACCACAAGGTGGTCAGGGTATTATGTCTTTGTGCATTTGTTTGTAACAGGCAAAAGGAAACGAGATAGACCCATAGTTCCTTTTGATGATCTGCATAGAATCACTTTCTGAGTTGATTTATGCATGTCAGTCCGTCTGTCCGTCCGTCCGTCTGTCCATGTATTCTTGTGAACAAAATGCAGGTCGCATTTATTATCCGATTGAGATGAAACTTTGCAAACAACATTTGTTTGGCCCAAGGACGAACCCTATTGAAATTGGAGATAATCGGTAAAAATTTATATATAGCTCCCATATATATCTTCGTCCGATTTGCCTTTTATTGTGCACCAAACGTGTAATATTAGCCCGAATAGTATGAAATTTTGCACATACAACCAAATTAGGCCTGAAAATAAGTATGCCAAATTGATCGAAATCGGTTCAGATATAGCTATAGCTCCCATATATATTGTTCATCCGATTTGTTATTTTTGTCCTCCGCAGCCGTAATATGCACTCTGTAACAACAATATTTGGGGAAATATATCAAATGCAGCTCAGAAATACCTTTGCTAAATTTTATCGAGATCGGTTCAGATTTGGATATAGCTCCCATATATAACTTCGTCCGATTTACTTTTTATTGTGCACCAAACGTCTAATATTTGCCCAAATGGGATGGAATTTGGCACATACGACCGAATTTAGTCTAGAAGGTAGTATGCCAAATTTGGTGAAGATCGGTTCAGATATAGCTGTAGCTCCCATATATATTATTCATCCGATTTGTTGTATTTGTTACCTACAGCCGTAATATGCACTCCGTAACAACGATATTCAGGGAAATATATCAAATACAGCTCAGAAATATCTTTGCCAAATTTTATCGAGATCGGTTCAGATTTGGATATAGTTCCCATATATATCTTTATCTGATTTCAAATTAATTTTGCACCAAATGGGCAATACAAGTCCGAATTTAAAAGATACAAATGCTTCGGCATATTTAGTCCTTTGAATTTTAAATTATAATTATAATCATAGCGTGTATGATTGAATTCTCCCATAAAAACTTTTAATTATTAAGTGGAGCTCAACTAAATTAGCAAAGTGGTGTAGGGTATCATAAAATCGGCCCCGCCCGACTTTAGGACTTTCTTTACTGGTTTTGCTTTTATTTGATAAAATTTAAAAAAAATTTAAAATTATGGCATTTGACTTTGTTGCAGTTTTTTTTATCTCACCCTGTATATGATATCTGGTAACAAATATCATATTTTAAATGCATATTTCGAATGTGAGGGACCGAAATATCAAATCGGATGAAACATATACAATATGGAAGCTGTGGCCATATCTAGACTGAATTGGGTTGGATGTGTCGAAATACTTCCAATTTGGATAAATTTTACACATATGGCGCACAATAAAATTGAAATCGGACAAAAGTTTATACGGGAGCTATATCAAAAATTGAACCGATTTTCAAAAATTTCAATATGTCCAAACAAATGAGTTGTGGAAAATTTAATCCAAAATCGGACAATTAATGCGACCTGTACTTTCTTTGCAAAAATACATGGACGGACGGGCGAAAATGCATAAAGCGACTCATAATGCGATTCTTTGAAGTTCATCAAAAGGGAACCATGGGTCTATTTCGTTTCCTTCTGCATATTACAAACAAATGTACAAAAACATAATACCCTGTAGCACAGTATGGCGTAGGATATAAAATTACTATTGTAGGTCCCTCCAAAGTATTTTTATTAATATTAATACTAAGTTCTTCAAAAATATTTTTTTAAAAATCCACGATTTAAAAGTTCCAGAATAATAATTTTCCGTAGTTATGGAAGTCCTTAAGAAATGCTTGTTAATATTCCATATTTACAAAAAATTAAATATTATTACCTTGACAGTCCGTATTTTTTTTAAACAAATCCACGATCCTTGTTCCATACCCAAAATATGTTTTTTGTATCCAAAGTTATTGCCATGAAATTCCTTAAAAAAATCCTTGTTCCATACCCAAAATATGTTTTTTGTATCCAAAGTTATTGCCATGAAATTCCTTAAAAAAATATATATTGTTTTAAATCCACGATTATTGAGTTGAATGTGAATAAAAATATATTTTTTCATAATAAATCCACGATCCATCAAATTATTTTTTAAACCACAATTATTTTCTTTAAAGTCTTTAAAAATAATTTTGTCTACATCCCCTATTCCTGCCTTGAATGACCTTAACATTTTATTATTTTTTTATATCCATGAATATTGCCTTTAAAATTCTCGTAAACTATGTTTTTCAAATATCGACAATCCTTCAAAATATTTTTTTAAAAAAATCCAAAGTTTTTGCCCTGGCAACTCTCAAAAATATATATTCTTGTGATAGTCCCTTATTTTTTTAAAAATACAGGATTATAATTTTTTCTTTTAAAAATGCTGGTGCTTTAAAAATATTAAAGAAAAACGCTAAAGTCCTTATTTTTTATACACGAATACAACTTTGCTTTTCTTTTAAAAAATATTTTTAAAAAATATTCCGGTTTATAAATAATTCGGTACTTCAAAAATCCTTTTTAAAAAAATGCACTATAATTGCTCTGAAAGTCCTTTCAAAATACTTTTTTTTATTCTCATTAAACTTAATATTGTTAAAAAGAAAACCCTCTGTCATATCATTATTATGTTGTTAATTTTTCTAGTTTACTTTATTAAAATCTTTGAATTCGTCACATTTCACTATAAATAATCTGACATTCTGGACGCTCTCTCAACACTTGTCAAGTTCGTTGCTTAAGTCTTTTGTTTAAATTCTCATAATTACCTCATTTCCAAAAGTAATTAAACCTAATCAAAAATGTTTCATTTTCCCCGGTAAATCTAAATAACAAGGGAACAAAATACACAATTTTGGCAAAACATCATTTCAAACTCCACAGGAAATGTTCTAAATCCCCGGAGAATTTTTTCTCAAATTTCCAAAGAATCAAACCAAGCGTTTCCCTTTTGATGAATTAGCCTTAATCAACATATTCTATTCGTCACACTAAGTTAACCATAAAAATTTAATGATAGATAAAGAATATAATAAAAAGATGGAGAGAGAGAGAGAAAAAATAGAAGCACAAAGCAAACAAGTTGGCAAACTAGCTATTCATCTCTAGCGTGTGTGCTATCTTCCCAAAATGATGACCAGCTCCAATGTATTTTGGAATTATAGACTGTGTAGAAGTTGTGCTTTTCTGACATCATCCAAATGAGATACTTCCTAAGCCCCTAAGGCATTTATTTTGTAATGGCTTGTCTTCCAGGAAGTGTGTAAATTTGGAGAAGAAGGAGAAAAAGAAACATACGGACTGTCTTTTATTTGATGTATTCTTGTTGCCGTTGAAATAAATAGTGGGAGGGGGATTATGGAAAAAAAAAGTGATTTGCTTTAGAGTTGTGATAATGATCTTTGGTGTTTATCTTTTAGATATCTTCGCATTTGCTTGAAATTTAAAGAAGAAAATCATAATTATTTAAGCAGCAAGAATAAGAGAATTTGATAGGAAGAAGAAAAAGATATATATTTTGATAGGAAGAAGAAAAAGATATATATATATATATATATATATATATATATATATATATATATATATATATATATATATATATATATGTCTGTATATTATGTCTGCAGGACTTGGTATTGAAAATGGGTGATGTAGGTCCACGTTTTGGTATAGCCCCCATATAACGGTACCTGCCTATATTCGGTATTCTATGTCGATTTTGCGATGTCCGTCCGTCTATCCGTCTGTGGAAATCACTCTAGCTTCCGAACGAAATGAAATAGGTTAATAAAATTTAACTCAAATGTATATTAGTCTGCAGGACTTGGTATTGAAAATGGACCATGTAGGTCCACGTTTTGGTATAGCCCCCATATAACGGTACCTCCCCATATTCGGTATTTTGATGATTTTAGCTACATTATTCACCGAAATCGTTTCAAATTTGGTATTTGAAGTTCGTAATGGATACTACAGCCTTTGACAGAAAATTGTCTGTGCAGGTCCACGTCTTCGTATAGCTCCTATATAACGGTACCTCCCGATATTAGGAATTTTGACGATTTTAGCGACATTATTCACCGGAATTGTTCCAAATTTGGTATTTGAAGTTCGTAATGGGTACTACAATCTATGACAGAAAATTGTTCGTGCAGGTACATGTCTTCGTATAGCCCCCATATTACGATATTCGGTATTTTGATGATTTTAGCGACTTTATTCACCGGAATCGCTTCAAATTTGGTATTCGAAGGTCGTAATGGATATTAAAGCCTGTCTGTGCAGGTCCACGTCTTCGTATAGCCCCCATATTATGGTATAACACACAACCCCCCCCCCCCCCCCCCGGATATTCGGTATTTTGATAATATAAGCTACATTATTTATCGATTTTTTTTCAAGTTTCGCTTATGACAGAAGTTGCTTATGCAGGTCCACGTTGTCGTATAGACCCAAATGTTTACATTCGCTATTTTTAAAATTTTAACATAATTTTTAATGGATTTTATTTTTTTGAAAATTGCCAAATTCGTAGCAAATGGTGAAGTTCGCTCGGCCGAACTAACAGCTTTTTTATTTGTTTGTTTTTTTTTAACTCCACAACAATAGGTCTGCTGTTCCCTTGAAAACATTTGTTGAAATTAATTCTGCTGGTCCCGAAAATGTTTAAAAAATCCAACTTTAAAGCTCAACCCTTCCCTTGAAGAAAAAACCAACGAACCGACGAATTTAGCTCGACTGGTCCTTTGATTTTTCTAAAGACCACGATTAGAGGTCCCATGGTCCTTCAAAAATGTTTTTAAAAAATTCACTATTATTTGTCTGAAAATTCTTAAAAAATAATACTTTAAAAATCCATGATGATCCATGCAAGCTTTTTTAAGTCTACGGTTACAGCTCCGATGATCCTTAAATTAAAAAAATCCATGATTATTTCTCTGATAATTTTTGAAAATATTGTTTAAAAAATCCTTGATGATCCTTGTAACTTTTTTAAATCCACGATTATCTATTTGTCCCTTAAATAAAAACTTTTTTATAATTTTTCCCTGAAATATGTTCCTTGAAAAATCCTCATCTGGCAATCCTTAAAATATTCACTAATTCGTAATCATCCCCTTCTTCTACTTCCAGGACGATGGTGGCATTGAATTCTTCAACACAATTGTCCTACAGCCACATTTGAAACTGATAACCGATGCTGGTCGTGGTTATCATGTACGCTGTTCGTATAAGTCACGCGATGCCGCCATGAGTGGTAAAAAACCCCATCACCACCAAAAGGTGGTAGGTGGTAAATATGCCCAAAAGCCACAAGCTCTGAAGAGTGCCGAAGCCGATGGCACCGCTGGTGATCGTCGTGGTTATGGCAGATCTCTGGATAAATATCGTGCCAATGGTGATAATTTCGATGAAGATGATGTCTATTTGCAAGATGAAAATGATGCAGCCGCCGCCGGCAGCGATGATAGTGACATGGAAAATGAAATACCCATGCCTGGTTGTCACATGAAAATCTATAATGCCGAACATCATATTGCGAATGATGTGAAAATTGGAGATCCTTTGACATTGGTCATCAACATTGATAAGCAGGAGACATATGGATTGCATGTGACCGATTGTATTGTGCGTGATGGTTTGGGTTGGGGTGAACAGCGTTTGGTGGGAGAGGATGGGTAAGAATAATAATAACCGATTTATGTATTTCAGATAATTTCAAAATTCCATTTTTTTCAGTTGTCCCATGGATAATGAAATTATGGGCCAGTTCAATTACACCTCTGACAGATTGGCAGCCAATGTCACATTCCCGGCCCATAAATTTCCCTACACCACCTCGGTATATTATCAATGTAATGTGAAGTTGTGCCCCCTGGTTGATCCCGAATGTCAAATGGTAAGCATGATTTATTTGTAGTTAAATACAGAGAGAAAGAGAGAGGATATGATATTTGAATTTTATTCTTCCAGGCTCCTCTTTGTGGAGGCAAACGACCCAAACGACAAGCCAATAACGATAACAAAGACGAGGAAGGTTCTCCAGCTACCATTGAAGTCTTTTCTGGCCTATATGTTAATGAAAATGTGGATATAACAGAGGGTGATGATGATTCTGTATCAAAAGAGAGAGTAAGTATTGGAAAATATGGAGTGAGAGAGAGAGGGAGAGAGACATATCTATATTACTAAAGGGGTAAAGTGATTGATTGACTGACTTAATGATTCATCAACGCCCAACCGAAACGGCTGAAGCTGGAATCTTGCAATTTTGGATGAGGGGTGACTGTTGGTTTGAAGGTGTCAGATAGACTAGGTTTTTAGAAATTCATAGCAGAACGGTCTTTGTAAATAGTAAAGCTAGAACTCTTAAATTTGGAATGAAGGACACTAATAGAGTTTATGATGGATGTGTACTATAATTGTTTCAAAAGTGCTAAATTGAATTTAATTTGGTATTGAGTGGAAAAAAGTTCTAAATCTCTGGAATTGTACCAAAAGTATGAAATTGAACAAAATTTGGTATTGTCTGAAATCCTGTAAGCATAAAATAAACAAGTAAAAAAGCTGTAATTTTGACCGGGCCGATCTTTTAATACCCTACACCATTTGAAACGAATTTAGCAATTTAAAAAAAATAAAATCCATTAAACATTCTGTTAAAATCTTAAAATACCGAATGTAGCCGTTATATTAGGGTCTATACGACGACGTGGATCTGCATAGGCAACTTTTGTCATAAGCTATTACAATATTCAAATACGAAATGTGAAAAGAAATCGGTGAATAATGTAGCTAAAATCATCCAAATACCGAATATGGGGAGGTACCGTTATATTGGGGCTATACGAAGACCTGTACAGATAACTTTCTGTCATAGGCTGTAGATCCATTACGAACATCAAACACTAAATTTGAAACAATTCCGGTGAATAAGTCGTTAAAATCATCAAAATACCGAATATCGAGAAGTGCCGTTATATGGAAGCTATACGAAGACGTAGACCTGCACAGACAATTTTCTGTCTTAGGCTGTAGTATCCATTACGAACTTCAAATACCAAATTTGAAACAAATCCGGTTATTAATGTCGCTTAAATTACCAAAATACCGAATATCACGGGGGTATTGGTATATGGGGGCTATACGAAGACGTGGACCTGCACAGACAATTTTCTGTCTCAGAATTTACTATCCATTACGAACTTTAAATACCAAATTTGAAACAATTCCGGTGAATAATGTCGCTAAAATCATCAAAATACCGAATATGGGGAGGTACCGTTATACTGGGGCTATACGAAGACGTGGACCTGCTCAAACAATTTTCTTCCTAAGGCTGTATTATTTATTATGAACTTCAAACATCGAGTTTGAAACAATTCCGGTGAATAATGTCGCTAAAAGCATCAAAATGCCGAAAAAAGGGAGGTACCTTTATATGGGGACTATACCTAAACATGAACCTACATGACCCATTTTCAATACCATTCACATTTGAGTAAAATTTTATCAACCTACTTCATTTCGTTCGAATGCTAGAGTGATTTCCACTGACGGACATACGGACGGACATCGCTAAATCGACATAGAATTTTATGCTGATCAAGAATATATATTTCGAGGTGTTACAAGCGGAATGACAAAATTAATTAAAATTAATTAAAAAGCCAAAAATTAAAAGATATTTTCTAAAAAAAAGATCACATTGTTAATTTTATATTTTTTTATCTGAATACTTTTTAAATTAATTTTTTCCTTCTTCCTTTCCAGACACTGGAGGATGCCCTGTGTGTCTCCCAACGCACCTTTGCCATTGCCATAGCTATAGCTGGCCTTATTCTCATGTTGGCCGTTGTAGCCGCCGTCCTGTGTATAATGGCCCGACGCAGCACCAAGACTGTATCGAACTCGGGCAGCAGCATTTACAGTGGTCCCTATACAAACACAGCCTTCTCGCATAGCAGTTAAGCAGCCACATTCTTTGTCCTCTTCCAAATTTAGTAATAGAACAAGAACACAACAATACAACTAAGGATAAACATCTGTGTATGTTTTTGTATTTAGGCTCCAAAAACCAACAATTTGTCGACAAACAAAAAATCTAAAAATTCCAAATTTTCTCCCTTAAAGGAACACTAAAAGTGTTTAAAAAACCAACAAACATAAGTAATGCTAAAAAATTAAAATATTTTATTTCCTCAAAACAAAAAAAAAAGAAGTCAATATTTTTTGTTCGCTTAGTTTAGATGATAAGTCACAAAACAAGTTTAGCTGCCTTCCATAAACAAAAGATGATAATTTTGATTTAAACAACAAAAAACAATCAAATATTTTTAAGTTTAGACTACTACATATATATAGACGCGATATACTTATATATAATTTATAAAGAAAAAAGTCTATAAAATAATTTTAATATTAATTGAAAAGCAAGTCCTTTTTTTCGATTAGAAAACTCAGCACTTAACTTAAAAAAGATATTACAGGGTTTTTTTTCTCAAGTAACTTTCTATAGAATAAAAGAAACTAATAACATTAATAATAATAATAAAAACCCTCTAATATCGCAGAGATATTTGGGGGAAGGGTAAATATTACCCCTGCCCCCCAAAATCTCTGTTAAATTTTTACACTAGAAAAAAATGACAGCTTAAAGAGAATCCTAACAATGAATACAACAACTAGCTATGGTATGTGGGTCTTAACTAAATCTCTTCTCACACTTTGCTAACAAATGAAAACCCTTTTTAACTGTTTTTTTAGGTTAGCTTTGTAGCCCTTATGTAATTTTATACTTAGCTAACGCCCTCAGGTGATAAACTTTTTTTTAATTAATCTATAATTTTGTAAACTGTGTATTTTAATTGTATAGCAAAGCAATCCTATAAACAAACGTAAATAAATACACACCTACACACTTAAAAACTCACTCACACACACAAACACCTAAACACTTTCTTAATGTATCTTTTTAATTTAATTTTGATTTTCTCTACAATCCTTTGGCAAAAGTTTGTAAAACATCCATCCATTCCTCTCAATTGATAGCGGAGAGTGGCTTGGTGGTAAACTTTTGCCAATGAGAGTGTAGTCGAAGAATAAAAACCGAAAAACAACAAACAGAACTTGTCATAATTTAATCTATAACTATCGAATTATAATGAAAACAAAAATATGTATGTACGTATTTAAACATTTATGTATGTATGTATTTTAATTTTTTTTTTTTTTGAAATAAAAACTTTTAACTAATTTATTTCTTCTAAATAATAAATTGTGTGTTTTTTTTTTTTGGAGACTGGTCTTAGAAAAATAGGTTTTAACAAGTGCAGGATTTTTTATGTGAAGGACCATGGAATTCTCGAAAACCCCACGATTCTTGCTTTAATATTTCTTAGAAAACTATTCTTCAAAAAATCCACTTTTCTTGCTTTGATAGTCCTTGAAAAATATTCTTTAACAAATCCACAATTATTCCGTAGATAGTCCTTAAAAAATATTCTTCAAACAATCCAAGATTATTGCTTTGATAATCCTTGAAAAATATTCTTCAAGTAATCCACGATTATTGCTTTGTTGTCCTTTGAAAAATATTATTTAAAAACTGCAAGATTATTTTTTAGATAGTTCTTGAAAAATATTCCTTAAAAACTCCACGATTATTGCTATGATAGTCCTTAATTAATACTCTTTAAAAAATTCCACAATTATTCCTTGGATAGTCCTTGAAAAATATTCTTCAAGTAATCCAAGATTACTGCTTTTTGATCCTTGAAAATATTCTTTAAAAATTCCATGATTATTGCTTCGTTGGCCCATGAAAAATACTCTTTAAAAAATTCCACAATTATTGCTTTGATAGTCTTTAAAAATATTCTATAAAAATCCACGATTATTGCTTTGACATTCCTTGAAAAATATTCTATAAAAATCCACGATTATTGCTTTGATAGTCCTTGAAAAATATCTTCAAAAAAATCCACAATTATTGATTTGATAGTCTTTAAAAATATTCTATAATAATCCACGATTATTGTTTTAATAGTCCTTGAAAATACTTTAAAAAAATCCACAATTATTTCTTTAATAGTCTTTAAAAATATTCTATAAAAATTAATAATAATTTCTTCAATAGTCTTTCTTTAAAAATCCACGATTATTGCATTGTTAGTCCTTAAAAAATACGTTTTAAAAAATTTCGATCATTTGATAGCCCTTGAAAAATATTTTTCAAACAATCCAAGGTTATCGCTATGATAGTCCTAACAAACATTCTTCAGAAAATCGCCGATTCGTGCTTTATTGATCCTTGAAAAATATTTTTTAGAAACTACGCGATTCGTACTTTGTTGGTGCTTAAAAAATATTCTTAAAAATCCACGACTTTTGCTTCCACAGTTCTCAAAAAATATTCTGGAAAAAATCCACTATCATTGCTTTGATAGCCCTTGAAAAATATTCATTCAAAAATCCACGATTTAAGCTTTGACAGTCCTTGAAAAATATTCTTCAAAAAATCCACGATCATTGCTTTGATAGCCCTAAAAAATATTCTTTAATAAATCCACAATTATTGCTTTGGAATTCCTTGAAAAATATTCTTTAAAAATCCACGATTATTGCTTTGATAGTCCTTCTCGAAAAATATTCTTTCAAAAATCCACGATTATAGCTTTGATAGTCCTAACAAATATTCTTTAGAAAATACGTGATTCCACAATAATTGTTTTTTTATTCCCTCCGCCATAGTATGGAGGAAGTTTGTCATTCCATTTGTAACACCACATTTTAGACCCCACAAAGTATATATTAATTTGTATTCGTAATTAGTAATGGATACTACAATCTAAGACAGAAAATTGTCTGTGCAGGGTCACGTTTTGGTATAGCCAACATATAATGGTATCTCCCTATATTCGGTATTTTGCTGATTATAGCTACATTATTCACCGATTTTTTTTTTAAGTTTTGCATTTGAATGACAAAAGTTGCCTATGCAGGTCCACGTCGTCGTATAGACCGTAATATAAAGGCTACATTCGGTATTTTTAAGATATTTTACTTGTTTTTTTTTTTTTTTTTTTCAAAAATCCACAATCATTGATCTGATAGTCCTTGAAAACCTAGCAACAAAATTCAATTTTTTTAATAAATACACAAAAAATCCACAAGATCATGTTTTTGAAATTTAGATCGTGAAGTAATTTAAATAAAGGCGCAAGTTCCCCCTCTTCAACATTTTGGACATTTTCAGATCAAGATTCCTTGGAATCCGTTCATTTTAGGTATACGGGATGAGATGAAAAAACTGCAACCAACTTCAGACTGCTGTCATTCCAAAGCCACTTGTCCGACAGCTGTTAAAATTATTCCAGCGACAGCTCATTATTTTGTTTACAAACTTACAAAAGCATTTTGGTGAGAATTTTCCGGTAAAAAAAAGTTATTATTATCAAGCGTGATAGTGTGATTTCTTTATATTTGGATGGAAACCACAAGATGCTATCGTAAGGGCACTCCAGCATTTAAATGTGAATAAATCTTTTGTGTCTCGTACCATCCACTCGTTACCGTGATATTGGTAGCGTAGCCCGAAGTCAATGAAGTGGACGGAAAAAAACAGCAACATCAGCAGAAATGGTGCTAAAAGTAAAGAAGCGACTTGATCGAAACCCGCGTCGCAGTGGCCGAAATATGACTCGTGAGCTGAACATATCGCAATATTCCATTCGGCAAATAGTGAAAAATTAGCTGGGGGTAAAGCCATTGAAATTCCAAAAAGTGCACGACCGCAACTTACACCGCAACAGAAAGAAAATAGACTTAAAAGAGCTAAAGAGTTGCTACGCTTGCCCGAAAGTGATAAACTGGCGAATTTGGTTTTCTCCGATGAGAAAACATTCGTTGTCCAGCAGTTTGTAAACAAACAAACTGATCGTGTTTACTTGCCAAAGAGGTCAGGTGAAAATGTTCACCTTCGGTTGGCCACCAGAACTCAAGCGCCGACCATGGTGATGGTGGGGCCGCCATAACAGCCGATGGTTGCTCTCCGCTCGTATTAATCGACCGTGGCATCAGAATAAAAACCGAATATTATCGCGAAAATATTCTGGAGGATGTATTAGAGCCTTGGGCTCGCAAACATTTTGGCCGCAGACCTTGGACATTGTAACAGGACTCAATGAGGTTCATTTCGAGTGCACAATGTCCACCAAAATCTCCGGATACCAATCCGTTGGACTATTGTGTTTGAAGTATTTTGGAAAGCAAGATTGGCACAAAAAAATATCAAAGTGTAGATCACTTCAAGCAAGCGCTTCGCCGGGAATGGGCCAAAATACCGCAGAGCAACATTCGGGCAGCGTGTGACGTTTGAAGGCCATAATTCTTGCCACTTATTCTTAAATTTATTATTCTATTCACTCTGTACATTAAACAATTTTGCTGTCATGTCTACTTTTGAGTTAAAATTTTGAAAAAATTAAATTCATTTCATATGTCAAAAGTATAATAACTTCATGTCTGTCAGCTGGGACATCGTATTTTGGATAATTTGAATAATTGTGTGGCCTTGCTTTGCATTGGAACGCTCATAAATAATGTTTGCAATTCCATTTTATTTACCTCAAAATACGCATACATATCATTCGCTTTAAATAGTTTTCATTTAACTTTTTAATAAAATGTTCATCTGGCAAATTATAGCCGTGTGTGTTTCGATCCTAACTACAATCTACTCATTGATTTGCAGAGATAGTAAAGCAGATTTACGTTACCACTTCTATTTGCTAGCAGAATCCCATCGATCTTTGGGCGAAAAATTACATATTGAAAATGTAGATTCATTAGAAACCTGTAAACAACTAACGAGGCTATATAAAGGATTGGCATTTAATTATGGTCCCAAAGACAGACTCCGAAATAAAGGTGAATGTTTTTAAATTAAAACCACATTGCATTCCAAACACAAATTTTTATCAAAAAAACCATTTTATTTTCAAGTTACCATAGCTGGCAATACGAGTAGGGATCATTATTGGGAGCAAGCTCAGTTGTATTTCAATTGCCATGTTTTGAAATGTCCCGAAAGGGAATCATCCAAAACACTTATAAACGATTCCTCATTTAACTATTATTCTTTATATGATCAACTAATTGGTAAGTCCACAAAATGAACATACCGCAGATACAAATATAATCTCCTTTACCCCGGAAGCTGTTCCACATCACATTTGTGTATCTCAAGTAGGCATCTTTACACTTAGCACTAACCCCGAAACCTTTGTGAATGCGTCAATGCAATGTCAAAAACCAAATAACGATACCAAACAGTGTGGTTCATTGGCTCACATTGCTTCGGAAAAACGTACAACATCCCTGGCACGCATTTTAACGGAATACAATGAAAAACAAGAGGAAATAAAATTAAAATCAAAAATTAATTTAGCTTATGTTGGCCTTCATTTTAATCGATCACGAGGCAATCATTTTGAAATGTTCAATATGGATGACGATAGTTTGCGATGTTTTGGTTATCGAGCTTGGGAACCAGGAAATCCTAAAATGAGGTAAGCAATTTTAACATTTGGAGTGGAAATTACTCAATTTAACTCCTTTAATTTTAGTTCAAATTTAAGAAACACCAGTTGTGTGGCGTTGTCTTCGCATGGCACATGGCTAACCGTGGACTGTAAACGAAAATTGCCATATTTTTGTGAAGTTCTTACCCGGTGTCATGACAAGAAGGATGGATGGAAGGGAGCGAATCAATGAAGTAACAAAATATTTTTTTAATAAAAATTGAAAGAAGTAACTCAATCGTAAGTTTCATTTCTAACTCATAAATTGAGTTTCTATCCACCTAATAAGTAAACAGTGCTTTTTAAATTTTGATGTTTTACATTTTTCCTGTTATTCTTCTTGATTTCTCTACTTAAAAAAATGTTTTACTTAATTACTTAAATGTATTGAAATAATTTTAATATCATCATAGGGTTTGTCCGTTTTGGGATTTGTTTTTGCATTGCAAATGTTTTGTACGACTTCCATGCCTTTATAAACTCTACCGAAGACCGTGTGTTTATTGTCGAGCCAGGGCTAAAAAAATTAATAAATTAATAATTGCAAAACTTATTGATAAGCCAATTTGAGTATTTTGCTTACCGTTGGCAAAACGGTTATAAAGAATTGACTGCCATTTGTATTGGGTCCAGCATTTGCCATGCTAACAGTATAGGGGCGATCATGTTTCAAAGTGGGTACAAATTCATCTTTGAAATCATTACCCCATATTGATTTACCACCGGTACCAGTACCTGTGGGATCACCTGTTTGGATCATGAAACCCTTAATGACACGATGGAATATGTGACCATTATAATAACTGGAAATTAAATGAAAAAAAATTGATTTTAAAAATTTATATAGAGACAAGTAGATTTCAAAACCTACCCATTCTTGGCATGTACACAGAAATTCTCCACAGTTTTGGGACATTCCTTGTAGAACATTTTCATGTGTATATCACCCATTGTTGTGTGAATTGTGACATTCTCATACATCCTTTGCACGCCTAGGAATTTTGGAAAGAAAATAACAAACTATTAGTAACGATATTTCTTAAAAAGATACAAAAAAGCAAGCACGTAGTTTCTTAGAATTTTCCAATTTAATATTTCCGCCAATAAATTATGTATACTACGTTCTTGCTTTTCTTATCAAAAAAAAAGACTTAGCACAATAACCTTCTTCTGCTTACGAAAGGCATGTTAGAGGAATATGTTTGTTAAAATTATTGTTAGTTTTGTACTACAGAATTGAAATGATATATTTAAACTTAGCCCACCTTGTCCTTCGGGTACGGCAATGATATCTTCTTTCGTTGGCTTCTCATTGAAAACATCACGATCTACATCTTGTAGATCGGATGGCAAACGTCTGCTATATAAATAGAAACGTTGTTTTCTGAGAGGAAACAAAAACATTTATTATTTTTTTTAGATAAATTTAATTTTAAAACTATAACCCACTTGTAGGCCGTACAAAATAATGTAGGATCATTTGTGGTTGATTGTAAGGCAGGATTTTCACTAGCTTCCTGTTCCAATGTTATGGCCGCTTTACTTTTCTTGCCCTTGCCCTGGAACAATGCTATGTGCAGAGGTCTAATATTGTCCGTTTTACCCAGTATGTTGACACAACGATTTGTTTCGATATTTATAACTTTTATGCCAATTACTGTGGGGTACAATAAGAAGTGGCCCGTCACATCGAATATAATATTATTGCTCATATTAAAATCGGACTTTTCCAGATCACGTTCAGCTGCCATTCTGAAATGAAAAATATATATTCAAATGCATTACCATGCAAAACTGTAATATACTCAAGACAATGCCAATAGCTAAAATTTCTCTCTAGCCACACTTACCTTCTACCAAATTCCATATTCGGCAAAGCATGTGGTGTCTGCTGCATTTGAGTGTAGGTGGCTAATGCTTCATCAAAAACTCGTACCAATTTTCCCGTTTGAAATTTAAAAACCCTGACCTTGCGATCCGTAGAAATGGAAGCAAATCGTTTGCCATCATTCGAAACAGCCAGGCCGGTGACAATTGTTTTGCATTTAACAAATTCAAAAAGATCTAAAAGAGAAATTAAAATCGATTCATAATTTCTCCTTAGAAACCATAATCATAAAAGCACCAACCAGTATCCAATTTTGAATCAAAATTAACATGTTTTGGAAATTTATAATCAAATTTAGAATTTTGCCAATATTCCAGAATACCATTACGATCTACTGAAATGGCAGTGTCCATTGGCACATTATAGCATATCGACAAAACCGGAGCTGAATGTAAAGTATCCAAGGTATGTAATATTTCACCATTTCCTTGGCCATCATAAATGTGGATTTTATTAGAATCTTTATCCGATCTAAAAATGAAAATAAATCATAAATAAAAAATACTCATAGATATTGTTTAAACTTACACAGCCAAACTTTGAACAGCATCACCTGGTGAATGGATCCAACAGGTGGTACCCGGTGTAAAGCCCAATTTAATAATATTTATCATATCGAAATTAATGACATCAAATATTTTGGCACATTTATCAGCTGAGGCGGAGCACAACAATGTACCGGCAGCATTTGTGGTCAACGAATGTATGGGCACTGTAATAACAAACAAAATTGAAACACTATCCACATAACATTTAGTTTACAACAACTTACTCAAATGACTGCGAAAATGTTTCACAAACTCAATACCCTCTTCCATTTTCTTCCAAAATTTAATGTGACCATCTAAACTGCCGGTTATAAGGAAATCTGTTTTGGTGACCACCAAATGTGTTATGACATCCCGATGCATATAACTCTTTTCATAGCAATCAGCATCTGGTAAATTTTCTAAATAGACCTTTTCGTAGGGCAAAACTGAAAGGAGCACATTATAAAAAGTTGTTGAGTAGAAGTAAAGGCATTTCAACCTCATCACAACGTTACCTTTCTTCTTTTTGGGCTTGGAAGCAGCCGATTGTTCGGTTGGCATTGGTCCAATCCATCCATCATTGCTGTCCTCTTCTTCATTCTCATCTGGATCTGCATTGCGTTTCCTGGTTGATTTTTCGTCGTTGTCACTCATTGTTGTCTTGGGAAAGGTTTTCCAACTAAAAACTCTTTTATCATAGAATAACTCGGCAACTCTAGGTTAAGGGATCCATAGATCGATAACAAAAACAATAAGGGTTCTAAAGTCTCAAAAAAAAAAGGAATCACAAGCATATGGTTTAACGTTGCATGTCAAAAAACTTGATTTAAAACACAACCTGATTTAAATGCGTTATTTCTTATTTTATTAAGGAATATAGGAGATATATTTATATTCAGACGAGCAATATGTAAACAAAAGCTGTTGCCTATAGCTTTGCAAAAACTATGAGAGTTCTATTCGTGGTAATCGTCGTAAATCAAAAGATGGCGTGTATCAATGACCATGGTAGAAGAATATAGGTAGACGCATTGACACAGCTGCTGGGACAATGAACTGTCAAACCAATTTTGGAATTGAAAATGTTGAATGAAAAATTATTTAAATTTGCAAAATTGCTGAAAAACACGAATTATAATAACATCCGAATGACGTCGTATAAGAAAACATATTAAAATCTACTTATATTTTAAAGAACATTTAAATTTTTTTGACATATCAATGCTCCCAAGCGTTGATGCATCTACCTGTATTCTTCTGCCATGTCAATGACATATTCCAATATATACTTTGAAATTTTATTTTTCCATTTCAATTTTAGGAAATTTTGGAAAAGAACACGTTAAGAAACAGAACTGTAGTGTTAATGACACAACGTCAAAGTTTAACCATGTGGTTTCAAAGACAAAAAAAAATTGCGATTACGTATTTTTTGTCAAAATAACATTAATAACTACAAAACCACTTATAAATGGAATTGTTTAAGTTATTTTTACTTGACTTTAATCACTAGTCAATTACGTCCCTGTTTGCCATGTTTCTCTGTTTAAGATAAGGGTACATAAACAGCTTGGCTTCATGGGAAAGCATATTAATGTGAAATTATAAAGGGAAACGACGGCAGAATTCGAATGCGGCTCTGGCATCGCTTTATGATAAGTCACAAAATATGCCATGCGAAGTCTTCAAGCTGTTTATGTACTTACCCCTTTATTGATTCTGCACATTTACATGCTACGTCATCAGAATTGTAGGCCGAAGTTCAATTTCTTCTCACTTACCCTGCTAAAGACAGTACAATAAAGTTCTTTTATTAATTATCAGAATGACAACATTTGTCTTTGTGGCGTCCTAACATTTACAAAAATGATTTCAAAAAATCTATGAAAATCTTATAGTTTTGTTCTCTCACATGTCAATCAATTTACTATGCTGGAAAAATGCTTCAGTGACAAAAATAATCAAATCAGTGTGTATAAAATACAACTCTGATTCCAGACCGTTACTTGATTGTTCTTTTTGAGACTCTCCGCTTAAATCGAATAGTGATTGTATTCCATACCAGTCCCAAATTTGTGCACAAACAAACAGTAAGTTATGTTAAGATTACAATTATAGCCTGTTCACAGAACTTTTGTAGAAGACAAACAAGCAATTGCTACCCAGACAATCAAGTTCTAATCTGATAACATTTATTTTTATCGTATGCACGAAAACCGAAAATTCTATTTGTCTGCCATTTGACTTGCAAATGGTAGAAAAATAAGTTTGCTGAACAAACTATTAGTTTTAAATTACATTATTGACTGGATTACGTAATATAGTCCCCAGCACGTATCTATGGTTGTTTCCCAAGTAAGAAGCGAACATTAAGGCCCTACAAAACATATTTCAGCTCCCGCCAAATGGCTCAATGTCCAATAACATAGAATCCGATCTATAAATCCCTTGGTTGCAAATAAACTTTGTTCTCATTTCATTGTGATTGCCTGCACAAAAACAAAAGGAAGAAGGAGAGAAATTTTGTTGTATTTTTCCCTCACAAATAAAATAAAAATACAGAAAATCGTGCAATTAGTTTGCAATTTTTTCCGAAAACACTTTCAATTCACTACAAAAAATGTCGGACGTTTTAAGTGATGAAACAAATGATGGCGCTATCGTTATAAAAGCCCCAACGGAGCATCCACGCATAAAGATTAATCGTTGGAGGGTAAGGGAAGGCTTTCCGGTTAGCGCCTCTCAAGTAATCTTGCTATATGAAGTTGTGTCCGCCACCGTGGACGACGAGGAGAAAGGGAAAAGTGCCGAGAACACAGCTCCAAAACCAACAGACGCCGCAATCCATAAGCTAAAGGCTCAAAGGGTTGGTGTTGTAAAGAAACGCTTGTACAAGGATGGGGCCATCGTTAAGGCTGAGTATGTTGTTTGTTGGCTTGTTGTTATACATTTTGTTTTTTTTTTTAATTGTATCTATCGATCCAACTTTGTATTGGTGCTTATGTTTTGCTTTGATTCTGTTTGCTTTTCTTTCATGTTGTTGTATCATAGTACTCCATTATTGGAACTCTCGCCATGTATTCATACGACTGTCATTAAAGACATGTGCGCCGATTGTGGTGCAGATTTGCGCCAAAACGAAAATGTA
Source organism: Musca domestica (assembly GCF_030504385.1). Lineage (NCBI taxonomy): Eukaryota > Metazoa > Arthropoda > Insecta > Diptera > Muscidae > Musca > Musca domestica. Next base: position 3,833,031 of record NW_026712340.1, on the reverse strand, counting down.
AGTATAATTGTTTTTTTTTATTTTCTGTTTCTTTTCTTTTTTATGTTGTGACCGTCTTATTTTCATCATCGGTCCCATCTTGCGGCGCGGTATTCATACCCACCGATTTGCATGACAACGAAATATTAGTAGGGGTGGTAGGTAGGAGAAAGTAAGTGGTTAGTTTTTGTATTGGACAACACAACATACAATAAACAAAAAAGACGAGGGAAAAACAATGTACATCAAAAATAACATGGATATACACAGTATTTTATTTAGAGGGTTGCCACTTGCAAGGATAGCGGATAAAATGGGGACATTATCCTTTCTCAGTTTTATATTTGAAAACGCAAATGAACATTTTGTATATTTTCTATAAATACAAAATATTAATTTCATACATGTATTGGCCAGAATTTCCAGATGATGCAAATTACTTAGTTTTTAACGTGCTTCAATGTTAGATTCAGACAGAAGTCAAGATATATTTTCCATTAAAGTTGTTACTTTCTGATTTTTGAAATAAATATTATCGAGTTTTGGTCGCTCTTTGAGCCTCATTTCTTTTAAAAACAAAATGCATATTAAGTCATAACCTCAAAAATTATATAAGTAAATGTTATGCATTTGCGAATATGTGTAACATAAACAACAGATTATAACTTCAATATATCAATGGCCACCCGAATTACCCCCAATATTAACTGAATTCTCCAGATAAAATCAAGCTATCTTCTTAGAGAATGTATTTTAATTGATTTTTCCAACATTTTAGGGCAATGTATCCGAAGCTTCGGTACCCATGGTTCACTCCATACCCGATTTGAAAGTAACACAAAAACTTGCTCAAAAATTGGGACATGATGATACCCGGCGTTTGCTGCAGGATCGCAAACTTGTGCTGTTGGTTGATTTAGATCAAACGGTTATACACACAACTAACGATAATGTACCTAATAACATAAAAGGTATATACCATTTTCAATTGTATGGACCCCAATCGCCATGGTATCATACACGCCTGCGACCGGGTACCCCTGAATTCTTAGAGAGAATGTCAAAATTCTATGAACTGCATATTTGTACATTTGGTGCTCGCAACTATGCCCATATGATTGCCCAACTACTGGATCCGGAGGGTAAATTCTTTTCGCATCGCATTCTTTCCAGAGATGAGTGTTTTAATGCCACCAGCAAGACGGATAATTTAAAGTATGTAGCTAAATACATTTAGGCATTAAGTATTAATAAATGAACACTCAATTTTACAGAGCCCTCTTTCCCAATGGCGATTCCATGGTTTGCATTATTGATGATCGTGAAGATGTCTGGAATATGGCTTCGAATCTTATACAAGTAAAGCCATATCATTTTTTCCAACACACGGGCGATATTAATGCTCCGCCGGGTTTATCGAAGCATGAACTTGATGGTGAAGGTGTGGATTTCAAAGGTAAATTGATCGTGAATAACATTCTTAAATTCCAGTACATTGAAAACATTTGCTTCTTTCAGATATTGAAAATCTTAGTACAGAGGACAAAGAAAAGCCAGCTGGAACTGAGACCACAGAAACGAAACCTGAGAGCACAAAAGATACCGATATATCCCCTAGTGATGAAACCGTAACTCCAGAAAAAGAAACAATATCTGAAGAGCAGGAAAAAGGTGAAACTGAAACCGCAGCAGAAGATAAGAAAGACCAAGTTGATACATCCGCCTCGACTAAAATAGAAGGGACCACCACAACGGAAACTTTATCAAAATTTGATAGCAGCACAGATATGCCTGATATTCAGGCTACCGAAGAAGTAAAACCAAATGAAGAAACAATTGCCGAGAGTCCGCCACCAGAAATTACTAAACCGGAAGCAATAGAAAACGATAATAAGGATATCATTGAGGACACTGAAAAGGTGGAAGAGGAGAAAGTCATTGATCCATCTAAAGACAATGAACTTACGCCGGAAGAAAAATCTCCAAAACTTAAAGCACCACAAGATCCTGCACAACAAATAGAAATAGAAGATCCCGATGATTACCTATTGCATTTGGAAGTAATATTGAAACAAATACATACCCGCTTCTACAGCATTTACGATGAGACAAAAGAGATACCCGATTTGAAGATTATTGTACCGAAGATACGATCTGAGGTCTTGAAAAATTGTTATTTGGTGTTTTCGGGTTTGGTGCCGACCAATATGAAATTGCAACAATCACGAGCCTATTTTATAGCCAAAAGTTTGGGAGCTGAGGTGTCACAAAATATTAATGCTGGTAAGTAAACAAAGTTATTTGATTCTTTGGATAGCTAAAATAATTTGTTTGTTAGATACTACTCACTTGGTAGCCGTAACTGCTGGTACCTTCAAGGTAAATGCCGCCAAAAAGAATCCCCGCATTAAAATAGTCAATGTAAATTGGTTGTGGTCCTGTGCCGAACGATGGGAGCATGTTGAGGAGAAACTATTCCCCCTGGATCGTAAGGTGCGTAGCAAACAAAGGCAGCCACCAGCTCATTGCCATAGTCCGGAACATGTGGTCAATTACAGCGATAAATCCGAAATATCTTCCTCGAGTTCAGCACAACAAAATGCCTCTGAACCGGAAAAGTTCATCGACACCATCAATCCGCTACTGTCATTTTCCAATGCCGACTTGGCAGATATGAATCAAGATTTTGATCAATTTTTTGATTCAGATTCATCATCCGAAGATGAACATGTTAATATTGGTAATTTCGTTTATTTATTTATTTATTTTTAAGACGTTATAAATGGTCTTATTAAAAATTGTGTGTTTACAGAAAATCCTCCGGTTGACAAGACCCTGAGAAAACGTAAACGTGAAGAAAACGAAGAAGAGAGAACACGGAAATTCTTTACACGACCCGATTCTGTGGGTGCTTTGCCATCAAAATGTGCTCGCGGCGAAGATTTAGATGATAAAACTTCCAGTGAAGATGATGATGACGAAGAAGAGGAAATGCCGAGTGAGAAATTCAGGCGGGGTATATCTCAGAATTTTCTGTTTTTCAAACAACAAATTTTATTTAATCCTTATTATCTTCAGGTGAAGATCTGCCGTCAGATTTAGATATTGGTAATTCAGATTCTAATGATGGAAGCGATAACAACAATCCCGACGAGGAAGATGATGGCGATTGGAATATGATGGGTGCCGCCTTGGAAAGAGAATTTTTAGGTCTTGAAGATTAGATGCTGATTATTTGATCTTTATGCTATAAGTTAATAGTTATTATTATTTTTTAATATAATAAGTTACTATAATTTAAGATAATATATAACAATTTTAAATTTATACACTGATGAGGAAATTGTATAAACAAAGTTGTATGTATTTTAAAGTTATCTTTTAAAACTGATAGTTTTTATGTTTAATCTAATTGATGTTGATGATAATGAAAAAATGACTTGAGAATATTTTTCAGTTTTCAATTTATTCACTAAAAATTATAAATATTAATAATAAATTATAGTAGAGATGTTATATTAATTGTTTTTGTATCGACACTTTTGTTTTTTGAAAACAAAATTTGTTTGGGATAAGCAGGTATTTAGGTTTTTTCTGTCCCCTGACGCATTTGTTTAAAACGACTTATTCTACGTTTGGGAGCGTGGGCATCAACATATTTGCACTCAGGCAATGGTTCAGGTTCGGATATTGGTTTTTCCACAACATCGTTCATAACCTATTTATAAAAAATATTTATAAGAGAAATATTTAAATAGTATTAATTTGTATTTATTTCTATTACCTTGTAATAGGCACACAACAACTCTTCTTCCTCTTTTGGAGTCCGCTTCTTTTTGGGCTTCTTTTTCTTGTCCGTCTGCTCAGTTTCAGGAATATTGCTTAGATTTTCTTTGTCCACAGAGGATTTATTTCTTAATATTGATTTTGGATTCGAAAACTAAAAAATATAAAATGTAGAAAAAAGTTGTGTCAAACAATAGCCAAATTCCAACCATTAAGACAGATCGTTCTTAAACAATTTTTTAAGCTTCTTTTTGTCGACATAGAAAATGTTGTGTCGGAAAAAAGCGTAAAATCTGCGTAAATTTATATTAAGACTTCGCTATTGTCTTACCAATTTGTGAAAAATCATCATCTTACCTCTGCCTTGGGGTCTTTATATGCCTGCTGACGATCAGATTCTTTCAAAACTGGAATTTTCACCTGATCCTCACCCTCATAACTGTTGATGAACAACGTTGACGGCTGTTCTTCTTTATCACCCTCAATTGACTTTAGATATAAATCATAAAAATCTGCTGGAGTAAAAGGTATTTCACAATCTCTATTGTCTAGGGCAATTTCACTTGCCGAATTGGATGTTGTAGCATTCTGAGGAGGGGAATGTTTAAATTTAATATGCAGCGTATTGATTTTACCCATAGAAGTTTCCAATATTTTATTAACCAAATCGAAATCATGTTTACTTTGTGTTTCCGAAGCAAATTGGAAATTTTGTTCAACCCTTGCTTTTATAACATCCCTTTTATCAGGTGGGGGTGCAGTAGGAATAACTTCGTTTTCTTTTGTCTTAGGCATAATGTCATCATCCAATTTAATAACATCTCTTTTAGGTAACATTTGTGTAACAGCTTCATTTTTACAAAATTCCAAAGTTTGATCTTCCGCGGCAAAGGATATCTTACGTTTTTGTGTACTTTTATTTTCCTTATCAATTGCTTCTTCTTCCTTCTTGGTATCCTTTTCAGATTCCTCTTCATGTTTTTCAGCCATTTCTAACTCTTCATTTCCCGCTGCTGTTTCAGCAAAATCCAGTAACTCTTCCATATGATCCAAAACGGTTAACAGGCGAACCTTTTCATTCATATCTTCCTCGGTGCGCAATGACATCGATCTTATTTTCTGGCGTATGATTTCTATTTGATACTCATAGAAACCAATTTGATCTTCATTGTTGAGAAATTTGGCCTGTTCTTTGATAATTCTTACCTCCTCCGGCAAAGGTTCTTCATCGTTATCGCTGTTTTGTTCTATGCTGATTTCTGGATTGGCAACAACATTGTTATTAGTTGCCATTACCTTACTTCCCTGCAGCGATGTTTTCTTAACAATATTTGTTTGAAGCGATGTTCCAATGTTTTCATTCGCCTTATCCTTATCTTCCTTTTTCTCCGCCTCATCTTTCTTGACAACATCATGGGCAACTCTTTTCTTTTCCGGTGGCAAATACATCTCTCCCGACATTAGCTTTCTTATAGTTTCATCATTAACCTCATCAACTTCTAGGTTTTCTAATTCCTGTTCCAACTCTTCCATGATTTCAGCTTCTTCTAACATTTTAAATATTTCCTCATCAGTCTTTTCTTTAGCATTGTTTTCTTGCGACTTCTGTTCCTGTGCGGCCAGTTCTTTTTCACGTTCAAGTTTTTCTTGTTGCTTAGCTTCCTTTACTCTAATTTTGTGTTGTTCCTTCCATAGTTTTTCTTTTTCCTCATCGAAGTCTTCTATAATTTCACGTTCCTCACCACTTGGCACAACACCTTCGGCATACGGCTTTTCTAATTTGTTTCTACAACAAAGACACAAGTAAGATTACAAATTACTGAAATTATCTTCGTTTACATACTGCCACATTTCCAATTCGGTTTCCAGTTTCTTTAGGTGCTCCTTTGCGGTTTTAATGCGTAAATCACAAATCTGTGCTGCCGTATGGGCTGAACATTTAGAAAAGTATCCCTGATAGTGGCCAACCAACACCTCATTGGTATGAATCAGTTGTCCTGGCATCAAGGCTTTCTTGCCCACAGGCACCATCACCTCAACTGTGTAACGTTTTTGAAAAATTGACAGATTTTCTTTGGCTGTCTCATTTTCGTTCAAATAGTTTTTCCAGCGATCTGTTTCCTCAGCATTCTTTTGCATTGCCTTTAAAAAAAAGTATTACAGGTAATTGACCCATACAATTGTGTATGCAATACCATACCTCTAACAAGGCATCTTCTCGTTTATTCATTTTGTATTAATTGATTTAATAAAATGTTATTTCTTCGTGCCCGGTGGCACGTTGCTTTCAAAGACAAAATCAAACAAACTCCGGAACAAATTCGTTCAAAAGAAGACATTCATTGAAAGGAATTGAGAGAACTAGTTCAAATAAAATCTTCATTATGTTGTTTGGGACTCTCAGTTCCTTAGCTTCTTTGGTATATAGCATGGTACAATGAAGTGAAGGTAGGCTAACTTTAGAAAAATTGCAAGTATGGAGGTCTACCTATTTGGCTTAAATGTCAGAATTAAAGGTCAACATGAAAACAGAATTAAAGCTCAACATTTCTATTCAAAATTATTTTCTATATATCTCTATTTCTAGATCTAGATTTTGTAGCTGTATACGTTGCAATAAAAATTTTGAAAACACCCGAATTTGATTATTTTCTGAATAATTTTTTTATTATTCAAAAGAATATAAATACAAACAAATAAAGTTAATATATTAAGCCAAGAATTGAATTTATTGTAAAGTGGTATGTAGCTCCTTTGGTATCGATGTTCCATTGACAGATATCATTTTAACAAAGACAGGGTGAAAGGGTGTGAAATGAGGGACGGGATAGTCACTACGAACTGATATCTTTTATTTTATTGGAAAATAGAAAAAACAAAAATGCATTTACTTTTGGAAAATTAAGTGAAATTTATTTGGACAAACTTGGATTTCTTGCAATTCTTTCCTTTCTCCAAAAAACCAAAGAAACAAACAGAACTAGATTCATTGCATGAAACAGATGGAGTAACAAAACTGCATGAAACCATGGTAAAATAAGGAAGTGGAACAGCTTTGTAAAACTACAGAAATATAGCCATGAGGCTATAGCCGCTTCGTGTCGGATCTTTTCGAAATTATATTCAACATGAACAACAAAATTCAACAAGAAAATATTAATTGGATGTCTGGATATTCTTTCAACATTATGATAAGCAGATTAATTCTTTTAATTCATGTCGAAACCGTTTAATTCGCGCTCCGCATTGGCATAAGTCGGGCACACTTAAAAAATTGTAATCAGCTGCTAGCTTAACCTTACCTTTTTTTTATACCAACGATAGAGATGAATACCATTCCCATGGTTCCATTCACGGAATAGTTGCGTTGAACTAATTCGCTCTGGAAAAACAACGGCAGCTCCAAAAAAATCGGAATCCGTGTATTTTTCTTGAAATTTGTTGAAATCTCTTTAAAAAATGTCCGGTCAATACCCCGGTGGATATAATAATCCTCTAGGGGGTCATCGGGGCCAATTTAATCCCCAACAACAACAGCAGCAACAGATGATGAATCAAATGCAAGTGTATGGGCAGGCTGGAGCCGGCATGATGCCCCAACAAGGCAACCCAATACAAGGAATGGTCGGCGGTGGTGGAGGAATGAACCCAGTTGGAATGCAATCACCCTCTCATGTACAGCAACAGTTGATGCAACAACAGCAACAAATGCAGCTGCAGCAGCAAATGGGTGGAGTAGGTGGACCACAAATGGGCATAGGTGGAATGGGGCATGTCGGCTTGGGTAGTGGTGGAGTTCCTCAAGCATCGCTAGGTGGTGGCATGATGCAACAACAACAACCTCAATTATCTCCAGCAATGCAACAGCCGAACGTTGGCATGCAACAGCAACAACAAGGTTCGCACATGCAAAATGTACCAAATGTTGCAGCAATGGCCATGATGGCTCAGCAGCAACAACAACAGCAGCAGCACCCGCAGGTTCCACAACAGCAGCAGCAACAACAACAGCAGTTACCACAAATGATGCAAAACACCGGACAACAGCAGCAACAACAACAACAGCAGCAGCAACAGCCTCAAGCATCCAATAACGTGCTTTCCATACCACAACAACCCCACAAGGAAATAAACATAGTAACTTTATCCCGTGTGGGACAAGAAACCGTACAGGATATTACTTCGCGATTCCAGGAAATATTTACCGCTCTTAAAGTCATACAACCAACACCCAGTCGTGACAGTGGCACGGTGAAAAAAGTCCAAGAACATTTTCGTACAATACGTTTGCTGTTTAAACGTATGCGTTTAATCTACGAACGTTGTAGTGATGGTTATCCGCAAGGTAGGATATATGTATGGGGTATATTTATTTTTAATGTTGTATCAAATGGCAGTAGACTTATCTTGGACAGATTCTGAAAATTGACGTGGAAAAAAATTAATTCGTAGGAATATTTTTCAATCTGTGTTCTCGAAGTCTGTTTTTATACCCTACAACACTATGTGTTGGGGGTATTATAAGTTTGATTGGGCCAGAATTTATGTAACACCTCGAAATATTGGTTTCCCATATAGGAAAGTATATATGGATCTTCCTAGCTCGCCGAGCTGAGTCGATCTAGCTATGTATGTCCGTCCGTCCGTCTGTCCGTCTGTCCATGTTAATTTGTAATCACTCTACAGGTCGCAATTATGGCCCGATCTTCACGAAATTTAGAATGGAGGTGGGGCTTAGGTCAGAATAGAACCCTATTTCTTTTGGAGATGATCGCATAATATTTAGGGGTTGAAATGGACCAAATACTGAAAAAAATGTCGGATTTTGCAGTAGCTATACAGGTCGCAATTATAGACCAATCGACGCGGAATTTCACATGTAGCTAGAGTTTAGGGCGGGGAAGAAGCCTACCAATTTGGGTGGTCATCGGATAACATTTAGCGCGTAAAATAGACCATAACTTTTGTGTTGAAAAAATTCAAAATTTTTCATTAAACCGCGAATATTTTAAATACCGGCGAAATCACAAAGCCATGACAAGGTTACTTCTGACCTTTACATTGATGTTAACATCCAACAAATCGTATATATATCGAAATATGTGCGATATATATGTCTATCAAAGAAGATATGCTTGAAAGATCTCTTATATGTCGAGAACGGCTGAACTGATTTCGACAGTTCTCATTAATTCAGAATGGCCTCTTGGCAGGAAAGAAAAAACGTCTAAAAAAATCTCATAAAAATATCTCTATGAAGATGAAAGTATTGATATTTTAAAATTTTCTCATATTTTTTTCAATTTTGTCATATTTTTGGCATATTTTCATTTTGAATTAAACATTTGGTAATATTTCTACAGCTAACAAAACTAAGTAGTTAGGATATCAGGATATCATATACAGATCGCATTTATGGTCCGATCCTTACGAAATTTTGCATGGGGATAAGATGAGGGTCAGCATAGAAGTCTACTCTTTTTGGAGATGATCGCCATATATTTAGGGGTTGAAATGGACCAAAAAACTGCAACATTGTAAGCAGGTTGTAATTATCAACCGATCCTCACGCCCATTTGAATGGGGGTTACCGGACATTGCAAAAGCCAAGCAGTTTTGGATGGCCATCCAAAAATATTCGATGTGGGAAATAGTTTGCCAACTTTTGTAGACAAAATACGAAAATGTCCATTCCAGTGACTTTTTGGAGAATTCACAAATACAGGAAAGACGCACTTCTGACTATTTCGTTAACGCTGATTTCGTTGAAGAATATAGTCAAATGTCTGTATCTCATATAGATGCGTTTCAGTCAAAAACCAATAATAAATATTAATCTTTTGCCACTTCTGAGAGATTATAGGTCTTTGGGAAATATTGGTTCCAGATCTAGGAAGACCATTTAAATTAGTTTAAGTTGCTATTACTCGAAAATTAGAGAACGAAACCTGATGGTTTTCTTTTATTATTTGTCACAATATCTTGTGGAATTCTTTCGAGTATCTCGCCTATATAAACTGTATCGTTTATTATAGTGTTGTAGGGTATTCAACGGTCGGCAACGCTCGACTGTAGCCTTTGCTTACTTGTTTGTAATAAACCTGATCCAACCCATACTCAAAATTAATTGCAACACATTTATTTTCCAGGTATGGAGTATACACATGTGGAAAGTTTAATACCATATAAAGATGAGACTGAACATCGCAATCTGGAGGCCACACAGTGTGAGGAATATCGGAAAGCTTTACAAGAAAACCAAGAGCTCATCGATACAGTGAAATTGAAAAATCGTCAACTTAGAGAAATAATTGATCGTACACGTATTATTGTATGGGAAATAAATACCATGCTTTCAATGAGAAGGTCGTAAATAAAAGAAATCTTATAAATTACCCTAGGTCTAATGTGAAAGAATTGTTTAAATCCCTATAATTTAAATAAACTATTATAAATCGGAATAAAAACATTTGCTAGTATTCTTCCTAATTCCTAACAAAACATTCCTAATGATTTTAATCATATCCATGAACTGTAGAATATATGTGTTTTAATGGCTACTGAAATTCATATATATTAGGAGACCAGAAGACAATTTCTCTCATTCGATATCGAAGGAATTTCCAGAGGTAGAATATTTGACCAAATGTCCGAGTTCAAGACCCGGGATTTACTTAGCCGATATATACAACATAGGTATACAAAATACATGTGATTTGTTGGATAGGTATTTTCATATCTATACCAGGTTTGCTTCCGGACTTTTGGGTCAAATATCCTGGTAATAGGGTCTAGAAAAAATACTTCCCGGAATCAGAGTACAAATACCTACATCTGGAAAAAAATCGGAGAGTATTTACTGAACTGAATTTACTTTTATTTAGTTTTTAAGTATTACAGAGTAACCTAAAATTCGACGTACTCGGTCGACTCGTTTTTCACCACACAAATAAAACATATATGAGAGTTCTCAAATACGTCGGGTGTACAAAATTTCAAAGTTAAACATTTTTAACTATTTTGTGTGTTGAAAATAGGAATGAAAAGTAATGAAATATAATATTAAATGCTACAAACAAAACAACTTTGCACAGCCAAACCTACCCAACTCACTCCTGAAGATCTCTGGCTATAGCCCATTAAAGTAGCCGAGTTTCTAAACCTGTAGCTGGAACCAGATTAGCAGAACGCAAACACTTGCATGTACTACTGCTACAACAACAACTTTTTGCATTAATTTTAAATAAATGAAAAGAAAGCGTGAACAATTAATGGTCTAAATTTCTTTTCAAAATCATGTTTTATATATTTCTAAATATTTATTTCGAAACAAAAAGTCTAAATTTTGTCCATAAGCCTTTTGATTATAACAGAATTTGAATAATATCTAATTTTTTCCCAATATAATTGAAAGGAATGCATGCACATACATAATAATACCTTTACGGTAATTTTCGAGTAAAAAGTAGGGAACAAAGCTATAATTCAATTTATTTGTTATCATTCCACTCAAAAATAATACTAAAGGAGAGATAAATTTGTTGTCATCCATTGTCAAATATATACCAGGTAAAATGGGAATGGTTTTTCATTGTAATCATACGATTAGAATTTTTAATTTTTGAACTTGGGCATACCACTGCAAGAAATGTATACTTAATGCTGAAAGCCAATTGCATATAAATGGAACGATTAAAATATTTATCAATAACTAGTTCCCCGTATTCCTTTTAATGAATAACCCAGCTGATTTCGTTACTCTTAACCAAGGTAGATCTAACAGGTAACCGCATCGGCGAATTGCTACAACAAAGCAACCTTTGTGGTCCCCTCAAATGTCAAAATTGGCATCTAAGGCGAAAAACATAGATTCGCCATGACATTTAAAGGTTGCGGCAAATTTGTTTCAACCAATCAGAAACGAGGTGTTTGTTTACATTTTATTTTGTGTGCCTCTCGTCGTAAACGAACGTCGCAATAAAAGTTTTTATTGTAAAACAAATAAGAGTAAAATAAGTATTAATTGTAGTATTGCGATATTTTTTAAACCAAGAAACTTATAATGACTATATTTTACTGGTTTAAACCAAAAGTTTTCCGGAACTGCAAATTACAAGAGTCGAATTCTTGCACTATGGGAATCTTAGATGTTGAGGCTAACTTAATTCTTAAAGCTGCACTCCATTCTAACCTCCTTCCTTCATTTTCTTTTATTTTTTTTTTACTGGTTTCACTCTTAACTTGCTCTTAAATTATTTGAAACATTATAAAAAGGTACTTTTAGGGAAGACAACATAAACAAATTTGTTGTTGCATTCATTTAGGGCGAATTCTTCATTACAACAATTTGTTTTGACATTTAATGGTGCCATCAGCTGGGCTGATGCGATTACCTAGTACATCTACCTTGCTCTTAACTTTTATTTGGTCTTCTCCTTTGTTTTGTTTTTCTCTACTCATTCGTAAACTTGAACGTTTTGTTTTCTGTGTAATTTTTATTGGACATTATGTTTTGTTTTTTCTTACTTGGCTGGTGAATAAGGGTTTTCTTTGTGGAAATAATTTGGGAAAATCAGCGAAATATAGCGATGGATCAGCCTAATGATTATTTTCGCTATATTTACAGTTCATCATTAAATGAATTGGTGCAAATAAAAATGTATGTAAAATGGGAACGTAACTAAAGATCAATAATTCATTAAAATTATCGCTTTCAGTGGTACCCTAGAGGGGAAGAAAAAACGCCAACCAGATTATGAAAAACTACTCGAAGATCCCATATTACGTTTCTCCGGTCTCTATTCCGAAGAATGTCCTTCATTTCAGGTGCGCCTACAAATTTTCAATCAGGGTCGACCCTATTGTCTTCCGGTTACCACCTCATATAAGGCATTTACCAAACGATGGAGCTGGAATGAGTGGGTCACGTTACCTTTGCAATTTTCCGATTTACCAAGGACAGCAATGTTGGTGTTGACCATACTGGATTGTGCTGGCGCTGGTCAGACATCAGTTATTGGTGGAACATCGATATCATTGTTTGGTAAAAACGGTATGTTCCGTCAGGGCATGTACGATTTGCGTGTGTGGCTTGGCGTTGAGGGCGATGGCGGTAATCCTTCAAAAACTCCCGGTAAGGGTAAAGATTCTTCGAAATCACAAATGCAACGTTTGGGTAAATTGGCGAAAAAACATCGTAACGGTCAGGTGCAGAAAGTCGATTGGCTGGATCGTTTAACATTCCGTGAAATAGAGCTAATCAATGAACGGGAAAAACGAATGTCTGATTATATGTATTTAATGATTGAATTTCCCACAGTGGTCGTTGATGATTGTTTTACGGTGAGTAAAATAGATCCATGGGTGATTTAATGCATATCTGAGACAATATTTTATCTTTACAGTATTCCATTGTCTATTTTGAGCCAGAGGGCGATAAAAACTATAAATTCCTCAATAAACCAAAGTTAGTAACAGTTCCAGATTCCGAAATATTGCAGGTAAGAAAGTTTTTTAAAAATATAATTTATTTATAGTTACGTTACTACCATTGATGCTAGGCTTTTATGTATTTGCTTTTTATATTTAACCATTGTGGTTTCAGCCACGTGCAACAAAGTAGAAGAAAGCCCCATAATTGACCTTATTTAGAATAACCAAATGACCTTCAGCTCTTGGTCTTGACTTTCTGTGACCGTTATCTTCAATGTCTACAACATGGTAGGAAACATGAAAAAGTGGAAAAAGCAACTGAAATCGATGCCAAAATTGAATTTGTGTTTCATTACTACATTTGTACTACAACGAATATAAACGTTTTATTAGACGACAAATACGAAACAACTAACAAACGAATTGTTAATTATAAATTGAAAACATAACTTATTCGAAATGTCTCTCGTATTTCAAGAAATTTATGATTTTGATAAAATTAAAGATCAAATTCTTTCGCAAGTGGCGATATAACAATAAGTCCTTCAAACAATGTGTGGTGAGAAGTAGCAAGTGTATTATTGTTGCTGTTATTATTAAAATAATTAATTTTTAATATAATCAGTATGGGACGTTGTCGATTAATATTTTTTACTTATAAAGGGTGAGATAAAAAACTGCAACATTTCTTTTTTAAATTTTATTAAATGGAAGGAAAAAATTTCGGAAATAGCATCAAATTTTAGAATAAGTTAAGATTGTCTTGAATTGGTCACCTTTGGCACGAATTATGGCCTTCAAATGGCCAATTAAACCGTCACACGCTGCCCGAATGTGGCTCTGCGGTATTTTGGCCCATTCCCGGCGAAGCGCTTGCTTGAGGTGATCGACACCCATTCTTGGGTGGCGGTTGCTAAGTACCATGGTTCTGAGTCCTGTTGGAATGTCCAAGGTCTGCGGCCAAAATGTTTGCGTGCACAAGGCTTTAATACACACTCTAGAATGTTTTCGAGATAATATTCGGCATTTATTCTGATGCCACGGTCGATTAATACGGGCGGAGAGCGACATGGCGGCCCACACCATCACCATGGCCGGCGCTTGAGTTCTGGTGTCCAACCGAAGGTGCACATTTTTAGCTGACCTCTTTGGCAAGTAAACACGAGCGGATTATTTTATTTGTTTACAAACTGCTGGACAACGAATGATTTCTCATCGGAGAAAACCAAATTCGGCAGTTCACCACTTTCGGCCAAGCAACTCTTTAGCTCTTTTGGGTCTATTTTATTTCTGTTGCGGTGTAAGTTCTTGCACTTTTTGGAATTTAAATGGCTTTACACCGAGCTCATTTTTCAATATTTCCCGAATGGAATATTGGGATATGTTCAGTTTACGAGCCATTTTTGGGCCACTGCAACGCGGGTTTCGATTAAGTTGCTTCTTTACTTTTCGAACCATTTCTGCTGATGTTGCTGTTTTCTTCCGTCCACTTCCTTGATTTCGGGCTACGCCACCCGTATTACGGTAACGAGCGATGGTACGAAACACAAAAGATTTATTCACAGTTAAAATCTGGAGTTTTTTAACGATAGCCACTTGTGGTTTTCCAACCAAATATAAAGAAATCACACCATCACGCTTGAATTCCATCGCGAATAACTTTTTTTTCTGGAAAATTCTCACCAAAATGCTTATGTACGTTTGTAAACAATATAATGAGCTGTCACTGGAATAATTTTAACAGTTTTTAGACTAGAGGCTTAGAAATGGCAGCAGTCCGAAGTTGGTTGCAGTTTTTTTCATCTCACCCTGTATGTCCTCATCAAAAAATATTCTTACTCGTTTGCAGGAAAATCTCGTCGAAAGAAAACATCATCGTCTGGCTCGTTCTGTAAGGTCTCGTATATCTGATCGTGATGCCAAACCAACAGCAAGGTATGTGACTATTTTAGAATTTCCCCTCTACAATGTTTCTCACCTCTCTCTCTATTTCCATTTTCCAGCATTCGTGATCAATTACACACAATCGTCTATCGATATCCACCAACATGTGTGTTGAATAGCGAAGAACAAGATTTACTGTGGAAATTCCGTTTCTATTTGAGTTCTCACAAAAAGGCATTGACAAAATTCCTAAAATGTATCAATTGGGAGACACCCGGAGAAGTAGAGCAGGCCTTAATACTTCTAAACAAATGGGCTCCCATGGATGTGGAAGATGCCTTGGAGCTGTTAAGTCCAAGTTTTAAACATCCTCATGTACGCAAATATGCGATTAGTCGCTTGGCACAGGCACCAGACGAAGACCTGCTACTGTATTTATTACAACTCGTACAGGCTTTGAAATATGAGAATTTTTCGGATATTATAGAATCGCACAAACGACTGTTTCCTGACCGCGACATAGTACGTTCATTGGATGACAATTCTACGTTGTTTGATCAGAGTTCCTTGTGCTCGGAATTGAGTGTTGGAGGTGGTGGTGGTGGTGTGGGCGGTGGAAGTGTTGGTGGCACAATGGGTAGTACATCCTCCGTTTTAATTGCAACTCAACGTAGTGGCATACAACGTCCCGGTGTTCAAATAGAACGTTCCACAACAATGCCCATGGCAATATCTGTAAATTCTTCGCTGGCCGATGACAATGAGACCTCAATAGGTTCCCTACCATCCGATGTATCAAATACTTTGATGAGTGATAATAACACAAATGTCCAATATTCAACCATGACCACCAATACCGCAACTAATCTAGCCACATTCCTAATACAACGGGCCAGTAGAAACCCCACATTGGCCAATTATTTGTATTGGTACCTCTCCATAGAAGTGGAAGATTGTGAATCGATTCGCAAGCAAGACGAAAGTGTACATGAAATGTATGATATGGTATTGAAAATGTTCCTTAAAGTTTTGGAGAATGGTAATTTCTATTTACGTGGCATATTCTATAATTTGAGAAAACAACAACGTTTCATCGACGAGCTGGTACGTTTGGTGAAAATTGTCGCCAAAGAGCCGGGAAATCGTAATAAGAAAACGGAGAAATTCCAGAAATTATTATCAGAGGCAGATACGTTTAAAATAAATTTTACAAATTTCGAGCAAATACCATTCCCCTTGGATCCGGAGATTTATATAACGAAGATTGTGCCCTCGAAGACATCGTTGTTCAAGAGTGCATTGATGCCAGCAAAGTAAGTTTATGGGAATGTCGTTTAACGAAATGCTAGTAATGGAAATCTGGCACTTATGCTTTGGGACTCTGGAAGAGCATTTTTTTTTGAACATTTTAACTGAAAACTTAAAGAAGTATTAAATTTTTCTTGGGAATTAAGTTCATAGCATTTTATAGCCTTTATCAAATTTATGGTGCTTTCATAAATGTAGAGTGACAATACAATAGTATCTATGAAACCATTAGAAAAAAAGATTGAGCTTTGAAATTTTGCCAGATACTTTTATCCTACATTGGTATCCATCCATATTTCCCATACTTCCGCCTTCAGGGAGCATAGCAGCTCATACAGCTGTGTTCGTTCTGTTTCCATTTTCTGACTCCATTCAATCTGCTTCTACCTCTAAGTCCAGTCTCAAAAAGGATGCAACCTGTGTGGGCAGTGTCCAAGTCGCTGTTAATCCGGGCCCAATAGGAATTTAGGCGCTTGTACCATCCGGATCGTAATTGAGCCAAAACTACTCTGGGTTTGTCGGGGCAGCTCGTGTTTTTCAATTCGGGGCTGCAAATTGAATAAGCAACCGCGGACAGTCAGCGGGTCTAGGGGGAGAGTCTCAGTGTGGAAGACAAAATTATAAAAAGACACCCTCCAAAAAACCAATCCTACTTCGACTGCTGCTGTTGTGGACGTCTTATCGCCCTCCGACAACAAAGCTCCACAATTTGCCAAACATTGGATATTTTAGCTTAATTCCAAGCAGCTAGTAGTGCGTTGATACTTTGGGAACCTGGAGGATGGTGGCAAACTGCCTCTGGACTGTCTGGTATATACATACAGAAGGCTCCAAGATGGATGAAGGTATAGGTGGTGGCGTTTTATGCCCTAATCTAATCATCAAATTCTTTTGTAAGCTTAATTACAATTATGCAATATACAATTATAGTACTTCCTGATTTTTTAATATTGGCTCACCTTTTAAATTAAATCAGCAGTCTTTGAGGATAGAATACCATCAAATGTTTACGATTTTGAGGATAGCAAATTTAGTCATAACTTTAATTGTAAAGAATATAAAAAGTCTCTAATTCCTTTTTCCAGATTGACATTTGTTACATCGATCGCTCAACATGAATATGTGGCAATTTTTAAACATGGTGATGACTTGAGGCAGGATCAATTGATCCTACAAATGATTACACTGATGGACAAATTATTGCGGCGGGAAAATCTAGATCTCAAATTGACACCTTACAAAGTTTTGGCAACAAGTTCAAAACATGGTTTTCTACAGTACATCGATTCCTATACAGTGGCTGATGTTTTGGCACGAGAAGGCAGCATTTTGAATTTCTTTAGGAAACACAATCCCTGTGATTCGGCACCATATGGTATTATGCCGGAAACCATGGATACCTATATAAAAAGTTGTGCTGGCTATTGTGTCATTACCTATTTGTTGGGTAAATCAATACCAAGGAATTTTGAGTTTCTTTTTAATTATTAAAATTATGTTTTTTTTTTTCAGGTGTGGGAGATCGTCATTTGGATAATTTACTTTTGACCACAAATGGCAAACTATTTCACATAGATTTTGGTTACATCCTCGGTAGAGACCCCAAACCAATGCCACCACCCATGAAGCTAAGCAAAGAAATGGTTGAGGCGATGGGTGGTGTCACATCGGAACATCATCATGAATTTCGCAAACAATGTTACACTGCCTATTTGCATTTGAGACGTCATGCAAATGTTGTCTTGAATTTGTTCTCTTTAATGGTGGATGCTTCGGTGCCCGATATTGCTTTGGAACCCGATAAGGCAGTTAAAAAAGTAGAAGATAATTTACAATTGGGTCTAACCGACGAAGAAGCTGTCCAACATTTGCAAGGCCTGTTGGATATTTCGATTACAGCTGTTATGCCTGCTTTGGTCGAACAAATTCATAAATTAGCGCAATATTGGCGTAAATAAAATAATCGACTACCATTAGTGTTTTTTTGTTTAAGCGAATTTGTTAAATTATAATTATGCTATTAAATATGTGTATTAAATGATATGATATAAAATATATAATTACTTATATAAAAGTATTGAAAAGTGTACAATTTAAAATAATTTTTAACACAATATTCATTTGCATTAACAACGCCCTACGTTCCGGAAGGGCCAGAGTTATACTAGATAAGGTACTGTCAACTAAGCCTAATGTTGAAACAAAAGTTTGGCTGACACAAACAATGAATTATGCCATCAATCATGAAATTTAACAAACTAACATCTCCCTAGTTCTGTAATCTAAGATGGACATGGGAAAGAGGTGGCTATAATTTTCAATACTTCAAGTATAAAGCCAGAATATTTGCCATAAAAAATAATTTGGGATTTGGTTATTAAAAAGGCAACATCTAATTGGGGAGCATTTTTAATGACAAAAAAGAAGCATTAATTTACTCAGATTTGACTATTTTTTTGAAATTGCTATTGAAATTTGGAAACATAATTTTTAAGGGCATTCTGACTAAGATATATCTATTCTGTTGATCGTGAAAGACCTTTGTGGTCTATGTCTTGGACAGGTATAACATGGGGATTAGAAAAATTTCTTAGCACTCAAAAAATGTGCACTTCTCGCTAACGCTTCTCCACTCATGATGGTTTTGTTTAAGGATGCGCAGCAACAGGGTAGTCACAAACTGCATATCTCGGAGACATTTGATCCAGTGTTCTTCCTATCAAGAATAAAGTTGATGGGGATAGAAGAAATTTAGAAATGAGAAAGAGAAGTATAGGTAGCAGGTTGGTCTACCTTTAAGCAAATTTGTAGATGATGATGGGATATATGTCTGAAATGAACTTTGACATGTCTATCTTCCGGCTGTCAAATAGCATATGTCTCTTGTTGGATAACATGAGATATCTGCATAGTAAGTGTTCAATCGCCTATTACTATTTTTCAGCTTCACATAGTCTACAGTTGCTGTTGTAACAACTTCATATGTTTTGTTTGATTTCTGCTAATCCGGTTCTAACTCCAAAACCAACCATAACCATAACCAAAAATCTTCTGGAGTGAATGGGGTGGGCATTGCTCCCAATTACCTTGTTTTTTTGTAGGCAGCTGACGTTTTTCAGCTGTAATTGATGGAGGGTGGACTTTGAGGACGACATTCATACTGAAATTTTCGATGAGATCTGTGACTTCATCAGTTTGAATGTCACTCAGATCGGCCTGATAGGCTTCTTGATCTAGATTTTAGAGGCTATCTCTCTTATAGCGTTGGACGTCCCTCTCTATATCATACATAGTCTACAGTAGAAGTCAGGAACACTCTCATTCAGTGACCAGTCTTACATCAAACCTACTAAGTGCCATCTTCCAGGTTATTCCATGAGAGACTTTTTGAATTAGATGATATAAAAGCTTATTGGTGGTTTAAACAGTCTCAATTCGTTACCACTCCCCACTATGTTGCAATGTCAAGAAACCCAACAATGCTTAATGAGTCATGTATTTCAAGGTTGGCTTTCGTGCAGTCAAGAATGGCTCTCGGTTTAATGGCACTTGACTTGATGGCTTTAAGGGCCGTTTGACTATCGATATACAGGGTGAGATTAAAAAACTGTAACAAAGTCAAAAGCCATAATTTTTACATTTATTGAATGAAAGCAAAAAATGTTGGAAATAGCATCAAATTTTAGAATAAATTTAGATTTGTTGGCCAATGAAACCGTCACACGCTGCCCGAATGTTCCTCTGCGGTATTTTGGCCCATTCCCGGCGAAGCGCTTACTTGAGGTGATCGACACTTTGTGAATATCTATTGCCAACCATGCTTTTGAAAATATTCCAGACACAATAGTCCAACGAATTGGTATCCGGAGATTTTGAGATGACCCCCAGAATATTTTCGCGATAATATTCGGTATTTATTATGATCGATCGATTGATACGAGCGGGGAGCGACCATAGACTGTTATGGCGGCCCACACTATCACCATGGCCGGCGCATGAATTCTGGGGTTCAACCATTTTCAGCTGACATCTTTGGCAAGTAAGCACGATCATTTTGTTTGCTGCTGGACAACGAATGTTTTCTTCAGGCCACCACTTTCGGCCATTTTTCAATATTTGCCGAATAGAATATTGCGATATGTTCAGCTCACGAGCGATCGAAACGTATGAAGCGTATTTATATGTTTAAAGTCACAAGTTTGCATTTCGGCTGACTTCTTGATTGCTACGCCAGAATACAGTCGGTCCCAAACTGCAAACCTGGTACACTGATGGGAACGTCGCCGCATAACACCCAGACATTATCGGGTCATTTTTATGTGTGGACCAGTACAGAAATTATTTTAGGAATGCCGAAACATCGCCTCGTCAGTCTATGGATCATTGTTACTCGAATATTTAAGTCGAGATTATCCCTTCAGATCCGCTGACTGTCCGCGCCTACTTATTCAATTCGCACCTGCTCAATATATCTACTGGGCTTTCCACTATCCGCAACCTATAGATGCGCCCGATATCAATCAGATACGTTCCACTCACAATTTGTTTGTACAATTTTCAGTCTTTCTATTTGATAAGCACACTATTACAATTTTTCATTTTCTTATTATAGATAAAATTAAAACGCCACACCACATTCACAGTAATGGAAAAGTTTTTTTTATTGATAATTCAATTTTTAAAAAATTTGTGTAATTGGTAAATCTTAATATTCACTAGGGTCAGTAAAATATATAATTTTAGTTTTTAGTTTTTTTTAAGAATATTGCAATGTTTTTAAAATAGAAAAAAAAAAAAAATAATGAAAATGTTTTGTTGTGTGCATTTGTTCACAGTACAACAACGCAAGAAGGGTGCCAAAACGATAATAATGAAAAAATACAATCTAAGGTATGTGTGCGGTGCACTCTGATGGAAATAGTTTCCCCAATAATGATGATGATGTTGATGGATCAACTAGTAAATAAATTTAACTTTTAGAGATCGCCTGGGTTTCACACCACAAAAAAAGAAAAAAATTCAAAAACGAAACAAAAATAATGCCGATACACTGAAAGATATTTAGGGTTTTGCAGTGTTTCCAATTTTGCGTATTTTTTTTCGATCCACTAAGTTTGTTAGTAATATAAAACTGAAATTTATTTAAAAGCTATTTTAAACAATTAACTAAATTTTACACTATATCATTGTTCATGAGAACAAATAAACTTCCATAGAATGCCAACAACATATATTTTTCGATTCCTATTTTTTCTTCCTTTGCTTCCTTTGTTTTGCCTTAATACTAGCCGTAATGAAAAAACGAATAATTTAAAGAAGTAGCGCCGCACCACACCTTCCAACATTATGCATCAAATGTTATTTGTCGTCGAGCCTTAGCACTATTTGTGATAATTTCTGTGACCAATTGAGTGTGGGCCTTAACGGCCGAGCCACCACCGCCCGTACCTGCATATGTTATCATATTGCGTTGGTCTTTGCCGGTAAAATTCTTTTGTGCCGAATTCCTTACATCACAGTCCATATTCTCTCTCAGAGCATCAGCATAAATATTACTTTTCGAAGAGCTGTTTGGCAGGCTTTTATTAGGATCAATCATTTTCTTCCCACTTCTAGTATTGGATGATTGCGATGTTTCGATAATAACATCTTGTGATATTTGACCCAAGAAACTATTTGTCTGTGACATTGCCGTATTGTTGCCACTACAAAAGCCAGAGGTGTTTTGACTAATCGGCCCGAAGGAATCAAACGAACTGTCTCCATTGAATATGTTGAGCGACGAAACTTTATGGCTAAATGAAGATGAGGCTTGTGACAGAGATTGCGATGATGATTGCTGGGAGAGTTGTTTTTTCATTTGTTGATATTCTTCAGGGCCAATATAGCCGGATAGGCGGGAGGTGGATTGACGTTTGGTATCATCGATTTGGGATTTTGCCTGAAGATAAATGTCGTCGGCTGTGCCACCAGCTGTTACATTATAAACATACTTTTTGGCCAATCTAAACGGAAGCAAATGAAAATATCATTACAAGAACTATTTTTGCATTTAATTCGTTTACATACCTCAACATAGTTTCACTATTACTTGTACTGTTTTTCTGATAGTATTCCTGGAATATTCTCCTAACGACACGTGCCAAAATTGCTGCATACTGTTTGAAGCTCTCATGTTTGGCTGTAATTTTGCGTTCCTGCAGTGCCTGTGATACAGCCCACAATAATTTCTTCTTCTGGTTCTCAGTCAAACTATTCGACGAGGCCGTTGTTTCCGAATAGGATTTTTGCAGTTTCGACCCACCACCTAGTGATGTTATCGAACTGGCCCTCGCCAATGATTGGTTATTACTGCTGCTTATGCTCGAACAACTGACATTTGTGGCCATGCCTCGATTCGAAGCAGAAGCACTTGGCAATTGTTGTTTTGCTGATGAGGAACCAGCCCCAATGCAAAAACTTTGGCTTTTAATTTTCAAAGCTCGCGGTGTTAGACCGGAGCTACCTGTTTTCATGAGTTTACTATTCTGCATTGCCAGATCAACGTCATCAGCATCATCACAGGGATTTCGTTTACGTTTCAGTAACGATTCTAGCTGTGAACTGTTGTATGGTGCAAAATAGGTATTTTCTGTTGTGGCAGTTGATGTGTTATTGGTTTTTTGTTGGCCACTGATTTGTTGCTGTTGCTGTTTTTCTGGGGTAAAAAGCAAGGCACGTTTGGACTTTTCCACACGATTTGCTAATTCCGGTTTCATTGGGGGTGGTTTGGGCAGCGATGCTCTCTGCTGTTGTACATGTTTGGCGGGACTTTGGAATAGCGCGCGTTTCGAGGTTTCTCTTGATGGTCCCGGTTTAATGATGTCATTGCGGAACAAACGTTTACGTGCCGATGAACTTGGAGTTTTGCGAGCTGAAAGTTGATAAAAGGACTTTGATTATATTTGGTGTCGACGGATAGTCATGATTTGTAAAGTTCTAGGATCCTCCAGAGTTTTTCTATCTATAATATTGTTGTTTATAAAAACAACAATAATGGGATTCAGTCTGACCATTTTGCAACAACAAAATACCATGGTATCGCGAGCAAACATGCCAACACTGTTCTATTAATAGACAAGGTTCGGTCGAAGAAGGGGTTTTTGTTGTAACAGACACAAGCAACTTACATTGTTATGCTACTTCACTCATGTAAAACGAAATCATAACAAGTGGAGAAAGATGAAAATGTTTATAAGGGCGGTTGTAAGATTTAGAAGATTTTTGAAAAAGAATTTTATTTTTTTTTGTAATTCTTTGGTTCCTCTTCTATTGAGCACGATCTCGCCACTTGGGTAAAAGAAAATTATCATTGGAGTTATTTTTAAAATAACTGGGGAGAATATCCCAGACAAAAGAAGGCAACTGATGAGGATTGGTGGCTCTTTCCGAAACCTAGGTATTCCCTGCCTTACCCCCTGGTAAACATGACCATCGTTCTCCACTAATAAACAAATGTTGTTTTTATAAAAACAACATAAATGGGATTAAGCCTCACCTTTTGCAACAATAAAATACTATGGTATCCCGAACAAACATGCCAACACTGTTCTAAAATATTTTCTATACATATGAGTCTTCAATATACCAAAACTCCAGGACCTTCCAACATAAGAAAAAGCTCCAAAAAATTTTTCCCTAAATACACGTCCTTTTAGCGTCTTTGAATAATATATTTAAAACCTTCTGGACGACTTTTATACATAACGAAACTTTTAAAGATCAAGGATTACTACACTGTTAACAGTACATCCTGTCCAATGTCTTTCAACAGATGACTTATACTTGGGAGAGTTAATGCTCAAATACCTGGAATACATCTTTGATGCGGAACTAGCAAAAATTATCAAACGAGAAAACAATGGGGCGAAAGCGAGACATGAGAATTACTTTTCCAACAAAGACTTATTTCACCACCTCTCATATCTCTATATACTATATCTCTTTTTTCCATTTCTTTCTCTCTTCTCAAGTATAAACACAATGGTTTCAAAGAAGGCAACTACTTGTCCTTTAACCAATGACAAAGAAACTCCCGGTGCCAGACTTTGTACAACCTTGGGATCTATACTAGGTTCCTACTGTGTTGGGATAATGACATGTAAATTTTGATTAATGTTGTCAGGAGATTCAACCACAGGCTAATGACCAATTTTTGGTTAATATACTTGGGAAGAAGGTATTGTCATCGGTTATCTGCTTGTATAAAAAAATCATTGCTTCTGCGTAAACAGATCCAGACAAAACTAATATTCTAATATTCGTTTTAAGTAGAATCCAATCAATCTCATGTAATTCGAACATTAATTGCTCGGTATAGATTATGATGCAAGAACTGAATATGGACATCATATCGTCCATTGTATTTTCATTGGGGACAATAACATACAAAGAAGAAGTAGACATATTTAATATGGTATGCATTATATTGGGTCTGTTTTTGTTTAAGAATAGGCAGCTACACGGCAGTCGATGTCTTTCGGAGACCCTTGAACCAAAATGTTCTTCCTAGGAAGAATAAGTAGAGGTGACAAAAGAAACGAGAAAGAAAAAAGGGCTTGCAGTAGGGTAGCCAGTATCAAGAAGATGCGTTTTCGCAAGCTTACAGAGAAATTTGGATTCAACCTCTGAATTTTGATCTCCCACCTCCTAAAAAGACTTTGTGTCATTTTTGATAACATGGGGCTTCCTCATCCTCGTATAGTCTACAGTAGTGTAGACCACTGTTAATTCCATTTTGAGGTCAGGCCCTTTGGTTTTAAATCTCTCCAATATTCCTATTCTAGTCCACTTTTTTAGATTAGATATTCTAAAAAATAGAGGGGAGCGGGTTCTTTTTCTCAATATTACCGGCCAGATACCTTTCAATCAGTTTTATCTTCCAGAAATCTTCTAAAAATAGAATATCATTATTATTTGAGGTTGCTGTATGTTCTATTCCAATTTTTTCCATGTATGCCAGATGCCTTACATGCTTTAAATTAATATAAAACCTAATAGATGTCCACTATACCTTCCAACTGGTTTTCAAGTGTCATCATATGTATATATTTTTCGATGAGAGCTTTTTGAAGCAGCTGACAGTCTCATCGATCGGCAGATTAATCGACTGAGAATCACTAATTCTAATTTATTAGTCATTGCTAATATGTTTCTATGTTTTGGGACCCATCAAAGCTTAATGCATTTTCGCATTTCAAGGAGGGTTTTCTTGCAATCAAGAATGGCTATCGATTTAGCGACACTTGACAAGCTTTAACGGCCATCTGACTAGGAATTAGAAGCGAAGCTTTTTTTGAAAAGATTTGTATTTTTTTAAATACCACTTTGTCGTTCCTTTCCACTATCATGACCCAAGCCCAAATATCTGCCCATCTGACAGAAATTTAACAATAATTCCAATGTACTCACTTTTCTTTTTGCTGCCGGGTGTCATACGTTTTGGTGTGGCCTTGCGGCGGTTCTTCGGTTTCCTGTTAACATAAAAATAAATAATGATATCATTTCCAATAAAAACATTAAAAAATGTTCATACTTTTTGTCTAGCACAATTTGGGGACCCAATAAGGTGCTGGATTTCTGTGAGGTCGTGGCCAAATGGGCTGAAGAAAAGATGGCACGACGTTTGGCCAAATGACTCAAACGATTACCGGGACTCTGACACAATAATCTGTGTGATGAAAATTAAATAAAATTAATCAGTCATTAATCATAATCATAAATTAATGCAAGCACTTACTTCATTCGAGTGCTGCGCTTCTTGGCCGATGAAGGTGAATTTTGATATGATGAGGCTGTTTCGGCTCCAATAAATCTTTCCATAATTGATAGACTTAAATATTCATTGTTTTCAGAGGCCTTGTTAAGGTTATAGCTACAATAAGAAATACGTCGTCACTATTTATTTCTCAATGAGAAACGGGTTTTTCACATACCTTAAACCATGTTGTCTTACACCCAAAATATCACGCCATGGCATTGTTTTGGTCTCATCAAGGCTGTGAGTGGGTTTAAATAAACTGGGTATTCTCTGGGGTTTTGTTTGAACTTGTTGGGGCTCATTGGCCTTTTGTGGTGATTTTTGAAAGAAATTTAGCAGCGCATCTTTGCGCGATAAAACTGCATTGAACATATCCAGTTGTGGTATTGTAACCGATGGCGGCGGCAAAACACCAGCCAAACATTTTCGTATGCGCCTCAACATTTCTCTTTCACGGCGACAATTTTCTCTAAACAGGCTATAGTTATCTGTGCTGCTGTTTTGGGTTAGACTGCAATCCATGGTGCAATCATCGTTGGCAAAGCTGCCATCAACGGGACAACTAAATGAATTATTGGTTTCATTGGGGCATGTGGACGAGGTGGTTTTGTGGATTTCTTCATTTGCTGCTAGTTCTTCAGTTATCGTTTTAGGATTTTGTACTTCACCTTTGGTTTCCTCTTCCTCCTCGTGTCCACCACAATCATCAGCCTCCTCTTCGTCGTCATCATCACCAAATAAATCTGGTGATTTTTCATTGCTGTATTTTTTCAATATAAACGATTCCGAAAATTGCTGTTGTGACGTATTCAATGAGGTTTCCAATACCGGTGGCAAACGATTTTGTGCTTCCAAGGAAACATTCAAGGTTTCTTCCTTTTTACTTAAACTTTTAATTTTACCATTAAATGACAATTCCGATGAGGGGTTTGCGTCCGTTTGATTTGATAGGTTACTAGAACTGCTGGATCTGCGTAGCGGCAACACTGCAGGATCGTTGGAGGACATTTGTATGTCGACCGCATTACAGCTATTCTCCTCCACAATTGTGTCATAAAATTTGGTGAAAACGATTTTACCGGGCGATGGTTTCCGTGGTGCCATTTGACTTTTACTTTCACTGGAATCTGCTGCTGTTGCCACATTAGCTGCAATTAGACCCGATGGTTGATGCGGATAGAAAATGCGTTGCAATTTGTCAAATGGACTATTGCCAAAACCTTCAAACGATGACTCCTGGCTGGAATGCAGTGGAATGCCAAACAACATTTCTCTTTTTCCTTTGCTGTTTAGAACACTGTCTTTGCTTGCCTGCGAAGATGACGACGATGCTGATGAAATACTATCGTTTGCATGCAAACTGGCAATGGGAGCCATAGGTGTTGTAGTGGTAATAGTTACTTCATTGCTATAGGATGGCGGCTTTATAATGTAATCGAGTTGATCATCATCATAGATGCTGCTGTAATCATTGTTTTCACTGATCGAAGACTGGAATTAGAAAGAAACGAGAAACGAGAAGCGAGCAGGGTAGACCCAACGCTGTATTAGCCAATGTCAAATATGCGAATTTTGTGATAGAATCTCCTTTGACATAGAACACATGGCTTAAATCTTTTTCAAAGAAGAAGAAGAATATGTCATAAAGTATTGTCTTTGTCCTCAATGCTCTCAACAACAACAAGAAGTAAAGGTGTATATTCCGTAAACAAAATGGCCAAAGAAACGTCTATCGGTCTTTGAGTGAAGACCATTACTAAATATTCGTGTATACCTTAATTCTTCATAAAAGGGATTTTTCCCAAAAACAACCGAATATACTCTCACTCTCTCTGCTTTTCTTCATAGGGTACAATGTTGAAATAAAAACAACAAAATATATTTATGTGTTATTGGTGTATCCCGACTGTCAGTTATTTGTGTATATCCGAGCGCGGCACTATAATAGTTTATGACCTGGGTATTTGGCATTTTTGTGACTGGCACAAACACACTCGCAGTAATACAATAACATTTGCCATGCATCAGTAGCACATTGCAGTCAGCCACGCATGCGCGCACACTACGAGTACACTTTGAAACACCAATGAAGTACATTATCCGTCCAATGTATGAGTGAGGTGTTCTATCTATGTGCGTGCCATCGAAATTGTGGCGCACACAATATGGCATAGGGAACATAAAGCGAAAACAACTCACAGACGCTGTTTTGTATCCCTAAAATCGTTTATTCTGCTCTCTTCCTCTCACTCTCTCTCTCAAAAAAGGAAGAATGGAATAATTTATTTTTATAATTCCACACATAAAAATGAGAGAGCATTGCTCTGAACATAAGGAATAGAGAGAGGGTATTAAATCTCTGAGATATGTCGAAGGGTAAAGATCATTAATTCAAAAAAAAAAAAACGGAATTTATTTTATAGCCTTTAACAGATAAAAAGAAATTTCATTTAACAAAAATAAAGAAGGTGGGGAGGAAGTTAGAAAAAGAAGAAAAACAATTTCTTGCTTTTGCATCCCAGCCATTAATTATATATTTTACTGCTAAGTGCTTCAACCAATCAACTTTATCTATGTACATACCTACCCCCAACAATAAAAGATATAAATTGTTAAAGTAGCAGCTAACTACTAAATGGGATTATTTTATTTCTGTTAGTTTAATAACCATATTCAATGAATATAATATGCATAGCCGATAATCCTTCACTAGGGTGGAATGCAAAGCTTAACGACCTTTTGACTTAATATGGTAGGCGAAGCATTCACCTTGTGAATTAAGTAGGCGGTGAAATGGCTTATAAAATACAAGACTTTTTTGGTTTAATCTATCCATCCATATGACGATATGCACCTATTCAGTCTTTCTACTGCCACGGGAGAAAGACCGTATTACAAACTATACATATCAGACTATGAGAGTTATAGGAAAACGTGGACCTATAGGGTGAGTGGAAATACTGCAACAAAGTCAAACGCCATAATTTTTACATTTTTTTAAATTTTATTGAATGAAAGCAAAAAACGTCGGAAATAGCATCAAATTTTAGAATAAGTTTAGAGTAGTTCAAATTGGTCACCTCTGTCACGAATTATGGCTTCAAACGGCCAATGAAACCCTCACATACTGTCCGAATGTTTCTCTGCGGAATTTTGGCCCTTTCCCGGCTTGAATTCCATCACGAATAACTTTTTCCGGAAAATTCTCACCAAAATGCTTTTGTACGCTTGTAAACAATATAATGAGCTGTCACTGGAATAATTTTAACAGCTGTCGGAAGAGTGGCTTAGAAATGACATCAGTCTGTAGTTGATTGCAGTTTTTTCATCTCACCCTGTATACCGATAATGTTCTGATACAGGAGATACAACCCACTACGAACTCTAAGTACCAAACTTCAAACAATTCCGTTTAAAAATCTGACGTTACCAAAATGCCAAATATCGAAAGGCCAATGGGGACTATGCGAAAACGAAGATCGGCATGGCTCATTTACGAATTTAACCAGCCTACTGACAAAATACACATGCATACAAAATTTTAGCATTTGGTGTCAATTTGTTTGAAAGGTTACAACAAACAGACGGACTGACGGACAGACACACAGACAGACGGTCATCGCTTTGTAGGCTCTAAAATCAGAATTACAAGAACTTTTAAACGGAATGATAAACTTAATATACACTATATAGTATGGTGGAGGGTGTAAAATGAAGAGTGAGAATAAAGTATAAAATTACTTTGTTTCAAAAAAAAAAAAAAAAAAAAAAAAAAAAAAAAATCAAAAGCCGTAAAATTTGGGAATAATGTACATGGCCAAATACTTTTCTACCGTATACGTGCTCAAGATAGCAAAATAAAAGTGACAGTACATAAAAGGCTTTTTTGAATGGCTTAATTAATCGGCTGGTTCTTCGTAGAGGAACAAATGAGTTTTAGGTTGAATTAGCTCGAACGAATAACGCTTGCATATCACTGAATTTTATAATCAAAATGCGTGCTCTGTTTGGGAAGATCATTGAGCGCTTCTACCATTCCATTGTCTTCTGCGACGAATCTCATTTTTGGCTTAATGGGTTCGTAAATAAGTACAATTATCGACTTTGGAATGAAGATCAGCCAGAAGCATTGCAAAATCAACTGATGCACCCATAAAGTCACAGTTTGTTGCGATTTATGAGCTGGTGACATCATCGGAACGCGATTCTTCAAAGAAGTTGCGTTACTGCGAAATAATATTAATTTTTTTACTCAATATAAAAGAGCTTAGCTTTGCATGACATGTGATTTAAAAAGACGGATGCAACACAGTGTGTGTAACAACGGACTTATTTAGAGGCAAGTTCGGTGAACATTTAATTTAATGTTTGGGACCTGTTAGATAGTGCGATTTAATGCCTTTAAACATTTTTTGTCTGGCTATGCCTATACAAACGAGTCAGTTTCAATTGAGACATTGGAAGACAACATTAGGATACCGGTCGAAATGTTGGAAAGAGTATGCCAAAATTGAACTAAGTGGACATACCATTTGAGGGGTAGCCGCTGTCAACATTTGCATGAAATAATCTTTAAACATTTAATTAATAGTGTCAAAATAAATAAAAATTTCATGCACTTTTTGAATTTTATGTGTCTTTTTCTTCAAAAATGTCTCTATAGCATAGAAACTATACCAAATATTTGACCCGCACTAACAATTTCTGCAGACAGGGGTTTATATTTACTTATAGGATAGGTGAATATTGCCGATTTTAAATATAAATCGTCCAACAATAGACACAGACATAGCTAAATCGACTTAGAATTTCATTCTGATCACAAACAAACAAATACTTAATGGGAACTCAGATGTATTATTCGAGGTGTTACAAATGGAGTGACAAACTTAAATACCCTATGATGAAGGGTACAAAGTGATGTTGAGTTCGGCAATTTCAAGTTTGTTGTATTCCATTTATCATAAAGAATTTTAAAAGTATAACTCAACTGTACAGAAATACAGATCAATCAAGGGCTGTAACACCAATAATTTGATGGATCGTAAAACTATAAATTCAAGTTGCATTCCTCTTTGAAATATGTCAATTCATTAAGCTGTATTGGGTTTTAGTACAAAACAACAGAGTGAGGAATAAAATGGCTAATGAATTAGCTTGAGGAAGCTTCTAGTCGATTGATCTACTTATTGATGGGATTGTCAAAATTGCCCAAAAAGCTCTTCTCGAAGAATCTGGCAGAATATGGTACTTGGACACCGGTGCAAGGTATCTAGGATCATCTTTCCTGCAATGTGGAGAAAAACAATCTGCTCTCTCGTGGTAGGTATACTGACTGGGAACAGCAGTATCAGATATTTGACTGGGATATCAGTGGTCTTAACTATTGTAGACTTTGTGAGGATGAAGAAAAGGTAGAGGTAATGGAACACCTAATTTGCGGATGCAACATATGTCGCAGGAAAAATAGGATCTTTGGTATGTTGGAGGCATCTTTATTTAAAGGTCTGCTAGAAGCATCTCCTGACTAGGCAAATCACATTACTATTAATACGTCTATACTAACCCTTCCTTGTTTTTCGCTTCTATATATTTAGTATTAACACTTATAATTTTTTCCCTAGGATAGCCACAATGGATCAAAGGTCTCCGAGTGAAGCAGCAATGATCGTGAATTTCTCAATAATTTTTTCTAAAGGACTATCAGAATCTTCTTCTTCAGATGATTCTTTAAAAAATAAGTATGAGACCGACTATCGTGTATGATCGTGAATTTTGAAGAGCTCAGCCTGATTCTCTAATCTTGGATTTTTCAATCAATATTTATGAAGAATACTTGACCGCTTTTTACTCTGATCGTTGATTTTTTCTAGGAATATTTTTTTGGTTTTAAAGCTCGTTTCGTCTAAGTATACATAGAAACGATAACTATAGATTTGGTTGGGTAAACACAACGAAAGACGATTTATATGAGAGGAATGTCCACCTCTGAATCGATTTCTACTAAATTTGCCGAGGCATTTGTACCTTTCCAATTCGGGCTTATATGTTAATATATCTGGTGCATAAATGCATATCTGAACCGATCCCGATAAAATTTGTAGAAGGTATTTCTGAGCTGTATTTGATATATTTCCCCGAATTTCGTTGTTACAGAGTGCATTTTGCGATTGTGGATAAAATATGCAACAAATCGGATGAACATTATATTTGGGACCAGCTATAGCTATATCTGAACCGATTTTCACCAAATTTGACATACTTGTTTCTATGCCCAATTTGGTCGTAAGTGCCAAATTCAATCCCATTTGGGCGAATATTACACGTTTGGCGCACAATAAAAGGCAAATCGGACGAAGATATATATGGGAGCTATATCCAAATCTGAACCGATCTCGATATATTTTGGTTGTTACAGAGTGCATATTACAGCCGTGGAGGAAAAAAAAACAAATTGGATGAACAATATATATGAGAGCTATAGCTATATCTGAACCGATTTCCATCATATTTGGCAAACTTATGTCCTAGCTTAATTTGGTCGTATGTGCAAAGTTCCATACTTTTGGGCCGATATTACACGTTCGGTGCACAATAAAGCTATATCTAAATGTTACCTCCAATTTCATAGGGGTCGCCATGGGGTCAAACAAATTATTGTGCAAAATTCCATCTGGATCGGGCAATAAATGCGACTTGTACTTTGTTTACAAAAATACATGGGCAGACAGACGGACGGACATACATAAATCGTCTCAGGATGTGATTCTATGCATATCATCAACAGGAACTATGGAAGTATCTTTTTTCCTTTTGCCTGTTACAAACAAATGCACAAAGACATAATACCCTGATCTCATTGTGGTGTAGGGTATAAACACGCAAAAGAAAATATTCAAGTTTATCATTGTGTCTAATTGCTTCCGATTTTTCTTTAAAAATACCCATACCCGTACAATAATTCACGTCATAGAAAAGTTAAGTAATTCCTGGCGTATTTCGACATTAGTGCCACCATAAAACCCAGTTTTCCTTTCTATGCGTAATCGCCCATTCATATCATATTGCATTAGTTGCATTGTAATGATTCTAATGTAAGACGGAAGAGCATTTAGGCTATAAAAATCCCAACAATGATATGACATTTTCACCACACTACATTCCTCTCAAGACATCAACGAAAGAAAAAGAAATAAGGGGAAAACTCTTGCACGTAAACATATTCCAAAAAAGTTTTGGACGAATAACAACTATACGAAATCAAATAAGGTGGTTGTTTTATAAACCGGTTATATGCAATGTGTAAACAATAATAAAATGTTTGGTGGGTGCACAGACACTGGCTGCCTGCAACTGCATCAGCTGATAAGTTTGGAAATATACTTTGTAGGTAGGAGGAATTTACCAAGAATTAAAAAAAAAAAAAAAAAACTCTGACCTCGTCTTGACAATTGATTGATGATCAATATTTAAATAATGTTTGTGTACACTACTTTTTGGATTGATAGATAAAACTTTACAGGGGCATAAGAAGAACTAGTATATTTACACTAATAGATTGGTGTAGCTATTTCATCATAGTTATTTCCAGTTCATTTCCAATGAACGCAAATAATTAAGAATTATTCCAGTTGGAATTGTGGAGAGTTGCAATTGGAATTGACAAATCACATGTTTTCATGGAGAGATTTTCCTCATTCAAATCTTTTCTTTACCACAAACTCGTTTTCTTTTCCGTTAAGTTTTCCAGTCTGTTAAGCGAGGAAGGAACAAAGTCTGATTGTCAAAAAAATCGTGCATAAGCATACCAGAAATATAGCTTACAATTTTTTCACTGCAACATTTAGGTTTCTATTAAAAAAATATAAAAACTGAAATTAAATTATCATTTAAATAACATTACCTTACCTAAAAAAGGTCATTGAAACAAATTGGAATATAAACAAACTATCATGTATCGTTCCTACCCTCCTTATGAGCCAGTGACAATTTCTACGGGACTTGAACTAACTACACAAATTTTTATCACTAGTCCGTACACTGCAATTATATGACAGAATGCAAGTGCCGTTATAGTTGACATATTTTTACCGCCCAAATTTATTTATGGTGGTCGTCGTTACGGCTTCCTTGTGCTCTATGTCAACGAAGCGTACAGAAAAGTAGATAATAACAAGTAAAAAAGCAGTAAGTTCGGCCGGGCCGAACTTTGAATACCCTCCACCATTTGGAACAAATTAGAAAATTTTCAAAAAAAATAAAATCCAATAAAAATTCTTTTAAAATCCTTAAAATATCTAATATAGGAAGGTGCCGATATATGGGGGGATATACGATATTGTGGACCTATAAAGACAAATCTATGTCTGCGTGTAAAGTACTCACAAGGAACTTCGTGTGTGGATTTTCAGACAATACGATTGGAAAATGTGGCTAAAATCATCAAAATACCGAATATCGCGGGGTACCGTTATATGGGAGCTATACATTATCGTTAACCTATATAGAGAATTCTCTGTCGGTGGGTAAAGTGCTCACAAAGAACCCCTTGTGTACAAAGAACCCCTTGTGACCATTCCGTTGAAACATATGGCTAAAAACATCAAAATACCGAATATCGGGGGTACCCTTATATGAGGGCTATACAATATCGTGGATCTATATAGATAATTCTCTGCCGAGGTATAAAGTACCCACAAAATGTGGATCAAATCATAAAATACCGAATATCGGGAGGTACCGTTATATGGGGGATATACGATATCGTGGACCTGTGTAGACAATTCTCTCTCAGGGGGTGAAGTACTCACAAGGAACTACTTGTTTTGATTTTAAGACAATTCCAACGAAAAGCGTGGCTAACATCATCAAAATACCGAATACCGGAGGTTACAGTTATATGGGGGATATACGATATCGTGGACCTACATAGACACTTCATTTTGAGGAGGTAAAATGCCCACAAGGGACTCCTTTTGTGGATTTTCAGACAATTCCGTTGAAAAATGTGGCTAAAATCATGAAAATACCGAATACCGTGGGGGTACCGTTATATGGGGGCTATACGATATTGTGGACCTATATAGATAATTCTCTGCCGAGGTATAAAGTACCCACAAGGAACTCCTTGTGTGGATTTTCAGAAAATTCCGTTCAAAAATGTGGGTAAAATCTTCAAAATACCGAATATCGGGGGGTACCGTTATATGGGGGCTATACGATATCGTGGACCTATATGGACAATTCTCTGCCGAGGTATAAAGTACCCACAAGGAACTGCCCGTGTGGATTTTCAGACAATTCCGTTGAAAAATGTGGGTAAAATCATCAAAATACCGAATATCGGGGGGTACCGTTACATGGGGGCTATACGATATCGTGGACCTATATGGACAATTCTCTGCCGTGGTATAAAGTACCCACAAGGAACTCCTTGTGTGGATTTTCAGACAATTCCGTTGAAAAATGTGGCTAAAATCATCAAAATACCGAATATCGGGGGGTACCGTTATATGGGGGCTATACGATATCGTGGACCTATATGGACAATTCTCTGCCGAGGTATAAAGTACCCACAAGGAACTCCTTGTGTGGATTTTCAGACAATTCCGTTGAAAAATGTGGGTAAAATCATCAAAATACCGAATATCGGGGGGTACCGTTACATGGGGGCTATACGATATCGTGGACCTATATAGATAATTCTCTGCCGAGGTATAAAGTACCCACAAGGAACTCCTTGTGTGGATTTTCAGACAATTCCGTTGAAAAATGTGGGTAAAATCATCAAAATACCGAATATCGGGGGGTACCGTTATATGGGGACTATACGATATTGTGGACCTATATAGATAATTCTCTGCTGAGGTATAAAGTACCCACAAGGAACTCCTTGTGTGGATTTTCAGACAATTCCGTTCAAAAATGTGGCTAAAATCATCAAAATACCGAATATCGGGGGGTACCGTTATATGGGGGCTATACGATATCGTGGACCGATATAGCCCATCTTCGAACTTGACCTGCCTGCAGACAAAAGAGAGATCTGTGCAAAATTTTAGCTTCCTATCTTAATTCGTTTAGACTGTAGCGTGATTACAACAGACGGACAGACGGACAGACGGACAGACGGACAGACGGACAGACGGACGGACAGGGCTAAATCGTCTTAGAATTTTACGCTGATCAAGAATATATATACTTTGTTGGGTCTAAAATGATTATTTCGATGAGTTACAAACGGAATGACAAAGTTAATATACCCTCCATACCTTTTTTGGTGGAGGGTATAAAAATCCCCAAATATGGTGGAAATGGTAAACGTAAACAATGTACCCATGTCGTTTCTTCCAATAACTGAAATACATACATATGACTGGGAAAGTTTGAAACAGCTGATTCTATATCTATGATTGAGGGTATGCTTTTCCGCTGGTATAAAATGAATGAGAAAAGGTATATTTTATATTTTTTCTACTTACACCACAACCCGATTCCGACTCATAGCTGTTATTGATTTTGATTTTCAATTTCAAAGACATTTGGGGACACGGCTGAAATAAAATAAAAATGCAAATTATTATTGCTTCAATACTTTTGTCACGTAATTCCACAGATCCACCATCATCCCAAATTAATTTTCTTTTTTTTTACATTCGGTGGAAAGTTTCATTTGCACACTAAATCATACACAAAAAGAACCAAATCATTACCTTTTTCAAAGTTAACAACTGGTCACGTTAAGAAAAAGTTTGTTTAAAATTTCTCATATAATTTTTTGGAAAATAAAACCACAGCTGATAAAGATATAAATACAGTGTGTGGATGGGGAGAATCAATAGAGAAAAAGACCGCGATCTTCTCTGCTGCTGCCACTGCCTTTTTTTAGTGGAACGCGGGCGCACTTTTGCTGTCACCACCGTACGTACGTAGCAATAACAACAATAACAATTTCAACGAGGCGAGGCTTTGTCTACACAAGTCTTTTTTGTGAAGGAAAATAATTACTTTAACGCGTTCGCTTTACTTTAACTTCACTACTTCAAATATATTCTTTCACTTTATAACAACTCAATCATTTTGGTTTTTTAATAAAATCCAATCGAATTGAGTAAATATTTCCACGATCTCTACATAGCCAACACAAAAAAACTAAGAAAATTTTTAGCCAACAAGCAAGACAGAGTTGCCAATAGTCACCAAAAAAATATTTTGTTTTTCTTCTGTGCCCCGTATTTTCTTCGATCACCCAGCTGTTTGAATTGGTTAGGTGGCCAAGCAACATATTTAATTTATAATACTTGTTTGGCGCCGTTAAATAAACACAATGCGAACGTCAGAAATATGTCTGCTTATTTTCTTCAAAGGTAAATTGAATAATCTGCCATGCTAAAGAATTGATAGAAACGCTATATTGCTCTGATGTTTTTTATCATTGAAATTCTCTTTTTTTTCATGGTAGAATTATTAGAGTGTAAAAGCAAAACTACAAAATATGCAATTCAACAACCACCACATAGAAAAATGAAATTTAGATTATTAAATAGAAAATGCAGAGCGGAAAGCTTAAAATCCTTATTATTATTCCACTGAATGTATAGTTTTAATTTGAATAGATCGATAAAGGCTGAGAAGGCATTCCCGTTGCATTAAAGTGAATTCTATATAAATAATGTATCACAAAATGGAAATTAAAACACAAAACGTCATATCCACGCTAGTATTCATGGTAGAAGAACACAACGCTTGGGAACATTGATATGTCAAAATGTTTAAAATATTTTGTTAAAAATGAGTAGATTTTTATATTTTTTTATTATAGGAAGCAAATCAGAGGTTGTTACTATATACATTTTTCAACAATTTTTACAAATTTCAATAATTAGTCACAATAGTCACAAGCTGCCCGAATGTTGTTCTGCGTTATTTTGGCCCGTGTCCGGCGAAGCGCTTGCTTGAGGTAATCGACACTTTGGTATTTTGTAGTGCCAACCTTGCTTTCCAAAATACTCCAGACACAATAGTCTAACGTATTGATATACGTAGATTTTGGTGGCCATTGTGCGCTGGAAATGAAGCGAGGAACCTCATTTTGTAACCATTCTTGGGTGGCGCGTGCGTAAAGGGCAACCTCCAGAATGTTTTCGCGATAATATTCGGTATTTTTTATGATGTCACGATCGATTAATACGAACGGAGAACGACCATCGGCCGTGGCCGAGTCTAGAATTCTGGTGGCCAACCGAACTTTCGCATTTTCAGCTGACCTCTTCGGCAACTGAACACGATAATTTTGTGCGTTTACAAACTGCTGGAAAACGAATGTTTTCTCATCGGAGAAAACCAAATTCGGCAGTCTACCACTTTCGGGCAAGCGAAGCAACTTTTTAGCTTTTTTGAGTGTATTTTCTTTTTGTTGCAGTGTAAGTTCTTGCACTTTTTGGAATTTCAATGGCTCATTTTTCAATATTTGCCGAATGGAATATTGCGATATTTTCAGCTCACGAGCCATTTTTCGGTCACTGCGACGCGGGTTTCGATCAAGTCGCTTCTTTACTTTTCGAACCATTTCTGCTGATGTTGCTGTTTTCTTCCGTCTACTTCCTTGACGTCGGGCTGCTCTACCAGTATCACGGTAACGAGCGATGGTACGATACACAAATGATTTATTGACATTTAAATGGTAGGGTGCTCTAACGATAGCCACTTGTGGTTTTCCAGCCAAATATAAAGAAATCTCACTATCACGCTTGAATTCCATTACGAATAACTTTTTTTCTGGAAAGTTCTTATCAAAATGCTTTTATACGATTGTAAACAATATAATAAGCTGTAACTGGAATAATTTTAACAGCTGTCGGACGAGTAGCTTAGAAATGACAGCAGTCTGAAGTTGGTTGCAGGTTTTTTATCTAACCCTGTAGTTCCCTCTGAAACCAAACTATAACTGCTCTGAAACCACTACTATTTCAAGTAAATTATTTTCTTACGGAAGCTCTACTAAATATGCATAGTGGTGTAGGGTATCATATAGTCGGCCCCGCTCGACTTTTGATTTTTCCTTACTGGTTGTAAAGTCATAGTTATATTAGGTCTGTCTGGCCACTCAGAGAGTAAGGCAAACCTAGTCTCTTTTGAAAGAGAGAAATGGAAGCAGACAATATTTTCTTAAAAAACTGGAAGCAGTCAACAGATTTTTCAATTTTTTATTGTATTTAGAATAAAATATAATAATTTATTAAAAAAAAAATAAAATTGGCTAATAAACGTAGAATTGTCCTATTGTGGACACTTGAGTGATTATATGTTTGTAATTACCCCCATACTATGGAGAGTATCTAAGTCGATCGAAAAGGGAAATGAAACGAAGGTAGCCACTTGAAATCGTGTTAAATTGGGTTTCTCTAAATTCATAGGTATTTTCATAGGCATATTCAATGATTTGTTTATAATAATCTTTCCATATATCCAAAAAGAATATGAGACAAAACATTTCAACATATTAATTTTATACAGATCCTTGTTTTATTTACTGTAATTATTATTACTATTGTTTTTATTTTATCATTAATTGTTGTATATATAACGTAAAACGTTAAAGCTTAGCTTACGGTAATGTAAATACACATTTAAGGAAAATTCTTGTTGACACACAATGTAAATATATATAAATATGTTTATGTGTATTTATACATAAAATTAAAAACAAAACATTATTTTTTAGAAAGAAAAATAAAAATAGGAATTTAAAAAAAAATACGACATGTATATATATTGACTAGAAGTTAGGAAGTAGTAGTAGTAATGGTGTTGTTGGTGGTGGTGGTAGAAACAATACAAACAAATCAATAGATTATCTGGTTTTGTATTGTAAAATGATAAAATACATAATATACTTAAAAATAGGTGGGATTTTTTAAATATTAATTTTAGAATTTTATATTATCTGCTAAATGCAGTCATAAAATGTTTATGAATTTTTATATTTATGTTTTTTATTTCATGTGGAATGATGGTATTTTTGTTTTTTTTTTAGAAACAAGTTGTTCAAAGAGAAACAAATAAATAGTTGTTGGGAGTTTATTTACGATTGTTTAAACTTATTCACTAAAATAATCTTATTATTAATAGTTTGTTTGTTTTAGAAGATAAATCTTGGGCGAGGATTTTGAGTAAATTATGGATATGTTAGGACCTAGGTAAATGTATAAGTAAATCAAAAGTTTTATGAGTCTTTAAATATTATCTGCTGGTGAAACAAGTTGGAATGGATGGCGTTAGAGGACAGAGATACTTTCCTTTTTTGTAGTTAATGTAAAACTTTGATTTCACAAAATAATGTCTAAAACAACTTTAGGCAGCTGTGAAAATCTGTGGTACTATAGAATGTTGATTTTAACGGTCAAGTACAACACAAACGAATGTTTGATATTTGAGATGACAGCGTTACCATTAAAAAGTGCCTGGTCTATATTTTCTATTGTTTCTGGGAAAGCATAAGCCCGTTGGATTGTCGTCCTTGACGGATGGCAGCTGTGAAAATCTGTGGTACGATAGAATGTTGATTTTACCGGTCTAGTACAACACAAACGAATGTTTGATATTTGAGATGAGAGCGTTACCATTAAAAAGTGCCTGGACTATATTTTCTATGGTTTCTGGGAAAGCATAAGCCCGTTGGATTGTCGTCCTTGGCGGATGCTGATAACCACAGGTTATTTAACCAGGCCACTCTTATGACAGAAGATGTAGATTTGAAATTTAAAATCTTCCCCATATTCCTTAAAATTCAATAAGCCGAGAGATGGAATGACGGATGGAGAGCGGGAATCGCTTATAGGTTAGTTCAGAATTTGGATGCGCAACCTTTAGTTTGAAAACCATTTGATTGTTACTTCAAACAGACACAAAGGGTTCATTGTCATCCTGACAATTTACCTAGAATAAATGAATATTAACATCAAAATGAAGAAGATCGGTCAGAACTAATTTATAGTAATTCGAGGACTTTTGAGAAGTTAATTAAGGTCAATGGTTCCCTAATGGAAAGTTGGAAAAGAAGAAGTTATTGCTCCCGATTTAAAAGACGCCGACAAAAGAAATGCTCGTTAGTTTCTTATTTCTCTTCGCAAAACCTATTCTTTGTTGTCCTCAACAACGATTCTCATCTCATCTTTACAGAGAGAGAAGAGAACAAGATCGTTCTTTTCCATGGCCAAATCAGATAAGAAACTTGTGGTAAGAATCAGACTGATCACTGCAACATAAGGAACATGACTTCTAAGTGGGGTTGCAATGACCTGAAACGGCCCAAAGTCTCGTACCAAATATTCGAGTTCCCGTGATCCTTGGTCTCGATGAGGCAAAACTACTGACGCCCCTAATTAACCACTAATCGCCC
Organism: Musca domestica; assembly: GCF_030504385.1. NCBI lineage: Eukaryota > Metazoa > Arthropoda > Insecta > Diptera > Muscidae > Musca > Musca domestica. The sequence continues at coordinate 3,791,443 of NW_026712340.1, read as the reverse complement.
TAATTAACCACTAGACTCCCAAACAACCGTTCCTGCAGAAAGTTTATTTTACGGAGAGGGGAAGAATCTTGATCAAGATAAACCCAAAGGTAGTGCGGAAATTCGAAAAGAATCACCCTCCCACCCAATGACCACACTGAGAAGACCAGTCTACCTATGGGCTATCCATTCGATTAGGATTCCGCGGCGGGCACCGAAGACAGCACCACATCCCGAGGCTAAAAATTCATCGGCCGGACAAACAAAGCAAGCCGGTTGTCAGCAAGCAGGTTGGATTCATTCGCCAAAGGTCCCATGCCTGGAAAAAGCCACAAGAAAACGACAATCATCAAGCCAAATTGAACAGAAAAGAAAAATATCCAAGACTATCCACTCGGATAACCTCAGTGTAAAAGTAATGTTACTTCTGTAGGCAAACTTCTTCAGACTATTCACCATTGCAGAAAATACATCCATTTGGTGAATAACAGCCTGCTGCGAATAAGTCTGCGCTGTTCCAGGACTCTATCCGAGAAAATGCACAAATTACACTGAATTACATCTGAAGAGGAAACTGTTCCTCTTTATAACAGAGTTGTGAACCAAATATGGCTCAGAATGATATCTTTAAGTTCCCCCTCGTCAGGGAAATATTTAGGGTCAGAAGTTTTTCTATCCATTAATCAGAGTGCTCTAGTAATTTCTTTGAAAGCAGGCACTGTGTTTTGACCTTCAGAAAGCATAATTCAATGCAATCATCTCTAATAGGAAAGGGACTACTTTTTTACTTTTGAAGTCTCTTCGAGTTCAACAGTAAAAAATAAACTTTGTCATAGTTTCGACCCGTTCAAATCTAACACCTTTCCGGTTTCGAATCGTTCACATGGAACAACACCATTCCAACTTGTTTCATTCTTTTACCACACTTTCTCTTTTACGCGCATTCTTTTAATCATCAAAAAATAATATTTCCAAAATTCTTTTTTGTACAGATTTACGCCGTTCCTTGGACATTTTCAATAGTTCGGTGGTCACCAGCTCACCCAACAACTGTTCCGAGCTACGTTGTACCGGTGTGGGTGGCGGTGTTTGTGGCACTTGGAATTTACTGAATTGCTGTTGTTGTTGCTGATGCTGCTGGTGTTGTTGCTGCTGCTGGAGATTGTTTTGATGTTGCGGCAATTGTTGATACAGCTGGAATAGGAAATCAGCATTTGTGGGAAACATTGTTTGTGGATTACCATTTGGGGTATTTGTGGCCAAATGTGTTGAATTGGAACGTTGCAGAGCATTCGACGAAGAAGCATTTGAGGGTGCCGGTGATGCTGCTGGGAGATTTGTAAAAGGATTTTCTGTATTGGTATCGTTAAGTATACTTTGGGTTTGCATCATGGATGCACTGTTCTCGTCGGAATCTTCATCGGACTCATCCGCACCGCCGTTAGTGGCACCAAATTGTGAATTATTGGAATTATTTAGTTGATGATGAGGATGGTTGCTGCTATTGGTTGCTAAACTATTGTGATGTAGGCTGCCATTGTGATGGAGCGTATTTTCCGCGGAAGTGTTATTTAATTGTACCCTGGGTTTCTTAGTGTAGTTACTACTACTCGACGAGTCCATATCTTCGTGATGGGAATCGTTGAAATTTTGGCCATTGAAATGATTGCCATTGCCCATGTCACTGCCGCCAGCTGCCGTTGAGGAGGCCCCCGAATTGTTGAGGTTATTATTTGAGGAGGAGGAGGCAGCGGCGACATGATGATTGGGTGTAGAAGTCGAGTGACCAGCACTGTTAGAACCATTTTGTGTGGCACCCAATGGAGACGAAAGAGGTGATTTCATTGAAGACGATGACGAGTGTAAACCATTGTTGCCATTCGATGTCGATGTATTGGCCACAACTGCCGACAGGGCATTGGTGGCAGCATCACGAAAATGTTCATTGTAACTTTGTAGCATGGGTGTTAGCTGGCCATGTTGAGAGGCCACAGCCGCAGCAAAATCCCGAAACACTTGGTCGGCTTCGATTTTAACACGACTATCACTCTCTAAAGCTGAGGCAGCTGCTGCGGCAGTACTTAAAGCATTCATGGCATGTTGTTGATCCTGAAAGTGGTGGTGTTGGCCAAAATGGCCTATACTTTTGAGAGAACTATTCGATTTGGAGTCCATATTGTAGTCATTGAAACTTGAACCGTTCGCCGAGTGGGGTGAGGTTAGGAAATTGGGTACATTTCGATATGATTTGCGTGGCTGTATGTGTTGATCGAGAAATTTCATTTTTTCCAAATATGGCCGCGAGAGATGTTCATAGACGGGAGGATCGCCCTGTTTACGTTGGCTGACATAACGTTCGCGCAAATATTTCCATCGTTTTTTACAGGTTTCCACTGGAAATAATAAACAAAAAAGACAAAAATTATTTCAATATTTTTAAAACGTTTTCTCGATTTCTTACAGTAAAACAATTCCAAATATGGTGTTTTAAATATGATATTATCCTTAAGTTTTTTATCAAGCATTTTAAATGTTTTTTTTTTTTTTGTAACGAAAATTCAAAATCCAAATTTCACTTTCATTTTCTTGGAGGACAAAAAAAGGGTTGTTGTTGGGAAACTGTTATTTCAATACTGTTGGTTTTCGCCAATTTTTTCCACTTCTCTCTTTTTTGCAAGTGCTGAAAGTCACCCACATTTGTAGTGTAATAAAAAAAAACGAAGTTTATTTTTTTTATTATTTGTTTGCTGCTCTTCCTCCCCTGCAAGACATTTTTTGGTGGTAAGAGCTAGCTAACTAAATCACAGAGTTATGGAAAACCTCTTTTTTAAATATGTATATTTCGTTAAGGAAAAATATAACACAGGCTTTTGTGTTTCACCCCTCCTCTTTCGATTTACGGCTGCTGCCGCTTCCTGGGGGGAGGAAGCAGTAATTAAAACATTTTTTATGTGAGTGGTTATTTGCAAAATCTCTGGGGTATATATGAGGTGAAGAAGAACAAAAAAACGTTATAGGGTTGCATATTTTTTATGTAAAAGCAGTCAGCCAGCCGCACAGTCAAGAAGTGTTGTGTGCCACAGTGAGTTTTTTTTCGATAACATGTGCCAGATTTCAAAAACCTGTGTATGGTGGTGGTTTCAGTTATGAATTCATTACAAGGCACCCACATTTTTTCGTGTTTAATTGAGTTCAATAACATTTGCTCTTGTAAGCCGTAAAGTATGAGTGAAATTTTTTGGATTTTGAGTGAACCTCTTTTTAGTGTAAACAAAAAATATGAATGGCCATTACTTTTTATGAATGAATTGAGTCATTCTTTGCTATTTTTGCGTAGAAGCATGACCCCATGTTTTTTATGTACAAATATCTCATGGTGAAGAGGGTGTTTTTTTGTTAGAAGTTTCCTTTACTTTGTGTCAGAGGATATTATCAGCCAGGGTTTTTGTTTGTAACATATAAGTATCATATATTTTTATAAGCATTAATTTGGTGTATTGAAGTTATAATAAATGAATATTATATTTTTTTTTTTTTTTGTAAATTTGTAAAAAAATTAAATTACAAATTGGAATTTATAGGAGATCATGTGATCTAAAATTAATCTTTATGCCTACAATTTAAATCTTTAGCTTTTATAAAATTAGTATATTGGAAATTTTAATTTGTGAAAATTGTTTGCTGGTTTTGTTGGGGTAATATTCTCCGTAGCGGTTATTAAAAAAAACAACTTTTATGGCAAAAACTTTTTATACCCAAACTCAAAAGAAGAGGAGCCACAAAGGGGAAAAAAACTTAAATTTCTTTGGCATTTCTTCTGAAACTTACAATCGCACTTATAAACATTTCTATTCTATAAATTTTCGTATAAAATGTCATCATTTTACCATTTATCAACTTAATCATAACAATTTAAAATAAAGCTAAATTCGACTTGAACAAGTATATATTTAAAAATACAAACATTATATAGGCAGAGAACACGAAAACCTAAATTATAACCGATTATAAATTCTTAAAATTGGAAGTTATGTTGCATGAAGGGCTTTAACAAATAAATAATTGCTGTACTGAAAACCCAGAACGGCAAATTCCGTATAGTCTCAGTTTTATGACAATTTAAATACAGGGTGAGATGGAAAAACTGCAACCAACTTCAGACTGCTGTTAACTCTAAGCCATTCGTCCGACAGCTGTTAAAATTATTCCAGTGACAGCTCATTACATTGTTTACAAGCATACAAAAGCATTTTGATAAGAATTTTCCAGAAAAAAAAGTAGCCCAAGAGGACGGAAAAAAACAGCAACATCAGCAAAAATGGTTCGAAAAGTAAAGAAGCGACTTGATCGAATCCCGCGTCGCAGTGGCCGAAATATGGTTCGTGAGCTAAACATATCGCAATTTTCCATTCGGCAAGTATTGAAAAATGAGCTCGGGGTAAAGCCATTGAAATTCCAAAAAGTTCAAGAACTTACCCCGGACCAGAAAAAATAGACACAATGGCCACCAAAATCTCCGGATACCAATCCCTAGGACTATTGTGTCTGGTGTATTTTGGAATGCAAGGTTGGCACTAAAAAATACCAAAGTGTCGATCACCTCAAGCAAGCGCTTCGCCGGGAATGGGCCAAAGAACCGCAGAGCAACATTCGGGCACATGTGACGGTTTCATTGGCCATATGAAGGCTATAATTCGTGACCAATTCAAACAAATCTCAACATATTCTAAAATGTGTCGCTATTACCTTCATTTTTTGCTTTCAATAAAAAAAAAAATTTAAAAAAAAAATGTTAAAATTATGGTTTTTGACTTTTGGAAAGCTACTTAGAAGGTTACTAAATGGAACTGTCGCGGAGATTGTTGAAAAATCCACCAAAATCCATCCACATTATATTGTAATCCGGAGGTCAGCAGAGTTGGTTAAGGACTTTTATATTAGCTCTCTCAAGGATATCATCCATAACTATAACTGCAAAGCTATACTCACGTATATACACATTAGGATATACGTGGCTTTCTTTAGAAAAACGTAAACTCGAACGGATCGAACTTTTAGTAACCTCTACTCCATGGCTCAATAAGAGAGGTTGGTCAACTTCAAAGAAACTAGAAAAATTCAACTCTGTGCTGGAGTCTTATAGTGTCAAAAAGACTTTTAAATATGCAACAGTAGGCCTTGTTTATTTTTAAGTTTTTTTTTTTTTTTAACAAAATTCTTTTATTGGGAAAACCCGCGAAACAAGAATGAAATTTCGGGGTTACTCCACAAGATGGAATCTAAAATAATTGGCAGTCGTGATCCATAAGTGGCTATCAGACATTAATAATTGTTGGGTTGTTTATGCATTATTTTTAAATCATTTACTGAAACTATACTATATACTATAGGTGGCTCTGGATTTTTTTTTTTTTTTGAAAAATGTTCACAAAAAATATTGTTTGTCTATGTCATTTTTTATCAGAATTCCACTAATTAAAACAATGACTTACAAATACGTATTTAATAGAAATTAAAGTACCAGGAATTCAATGATCCACTCAAAATTCACAAGCAACGTAGTTTTTCATGCAAAATGTGATTGGCAAGTACTCAAGCCCTTGAACCTCGGTGGAAGGTATCCCTAAAGGATCTAAATGAATAATAAATGAGTTTTTGAGTGAGTATCATCTTCATATTGACCGTCAAATATTTATAAGATTTACTCTCTTGATAGTTTGAATTTCGACACAAAAATTGTCATTAGCTTATTATTCGAAGAAGTGTTAAATACGTTGTCATGTTTAGATCAGATAGCTGCGCGGTTCTTACTAATCCAAACTTTTTTATTGTTTTTAAAACCGGTCATGACAGGAAGGGTATAATACTAAAGCCTGGAGAGACTGGTTACAAATGTTCCATAAATACCATAGTTTTAAATGGAAAACTTTAATTTTAATAGGATATTTTGCTTCGTAACCTGTGCTGAATTCTTCCATAATTGACTCCTATTTGAATACGATTTAATACAAAAAAGTGTTTTATGTTGGACTCATAATCACATTTCTTTTTCAATATGTTAGGTGACACTTATTACAAAATAAAGATGAACGAGCCAAATGGTACTAAAATATCAATTGTTCATTAAGATACAGAGTTCCTTTTGAGTTATTAACTCAAACTAACTTTACTTTTTACTATATCGTATGGCCCCCATATGGATACCGTTATATGGGGGCCATACGATATAGTAAAAAGTAAAGTTAGTTTGAGTTAATATTCGGTATTTTGATGATTTCAGGCACATTTTTCAATGGAATTGTCTGACAATCTACACCAGGAGTTGCCTTTGAGTACTTCATCCCCTGGAAGAGAATTGTCTATATAGGACCACGATATCGTGTACCCCCATATAACGGTACCTCCCTACATTCGGTATTTTGATGATTGTAGCCAACATTTTCAATAAAATTGTCTGAAAACCCACAAAAGGGGTTCCATCTGAGTACTTTACTCTCTGGAAGAGTATTGTGATATCGTACACCCCCATATAACGGCTACGTTATTCACCAGATTTTTTAAAGTTTCGTATTTGAATATTGTAATGGCTTATGACAAAAGGTGCCTATGCAGTTAAACGTTGTCGTATAAACCCTAATATAACGGCTACAGGCACTTGTTTTTTACAAATTATGGAAAAAATTGTTGATGTTTTTTTATGATTTCCGAATTATGGGGATTATAATTAATTTCGATCATTCGATTTAAACGTCAGTTTTTGAGGGTCAATATTTAGCACCTTGACGGCTGCAGCTAATCGACTGCAGCTAATCACTTGTCTTAAAATTATGTAATTACTGCTACCTTGTTTATTGTCATGGACCTTTGATATTCCATTCGAGAAATTATAATCTAGGGAGCCTCAAGATCTAATTACGATAACATACACACTTAGCAAGTAACTCCATTGATGTCCGACTTCAACTTTTGCTTCAAATCTTGCAGGAGAGTTTTTTAATCTATTCACGGTTGCTTGTAATCAAAGTGTATTATGGAAGAGTTTTAAATTATTTCATTACGAAATTGTGTTCTTGGGGGTCTTACATCAATTTCTCAGAAGTTTTAGTAATAATGCTGTTCTCTCTAAATCCTATAATATTTCAAAATTCACGAAAAAGTTTTTATGGCAAATTTAAGCCACTTGATTTTTTCCTTGTGTATAGAACATAAAGAGGGTGTTTTTGGAAAATGTTTTGATTCATGTTCATAACTGAGTTATGAATTTAAATTTCTAATAAGACCGTCAATGATTTGAAAACCCAACACATTGGCTGATTATAAATGACTGCATTTGGAAAATTACTTTGGTTTTTGGAGAAAAAGCAAAACACCTTACCTACAATTAAGGAAAACATATAAAAATTATCGCAAATTCCTTTAATTTAATTACACACACACACTTACCATCGCTTCTCAACTTTAATGCAATCGCCTGCCAGGCTTCATCTTTTGTCTCATATTTATTGCCATTGGGATTCTGGCCATTAACACTGCCATTGAGGTAATATTTCTGACGATTGTATATAACCGCATGTAAAGCTACTTCATCGATTAATTGTTCATCCATTGTTGATGAGTTTCATACAAAGGCGAAGGTAAGGGAACAGGCAAAGACACAAAATAACAAACAATTACTGCCGCTCCCGATGAGAGGCGAAGACGTTTTTGCTTCCTTATGGGGTGAAGATTCTGTTTTTCTAAATCACTACTTCTGCCACCGATTTTGTGTTACAAAACTTTCATTGGTGTTCCTTTTGTTGTAATTAATGTTTAATTAATTTAATTAGCAAGTTATGTGACGACACAAGACAACATACGAGACCACCGACAAGTCACATATACAACAAATAAATATACGGGTTACAAAGGCGGCATTTTGATACATTACAGCCCCATCTTAACTTCCACACATTGCTCTAAATTAACACACATTATCTGAGATTTTTTCTTTGATTTAATAACTTTCAATTGAACATTCCACTTAATTTACTTGTGGCGCTTTTCTTTTCTAAGGTGCTAATTGTTTTTTCGTCAATTTTTTTGTCGTACCAAAAAAAATCAAAACAAACCCGTTGCCCGAAGTTAGCTGCAGTTGTGGAGTTGCCGTCACAATTGTTCAGGGTTGACTAATCGTGGTATTTTGGTTTGCCAGTGTTGGGAATGTGCGTTTTGAGTGTAAATACGTGGAGCAAGTCAATGAATTGAGTAACAAATGTGTATTGAGTGGATATTTGTAATGGTTGCAGTTTTTTTATGAAATAGGGGATAGTTTTTTTAGCAAGTGGATGTTTGGGATTTTTTTAGCATGATATTTTTGTTTTCTCATAAGATTTTTTTCAGTTGTTGTTGGAAAAGATTTTGCATAACCAACTGAGGGGCGATACGGTTTTTGATGTGCAAACAGGAAGAGTACATAGGAAGCATTTTAATAAAAAAAAAAAACAAACTATTATGACTATTTTGAAATGAAAAAAGAAAGCAAATTTAAAATTTTTATGGAAGAAGTTGAGAAAAGTCGAATAATAATGGGATAAAAATGTGGGTCAAAAATTGTCCAATAAAAAGAGTAGATATAAAACTGTTTAAGTGGTTATTCAAAAGTAACAAGACTTTTTCAAGGTTTCAGTCCGTCCGCTCTTTTTCTGTCTGGATAAGATCTAAATTTTCGGCAGCAACATATTTTTAACAAACCTAAATTGCGAAGATTATCATTTCAGTCCACTCTTTTTTAGATAGTTTCCATATAAAAACCAGTAAAGAAAGTCTTAAAGTCGGGCGGGGCCGACTTTATGATACCCTACACCACTTTGCTAATTTAGTAGAGCTCCACATAACAATTAAAAGTTTTTATGGGAGAATTCAATCATACACGCTATGATTATAATTATAATTTAAAGTTCAAAGGACTAAATATGCCGAAGCATTTGTATATTTTAAATTGGGACTTGTATTGCCCATTTGGTGCACAATTAATTTGAGATCGGATAAAGATATATATGGGAGCTATATTCAAATCTGAACCGAGCTATATTCAAATCTCGATAAATTTTGGCAAAGATATTTCTGAGCTGTATTTGATATATTTCCCTGAATATCGTTGTTACGGAGTGCATATTTCGGTTGTGGGTAACAAATATAACAAATCGGATGAATAATATATATGGAAGCTATAGCTATATCTGAACCGATCTTCACCAAATTTGACATACTAGCTTCTAGACTCAATTCGGTCGTAAGTGCCAAATTCCATCCCATTTAGACAAATATTAGACGTTTGGTCCACAATAAAAGGTAAATCGGACGAAGTTATATACGGGACCTATACCCAAATCTGAACCGATCTCGATAAAATTTAGCAAATGTATTTCTGAGCTGTATTTGATATATTTCCCCAAATATTTTTTGTTGCAGAGTGCATATTACGGCTGTGGAGGACAAAAATAACAAATCGGATGAACAATATATATGGGAGCTATAGCTATATCTGAACCGATTTCGATCAAATTTGGCACAATTATTTTAAGGCCTAATTTGGGTGTATATGCAAAATTCCATAAAATTCGGGCTGATATTACACGTTTGGTGCACAATAAAAGGCAAATCGGACGAAGATATATATGGGAGCTATATCTAAATTTTGACCGATTATCTCCAATTTCAATAGGGTTCGTCCTTGGGCCAAACAAATGATTTGTGCAAAATTTCATCTGGATCGGACAATAAATGCGACCTGTACTTTGTTTACAAAAATACATGGACAGACGGACAGACGGACGGACAGACGGACGGACGGACATGCATAAATCGACTCAGAATGTGATTCTATGCAGATCATCAAAAGGAACTATGGGTCTATCTCGTTTCCTTTTGCCTGTTACAAACAAATGCACAAAGACATAATACCCTGACCACCTTGTGGTGTAGGGTATAATTACAGTTTGATTTCAGATATTTTAAGGTGATTAACATTTTTAAAATTCTAGTTTTTTAACATTCCATTTTTCTTGGTTTATCTCTCATGGTAGAGTTATCCAATAATTTTAAACATAATTCTGTAACTCTTGTCAGATCTAAATGTAGAAAAAAGAACAAGTAAAAAAGCGCCGAACTTTTAATATTCTCCAACATTTTGAAGAATCTTGAATAATTTCAAAAAATCTTTCGAAACAAAGCTCCTTAATGAAAATCGTTATTAGTAATTTGTTGCATAAGTAATTTTTTGTCAAAGCCTGTAGTATTGATTCCGACTTCATATACGAAATTTGAAAAAAAATCGTTGATTAATGTTGCTAATATCATCAAAATACAGGACAAATGGAAGTACTGTTATATGTGGGCTATACGAAGACGTGGACCTGTACTCCTAGTACTCATAACGAGCTTCAAACTTTAAATATGAAATTTGAAATCATTTATGGGATGGATATGGACAATTTTCTTCCTGGGAATAAAGTACTCAGAAAGAACTGCTTGTGTGGAACTTCAGATAATTCCATTAACAAATATGGCTACAATCATCAAAATACCGAATATCGGGAGGTACCGTTATATAGCGGCTATCCGATATCGGGGACCTATATAGACAATTCTCTTTCAGGGGTTGAAGTACTCAGAGGCAGAGTTTCTCAGACAATTCCATTGAAAAATATAGCTACAATCATAAGAATACCGAATATGGGGGATATACGATATCGTGTACCTATATAGACAATTCCTGCAAAGAAAGTACCCACAAAGAACTACTAGTGTACAGTTTCAGACAATTCCATTGAAAAATGTGCTTAAAATCATCAAAATGCCGAATATCAGGGAGTACCGTTATATGGGGGATATACGACATCGGTCCACGACCCCCGTCTTCGAGCTTGAACTGGCTATCTTAATTCGTTTTGACTCTAGAGTGATTACAACAGTCGGACAGGGCTAAATGGTCTTGGAATTTTATTACTTCGATGAGTTACAAACGGAATGACGAACTTAATATACCCTCCATACTATGTATTGTGGAGGGTATAAAAATGACCATGGTAGAATAGTGAAGTTGACTTCATTTCAAATAAGCTCATTTCAGCTCTGCATTTTCCGTAATTTACGTTGTCAAATATAATTTTGATGTCAAAATGTTGTCAAATGTATAATTCATGGTAGAAAAATACAGGTAGATGCGTCAACGCTTGAGAACATTGATATGTCAACATTTTTTAAATATTTCTGCAAAAATAAGTACATTTGTCTATGTTTTACAACACAACGCCAATCGGAGTTTGTTATAATATGCATTTTTTAATAATTTTTACAAATTTGAGTAATTTTTCATTCAAAAATTTCGATTCCAAAATTGGTTTGACAGTTCATTGTCCCAGCAGCTGTGTCGAAGCGTCTACCTATATTCTTCTACCAGGGTATAATTAAAAAAAAGAAACAAAAACAAGTAAAAAAGCAGTAAGTTCGGCCGGGCCGAACTTTGAATACCCTCCACCATTTGGAACGAATTAGAAAATTTTCAAAAAAAAATCCAATAAAAATTCTTTTAAAATCTTTAAAATATCTAATATAGGAAGGTGCCGATATATGGGGGATATACGATATTGTGGACCTATAAAGACAAATATATGTCTGCGTGTAAAGTACTCACAAGGAACTCCATGTGTGGATTTTCAGGCAATACGATTGGAAAATGTGGCTAAAATCATCAAAATACCGAATATCGCGGGGTACCGTTATATGGGAGCTATACGTTATCGTTAACCTATATAGAGAATTCTCTGTCGGTGGGTAAAGTGCTCACAAAGAACCCCTTGTGTACAAAGAACCCCTTGTGACCATTCCGTTGAAAAATATGGCTAAAAACATCAAAATACCGAATGTCGGGGGTACCGTTATATGAGGGCTATACAATATTGTGGACCTATATAGATAATTCTCTGCCGAGGTATAAAGTACCCACAAGGAACTCCTTGTGTGGATTTTCAGACAATTCCGTTGAAAAATGTGGGTAAAATCATCAAAATACCGAATATCGGGGGGTACCGTTACTTGGGGGCTATACGATATCGTGGACCTATATAGATAATTTTCCGCCGAGGTATAAAGTACCCACAAGGAACTCCTTGTGTGGATTTTCAGACAATGCCGTTGAAAAAATGTGGGTAAAATCATCAAAATACCGAATATCGGGGGGTACCGTTACATGGGGGCTATACGATATTGTGGACCTATATAGATAATTCTCTGCAGAGGTATAAAGTACCCACAAGGAACTCCTTGTGTGGATTTTCAGACAATTCCGTTGAAAAATGTGGGTAAAATCATCAAAATACCGAATATTGGGGGGTACCGTTACATGGGGGCTATACGATATCGTGGACCTATATAGATAATTCTCTGCCGAGTTATAAAGTACCCATAAGGAACTCCTTGTGTGGATTTTCAGACAATTCCGTTGAAAAATGTGGGTAAAATCATCAAAATACCGAATATCGGGGGGTACCGTTACATGGGGGCTATACGATATTGTGGACCTATATAGATAATTCTCTGCCGAGGTATAAAGTACCCACAAGGAACTCCTTGTGTGGATTTTCAGACAATTCCGTTGAAAAATGTGGGTAAAATCATCAAAATACCGAATATCGGGGGGTACCGTTATATGGGGGCTATACGATATCGAGGACCGATATAGCCCATCTTCGAACTTGATCTGCCTGCAGACAAAAGAGAGATCTGTGCAAAATTTTAGCTTCCTATCTTAATTCGTTTAGACTGTAGCGTGATTACAACAGACGGACGGACAGGGCTAAATCGTCTTAGAATTTTACGCTGATCAAGAATATATATACTTTGTTGGGTCTAAAATGATTATTTCGATGAGTTACAAACGGAATGACAAAGTTAATATACCCTCCATACCTTTTTTGGTGGAGGGTATAAAAAAAGACATGATAGCAAGCGGTTACCTTCTTATTCCTATGAGTGTTGAATGTTGCCATTAGGTGTGTCTGGTTACCCTAAAATTTGTAACAATTGTTACAAATTGTTACTGGAAGTCGTCTGTTAACCCGAAAGTTCTGCAAAAGAGAGCGGTTGGAGAGAGAAATTTTGACAGTTCTTTCAGTGAGAGTTTGCAAATTCTTGCTGGACAAATTTCTTCTTGCAATCACTTGCAACTCTTCTTCTTCTCATTCATCGACATTAAATCAGATGTTTTCTATTGTTTATTTATTTCTTTTTGTGATTTTAATTTGAAAATATTGTTTTGGAATTAGCAAGACTAATTGTTTTTGGAGAACAACTTTACAAAATGTGAAAAAAGTAAATATTAATATGTAATAAGAAAATAAAAGACTATTTCCAGCATTTTTAGACAAATGCCATTAGCAACAGGTTTAAAAAATTCCGCGGAACACATCATATCTATCTTCCCTTTGCTCATATTTTTATTTTATTGTCAATTTCCTTTTTATTTATAAAACTTGTGAAATTGGTGGTGGTTCCTTTCGTTTAATTCTTTTAATGGGGGACAAATTGGTTTGTTCTGACAAATCAGCTGATTAGTTGCAAGCTTCTGCAGGAATACCGTCTGTTTACTTTTCGCAATTTCCTTGCAAAAGAGAATAAAACTACCTTTCCCACTCAGAAAGATGTTGCTGGACAATTCCTGCAGGAAAAGTAACCAGACACACCTGTTATAACCAGTTAATGAAAAATTATATCATATGTTTTTCACGAGATTACCATATACAATTCTGCCATGATCTCTCTTTTTATTTAGCAAATTTTGATTGATTTTCCGAAAGAGATATACAGGCATGTCAAAGAAATAAATTCCGACCGCAAGTGCAATTAATACCGTATTTAGCTTCTCCATAAAATAAACCAATTTTTCGGAATGAAACGATTTTTGATTTTGCAAGTGCAATTGCACTTTTATGGAAACTTGTAACTTTTTAACACTCATAAAACAATTTAAAATAATAAAAATTATGTTTTAATAACAAATAGTAAAAAAATTATTTAAATAAAAAATTTATTTTTATTTAAAATTATTTGAAAAATTTATTTGTTATTGCAATGTAGTTGTTGTGGACAAAAAACCCATCTCTACAAAAACAAAACTTTGCAGTTTTTCTGCCAATAGAACTTGAGTCGAACCTGGAGAGTTTCTAGTGTATAATTCGCATATGCTAATTTGCAATAAGTTCGAAATATATACTACTTTCCAGAGAACGGCCCTTGTAAGCCATCATCCACACCAAATATGCCTGATGAGCCGCTTAACCAACGGCGAAACGCGTCGCATAGTGGTGAGTGTGTGATAGTGTCTATCTGGCTTTCCTTTTCACTGCAAATTTCAGATCATTAAGCTCGTCTCGAAAGAGAAAACAAACACATAAATCATAAAAACATATGATCTTCGCCTTAACAAGGCAAAGCTCAAGCGTTGCAACATTATTTCTTTTGAAAACCAATTGTTTTTCTCCAAACAAAAATTATTCATTTGTGAAACAATGTAACATTTTAAATGATAATCTGAAGTGAATAAAAAACTATTTTTTCGCATGAAAACTTAGTTTAAGCAGAGTATTATTTACAATTCAAACTCCTACAATGTTTCTAATCATATGGTTTTTGTTTTGATCCTGAACATTCCTCTAATGTTGCCATATTTACACAAATTGATGAGATCTTCGTAAATCACCAAATCGATCATAATCTGGAGAATTTAAAACAAAAGCGATCGAAATTAAATTCCCGTATTGAAACCATTCCGATCGGAATCTGTTGTATACATGATATTAAACTCAATGTGCTGATAATGTATACACGTACTCAGTTGTTTTCATTTTCGTATGTTAAATCTGTTACAATTTGGGTCGCCCACATCAGTTATTATTCCCAATCCGTGTAAATCATCCTAGGGTTTGGTTTAATTAAACACGTAAAAATTATGCAGTAGCTTTAAGTATTTGTTTATTAGTTAAATTAATAAGTTTTTTTGTTTGTTTCGTTTCGTTACCTTAAAGTAATTAATACTATTAATTAATATCTAACATCACTAGATTAACATTAAACTAATTAAACAACTTAACCATCGATTTTCAATCGGTTTGAAGTTTCAAGAGTCATGGATTGATTCGATCTATTGGGATACCATTTTAAATGGACAGCACGATTGTCTTGTTCATCTGGAAGTAAAGAAAGGAAAAATATTAAAAGAGAGTTATTATTGCGATTTTTAAGAAAATAATGCAATGTTTTTTTCAGCTATGTTCAGATCAAAACTCGAAATTTAATGAATCAATGTTGTGCCATTTTTAAGAAGTGGACACTAAATTATACAATACAAAAATGAAAAACTGTAAAAAAGTTTACAGTAATTGCCGACGAAGGATTTTTTTTAAGTAAGAAGGTAGGTGGTAGAATTAAGAAGGCAATTATATGTTTACAATTTTTTCAAAATCATTCATTTGACAACATCTCATTGTCAAAATTTATATTTATAAATTCATTCTATAAACAGAAATCAGAAATGGGAACCTGCTTTGTATTCAGTGAAATTTGACAAGGTAACTTACAGAAAATGCATTCTTATTTGAAATGGGTTAACCTCCTAAATTGTACCATTCTTCCAGCTTTGACATACATTTTTAAAGACTTATTTATAGACTAGGTGTGTCTGGTTACTTTTTCTGCAGGAATTGTCCAGCAACTTCTTTCTGAGAGAGATGTAGGTAGTTTTATTCTTTTTTTGAAAGAAAATTGTGAAAAGTAAACAGACGGAATCCCTGCAAAAATTTGCAAGCAATCAGCTGGTTTGCCAAAACAAAAGATGATTGGAAGAAGACATTTGTCCAGTCCAAATTTTTCAAACTCTCAGTAAAAGAGCTGTCAAAATTGTTCTCTCACATCGCTATGTTTTGCAGATCTTTCGTGTTAACAGACGACTTTCAGTAACAATTGTTACAAATTTTAGGGTAAATTCAATTTACATGAATGCAATTCTCATTTACTTGAGGATGCTCTCGACGAGAGCTGACTTTTCACCAAAGTTGTCATATCAAAAGGCTGATAATGCCAAATGACCATTTCATTTGGGGAAACGAAATCATGATGTTGCTAGTGATCAGTAAATATTGCAAAACTATCTATTTCGTTTTGAAAAACAAAACTCTTTGCAATAGAGTACTCTCTATTATATGAAGTTATGAAAATAATGGAATACTCCAGACTTAGGCAATCGAACTTTAAATAATTGCAATTATCTTTAAAAACATTTTCTGCAATTTAATTTAGAAAAGAAGGTATACTTAGGAATGGAGGCCCACACTTTGAACCGACTCAAGATATATTCAACAAAACTTGAAAGTATTAATAGTAGTAATACATTTTTGTATAAATTTGTTATACAATGAATTTAAGTTTGTTTATATTTAAAATATTATTTTTTATTAAAAAAATTGAAAAAAGTGTAATTTTTCCTTAAATGTATCCGTTTGTAATATGCAGTTTCCTTAGTGGCAACACTGTTTTATTGCCTTTCTGTCAAAGGTACACTATTGCCAACTTGCTGTTTTGCATCATTTTCTAAGCTTTTTCTATTGAAAAACATCAAACTGTTGGTAACCCTGTCTGTGATTACAAAGAAAGCATGGACAAAGCAGATGCTGGGACAATTAGTTGTCAAACCAATCTCAGAATTGAAAATTTTGAATGAAAATATGTTGAAATTTATAAAATCTCTTGAAGAACGCATAACAGCCTCCGATTGGCGTCGTATAAGGAAACAAATAGAAATCTATTTATTTTTGACAAAACTTTTTAAAAATGTTGACAATTTTCCCATGCTTTGATGCATTTACCATGGTTTACATTAAGAGTTTTTAGACGGGTTTGAACTACTTCATGAGGATATATTTGATCAAGGAGCATTGAAGTTGACAATTAGTATTCATTGGATTAAACAAATTCTGCGGCTCAGTGAAATTTCGAAATGATATTTTTTATAAAGGCAAGAAATGTCAAATGAAAAATGTATGAAGAAAATATTTTTCATTTCTTATTATCATAGAACAAGAATCAAGGTCCTGTACAGTGTAAACGTGTTATACTATTTTCGTTCTGGGTATGGTGAAATCAAGGTAAAATTAAGAAATAAGCATATCCATCTCAAATAAGCATATCCATCTCTGCACTTTCTGTAATTTGCCTTGTCAAATTTCACTGAATGGAAAACAGGTTCCCACCTTTGATTTCTTTGTATACAATGGATTTATTATGGTAGAAGAATACAGGTAGTCGCATCGACACAGCTGATGGGGCAATGAACCGTCAAACCAATTTTGGAATTGAAAATTTTGAATGAAAAATTATTCAAATTTGTAAAAATTGTTGAAAAATACTTTTCATAACAACCTTCGATTAGCTTCGTATAGGAGAACATATACAAATCTACTTATTTCTGAAGAAAACTTTAAAAATGTTTGACATATCAATGTTCCTAAGTGTTGATGTATCTACCTATATTCTTTTACCAGGGGATTTATAAATATAAGTTTCGACAATGAGATGTTGTCAAATGAATAATTTTGAAAAAAAATGGTAAACATATGATTGCATGACTTTTCCTTTTTAATTCTACCATCGGTGAAATAATAACCAATTTGAAATTTGACTAAATACTTTAGGTAGTCGCATCGACACAGCTGCTGGGACAATGAACTGTCAAACCAATTTTGAAATTGAAAATGTTGAATGAAAAATTATTTAAATTTGTACAAATTGTTGAAAAACGCGAATTATAACATCCAAATGATGTCGTATAAGAAAACACATAAAAATGTACTTGTATTTGAAAATACATTTAAAGTTTTTTTACTATAACAGCTGATTTGTCAATCAGCTGTTTTAAATGGAGTAAATATTTAATTTCCCATATTTCTTGTGTCAAATTTATTTCAATTTTTTACACCTAGAATTTGGTAAAATATCTTAGGTACTCACCATAATTATGTTTATGATCCTTCGTGCATGACTTCGGGCATATGACAAAGCGCACATCCATCGGCCGCTCCACAAATATTTCTAAGCGCGGCATGTTGGCCTTTTCTGTTTCACATGGCGGTGGTTTGACTGTATTTTGATTATTATTAGATTGAGTAATTGTAGAATTAGTATTATTCACTGGTTTGTTTGTATCTAAATTTAAAAGACTTATATAAATATTTTGTTGTTCAGCTGGTTGTAATAACGATTGGCCCAATTCTGTGGCACAACCAGCGTTCGATCTAAAGTGTAGTGAAAATTCACTGCGATTATTATTCGTTTGTGTAGTTTCCAAATATTTGGGAGTGGGTGTTGGTGTTGTTTGAACTGCGGTGGATCGGGAGTGTGTTATTGGTGGTGAGTTCTCAGAGGACGTTGTGGTTGTTGTTGTCGGTGGTGGTGTTCGAGGAGTTGGTGTTGTGGAAGGTGAATTTGTGAAATGTAGGGGTATTACAATTTCATCGGATAAAACACCCGTTTCATCTTCTTCTGAATCGGGAATTGTTGAAGGCGTTGTTGTAAAAGGTTGCAGTGATGCGGATTTAGCCGTTACTGTGCTAGATTCGGAAAGGGATACTATGTGTTTTATTGGCTGTGGTGTAGGAGAGGACTTTGTTATTGTCATTATTGGGGACTCCATAGTTGTGGATTTATGCAAATTGAGTGGGTCAATTGTAGATCTGGTAGATGATGACGTAGCATCTTTAGTGAAAGACCTTTCTGTGGTACTGGGTGTTTCAAGACTGGTAGCTGAAGAAGTGGTGTCAAATGTGGGTTCTTCTGTTCCACTGTTGTCAATATTAAGATCGCCATCTGTTGTAATAGAGAAAGGAACTGAAGTGTCTTCCTCATCAAAGGCTGGCTCATGATCTGGATCAATTATCCTTATGGATGATGTAGGATCTTTCGATTCACCGAGTTTCGGTCGAATAGTTGTGGTAGGGGTTTCATTTAATCTAGGTGTTTCTGTTTCCCTAGATAGCTTTGCTATTTCATCGAAGAGTGCAGTGGAATCATCATCCTCAAAGATGTCATCGTGGTCGGGATCAAAGAGTTTTACAGAAGGAAGAGTTTGGGGAGTAACTATGTCAGGAACATCAGAATCAGCGAAACTTGGTTCGTCTGTGCCACTGATAAGTATTTCCAAGGGAGTGTTGTTTTCTCCAGGTCCAACATTCTTCTGTTCACTTGGTTTGGGTCCAGCTGTGGAAGAACTTGGTTCATTTGAGCCAGGATTTTCTGTGCCCTTAACTGGCAACTGTATTTCATCAGACAGGTCAAAGGGGTCATCGTCTCCGAATATAGCATCATGATCTGGATCGAATAACTTGACAAGGGGGACTTTTCCAGGGACAGTTGGTTCAGGAACCGATGTCGTAGTGCCATGGAATTGTGGTTCATCTGTGCCACCAATGGGTATTCTTATATTGTCGGGATCAACTGAAGTTTCTTTTGAACGAGGTTGACTGGGAGTTGGAAGTCCCTTAGGAGTGGTAGATTTGGGTCCCGCCGTAGTGGAAGTGATGTCCCCGGTTCCAGGTTCTTCTGTACCACTATCTGGTAGAACAATTTCATCGGATAGGACAGCTGGTCCATCGTCATCAAAATAGTCATCATGATCCGGGTCAAACAGCTGTATAGTAGGAAGATTTCCGGGAGCTGGTGTTAGCTGTCCAGGAACTGACGTTGTGGTCTCAGGCACATTTGGTTCGTCGGTGCCGCTTGGGGGTATTTTTATCTTGTCTGGCTGAACCGAGGTTTGTTTGAGGTCAAACGGAGTTGGACTATGATGTTCCTCAGCAGTGGTCGATGTGGGTCTGACCGTGGTGACAGAGGAGACAACTTCGGATACAGGATCTTCTGTACCACTATCTGGTATTGTAATTGACTTGGGAAGGAACGTGAGGTCATCATTTTCAAAGATGTCATCATGGTCTGGGTCAATTATCTTTATAGGAGGAAATTTTCCGGGAGCGACGGTTACGGAATCAGTGAATTTTGGATCCTCGGTACCACTAGCAGCTATTTGTATAGCATCAGATGTCCCATGCTCAGCTGGGATAGAATGTCCTATTGGAGTTGTTGACTTCGAACTGTCAGTTGCGGGATGAGTTTGACCTGCACTGGGCTCTTCTGTGCCAGTATGCGGTATAACAATTTCATCTGACAGGACAGCTGGCTCTTCATCATCAAATATGTCATCATGGTCTGGATCAAGGAGCTTTACAGTTGGAACATTTTTGGGAATTGGCAATTCGGTAGTTGCAGTCGTGGTCGTGGTTCCATCATAATCAAGGAAATTTGGATCCTCAGTGCCACTAACATCTATATTTATATCGCCTGCTGGAGTGGTAGGATCATCGTCAACCCCATGCCTAGCCACATGCTGTCCTGGAGTAGAATGTTCTTTGGGCGCAGCTGGTGTAGGGCTGACTGTCGTCAAAGCGTCGTTGTTAGGCTCTTCTGTGCCACTATCTGTTACAACAATGTTCTGCAATGGATCCGAAGGATCTTCATCATCTAAGAAATCATCATGATCAGGATGAAAGAACCGTGGAGAAGGAAGCTCCTTGGGAGCGCCTGTCTCAGGGTCTGTTGTCGTTGTATGATCAGCAAAATCCCAAAAGTTCGGTTCGTTTGTACCACTAACAGGAAGTTTTATGTCATCTCCATGTCTAGGAGGTGAAGAAGTTTTGGGAACTGTCGTTGGAGTAGCATGATGCGAATCACTGAAGTTTGGTTTCTCAGTGCTCCCAATTGGTTGTTTAAATTTCTCTGATGAGGCAGGAGTGGTATTTCCTCCCAAATCATCATCATGTCTTGAATCGTTTGGACTTGTGCTATGAGCTGGTTGCGGGGTAGTGGATTTGGAAGTAGAAGACTGACCCTCCAATTTTGGAGTGACATTTGTTGGGGGTGTCTCATCGATATGAGGTTCCTCTGTACCACTGTCTGGTATAACAATTTCATCTGATAACACCGCAGGCTCTTCATCGTCGTCATCATCATCAAAGAAGTCACTGAGATCTGATCTAACTGTGAAGGGCTGTTCGGTGCCCGTAATAGGTATTTTAATACCGTCAGACGTTGTCGTATCCCCATCGCTTGGATCTTTTGGTTCTCCAGATTTTGTCACGGTATCTTGATGTTCTTTAGGGTCCTCTGTGAGATTGTGTGACTTCCCCAGCGGCAGAAATTCACCTTCTATGGGTTCAGGTGTCGGTGTTTCTTGTTTGGCATTGAATACCGTCTCAAAATCTTGCAACCAATCTTTTGTGGTCGGAACACTAGATGTTGACAAGGTACTGGATTCTTGACTGCGAACATCATTTGTGGTTGGGTCACCATGTGTCGTAGTAGGTTTCGGACTGGAAGTGGAAGTCTCACTTTTATGTGTTATGACATCATTTGTGGTTTTATCGAAAACCGTCCTCGGTGTTGGGTTTGTGTGTGGAATGTTTGTCGATGTTCGATTGTCATGGTCTCGTGGTGAATTCGATTGTTCAATAACATGATCGCTTGTTTGTTGGTGTTGCGATTGTGTTGTTTTGGAACTCTCAGTGGAGCTATCGCTGGTTCTCACCATCACCTCGTTTCTAGTAGTTTTGTCAAAGAGAGTTCTTGGTGTTGATGTTGTGTTTGAAATACTTGGTGTGGATAGTGTACTGGTGGTTCGATTATCATGGTGTAGTGGTGAATTAACATCATTAGTGGTGAGATCACGTTGTGTTGCCGTTGTTTTGGGAGTTTGAGTGGTACTATCAAAAGTAGTTTTTGTTTGACTTTTTTGGGTTTTAGGTGTTGTTGTTGTTTGAGTATTTTGGTGCTGAGCAGGAGAACAGTGTGTTTTGTTGTGTGATTTGGATTCTGTATCTGGGAATTATTAAAAAAATTTATTCAATCACATTTTTCATAAAAATATTTATGTGGGAAAAAATAATACAATTTCTGATAAACAGGCCGCCCATAACTACGAGATCTGTAGAGAGTTCTCTATGAGAAAAAATTAATTATCAATTAATTGATAATATTCTACCAATTCAAAATCTAGAAAATCTAAAAAAAATCTATATTAAATTTTAGCAGCAATGACTGACTGTTAATCAACGTCTAACGCCTGAAGCAAGAAATTTGAAATGTTTCTAGGGAATCACATTACAAAGTACTGTAAAACGAATTAAGGCGCGTTGCTGATATTCGGAAATTTTGTATGTGGCTTTTTTATGACAAAAACAAGAAAGAAAGCTGTAAGTTCAGCCGTGCTGAGCTTTGAATACCCTCCACCATTTAGAACGAATTTGGCAATTTTCAAAAAAATAAAATCCGTTAAAAATTCTGCTAAAATATTAAAAATACCGAATATTAGGGTCTATACGACAACGTGGACCTGTATAGGCAACTTTTGCCATAAGCCATTACAATATTCAAATGCGAAACATGAAAAAAAAAAAATCGGTGAATAATGTAGCTAAAATCATCAAAATACCGAATATCGGGAGGTACCGTTATATGGGGGCTATACGAATACGTGGACCTGCACAGACAATTTTCTGTCTTAGGCTGTAGTATCCATTACGAACTTCAAATATAAAATTTGAAACAATTCCGGGAAATTATTTTCATCAAAATAACGAATATAGGGAGGGTCCATTATAGACTGAAGTTCCCACTAGGAACTTAAAATACGAAATTTGAAACAATTCGGGTAAATTTTGTCACTAAAATGATCAAAATACCGGATATAGGGAGGTACAGTTATAACGTAGACCTATATAGCCCATTTTCAATACCAAAAGTCCTGCAGCCGAAACACACATTTGAGTAAAATTTTATCAACCTACTTCAATTCGTTCTTAAGCTAGAGTGATTTCCACAGCAAAAATAACAAATATAGGTATAATTCCCCTATAACTGTTTCTCCTGATTTTCGATATTGTGAAGATGTCGTCTCAAAATTTTAAACAAATCGGCGATACTTTTGATGTTTCGGGCTCTTTGTGGGTGGATAAGCTTCTTTCAAACAATACTCAATATAGGTATTGTCCGCAGTAAAAGGAATTTTGGGGATATTTAGGGTAGCTGATTAGACCATACTTTAAGTGTTCAAAGAAGTTTGGTGTGGCCGAGCTTAACATCATTTTTACGTGTTTTAAATAAAATTATTATAAACTGAAATTGATTTCCATTTCAATTACCACAAAATTGTTGCTTGCAGATATTCATGGCAGTAATTTATTGTTTGAACGTGTTAACGTTGTAGAAAACTTATCAATCCATGTTGGAGCTATGCCATGTGGATAAGACCGAATGCACCGACTAAAATTCGATATTGTTTTGCATTTTATTTAGATCTGTTGCACGTGTGGTGTGTGGTATAACGGAATCTCTTTTAAAAATTTTACTAGGCCATATCATGTATACTTAAAAAATGCATACCAGTAATAATGTGAAAAAGATCTACAAGTTGCTTAAACAATAAGCAGGTGGGCCTAATTTACAAAAAAAAAAAACAGTATGGAAAAGTCCAAAAAAATGTGACAGGTATTTCTGGTTTGTATCTGATATCTGGTATTAAATATTATTCTTGTGGAGTGCATGTGAGGGACCTAAACACCAAATCGGATGAAACATATATGTGGGAGCTATAGCTATATCTGAACCGATTTTTTTAAATTAAAATTTAATGTACTTGCTTTTACACTGGATTCCGTCAGAAGTGCCAAAATTCAGTCCAGTTTGGCTGATATTGGCCATATGGTGAGCAATAAACCTGAAATCCTATAAAGATCTACTTGGAGCTATATCCAAATCTGATCCGATCTGTATAAAATTTGACAGAGGTATTTCTGGCCTAAATCTGAATTGTGGAGTACATATTACGCATGTGAGGGACTTTAACACCAAAACGGATGAAAACGTCTATGGGAGCTATAGATATATCTGAACCGATTTTCACCAAAATTTGAACTACTTGCTTCTACGCTAAGTTTGGTCGGAAGTGCCACAATTCAGTCCATTTGTGCTGATAGCACAATAAATGTGAAATCGATCGAAGATATATATGAGAGCTATATCCAAATCAGAACTGATTTTCACCAAATTTAAAGTACTTTCTTCTGGGCTGAATTCCCTGGGAAGTCCCAAAATGCATTCAATTTAGACTGATTTTATCCATTTGGTGCACAATAAACCTGACATCGGCTAAAGATATATATGGGAGCTATTTGCAAATCTGAACCGATTTTGACATAATTTTATGCACTTATTTCTGAGTTTTATTTGACAGCTGGAACTAAATATCATTGTTTTGGAGTGCATATTACGCATGTGAGGGACCTAAAACCCCGAATCGGATGAAACATATATATGGGAGCTATAGCTATATTTGAACCGATTTTCACCAAAATTTGAAGTACTTGCTTCTAGACTGAATTCCGTCCGAAGGTCCAAAATTCAGTGTGTTTGGGCTGATATTAGCCATTTGGTGCACAATAAACCTGAAATCGGATAAAGATATATATCGGGCAGCTATATCCGAATCTGAATCGATCTCGATAACATTTGAAACACTTATTTCAGAACCGTACCTGATATCAGATACTAAATATCAATGTTGTGAAGTGCATAAAACGCATGTGAGAGACCTAAAACCCCGAATCGGATGAAACATATATATGGGAGCTATAGCTATATTTGAACCGATTTTCACCAAAAATTGAAGTACTTGCTTCTGGGCTGAATTCCGTCGGAAGTGCCAAAATCCAGTCAATATGGGCTTATATTACCCATTTGGTGCACAAAAAACTGAATCGATATTGAGAAAATGTTATGTATTTATTTCTGAGCTGTATTAGTTATCTGCTTATTACGCATGTGGATCTTAAACCCTAGAACGGATGAAATATATATCTGGGAGCTTTAGCTATATCTGAACCGATTTTCACCAAATTTGATGTACTTGCTTCTGGGCTCAATTCCCTTGGAATTGCCAAGATTAAGTCCATTTGGGCTGATATTAGCCATTTGGTGTACAATTGACCCGAAATCTGTTGAATATATATGTCGGAGGTATATCCAAATCTGAACTGATCTTGACAAAATTTTATGCACTAATTTCTGAGCTTTATCTGATATCTGGTACCAAAGATCATTGTTGTGGATTGCAAATTTCGCATGCGAGAGACCTAAAACCCTAAATCGGATGAAAGATATATATGGTAACGCTAGTAATTTAATGTACTTGCTTCTAGACTGAATTTGGTCGGATGGGTGAACATGTAGGTAATTTGGACTGATATTGACTATTCGGTGCACAATTGAACCGAAATCTGTTGAAGATGTATATGGGAGCCATATCTAAATGTTGATTAGCTACAATATCAATAGGGTTCGTCCTTGGGTCAAATAAATTATTACAAACAAATGCACAAAGACATAATAACCTTACCACTATGTGGTGTAGGGTATTAAAAGTAAAATATCATTCTATCTACCGACAGGTATAAGCTTGTTAGGAAGGTTCTAGAAAAAGTGGACCTAAATATCCAATTGAAAGAAAGAAATATTTCAATGTTTGATTTTGAAGCACCTGCAGAATGTCCAGCGGGGGGAGGACAATGAATAGACGACAATATTGTATGGCCGATATTGTAAAATTTCGCTTCAATTAATTTGAGACCTCTATTTTTTTTGGAAATAATGTTTTTTGATGTGTAGTACCACAAAGTACTAAACGCTATTGCTCATCTTCGAACTTGGTCTAAGTTCGTGAATTATATGTTATATGTTTTCAGGTTTCTCTTAATCTTCTTACACCTCGACCCTTCGAAATACTTGACAATTCTAGCCGATTTTTTCAGATGGGAAAAATACTGGTTTCCAAGGATAGAAAGACTTTCATAGACGCAGTGCATATACAGATATTCTATATAACTTCCATTCTTCATCTATTTAATATAAATTCGTGGCTATTTTCACTTGAATATTTGGAATATGAACTTACCTGTTACTATTTCATCACAGGGTTCGGTTTCAGTGTCTCCGTCATCCGCAGCTTGGTTTGTTGCACCAATAGCTGTTGTAGGCGCTACAGTAGTGTCATCACTTGTATGTGACACATCTGGTTCCTCTGTTGCATTCTCCCCTGCTTCATTGCTACCCTCTCCCGATTCTTTATTTCCCTCTCCCGATCCCTGTCCATCTTCCTCTGATTCATGATTGTCATTTCCCGATTCATTACCATCTCCACCTGCTTCATTGTTGGTTTCATCTGTATCCTGATTCGATCCCTCCGTTCCTGTTTCATTATTGTTGCCCTCGCCTGTATCATCATCTTCATCATCATTGTCATCTTGGCTTGGTTCAGTTGTGGTCTCTTCAGATTCTGGTTCAGTAGTTAAAGTGCCCTGATCAGATGGACTTTCCGTTGAATCGTGTTCATTGTCTTTTGTTTGCTCTTCAGATTCCGGATCTGGATTTAGTTTAAGGAATATTGTTTTACCCGGACCATCTGAAAAATAAATCGTAAATTTAAAGCATAAAATAAGAATTACAATTATTTCAGAAGGAAACCACAGAAGACCCATGGCATGAATGTCAAAAGGAAGCATTTGTTCCAAAACAGAGATTGATTAATAATATAACAACTTTGTATTGTTTCATTATTGTTTTTAATATTCATTTTTAGGGTTTGGGCGCCACCTATACTATTACTTTTTAATGGTAAAAATTGTAAAAGATCGAACTTCTATATTAATATTGGATGGACATATTAGATGGAAATCCTTCGATTAAAAAACGGACTTTTAGTAAAAATTGCAAAAAGGTAAATTTTGTAGTAAAGGAACAATGTTTTACCCATTGTACAATAAAAAGTTAGAGCCACCAGCTGTTTACAGTTTTTGTCTTTGAAAAGAATAAAGTTATTAACCTTTTACACCATTTAATTCATTTTAAAAATGGGGACATAGGATATATTGATTATAATTTTGAACAAGTTAAATAGTATCAGTTAATTTTGATGATAGTTGTGATTATGGATTATGGAGGAGGTTCCGAAGTAGTTGGCCATTATTGTCCAATTCTTGTCTGACGTAAGCCTGATATAAATATTACAATGTGCCCTACTTGGACTCTATCCTCTACTTCCTATAATTTATATGAAATATGTGCAAATATTTGAAAAATGTAGAAATATTAGTGAGGTACCATATATAGCGGACCGAAATATTCCACTTCATGTAATACAGGTAAAAATATTGGTATGTGCAAAATTTAAAGGAAATCGATCATTTGTAAATTCTGATAAATTTTTTTAGATATAGCAAGTTGTATAGGATCGACGA
Source organism: Musca domestica (assembly GCF_030504385.1). Classification (NCBI taxonomy): domain Eukaryota; kingdom Metazoa; phylum Arthropoda; class Insecta; order Diptera; family Muscidae; genus Musca; species Musca domestica. The sequence goes on along the minus strand of NW_026712340.1, from coordinate 3,764,039 downwards.
CATTTTTCACAAGTTATGGCAGATATAAGTTTTGAAAATTATGATCCTTTGTGGGTGGGTTACCATTAGGGATTGACAGATATCTATCATCTTGATACCAGATTTTGTGCTAGCAAAAATGTTGGGGTGTGTGAAATTTGAAGAGAGTTGAATGCTTATTTCGCGCTTTATGAGCGTTTTGTTTTTTTTAAATTTTTTAAACCCTTTGTGGGGGAAGTACCAGAAGGAGTGCGCCGATATATTCCATTTTCACATCACATTTTGTGTTAGTAAAAATAATGGCATGTGTGGAATTTATTGAAAACCGGAAGGTTATTTAGGATTTTATGATCGTTTTGATTATTCAACAGTTGGACCCTTTGTGGGGGAGGTTCCAGAATAAATGGTCCGATCTCTACTATCTTTATAACAGATATTTTGTTGATTGAAATATTGAGATGTGCCAAGGGAGATTCTTAATGCAGTGGACCGATATTGTCCATTTTTGCACCTAAGCCATCATTGATGTAAAAATTAGGATTTGTTGGAGCAAAGTCGGATTATCATTTCTCTTTCTGTGCATTAAAATATTTTTTTTTGAAAAAGTCGACCTTTTGTGGGGGATTTACCAGAAGGAGTGGACCGATTTTGCCCATCTCCGAACTCGATTTAAGTTTGACAATAATATATTATATTATGTATCAAGTTTGGACCAAATCGGATACTCCCTTCGAGAGTTATCGTGCGCTCAAGCCAGCCCCAGGTTTCTTTGGACAAAATTGATATCAGAACAATTATTGTCGATTTAGCAACGTCCGGCCGTCTATCTTTGGACGCACCATAGCTTTCGGGAAGAGAATATCCAATTTGTTAAAAATTTGGTACATCGCAATATTTTGACCAAATTTAGATAAAACTCAGAAATACTCAATACCGGTGCCCTCTTTTTGGTACCTTTCACACAAAAGATCAACACTTTCTTAGACAAATAGTTGACTTTATGAAATGCTAGGGTATATCCGAGTTCCTTCAAAATTTGCACTTCTTAGTATTTGAATCAGCCTTAGGCCGTATAAGAAAATGGACGAAATTGGTTCACTCCTAAGGAACAACATTTTTCAAAGTTGTAGCTCTCATAATATACAAAATAATACAGATATGTTCTTCTAACTTCGTACAACTTAATATTTCTACCAGCCAATGATTTAATGTGGATATGGGAGCTCTCCCACGAGGGGTCAAAGTTTTGAATAATAATAATTGTCGTAGATTGGCCTTATTATATTGGCTCATTTATATAAGACTTAGGTTAGGAAAGAACATGGAAATTACTAGGCAACTGTTTCTCCAACCCCCTCCTATAAGACCAACATTTTTTCCATGAATACGTTATATATGATATATATGGTTTGGTGAGCATTTTCCAGAAAAATAAGCTATTCGTGATGGAATTCAAGCGTGAAAGTGTGATTTCTTTATATTTGGCTGGAAAACCACAAGTGGCTGTCGTTAGAGCACTCCAGCATTTAAATGAGAATAAATCTTTTGTGTTTCGTACCATCGCTCGTTACCGTGACCGTACTGGTAGCTTAGCCCGACGTCAAGGAAGTGGACGGAAGAAAACAACTACATTAGCAGAAATGGTTCGAAAAACAAAGAAGCGACTTGATCGAAAACCGCGTCGCAGTGGCCGAAAAATGGCTCGTGAGCTGGACATATCGCAATATTCCATTCGGCAAATATTGAAAAATGAGCTCGGGGTGAAGCCATTGAAATTCCAAGAGTTGCTTCACTTGGCCGAAAGTGGTGAACTGCAGAATTTAATTTTCTCAGATGAGAAAACATTGTTTGTCCAGCAGTTTGTAAACAAACAAAATGACCTTCGGTTGGCCAACAGAACTCAAGCGCCGGCCATGGTGATGGTGTGGGCCGTCATAACAGCTGATGGTTGCCCTCCGCTCGTATTAATCGACTGTGGCATCAGAATAAATGCCGAATATTATCGCGAAAATATTCTGGAGGATGTATTAAAGACTTGGGCCCGCAAACATTTTTGCCGCAGACCTTGGACATTACAACAGGACTCAGCACCATCGCACTCAGCACGCGCCACCCAAGATTAGTTTCAAAATGAGGTTCCTCGCTTCATTTCCAACGCACAATGGCCATAAAAATCTCCGGATACCAATCCGTTGGACTATTGTGTCTGGAGTCTTTTAAAAAGCAAAGTTGACACTAAAAAAAATACCAAAGTTTCGATCACCTCAAGCAAGCGCTTCGCCGGAAATGGGCCAAAATACCGCAGAGTAACATTCGGGCAGCGTTGGACGGTTTCATTGGACGTTTTAAGGCCATAATTCGTGCCAAAGGTGACCAATTCGAACAAATCTAAACTTATTCTAAAATTTGATGCTATTTCCGACATTGTTTGCTTTCATTCAATAAAATTAAAAAAAAAAACAGTAAAGAAAGTCTTAAAGTCGGGCGGGCCGACTTTATGATACCCTACACCACTTTGTTAATTTAGTAGAGCTGCGCATAACAATTAAATGTTTTTATGGGAGAATTCAATCATACACGCTATGAACATAATTATAATTTAAAGTTCAAAGGACTAAATATGCCGAAGCATTTGTATCTTTTAAATTCGGACTTGTATTGCCCATTTGGTTCACAATTAATTTGAAATCGTATAAAGATATATATGGGAGCTATATCCAAATATGAACCGATCTCGATAAAATTTGGCAAAGATATTTCCGAGCTGTATTTGATATATTTCCCTGAATATCGTTGTTACGGAGTGCATTTTACGGTTGTGGGTAACAAATATAACAAATCGGATAAATAATATATATGGAAGCTATAGCTATATCTGAACCGATATTCGCCAAATTTGACATACTAGCTTCTAGACTCAATTCGGTCGTAAGTGCCAAATTCCATCCCATTTGGACAAATATTAGACGTTTGGTGCACAATAAAATGTAAATCGGACGAAGTTATATATGGGAGCTATATCCAAATCTGACCTGATCTCGATAAAATTTAGCAAATGTATTCTAAGCAAATATTGTTGTTACAGAGTGCATATTACAAATCGGATGAACAATATATATGGGAGCTATAGCTATATCTGAACCGATTTCCAAATTTGGCATACTTATTTTGAGGTCCAATCTGATCGTACGTTTATTGGTACACAATAAAAGGCAAATCGGACGAAGATATATATGGGAGCTATATCTAAATTTTGACCGATTATCTCCAATTTCAATAGGGTTCGTCCAAACAAATGATTTGTGCAAAATTTCATCTGGATATGGCAATAAATGCGAACTGTACTTTGTTTACAAAAATACGTGGACAGACGGACAGACGAACGGACATGCATAAATCGACTCAGAATGTGATTCTATGCAGATCATCTAAAGGAACTATGGGTCTATCTCGTTTCCTTTTGCCTGTTACAAACAAATGCACAAAGACATAATACCATGACCACCTTGTGGTGTAGGGTATAAATACACTGACCACCAAGTGGTGTAGGGTATACAAATGTAAAAGTTATGGCGTTTGTCTTTGTTGCAGTTTTTTTATCCCACCCTGTATATCGTTCCATAGAAAATCAAAATTTTCGAAGAAAAAATCATACATATATCTCATATGGAGGACGTAGTTGAAATAGTCCAATTCTAGTAAGTCGTAATATATATATCAGTAGCGAAAATGGTCAATATTGGGCAACTCTTTCCAATATTTTGAATGATCCTCACGCAAGTTCAGAATATATTAAAAAAAACGTCATAGAATGAATTCGGCTAATACGTTTTTACTTATTTTATTTAAAATTCGGCTTTACCAAATAAAATTTGAGTATATGGTTGCAAGCGGAAAAACAAAAAAACCAATTACAAAAGATATAAATCGAATTTCGAATTATAGTTGAAAAAAGAGAATATAAAGTCTGAACTTTCCTTATGGCGAATTCAATATCTCTGTACATAAATAATTTTTGTAGTTATTACGATATGGCGCCCAATCGCGACAGTAACGTTGTATTATTCACAAGGCTGTTTTTCATCAAATATGCATATTTTTTCTAAGAACCTTTGTTAAAAACAGCAGGAATGGCGCCCAACATTTCTCATTATACTGACACCATTTAAATTCGATACAGTTCGCTTTTGTTAACTTACATATGGCTTTAAATTCGAAAATGGATTAAGAAAAGCCGACTCTACGATTTTTCCACTAACATGGGTCGAGTTTTTAATACCAAAAGCCGAAAAATCGAAAGTCGGCTTACGTATCCCTAATTCAAAAACAAAATGAATACCCTTATGGTTTTTCTATTACGAATATCCGAAAACAAAACGGAAATTTGTTCATTCGGATCATAATATTTCACATAAAAACTTACCATTATCCCAGATTTTATCGTCCTGCAAGACAAAGCGATCACCGAAATCAACATCACTACCCAAAATATCGATGTCATCGTTCTCATCATCATCTGTAGGGGAAGGAGATACTGTTGAAACTACAGGAGCAACTGTAGGATCTGCTGCCACTGCTGTTGAGACTACTGCCTCTGTAGTGCTTTCTGGAATTTGAGTTGACACTACAGCTTCCGTAGTGACTTCTGGAAGAACTTCTGAAATTGCTTCTACAGGAACTTCTGTAACTGCTTCTGTGGTAGTTTCCGTGGCTGCTTCTGTAGGGCCTTCCGTAGGTGATTCTGTAAAAGCAGCTGGAGTTTCTGTTGCAAATTCTGTAGTGGTTTCAGTAGATTGTTCTTCGGAAGTTTCTGTAGTTGTTTCTGCAGAAGATTCTGTTGTGGGTAAAGTTGTCGCAACCGGAAATACTGTTGTTGTTGTAGTTCTTTCTTTTGCCAATTGACCTTTTTTGTCTTCACTAGCATCTTCCTCACTTGAACTAGATTCGGAATTATATGGATCATCAAATTCTTCATGTGAGTCATCTACTTCTTCCAACTCCTCCCCCTCTTCATCGTCCTCCTCAGAAGAAGATTCTGTGGCATGTTCAATTTCTTCAAGGGAATCCAAATCAAATTCACTGTCATGAACTATGGGATAGGGCTGTATAAGGGGAGGATATGGTTGCATATAGCTTGGGGGATATACCAATTCCGCCAGGGTAATACAGTCACATGGCACTTGTTCCCTGGGCAAGCAGGCATTGTTTTGTAGGTCATAGAATGTATCACCGGGACATCTGAAGAAAAGGAAATAAATATTAACATTTCTCTCTATTTTACGCTCTCTTTCTCTCTCTCTCTTATACTCACTTAAATCTTGTTTGATAAAACACCCGATTCTCTTGCAGCTCACACGTATAGTAGAGCGAACAATCGGAGGGCGATCGAAATACTCCGTTCTGTTGACATGCCGGATATTTATTTTCACAGTATTCCGGCACACTATCATCATCGCTAACAATCTGGGTGGGAATACACCGATTACCAGGAATACATTTACTGGTCTGCTGGGAGAATATCATGTTGTGAGGGCAGGAGTAGACTTGTGGCTGCATGGATTTATCACATTTGTAATAAAGATGGCAATCGTAGTGAATGGGAAAGCGTCCTTCGGCGGTACACTTAGGTTCATATTCGGTGGGCGTTTGCTGTACACATTGGCCGCAGGTCGTATTGAATTTCTAAGGGGATTGCAAAAAGGGAGGAAAGAGCTTTTAAGCCTTTGAATCTAAGAAAGGTAATCTTCGAGAAAAAAGCTGCCTATCAGTGAGAGCCGAAATGTTATGCCATAGTAGATTTTTTTCAACATTTTCCCAACAGATACACCGAACCGAGATTCACCAAATTGTTAAATTTGGTTGAAAATTAAAAAAAAAAAATCTATTCAATTTGGGCTGATATTATATATATATATGGTAAGCAATAACAGTAAAATCGGTTGAAGATGTATGGAAGCTATATAAAAATCTGAATCGATCTCGCTAAACTTTGGCAGAGGTATTTTCGAGCTATATCTAATGTCCGGTATCAAATACCATTATTGTGGAGTTCATATTACGAATGTGAGGGACTTTAAAACCGAATCGGATGAAACATATATATGGAAGCTATAGTTATATCTGAACCGATTTTCACAAAATTTGAAGTACATGCTTCTAGTCTGAATTTGGTCGGACGTACCACAATTCAGGTTATTTGGACTGAAATTAGCCATTTGGTGCACAATAAATCTGAAATCGGATAAAGATACATATGGGAGATATATATCCAAATCTGATCCGATCTTGATCAAATTTGGCTGAGGTATTTCGGGGCTGTATCTGATATCTGGTACCAAATATCATTCTTTTGGCGCACATATTACGAATGTGAGGGACGTAAACATCAAATCGGATGAAACATATATATGGCAGCTATAGCTATATCTGAACCAATTTTCACCAAATTTGATCTACTTGAGTCTAGTTTGAATTCGGTCAGATGTGTCAAAATTCAGGTCATTTGGACTGATATTGGCTATTTGGTGCACAATTAACCCGAAATCGGTTGAAGATATATATGGGAGCTATATTTGATACACTTATTTCAGAGCTGTATCTGCTACCAAGGATCATCGTTGTGGAATACATATTACGAATGTGGAGGACTTAAACACCAATTCGGATGACACACATATGTGGAAGCTATAGCTATATCTGAACCGATTTTCTTCGAATTCACTTGCTTCTAGACTGAATTCGGTCGCATGTACCAAAATTCAGGGGTTTTGGATTGATGTTGGTCATTTGGTGCACAATTAACCCGAAATCGCAAAAATATATATATGGGAGCTATATCCAAATCTGAACCGATCTTGATAAAATTTGGCTGAGGTATTTCTTGGCTGTGTCTGATATCTGGTACCAAATATCATTCTTTTGGCGCACATATTACGAATGTGGGGGACGTAAACATCAAATCTGATGAAACATATATATGGGAGCTAATGTTAATCTGAACCGATTTTCACAAAATTTGTATAAATATATATGGAAGCCATATCCCAATCTGAACCGATCTCGATTTGACAAATATCATTCTTCTGGAGTGCATATTACGCATGCGAGGGACTTAAAACCCCAAATCGGATGAAATTTATATATGAGAGCTATGAACCGATTTTATCCAAATTTACTCGCTTCTTGACTAAATTCGGTGGGATGTACCAAAATACAGTTCATTTGGATTTATATTAGCCATTTGGTGTACAATTAACCGAAAATCGGTTGAAGATATATGGAAGATATATATAATATCTTCGTCCTTGAGTCAAACAAATATTGTTTGGAAAATTTCATCTCAATCGGATAATAAATGCGATATGTTCACAAAAATACATGGACAGACGGACTGACATGCATAAATCGACTCAATATGAATATCCTCAAAATGAACTATGGGTCTATCTTGCTTCATTCTCCATGTTACAAACAAATACACAAAGACATAATACCCTCACCACTATGTGGTGTAGGGTATAAAAATCATACTTTATTATTTCCAATATATGTATCGACTTAGGCATAAACTCCCATGACACTAATTTTATATTTGAAGTCGTTTATAGATGGGACAGATATTCTAAATGATTTGAATTACAATTTCCTCTTTTCATCTTGATAGAGAATAATTATTCATAATTACCTACCTGATATTTCTGACATCGTCCAAATATCACACAATCCTGCTTACAAACATAATAGTATTGGCCTTCCTCTGGATGTGGCTTCAAACCGACATAGTTACCCGTACAGCGTTTGTGCTGAAATTGGAGAAAAACACAAAGAATGACTTATAATAAAGTGTAATGAATAAAATTTGGATAAACAAGTAAAGGAAAATAGATAATGCTTGTTATGTAACTTTCATGTCACAAACAAAAGTTAAAATATATTTAAATTCGTATCGCAACTCAGAAAAAAACCTTCCGAGTAATAGTCGACTTTCTATTATTGCTTTTTTATCTGTTTACAGCTTAAGGTGGAAGAAAATATCCCACTAAATAAATTCATTAAAACACATTTATTCCGATCAAGGCGTTTTCTATACACTCGTTTACTTGTAGTGACATTTGACTATGGCCTGTTATGAAGTAGAGCTAAAAGGGAAGAAACTTATATCGGCTTCTGAAAATTTACATCGCAAAATTACCTAAATAGAGGGGGAACCCAACTTCCACATTTTTTAATATACTCGGATTAAGAATTCTTAAAATCCTAACATCTTAGGTGTATCCGGTGTTTTTAAGTGTTACTGATAACAATAGGAGGATTTTTTTGGTTTAAATTATAACCCTAAAGAGAGACAACAAAGGGGTCTTTTTGGTCCTTTTTTGAAATATTATTAAAAACTCCCTTTAAAAAATATCGCAACAAATTAAAATATTTCTAAAAATTATTTTTTATAAAATCCTACAATATATCTCATAATACTCGGAAACTCCAAATCTTACCTAAACGTCAGAAATGCATAAATATTAAGAACCGATTTTAGGGTTTAATCCGTACTGCAATATCATTCCACAGAGCATAATTTTAAAATGATCAAATTTCATTATACATAAGTCACCAAAGAAAGAAACCCCATATCAAAATAAAAAAAGCCAGTTAGGAAAGGTCAAAAGTCGGGAGAGGTCGACTAAATGATACCATCCACCTCTATGCGTATTTAGTAGAGCTCCGGTAACAAAAAATGTATTATATTGGGAATTTATGTGAAATAGATCATATCAACTATGAACCTTATTTGAATGTGTATCATGGCATTAGAATATTGAAAATTTGGGAACTATTTCAAACTCTGAATCAATTTTCAAAAAAATTGGCACATGATATGACTTCGATAAGGATTATATTAAAAAATATTTATTGGAGCAATAGGTATGCCGTAGTTTCCCCAAATAGTAAAATTCAGTTGAATATGAAAAAGTCTATCCAATTTCGACTGATATTACTTGTATGGTAAAATCGGGTGAAGATATATATCAGAGGTATATAAAAATCTGAACCGAAAATTTGGCAGATGTATTTGCAAGCTGTATACGATGTCCGGTATCATATATCATTATTGTAGAGTGCATATTATGCATGTGAGAGACTTAAACACCAAATTTGATGAAACATATTTATGGGAGCTATAGCTATATCTGAACTGATTTTCACCAAATTTAATGTACTTGCTTATAAACTGAATTCGGTCGGGTGTGTCAAAATTCAGGTCATATTCATATGGGCCATTTCGTGCACAATTAACGCGAAATAAGGGAGCCACATGAAAATCTGATCTGATTATCACCAATATCAATAGAGTTAGTTCTTGAGCCAAAAAAATATTGTTTGGAAAATTTCATTTCAATCGGGTAATAAATGCGACCTGCATTTTGTTCACAAAAATACATGGACAGACGAACTGACGGGCGGACGTACTGACATGCATAAATCGACTCAGAAAGTGATTCCATGAAGATCCTTAAAAGTAACTATGGGTCTATCTCGTTTCCTTCTCAATGTTACAAACAAATTCACAAAGACATAATACCTATACCACTACGTGGTGTAGGGTATGTATATTATAAATTTTGGTTTCTAAAACGCATTTCTAATTCGACAAATTTAGTACTTTTTGCAAATTTGCATCTTATTTTCTAATAATTTCACTGTTCAAAAGCCAATCTGGTTCATTGAAAATTCTAAGTGGATTTGAGAGTACCTGATTTGGAGATTAAACCCTTGAAAGAGTTCCAGCGTCTTAGGCCACACTTTTTTAATGTCTTTATATAGCCTTGATAAAGCCTATATTTTGAAATATATTTCAAAGCATTTAATAAATAGCTTTGAAAATTTATTGACGGCTTTGGATTGCATCATTGGTTTAAAAATATTGCCCATTTTTTGGTTTGTTCCGTATTATAGGGTAAATTCCGGTTTCAAGTATTTTTACGTTGTAAAAAATTATTTTTTTAATTATTTCGAATTTAGAGTTCCTTTTATGTAGAAAAGATAATAGCAAAAAATTATCAACATAAGTTCTCGTTTTGGTACAGCCCTTATCTAAAGATGGAACCAGGGGGTTTTCAGTTATTATGATGTGTTTGCCCATATTTTGCAATATATTTAGCCGAAAATATGTATTTTGGTTTTAGCCGGGGTAGAACACCTTCCGAAACTTTTGGGTTACTGATCTGAAAATCGAGAACTCTTAAATCCTCTAGGAATTTTCCACATCCCAGACGGGCTATTGGATCGTGAAATTTGAAGAACCTTTTGAACAAATTTGGAAAACAGTGCTAAATTTGTCGAAAACTTTTTTTATAAACCGAAATTGATGATATTTTTTATGGTACATGTTAAGTACATATATATTTCTTTTATTTAGAGACTCACATCGAAATTTGATTTAGAATATTTCTTTATTTGACACTTTCCCCAAGAAATAAGGTATTAAGGGAGATTTTGATTTAAAATAGAAACATGTAAAATTATTAGTGAGAAACATAATTTTAATTTTTGTAATATATACATTTCGAATGCAAGTTTCTTAAAAACTATTAGCTGTTATTATTCCGAGATTTTTAGCGATTTTTTGTGTAGAATATTTCTTCTTTTGACACTTTTTGCCTAAAACTAAATTTTAATGTACTTTGATGCATGAAATCGAAAAAACACAGAGGCGAAATATTTTCGTGTTTTCTTTGGCAATATTGAAGTAAATATTATATTAGAAGTTATTTTTAAAATAACTTCTGGGGAGAATATCCCAGACAAAAACAAGGGAACTGATGAGGATTGGTGGCTCTTTCCGAAACCTAGGTATTCCCTGCCTTACCCCCTGGTAAACATTACCATCGTTCTCCACTAATAAACAAATGTTGTTTTTATAAAAACAACAATAAAGGGATAAAGCCAGACCATTTTGCAACAACAAAATACTACGGTATTCCGAACAAACAAGCCACACTGTTCTAGTAAATATTTTCTTGATATATAATGGAAATATTTAATTTATTTTTCTTTGGCAACTTATAGTAAAATTCAGTGAAGAATATTGTGTCTTTTGCACAAACTCACACAAAGTACGGTTTTAACGCTAAAATGTGTTTTCAATATGTATGAATTCTTGGCGTTTATGTAAGATTTAGATAATATATAAGATTTTTGCGGTTTTGACTTACAAAAAGTCCGATGCACGTATATCTTCTATTTGATATACTTTCATTATCTGCTGTATATTCCCTGTTAAAATTGTTTGTGTTGCCCAGTCTTCTTTATATAACAAATGATATATTACACATCTTCTTATATAAATCAGTCCAACACATATATTAAATAGATGCTGTTTTTGAGTACATTTTAATTTTTCCAAAATCGCCATCCAAATAATTTTCTACAGAAAATATTTGCAACACAAGATATTTTCCATAGAATATGTTAATGGAAATTATTGTCAATCCTTTTTCATAATTAAATCCCTTAATACTTAATTTCACTCACATAATCCACAATAATTGGCACCCCACCACCGGGGAAGGGTCGTAAAATTCCACGACGTTGATCGAAATAAGTTCCAGCAGGATAATAACTTGTTGGCATGTGATATGGATAACCAATTGGCGAGGGGTAATGATAATTACGATAAGGATTATATGGCTGGGGTCTATACGGTGTATGGCCCAAATAACGGCCAAGGCTGGGAGTACAACAGCTGATTATTAAAACAGCTGACACAAGTAGGTGGTACATTTTGTTAAGGCTTTTCAAAAACTTCGGCGTTTATTCAAATTAAGTGAATTATTTTTATTCTTGAATTTATTTGTATAAAATCTCTTGTCATTAAATCTTAGTTTTTTTTTGTTCACATTTTCCACTATTTCCACTTATACAGTATCATTTCTTATTATATGTGTGTATTATATCCTTTCGTGAAAAGTTTTTTTTTATTTCATTTCTTATTCTTAAATCACTACAATGTTTTCTTTTTTCAAAAATCTTTATAATTCCGTGATTTAATTTTTTCTTTTGCTGCTGCTGTTATATCTCGTTTCGATTCGATTTCAATGTCGTTCTTAACCCACAAAGCTTTAGTTCACGTTTGAAGTGTTTCCGCGATGTGGCGGGTGTTTAAATGCACTTTGGGTCGAGATCGAAAGCGTAGCAGCTCTCTCCCAGCTCGAATTTCTCGATTCTGTTTTGAACTTTGTTTCTTGCATAACTTTTGGTTCGTTTGCATTGTGCATTTTGAGCCAGCGTTCTTATGTTTTGTGTAGAATTTCTTTAACGGAAAAGTCACGATCGCCAGCAGCAGCACCAGACGAGAAAGAATCAAAATACTAGATCTGGTTTCGTTACAGGTTTAGTTTCGAATTATTAGAAAACGGATTGTTTTTTTTTTGTAAAATTGTAAAGGGAATCTGCAATGTTTAACAGCCATTGAACCCTTTGCAGCTTGATTTGGTTTTGTTTACTTAAGCTACCACGAAGTTCAAGTTCAAGATTACTCGACCACACCAGAAAATGCGCCGAAATGATTAGCTTGCATTTTTCCAATTTTTTCGTATAAGAAAAGCTCTGCTGGTTGTTATGATGTCATATTTAGTTTATAAAATTGTTTAGCGCTTCCGATTTGTATATGGTTTTATACATCCATATTCAACTTCTAAGAAAAAAAAAACTTATTTATGATTTTCTTTTGCCAATAATAACTATGTTGAAAACAAAAGATACCAACTCTTTGACATCCTTTAACACGGCTCTAATACATTCAGGGCCTATCAGTTATGTCAACCGATTAGACCGCCGATTTTCAATGATTTTCAGGGTGAGATAAAAAAACTGCAACAAAGTCAAACGCCATAGTTTTTACATTTTTTTTTAATTTTATTGAATGAAAGCAAAAAATGTCGGGAATTTTGAACTGGTTACCTTTGGCATGAATTATGGCGTTCAAACGGCCAATGAAGCCGTCACACGCTGCTCGAATGTTGCTCTACGGTATTTTGGCCCATTCCCGGCGAAGCGCTTGCTTGAGGTGATCGACACTTTGGTATCTTTTAGTGCCAACCTTGCTTTCCAAAATACTCCAGACACAATAGTCCAACGGATTGTTATCCGGAGATTTTGGTGGCCATGGTGAGCTGGAAATGAAGCGATTAATCTCATTTTATAATTATTCTTGGGTGGCGCGTGCTGAGTGTGATGGTGCTGAGTTCTTTTGGAATGTTCAAGGTTTGCGGCCAAAATGTTTGCGTGCTCTACGGCTTTAATGCTCCCTCCAGAATATTTTCACTATAATATTCGGCATTTTTTCTGATGCCACGGTCGGAGAGCGACCATCGGCTTTTATGGCGGCCCACACCATCACTATAGCCGGCGCTTAAGCTCTGGTGGTCAACCGCTGCACATTTTCAGCTGACCTCTTTGGTAAGTAAACACGATCATTTTTGGTGTTTACAAACTGCTGTTTTCTCATCGGAGAAAACCAAATTCGGCAGTTCACCTCTTTCATCCAAGCGAAGCAACTCTTTAGCTCTTTTGAGTCTATCTTCTTTCTGTTGCGGTGTAAGATCTTGCACTTTTTGAAATTTCAATGGCTTTACCCCGAGCTCATTTGTCAATATTTGCCGAATGGAATATTGCGATATGTTCAGCTCACGAGCTATTTTTCGGCCACTGCGACGCGGGTTTCGATCAAGTCGCTTCTTTACTTTTCAAATCATTTCTGCTAATGTTGCTGTTTTCTTCCGTCCACTTCCTTGACGTCGGGCTACGCTACCAGTATCACGGTAACGGGCGATGGTACGAGACACAAAAGATTTACTCACAGTCAAAACGAATTAAGATAGGAAGCTGAAATTTTGCACAGATCTGTCTTTTGTCTGCAGACAGGTCAAGTTCGAAGATGGGCTATATCGGTCCACGATATCGTATAGCCCCCCATATAACGGTTTTCATTTGAGCGGTATTTTCCGACGGATTTTTTTTGAAATTTTTCAAGACTCTTCCAAATGGTGGAAGAAATTCGACCCGGCCGACCTTAACTGCTTTTTTACTTGTTTTGTAATAATTACGGGAAAATTTAAATTTAACCTTCAATGAGTCAGAAGGGGTCTTTTTTGTACTTTTTGAAAATATGCTTAAACACTCCATTCAAACGGGATCGTTGCAAGTTCAAAAGTTCGACAACAACATTTATCACAGACACCAACAGTGACATCTATATAAAATTTCAGGACTTCAGACCTATCCCTTTATCCAACACCAAGTGTAGTAAAATAAAGGACGCATTTCCAAACCACCGTCAAATTTTAAACGTATATACCATCAGTAATCTAAATAAAGGATTTCACAAATTTATTTCTGTCAGTTCACCCAATCCTAAAAGTAGTACCATTCCGTAATTTTCGTACAATTATGGTATACATTTCCGAAACCACCTCCATATTTTAACCACAGACACCAACAGTGATATCTATATCAAATTTCAGGATTTCATCTTTATTCCTTCACCCTATACCAAATGTAGTAATCTTCATACAATTATAGTGTATATTTTTCCAAAATTTCAGATACCAACAGAGACCTCAATATCAAACTTCGGGATTGCATCTCTATTCCTTCAGTCGATACCAAATTTAGTATCATTTAGTACTTTTCGTACTATTTACAAACCAACGCCAAATCACAAACACAGATACCATCAGAAATCTAAATATAAAATTTTACAACTTTACCTCAATTTATTCACCCATTACCATGTATCTATCATTCAGCACTTTTCGCTCAATTATAGTACACATTTCCGAAACCATCTCCATATGTCCAGGCTATACACGAGGAGCGAGGCTAGTACTAAATTTCAAATTTTCCAATAAAAAACTGTACCAAATATATTACTATTTAGTACTTTCCTTGCACTTACTTCTAGTATACATTTCCGAAACCACCTCTTTATCACAAACCTATGACCAACAGCGACCCCAATATAAAATTTCAATACTCCAGGTTCATCCGTGCATCCTAAACCAAAGTGTTCTAAATTAAGTACAATTTGGTACACTTCATACACTTAGGACACATTTTCACAACCACCTTCATGTATCAAACTGACTTTCCAACCTTGATTCTCATACCAAATTTCAAGTTTTTAGCTCTATCTGTTCGCATTATACCAAATGACACTTTTCGTAACCGTAAAGCTTCTAACTCCGAATTTTCTCTATCAGCGAGTCTCATTCCAAATGTCAGAATTTTAATTTATTCAATTTGCCAAATACAACGTTTTCAATATTAAGTACTTTTCGTATCCTTTTAGTATGAATTTCCAAAAATCTAACCTTATCGCAGGCCTACTCACCAAGACTGACCCCTCGTGCACAATGTCAAGATTCCAGCTTCAGCTGTTTCGCCTGGGCGTTGATTATCATTCAGTCAGTTTTTATTCCATATAACGGTACCTCCCGATATTCGGTATTTTTATGATTTTTGCAATATTTTTTCAAGGATTTGTCTAAAAAAGAATATTTGTAGGCAATAATGGGTTCTAGCTCAGGTAGCGAAACTTTGTATGTATAGGTCCACGTTTTTGTATAGCCCCCATATGACAGTACCTTTCAATATTCGGTTTTTGCCAATTTTTTTTACTGATTTTCTAAAAATTTGAATTTGTGGGTCATAATGTGTTCTAGCTCGCGTGGAGGAACGAAGTATGTATAGGTTCCACATAATTTTACCTTCGGCTATTCATTATTTTGATGATTTTATCACTTTTTTCACAGATTCATCTAATAATTGGTATTTTTAGTTCATAATGGGTTCTAGCTCCGGCGGCAGAACATTGAATGCTTTCCTATAGCGCACATAAAACAATACCCACAGATATTCGGTATTTTGTAACATTTACCCACGAAATTGTTTCGAATTTGTTATTTTAGAAGATTTGGTAGATAACAATCCTTGAAATAAAAAAATTTCTACAGAGGTTACCGTTTTGGTATGGCCCCCATACAACGGCCTGACCCACTTTATGTTTTTTTTGGAAAGTCTAACAGCATTTTCCAAACGTTCTTACTGGTATTTGTGGTTGAAATTGGAACACGTTTGAATTCAGACTCTTTTATATAAAAATGTTTTCTTTACCCAGTGGTGGATGGTATTAAAATTTCGGCCTCGGTCGAATTTGATGATTTTTACTTATTTTTGTTCAGTTTTACTTTTATATGATGTAATTATAAATCACTTTAAGGATGTCTATCCCACTTGCCCGTCCGTGTGTTAAAATCTACATGGAACATTAAGGACGGGCTATATTGATATTGTAAATAGCCTTTATTGGCTCACGTTTTGGTAATACTTCCATGTAACGATGTTTTCTGATTTTCCGTAGTTTGAAGTTTTAACCCACAATTTCTAACCAAACCAGCTGAATTTTAGGGTTCTGTTCAAATTTTCCAATTTTTCGAAGTATCTATTATTTGATATTTTAGTAACGGAAAATTTTTCCAGTTCAGGTCAATATTTTAGAATATTCGAGTTCCAATTTAAACTGAAATTGCCAAGGAAATCCACTTAGAATTTTATGCTGATAAGGAATAAATATGCTTTGTATACTCGCATTCATGGATAGGACATTCTTCGCTATTTGAATTAAGAGCAGGATATTAGTTACTGATAGATGATATTCATTAAAATTGAACGTAAAAATAAATTTCTCCTCTCATTGTAGTGAAAATGTGAACAATTCCACATATTATCATTTAATATATTTATTAAATATATTTTACTGCAGTAGATTTAACTTTTTTAATAATTGTACTATTCATCGTACGTGTGTATTCGAACATAACTCCCTCATGAATATAGTAAAATACTTTTTGCGTTCCACGATCGAAAAGAGAGACGTTTTTTTTAATTGTGCATGTTTAGTTTTTTCCTCGTGAATATGTCTACGAACTTAAGCAGATGTCATCTCTATGACCTTGAAGATATATAAATGTCAGTCTTTTTTTCCTCGATCAACTTCAACAATTTTCCAAATTTGAATTGAATTTCTTAATCATATCGAGTGACAACTTGAAAATATGTGTTGCCAAATATTATCGCAACACCACGCGTCTTTATGTGGGGCTCATTCTTTTTTACTTCTTCTCTTCTTTTTTTGTTGTTTCGTATTTTATTTTGTGTCGTATTCTGATTTTTCAACATTTAGCGGAAGATAAACATACCGGTGTAGATTTTTTATTTCCGGATACTTCCGGAAAATAATATGAACAAAAAAGATGGGAAACTGAATTTTAAGCGTACAGACGAAAGTATGTGCAAACGTATGACGTATTTATGTGTGTAAGTAGATCTTAAGAAATACCAGACTGAAATTTGGTGACTGAATATTATCTCATTTGAGATAATAGTTTGGCCTCAATATGAAAAGTTAGCAACTGTTGCTGTGTGGAGTAGGGAGTTGTGAAAACTTTTAAAGTTATTGTTTTTGTCTGTCGACACTGGCAATTTTCGTTTTTCTTCTAATTTTCGGCTTTATGTTTTTTTGTTACATAACTACATTTAAAACCAGAAAAGTCAATAGTTGGGCGGGTCCGACTATATGATACCTCACACCACTATATATATTTAGTAGAGCTCCCGTAAAAAAGGTTATCGTGGGAATTCATGTTAAGTTGATCATACCAACTATGAACCTTATTAAAATGCGTATCAGTTTCATAGGGAACTAATATGCGGGAGGTATATCCAATTCTGAATTAGTCTTCACCAAATTTGACGGAGACACTCATACCTCTCATACAAGATAACATTGCTATAGAGTGCATGATATCACTTTCAGAAGGATTATATTAGAAACATATATTTAAGCTGAGTTCCGCCAAGTGGAAAAATTCGGTTGAATGTGAAAAAAGCATTCCAATTTGGGCTGATATTACATATTTAGGGCACAATAATCGTCATGGAAGCTATATCCAAAGGTATTTCTGAAGCTATATCCAAAGGTATTTCTGAGCTGTATCCGATATCTGATATTGTTGTGAAGTGTTTATTACGAATGTAAGGGACTTAAACACCAAATCGGATGAAACATATATATAAGAGCTATAACTAATTTTTAACCGATTTTTACCAACTTTGAAATATTTGCATTTAGGCTAAATTCTGTCGTATGTGCCAAGATTCTTTTGATTTGGACTGATATTAACCATCTGGTGCACAATAAACGTAAAATTGGGAGCTATATCCAAATCTGAACCCATTATGGTAAAATTTGGCTGAGGTATTTCTGGGCTGTATCAGATATCTGGTACCAAATATCATTCTTGTGGAGTGCTTATTACAAATTTCGCCATGTTACAAACAAATGCACAAAGACATTCTTGATCCAAGGTGTCAGATAAGGCTTGTTTTGTGGAAATTCGTACCAGAAGAGTACGAAAAGTATTAAATGGCAAACGTTAAAAAAACGGCTAGAAGTCTTACATTTTGAATGAGGGTCACTGGTGGAGTGTATGATGGAGTTTTCGCATTATAAGTATACGAAAAGTACAACATTGTGCCACATTTGGTATTATATGAGCGGATAGAGCTAAAAACTTGAAATGTAATGGTTCTGGAAATGCGTGCCAAGTGTTCAAACTGTACTAAATGGTACTAAATTTGGAACACTTTGAAATTTTGAAATGTTGTATTGGGGACCCTGTTGGTTGTTGGTTTGTGATACAGAGGTAGTTTTAAAAATGTGTGCTACAAAGGCACGAAAAGTACTAAATAGTACTATATTTGGAACAATTTCGTATTCGGTAAACAAATAATGCCTGTAATCTAAAATTTGATATTAGGGACGCTATTTATGTATAGCCTGGACATATTAAGGTGGTTTCGGAAATATGTACTAGTTTTGTTCGAAAAGTACTAAATGTTACTAAATTTGATATTGGGTGATGGGTATAAATTGAATCCTTAAATTTGATACTACGGTCTCTGTCGGTATTTGGAATTTAGATAAGGATATGGTTTTGGAAATGTGTACAATAACTGTGCAAAAATAACTAAATAGTACTGAAATCCTGAAAGTTGATATAAATGTCATTGTTAACCACAGACACGTTAAGATATGGAGGTGGCCTTGGAAATATGTACTATAATTGTTTGAAAAGAACCATGAAGTATTAAATTTCGTATTGAGTGAAGGGATAGAGGTGGAATTCCGAAATTTGATATTGAGGTCTATGTTGGTATTTGGAATTGATATAAGGAGGTGTTTTTGGAAAATGATTACTATAATTGTAATTAAATTAACGAAAAGTACAAATTGCTACTAAATTGAGTGTTGGGAAAGGGCTGGAATAGCGAAATTTGATATAAATGACACTGTTGGCGTCTGTGGTTAAGATGTGGAGGTGGTTTTGTAAGTATGTACCATTATACTTCGAAAAGTACTAAGTGGTACTAAATTTAAATTAGGTATTTGGTAAAGGAATTGGAATTCCGAAATTTGGTACTGAGATCTCTGTTGGTTTCTGGGATTGAGATTGTTGGCGTCGTTCTTGGAACGGAGTACTATAATTGTACGAAAAGTACTAAATAGTTTTAAATTTGATATTGGATAAATGGATAGGGCTCTCTGTTAGTATCTGGAGTTGAGTTAGGAGTTAGTTATGTGCTATAATTGTAGGAAATGTTTTGTTTTGCAAATGAGTAATAAAATTATTCGAAAAGTACTAAATGTTAATAAATTTGGTATTAGAGCTGGAATCCCGAAATTTTATGTTGAGGCATTGGGGGAAGAGATAGAGCTGGAATCCTAAAATTTGATATAGATGTCACTGTTGGTGTCTCTGATTAAGATGTGGAGATTGTTTTGAAAATTCTTACGACATTTGTTTGAAAAGTACTAAATGGTACTAAATTGGAAATTGGATGAAGGGATAAAACATAATATGAATGTGACTGTTGGTTTCTAGGGTTTGGGACGTTGAAATAGTTTTAGAGAGTAAAATTGGATGTGTGTCCATTGTGCAATGGTTTTACCAATATCCTCCTCGGTGAATTTCAAAAAAAATATTTTGAAGATTTTTTGTGTAAAACGTAAACAATTTCCTAAAATTTCCAAAAATGTTGTCAAACTAAACAAACTGTACAATTTGAGTTCAAACAAGTAAAAAAGCACCTTTTGGAACGAATTAGGACGTTTTCAAAAAAAAAAAAAAAAAAAATATTAATAATAATAAAATAAAATAAAATCTATTTAAAAATTCTGTTAAAATCTTCAAAATACCTAATATCGGAATGTGCCTATATATGGGGGATATACGATATTGTTGACCTATATAGACAAATCTACGTCTAGGGGTAAAGTACTCACAAAGAAGTCCTTGTGTAGAATTTCAGAGAATTCCGTTTAAGAATGTTAGTCACATTCTGTTAGTCAAATCATCAAAATAACGAATATGGGGGGGGGGGGGGGGGGGGGGGTGACACTTATATGGGGGATATACGATATCGTGGACCTATATAGAGAATTCTCTATCAGGGGGTGAAGTGTTCACAAAGAACCCCTTGTGTAGAATTTCAGACAATTCCGTTGAAAAATGTGGCTAAAATCATCAAAATACCGGATATCGAGGGTACCGTTATATGGGGACTATACGAAATCGTGGACCGATATAGCCCATCTTCGATCTTGACCTGCCTACAGACAAAAGAGAGATCTGTGCAAAATTTTATTTTTCTATCTTAATTCGTTTTGACTGTAACGTGATTACAACAGACGGAAAGACGGACGGACAGGGTCAAATCGTCTTAGACTTTTACGCTGATCAAGAATATATATACTTTGTTGGGTCTAAAATGATTATTTCGATGAGTTACAAACGGAATGCCGAACTTAATATACCCTCCATACTATGTATGGTTGTGATACACAAATGTTGGAACGAATCTAAAATCTTATGGTGGTCTTTTCGCTGACGAAATAGCGGGAGTTTGCTAGTATACCTAGATGCATGTTTCCAATAAAAACAATGTTGCTTATGTATATAAAATTCTATTTTCATATATATTTTTTGTTTATATTTATTTCGGAAATTGTTAGTGTGTCCATTGTTAAACTTAAACTTATGTTTCTAAATTATTTAATTAATAAACTGATTTTAATTATTACAATTTGCTCTTGTGTATTGCAGCTTCTATTTGGTATGTATTGTTTATTTTCGATTATTAGTTTTATATATAGAAAATACGTTATTTTTTGGTCTTTCTATGCTTTTTTGTGATTTTAATTACAAAAAATTATTTTGCATTTTTTTTTGGTGTTTATAATCACAGATTTAAACTGTATGAGCTTTTATTTTTTTTTAATTTCTGCTTACCAAATAATATTGCTAAAGGAATGAACACGAAATGCATAAAGAAATTAGTTATATAAAATTTGCAAATTAAAGGCAGTTACAAAAAAATAAATTCTATTGAGTTTGAGACATTTTATTATTATTATCATTATTATTTTGTTGAATTATTTATGTATAATATTTTCATTATTATCATTATTTTGGTTTGGGTTCATCATATTAAAAAAAAGAGTAAAAAATTAAAAAAGTCCATGGGTTTTCGAAGAAATGCACAAATCGGAGAATTACATTTAAGCTTGATGATGTTGTTCGGTGTGATTGTTGTCGCCTCCTTCGCCACCGTCCACATTGAGACTGCGCAGGGATCTGATATTAAAAATTAAATATAAATAAGATTATTAATAATGTTGTTTAAAATTAAAAAAAAATATGTATTACTGGAAGTGCATTTTATGGTTATTTCTTTCGCAAAGATTTTAATAGTTACAGAACTCATAGGAAATCTAGGTAAACTTTTCGTATATACAATTTGTTAATATTATTAGATTATTATTTTGATATTAATAGTTTGAAGAAGATTGTTATAATCATGGCTCAAAAAGAAAGGTTGCTCAACTTAGAAGAAACATAGAAAATGCAACTCTGTACCGAAGTCTCATAGTGTCAAATATACTTTTAAACATTCAACAATTGCTTTTGTTTATTTTACTTTTTTTCACAAAATTACTATATTGGGGAAACCCCACAAAAAGCGGAAAATATGCATTTTTGTTGCATCTAAATTTGGAAAAAAATCAAATTCATATAATGTCGCTAATATCATAAAAATACAGAACAAAGGGAGAGCCCGTTATAAAAGGGCTACACGAAGACCTGAACCAGCATAGACAATTTTCTGTCACAGACTGTAGTACCCATTTTCAACATTCATTACGAAATTTGAAACAATTCCGGTGAATAATGTCGCTAAAATCATCAAAATACTGAACATAGGGAGGTACTGTTATATGGGGCTGTACCTAAACTTTGACCTATGGATCCCTTTTTTCAATACCAAAAGTCCGGCAGACCAAAACACGTATTTGAGTAAAATTTTATCAACCTACTTCCATTCGTTCGAAAGCTAGAGTTATTTCCACAGACGGACACACAGACAGACAGACGGACGGATGTCGCAAAATCGATATAGAATTTTATCCTGATCAAGAATATATATAGGTTGTGGGGTCTAAAATGCATATTTCGTGATGGTACACGGAACGGAATGACAAACTTAATATATCCTCCATATTATGATGGGGGGTATAAACATTAGGGAATGTTTTCGGGTTTTTTTTGGGAACATGGATCCAAATATTGGAATATTGGACTAACTTGAAAAGGTGAAAAGTATTTTGGTATTTTACGCCATCCCTCTAAAATTATTATTTGTTGGAGATTTTTGGTTAAACTCACAAAAAGTACGATTTTTCCTGTCGTTTATGTACAATTTAGACTCTTGAAGTCTTCTTCATTGCTACGATCCCGTTGAAAGGAAATTTTTGACCAAAATATTCCCTTTAGTGGTATTATATCTTTGAGAAGGAAAGATCTTCATAGAATCACTTTCAGAGTCGATTTATGCATGTCCGTCCGTCCGTCTGTCCATGTATTTTTGTAAACAAAGTACAGGTCGCATTTATTACCCGATCCAGATGAAATTTTGCACAAATCATTTGTTTGGCCCAAGGACGAACCCTATTGAAATTGGAGATAATCGGTCAAAATTTAGATATAGCTCCCATATATATCTTCGTCCGATTTGCCTTTTATTGTGCACCAAACGTGTAATATCAGCCCGTATTGTATGGAATTTTGCATATGCACCCAAAGGCCTGAAAATATGTATGCCAAATTTGATCGAAATCGGTTCAGATATAGCTATAGCTCCCATATATATTGTTCATCCGATTTGTTATTTTTGTCCACCGCCGTCGTAATATGCACTATGCAACAACAAATATTTGGGGAAATATATCAAATACAGTTCAGAAATACATTTGCTAAATTTTATCGAGATCGGTTCAGATTTGGATATAGCTCCCATATATAACTTCGTCCGATTTACCTTTGATTGTGCACCAAACATCTAATATTTGCCCAAATGGGATGAAATTTAGCACTTACGACCGAATTGAGTCTAGAAGTTAGTATGTCAAATTCGGTTCGAATATAGCTATAGCTCCCATATATACTGTTCATCCGATTTGTTATATTTGTTACCCACAGCAGTAATATGCACTCCGTAACAACGATATTCAGGGAAATATATCAAACACAGCTCAGAAATATCTTTGCCAAATTTTGTCGAGATCGGTTCAGATTTGGATATAGCTCCCATATAAATCTTTATCCGATTTCAAATTAATTGTGCACCAAATGGGCAATACAATTCCGAATTTAAAAGATACAAATGCTTTGGCATATTTAGTTCTTTGAACTTTAAATTATAATTATAATCATAGCGTGTATGATTGAATTCTCCCATACAAACTTTTAATTGTTATGTGGAGCTCTACTTAATTAGCAAAGTGGTGTAGGGTATCATAAAGTCGGCCCCGCCCGACTTTAAGACTTTCTTTACTTTCTTTACTTTTCTTAAATGTGTACAACTATCTCATATAAAGGGGAGGAAGTAGTCGATGTAAAAAATAGGTTTTACAAACATTTAGATTTTAACTAATATCGATTGCCTGATAACAATTACAATTTACTTTGTACCTTTAGAACTGAACAAGTTTTTATATTTAAGAAGACTTGAAGAAGTTTCTATTAATATAATGTCTGTGGGGAAGCCATCTTGAGGGCTCTCATTGAAGACCTGCAAAATGTCTTTCATTCGCAGAAGACTCGTAAAGAGTATTTTAGTGTGTCAAAGGTATTTAATCCATATTAGACAAGTTTAAGATAGTATATCCACAGGAGACCTGTAAAATCCATATGGGATCTGCTGAGGGTGTTTTATCGATAGGATACCTATTGAGTTTCATCTATGCCAAAGAGACCTGTTAAAGGTCTTCTATCCATTGGAGCCTTGTTAAGAGATCCTTAGGAGGCTGTTTATAAATTAATTGTTAAGAATTGTTCATCTATGTTAGACCTATAAGATGTCCTCTATAAATAGATTGTCACTTGAAGGCCTTATATTAATAGATCTGTTAAATGTCTTATATCGATATTAAATGTCTTCTACCATTAGGAGACCTCTTGGAGATTTTCTATCCGTGGGAGACATATTAAAAATCTTTAATCCATAGAACAACTATTGAATGTTTTATAGCCCTAAGACATGTCATACATAGGAATTTAAGTATTACATTATCTTTTCATATGTGACTCTCTTCAATTTCGGTATTTTTTTAATTATAAATTTTCATCGAAAACACATATATATATTTATATGTTCACACTTTCAGCTTTCTTTCTAATTTGATAAGAATGCAGTCACTGTTTTTTTTTTTTGGGATTCTTCAAATCGTAATATGAGAAGTTCATTAAAAAGTAAAACTCGTCTCATCACTCTCTCTTGGTTAACACAATTTTGAGTCATGAATGCGGAAATTTATTTCACCGAGCTTCAATGCAGATTTGCAACAACAATAATATCAGGTGCTTAAAATTGTGCTGAGCTTCTTTTCTGATACCAGTGGCTGGTAAACGCTCGGCAGATTGACTTCGTAGAAAAACAAATGAAGATGAGCGGGAACTCTTCTCTTTTTTGTTTGCAAATATCATAATTTATAATGTATAGTTACAGCTTCTGAATGAGTTTATCAATGCTGTTCTCTGTTTTTTCGTTTGGAGATTTTTATTCTTCTATAATTTTTTTGCAATTCATAATGTATTTCAAATGAATTACATTCATTAGACAACTATTTTTGGAAATATTAGAAACATCTTATCACGATTTGGGTCACGTCTGCCAGCAACTTGACGAAATGCTGTTAATCAATTTTCTTGTAAATTTTTTTTAAATAATGTCTTCATATACAAAATTAATTTTTATCTTAGTTTGAGTCTAGTTTTGGGAATTATGATTTTTTGTTGCCAATTTCAGCAAAAAAACAACATCACGAATTATTTCATATCAATTGATAGCTGAGTAAGGTATTAACGAGCTATGGGGTTTCCCATGTTTTTTGTGACGTATTTTGTTTAATAAAAAAAAGTGTTCACAAAGAGCAGTGGCATATCAGATTTCAATTTTTTGTGATTTGTGATATTTGCCACCGGAGCATTGTAACCATACTCCACATAACAACGAACTACTATAGAGAGTCACCAATTTATTTCTTGTGTAAAGAAGAGATATAGATTATAGTTGATCAAAATTTTTTAAATCAAATATCTATATCCAGTATAATAAGGTCTGATTGATAACGCTGTGCAGAAAAAAATATTACAGGGAAATCTAGAAGATTATGAAAGTAGTGGAAGACATTTGTATCGGCGTTTTGAAAGTTTACATCGCAAAGTAACCTAAATACAGGAAGCCAGTCTCCCCTTTTCCAATTTTTTTTTTAAAAATTTCGCATTGAGATTACTTAGAATCCGTTGATTTTATGCATATAGTGCCTTCGGCAATATTGCAGAACACGAGGATTATTTTGGTAGACATTTTTAACCCTCAAGAAAAAATATGGTTAAAAACTCCCTTTAAGCGGAATTTTAGCAAATCAAAATATTTATAAAATAAATTTGGAAAAATTTCGACATCTTACATAAACACCAGAAATTCACATATATTTACAAGTAAATAAAAGTCGGGCGGGGCCGAAAATATCATACCCTACACCACTATGCATATTTAGTAGAGCTCCCGTAACAAGAAAAGTTTATATTGGGAATTTATGTGAAGTAGATCATACCAACTATGAAACATATTTATGGCATTAGAGTACTAAATACAGGGTGAGATGAAAAAACTGCAACCAACTTCAGACTGCTTTCATTTCAAAGCCACTCGTCCGACAGCTATTAAAATTATTCCAGTGAAAGCTCATTATATTGTTTACAAGCGTACAAAAGCACTTTGGTGAGAATTTTCCAGAAAAAACTTATTCGTGATGGAATTCATGCGTGATTTCTTTATATTTGACTGGAGAACCACAAGTGGCTATCGTTAGAGCCCTCTAGCATAGCTCGACGTCAAGGAAGTAGACGGAAGAAAACAGCAACATCAGCAGAAATGGTTCGCAAAGTAAAGAAGCGACTTGATCGAAACCCGCGCCGCAGTGGCCGAAAAATGGCTCGTGAGCTGAACATATCGCAATATTCCATTCGGCAAATATTGAAAAATGACAGTGCAAGAACTAACACCGCATCAGAAAGAAAATAGACTCAAAAGAGCTAAAGCGTTGCTTCGTTTGTCCGAAAGTGGTGAACTGCCGAATTTGGTTTTCTCCGATGAGAAAACATTCGTTGTCCCGTTGTCGGTTTGTAAACAAACAACATAATCGTGTTTACTTGCCAAAGAGGTCAGCTGAAAATGTGCACCTTCGGTTGGTGACCAGAACTCAAGCGCCGGCCATGGTGATGGTGTGGGCCACCATAAAAGCCGATGGTCGCACTCCGCTCGTATTCATCGACCGTGGCATCAGAAAAAATGCCGAATATTATCGCGAAAATATTCTGGAGGGTGTATTAAAGCCTTGGGCACGTACATATTTTGGCCGCAGACAGTGGACATTCCAACAGGACTAAGCACCATCGCACTCAGCACGCGCCACCCAAGAATGGTTACAAAATGAGATTTCCAGCGCACAATGGCCACCAAAATCTCCGGATACCAATCTGTTGAACTATTGTGTCTGGAGTATTTTGGAAAGCAAGGTTGGCACAACAAAATACCAAGGTGTCGATCACCTTAAGCAAGCGCTTCGCTGGGAATGGGCCAAAATATCGCAGAGCAACATTCGGGCAGCGTGTGACGGTTTCATTGGCCATTTGAAGGCCATAATTCGTGCCAAAGGTGACCAATTCGAACAGATATAAACTTATTCTAAAATTTGATGCTATTTCCGAATTTTTTTGCTTTCATTCAATAAAATAAAAAAAAAAAAACAAGTAAAAAAACATTAAGTTCTGCCGGGCCAAACTTTTAATACCCTCCACCTTAGGGTAAAGGAAACATGAGAAGAAATGTGGCAAAAACCATTAAAATGCCGAATATCGGGAGGTACCGTTATATGTGGGCTCTACCTAATCGTGGACCTACACATGCAAGGTTCCGCCAACGGAGCTAGAACCCATTATGACCTACAAATACCAATTTTCAGACAAATACGTGAAAAAAAGGGGCAAAAATCATCAAATTACCGAATATCGGGAGGTACCGTTATATGGGGGCTATACCAAAACGTGGACCTATAATTACAATGACTCGCCACACGAACTGGGACCCATTATGATCTACAACTACCAAATTTTCAGTGAAATTCGTGAAAAAATCAGTAAAAATTAATAAAATACCGAATATTGGGAGCTACCGTTATATGGGGACTATACCAAAACGTGGACCTATACATACAATGTTTCGCCACACGAACTAGGACCCATTATGACTCACAAATACCAATTTTTACACAAATCAGTGAAAAAATGTTGCAAAAACCATCAAAATACCGAATATCGGGAGGTACCGTTATATGGGGGCTATACCAAATCATGGACCCATACATGCAATGTTTCGCCACCGGAGCTGGAACTCATTATGACCAACAAATACCAATTTTTAGACAAATCCGTTAAAAACTGTGGCAAAAATAATCAAAATATCAAATATCGGGAGGTACCATTATATGAAGGCTATACCAAAACGTGGACCTATACATGCTATGTTTTGCCACACATACAGGGACCCGTTATGACCTACAAATACAAATTTTCAGACAAATCCGTTAAATAATGTGGCATAAATCATCAAAATACCGAATATCGGGAGGTACCGTTATATGGGGACTATACGAGAACGTGGACCGATATATCTTATTTTCAATACCAACCATCCTAGACACAATACCAATTGCTCTGCTAAATTTTGGCGCTCTACGTCAAATAATGTGGGCTGTATCGTGTTTTCAACAGACAGACAGACGGACAGACAGACAGACGGACAGACAGACGGACATCGTTAAATCGACTTAGAATTTTATGCTGATTATGAATATATATACTTTATGGGGTCTACGACGAATATTTAAGGATGTTACAAACGGAATGACAAAGTTAATATACCCTCCTTTCCAAGGTGGAGGGTATAAAAATGTAAAAGTTATGGTTTCATTGGCCATTTGAAGGCCATAATTCGTGCCAAAGGTGACCAATTCGAACAGATATAAACTTATTCCAAAATTTGATGCTATTTCCGAAATTTTTTGCTTTCATTTAATAAAATTAAAAAAAAAAATGTAAAAGTTATGGCTTTTGACTTTGTTGCGGTTTTTTTTATCTCACCCTGTGTATCTGAACCAATTTTCACCAAATTTGAAGTTCTTATTCCTAGGATGAATTTAGTCATTTGGGCTGATATTAGCTATTTGGTGCACAATGAATCTGATATAGGTAAACATATATATGGGAGTTATATCCTGATCTGAAGCGATCTCATTAAAATTTAACAGGTATTTTTAATCTCTATAAATTATCTGGTACCAAATATCATTCTTGTGGAGTGCATTGTACGCATGTGATGAACTTAAACACAAATCGGATAAAACATATATATGGGAGCTATAGCATTATCTGAAATGATTTTCACCAAATTTGATATTCTTGCTTCTGAACTGAATTTGGTCGGAAGTGCCAAAATTCATGTCATTTTGACCTATATTGGTCATTTGGTGCATAATTAACCCGAAATCGGTTGAAGATATATCTAAATTTGAAACTATCTTGATAGCAGTTTAGACACTTAGTTTTGAGCTGTATCTGATATCTGGTACCAAAGATCATTGTATAGTTACAGCTTCTGAGTGTGGAGTGCAAATTACGCATGTTTAGGGCAGCTACAGCTATATCTGAACCGATTTCCAACAAAAAATTGAAGTACTTGCTTTTGGGCTGAATTTCGTCGGATGTGCCAAAATTGAGTTCATTTGGGCTTATATTAGCCATTTGGTACACAATAAACCTGAAATCTAATAAAGATATATATGGGAGCTATATCCAAATCTGAACTAAATCTGATATCCATAAAGTTTAACAGAGGTATTTCTGGGATGTATCTGATATCTGGCACCAATGATCATTGTTGGGGAGTGCATACTACGCATGTGAGGATGAAACATATATATGGGAGCTATATCTATATCTGAACCGATTTTCACCAAACTGGTTGTTCTTGCTTCACATTTGATGCACAAAGACATAATACCTTATGTAGTGTATAAAAACATATTCATATATAAGTCACCAAGGAAAAAAATCTATATTTATATTATATTTGTAGAAAATATTCGTATAAATGTTGCTTGGAAAAACATTTAGAAAATTTAGAAAAACCAGTAAAGAAAGTCCTAAAGTCGGGCGGGCCGATTTTATGACACCCTACACCACTTTGCTAATTTAGTTGAGCTCCACATAACAATTAAAAGTTTTTATGGGAGAATTCAATCATACACCCTATGATTATAATTATAATTTAAAATTCAAAGAACTAAATATGCCGAAGCATTTGTATCTTTTAAATTCGGACTTGTATTGCCCATTTGGTGCAAAATTAATTTGAAATCAGATAAAGATATATATGGGAGCTATATCCAAATCTGAACCGATCTCGATAAAATTTAGCAAAGATATTTCTGAGCTGCATTTGATATATTTCCCCAAATATTGTTGTTACAGAGTGCATATTACGGCTGCGGAGGACAAAAATAACAAATCGGATGAACAATATATATGGGAGCTATAGCTATATCTGAACCGATTTCCATCAAATTTGGCATGCTAATTTGGTTGCATGCGCAAAATTCCATACTATTCGGGCTGATATTACACGTTTGGTGCACAATAAAAGGCAAATCGGACGAAGACATATATGGGAGCTATATCTAAATTTTTACCGATTATCTCCAATTTCAATAGAGTTCGTCCTTGGGCCAAACAAATGTTGTTTGGAAAATTTCATCTCAATCGGATAATAAATGCGACCTGCATTTTGTTCACAAGAATACATGGACAGACAGACGGACGGACAGACGGACTGACATGCATAAATCAACTCAGAAAGTGATTCTATGCAGATCATCAAAAGGAACTATGGGTCTATCTCGTTTCCTTTTGCCTGTTACAAACAAATGCACAAAGACATAATACCCTGACCACCTTGTGGTGTAGGGTATACAAATATTGTACAGTAATTAATTGATTAATTATCGGAAACGATAATTAAATAAATACTTGAAGTCAACCCTTGGCAATGCGCCGCTTCTCTTGGTATATTATTTTCGAAACGGCAATTATATGCATCTCGGTAACGTTAATAAGTTCGACCATTTCAGCTCACTTGTAAATTGCAAATGGTATCAAAGCATCTTTAAGAAATTTCTTAAGCTGTCGATGAATAACTGCGTTGTTCAACATTGACTTCAAGATGCGACATCATCATCACGCTGAAGAAAACAGCAAACCATTCGCTTAAGATTTCCGCATTTTGTTGTTACTTATGCATAACTGCTTATCAAGATTTTTAACACGTTCTATGTGATGCCATCGAAAAGTTGGGAAAATCATTTTTTTCTGAATTTTTAGTGAGAAACTCGTCGATGCTGTTCCTCTAATCTTTAAATTTTATTTTTTCAATATTCAAATTGTACTGATTGTAGATAACTCGGTCAGACTTAAATTCTTTTTTTTTTATATCAAAATGCAAAATATTTATCGGGGCAATGTAGTAGCATCTAGCCAAAGAGATGGCGGTTTGAAATCAATTGGCCCACTGACACACATCTACGATTGATAGCAACTAATAATCGAAGTTCATGTGAGGCGTTGGAAAACACCACGACTACCAACGATTCATTACGAAGTTGAAGGTAGTCTTGAGATTCGAAAAGATACCTACCACAAAATATGTTTTACTTTCAGCGCTTGGTGTCGAAAAAAAGTTTCAGTGTCGGAAAAAAAGATATGCCAAATGTTAATCATTTGTTTGGGTAGGTACTGGAAGGTGTGGGCCGATGTTGGCCATTTTCACACCCGATCTAACTCTGTTATAAGGATTTTTAAATGATAATCCTTTCTCTTCCTATGAAGTAAATTATATTCTTTGAAATTTTAATTTATGAAATTATTTTTATCGCAAAGTAAAGCAAAAATTTTCGAACTAAGATTCCTTGGGATAAGTTGATTTTGGGTATATATAGGGTGAGATGAAAAAACTGCATTCAACTTCAGACTGCTGTCATTTCTAAGCCACTCGTCCGACAGCTGGTGAATTTATTCCAGTGACAGCTCATTATATTGTTTACAAACAGAAAAAAAGTTATTCGCAATGAAATTCAAGCGTGATAGTGTGATTTCTTTATATTTGGCTGGAAAACCATCAGTGGCTATCCTTAGAGCACTCTAGCATTTAAATGTGGATAAATCTTTTGTGTCTCGTACCATCGCCCATTACTGTGCGCGGTCAAGGAAGTGGACGGAGGAAAACAGCTACATCAGCAGAAATACTGCGAAAAGTAAAGAAGCGACTTGATCGAAACCCGCGTCGCAGTGGCCGAAAAATGGTTCGTGAGCTGAACACATCGCAATATTCCAATCGGCAAATATTGCAAAATGAGCTCGGGGTAAAGCCATTGAAATTCCCAAAAGTGCAAGAACTTACAAAGGGAAAGAAAATAGACTCAAAAGAGCTAAAGAGTTGCTTCGCTTGGCCGAAAGTGGTGAACTGCCGAATTTGGTTTTCTCCGATGAGAAAGTATAGTCTGTAAATAAACAAAATGATCGTGTTTTCTTGCCAAAGAGGTCAGCTGAAAATGTGCACCTTCGGTTGGCCACCAGAACTAAAGCGCCGGCCATGGTGATGGTGTGGGCCGCCATAATAGCCGATGGTCGCTCTCCGCTCGTATTATTCGACCGTGGCATCAGAATAAATGCCGATTATTATATCGAAAATATTCTGGAGGGTGTATTAAAGCCTTGGGAACGCAAACATTTTGGCCGCAGACCTTGGACATTCCAACAGGACTCAGCGCCATCGCACTCAGTACACGCCACCCAAGAATGGTTACAAAAAAGGACTTCACTTCATTTCCAGCGCACAATGTCCACCAAAATCTCCGAATACCAATCCGTTGGACTATTGTGTCTGGAGTAGTTTGGAAAACAAGGTGGGCACTAAAAAATACCAAAGTGTCGATCACCTCAGGTAAGCCGGAAATAGGCCAAAATATCGCAGAGCAACATTCGTGCAGCGTGTGACGGTTTTATTGGCCATTTGAAGGCCATAATTCGTGCCAAAGGTGACCAATTCGAACAAATCTAAACTAATTCTAAAATTTGATGCTACTTCCGAAAAAAATGTAAAAGTTATGGCGTTTGACTTTGTTGCAGTTTTTTTTATCTAACCCTGTATATATTCTGGATCAGCGTAAAATTCTAAGACGATGTTGTCCTGTCCACCCGTCCTTCTGCCGTCTGTTGTATTCCCGCTAGAATAAAAGAATAAAGATAGGCTAATTAGATAAGAGGCTTTTATTTTATGCAGGCAGATCGCAGTTCGAAGATGGGCTATATAGGTTCACAATATCATATAGCCCCCATATAACGGTCCCCCCGATATTCGGGTGATTGTAATCAAATTTTTCAATGAAATTTTCTGAAAATCCATACTTGAAGTTCTTTTTAAGCACTTTACTCCCTGGAAGAGAAATGTCTATATAGGTCCACGATATCGCATACCTCCATATAACGGTACCTCCCTATATTCGGTATTTTGATGATTTAAGCTACATTTTTCAATGGAATTGTCTAAAAATCCATACTAGAAGTTCTCTCTCAGCACTTTACCGACTGGAAGAGAAATGTCTTTATAGGTCCACTATACCGTATAGTCCACATACAACGGTACCCCCCGATATTCGATATTTTGATGATTTTAGGGGCATTATTCACCAGAGTTGATTCAAATTTCGTATTTAAAGTTCGTAATGGGAACTACAGTCTATGCCAGAAAATTGTCTTTTCAGGTCTACGTCTTCGTATAGGCCCTATATATCAGTACCTCCTCGATATTATTCGGTATTTTGACTATTTTAGGTACAATATTTACCGAAAATTTTTGAAATTTCGTATGAAGTTTCTAATGGGCACTACATCCTATGACAGAAAATTGTCCATGCAGGACCAGGTCTTCGTATAGCAACGGTACCTCCCTATATTCGGTATTTTGATGATGTTAGCTACATTATTCACCGGATTTTTGTTCTCAATATTCGCATTTGAATATTGTAATGTAATGGCTTATGACAAAAATTGCCTATGCAGATCCACGTCTTCGTATGGACCCTAATATAACGGCTATATTCGGTATTTGTAATATTTTAACAGAATTTTTAACTGAT
Organism: Musca domestica; assembly: GCF_030504385.1. Taxonomy (NCBI): domain Eukaryota; kingdom Metazoa; phylum Arthropoda; class Insecta; order Diptera; family Muscidae; genus Musca; species Musca domestica. The sequence goes on along the minus strand of NW_026712340.1, from coordinate 3,730,072 downwards.
TTTTTTTTTGAAATTTCCAAATTAGTTCCAAATGGTGGAGGGTATTCAAATTTCGGCCGTGCCGAACTTTCGGCTTTTTATACTCTACACCACAAGGTGGTCAGGGTATTATGTCTTTGTGCATTTGTTTGTAACAGGCAAAAGGAAACGAGATAGACCCATAGTTCCTTTTGATGATCTGCATAGATTCTGTCCATGTATTTTTGTAAACAAAGTACAGTTCGCATTTATTGTCCCATCCAGATGAAATTTTGCATAAATCATTTGTCTGGCCCAAGGACGAACCCTATTGAAATTGGAGATAATCGGTCAAAATTTAGATATAGCTCCCATATATATCTTCGTCCGATTTGCCTTTTATTGTGCACCAAAGGTGTAATATAAGTCCGAATATTATGGAATTTTGCACATACAACCAAATTATGCCTCAAAATAAGTGTGCCAAATTTGATCGAAATCAGTTCAGATATAGCTATAGCTCCCATATATATTGTTCATCCGATTTGTTAATTTTGTCCTCCGCAGCCGTAATATGCACTCTGTAAGAACAATATTTGGGGAAATGTATCAAATACAGCTCAGAAATACATTTGCTAAATTTTATCGAGATCGGTTCAGATTTGGATATAACTCCCATATATAAATTCGTCCGATTCACCTTTGATTGTGCACCAAACGTCTAATATTTGCCCAAATTGGATGGAATTCGGCACTTACGACCGAATTGAGTCTAGAAGCTAGTATGTCAAATTTGGTGAAGATCGGTTCAGATATAGCTATAGCTCCCATATATATTGTTCATCCGATTTGTCATATTTGTTACCCACAGCCGTAATATGAACTCCGTAACAACGATATTCAGGGAAATATATCAAATACAGCTCAAAAATATATTTTCCAAATTTTATCGAGATCGGTTCCGATTTGGATATTTTTATCCGATTTCAAATTAATTGTGCATCAAATGGGCAATACAAGTCCGAATTTAAAAGATACAAATGCTTCGGCATGTTTAGTCCTTTGAACTTTAAATTATGATTATAATCAAAGCGTGTATGTTTGAATTCTCCCATAAAAACTTTTCATTGTTATTCGCAGCTCTACTAAATTAGCAAAGTGGTGTAGGGTATCACAAAGTCGGCCCCGCCCGACTTTAAAACTTTCTTTACTGGTTTTTTCTTGTTTTTTTTTCAAATTATTTCATTTAAAGGCAATACAATGTCCCCCCTGTGCTATGTCTTCAACGGTCTCACATTAGTCACAACTGATAACATTCGAGTTGATCAAGTTGAGTCGAGAAATAGAAGATTATATTCATTTCAATACTACAGCGCGGTCAAGTTGGTTGTCATTCTTAATAAATCTTTGCTCACATAAAAATAAACAAATTAATTAAAAAAATAATAATAAATTTCAAATCATGCAGTTATTCACTAAACTACTGATCATAATTAGTTTGTTAGCTAATTTTCAATTGCACAATATCGCTGGTCCGTCTGCCGGATCGTATGGTGGGGGTGAGTAGAATACAAATACAAAGAACAGAAAATATTGAAATTTTCTTGGCATTATTTAATGTTTTTGGAATTTCTTAAAAAAAAACCAACAACAACAATAACGCAATAACTTAATTTCCAAGGTTTCAATTGACGTGGTTAATATTTTTCCTTCTGTCTCTTCACCCCCGCTACCACGGTTGTGGGCATTTTTCACATAGTTATGACACAACAAGTATTGGCCAATTTATGCGACAAATCCGGCGATTGGTGTTCGATGCAATGTCAAATTTTGGGTGGACGTGATGGTCGCTGCGACAAAGCGAAAATGTGCAATTGCCATCCATTGTGAGTGGGGGTACAAAAAAACGCTGCATGCCAAGGCGATTAATAGAAAGCGGAATATTATATGTACGAATTTCTTCGATGTTAGTATGTTTGTCAGTATGTATAAGTATGTGTGTTTTTGTTAAAAAATATATAAAATTTAATATTTTATTGTGAAATCTGACCTTTTCTCTTTGGTGTTGATTTTCATTCATTCATATAATAGAGTTTTTTATTGTTTTGGGGGTTTTTATTTTTTGTTTTGTTTTTTTTGGCTCCTCTTCCCGATTTCGTTTTGTTTTGGCTTACTTCTGTTTTATATTTGTGTGTGTTTGATTGTTGTTCTCTGTGTTCTAAGCTAAATCTATTCGCTTATTTAGCTGAGCATTTTCATGTGTACGAGTATTTGCATTGATTTGTGCCGCTGTTGTTGCTGTTGTGCTATGGCATACAAACCTGGAACGTTCGAATAGCGATGGATCGGTATAGATGGGCTCACTGGGATCTTCGAATTGATTGGGTCCTAAATTGGCATTACGCATTGGATTTATCACGGGCAGCTGACACATTCGTGCTAAATTTCTGGAAAGAGTTAATAAATAAATTTGCATTATTTTTAGAGGATACAATTTTAAAGAATAGGAATTAAAATAAAGCTCGGGAAAAATGACATATATCATGAAAATTGGGATGTGAGTTATAAGGTTGCTCTAAAAACTTTTGCCTAAAATCTCAATGACATTGATATATGCGATATGGCAGTGGGATAAAATATTTATAGACGATGTTTGTAAGAAATAATTTTTTATATCTTACCATAACTTCGAATTCATAAGGTTATCTGTTTTATATTTTTTGAATTTTCGGAATGATAACCTTCTAAAACCTTAGAATGAGAATATTTTTATTCCCTCCACCTTGAAAAGCTGTAACATCCCTAAATATTTTCATGAATGTATTCATAATCAGCATAAAATTCTAAGTCGATTTAGAAATGTCCGTCTGCCTGTCTGTTGAAATCACGATACAGCCCACTTTATTTGACGTAGAGCTTAACAATTTAGCAGAATAATTTGTATTGTGCCTATTGGAAATGAAATATATCGGTCCACGTTTTCCTTCTGATATACGGTATTTTGATGATTTTCGCCACATGGATTTATCTAAAAATTGGAAATGTATAAACCCATATTTTCGTATAGCCCCCATATAACTGTACCTCCAGATATTCGATATTTTCATGATTTTTGCTACATTTTCCCACGGATTTGCCTAGAAATTGGTATTTGTAGGTCATAATGGGTTCTAGCTCGAGTGGCGGAACATAGTATATATAGGTCCACGTTTTCGTATAGCCTCCATATAACGGTACCTCCCGATATTCGGGATTTTTAAGTTTTTTTTTTTTCATATTATCCAGGGATTAGTCTTGGTATTTGTAGATCTTAATGGGTTTTCACTCCAGTGGCAGAACATCTGAATATCTTGGTCCATGTTTTCCTATAACCGTTATATAATGGTACCCACTGATATTCGGTATTTTGGTAATCCTTGTCACATTTACCCATGCATTTTTTTCTAATTTGGCATTTAAGACTTCCAATAGATAACAATCCTCGTAGTATAAGGCTGTCTAAATGGGTACCCTTTTTGGAGGGCCGTATAACGGACTCACTCACTTTATTGTTGCCTTCTTTGTTGGCAACACTAGGATATAATTCGCATTCACTTCATAACACCAGCGCTATAAGTGCTCAGATTTTCTTAGTGGAAAGATCAGTCTACGGTGTGGCCTGCAGATGTACTACTGGGTTTAATTTGTTATTCTTTATTTATTTTCTAAATAGCGCTTATATTTCTTCTCCAGAGAAACCTCAACAAGATTCTTAAGGAAATTAGACACAAAGTTACAGCATATGCTGAGGACATGGATGCAATTGATTAGTAGGAAATACAATTTTCGGAACTTAAACAAAGACCTTTGACACTCAATAATGGTGATATCTATGATATGAATCAAAGGAACCGACGTCTCGAAGGCTTTCTTTAAAGTAAAGCTATATCGGTATCATTCTTGTCTAAATATTTAGAGGTATAATAGATATTTAGAGGTATATAATAGTCTAGTCTGGCGGCACATTCCAGGTAAAAAGTCCACAAAGCGCAATTTCCAACTCGAGTATATAGGGTTGTCCATATTCGACGGACCCATCTGGCAACGCCATAACTTTTGACAGAGATGTCACATCGCTTAATGACATAGCGCGTTTGAAGCGTCAGTCCAAGCAGATTTTTACCATGAACCAATACACGCCACGCGAAATAGTTGAAATTTACATTCAACAGAAGAAGTCAATTGTGAAAACTCAACGTGCTTTTAAAACATTAAAAAATGTGAGAAGTGCGCCTTCTAAGAACACCATTAAGCGTTTATACGAAAAATTTTCGACTGGTAAGGCTCTTTCTAATCCGAAGAGGCCATATAAAAGTCGACCAAGGCGATCGGCCGAGAATATCGCGGCCGTACGAGCCAGTGCTGAGAGGTGCCCAATAACATCCCAAAACGCCGTTCTCAGCAGTTGGGCATGGCTCGGTCCACTTTACAACGGATTATTCGCATTGATTTGCATTTGTTCCCGTACAAAATTCAATTGACGCAAAGAATGTTGCCTGCGGACAAGCCTCGTCGATTGGAATAGGCCCAAAGAGTCATGGGTCCGTCGAATATGGGCAACCCTGTATCAATACGTAAATTTGAAAAAAAATATAAAGCAAGATCCTTAGAAGACATAGATAATGAGTAGAGGAAGAAACTATAAATTCGGAATGGGTGTCACTTCTAGTTTAAAGAGTCCGAAAACTGGGGGTCTAAAAGCGTACTTAAAAGTACTAAATTCCAGAATGAATTTGAAGTATTTCAGGTACTCAATTCATTTTGTATGAGATATATTGTATTTCATTTTCTAATTGTTGACATTTTTTTGTGGTATTAACCAAAAGGTGTGGACCATTATATATTCCATTTTCAAATTATCTCCAATATATTGGTATGCGCAAAAATTAAAGAAAATCGGACTTTGATTTCTCGCATTAAGAGTTTATGAAAATTCACAGAACTGGGAAATTCAATATTGAACATTTTCAAAAGTTTGGACTGATATATTGGATATTTACACTGCCTCTAACATTGGGCAAAAAAATAATTGAACGGGCACTGAATTTCAATTTTACGAGAGTTGTTGTTATTCAAAAAAAAAAAAAAAAAAAAAATTGGAGTAGGTACATGAAGGGTCATTTCGTACCAGACCTAAGTCTTATATAAATATTACGATGTTCCAAATTTGAATTACCTTGGGTACTTCTCCTATTCCAGTACCACACAAAAGTTAACTTTTTAAATAATTAAACTTTAATAAAACACGAAATAATTAATAGCACATAATAATTCTCCTAATATGTGTCACTGCGTATAGATTGGATATATTGGTCCAATTTTAATTTTAAATTTAAAATTTTCAAAAAATATTTCATATATGAGGAAAGTGTGTAGAATGTTTTCCAAACTTTGGAAAACATTATTATTCCAGTACGCAAAAGTCAGTAGATTATATGGAAATATCGGCCAACTTTTTCTTGTAAATATATCTCCCACAAAAGGGGTTTCAAATTGAATAACAATTACTCTCATAAAATTAGCATATTGTTTCGATAAATATATAAAGCCACATTTTGAGAACTTTATAATATGAGGTACTACATATTGTACTATAGAATACTGGAACAATTGCGAGTGAAATTTTTTGAAATTATCAATTAAATCGTACTTTTTTGGTACCAAATAGCACTAAGTTCCAAGAAGCAGAGGTGAAAACATTTAGATGGAAATTTGCACTAAAGGGTAATAGAGTACGGAATTTGTAATTATTTTATTCGTACTTTTTGGGGTATTGAACGTACTTAAGGCCCCTAAAAAACAAACTGGTACTGAAGAACAACTGCGAGTGAATTTTTTTGAAATTATTAATTAAATCGTACCTTTTCGGTACCAAATAGCACTAAGTTCCAAGAAGCAGAGGTGAAAACATTTAGATGGAAATTTGCACTAAAGGGTAACAGAGTACAGAATTTGTAATTATTTTATTCGTACTTCTTGGGCTATTAAAGGTACTTAAGGCCCCTAAAAGACATACTGGTACTAAATACTGTTATTATTTAGGGTCTGCCAAAACTTTTTGTTTTGAAAATTGAGTGTAGCTTCTTGTGTGTTGAACGTATTCCCGTCCTGGTTACTGCAGGATGTTGTGGTTGTTCTCAATATTATCCTTTTCAATATATGTGAAGAAAAATTGACTTATTATGGTCCACAAGAGGAACGGTAACTCGAACTAAAATTTCCCTAGCTTCGGCAAGCCAATGTGGGTTTTCACCAAATAAGCAATAGTGGAACAAAATTACGTTAGATTGCGGATCATTTATTTCTATTAGAATAGTGAAACTTGTTCTACAATATATTTCTGATAAGTTTTTGTGAAATTAGATCTAATAAATTGTACAATAAATAGTTCGAAGAAGTAGAACTGGAAATCTCTAATTTAGCCTGAAACTAACTTGTGATGCGAAGGGGATTGATTGAATAAATTGGAAATTTATACTAAAAGATTGCCTAATTCGTAATTTGTAATTGCTATATTGCTATATTCGTACTTTTTGTGGTACTACTCTAAGGTAGAGCTGAAGGACAAGAGCTGTGGTTTCGAAATTTGAAAAAAAATTAACATCTCAGTATCTTTCCTTTCGAACTCCAAATATCAAATTTAAAACAATGCCTCAGAATATCTCGTGGTACCGTTTTAGGGGGGGGGGGGGGGGGGGAGAGGGGGGTGGTATACGAATGCGTGCACCTATTTACACAATTATTTGGATGGGAAGGAGGTAGCTAGTGTGAACTCAAAAATACTACCTAAGAAAAAATCTTGAGAAAATTTTGAGTAAAATCGTTCAAATACCGAATATCGGGGGATGCCTTTATATAGGGTCTATTCCGGAATTGCAAGGATATTTTACATTCGCTTGAATACATACATATTAAATAGTATAAAATGAGTGACTGATTGACCGAGAATAACGTCCAGTCGAAACGGCCTAAGCTAGAAATTTTGAACGAGGGTAAGTCACGAGGTACGTAGCCGAGTGATAAGGTTTGTGATAAGTCACTGATGGCATACATGATAGATGTACAAAAGGGTTTTAGATTAAGGTTACAAAAATTGGAAAATCGTAGTAAACTTCTAAAATGGTGCCATTTAGTATTGTGTGAACGGATAGAGCTAAAAACTTGAAACTCGGTATGAGAATCAAGGATGGAAAGCAAGTTTTATATGTGAAAGTTGGTTTATAAATGTGTACTAAATGGTACTGAAGCTGCAATTTTACGTTGGGGTCCCTGTTGGTGGTTGGTTTTTTGATAAAGAGGTGGTTTTCGAAATATGTACTACAAGAACACGAAAAATACTAAATAATACTATATTTCGTACAATTTGGGTTGGGTGAACAGATATTGCTTGAAATCTAATATTTGGTATTAGGGCGACCCTAATTCATGTGGTCTGGAGATATGGAGGTCGTTTCGGAAATGAGCCAAAAAAGTACGGAATTGTACTATTTTTCGTTTTGGTTGAGGAGATAGAGATAAAATTCTGTATATAAAATTTGAATGTGATTTGGAAATAAGACCTATATTTTTACGACAAGTACTAAATGGTACTAAATTCTATATTGGGTGAAGGGATAGAGCTGAAATCCCAAAATTTGATATTGACTTCTCTGTTGGTATCTGGTATTGAACTCTGGTGGTGGTATTGGAATGCGTGAAATAATTGTTCGAAAAGTACTAAATGTTACAAATTTAGAGATATGTAGATTGTTTCGGTGAAGGAATTTAGGTTAAGGGTTTTAGGTTAAGTTTACAAAAATTGGAAAATCGTAGTAAACTTCTAAAATGGTGCTATTTAGTATTGTGTGAACGGATAGAGCTAAAAACTTGAAACTCGGTATGAGAATCAAGGATGGAAAGTTGGTTTATAAATGTGTACTAAATGGTACTGAAGTTGCAATTTTACATTGGGTCCCTGTTGGTTGTTGGTTTTTTTTGATAAAGAGGTGGTTTTCGAAATATGTACTACAAGAACACGAAAAATACTAAATAGTACTATATTTCGTACAATTTGGATTCGGTGAACAGATATTGTTTGAAATCTGAAATTTGGTATTAGGGTCGCTGTTCATGTGGTCTGGACATATGGAGGTCGTTTCGGAAATGAGCCTAAAAAGTATTATTTTTATTTTATTGTATTATTTTTGGTTTTGGGTGAGGGGATAGAGATAAAATTCTGTATATAAAATTTGAATGTGATTTGGAAATAAGACCTATATTTTTACGAAAAGTACTAAATGGTACTAAATTCTGTATTGGGTGAAGGGATAGAGCTGAAATCCCATAATTTGATATTGAGTTCTCTGTTGATATCTGGTATTGAACTCTGGTGGTGGTTTTGGAATGTGTGCAATAATTGTTTGAAAAGTACTAAATGGTACATATTTAGAGATATGTACAACCTGTACCGGTGAAGGAATAGAGCAGAAATTTAATATTTGTTTTAATATACAGTTTTGGACAAAAAAGTTGGATTTGGGTAATATCCTAATAATATTATATCATCCTTGGTAAACTTCAAAATGAAAGACTTGAAAGAGTTTTTGGTGCAAAGCTAAACATTTTTCTATTATTCTTTCGGAAAAGGAATAACTCGAATAACATTTAAAAAATTGAAAGCCTGAGAAGTCTGTATTTTGTGTACTAAAGAGCTGTAACACGAATTGTTGTAACACATCTAAAATTTTTAGGCGGACTTTTCGCTGAGCATGTAGCGTGCATTTGCTAGTATCATTAATATCAATAATTAGTATTATGTATGAAAAAATGTATATCAAACCATAATTACCCACCCAGTGGCAAATGTCTTATGCAGTGAACCGCCAAACATAGAGACATTCGAACGGAAGGCATTTGCAGCACGATTTGCGGTGGTGACATTCGAACCGCCACCACTCGACCCATTCGGCATATGTCCGATTTCACTGAAACGTTCGTGGGTGCGTATCGACGACGAGTGGCCCAACGAATGTATTGGGGAATGACGATCAGCTATACGATTTTTAGACATTGTTTTCCAATAGCGACGATAGGCCAAACCTGAGACCAGGGTTATGCTCAGCAGTAGAATCATAAGTAAAATTATTGCTGTAATCAGGCCATGATATTCGGAGGGTGTGAGGCAAACAGTTTCCACCGGGGCAACCAGTTTACGGGGATAGGATTCATTTTCGATTTCTTCACGGCTTTCAAAGACCTGGAAGGGATAAAAAATTATAAGAAATTGGAGTAAGGAAGAGGCAAATAGGAAAATTTTTTCTATATTTTTCAAAGAAACTCTTAATTTTTTGCCAATTGCATCCTTTTGGTTTGGAATTGCATTTCTACTTGCTCCGCTACATACCTCTATCATTTCCCTAACTTGCTCGGGTTCTTCATTTTCCGCTTCCACTGTATTATCTATAAAATATTAAAATATACGTCTTATATTTCCTTCTGCCCTGTTAAATAATTTAGCTCACTTTTATTACCCTCACCCAGGGTACTGGTCACAGTGGTGCTATTCAGCTCTGTCAACTCATCGACCAAACGTTCGGCCACAGGTTCCAAGGAATCTTCAGTACTGCTAGCGACTTCCTCAGTTAGAGTCTCAGTGTCATTCAATGATCTGCGACGGCGCCCAAATGAGGGTTCTTGTCTACCGGCCGGGCCGGGGCAATAAGCCGGCTGGCAACCATCGCGACAAGTGCGCACAGTTGCCTCAAACACCAAAAAGTTGGATTCGGGAATTTTAAAGGCATTGAAACGGGCCTCTAAAGTATCGCCATCACGCAGTTTGTCCAATTCAGGAAAGACATAGGGATCCACAGGACATCTACGGTAAGATCACATATTTTATTCCCAAAACATATATTTTTTGTATGTATTCTCTTGACTTACCCAAACCGATCAATTAACTGTATACTCCTGCCCGAGTACGGATCTCGAGCCACCACATTTGTGGCAAAGATGTCTGTGGCATGATTATAGCCATCCAAAGCCTCTAGACGGAATGTCAGCGGATCGCCCACAGCAATTGTTGTCGTTGGCCTACCCTGATATAAAATACTCAACCGGACCTTTGAGCTGAGCGTATTTTCGGCTGGCAAATACTCAATGGGTATGGGGCTACCAGAACTGTTGGGATCAGAAAGACTTTATACAACATCGAATAGTTTTGAGTTGCAACAAAATGTCTGCAGTTTGAAATCCTTTTTCGCAAAAGGAAAAACGATTCCAGCTTCATTTTGTTTGCTTTCATTGGCAACTAAATACGTGGGGATTAGTCGAGAGCTACTTAAAATTAATTTACTACAGCTTAAAGTGTTTAGATATCCATGCTTCTAAGCGTAAGTCGAAGTTAACGTCTTTACTTCAAATCTACTTAAAATAAAGAGGTTGGCAACTCTAATATTCAACAAAAAAAGTCTACTTCAAATGGTAAGAAGGGAAACTACAAGCATAAAAGAAGGTTTGTGGCTTAACTAAGCCTATACCAGTTATGTACTATTTTGAGACTCCTAAAAGTATGCTCTGCAAAGTTAAAACCATACTAAATAATACATTTTTTAAAACCTCTAATTTGTTTGGCTTAGATACGATTCTAAATAGTGGAAGATAACGTTGTTAACGACTGAGGATATCTCTTCGCCTTTGGTGGATAACTTTATCAATGTTTGCGGGTAACCTTATTCATGTTTGTGGATAACTTGATCCAGGTTTGTGGATAATATATCGTCGTTTGTTGATAGAATTATCCACAGTTGTAAATAACTTTATCCACATTTGTGGATAACTGAATTCATGTTTGGGGATATCCTTTTCCGCGCTTGTGATATTTTTTTTTAACATTTTTGGATAAAATTGTCTACGTTTGTGGATAACTTTATCCACATTTGTCTATTAATTAACCCACGCTTTAGGATAATTTTATCCACATTTGCTGATAAATTTATCCACGATTGTGTTTAACTTTATCGGAGTTTGTGGATAACTTTATCAACTTTTGTGGATTATTTTATCCACGTTCGTGAATCGCTAAATCCCCGTTTATGGACAACTATATCCACTTTTGTTGATAACTTTATCCACGTTTGTGGATAATTTTGTACACATTTTTGGACAATTTTATCCACGTTTCTGTATAACGTTATCCACGTTTGTGAATAACTTTATCCACATTTTGGGGCAATTTTATCCACGTTTCGGTATAACTTTATCCACATCTGTGCATAACATTATCCAGGTTTGTGGATAACTTTATCCGGGTTTGAGGATAACTTTATCCAGGTTTGTGTGTGTTTATCCACATTTTTAGGCAATTTTATCCACATTTCTGTATAACGTTATCCACGTTTGTGGATAACATTATCCAGGTTTGTGGATAACTTTATCCACATCTGTGCATAACTTTATCCACGTTTGTGGATAACTTTAGCCACGTTTGTGGATAACTCTATCCACTTTTGTGGATAACTTTATCCACTTTCTGGGCACAACTTTATCCAGGTTTGTGGATAACTTTATCCACATCTGTGCATAACTTTATCCAAATTTTTAGGCAATTTTATCCACGTTTCGGTATAACTTTTTCCACATCTGTGCATAACATTATCTAGGTTTGTGGATAACTTTATCCACATCTGTGCATAACTTTATCCACGTTTGTGGATAACTTTAGTCACGTTGGTGGATAACTCTATCCACTTTTGTGGATAACTTTATCCACTTTAGTGGATAACATTATGCACGTTTGTGGATAACTTTATCCACATCTGTGCGCAACTTTATCCAGGTTTGTGGATAACTTTATCCACATCTGTGCATAACTTTATCCACGTTTGTGGATAACTTTAGTCACGTTGGTGGATAACTCTATCCACTTTTGTGGATAACTTTATCCACTTTAGTGGATAACATTATGCACGTTTGTGGATAACTTTATCCACATCTGTGCACAACTTTATCCAGGTTAGTGGATAACTTTATCCACAGCTGTGCATAACTTTATCCAGGTTTGTGGATAAGATTATCCACATTTGTGGATACCATTATCCATGTTTGTGGATAACTTATCCATGTTTGTGGATAACTTATCCATGTTTGTGGATTACATTACCCATGGTCGTGGACAACTTTATCCACGTTTGTGGATAAATTTATCCACATTTTTGGGCAATTTTATCCACATTTCTGTATGACCTTATCTACGTTAATGGATAACATTATCCACGTTTGTGGATAACTTTATCCAAGCTTGCAGATAACTTTATCCAAGGTTATGGATAACTTTATCCAAGCTTGCAGATAACTTTATCCAAGGTTATGGATAACTTTATCCAAGGCTATGGATAACTTATCCACGTTTGTTGATAACTTATCCACGTTTGTAGATAACTTTATCCAAGCTTGTGGATAACTTATCCACGTTTGTGGATAAATTTATCCATGTTGATGGATATCCATGGTGGATGTTCCTGGATAGCTTTATCCACGTTGTTGGATAACTTTATCCATATTGGTGGATAACTTTATCCACGTTGGAGGATTGCATAACCCACTTCTGTGCCTAACTTTATCCGTATTTTTGTATAAATTTTCCACAATTGTGAATAAGTTCGGGGATCACATTATCAACATTTGTTCCTAACTTTATCCACGTTTATGGATAAATATATTCAAGTTTGTGAATAGTTTTATCCACATCGTGGATAGCTTCATCCACTTTTGTATATAACTTTATCCACGTTGTTAGACAGTTTTTCCACGTTTTTGGATAAATTTATGCATCTTTGCGGATGACGCTCCCTGGGGCTTACTGGTCCTATCCTAATCATACTCCTCCCATACAACTACAACAAAATTTTATTTTCATGCAAAAATATAACAAAAAACAAACTACAACTCCATCAACAAAGTTCTACACATTTTGGCAAGGCCTTAACATACCCAGCTCCAATGTAACCTGAAGTTACGACAGCCTCACCGGGGCCACGGAAGACGCAAGTTAAATTATAACGTTTGTCACGACTCGTCTGGACATTGTCGGAGAATTGAACGACGACGATGTTGGTTAGGGTGTCGCCATAACGTTGGGTGCCACAGTCAGGATAACCCTGAGGGCCGCTGATGCGTAGCACATTTACTGTGCCGCCATTGCCGCGGAAGAAGCAGCTGTAAATGAAAGGAGAAACAAATGCACGAAAAGAAGAGAGAAATTATGAAAAGAAGAGAAAAAAGGAGATATTAAAAGTATAAGAAGAAGGCATTGAAAAATCTCCAATTTGCTAGTTTAAAGTTCGATGAATTTTCTCACCGATCATAGTAGCCATATGTGTAGATGCGTCCCACAAAACCCTCGGGTGTCCTAATGGTGAATTCCATGCCTTCCTCATTGCATGTTTGGGTAACTGCAAAGAAATTCTAAACTCAAATAACGGTTCTTTTTCAAAAATGTTCCTTATGCCTACCATCCATACACTCGCCATCGCTTCGGCCAGCACTGCTTCGCTCATAGAAATCATAATTGGCGGCATCGAACAAATTGGGATCATGGACGTCCAATTCACGAGAGTCACGATCACTCAACTCACAATTGGGTATATCACGCTCATCATAATTGCTTACCGCGGTGTCCCTACAAAAGCTCATAAGTTCCCATATCAAATGTCACTGTTCTGAGAGCTACTACTCACCGATAATTAAAGCTGCGACATATGAAGTCCCTCGTTTCAACACACTCTCTTTCGCATTGTATCAGCGTGGGAACGATCAAGGCCCGACGTATAAAGTGACGTCTCATCTTGTGACGTGCTGCAACCTGCTTGAAATTATCGCTCTCCTCGCAGCGGGTAATGGGAGGTCTTGGGATGCCAGGAGGTCCGCCTGGACCACCTGGTCCACCGCCATATGAGGCTGGTGCCAAAGGTGGCGGCAAAGCTCCCGGTATTGGGTGATCATTGGGCAAAGGTGTCAGTGAGCCATCACCAGGTCCTCCTGCTCCTCCTGGTCTATGATAGGGACGATTATAGGGCATGTCATAGGCATAGCCTCCGGCATTCGATATTGGACGTCGGCCAGCTGGTCTATCAAAATCACGATCATAGGGACCATAACGATCGCCATAACGCTCCTCATAGTCCATGTCGTAGTATGGTGGTGGGGGAGGAGGTGGACGATTGTAACCTAGATTGGATGTAGGAAATTTTAATTTTGGAAAATATTCTCTCTCTTCTCAAGTGATAGGCTCTAACTTGCATTAGTTCATTAATGGGTTTAGTATAACAACTCCCCCCGCCTTACCTCCTCGGAATCCTCCTGCTGCCGAACTGCCCTCGTAACGATTGCCATATTTGTAAATATCAATGGGATAACGGTCATTACCTACCGGGAAACGATTGGGCGAAGTGCCAGGTGGTGGATATTTACCACTGCCAACAGGCGGTACTAATGGTGCTGGAGGATAACGTTTCGCCGAATCGGGTTCAGGTCTTCGGGCGCCATGAACAATATCCTCTCCAGGATAACGAGCATCTGGTCCATAGCGGCCACCTGACCCAGGTCTCAAATCATCAGGATAACGAGAATCATAGGAAGAGGGTCTAAAACGGCGATCAGGGAAAATACCTTCAGGATCATCACGTCCTGTGTAGCCCCCAATGGGTTCTCTCATATTGGGATAACGTGAAGGATAACGTCCCGCATAGCGATCCTCGGGATAACGACTTCCTGGCAAGTAAGGTCTATAGGGCACATCATCATCCGGTGGATAGGGTCTGGTGTGTGGCATATCTGGTGGCAGTGTGTTGTCCTCTATCAGGGGATAACGTCCAGCCAAGGGCCGACGCATGGGAGTGTAACGATCCCGGGGTATATATCTATCCGATTCGGGATAACGATCACCATAACGATCTGATTCAGGATAACGTCCTGCATATCTATCTTTGGGAGGAGGTAGCTGATCATCATAAGGATAACGTCCGGGGCCAGGATAACGATTCATGTAGGGACGATCTCGATCGGTCAATGGATATCTGTCACGTTCCCCAGGAAAACGATCACGATTGCCAGCATAGGGATCACGTCCCCTGTCACGATCTTCAGGATAACGTTCTGGATCATCAGGATAACGATCACGATCTCCCGGCAGACGATCACGATCTCCGGGTAAACGATTGCGATCACGATCCAGGGGTAAACGGTCACGATCTCCCGGCAAACGATCACGATCTCCAGGCAAACGGTCACGATCTCCAGGCAAGCGATCACGATCTCCTGGCAAACGATCACGATCTCCGGGCAAACGATTTCGATCTGCATCCAAGGGATAACGATCATCATCATAATAACCACCCGCTGGACCACCATTGGGATAACGGTCCCGATCTCTATGGCGATCACGATCATCATAATCATCCGGGAACCTGCCAACTGAACCGCCCGGTCTAACTCCACCTGGACCACTGGCCCCAGGTCTAGAGCCGGGATAACGGTCTGCATGGTTAGTGAGTTAACAGGTTTTGTTTGTTTGTTTGTTTTAGTGAGGTTAGGTTGAGTGTGGTGAGAAAACAGTTTTCAAGGTGAATTAAGAAATTAGTTTATGTTTTAGAAAATTAAGGCTTTAAAGAATTGATAAAAAAATATTTACCATAATCAAGACCTCCCGAGTCACCAGGGTAACGATCATAGGGTGGACGTCCATATTCACCACCAGCTGAATCACCCGGCAAACGGCCACCCACACCACCGCTACCACCACCACTACCGCTGCCAGGACCATAACGATTACCACCGCCATAACGATCATCATCTTTGATGGGATTGCGCCAAGAGTTATCCACACCGGGACGGTCGGAGGGTCGATGACCGCCCACACCAGAACCACCAGATCCGGAATGGCCATCACCATCGCCATTACCGCCAACCACGTTAACTGCAAATTGAAAGCGCAATCAAAAGTGTGAGTTGTTGTATTGAAGTTGGAACAGGCAAATCGAACAATAACAACTTACGCATCAAATTTTCATAATAATCATAATCGGCATCATAAATAATCCTCATGCCATCCTTTTGGTTGTAACGACTCAGGCGACATGTTCGAAAACGATCGCTGTAGACAGCAGATCTAAGAGAGAAGACAAGGGAAAATGGGAGAAAAGTTGGTTATTACGAAATGGTAAGCAACAGCGGTACATATGTATGTGTGTAAGTATATATACATATATTATATTATATTATATTATATTATATTATATTATATTATATTATATTATATTATATTATATTATATTATATTATATTATATTATATTATATTATATTATATTATATTATATTATATTATATTATATTATATTATATTATATTATATTATATTATATTATATTATATTATATTATATTATATTATATTATATTATATTATATTATATTATATTATATTATATTATATTATATTATATTATATTATATTATATTATATTATATTATATTATATTATATTATATTATATTATATTATATTATATTATATTATATTATATTATATTATATTATATTATATTATATTATATTATATTATATTATATTATATTATATTATATTATATTATATTATATTATATTATATTATATGTGTATTGTATATATTCATTAATTTAGAAGTATCTATGTTTGTATTTTGTATGTATGTGCATAGGGAAATATATGTGTGCTTATGTGTGTCTGCGCATTCTTATATATGTTTGTATATATTGAATTTATGTATGCCTGTGTAAATATGTATGTGTGTGCGCATCCCACCTGCATTGGAAACTGGTCTGACGTAAACACTCATCCAGACATTCACTCAACGAACGCCCAGTTATTTCCGAATGAAATTCTCCTCCCAAACGTGAATTACGATATCGTTGAAATGCCGTATCAGGTCGACGTCCACCCGAGAAGAGATGTGAGGTCACGGAATTATCCGGATAGTCGGTGGCACGTTCTGAAAAAAGAAAAGAAAAAAAAAAGAAATTTTAGCAAAAGAAAGAATATAAGGAAAAGAAACAACAAAGGACAGGAAAACTCCTCTGAGAGCTTTTCTAGGATCTTCGGCAGATCTTCTGCAAAAATAAAAAAATAAAGGTCCACATTTGTGTATAACTTTATCCATGTTTGTGGATAACTCTACCCTTATTGTGGAACCACACTTGGGTATTTTATCCACACTGTTGGATAACTTTATCCACACTTGGGGATAACTTTATTTACGATTGTGGATCCCTTTTTCCACGATTCTGGATAACTTTATCCACCCTTGGAAGTAACTTTATCCAGGATTATAGATAACTTTAACAACATTTGTGGATAATACAGTCCATGTTTATGTATACCTTTACCCACGCTTGGGGATAACGGTATCCACGATTGTGGATAACTTTATCCACATTTCTGGATAAAGCTGTTTACGTTTATGGACAACTGTACATATTTGTGGATAACTTTATCCACGCTGGGGCTAACTCTATCCACATTTGTGGATAACCTTATCAACATTTGTCCATACCTTTATCCACGATTGTGGATATATTTATCCACGATTGTGGATATATTTATCCACGATTGTGGATATATTTATCCACGATTGTGGATATATTTATCCACGATTGTGGATATATTTATCCACGATTGTGTATATCTTTACCCACCCTTGGGTGTAACAACCTCCATATTTGTGGATAAAACTGTCCACGTTAATAGATACCTTTATCCAAATTTGTGGATTACTTTATCCACGCTCTACGATTGTGGATAACTTTATCCACACTTGGGGATAACTTTACCTACGATTGGGGATAACTTTATCCACACTTGGGGATAACTTTATCCACGCTTGGTGATAACTTTATCCACGATTGTGGATAAAACTGTCCACGTTTATAGATACCTTTATCCAAATTTATGGATAACTTTATCCACGCTTGGTGATAACTTTATCCACGGTTGTGGATAAAACTCTCCACGTTTATAGATACCTTTATCCAAATTTATGGATAACTTTATCCACGTTTGTGGATAACTTTATCCACACTTGGGGATAACTTTATCAACGATTGTGATAACTTTATACACACTTAGGGATAATTTTATCCACGATTGTGGATAACTTTGTCCACATATGTGGATAAAACTGTTCACGTTTATAGATACTTTTATCCAAATTTGTGGATAACTTTATCCACGCTTGGAAATAACTTTATCCACGCTTGGGGATAACTTTATCTACGCTTGGGGATAACTTTATCCACGCTTGTGGATAACTTTATCTACGATTGTGAATAACTGATTCCATGTTTGTGGATAATTTTATCCACGATTGTGGATAACTTATCTACGCTTGGGAAAATTGCTCTGAGAGCTAATGATGTTCAGTAGAACTTCTGCAAGTAAAGGCCCAATAGATAGATGAACTTTAACAGGGCTTATATAGATAGATGACATTTAAGAGGGCTTCCTTAAATAGAAGAATTGTAATACGTTTTCTGTAGATAGAAAGCCTTTGAGAGTACTCTCCATAATTCAAGATCGTAATAACGATTCTGTGGAAAGTAGACCTCTACCAAGTCTTCTATAAACAGCAGAGGTTTAACAGCGCACATATGATAGTATACTTTTAACAGGAAGAGCTTTAATTGCTCTTCAGTAGATATATGACATTTAACAGATCTTTTATCTTTAGAAGAGCTTTGACAGGACTTTTGCTTCTATAGATATAAGAGTCTTAATCTGTAGATAAAAGACGTTTAACTCCACTTTTATAAATAGAAGAGCTTAAACAGCATTTTCACCAGGTCTTTTATAGAGAGAAGACCTTTAAGAGGCTTTCTGCAGATGACTTTTATGAATTTTTAATTTACACACCTTATTTGAAGAGCAGTTCTTCTTCGAATGGCAGACTTTAATAGGTCTTAAATGATTTTTTAATGAATTGAAGAGCTTTAGCAGGTCTTCCACGTTTTTTTTCGGAGAAAAATGTTTGTGGATAGAACAACTCTGACAGATCCTTGATGGATATTAGGCTTTTGAGAGGATAGAAGACCTTTGATAGATCTTATATGAATAATGTCGTTCAACAGATTTTATATGGAAGAATACATTTAATAGGCCTGCTGTGGATACTAAGCCTGTATGGGTAGGAGACCTATGTCAAGTCACCTACGGACAGATCTAAGACATTTACTAAGATTTCTATGAATTGAGGACCGCATACAGGTTCTCTACGAGGTATATTCTATTAATTAAAAAAATCACTTCCAAACATGAACAAGTAAAAAAAAACATTAAGTTCGGCCGGCCAGACTTTTAATACCCTCCACTTTAGGGTAAAGGAAACATTAGAAGAAATGTGGCAAAAACCATTAAAATGCCAAATATATCGGAAGGTGCCGTTATATGGGGGCTATACCAAATCGTGGACCTACACATGCAATGTTTGTTGGGTTCTAGCATTATGACCTAGAAATACCAATTTTCAGACAAATCCGTGAAAAATGTGGCAAAAATCATCAAATTACCGAATATCGGGAGGTACCATTATATGGGGGCTATACCAAAACGTAGACCTATAATTTCAATGACTCGCCGCTCGAAGTGGGACCCATTATGATCTACAACTACCAAGTTTTAGACAAATCAGTGAAAAAATGTGGCAAAAACCATTAAAATACCGAATATCGGGAGGTACCGTTATATGGGGGCTTAACCAAATCATGGACCCATACATGCAATGTTTCGCCACCGGAGCTGGAACCCATTATGACCAACAATTTTTAAACAAATCCGTGAAAAAATGTGGCAAAAATAATCAAAATACCGAATATCGGGAGGTACCTTTATATGGGGGCTATACCAAAATGTGGACCTATACATGCCATGTTTTGCCACACTAACAGGGACCCGTTATGACTTACAAATACCAATTTTCAAACAAATCAGTGCAAAAATGTGGCATAAATCATCAAAATACTGAATATCGGGAGGTACCGTTCTATGGGGACTATGCCAGAACGTGGACCGATATATCTCATTTTCAATACCAACCATCCTAGACATAAGACAAATTGCTCTACTTAATTTTGGCGCTCTACGTCAAATAATGTGGGCTGTATCGTGATTTCAACAGACAGACGGACAGACAGCCAGACGGACATCGTTAAATCGACTTAGAATTTTATGCTGATTATGAATATATATATACTTTATGGGGTCTACGACGAATATTTAAGGATGTTACAAACGGAATGACAAAGTTAATATACCCTCCTTTCAAAGGTGGCAGGAAATAAAAATATATTGCCGCTACTTACGATTATCCAAACACACTAAATCATAAAAATGATGAGTGGGACTGGAACTTATGCTGATGTCATCTTTTTGTGATATGGAATCCTCTTCGGATAAAATACATTGTTTGGTCTGATCATCAAACTCCACGGAACGGCAAAAATATCTGCAAATAACAGAAAACGTGAATAATATTAACTAATTGTTTTAAAAAACGTTGTCTTCACTCACTTTTCCGCTCTCAAACACATCGTTTGACATTCTTCCAGCGTCATGTTATTGAATATATCCACTTCGAAGGGGCCACCCAATCGCTTGTTTTCTTCTTTCACAAATACGGCCAGACCATCGCAACGACGTTCGGCATTTAGACAGGTATTTTCCAAGTAATCCGAATTGGGATCATCTTCCAGTAGTTCGGGATGGGTGCGACGGGTGAATCTGGGAGAAGGTGAGACGTTTAAATGATTTTAATAAAAATATATTGGCTGGATTGTTCTTACCGACTGAGTGTACAGGATCTCATAGTGGAGTCGAAATTTGCCGAACGGCAAACAAATGAGAATTCATTGAGACATTTATCTTCACAATCTGAACGATTGGCAGCGGTTATCTATAGGCAGTAAAAATAATTAAAATATTGATAAAGGACAAATTATTTATGTTCATGGCAAATTGAAAAATGTCGATGAAAGTTGCTGATGAATGCCTGACAATGTTCGTTCGACAACCTTCCTTCGTACATATTTAGAACACAAACTGCCAATTTCCAGCAAATTCGGTTCGAAATTTTACCCAAAAAATCATAAATCTGCCGCTACAGTATATGGGGGCTATACGAAAACGTTGGTCCACGTTTTGCCAGTTTGGCCATACAATACAACACAATTTTGTAGAGGTATTTTCGATCTGTATCTGATATCTGGTACCAAAGATCATTGTTGTGGAGTGTATGAAACATATATATGGGAGCTATAGCTTTATCTGAACCAATCTTCATCAAATTTGACGTACTTGCTTCTAGACTGAATTTGGTCGGATGTGGCAAAATTCGGGTCATTTAGACTGATATTGGCCATTTGGTGCACAATAAACCAGAAATCGGATAAAGATATATGTGGGAGCTATATCCAAAACTGAATCGATCTCGACAAAATTTTAAGCACATATATCTGAGCTGTATCTGATATCTAGTACCAAAGATCATTGTAGTTGAGTGCATATTACGCATGTGAGGGGCTTAAAACTCCAAATCGGATGCGATAGATATATGGGAGCTATAACTATATCTGAACCGATTTTCTCCAAATTTGATGAACTTGCTTCTAGACTGAATTCAGTCCGATATGCCAGGTCATTTGGATTGATATTGCTCATTAGGTGCACAATTAGCCCGAAATCGGTTGAAGATCTATATGGGAGCTATATTTAAATTTGAACCGATTCTCACTAACTTCAATAGGGTTCGTCCTAGGCCAAATAAATATTTTTTTGGAAAATTTCAATAAAACATGGACAGACATGCATAAATCGACTCAGAAAGTGATTCTATGAAGCGTAGCCTGACGTCAAGGAAGTGGCCGGAAGAAAACGGAAACATCAGCAGAAGTGGTTCGAAAGATAAAGAAGCGACTTGATCGAAACCCGATCGAAATGGCTCGTAAGCTCAACATATCGCAATATTCCATTCGGCATATATTGAAAAATGAGCTCGGGGTAAAGCCATTGAAATTCCAAAAAGTGCAAGAACTTACACCGCAACAGAAACAAAATAGACTCAAAAGAGCTAAAGTGTTGCTTCGCTTGGCCGAAAGTGGTGAACTGCCGAATTTGATTTTCTCCGATGAGAAACCATTCATTGCCCAGAAACCAAAATGATCGTGTTTACTTGCCAAAGAGGTTAGCTGAAAATGTGCACCTTCGGTTGGCCACCAGAACTCAAGCGCCGGCCATGGTGATGGTGTGGGCCGCCATAACAGCCGATGGTCGCTCTCCGCTCGTATTAATCGACCGTGGCATCAGAATAAATGCTGAATATTATCGCGAAAATATTCTGGAGGGTGTATTGAAGCTTTGGACACGCAAACATTTTGGACGCAGACCTTGGACACTCTACAATGTTACAAAATGAGGTTCCTCGCTTCATTTCCAGCGCTCAATGGCCACCAAAATCTCCGAATACCAATCCGTTGGACTATTGTGTCTGGAATATTTTGGAAAGCAAGGTTGGCACTAAAAAATACCCAAGTGTCGATCACCTCAAGCAAGCGCTTCGCCGGGAATGGGTCAAAATATCGCAGAACAACATTCGGGTAGCGTGCTACGGTTTCATTGGCCGTTTGAAGGTCATAATTCGTGCCAAAGGTGACCAATTCGAACAAATCTAAACTTATTCTAAAATTTGATGCTATTTCCGACATTTCTTGCTTTCATTCAATAAAACTTAGAAAAAAATGTAAAAATTATGGCGTTTGACTTTGTTCCAGTTTTTTTATTTCACCCTGTATATAAGTAAATGTTCTCCATATTTATTTTCTCAACAGTCCTACTTTTAGGTTGAATTCGGTTTAATGCCTAAAATCGTATTTATTAAAACCTACATGAAATATGAGGATGCTATGTAAGGGAGCTATATCTAAATCAGAATCGGTTATCACCAATTCCAATAGAATGGAACCTATTCAAGTTGGCAATATGACTGTTGCACAGGGCCTATGTTCTGTGAATTTTATAAAAGAAAATCCATGTTTGGGTCTGCCTACAACATATAGGGTTAAATTTGTCCTTGTCGCTTGAATTAGGAGTTTTCCAAAATAAATAGCTCTCCTCTCATAAATCTCCCAATGTCATTTTCTCAAAGCTGTGGAAATTTAATTTTATATTTCTGTGCAAATACAAATCATTAAATTCCTTTTGCAAAAAAAAATTCTCATTGACTTTCAGATTATTGTACGATTATCTACGCCTGTCGCCGTGGCCTACTATGTTATAAATCAATCCGATACCAGCGAATTAAATCAAAAACAAAACTCCATTAGCAATTCCAAAAACAAGAAACAAAAAAAAAATGAACGCAACACCATCAAAACACTCATCATAGGTGTAGATTAGCCATCAACGATAATTTCCCCAAGACGAAGCTGCCGCTCGTCGTTGTCATTGCCATTTGGAAAGAAATGCCATAATACCTACCTCTTTAATGTCCGATATTGGCAATTTAAGTTTCTTGCGAGGATGACGTTCGAAAACATAACGGCGACTGGGACATTCACGCTCGGGACGGCTAGCTGTATTTTAAATGAAGCAAAAAAAAAAAAAAATAATGAAAGAAATTACAAAAACAAACATCACTTAAATACAGGCCATTCCCGAAGCTTGGTCGGGGACGGCACAATCATCAGCACCGCTATCGAAATCGCTTGATTACTACTTACATGTCAGACAAATCTCATTGAAGTGTACACTGTTTGGCACCAGCATTAAACTGCCAATACCTTCGGGTCCGGCCTGTTCCGATGTCAAATAGCACAGCGACTCTTCGTACTCCATGTTGCCACCGAACGCTGTAATGCGACTGCCCGGCTGGAAATCGAAACTGGTGCAGGTACGCACCAAATTATTGGTGCCAGTGCGATCACGCAAACATAAATCCTGACATTTCTCGAGAACGCGAAAAGGCGGTGCCGTGTCGCGTACCACATCGTCATCGTAGCCTTGGAGCTGTTGGTTTGGCAGGCGTTCGTAGAGAACACGTCCCAGGCCATTCTTGCAAGTGGTTTGTGCTGCAACAACCACAACAACGACAACAAGAACAACATTATTATTAATACATCATCATTTTCGTGGGCACTGGACGCTGGATGATAAATGCAATGCCGGCCATGGCCAGGGCCATTACTTACCATAAATCTCTTGGAAGCTTAAACTAATGATGGATACGACTAATAGAATTATGCCGGGTTTCGTTTTGGGTTTCATGGTCAGCGTTAGCGTCATCATCAACATTGTGTTGTGTAATGTGGTTTTCTGTTGTTGTTGCTCTTCTCTGCTCTGCTCCTTATCTAGAATACCTAACGTGGAAATGCAGGAGAAGTAGCAAAAAAAGAAAGGTTATTGAATTTCAAATGAGTTTTGTCTTTGCTGTTGTTCTGATTTACTTTTGATCCAGCCTTTAGATGAATTTGCTGGATAGGAATTCGGTTCTGTCTGTCTCCGGGTTGTTATCGCAGAAACATGATTTGTTTTTTTGGTAATCGCAGTTGCCTTGGTTTTTTCTCTCTTGCAGCAATCTATGCCGATACCACTACTGCTGCTGCCCCGCTGCCTCTGAAATCAATTTTTGATAAATAAATAATTGCATTTCCTTTTTGTAGGTTATCAAATTATAGATGGAAAAATGTCTGCCAATAAAAAATTGTTGCCAATCTTAACAAATTTTTCTGTGGTTTTTGTGGGTGCTCCAATTTTGATTGCTACGATAATATGAAAATTGGAACACCGCATAATTTTTCGATGTTATGCGATTAGGTTTTAGAGAACATTGTATCATTAGAACATTTGATTTGCGAATATTATAGAAATGTTGATCTGGTACATTTTATTAAAAGGACTACAAAAACCTTCACCTTTTGTGCCGAATTAGGAAAAAAATAATAACTGTGTTGTATTGTGGTTCATCTAAGGTTCCAATGCCTTTGGTTTTTCTGGCTCACTTCGAAAATTGATTTTATTACGGTAATTATAGAGAAAATCCGAGTTTCTTGCATTTTCAATTGTAAACCCCTAGTTAATTAAAAACTCTCAAATGTTTTTTTTCCAAAATGAGAGCTTTTTTTTGACTTTTGTGGGAGTTTTTAGTAGAGCTCCCGTAACAAAAAAATTTATTTAAAGTAGATCATACCACCTATCAACATTTGGCTTTAGAGCAGTTATAGATTGGTTTCAGAGGGAACTAATATTTGGGAGGCTTATCCAATTCTGAATCGATTTTCACTAAATTTGACTAAGACATTTTAATCTTTTATACCAAATAACATTGCTATAGGGTGGATGAGAAGGATTATATAAAAATATACATCGGAACCGAGTTCCACAAAATGGAAACGTACGACTTGAAATTCACTCCATTTGCGGATTAAGGATATATATGGGAGCTATTTCCAAATCTTAGCCGTTCTCGTGAAAATTTGACAAAGGTATTTCTAAGCTCTATAAAATATCTGGTACCAAATATCATTGTTATCGAATGCATATTGCGAATGTGAGGGACTTTAACACCAAATCGGATGAAACATATATTTGGGAGCTATAGCTGAACCTAGAATAAATTCGGTCGGATGTACCAACATTTAGGAATTTTTGAAAGATATTGGCCATTTGGAGCAAAATTAACCCGAAATCGGTTGAAGATATATATCCAAATCTGAACTAAACTTGATAAAATTTGGCAGAGATATTTCCGAGCTCTACCAAATATTATTGTTGTGGAGTGCATATTATGCATGTGAGGAACTTAGAACCTCAAATCGGGTTAAACATATATATGAAAATCGGTTCAGATATAGCGATAGATATCTGAACCGATTTTCGCCAAATTTGAATTACTTGTTACTAGACTGATTTCGGTCGGATGTGTCAAAATTCAGGTGATTTGAACTGATAATGGCCATTTGGTGTACAATTAACCCGAAATCGGATGAAAGATATATATTGGAGCTATAACTATATTTGAACCATTTGAAGTACTTGTTTCTAGGCTGAATTCGGTCGGATGTGCCGAAGTACATCCTATTTGAACGGTGAGATAAAAAAAAACTGCAACAAAGTCAAACGCCATATTTTTTGATTTTGTTTTTAAATTTTATTGAATGAAAGCAAAAAAATTCGGAAATAGCTTTAAATTTTAGAATAAGTTTAGATTTTTTTCGATTTGGTCACCTTTGGCACGAATTATGCTCTTCAAATGACCAATGAAACCGCTGCCCGAATGCTGCTCTTCGGTATTTTGGCCTATTCCCGGCGAAGCGCTTGCTTGAGGTGATCGACACTTTGTTATTTTTTTAGTGTCAACCTTGCTTTCTAAAATACTCCAGACACAATAGTCCAACGGATTGGTATCCGGAGATATACATTGTGCACTGGAAATGGAGCGAGGAACCTCAATTTGTAACAATTCTTGGGTGGCGCGTGCTGATTGCGATGGTGCTGAGTCCTGTTGGAATGTCCAAGGTCTGCGGCTAAAATGTTTGCGTGCCCGAGGCTTTAATACACCCTCCAGAATATTTTCGATATAATAATCGGCATTTATTCTGATGCCACGGTCGATTAATTTGAGCGGAGAACGACCATCGGCTATTATGGCGGCCCACACCATTACCATGGCCGGTGCTTAACCTCTTTGGCAAGTAAACATCATCATTTTGTTTGTTTACAAACTGCTGGACAACGAACCTTTTCTCATTGGAGAAAACCAAATTCGGCAGTTCACCACTTTCGGCCAAGCCAAGCAACTCTTTAACTCTTTTGAATCTATTTTCTTTCTGTTGCGGTGTAAGTTCTTGCACTTTTTGGAATTTCAATGGCTTTACCCTGACCTAATTTTTCAATTTTTGCCGAATGGAATAGTGTGATATGTTCAGCTCACGAGCCATTTTTCGGGCACTGCGACGTGGGTTTCGATCAAGTAGCTTCTTTACTTTTCGAACTATTTCTGCTGATGTTGCTGTGTTCTTCCGTCCACTTCCTTGACGTGGGGCTACGCTACCAGTATCACGGTAACAAGCGATGGTACGAGACACAAAAGATTTATTCACATTTAAATGTTGGAGTGCTCTAACGATAGCCACTTGTGGGTTTCCAGCCAAATATAAAGAAATCACACATTCGCGCTTGAATTCCACGACGAATAACTTTTTTTCTGGAAAATTCTCACCAAAATGCTTTTGTACGCCTGTAAACTATATAATGCGCTACCACTGGAAAAATTTAAAGAGCTGTCGGACGAGAGGCTTAGAAATGACAGCAGTCTGAAGTTAGTTGCAATTTTTTCATCTCGTCCTATATGGGAGCTATTGATATATCTGAACCAATTTTCACCAAATTTGAAGTACTTGCTTCTGGACGGAATCCGGTCGGACGTGCCAGTCAATTTGGGCTAATATTGGAAATTTGGTGCACAATTAACCCGAAATTGGTTGAAGATATAACTAGAAGCTATATCTAAATTTGAACTAATTCTTAATAAATTTCAATAGAGTTTGTCCTTGGGTCAAACAAATATTGTTTCGAAAATTTCATCTTAATCGGATAATAAATGCAACCTGAATTTTGTTTACAAAAATACAGGACGGACGGAATGACATGCATAAATCGACTCAGAAAGTGAGAGATCCTCAAAAGTAACTATGGGTATATCTCGCTTCCTTCTCCATGTTACAAACAAATACATAATACCCTTAGCACTATGTGGTGTAGGGTATAAAAATAATAAAATTTGCAAAGTAAAGTAAATTTTGACTTCAGTAATCGCAAACTCTCAATACAACCTTACAATATTTCGACTGTCTTGAAAAAAAAAAAAAAAAAACAAAATAGTAACTTTTCATGACAGAAATCTTACAAATATTTTTTGGTTCCTGAAGTTGGTTATGAGATGTAGATTGGTAGATTCAGATTATTTTTTTTTTTTTTTGAAATCTAAACAAAAAAAGTTAGGGGAACTATTCTATGCCGGAAAAGTCTTGCAATAAGTGGTTAGTCACTTTAGCAATCAAATTGCTGTCTGCCATCAAAATTAGGAAATATAAATACTTGTAACTTTTTGTAATACAATGCTAGTTCGTAGACATACACAAGGCCATGAGGCGGTATAATTGCTAACCAAATTTCCATCTAACCTAATATTCAAATAAAAAATAAAATTTTATGTATTTCACCACTAATTGGAGATTTTCCAAAAACTATTAAAGCCATCAGCAGCAAATCCATGTCAATTCAGCAGAAATAATTGATGTTTTTTTTTGTGATTTTTGGTCAAAACTAAAACGCTTCAATTCCATTGACCTTAATATTTGTGATTTGGGGGGCGATTTTCAGCTGGCGGTGGGTGGAGAAACACCAAAAATTCTATCGTTGACTATTTTATTTTGAAATTGGAATTTGAAATGAAGTTCATAAAATGTGGCCATGCGTAAAGTGCGGTCGGCCGGTCGTTGAATTGTGACAAACTATTCGTTTTTGTTTGGTTTGGTTTGGTTTGGAGATTGATTAAGGCGACACATTCAGATAAGCCTTTGCCACCTTCAAATGTCACTTGTTGGACCAAACGAACAAACTGAAAAAAAAACGTGTAGCACTTGTTGGGGGTTTTGGTCTTAATTTACATACGTTTTTACCACACATACACACACACACGTAGAGAGACACCTGGCCGAGTGCTAGATGAGGGTGGGGGTGGCAAATTATTAACGCAAAATCTGATTTCAACACCGGATGTTGTTTCCGGTTCTTTGTCACTTTACTGTCGTTGTTGGAGTTTTTATGGTTTCGGCCAAAATCGTTTTGTTGTTGTTGCTGTTGCGTTGCTGTTTTTTCTTTCAAAACATTAATTTGTTGTTTTTGTTCTATTTTGTAGATTTGAAATGAAAAAATTCAATCGCCACCAGTTAACTTTCATCCCAGACTTGGGTTTGATTTAAACTGTTCTAAATCCCAGCAACAAATTCGAAATTTTGTAGAAACCTTTTTTTTTTGTTGTTTTTGTAGTTTTGAAGTCTGGCATTGGCATTCGTTTCATCTCGATTTCCATTTAAAAACAAACTATTCTCTTTCTCTCTCCCTGAGTGCTAAATTTTTGTTTTTGTTGCTATTGTTGTATGTCATTAAATATTCGCTTTAAATTGTTATTTAAATTATTTATTTTGAGATTTCCAAGTTTGTTGTTATTGAGATTTTTTATTGCGGTTTTGCATGCGGTGACTAAAACCTGGATACATTCAGGCGAGAGAATTCACAAAAAAAATTCAAAATATTGTTATAGGGTGCATAAAATTAAAGCGGAGAGTAAATCGTATCGAAATTATTTTAAGTTAACCACAAATGTTTGAGTTTTTATCTATAAGGGACAATAACTAGGAATGTCTACATGAGTTGGATAAAAAATAAACCAGTCATGATGCTCCTGAACGTACATTTTCGGGGAATATTTGCTGCCATGAAATGAGACAGAAATTTTGATGCCTTGGCGCCAAATTCCAGTTTCAAATATTGAAGTCCCAGAATTGTAACTAGAAATGACTAAGACATTACGCTTCCTAAGTTCATTGTTATTTGCGCCTGTTTTGTACGCCGATAGAAATGTGAATTCGAAAGAACAACACCATTCCAAAAAAACATTCAAATATTAGATTTTTTTTAGTTAAATCCATAATTTTAAATACATTTCTGGAATGATGTTTTCTTTGAATTCACACTCCTATCGACAAACAAAAAGGGGAGCTCAATCATATTCATACAACATAGGATACAAAAAAACCCTGTTCTTTCTAACTGGGTTACATACCAAGATTCGGCTTTGCTTTCCTGGATACAAATATGACGCTCTATTTCATTAGGTATGTACGATAACCCAACAATCATGTGGGAGCAAATTTGACCGTTGAGTTACTGAGATTTTCTAAACTTTTTATAAACTCCACCATAGTATGGAGGATACATTTAGTTTGTCATTCCATTTGTATCACCTCGAAATACACATTTTAGACCCCACAAGGTATATATATTCTTGATCAGCATAAAATTCTATGTCGATTTAGCGATGTCCCTACGTCTATCTGTCTGTGGAAATCACTCTAGCTTCCGAACAAATTAAAGTAGATTGATAAAATTTTACTCAAATGTATGTTATGTCTGCAGGACTTTTGGTATTGAAAATGGACCATGTAGTTATAACCCCCATATGATGGTACCTCCCGATATTCGGTATTTTGATTTTATCTACATTGTTACCGATTTTTTTTTTAAGTTTCGCATTTGAATATTGTAATGGCTTATGACAAATTATATATCGTATAGACCCTAATATAACAACTACATTCGGTATTTTTTAAAATTTTAACAGAATTTTGAACGGATTTTATTATTTTTGAGAATTGCCAAATTCGTTCCAAATTGTGGAGGGTATTCAAAGTTCGGCCCGGCCGATCTTACAGGTTTTTACTTGT
The DNA here is from genome assembly GCF_030504385.1 of Musca domestica. Classification (NCBI taxonomy): domain Eukaryota; kingdom Metazoa; phylum Arthropoda; class Insecta; order Diptera; family Muscidae; genus Musca; species Musca domestica. Next base: position 3,699,516 of record NW_026712340.1, on the reverse strand, counting down.
TTAGTACTCAAAATTCACATTTTTATCAGTGTGACGATTTTTTTTGTTTATAAAAACTTCATACATCGTGCTAAATTTTCAGACATTCAAAATTTTTTATTTTGACGTTTACCGAGGATGATATTAGCATAACAGTTGCAAAATGGACCCACAACAGATTTTTCTGTTGAAAATTGTTTCAGCGTCTCGACATGTAGACCCTAGAAATCAACAGTGACCTCAATATGATATTTCAGCATTTATTATACTTTTCGTATAATATAAGTAGTCAAAACTATTACATATCTCAATCCTAGATAATGACATCTGTATCAAATTTCAGAATTTTATCTCTATTCCCAATACCAAATAGTAAAGAAAGTCCTAAAGTCGGGCGTGGCCGATTTTATGATACCCTACACCACTTTGCTAATTTAGTTGAGCTCCACTTAATAATTAAAAGTTTTTATGGGAGAATTCAATCATACACCCTATGATTATAATTATAATTTAAAATTCAAAGAACTAAATATGACGAAGCATTTGTATCTTTTAAATTCGGACTTGTATTGCCCATTAGGGAGCTGTATCCAAATCTGAACCGATCTCTGAGCTGTATTTGATATATTTCCCTAAATATCGTTGTTATGGAGTGCATATTACGGCTGTGGGTAACAAATACAACAAATCGGATGAACAATATACATGGGAGCTATAGCTATATCTGAACCGATCTTCACCAAATTTGGCATACTACCTTCTAACTCAATTCGGTCGTATGTGCCGAATTCCATCCCATTCGGGCGAATATTAGACGTTTGGTGCACAATCAAATGTAAATCGGACGAAGTTATATATGGGAGCTATATCCAAATCTGAACCGATCTCGATAAAATTTAGTAATGGTATTTCTGAGCTGCATTTGATATATTTCTCCAAATATTGTTGTTACAGAGTGCATATTACGGCCTCGGGGGACAAAAATAACAAATCGGATGAACAATATATATGGGATCTAAAGCTATATCTGAACCGATTTCGATCAAATTTGGCATACTTGTTTTCAGGCCTAATTTGGTTGTATGTGCAAAATTCCATACTATTCGGGCTGATATTACACGTTTGGTGCACAATAAAAGGCAAATCGGACGAAGATATATATGAGAGCTATATCTAAATTTTTACCGATTATCTCCAATTCCAATAGGGTTCGTCCTTGGGCCAAACAAATGTTGTTTGGAAAATTTCATCTCAATCGGATAATAAATGCGACCTGCATTTTGTTCACAAAAATACATGGACAGTCGGACGGACGGACAGACGGTCTGACATGCATAAATCAACTCAGAAAGTGATTCTATGCAGATCATCGAAATGAACTATGGGTCTATTTCGTTTCCTTTTGCCTGTTACAAACAAATGCACAAAGACATAATACCCTGACCACCTTGTGGTGTAGGGTAAAAAAATTGTCCCATTCAGTACTTTTAGACACCAATGTCAAACTTAAGGATTTCCACTCAATACCTTTACGAAACTTAGTACCTTTCGTACAGTTATAGTACACATTTCAAAAGCCACCTCAATATCAAATTTCAGGAATTTAGCTCTTTTTCTTCCTTTATCCAAAACCAAATTTAGTACTATTTAGTACTTTTCCTACAATTGTAGTACATATATCCAAAACCACCTCCGTATCGCAATTCCAGATACCAACAGATACCTCAATATCAAATTTCAAAATTTTATCTCTATCCCTTCATCCAATACCAAATATAGTACCACTCAGTACTCATTAAAGTAAACATTTCCGCAACCACTTCCATATGTTGATGAGAATTTGGCTGGAAAACTACAAGTGGCTATGGTCAGAGCACTCCAGCATTTAAATGTGAATAAATCTTTTGTGACTCGTACCACCGTGATACTAGCCCGACGTCAAGGAAGTGGACGGAAGAAAACAGCAACATCAGCAGAAATGGTTCGAAAAGTAAAGAAATGACTTGACCGAAACCCGCGTCGCCGTGGCCGAAAATGGCTCGTTAGCTGAACATATAGCAATATTTTATTCGGCAAATATTGAAAAATGAGCTCGTGGTAAAGCCATTGAAATTCCAAAAAAATCAAGAACTTACACCGTCTGTACGTCAGTTGTAATCACGCTAGAGTTAAAAACGAATAATAATGGGAATCTAAAATTTTGCACAGATCAGTCTTTTGTCTGCAGGCAGGTCAAGTTCGAAGATGGGCTATATCGGTCCCCGATATCGTGTAGTTCCCATATAACGGTATTCAGTATATGGGATATTCGGTATTTTGATGATTAGTTTCTTCTAAGTACTTTACTCCCTGAAAGATTATTGTCTGTATAGGTCCACGATATCGTATGTAGCCATAACTCAAACAATATCGGTACTACCCGATATTCCGTATTTTTAAGATTTTAGCTACATTTTTTTATGGAATTGTCTAAAATGTTTATATAGGTCCACGATATCGTATAGCCCACATACAGCGGTACACCCCGATATTCGATGTTTTGACGATTTTAGGGATATTACTTATCGGAGTTGTTTCAAACTTCGTATTTAGAATTCCTAATGAGAAATAGAGCCTATGACAAAAAAAATTGCGTAATGCCCCCATATAACGGTACCTCCCGGTATTCGGTATTTTTATGATTTTAGCGACATTATTTACCGGAATTGTTAAAAAATTTGGTATTTGAAGTTCGAAATGGATACTGCAGCCTAAGAAAGAAAACTGTGCAGGTCAACGTTTTGGTATAGCCCCTATATAATAGTACCACTTTATATTTGGTATTTTGATGATTTTAGCTACATTATTCACTGGATTTTTTTCAAGTTCCGTATTTGTATATCGTAATGGCTTATGTCAAAATTTGCCTATGCAGGTCCACGCAGGACTTATAAATATCGGCTAAATTTATTAATATTTAGAATTTTTAACTAATTTTATTTATTTATTTTTTTTTTGAAAATATCCAAATTCTTTCATAATACTGGGGAATATTCAAAGTTCGGCCAAACTTAATGCTTTTTTACTTGTTTTTAACTTAAATAGTTGTATTTTTGATTTTCTACTGTCTTGCAAAACAAAAGTAATAAGGGGTGCTTTTTGGTTTTTCAGTCCAGGGTTTTGTATGGAGATCCCATATATACCCTGTAATTTGATATTTGCTCATAGAAAAAGATAAAGGTAAAAAGGATATTTCTGATTCTAAGAGTCAGGGAGTGAAAGAAATTGTCTGTGAATTCGAAACGTACCCTTTAAGAGATATATAACTCGACTTTCAAACAAATGTACTTTTGGTATTGAAATTTGTATCTCGGAATCAATATTGCTATCGTAGAGTTTTAGATGTATTCCACCCCAAAAGTATGCAACGATTCACAAAGTTTTTGTTCTGATTTTCAAATTCGCGTCTAAGTCGAAAATTTGATTATACTATCGTTGAAAATGACTATCAAAAAAAAAAAAAAGTACAAAAGCTACAAGTTCGGCCGGGCCGAACTTTGAATACCCTCCACTATTTGGAACGAATTTGACAATTTTCAACAAAAAAAAGAAAATAGTTAAAAATTCTGTTAAAATCCTAAAAATACCATATATAGCCGTCACATTAGGGTCTAAACGACAACGTGGACCTGCATAGGCAACTTTTGTCATAAGCCATTACAATATTCAAATGTGAATCTTGAAAAACATGGGTGAATAATGTAGCCAAAATTATCAATATAGGGAGGTACTATTATTATATGGGTGCTATACGAAGACGTGGGCCTGTACAGACAATTTTCTGTAATAGTATGTAGTATTCATTACGAACTTCAAATACCAAACTTGAAACGATTCCGGTGAACAATGTCGCTAAAATAATCAAAATACCGAATATCGGGAGGTACCGTTATATGGGGGCTATACCAAAACGTGAACCTACATGGCCCATTTTCAATACCGAAAGTCCTGCAGACATAGAGTGATTTCCACAGACGGACGTACATCGCTAAATCGATATAGAATTTTATGCTGATCAAGAATATATAAACTTTGTGGGGTCTAAAGTGTATATTTAGAGGTGTTACAAACCGAATGACAAACTTAATACACCCTCCATACTATGGTAGAGGGTATAAAAATAAATAAATAAAAATCGATTTTAGTTGACTCGGCTAAAGATTTTCAGGTATTTGAATAAAATTTATTGGCCGAAAAAAGACTTTGTTGTTGAAGTCAGAAATGGAGAAGTCTAAAATTCGACTTTTGTTCTCAGCTACGTATGCCCATTTCCCCCACCATATACAATATATGTTTAGAATGACCCCTACCGATATCAGCTCTTTTCCAGACTAACCCACATTTTAAAACTATTTATCTGAAAATTGTTATTGAGAAAACCCAGTCCTAGACCCTTGCATAACATTTTGGCTTATGCTGATTTAATTCAATATTTTTATTTTGAATCCTTCAATGTGTGGATGGAATGAAATCCAACTTTTGAATACTCATTTTAACCCCATAGTATATACTATTTTTTCCTTTTTGTGTATTTAATGATATTCCTTAAAGTTTGGAAAATTTTGTCCAACGATGTCGAGCCTATGACTGTGTTGTACTTACTCAGTCAAATGTATTTGAAATTGATGGTTTTTAATATTGAATAAAATAATAGAACATTAATTTTATTGCAATTTTTTAAACAAGAATTTTTTTTAATATCCTGGCATTTTGTTTCTTTATATTTCACCAGTTAAAGATGATCCGTTTTTAGTTTTTTTTTTTTTAATTTTCGAGTGTATTTTTTATTTCGAAATTGTTTTTCAATTTAATTCACTTTTATATATTTTAAATATTCCTTGGCGCATATATTAAACTTTATATAAACTCTTTTAAGCATTTACACTTCTTTAATTTTTTTTTAAATATAATGTTTTCACTTCGTTTAAATTTTGTTTTTGTTCTCTTATTGAGTTAATATCCCGTTATTTGTTTATATATTACGAGTTTTTATATGTAATTATATCTATGTGTATTTCCAGGACATACGGAATATCCTTTCACTTATTTCACTTATTGTATTTAGGAAAGTTTGTTCTTTTGCTAATATATCCAAATGAACAAAAAGCCCCCGAACTTTTGGCGGAGTAAAACTCGACTGATCGTTAGGGAATTTCGCGTTGAACTGAAATTATTGTCCATCAACAATGTTAATAAACTCCAATGGAACCAATCTACATAATGGAGGAAAAATCCATAATCAAAATTATTGCCGCCAACTAAACAAAAAACAAAGCACCATCAACTACAACAACATCAGCAGCAGCAGCAACAAACAATGGTAATAAGCTGCACCAATACCATCAGCACCATTGTCATCATCATCAGTGGCAGCAGCAGCAGAACACTAACTCCACTTCCATTACCATTTCCAGGTAAACTACAATAACCCACAGCAAACATATGGTGCGACAACAATAACAATAACGGCGACAGCAAAAAAAACAACAACAACAACCACAAAAGAATTGAAAAAGAACATCGCCACCAACATTGGCATCAACATCAAATCAAACCCAACTAAACTCATGAATGCCTGCTTGCAAGTGCTCAACATCCACATCATGGACGTGGCGGTGTATCCAACGATCAAAACAGAAATCACAACGGCCAGAACTCTGTCACTCCATGACAACCACAAGGTATGGACGGTGGAATACTCCACACACATACTCATATGTCCAACATACACATGTTGCTTTTGCTGCTCAAATAGAATTTAATCAAAAGCCCTCCACCACCAACTCCAATAGATATTGTCATTGTCACCTCCACCCAGCCACAGCACTAACTCACTCACTCACTCACCCACCCACCCATCATCAATGGCCATTTTCCATTTAATATGTAAAATAGCCAACAGATCGTAACAGCCGAACATGTTCTCGCACACAATGCGTAACAATGGAAATAGAAAAATGCTTAGAATGATCACAGTCATTGTTGTTGTGGAAAAGTTGAGGGAGTTTATTCTCTCTCTCTCTCTCGCGTGTGAAAGAGTTAAACATATTTATGTACAATACAAAAGATTAACCTTTGAACATTTTGTATGACCTTAATGTATTGACCATGAGATTCAAAAGGACCAAACAGCAGATTAACTCAGTGACATAAAATCGAAAATAGAAGCTCTTAATAATTATATTGAAACTCGGAAAGGTCTCTTTCATCAATGGTCAAAATTTGAAGTTAAGAAATACACTAAACTTTGCTGTGAATGACTATTCAAATGACGTTTGAGCTATTAAGGGTCTTCTGGTGTTAGAACACCCATCAAAGACTCGTTTAGGGCTCATCTATAGAAAGAAGAGTTTTTTAAAAATGTTGTATCAAAATATGAATTTCTAATAATCTTCTGTAGACAGAATCCCTCTTATGGGTATTCTAAGGTCAAAAAACATTCAATGCTTTTCTTTAGAACAAATCCAATATCTCCTTCTGCTCATCACCCTCTCCGGTCAGATTTTTTTGGAGTTGTTTATAGGTGTATTTTCCTTCTCAAAATGCAAACATTTCCGTTTGGAATAATTTATGGTTTGATTTTCTCGACGATTTTAACCATACAAGTGGCGTCCAAGGTGGTTTTCATGTGTACAACTTGATATTCATGGCTCCTGAAAAAAAAACAGCACTTTGGCTAAAATATTTATATCGATTGCCCACCTGTTCATAAAGCTGTACTAATCTAGTCCTCCAACCTACTCGGTCAGTTGGATTCGGTAGAGCAGTATTGTATGATTGAGATTTGGACCGTAGATGAGTATAGCTGACTATTTGATAACCAGTAGGAAGATAATGATATTTCCACACAATAATAGGTCCGAAAGAATGAGAATTACTGAATTTTAGAAAATATTAATTCGTTTTCCTAAGGTAGCCAGCATACATTAAACAAGTAAAAAAGCTTTAAAATCTGCCGGACTGAACTTTGAATACCCTTCACCATTGGGAACGAATTTAGCAAGTTTCAAAAAAATAAAATCCGTTAAAAATTCTGTTAAAATCTTAAAAATACCGAATGAAGCCGTTATATTAGTGTCTATATGACGACGTGGACATGCAAAAGGCAACTTTTGTCATAAGCCATTACAATATTCAAATGCGAAACTTAAAAAAAATCGGTGAATAAGGTAGTAAAAGCATCAAAAGTTCGAATATCGGGAAGTGGAGTTATATGGAGGATATACGAAGACGTGGACCTGGACATACAATTTTCTGTAATATCAATTACGAAATTCAAAAACCGAATATGAATCAATTTCGGTGAAAATTTGCTAAAATCATTAAAATAACGAATATTGGGAGGTACCGTTCTATGAGGGACCTGCACAGACAATTTTCTGTTATGGGATGTAGTATCTATTAGGAACTTCAAATACCAAATTTTAAACATTTCCGGTGAATAATGTCGCTTAAATCACCAAAACACCGAAAATAGAGAGGTACCATTATATGAGGGCTATAACAAAACGTGGACCTACATGGACCATTTTCAATACCAAGGCTACTACAGTATTATGTAAGCCAATAATTTCACAGGTGCCCTACAAAACACTGTGGTCAGCGTGTTATGTCTTTGTTCATTACTGTTCATTATACCCTACAACACTATGTGTTGGGGGTATTATAAGTTTGATTGGGCCAAAAATTATGTAACACAACGAAATATTGGTTTCCCACATAGGAAAGTATATATGGATCTTCCTAGCTCACCGAGCTGAGTCGATCTAGCCATGTATGTCGGTCCGTCCGTCTGTCCGTCTGTCCATGTTAATTTGTAATCACTCTACCGATCCGATCCGATCTTCACGAAATTTAGAATGGAGGTGGGCATAATTGCATAATATTTAGGGGTTGAAATGGACCAAAAACTGAAAAAAATCCTGATTTTGCAGTTGCTCTACAGGTCGTAGTTGTAGACCAATCGACGCGGAAGTTAGCATGGCGCTAGAGCTTAGGGCTGGGAGAAGCCTCCCAATTTTGATGGTCATCGGGTAATATTTAGTGGGTGAAATAGGCCAAAACATTTGTGTTAAATAAAAGTCAAAATTTCCATTAAACCGCGAATATTTTTAATCCCGGCGAAATCACAAATAGTCGAACAGGTCAATTCTGACCGTAACGTAGATGCCGATAGTAAATATGTCAGTTATATATAGCGAAATATATAAAGTGTGTATATACAAAGGAAGGGGATGTGCATTTTATGCTTATATCTCAAGAATGGCTGAACCGATTTTGACAAATTTTGTCAATTCAGAATGCCCTCTTGGCATAAGAGAATAAAATCTAAAAAAATCGCATAGAAATGTTCCAATAATTGTGTTATTATAGATTTTGTACTATTTTGTGACATTTTTGTATTTTTTCATATTTTTTATCGCATGCGATTTTTTCAATATGACTTACAATATTGAAAATATAAATATTACAAAATATGATATTTTTTCACCTTACAACACAGGTTGGGGTTTTTATATACAGATTGCAATTATCGTCCGATCCTCACGAAAATTTATACAAGGGTAGAGTTAGGCTCAGAAGGGCTAGACCTATTGTTTTCAAATATGTCCGCAATATATGAGGGGTTGAAATTGACCAACAACTAAAAATTTTTCTGATTTTGCAGCCGTTGTAAAGGTCACAAGTAAAAACCAAAGGACACGAAAACTCACATGAAGTTAGAGTTTAGGACAGCGGGAAGAATGGACCACTACTTTTGTGTGAAAAATACTAGCATAACTTACAGGCGATATCCGAAATACACAAAAAGGCGAACTTCTGGCTTTTTTATGCTGATTTCGTTGACGAATATAGCAGCATATCGTATACAAGCAAATCATATAGATGAGTCTAAATTTGAGATACAGAGGGGCCTATGGAATTTTTTTTCAATTAAGATAGTCGCAAAATAGTTAGGTTTTCAAATGAACCAAAAACAGAAAAATTTTTCCAAAATAAATTTGGACATAAGGCGACTTCTACAATATTGTAGTATTGTAGGGTATCACATGGTCGGCCCCGCACGACTATAGCCTTTGCTTACTTGTTTGTAACATAAAGAAGGAAGAAAGTTAGAGCTATGGTTCGTTTTGATGATCAGAATAGAATCACATTCTGAGGCCGTCTGTCCATGTATTTTTTTTTTAAATAAAGTTCAGGTCGTGTTTATAGTTCAATCGAGATGAAATTTTGCACAAATCATTTGTTTGGCCCAAGGACAAATCCTATTGAAATTGGACATAATCGGTCAAAATTTAGATATATCTTCGCCCGATTTGGCTTTTATTGTGCACCAAATGTGTAATATCAGTCCAAATTGGATGGCCATCCATCTCTATCCTTTCACCCAATACAACATTTAGCACCAATTAGTACTTTTCATACAAATTTAGGATGTATTTGCAAACCACCTTCAAATTTCGAACACAGATACTATCAGTTATCTAAATATAAAATTTTAGAAATTTATCTGGATCTCTTCATCCGATATTTAGTACTTTTCGTACAAATATAGGACACATTTCCAAACCACCTCCTTCTTTCAGCTATTAACACCGACATTGAGATACATATCAAATTTCAAAATATTATCTGTATCCTTTCAATAAAGACCATTTAGTACTTTTCGTACAATCGTTATACACACTTCCAAAAAACACCTCCTAACACCTAATTTCAGATTTAAAGCACTATCTGTTCACCCAATACTAAATTGTATCAAATAAAGTACTATTTAATACTTTTCTTGTAGTTGTAGTACACATTTCCAAAACTACAACTCCCCCCCCTCTATCTGAATTCCAGACGCCAAAAGAGGCCTCAATATCAAATTTGGGATTCCAGCCCAATACCCAATTTAGTACTTTTCGAAAAATTATAGTACACATTTCCTAAAAATTTAGAACCAAACCAACAGAGACCGCTATGTATATCAAGTTTGAGGAATCCAGCTCAATACATTCATTCAATACCAAATTCACCAGATGGTATCTGAACAATCTAAACATCAAATTTCAGAACGTTATTTATTTCCCTTCACCCAATACCAAATATAATACTTTTCGTACAAATAAAGAACATATTTCCAAAATCACCTCCTTCTCTCAACTGTAGACACCAACAATGAAATCCATATCAAATTTCAGAATATTATCTCTATCCCTTCAATCAAGGCCAAATTTAGTACCATTTAGTACTTTTCGTACAATTATAACACAAACACGAAGCCTAATACTAAATTTCATATTGCAAGCACTATCTTTTTACACAATACCAAATTCTACCAAATATAGTACTATTTAGTCCTTTTTGTACACTTGTAGTACACATTTCCAAAACTACCTTCATATATCAAACATACTTTTTATCCTTGATTCTCACATTGAATTTTCAAGTTGAATACCAGTTGAGTACCATCCGTAACCTTACAGTTCGAATTTTTGAAAACCTTTTGGTACATACATCCTGCACTCCATCATTAACCTTAATTCCAAATTTCAGAATTCTTACTCAATCTGTTTGTCCAACACAAAGTATTAAGTTTTTAGTGAATTTTTGTACTTATCCCTTTAAGTACGACTCTTTTATATATATTTATGGACTGATACAATGATGGACTGTACAAAAACCAAAAAAAAAAAAAACAGTAAGGACAATTCAAAGGTCGGGCAGGACCGACTATATGATACCCTACACCACTATACGTATTTAAAAGAACTCCCGTAAAAAAATTATGTTGGGAATTAATGTGAAATTGAAAATGAAAAAAATGTATTCAGTTTGGGCTGATATTACATATATGGTAAGCAATAACCGTAAAATCGGATGAAGATGTATATCGAAGCTACATTAAAATCAGAACCGATCTCGATAAAATTTGGCAGAGGTATTTTTAAGCTGTATCTGATGTCCGGTATCAAATATCATTGTTGTGGTGAGCATATTACGGAGTAAGGAACTTCAACACAAAATCGGATGTACATATATATAGGAGCTATAGCTATACCTGAACTGATTGTCATCATATTTGAGCATTTGCTCCGGTCGGAATTGTCAAAATTCAATCCATTTGGGCTGATATAAGCCATTTGGTGCACAATAAACTTGATATCGGTCTGATCCGATCTCGGTAAAATTTGATAGAAGTATTTCTGGGCTGTACCTGATATCTGGTATCAAATATTATTCTTGTGGAGCGCATGTTACGGAAGTGAGGGACTTTAACACCAAATCGGATGAAACATATGTATGGAAGCTATAGCTATATCTGAACCGATTTTCAAATTTGATGTACTTGCTTCCAAACTGAATTTGGTCGGATGTGCCAAAATTCAAATCATTTGGACTAATATTGGTCACTTGGATCACAATTGACCCGCAATCGGTAGAAGATTTCATTTCAATCGGATAATAAATGTGACCTGAATTTTGTTTACAAAAATGCATGGACGGACGATAATTCGACTCAAAAAATGATTATATAAAGATCCTCAAAAGTAAATATGGATCTATCTCGATTCCTTCTCCATGTTACAAACAAATGCACAAAGACATAATACCCTTTCCACTGTGTGGTGTTGGGTATAAAGAATGGCCGCCCAATTTTTAATGCCCTCCACAATTTCGAAAGTAATACTTTTTAAAATATATTTACAAGTGCTGCGATCTAGTAATGGAGCGAAATAAAATGTTGTTGTTAAGAAATTGGAATGTGGCTAAAATGATCAAAATACTGAATATATCGGATGGTACCATTACATGGGGGCTATACGAAGACTTACATAAACAATGTTCTGTCATACAAGAAATATAGTGGTGTAGGCTACCATATAGTCGATCATTTCCTTACTGGTTTTTTGTAACATCTTACCGATACTGACATCTAAATATTGCAATATGTTTACATAGCAGCTCCTTATCATGATTAATTATTATTTATGATTTATTTGTCGTGTATTTTAAAAAATAAACAGACGGACAGACATTCCAGAAGACCCCTTGGGGTAGAATTTTTTCATATATGTATATTTACTGATCACCTACAGTCGATAATCTCAGAATGCCTGATTGCTTGAACTTTTCCAACGCCGCTATCAGTAGACAGACGTCGAACAAATCGTACGATATGTTGTTGTGCGTTAACATCTGGGTAATTGCATCGGTGGGGGTTTTATTGCTACCGCTGTTGTTGTTGTCGTCGTTCGCATAGACTTGGCTAGCTGCCGTTGAAAACGGCGTTTGAAAAACGTCCCCCATTTGGCACCTGATCAGGCCATATGAAATGATACAGCACGGCACCGCACCGCACGGTGTTGCGTCGATCCGTCGTTCATCAGACGCACGGCCGCTGTCGACGTTGATCTTTATGTTTGGCGTGTGCTCTGCAACTCTTTATCTCACTCTCTGTCTCCGCACGGTAGCTTATGGCGGTAGTAAATGGGCGAGCTACTACGGACATTAATAAATGCCGAGCATAAAACTATAAAACACAATAAACAACAATAGCAACAACAACAAAAACAATAATGAGAACAAAGCTGAAAATCATTGAATTGCGGCTAAAGTTAAAGTTGGTTACATTTGAATGAGATTATACGATTTGTTTTATTGTTTTGCATTTGTTGTTGTTGTTTTTTTTTTCTTTTGCGTTGCTTTTATTGTTGTTCGCTTTTTTTTAAGTTTTGGAGCAAGTTATTTTAGTTTTGTTTGTTAAAATTATTCATGGGCAAGTTCTGTCGGAGAGTGAATACCATTGAGGTTTGTCTGCATAAACGTACGTTGGGTACAAATTTGCTGAGGGAGTGTTTTTCAGGGTGTAGAACAATAACTGCTTAACCTTTCTTCATTTGCTGGACTCTTTTCTCCCACACTCTTTTTATCGATCGGAACTCCACTTGTTTGGTCTATATACAAGTACATTTAAAGTCCCAGGTGTAGCAATGAACAACGTTCATAATATATTATTTAAATGTACTTATGATGTTTAGGCGGAACTGAATATATAATATGATCATGATCCAAATTTTAGTCATCTAGGTCGAATAATCTATCTCAGCCATATGGGTATAGAGGGTATATATTCATTATTGATATATTAATATGGCCAAAATGTGCCTCCTCAAAATAACGTTTTAGACCCTAGTTCTCTTTAGATTAAATTCGTTTGAGGACATTTGGAATCGATCTAAGGGTGTCTGTCCGTCCGCCCGTATGGCTGGTGAGCACAATAACTTTCGAAGGAAGTATCCGATTTGGTCCAAAAGTGATACATCGTAATATTATTGTCAAACTTAGATCAAGTTCTGAGATGGGCAATATGGGTCCACTCCTTGTGGTACATCCCCCAAGCAAGGTCAAGTTTTTAAAATAAAATAATTTTCCTTAAGGAGAGAGGAAGGATCATTAGATTTTCTGCAAACTTTGCAAGTCCCAATAATTTTGTCAATGTTAAGTTAGGTGCGAAAATGAACAATACCGGTCCACTTTTAAGTACCTGCCCCCCTAAGGATCAAAATCCTCTTATAAAATGAAGAATAAAAGTCCGATTCTCTTCAAATTTCAGACATCCCAGACATAGAATATATCGGACCACCTCTTCTGGTACATCCTCTACAACGGCTCTTTGAAAAAAATCAGTTTTAGAGAATTCGCAATCGATCTAGGGGTGTTCGTCCGCCCATTCCTCTATCTGGCTGGTGCGCACGATAACTCTTAAAGGGAGTGTTCGATTTGGTCTAAACTTGGTACATGGGTTAGAACGGTTCACACCTTCTGCTACCTAAGTGTTATGAATAATCTGAATCCCTATCTGTTTCCGATTATCATCATTATTGATTACGACGCACAGTGAAATTCTCAAAAACGGAGATTAGTTCACGGAGGCATTCTATTATCTGCTGGGAAGTTATTACTGTACGACTTATTTCATAATAAGTATGTAGGTGTAATGTTTCATAATTTTTAACCAGCAAGAAAATGTAAAAAAAGACGGGCGGGTGTGACTATATGACACCCTACACCAATATGTACGGTAGCTCTTTTAACATTAACAAATAAGTGTTTATATTAGGAATTTATGTCAGGTAGATCATACTGACTATGAACCTTCTTTGAATTCGCATTGATGGCTTTAGAGGAGTTATTACTTGGAATAAGAGGGGACTATATATGGAGGTATATCCAATTCTAATTCGCTTTCCACCAATATTGATCCACTCCATCAAGTATCTACCCCCAATGGTCAAAATTTTGAACAATTATAACTCTTAAACAAGTAAAAAGGCTGTAAGTGCGGCCGGGCCGAACTTTGAATACCCTCCACCATTCGGTACAAATTTAGCAATTTTCAAAAAAATAAAATCCGTTAATAATTCTGCTAAAATCTTAAAAATACCGAATGTATATTAGGGTCTATACGAAGACGTGGACCTGCGTAGGCAACTTTTGTCACAAGCTTTTACAATATTTGAATGCGGAACTTGAAAAAATCTCATAGGCTGTAGTATTCATTACGAACTTCAAATACTAAATTTCAAATAGTTCCGATAAATAATGTCTCTAAAATCATCAAAATACAAAAATCGGGAGGAACCGTTATAGTGGGGCTACACGAAGATATGGACCTGCATGGCTCATGTTTTGGCTTGGGATGTAGTATCCATCACGAACTTCAAATACCAAATTTGAAACAATTCCGGTAAATAATGTCGCTTAAATCATCGAAATACCGAATATCGGGTGGTACCGTTATATGGGGGCTATACGAAGACGTTGACCTACATGGTCCATTTTCTTTTTTATGCTGTAGTATCTATTACGAACTTCAAATGCCAAATTTGAAATTCCGGTAAATAATGACGCTAAAATCATCAAAATACCGAATATTGGGAGGTACTGTTATATGGGGGCTATACGAAGACGTGGACCTACATGACCCGTTTTCAATACCAAAAGTTCTGCAGACATAATACACATTTGTGTAAAATTTTATCAACCTACTTTATTTCGTTCGGAAGCTAGAGTGATATCCACAGACGGACATTGCTAAATCAACATAGAATTTTATGCTGATCAAGAATATATATACTTTGTGGGGTCTAAAATGTATATTTCGAGGTGTTACAAACGGAATGACAAACTTAATATACCCTCCATACTATGGTGGAGGGTATAAAAATGTGATGTAAGTGTCCGATTTTCTTAAAATTACATCCATCACAATATTTTTGTTAACCCAAAGTCTGGTGTGAAGATAGAATATATCGGTCCATTCCATCTGGGACCTCCTCCACAAAAGGTCAACATTTTGAATATCCATGAAGCTCATACACCGCGAAATTAACATCTGATTCCATTCGGATTTGGCACATCTCAAAATTTCTTTCAACATGAGATCTGTATGTAAGCATGGTAGAGATCGAACCATTCTTGCTGGTACCTGCCACACAAAGGGGCAACGTTTTGAATAATCAAAACGATCATAACGAAATAAACATCTGGTTCTCTTCAAATTACACGCACCACAATATTTTTATTAACCCAAGGTCTGTTGTGAAAATGGTATATATCGGTCCACTCTTTCTGACACCTCACCCACAAAGGGTCAACATTTTGAATATCCATGAAGCTCGAAAAACCCGATTCCATTCAGACTTGGTACATCTTAATATTTCCATTAACACAATATATGTTGTCAAAATAGTACAGGTCGGACCATTTCTTCTGGTACCTCCCTCACAAAGGGTCAGCGTATTGAATAACCAAAATAACTATAAATTTCGAAATAAGCATCCAATTCTCTTCATATTTCACACATCCCATTATTTCTAGATATGTTCTGAAGATGATATATATCTGCCAACCCCTTTTGGTACCTCACCCACATAGTATATCGGTCATAATACTTTACATCTGTTCCAATACTTATATCTGTCATAACTTGAGAAACAAGTAGGCGATTCTTTAAACTTGCTATATCTAAATATTTCTTTTAACAAGAGATCCGATATGAATATGTAATTTATTGAAATTTATGATTTCGCATAAAATTGGATATAATTATTCGATTTCCTTCAAATTTTTTATGTATTGGATGAAGTATGCAAATGGAATATTTCGGTCCGCTATATCTGTTACCTCAGGCATATTTCTACATTTTTCAAAAACTTGCAAATATCGCATATAAAGTATAGGAAGCAGTCGATATAGTCCAAATATGGCATATTGTAATATTTTTATCAGTCTTAGGTCACATACGAATTGGTCAATATTGTCTAACTGCTTCGGAACCTCCCCCATAAAGGGTCAAAAGTTTGAATAATCATAACTCAAGGCTGGGGGTATACATCTGTCGGCAAAACCGACTGATATTATTTTACTTGTTCTAATAAAAATTGACATTTGATGAGAAGGATTTATAAATTTTTTGCTTTTTTTTAAAATACAAAATTGACCAAGATTAGCACTGTATAATTAAACAAATAAAAAAGTTGTAAGTTCGGCCGTGCCGAACTTTGAATACCCTCCACCATTTGGTACAAATTTGGCAATTCTCAAAAACAGAAAAATCTGTTCAAAATTCTGTTAAAATCTTAAAAATACCGAATGTAGCCGTATATTAGGGTCCATACGACGACGTGGACCTGCATAGGCAACTTTTGTCATAAGCTATTATAATATTAAAATGCTAGACCTGAAAAAAATCTGTTTATAATGTACCATACGTGGACCTGCCCAGACAATTTTCTGGCATAGGCTGTAGTATCCATTACGAACTTCAAACAAAAAATTTTAAATAATTCCGGTACATAATGTCGCTAAAATCATCCAAATACCGAATATCGGGGGTACCGTTTTATGGGGGTTATATGAAGACGTTTATCTGCATGGCCCATTTCCTGTCATGGCATGGCCCATTGGCTGTAGTATCCATTACGAACTTCAAATACCAAATTTGAAACAATTCCGTTAAATAATGTAGCTAAAATAATCAAAATACCGAATATCGGCGGGTACAGTTATATGAGGGCTATACGAAGACGTGGACCCACATGGCTCATGTTCTGTCTTAGACTGTGGTATCCATAACGAACTTCACATACCAAATTTGAAACAATTCCAGTAAATAATGTCGCTAAAATCATCAAAATACTTAGTATCGGGGGGTACAGTTATATGGGGGCTATACGAAGACGTGGGCCTACATAGCCCATTTTCAATACGAAAAGTCCCGCAGACATAATACACATTTGAGTAAATTTTTATCAACTTACTTCATTTCGTTCGGAAGCTAGAGTGATTTTCACAGACGGATAGACGGACAGACGGACGGACATTGATAAATCGACATAGAATGCTGATCAAGAATATATACTTTGTTGGGTCTAAAAAGTATATTTCGAGGTGTTACAAACGGAATGACAAACTTAATATACCCTCCATACCATGATGGAGGGTATAAAAACTAAACCACATATAACATTGACATTTTGGGTATGAAAACAGTAATTCTAAGAGGCCATTTTTCTAAGAGGTGATTTTTCCACTGAATATCCGCTTATTTCGATTTCGCCCCTCTGTGCTTCGGCAATGCCATAAAATGTATTTAATGAAGCACAGTTAAGATATCAAATGTTTGATGCAACGTTTTCCCCCTTTTAAGTATCTATACTAAATAAAACATTCCATTAAGTCTCCTTAAGGACCTATCGTCAACATTCATCCTCATTAGTGCCATCGCCACAGCAACAATTCTCACATTTAAACTGGATGACAATTTACGTTGACTTCCTCAGCAAACACGTATTGGCTGGTATGTTGCAACAATCTGTGCTATTCAAACAGTTTGATGGTAATTGGCCCAACCCATGATGTGCTTCAAGTTAATGGTACTTCCGCATGAGAGGCCATCAATGAATGGTCGCAACATGAAACCAATGTAACAGTATCATTGGAAATACAAAAGCAACAACATCAATCCAACAAAAACTAAGGCAAGTCTTTAGCATCCATTCAGCCATCAGTCAATTAGTTAATAATAATAAAATTAACTGCATTTAATTTTAATTCTCTTCTGAATTCTTTACAAATAATTCACGTCATTTGTTGATGTTGTTCTTGTTGTCGTCTATTAGCCATTATCTATTAACATTTTTGTTGTTGTTATGTCTAGTTCCGCTTTGTTTGCCACAAAATGACAATTGAATGGCAAAATGTCATGCCATTCAGTGATCAGTTGGTAGTTATGAGGATGGAATTGTTTGACAGCACCAATGGAAAGGTTGGAGGGGGGAGGTAGGAGTAGTCAAGATTGGTTAGAAGGTGTGGGTTTAATTGGTGGGGTGTGTATAGAACAAGTGGCGGGATACGCAGTGCAATGTTCTGTTTAAAAACAGAAGATCATGTTCAGACGATCAGCGAAAATGATGAAACTCTATAGTTGGATCCTAAAATGTTACTAAGAACTGCAATGATAACAAATTTGAATTTAATGGTACAGATTGTGGGGGGTGACCCGAACTCCTATATAATGATTTAGGTGTAAAAGTCGGTATCGCAGCCAAGGTGACAACTAATATTTTTAGGACGTCTCAAAGAAAGATCAATATTCAATTAAAAACCAGTAAAGAAAGCCTTAAAGTCGGGCGGGGCCGACTTTATGATACCCTACACCACTATATTAAATTAAAAGTTTTTATGGGAGAATTCAATCATTCACGCCATGATTATAATTATAATTTAAAGTTCAAAGGACTAAATATGCCGAAGCATTTGTATCTTTTAAATTCGGACATGTATTGCCCATTTGGTGCAAAATTAATTTATTAATTTATTAGACGTTTGGTGCACAATATTAGGTAAATCGGACGAAGTTATATATGGGAGCTATATCCAAATCTGAACCGATCTAGATAAAATTTGGCACATGTATTTCTGGGCTGTATTTGATGTATTTCCCCAAATATTGTTGTAACAGAGTGCATATTACGGCTGCGAAGGACAAAAATAACAAATCGGATGAAAAATATATATGGGAGCTATAGCTATATCTGAACCGATTTCGATCAAATTTGGCATACTTATTTTCAGGCCTATATATGGGAGCTATATCTAAATTTTGACCGATTATCTCCAATTTCAATAGGGTTCGTCCATGGGCCAATCAATTTATTTGTGCAAAATTTCATGTGGATCGGGCAATAATTGCGAACTATACTTTGTTTACAAAAATACATGGACAGACGGACGGACGGACATGCATAAATCGACTCAGAATGCAATTACCTGCAATTACCTGTGGCAGATCATTGCCTGCAAATGTTCACATTTTCCCATAGCGTTCCATGTCTCAATACTTCCCTATATTTTAGTTACATTATTCAGGCAATCGTTTGAAATTCGGTTTGTAGATTTTATAATGGGCTCTGTCCTCTGTGACAGAAGACTGCTGGAATGGGCTCATTATTCTTTTTATCACTCATAAGGCCGCTCCTCCAAATATTTGGTATTTTGGTGATTTTAGCCACATTTTTGGCAGATCCTTTTTATACCCTCAGTCATATGGCTACAGAGGATATATACCATTTGATCCGGTCAAAACGTGCCTAGTCGAAATAACGGTTTTAGACCCTAGGTATCTTTACACCAAATCCGTTTCAGGACATTTGGAGGAGATCTATGGTGTCCGTCCGTCCGTCCGTCTGTCTGTCTAGCTGGTGTGCACGATAATTCTCGAAGAGAGCATCCGATTGGGTACATCGTAATATTTATGTTAAACTTGGATTGAGTTCGCAGATGGGCTATATAACCTATATTACTCCTTCTGGTAACTCCCCCACAAAAGCTCAAAATTTTCAATAACTGTATCTTTTATAATTCGCAAAATAAGCATCCAATTTTTTTTAAATATCACACATCCCAATATTTCTATCGATACATAATCAGGTGTGAAGATGGGATTTATCGGCCCACTTCTTCTGACACCTCCTCCACAAAGGGGTAAAAATTTAGAATAACTATGAAGCTCATGAAAAGCGAAATGAGCATGCTACCATTTTTTTTAAACTTGGTACATCCAAATATTTCAACTAACACCAGACCAGGTGTCCACTCCTTCCGGTACCTCTCCCACAAAGGGTTAACATTTTGATTAATTATAATTCGCCAAATGTACTCAATATTTTAATCAGTTTTAGATTATATGTGAATATGGAATATAACTCTACAGTTTTTATGGTATAAAGCGAATCCGAATATATTTAAATAAACGGACATATGCTGAGGGTATGTACATGTAGGTAAAATCGATTGATTGGTTCTAACTTTTTATATCCTACGCCACACTGTGGTACAGGGTATTATATATTTTCTGCAACATGTAGAAGGAAACGAAATATATCCTTAGTTCCTTTTAATGATCTCCATAGAATTCGTCTGTCCTTCAGTCTGCCTGTCCATATATTTTTGTAAACAAGGTACAGGTCGCATTTATTACCCGAATACTATGTACAATTTATTTGTTTGGCTCAAGGACAAACCCTCAGAAATACCTTTGCAAAATTATTGCAAGAATGGTTTAGATTTGGATATAGCTCCCATATTCATTACCTCAGCCATATGGCTAGAGAGGGTATACATAGTTTAATACGGCCAAAAGGTGTCTCCTCGAAAGATCGCTTTGGACCAAATCCGTTTCAGGACATTTGAAGTCGATCTAGCGATGTCCGTCCAACCGTCCATCTGTCTGTCTGGCTGGCTGAGCGCACGATAACTCTCGAAGGGAGTATCCGATTTGATCCAAACTTGGTACATCGCAATATTATTTTCAAACTTAGATCGAGTTCGGAGATGAGCAATACCGGTCCACTTCTTGTGGTACCTCCCCCACAAAATGTCGAAACTTAAAAAAAATATATTTTCTGCACAGGTAGAGAACCGATAATCCGATTTTGCTCCAACGTTGCAAATCCTAATATTTGAAATCAGGTGTGAAAATGGACAATATCGGTCCACTCCATCAATTACTCCCCCAAAAAGGGTTCAAATTTCGAATAATTTCAACACTTATCAAATGTGAAGTAAGTGTCCGATTATCTTCAAATTACACCCATTACAATATTTTTATTAGAGCAAGGTCTTCCCCCACAAAGGAACAAAATATTGAACATTCATGAAGCTCATAAATACGAAATTAACATCCGATTCCATCCAGACTTGGTAGATCTCAATATTTCCATCGACGCAAGATGTGTTATAAAGATGGTAGAGATCAGACCATTCCTTCTGGTACCTTCCCCACAAAGGATCAAAAGTTTGAATAACCAAAACGATCTTAAAATCCGAAATAAGCAGCCGGTTTTTTCCAATTACACACATCACAATATTTCCGATTCCAATCAGAATTGTGAAGTTGATATACATCTGCCAACACTCACCCACATAGGGTCATAGTGCCCAATTTTTATATCTGTCATAACTTGCGAAACAAGTCGGCGATTCTATACAACTTCATATATATTAATATTTATCTTAATCAGAAATCTGATAGAAATATGTAATTTATCGGAATTTATGATTTCGCATAAAATTGGATATAAATTTTCGATTTTCTTCAAATTTTGCACATACCAATATATATATCCTACACCACATAGTGGTAAGGGTATTATGTTTTTGTGCATTTGTTTGTAACATGAAGAAGGAAGCGAGATGGACCCATAGTTACTTTTGATGATCTGCATAGAATCACTTTCTGAGTTGATTTATGCATGTCAGTCCGTCCGTCCGTCCGTCTGTCCGTGTATTTTTGTGAACAAAATGCAGGTCGCATTTATTATCCGATTGAGATGAAATTTTCCAAACAACATTTGTTTGGCCCAAGGACGAACCCTATTGAAATTGGAGATAATCGGTAAAAATGTAGATATAGCTCCCATATATATCTTCGTCCGTTTTGCCTTTTATTGTGCACCAAACGTGTAATATCAGTCCGAATAGTATGGAATTTTGCACATATAATCAAATTAGGTCTGAAAATAAGTATGCCAAATTTGATCGAAATCGGTTCAGATATATCTATAGCTCCAATATATATTGTTCATCCGATTTGTTATTTTTGTCCTCCGCAGCTTTAACATGCACTCTGTAACAACAATATTTGAGGAAATATATCAAATACAGCTCAGAAATACATTTGCTAAATTTTATCGAGATCGGTTCAGATATGGATATAGTTCCATATATAACTTCGTCCGATTTACCTTTTATTGTACACCAAACGTCTAATATTTGAATTCTCCCATAAAAACTTTTAATTGTTATGTGGAGCTCTACTAAATTAGCAAAGTGGTGTACACCCAGAGAAAAAATGACAACATCCGTGTATGAAATGACCACATCCGTGTATGATAGTGTATCAACCACGTTTGGTGTCAAAATGAGCACGCTGTTGTCATTTTGACACCGAGATTTTGGCAACGATTTCAACAACAGATGTGCATGAAATGAGCACATACGTGGTCATTTCGAGCACGCCCCGTTGTCAGATTGTCAACGCTTCGTTGTCAGATCGTCAACGCTTCGTTGTCAGATTGTCAACGCTCCGTTGTCGGATTGTCAACGCCCGTTGTCAGATTGAAATCAATGGTGGTCATTTTTTGATATCCGTTCCTTTTCCATTTTATACCCTTAGTAGAAGAAACGACATTTTTTGAAAAGTATTTTATTGAACGAAACCAATTACATAAATTCAATATAAATACATATTTGATTTAACAAAACAATTCGAATTACATATATTCAATGTATAGAAACAAATTAAATTAACTTAAATCTGAAATAAACTTTTCCATTATTCATAGGATATAAGTGAAATGGGTAAGTAATAAAATCTAAAATTGGTATTAAAAAAATTGTATCCTCATTCAGAGAACCAACTTCATACGATTGTAAATGGTAATCAAAGTTTTTAACTTTTACTTGGTTACATAAAATGTAAACATTTTCATTTTCAATTATTAAATGTTTAATTTTGAAAAGTTCAATTGCGGCATTATTTGTTGCTAAATAATAGTTTTTTTATACCTAGTTCCCTTAAAAAAAATGTCATCAGACACTTTGCAATTTTGGTAATTTAAAACTGGCTTACTTTTTTTGTAACAATATTCCTCTTTTGCCAAATCTTCGATGGTATGCGTATTAATGATAACATTTGGTTCTAAGTTATCTTCGTGTTTTAATAAAAAATTGGAAAATTTCAATCCAGACTTAATAGATAATGAACGACAGGGATTTACTCTTGATGTAGTATTTCCTAAATAGGCTTTTGCTTCCTTGTGTTTAGCTTCGAATCTCATGCTCCAGAGATATTTAAGGGGACCACATTTTCGGATAGCTGTGGGATAGTGGACAAGAAAGTGGTGTTTCGGTTTTAACGAACCGTATAATGTTATATAAAGTGAATGGTGATCTCTAATTAATTCTTCCAATTTTATTAAATCGTCTTCTATATAACTTGGTCTTAAAAGTAAATCGATTATTTGTAATAATATTATAAAAACTTTCCAGTGATCGTTGGAGAAAGGAATTAAATCGCCTACCATTAAAGGTAAAAAATTAGTAAAACACATAGTTTCACTAGCTGTCATTTTTAAGTTATAGTTTTTCAATCTACATAAATCTAGTGGTCCAGATTTATTTCCCACTTCAATTTCTCCAAATTGGAATAAAGATTTTCTGCTGTTAATACAATCTAACGTAACAATATTTTCTTGAATCAGCCCGAGAATTACATTAGACATATCGTAGACACATATGCCCTCGAAAATGTCATGCATAATATCAAAACAAAAATTTTCAGTGACGTTAAAATTTGGTAAAGATTCGAAGATACACTTGTTTTTAATACCTGTTTCTTGAAAATTATTTTCCAATACATTTGAGTTGTAATTCTCTTGGTTTCTTAAACTATCTAAATGCTGAATTGCGTCGAATTGCATTTGGGACTTTTTTCTTCTACATACCCGGCAAAATCTTTTAGAGTTAAATGATTGCACGTAGCCTAAAATACTATTAACTGCTAAATTATCTCCAATAATTACACCTAAAATAAAATGCACCTTCTGAACACTTTGTTGAACACAAATTTCAACCCCTTCTTCTAGAATTTTTAACTCTTCTACAAGATTGTGAAATGAAACTTCATTTCCACGTTCTTTTAAATCCTTTGATGGTATAAACGCAGCAGTTAATATATAATCAAGTTTTGACAACAAGTGCTGTGGCATTGAAGGAAAGCTAATATAACAACCACATATGGAAAATGTATGGGTTCCAAGAGGATTATTAATTTGAAAATCATCCATGTAAAGGACATAGGGAATAACTAAATTGTACTGATATTTTAATAATTTAGTTTTATATAACTCACCGTTTGTAAAATTTTGTAAAACAGGTGAATTTAGGAATTTTTTGGAGTTTTCTAATGTCAAATCTAAGAGATTTGGAATTTTAAAAAGGGCACTTATCATGAATTTCAGTGGCATTATATAAATATTGGATAACTTTGGACCTAAACTGGGATTTCCGCTGATAACAATTTCCGAGACTTGATTGCTAATTACATAAACCTTTGGATCATCATAAAAGTTTAGTTCTTTTAAAATTTTTAAAAGTCTATATTCCGTTCTAGTTTCTTCGAAAGGATTTTTACAAAAGTTTAGTAAGTACCTTAAGTCTTCATAATTTGGATGATCAGTTATATATTTTTCAATTGTACATGAAATGGATGAAAGCAGAATTGAAACAGAATGTTGTATTTCTATAACATGATTTCTAGGCATATAGCTTTGACCATGTAATTGTAAAGACAGATATAAGGTTTTCTTTTTCAAAACATTTAAATCCTTTTCTATTGTATTGTTGTTAATAACAGTTTCACTGTTTGTATAATCATTTTCTTTTGATGATGACATTTCAACTGGCACATTAATGGCTTTAACCATTGGTGGAGCTTTTGTGTGATTCTTGTGAAGTTTTTCTAAATGAATTCTGAATGACGTAAATTTTGTAAATGTTTGCTTACAGTTGTCCTGAACGCATTGTACTTTTAAAAATTTAGTGGACATTAAATGGTCTGTTTTCAAATGAGCTATTAAAAGATTTGCCTTATCAAAATGCTTACGGCAACGAAAGCAAATATACATTTTGAATTGTACTTTAATTATTGTTGCAGAAATTAATAAGTGAAGTCAAATTAACTGATTTTATATCATATACAGTATTAATTTCATAAAAATATTTTTGGATAAAAATCCATGGAATTTGGCAGGCATTTGGATATTTTAAAGAAAGTGCATGAAAAATTTTAAAACATGTATCTAAACATTCGAGGAACGATTGAAATTTTAACAAATTGTGGTTAAAAAAAACATAAAAACCTTTTATATTGAAATCGGACAAACCCTCCACAATTATAAATGGCTGTATAGTTAATCCAGCATTGTAATACTTTTCAGTGACTGTATCAATTTGCCTTTTATAATCGTTAATTGTCGGTAGTCGCAGTACGAAACTTTCCTGCGAATCAGCTATTGTTACTTTTTTTCGTAATTTACCGTTTCCACATTTAAACCTAGCAGGTGATGGTAAAACTGAATTCAACAGTATTGCGTATATATAATCTTGAGCATCTGCAACCGAAATATAAAATAAATATTACTTTTAATGTTTATGATAAATCAGGAATTAAAATTTACCTATGCTGCTTGCCGTCAAAACATTTGCGAAGAGTTGTTTGCAATGTTCGTTATGAATATTTTTCCCATAATAATTGTAAATTTTTTTCTTAAATTGGTCCCATTTAGAAAGTAGAAGATTGCCTTTCTGTGGATACATAATATCGAAATCAATGTTGACCTAAAACGAAACATTAGTATCCATATACAAATAAATAGCTCATGGCTACTTACCAATTCTGAAGCTCTTGCATCGGACAACTTCGTCCATTCAAGGAGAAATGTATGGCTACTTAAATTTTTTATATCTCTTTGCCGTATGTTAAAAGATCTTTTCCATTTTTCGCAGATCGATCCCCAATCATTACATTCTCTTAGTAAGGAAGCTTTCAATGAATTTTCAACTGATTCATCAATTTCGGGAACATCTTTGTTACAAAAATTAGGAGATGTGTGAGTTGCTGCTTTGCTTGTGCTAGGCTCGGAAATCAAAAGCTTTATTCTTTTGGACTTCTTGTTTCTATACTTGGCATAAAGTTTTCCGCTTGCGTTGTTCTTTCCTTTTCTTGAAATGTAATAATAATCCTAAAAATAAAGACATATTATAAGTTAAGAAACTACATAATCAGATACGTTGTTTATATTGTTAATCTTACCCTCATTTCGTTTTCAAGAGGAAAAACGGAACAAATTTCATCCAATATGCGCATATAGTCTTGAGTGTAAAGAGTAACATTGTTGGTTAAAATATCTTCAATAATTATATTAATTATATCATCTCTTTGCTCGTCACTTAATTTCTTATTAACGCTACTACATTCAAGCGCTAGTTTCCCCTTCGAGGTATGTGTTAACAATTCCGTTAGATCCTATATTAAATAAAAAAACTACATTAACTATGCTTACACAAATATTACTCTTACCTTACCTCTGACAAAATTCCTTTGGCTTTTGAGCAGTTCGAACCTGTAGTGTCGGGAGTACCAGGAGTACTTGCAGGTGTCTCGTTGCGTTTCCACCATTCACCTATTTTAGATGGAACTGACATAGTTTCGTCATCAATCCCGAGCTATTGTTATGACAATATTAATACTGAGTTCAACTCTGTAAAACAAATAATACGTACCTTTCGTTTTTTCCAAGCAAAGAGCTTTTCTCTGAATTCAACACGCAGTCCCAATGGTGGCACTGCTTCCTTTAAATCTTCTTTTTTCAAGTACTGCAAGCTGCGAAATGTTACATGTGATGCTAAAAGAACAAAAAAGAAAATTCTTTGTTAATTACACTGATTAACTGAAAAATTCATTTTTATTTACTTACCTTTTAATTGTTCAAAAAGCGACTCCATATTTATTCCTTTTAAGAACTCCCTTAACATATAATCGTCCTCATTGTTTTCCGCATCTTGACTGCTGCAATGGTTTGTATCGCGAACCACAACAATATTGCCATCGATTTCTAACAACTCACCAATGATATTTTGAGGATCTTGCGAATTATTATTCATTTTCAATAAATTTTTTGCACAATGCGTCCTTTCTCTTTCAATAACACGGAAAAAATGGTAAATATGCAGCCGATTGCACACGAGTAAAAAAAATGACAACGGTGGTGCATGATTCATACACGGTAGTTGCTAAAATGGCAACGATCGTGTACGATTCATGCACGTCGGTGTACAAAGTAACAACGGTGGTGCATCATTATGCAGGTGGTGGTGCATAATTCATACACGACCGGTGTCATATTGACAACGACCGTGTGTGAATCATGCACCACCGTTGTCATTTTTTACTCGTGTGTAATCGGCTGCAATTACCAATATTACAAATGGACAAATTAAGCACGGCTGTTGTTGGTACCGAAAGTTGACCACGTCTCGGTGTCAATTTGAGCACGTTCGTGCACAATTCACCAACAGCCGTTGTTGAAAAATATAACAACGGGTCGTTGCGAAAATGACAACATACGTGCTTGATTTCGCAACGGGATTTTTCCCTCAGTGTAGGGTATCATAAAGTCGGCACCGCCCGACTTAAGGATTTTCTTTACTGGTTAGCCATCAAACTGTAATTTGATATTAAATATATCCAAGGTTGTCATCAAATTCATCACCAGCAAATTTAAAGCCTTTTCATTCAATCTAACCTAATTTTGTTTTTATTAGGAAAAACGCAGGTTCGACAAATTCTTTGAAATCCCCCAAAAATATATCGAAACATCATTTTAATGACCATAATTAATTATGACTTGAATACTAGTTCGCCATTTAAAAAAGAGTAAAAGAGATGCAAATGGGTAGTCTATGTGAGCTGTGGTTTCCATGGAATTTTATATTGTTTTCAATACTGGTTTCTGAAATAGTTTTTTTTCACAAATCTAACTTCTATGCTCGAATATTTGTTTGTAATTTGATTTGATTACAGATATTATTTGCATTTTTGGAGCATTACATTTGAAAAGAGTTAATTTTTTTATTATATCATTTTCGAGCAATTTACTTCAATTGTTGTTGTGGTTGCTATTTTAATTCTTTGTGCTTGAATTATTATTATAAATTAATGTTTTTACAATTGTACGCATATTTTGACTAACTACAATTACAACAATAAAACACACGTATTTGGTTTTTGGTAAATTATCGCTTGACTTGGCAAAACCTTGACCATTCTGTTCACCGGCCGATTTGATGTTTTTTGATTTGAGAACTTTGTCCACAGTCGCCGTGTTTGGTCTGTGGAACAATTCACATTTTGTGCAACAAGTGTAGCGTTTTATTTTATAGTTTAATTTATTTTTAGTATTTTTAGGCTGTGCCGCTGTCTTTTGTCTTCATTTATTAGTTTGCCTGACGGAACATTGTCACCTTTAGTCATCTGTCATCATCATGAATTTTGACATCGCTCATAAAAGGCAATTTACAGAATAAAAGCTTTGAACTGAAATGAGACAATTTTGAAAGTCCGTTTTTTTTTCGTTTTGTCTAAAGACACAGTGTTTGTAGCCTAAGTCGGTGCGGTAAATTCAACCGAGACGAACATTTTGTGCTCACCTCCTTTGTAAATACTTACTATTGCTAGATAATTTTCTTTCGGTAAGGAACCCACACATATTAATACAATTGAGAACGTGATTAGGGCCTTCAGGACGCGAATTATAGGGGATGCCGTTACAACAAAAATAAATATTTCAAAATATGAAATTGTGGCCGCTCATTCTGTCAGATGTGGTGCATTTGTCAATATGTGGGCCGGTTTTTGAATAATTTTGGTAGGTCGAATTTTAATTCAATCAGAACAATAATTAAATAGAATCAGTCGGTGGTACCGACACATGCAAAGCCCCAGCTAATGTTCGGTTATTATACCCTCAGCCACATGGCTAGAGAGGGTATACCAAAACGTGCCTAGCCGAAATAATGGTTTTAGACCCTAGGTCACTTTAGGCCAAATCCGTTTCAGGATATTTGGAGTCGATCTAGCTATGTCCGTCCGTCCGTCTGTCTGGCTGGAGCGCACGATAACATTCGAAGGGAGTATCCGATTTGGTCCAAACATGGTACATCGAGATAGATCGAGTTCGGAGATGGGCAATATCAATTCACTCCTTCTGGTACCTCCCCCACAAAAGGTCGAAATTTTCAAAGAAAAATATTTTACTGTACAGAAAGAGAAAGAATACTCCGATTTTGCTTCAACTTTTCAACTCAGTTCTACGTCAGGTGCGAAAGTGGACAATATTGGTCAAACGCATCAAGTACCTCCCCCAGAAAGGATCAAAATTTTGAATATTTATAACTCGTATAAAATCATACACCACAATATTTTTATTAACCCAAGGTCTTGTGTGAAGATAGATAATATCGGTTCACTAATTCTGGTACCACTCCCACAAAAGGTCAAAATTGAATATCCATAAAGCTCATAAAACGCGAAATTAACATCCGATTTCATTCACACTTGGCACATCTTCATATTTCTATAAACACAAGATCTATTATAAAGATGGTAGAGATGGGACCATTTCTTCTGGTACCTCCCCCACAAAGGGTCAAAATTTAGAATAGTTATAACTCGTATAAAATCTATATATATAAAAGAAAGTTGTGTTAGTTACTACGCTTATAACTTAAGAACCGCTGGACTGATTCTAACGATTCATACAAATTCGGAATTGTCTCCTGTCCGAAAAGGATAATATACAAAAAAATCGCGTAAAAATGTGATACATTAACATTTTCATTTTGACTTTTGAAATGTACAATAGTAATGTTTTATTTTGCATGATTTTTTCCATTTTGACTTACTTTTTTCTAATGTACATTTGTAGTGTTTTTTTATATTTTATTTTTGAATTCGAATATTAATACCAATTTATTTAATTGACTTGATTTCTTGAGAACTGAAATAGATGGCGGGTTACATGGAAGTGTAGTACCGAATTATGTGGTGGCGTAACGGAATAGACGATATCGAAATAATTTAACGCGGTCACGCCAAAGTTAAAAGATAAATTATTTTTCAAAATCGCTAAAAAATCAAGAAAAAGAGATCTTATTGCAAAAACTCTCAAATCGGGAACAAATCGAAAAAAAATTTCTATGGAATCGAATTTTAAAATAATAGTACATTCTATTGACAAACTTAAGGAGGATCTTTAAATATTTGCTGTAAAAAATCAGAAAACAAGTTGAAAATTTTTTCAATTTGTTATTCTTCTTTTGTCAATTTTTTTCAATTTGTATTATCATATTGAATTCAGTGGATTTTTTGTGAACAAAATAATGATTTCTATCCTTCCAGAAATTCTTCCCAAATATTCAAGATAACTTAAATCGCTTTTGCAGGTCATGATATCGATCATAACTCACGGATAAGGGTACAAACCGATTTCATATTTATATATCCATCGTATGATTTAAGCTATTTTTGGGGTCATGCCCACTTTTTTCATTTTTGGCCTTATTTGGCAAAATTTGAAATTTCCAGAGTAGGGCCCATATTGGTCTTGACCACATTTATCAATTGATTTGGCTAAAAAATTGTATATACGCTATCCTGGTGTATGGAACCATCATACAGATAATTGTCACCTAGGAATTTATTTAAGTAAAGCCCCCACATTGGAGTATCCCCAAGTCCACTTTCACATCTAATGTGTGTTCAGAAAAGAAAATGTTGTATTCTATTGAATTTGTAACCCCCAAGAGAATATTGGTTGAGAACATAGATTTGGGATGCACATCTATATGAAATAAATTATGAAAACATGGACAAATTACAAATATAAGAAAGTAGCACGGGACAGAATATTTGTTGAATCGTCGTTGAATTATACTATGATAAAAATATGGACTTACAACTTACAATTTACAACCAACTTACAATTTAAATGGCAAATGAAATTAATTCCCATGGGTGTAAAATTGCTATATTTTTGATTTGGTCTCTGTTTGTCATATTGGATTATAAGCGGTAGAAGAAAGTTTTCAATGTAGGTCGATATTTCGGAGTAGTGCCCATGTAAAGGTACCTCCTGATTTTACCATATTTCAAAAGATTTGGCTAAAAATGTATATTTGGGTGGAATCTTACACAAAAATTGCAACATATCTACAAATTTTAGAATTTTCTCCATGTAATAGTACCCCCTCAAGTCCACGGCTTAAATATAGGTATAGGTATTTTAAAACACTTTTAATCGACCAGTACGTGAACAGATATCAGTCATATCTGTGAATAATTATACTTTGACAAATATGCCAAATAGACAAAAACTACAGGCCGGCAACGCGGACCGGGCCAGCTAGTGTGATATAAAAGTCTGATTGTCTTAAAATTACACACATCACAATATTTTTAATAACCCAAGGTCTTGTGTAAAGTGGCATATATCGGCCCACTCCATCTGGTACCTCCCTCACAAAGTTTAAAAATTTTGAATATCCATGAATCTTATATAACGCGAAATTAATATTCGATTCCTTTCAGCCTTGGCACATTTCAACACTTCTATCAACACTTGATCTGTTCTAAATATGGTAGAGATCGGATCATTCCTTTTGGTACCTCCTCCACAAAGGGTGCAAGTTTTAAATAATCAAAACGATTATAAAATCCGAATTAAGCATCCGGTTCTCTGCATACTTCACACATCCCAATATTTCTATTAACGCAACATGTGCAGAGAAGATGGAATATATCGTTCCACTCCTTCAGGTACCTTCCCACAAAGTGTCAAAATTTTGAATATCCATGAAGCTAATAAATCGCGAAATTAATATCCCATTCCATTCAAACTTTCCATATCTCAATATTATTATTGATAAAAGATCTGTTATGAAAATGATAGAGATCGGACCATTTCTTCTGGTACCTCCCCCACAAAGGGTCAAAATTTTGAATAGTTATAACTCGTATAAAATGTGATGTAAGAATCTGATTGTCTTAAAATTACACACATCACAATATTTTTATTAACCCAAGGTCTTGTGTGAAGATGAAATATATCGGCCCACTCTGGTACCTCACCCACAAAGGGTCACAATTTTTAATTTTCTGTCATAACTTGCGAAACAAGTTCATTGACTTGCTATATCATAATATTTCTCTCAACCAGAAACCTGAGACGAATATGGAATTTAGGAGTTCGTATGAAATTGGATATAAATGTTCGGTTTTCCTGTAATTTTGCTCTACCAATATTTTTATCAGTATTAGATGAGGTATGAGAATTGAATACTTCGGTCAACAATATCTGGTACCTCACGAACATTTTATGTATTCCAAACAATATATTCTAAACCTGTCACGTCGCAATATTTATATGGCTGAGGGTATAGATCTGTCGGCAAAGCCGACTGATATTTATTTACTTGTTATTCCAAATTTGGTACTTGAAGGAGTGGTCCGTTCTATCCGTTCTTCATACCAGCGGAAATAATGATTTGTGCGAAATTTAAAGTTAATCGAACTCTTATTTTACATTTTATGAGAGCCATTCAAAATGTTGACCCTTTGTGGGGGGAGTTACTAGATGGAGTTGTCCGATATCTTCCATACTCACAACAGATCTTTTTGTTAATACATATATTGGGATACGTTTAATTTGAATCTGATGTTTTATTCCTGACCCTTTTTGGGGGAGGTACAAGATGGATACTGTCCATTTTCGCACCTGACTGGTACAAATATTGGGATTTGCAAAATTGGACCAAATTAAACGATTTTTTCTTGTTGTATAAGAACACTTATTTTCTATGAAAATGTTGACATTTTGTGTGGGATTTATCAGAAGGAGAGGACCTTTATTGTCCATCTCCGAACTTGGTCTGAATTTGACAATAATATTACGATGTACTAAATTGGATTAAATAGGAGTTATCGTGCACACAAGCCAGTCACCCAGACAGACAAAAGGACGGGCGGACACCCCTCAATAGGCAACAAATATCCTGAGACGGATTTGGTGCAAAGGGACCTAGGGTCTAAAGGCGCTACTTCAATTTCAGAAATTCAGATCTATTCTTCACCCGATATCAGATTTGGTAGAATTTGCAAAACCACCACCACATCTCAATCATAGATACCAACTGAGATCTTAATATCACATTTGAGGATTCCAGCCCTATTCCTTTAGCCAATACAAAAGTAGTACTTTTCTTACCATATGTCCAGACTACACGTGAACAGTGGCCCTAATACCAAATTTCAAATTTTCAGCACTATCTGTTCAGTCAATACCGAATTGTACCGGATATAGTACCATTTAGTACTTTTCGTACAATTATAGTGCACATTTTCAATACCACCTCGATATCTTAATTCCAGATACTACCAGAGACCTTAATATCAAATTTGAGGTTTCAAGCCCTATTCCCTGACCCAATTCCAAATAAAGTACCATTTAGTACTTTTCGTACAATTATAGTTCACATTTCCGAAACCATCTCCATATGTCCAGGCTACACGTGAACTGTGGCCCTAACACTAAATTTCAAGCACTATTTGCTCACCCAATACCAAATTGTACCAAATATAGTACTATTTAGTACTTTCCGTGCATTTATGACACACAATTCCAAAACTGCCTCCATATGTTAATTTCAGATACCAACGGACAACTCAATATCAAATTTGAGGATTCCAGCCCTATCCCTTCATCCAATACTAAATTTAGTATCATTTTATACTTTTCGTACAATTATAGTACATATTTCCGAAACCAACCTCCGTATTTCAACCGCAGACACCAACAGTGACATTCACATCAAATTTTACCCCATATCCTTTCACCCAATACCAAATTTAGTACATTTCGTATAATTAAAGTACACATTTACGGAACAACCTCCATATGTCCAAGCTACACATGAAGAGGGAGCCTTATATACAATTCCAGATTTCAACCACTTGCTGCTTACCCAATACCTCTTTTTCGCAAACCTACCACCAAAAGCGAAACCAATACCAAATTTCAAAATCCCAGCTTCATCCGTTCACCCTAAAAAAAAACTATTTCACTTTTAGGACCACCTTCATACATCAAACTCAATTTCCAACCTTGTTTCTCATACCAAATCCGTTCAAATAATACCAAATGGTACCATTTTAGAAGTATAGTTCAATTTTAGAACTTTTTCGTCACCATAAAGTTCGAATTTCCAAAAACCCTTTGGTACATCAATTTCAGAAGCATAGCTCATTCCTCTTGTCCAATACAAAGTATTCTTAGTCAGTTAGTGATTTCACTACTCTTTTTAATATACATAGATAGATAAATAATAAGAAGCTAATAAATGGTTTTAAAATCCACAGCTATTATTGTCCTTGTAATAAGAAACGTTTTTAATTCAATGATTGTGATAGTCCTTGAAAAATATTTTTTTTTATAAATACGCGATTACGATATTCTGTAAATATACCAATCCTTGAAATAATATTTTGTACAAAAAAAATCCCGAGTTTTTCCCAACTCTAACCACTGTGTTACAATTCTATTTGCAATCCGAAGGAACGAAAAGACACTTGACTAACTTGTGGCTGCTTTTGATGTAGTTTTATTTTTGTTACACTTCCTTGCTTTGAATGCTGGAATTTCGATGCTCGCCGAATCATTGGTTGATTTGAGAATTTTAGTTTAGAACAGTTGTTGAAGTGGTGGCTTTTCTGCGATGATGGTACTTGGGAATGCATTTCAGTTGATTTTCTTGCGCTTGTTTGCTGTTCGGCACTGTTCTCCGTCTAAACAGCAATAAATCTTTTATTAAGTGAATAATTATCAGACATGGGAATAGGCCCCATTAAAACTCACACAGAAACACACAATAAACTAAGCGTATTGGAAGGTATTATTTGCAATACAGGGTGTCACAAAAATGTGTATAAAAACCAGTAAGGAAAGCTCAAAAGTCGGGCGGGGCCGACTATATGATACCCTACACCACTATGCATATTTAGTAGAGCTCTTGTAAAAAGGTTTATACAGGGCATTTCAGAGCTATATAAGATATTTGGTACAAAATCAAAATCTATCTAATTATATCGTGCATTTTACGAACTATAGCTATCTCTGAACCGGGTTTCTCCAAATTTGTGGTATTAGCTTCTAGACTGAATTCGGTCTTATGTACGAAAATTCAGGTGATTTGGGCTGATATTGACCATTTAGTGCACAATTAACCTGAAATCGATAGAATAATGTGAAGAGTATGCTATGCTTTGCTATATCCAAATCTGAACAGATTTTGATAAAATTAAAATCGACTATTTTTGGGCTTTATCTGATATCTGGTACCAAATATCATTCCTGTGAAGAGTATATTACGAATGTAAGGGACTTAAAGAGCAAATCGGATGAAACATATATATGGGAGCTATAGCTATATCTGAACCTATTTTTACTAAAATTTGTGTACTTGCTTCTAAGCTGGTTTCGGTCGGATTTGCCAAAATTGATGCTATTACGGCCATTTGGTGGTCAATCACCCGAAATCGGATGAAGATATATATTGGAGCTATATCCAAATCTGAACCGATTTCGATAAAATTTAAAACAGCTATTCCTGTGCTCCATCTAATACCTGGTACCAAATATCACGATTGCGGAGTGAATATTACGAATGTAAGGGACTAAAACACTAAATCGGATGAAATATATATGGTTGCTATATCTATATCTGAACCTATTTTCACTAAATTTGATATACTTGCTTCTAGGCTGAATTTGGTCCGATGTATTAAAATTCAGTCCATTTGGGCTGATATTGGCCATTTGGTGGTCAATTAACCCGAAATCGGATGAAGATATATATGGGAGCTATATCCAAATCTGAACCGATTTCGATAAAATTTAAAACAGCTATTTCTGTGCTCCATCTAATACCTGGTACCAAACATCACGGTTGTGGAGTGCATAGTAGGAATGTGAGGGACTTAAAGATCAAATCGGATGAAAGATATATATGGGAGCTATAGCTATATCTGAACCGATTTTCTCCAAATTTGATATACTTGCTTCTAGGCCGATCTCGGTTGGGTGTGCCAAAATTCAGGTAATTTGGACTGATAGTGGACATTTGGTCCACATTTAACCCGTAATCGGGTGAAGATATATATGGGAGCTATATCTAAATTTGATCCGATTCTCACCAATTTCAATAGGGTTCGTCCTTGGGCCAAAAAAATATTGTTTGGAAAATTTCATCTCAATCGGATAATAAATGCGACCTGCATTTTGTTCACAAGAATACATGGACAGACGGACGGACGGACGGACGGACGGACGGACGGACGGACGGACGGACGGACGGACGGACGGACGGACGGTCGGACGGACGGACAGACGGACGGACATGCATAAATCGACTCAGAAAGTGATTCTATGAAGGTTCTCAAAAGTAACTATGGGTCTATCTCGTTTCCTTCTCCATGTTACAAACAAATGCACAAAGACATAATACCCTTACCACTATGTGGTGTAGGGTATAAATAGAGTTTTTGAAAAATTTATAAAAATATATATCCGGAAATATATTTGAAAAATTGTTAGATTTATAAATATTATTAAAAATCCACGATTATTGCACTAATGGGCATTGGAAATTATATGTTTTAACATATATGCATATATAAAGGGGCAAATAAATTAGTGACTGGCTAATTCATTAACGCCCCAGTGACACGGCTAGAGCTAGAATCTTGAAATGTTGGTGGGTAGGGGTGATAAAGGCCTGATTTTTGGAAATTCGAACTAAAAGTTTATGAAAACTACTAAAATGTACTAAAAATGTAATACTTTGTATTGAACAAAGGGAATGAGCTTGAATTCTGATATTTGGAATGAGAGTCGCTGATGGAGTGCATTCGAACTTTAAGGTTACAAAAAGTTCTAAATTTTTAACTAATCTTCTAAAATTCTACCATTTGGTATTATGTGAACGGATAAAACTAAAAACTTGAAAATTGGCATGAGAATCAATTTTAAGATGTGAGTTTGATATATGAAGGTGATTTAGGAATTGTGTACTAATTGTGCGAACTTTACAAAATTTGAAACAGTTTGATGTAGGGTAAACGGATGAAGCTGGAATTTTGAAATTTTGTGCTGCGGTCCCTGTTAGTGGTAGCTTTGTGATAAAGAGGCGGTTTGGAAATGTGTGCTATAATTGTAGGAAAAGTACTTAATAGTATTAAATTCCGATCGCTGCTGGTTTACGAAAATCTGAAATTTGGTATTAGGGTCGCTGTTCATGTGTAGCATGGACAAATGGAGACGTTTCGAAATGGTGTACTTTAAATGTACGAAAAGTACTAAATGGTACGATATTTGATCTTGGTTGAAGGAATTGAATTGAAATCCCGAAATTTGGTATAGATGTCACTGTTGGTGTCTGTGATTAAGACATGGAAATGGATTTGTACTTTAATTGTTGGAAAAGTACTATGTGGTACTGACTCTGGTATTGGGTGAAGGGATAGAAATAGAATTCTGTACTATAATTGGTTGAAAATTAAGGTCTCTGTTGGTATGTGGTGGTGATTTTGTAAATGCATACTATAATTGTACGAAAATTACTAAATTTAATTCAATTTAGTACAATTTAGTATTGGGTGAACAGGTAGTTCTTGAAATCCTAAATTTGGTTTTAGGGTCACTGTTCATGTGTAGCCTGTACAATTGTGGAGGTGGTTTCGAAAAGTACTGAGTGAAATTATATTTGGATTTGGGCTAGGCAAAAGGGATAAAATTCTGAAATTTGTTTTTTAGATTACTGATGGTATCTGTGATTGAGGTTTTGCGGTGGTTTGGAAATGGGTCCTTCATTTGTAGGAAAAATACTAAATGTTCCTACATTTGGTATTGGGTGAAGCTATCGGGCTGAAATCCTCAAATTTGATGTTGAGGTTCCTATTGGTATCTGGAATTGAGATATGGAGGTAGTTTGGAAGTATGTACTATAATTGTATGAAAATTACTAAATGAAACAAAAATTTGGTTTTAGTTGAAGGGATAAAGATAAAATTTTGAAATTTGATGTTTAGAAACCTCTTGGTATCTGAAGTTGAGATTTTGCGGTGGGTTTGGAAATTCGTACTATATTCGGTCGAAAAGTACTAGACTGAATCCCGAAAATGTATGTTGAGCTCTGTATTAGTATCTGGTGGGGGTTTTGCAAATGGGTGCTATAATTCTTCGAAAAGTACTTATTGGTACTAAATTGAGTATTGAATAAAGGGAGAGAGAGCTGAAATCTCGAAATTTGATATTGAGGTCTCTGTTGGTATCTGATGATGAGATCTAGTGGTGGTTTTGCGAAAATTACTAAACAGTATTCAATTTGGATCACTGTTGGTATTTAGAATGAAACGATGTAGACTGTTTTGAATAAGCGTACTAAATTTTGTATTTTGTAAAGGGATAGAGCTGGAATTCTAAAATTTAATATTGAGGTCACTGTTGGTTTCTAGGGTTTACATATAGAGACTTTGAAATATTTTTGACAGAAAAAATGAAAATTGGACCCATTGTGCAATAATTTTATTAAAATATCTTCCATGGTGAAAATCAAAATTAAAGATTTTGAAGAATTTTTTGTGCAAAAGGAAAATACTTCTGAGAATTATGTACGTTATATAAAGTTTTGACTGAAAAATTTTGTCAAACTGTAAAATTTTAGGTTTTTGAGTACTAAAATGACTAACACGAACTATTGGAACAAATCTAAAATTTTATGGTAGACTTTTCGCTGACGAAGTACCCGACACTAGCTAGTAATCTATAACAGAGAAGCCGTACAAAAAATTATAAAAAAAACTACCTGAAAATATTTTTCAAAAAAAAAAAAAAAAAAAAAAGCAAGTAGAAAAGCTGTAAGTTTGACTTGGCCGATCTTTGAATACGTGGAGGGTATTTTGGAACAAATTTGGTAATTTTCAAAAAAAAAAAACTAAAATCCTTTAAAATTTTTGCTAAAATCCTAAAAATTTCGAATATAGCCGTTACATTGGGGTCTATACGACGGCGTGAACCTACATAGGCAATTTTTGTCATAAGCCATTACAATATTCAAATACAAAACTTGAAAAAAATCGGTGAATAATGTAGCTAGAATCATCAAAATACCGAATATAGGGAGGTACCGTTATTTTGGCTAGGTGGACCTCAAATATTAAATTTGAAACATTTCCGGTGAATATTTTCGCAAAAATCATCAAAATGCCGAATATCGGGAGGTACCGTTATATGGGGGCTACACGAAGACTTGGACCTGCACATACAATTTTCTGTCATAGGCTGTACTACCTATTACGAACGTGAAATATCAAATTTGAAACATTTCCGGTGAATATTTTCGCAAAAATCATCAAAATACCGAATAAAGGGAGTTACCGTTATATGGCGGCTATACCAAAACGTGGACTTATATGGCCCAATTTCAATACCAAAAGTACTGCAGATGTAATACACATTAGAGTAAAATTTTATCAACCTTGTGGGGCTTAAAATGAAAAATCTTAATAATTTTTTTATCGATCACCTTATAAGTATTCCCAAAAATATCATTTAGGCTCGAAATACATAAAGCGCATATTTGGCTGGCTTCTTCGTAAATGAACAAACGAGTTTTAGGTTAACCTAGTTCGATTTTGACCCTAGGCTCCTTTGTTCATTTCCGAAGAAGCCAGCCGATGACTTAAGCCAGCCAAATAAGCGCTTTATGTATTCTCAACTTTAATATTTATTTCAATTAAAATTGTTTCTTATTTTTTGGCAGATATTTAAAAATTTCAATTAACATTTCTTTCTTTTTGCCGTTTGATTGGTATTTAAGTTAACACCCATTATGGCTAATGGCAACAAGTGTTGATGATCAGTACGAAAAACCAATTATAAAGCACTGGGCCAAACAAACCGACAAACACACAGACATAAATACATTTGTGCAACGGTTGACAACGTTCCGATGCAACTTCGAGAGTTTTCTCCATTGCCAACAAAAGATATGTATGGCGGAAGCAGAATGATGTTCCAATGTAACCTTGATCTTCCTCATGGCTAAGAATATGCGTTGTAATTCAGCTCGCGATGCCACAACAACATCGATGATGTAATGTACATATCTTTGGCATTATCTAATTCGCCAAGTTGGTGTTGTTGTCCGATGTCGGCAGCAATCAGCCGACAAAGCGAGCAGCACACAACAAGCTCCCCAAAGTACACGACTTTTGCTGCATATCAAATATGTGGAATCTAAATCAGCGGGAATTGCATTGCAATTGGAAAACGAAGGCAAGGCAAGGTAAGTCTGCCAGCCAGCCAGTCAGTGGTGGTAGCAAAGAAACAAAACCAAAACCGAAAAATAATATTACTGCTTAACCAAGTTCAACCAAGTCTCTGTGCATGGCCAACAAGAGCTCCCAAGGAAACGCACCGGTATGTGGAGCGATTTAATGTTGTTGGTCTTAAATCAGTCCAGAGAACATGGTGTCTTGTGGCGAGGAATCTTGAACTTGAATAGCTCGCATTCATTTGATACTTCAATTTGGTTTTAAAAAATAGTAAAGTTTTTCATTGCTGTTTTTTGTACTTGTCCTTAGATTTTGTTCCGAATGTATGTGTGTGTGTATGATTAGCTTGACATTTCTCCAGTCACTGCGAAAATTGTGTCATTTAATTGGGATTAAATAGAGAATGATACTTTCAGTTAGGTATGGTTGGAGAAGTGAAGTTGATTTTGATCAAACATCAGATTTTTCTCCCGTTTAAAATAAATATTTCAGGAAATCTGTTTGAAAAATGTATAATAAACACTTGAAAGTTGGGTGGAAATTTCGACAAAAGGTTGGGAAGTCCAGATGTGGACAAATTTGTCAAAATTTTGAAAATGTTTTTATACCTTCCACTATAGTATGGAGGGTATATGGAGTTTGTCATTCCGTTTGTAAAACCGCGAAACATACATTTTTGACCGCACAAAGTGTATATATTCTTGATCAGCATCAAAATCTATGTCGATTAAATGTCCGTCCGTCTGTGGAAATCACTCTAGCTTCCGAATGAAATGAAGTAGGTTGCTAAAATTATACTCAAATGTATATTATGTATTTTTTTGGTATCGAAAATGGGTCATGTAGGTCCACGTTTTGGTATAGCCCCGATATAATGGTACCTCCCGATATTCGGTATTTTTTATGATTTTAGCGTCATTATTCACCGGAATCGTTTCAAATTTGGTATTTGAAATTCAAAATGGATACTACGGCCTGTGACAGAAAATTGTCTGCGCAGGTCCACCTCTTCGTATAGCCCCCATATAACGGTACCTCCCGATATTGGGTATTTTGATGATTTTAGCAACATTATTCACCGTATTTGTTTCGAATTAGGTATTTGAAGTTCGTAATGGATACTGCAGCCTATGACAGAAAATTGTCTATGCAGGTCCACATCTTCGAATAGCCTCCACATATCAATATCTCCCTATATTCGGTATTTTGACGAGTTTAGGTACAATACCCACCTTAATTGTTTGAGATGTCGTATTTGAAGTTCGTAATGGATGCTACAGCCTTTGACAAAAAATTGTCTATGCTGGTCCAGGTCTTCGCACAGCTCCGATATAACGGTACCTCCCTATATGCCATATTTTGATGATTTTAGCTGCACCGTTTATTTCAAATTTCGAATTTGAATATGGTAATGCCTTTGACAAACAATGCCACGTCGTATGGACCCCAATATAACCGCTATATTCGGTATTTTTAAAATTTTAACAGAATTTTTTAAGGATTTTTTTTTAAATTTCCAAATGATGAAGGGTATTCAAAGTTGGGCCCAACTGAACTTACTGCTGTTTAACTTGTTCAAGTTTCGCATTTGAATATTGTAATGGCTTTTGACAAAAGTTGCCTATGCAGGTCCACGTCGTCGTATAGATCCTAATGTAACGGCTACATTCGGCATTTATAAGATTTTTATAGAATTTTTAATCGATTTTAATTTTTTTTTTTTTTTTTTGGAAATTATAGGTTTTTGTTTTTTTTCGAATTGCTTGAGTTTGAGTAGATAACAGAAACAAAGAGTTATAGAAGCCTCAACGGGATTTCTTACCAGTAATGACGAAGTAATGCAAAAATCAGAAAACGGTGAGGAAAGATTAAAAGTCGGACCGACCTTGATAAAAGTTGGCAGAGGTATTTTGGAGCTTTAGCTATATCTAAACCGATCTTCAACAAAATTTGAAGCTGGATTCCGTCAGAAGTACCAAAATTCAGTCCATATGGGCTGATTTTAGTCATTTGCGTAAAGATATATGAGGTATTTTTGAGCTCCATAAGTTATCTGGTACCAAATATCATTTTTGTGGAGCTTATATTAGGCATGTGAGGGACTAAAAATCCCAAATCGTATGAAACATATATATGGGAGTTATAGCTATCTCTGAACCAATTTTCTGCAAAATTCAAGTAATTTGGACTGATATTGGCCAGTTGGTGCACAATAAACGCGATATCGGTCATAGATATATATGTATATATATATATATATATATATATATATATATATATATATATATATATATATATATATATATATATATATATATATATATATATATATATATATATATATATATATATATATATATATATATATATATATATATATATATATATATATATATGGGAGCTATATCCTAATCTGAATCGATTTCGATAAAATTTGAAAGAGATATTTCTGACCTTCATAAGTTATCTGGTACCAAATATCATTCTTGTGTTGTGTATATTATGCTCACCAATTTTCACCAAATTTGAAGTACTTGTTTCTAGGATGAATTCAGTTGAAATTGCCCAAATTCAGTTCATTTGGGCTGATATTAGCCATTTGGTGCACAATTAACCCGAAATCGGTTGAAGATATATATGGGGACTATACCTGAATTTTTACCGATCTTGGTAAAATTTTAGGCACTTATTTCTGAGCTGTGTCTGACGTCTCTTACCAAAGATTATTGTTTTGGAGTGCATATTACGCCTTGTAAGGCGAAGCTATAGCTACATCTAAACCGATTTTCAAAATTTGAAGTATTTGCTTCTAGACTGAATTTGGTCGCAATTGCCAAAATTCAGTCCATTTGAGCTAAAATTAGCCATTCGGTGCACAACAAACCTGAAATTGGATAAAAATATATGTGGAAACTATATACAAATCTGAACCGATCTTGACAAATCTTGACTTATTTCTGAGCTGTATCTGGCATCTGGTACCGAAGATCATTGTTGTGGTGTACATATTACGCATGTAAGGGATTTAAGACCCCAGATCGGATGAAACTTATATATGGGAAATTTAGCTATATCTGAACCGACTTTCACCAAAGCTGATATACTTATTTCTAGACTGAATTCCGTCAGAAGTGTCAAAATTCAGGTGATTGGCCATTTGGTGCACTTGGTTGAATATATATCTATATTTGAACCGATTCTCACCAATTTCAATAGAGTTCGTCCCTAGCCCAAACAAATATTGTTTGGAAAATTTCCAATTACCACTATGTGGTGTAGGGTATAATTAATTTGATCACACAGTATTAACCTAAAATCGATTTTTGTAGGGAGCGCCTAAATGTATACCATAAAATAATAAACATAAGTGTAAGCAAAACATTTTATACGTTAATCCTACATGTTTTGTACTCTCTAAGCTCCGATATCCTTTTTTTTAAACTAAATTTAAAAATATATATTGAATTTCCCCCCACCGCATAGAATTTAACACAGTTTTTTTTCAAAATATGAAAATTAACAAATATAATAATGACATTATTTAAAATCCAATTCCATTAATTATCTCAGTAACGCCTACGGAAATAAATCATTTTTTTTTCAAGTTGTCTTCTCGAGAATTGATAGCAACTACCCAGAATTTTGACAACTGAATGAGAACGTAACATTTTGCTATTTTTAGCTAAAACATTTATTCGAAAATTATGGGTTTATTAA
This sequence comes from Musca domestica, assembly GCF_030504385.1. NCBI lineage: Eukaryota > Metazoa > Arthropoda > Insecta > Diptera > Muscidae > Musca > Musca domestica. The sequence goes on along the minus strand of NW_026712340.1, from coordinate 3,655,220 downwards.
CATCAAAATGTTACAGTTTAAAATATAAAATATGTGTATTATAGTACTTTTTGAAAAAAAAAAGAAAAAAATGCGGCAACAAAAGATTCTAAATAAATAAACTCAAATTATTTGACAAAAAAAGAGAAAAATTATATTTATCACAATATTACGCTTCGGCAATAAATAATAATAAATTCTGTAAATTATTTATGTTGGAATATGCACACACATACATTTGAACATATGTAGGGATTTATTTGTATTATTTTTTGCCCCGATCATAGAATAGGCAAAAATTCATATCATTCACTGATGATCTAATTCCGACACGCAATGAAAATTATTTGTAATTTCCATGAAAATCTCATCATCGTCAGCCATAATCATTGGCCATGGCGTAGAGAAAAGAGGAACAACAACACCAATAATTGCCAACGGGAGAGTAGTAGAATTTATGGACTAGAGATCAATGAACTTTTTCCTTCTAATGTTATTTTAAGTTAACATGGCAATACTCCAATTGAATGGGACATAATGAACGAGGTCGTATTCCCAAAGTTCGCTGATGTTTGACTCCGCACAAAAGTCAATGTACAAATAAAATAAATATATTGTTTAAATTAAAGACATTTTCAAATTAACTTTAACTTCACCTCTATATAAGAAAGGAATGCAGTCGAGCTGGCCAAATTTCAATTGATTCTGGAACACCAATTAATAAAGTCGAAATTGAAAAATTGTTTTAGTTATTATTTTTAAATTATAATTATGCGGGAGATAGACTGGAGAATGTTTCGAAGGTCATTTGAAGTGGTTGCCGTTTTCTCTGACCGAAATATAGAATTTATTTATGTTTATTTGTTCTTTGTAAGGAATTCTGTCCGATTACAAAATTAAGTTAGAATTGTGGGTTTTATACCCATTCTGATCTATTATTCGACTTTCCTCCGAATTTAAGAAAATTTTCTAAGTAATCTCGAAATTAACAAAAGAATTGTTCTTTTTTCGCCCAAAACTGCTTCCTTATTGTAGTAGCAGGGTAGCAATAAAAACTAAATTTAGTAGCACGATAAATTTACTATATAACCAGTAAAGAAAGTCTTAAAGTCGGGCGGGCCGACTTTATGATACCCTACACCACTTTGCTAATTTAGTAGAGCTCCACATAACAATTAAAAGTTTTTATGGGAGAATTCAATCATACACCCTATGATTATAATTATAATTTAAAATTCAAAGGACTAAATATGCCGAAGCATTTGTATTTTTTAAATTCTGATTTGTATTGCCCATTTTGTGCACAATTAATTTAAGATCGGATAAATATATATATATATATATATATATATATATATATATATATATATATATATATATATATATATATATATATATAGACTCAATTCGGTCGTAAGAGCCAAATTTCATCCCAGTTAGACAAATATTAGACGTTTGGTGCACAATAAAAAGTAAATCGGACGAGTATATATATGGGAGCTATATCTAAATTTTTACCGATTATCCCCGATGTCAGTAGGGTTCGTCCTTGGACCAAACAAATGTTGTTTGGAAAATTTCATCTCAATAGGATAATAAATGCGACCTACATTTTGTTCACAAGAATACATGGACAGACGGACGGACAGACGGACTGACACGCATAAATCAACTCAGCAAGTGATTCTATGCAGATCATCAAAAGGAACTATGGGCCTATCTCGTTTCCTTTTGCCTGACCACCTTGTGGAGTAGGGTATAAAAAGCTATAAGTTCGGCCGGGTCGATATTTGAATACCCTACACTATTTGGAACAAATATGGCAATTCTCAAAAAAAAAATCCGTTAAAAATTCTGTTAAAATCTTAAAAATACTGAATGTAGCTGTTATGTTAGGGCCTATACGACGACATGGACCTGAATAGGTAGCTTTTGTCATAAGCCATTACAATATTCAAATGAGGAACTTAAAAAAATCGGTGAATAATGTAGCTAAAATCATCAAAATACCGAATATCGGGAGGTACCGTTATATGGGGGATCATAGGCTGTAGCATCTATTACGAACATCAAATACCAAATTTGAAATAATTCCGGTGAATAGTTTCGCTAAAATCCCGAATATCGGGAGGTACCGTTATATAGGGGTTATACGAAGACGTGGATCTGTGCGGACAATTTTCTGTCATAGGCTGTAGTACTCATTGCGAACTTCAAATACCAAATTTGAAACATTTCCGGTGAATAATGTCGCTTAAATCATAAAAAACGAAAAAATGGAGATACCATTATATATACAAAATCGTTTTGGTTATTCAAAACTTCGAGCCTTTGAGGGTACCAGAGGGAATGGTCTGATCTCTACCATCTTTATAACAAATTTTACGGTGAAAGAAATATTAAGATGTGCCAAGTCTGAATGAAATTGGATGTTAATTTCGCGTTTTATGAGCTTCATGGATATTCATGGAGGTGCCGGAAGGAGTGTACCGATCAAAGAAATTAATATTCGTGATTTTTTCATGTTTCCACCATAATTTGACATTTCGGAGTTTAGGTCAAATAGAAATAGGAAAGTGAACTTGGGGGTACACTAATGTGGGAACTATACTTAAATAAATGCCTATGTGGACAATTATGTGTAAGATGATTCTCATCCCAGAGTAGACTAAATAAATTTTTTTAGCCAAATCAATTGATGAATGTGGTCAAGACCAAGATGGACTCCACTCCGAAAATTGAAAATTTTATGAGAAGATATTTTCTACCCACGTTAGAAACAAAGATGCCAAATAAAAATAAAAAAATGTCCAAGACCCCAAAAATAGCACCAGTCATATGATGGTTATGTTAAAACGTGATCATTTTTTGCAAGGATGGTTTCTTCTCAAATTGCCAATATTTGCCGAAATTAGTATGACAAATATGGTTAAATTGTAACATATACTTGAAATCGGGCTGTACCCTTATCCGGGGGTACATGACCCATTTCATGGCCTGCAAAAACGATTCAAGGTATATTAAAAGCTTAGGAAAAGTTTCTGGAAGGATATAAATCCTATTTTTACTAAATGTGATATTCGCTCTACCATGTTCCACCCTTTACATTCTTAAGTTATAAGCGTAGTAACTAACATAAATTTCTTTTATGTATATATATTAGCATTTGCAAAGTTGGTGCAGTAAAATATTTGTTTTTGAAAATATTGACGTTTTTGGAGTGAGGCGAAACACGCAACAAATCTGAAATCTGTCGGTACCCTTATATGGGACATATACCAAAGCTCATAGCCCATTTTTAATACCAAAATTCCTACAGACCTAACACACATCTGAGTATTATTTTATCAAACTACTCAATTTCCTTCAGAAGCTAGAGTGATTTTCACAGACGGATAGACGGACGGACATTGATAAATCGACATAGAATTTTATGCTGATCAAGAATATATATACTTTCTGGGGTCTAAAATGTGTATTTCGAGGTGTTACAAACGGAATGACAAACTTAATATACCCTCCATACTAAGGTGGAGGTTATAAAAACAAAAACATTATGGCATCCCAACAAAGAAATACCAATACTATTTAAATAGCAAAATGTCACGTCCTCATGCACCTGTCCAATTTGCAGGTAGTATATCAATTCTCTGGAAAGAAAGTTGAAAAAAATGATTTTTTTCAGTAGGCGTTACTGAAATTGTTTATAAAATTGAATTTTAAAATAAAAATCCAAAAATATTTCCAATTTTTATAAAATTTTGGTTGTTTTTTTTTCTACAATTTTAAGGAAAGAAATATTTACACAAAAATTAGAAATTCTTGTAGAGGGTCCGACAAAAACTGTTTTTAAAAAATTTAAAAATTGAGTGTAGCTTCAGCTGTGTGGCATATAGTGCCACCCTATTAAAACTAAGTTTTACCAATATCCTCTTCTTTAATTTTTGTGAACAAAATAAAATTCTATGTCGATTTAGCGAACTCCGTCCGTCTGTAGAAATCATTGTAGCTTCCGAACGAAATGAAGTAGGTTGGAACATTTTACTCAAATCTATATTCCTGCAGGACTTTTGGTATTGAAAATGGGCCATATAGGTCCACAGCCCGCATATAACGGTACCTTCCTATTTTCGGTTTTTTAATGATTTTAGCGACATTATTCTCCGCAAATGTTTGAAATTTGGTATTTGTAGTTCGTAAGTAGTAGTATCCAGCCTATGCAGGTCCACGTTTTCGTATAATAGTACCTCATATAATAGCACCTCCCTACATTCGGTATTTTGATGATATTAGATACATTATTCACTGGTTTTTTCACATTTCGAATTTAAATATTGTAATGGGTTATGACAAATGTTGCCACGTCATCGTATAGACCCTTATATAGAGGCTACATTCGGTATTTTTGAGGCAGAATTTTTTAAGGATTTTATTTTTTTTTTGAAAATTGCCAAATATTTTTCCAAATGGTGGAGTGTATTCAAAGTTCGGCATGGTCGAACTTACAGCTTTTTTACTTGTTTTTTTTCTTATATTCGCTTTTTTTATTTTTCACTCCCATGTTTCAGTTTTTTTTTTCAAAACTACCCTCAATTTCTTATTGCAAAATGGTCTGGCTTAATCTCTTTATTGTTGTTTTTATAAAAATAACGTTTGTTTACTAGTGGAGAACGATGGTAATGTTTACCAGGGAGTAAGGCGGGGAATACCTAGGTTTCGGAATGAGCCACCAAGATGTAAATGTTTATAAGTGCGGTTGTAAGATTTAGAAGATTTTCCAAAAGAATTTTATTTTTTTTTAATTCTTTGGTTCCTCTTCTATTGAGCTTACGATCTCGTCACTTGGGTAAAAAATGTTTTTTGTCATAGAAGGTATTTTTAAAATAACTGATGTCTGGTAAGAATATCCCAGACAAAAACAAGGGAACTGATGAGGATTGGTGGCTCTTTCCGAAACATAGGTGTTTCCTGCCATACCCCCTGCTAAACATTGCCATCGTTCTCCACTAATAAACAAACGTTGTTTTTATAAAAACAACAATAAAGGGATCAAGCCTGATCATTCTGCAACAACAAAATACTATGGTATCCGGAACAAAAAAGCCAACACTGTTCCATCCTCAATTTCTATATTTTTGGACAATATAATAGAAATTTTCTTTTTATAGAAATGCGGGTATATTTTATTGCATTGCAGTCATTAAATGACCACTCCCGCCGACTGCATTCACATATACAACCCTCCCGTTTTTTTGTTCTGGTTTTTTGTCCATTTTCTACGACATTATCAGTTTGTTTAACCTCTAATGAATGTGTGTTTTTACAAATGTCGTATAATCAGGCACAACGGCTCATCAAATATTCCGATAAGAATTTAACCCTACCATGACACTCACTGTTGCATTTAATCTGCTCTGCTCTGCTCTTTGTTTGTTCGTGTCAGTCAAACTGTTTATTATCAGAATGCAAGGTAGCTGTAAAATGTTCACAATTACTGAAATGAAAAAATAAATATATTTTGAGTTTATTTTACAATTTTTATTTCCCAGTACAATAAAAATTGTTTGTATTAAAGGAACACAATGCAACAACAAATTTACTTTTTGTTAAACTTATAAAAAAAGAAATCCGATAAATTATATAAATATCGTAAAAAATCGAGATAAATTGGTTCTAGTAAAATCGGTTTAGTTAGACCTGTGATTCTATAAACCATGAGGAAAGAAAACATTGGAAATATGTTCGAATGCACCCGTTCAAAATTGTATTACTGAAAATACATGAATCTGTACCGAACACTTTATGTTTTAACATTAAATATGCATTTAGATAGCGTGAAGAAAATCATTATAGTTACACCATTTGTAGCTCCAGAACCACTTTACCGATATGGCTGAGAATTGGTGAGGAGGTAGCTTAGTGTCAGGAGGTGGATATAGGATATTATTTATTCCGTAGGTGTACTAAAAGTATTAAAAAGGTACTAAAAAAATTGGTTTTTGGTGAATGGATAAAGTTGGAATGCTGAAATTTAGTTATAACTGTACTACAAGTACTAAGTGGTACTGGTACCAATGGCATTAGAATGAATCACTGTAAATGCGATCCCTTTAGATAATGTCTTAAATTTTGGTTATACCTACTACCAAAAGTGTACGAAAAGTACTAAATGTTACTAAATTTGATAATGAGTATGGAGCTAGAATTGTGAGTATTGGTATGGGAATGACTGTGACTATGTGGCGTTTACATATGAAGGTGAATTTGAAATTTTATACCCTCAGCCATACGGCTAGATATGGTATATGTATATATATTTGATTCGGCCAAAACGTACCTCAACGAAATACAGATTTTAGACCCCAGGTCTCTTTGGACAAAATCTGTTTCAGGACATGTGAAGAGGATCTAGGGGTATCCGTCCGTTCATCTGTCCAGCCAGCCAGTGCGCACGATAACTCTCGAAGGGAGTATCCGATGTGGTCCAAACTTGGTACATCGTATTATTATTATCAAATTTAGATCGAGTTCGGAGATGGAAAATATCTGTCCAATACTTCTTGTAACTCCACCACAAAAGGTCGAAATTTTCAAAAAAAAAAAAAAATAAATAAATAAATAAATAAATTAACTGCACAAAAAGTGAAATCCAATTTTTCCCCAACTTTGCAAAACCCTAGTATTTGCATCAGTGCTATGTCAGGTGCAAAATGAACTATATCTGTCTACACCACCATGTACCTTCCCCACAGAGGGTCAACATTTTGAATAATTATAACTCTTATAAAATGTGATGTAAAAGTCCAACTGTCTTCAAATTATACACATCACAATATTTTCATAAACCCATGGTCTGGTGTGAAGATGGAATATAACGGTCCACTCCTTCTGGTACGTCCCCACAAAAGGGTCAACAATTTCAATATCCATGAAGGTCGCGAAATTAAAATCCAATTTTATTTAGATTTGGCAAACCTCAATATTTCCACCAACACAAAATCTTTTATAAAGATAGTAGATGTTGGACCATTCCTTCTAGTACCTCCCCCACAAAGGGTCAAAGTTTTTTTTTATCTGTCATAACTTGCGAAACGAGTCAGCGATTCTTCACAACGACAACAACAGCAGCTATATGTACATATTTTTCTCAACCAGAAACCTGAGATGAATATGGAATTTATGTTTTCGCATAAAATTGGTTATAAATGTTCGATTTTCTTGTAATTTTGCCCGTACCAATATTTTTATCTGTATTAGATGAAGTACGAAAATAGAATATTTGGTTCGACTATAGAGGGTGAGATAAAAAAAACTGCAACCAAATTCAGACTGCTGTAATTTCTAAGCCACTTGTCCTACAGCTGTTAATATTATTCTAGTGACAGCTCATTATTGTTTACAAGCGTGCAAGAGCATTTTGGTGAGAATTTTCCAAAAAAAAGCTATACGTGATGGAATTTAAGCGTGATAGTATGATTTCTTGATATTTGGCTAGAAATCGACAAGTGGCTATCGTTAGAGCACATCAGCATTTAAATGTGAATAAATCTTTTGTGTCTCGTACCATCGCTCGTTACCGTGATCCTGGTAGCGTAGCCCGACGTCAAGGAAGTGGACGGAAGAAAACAGCAACATCAGCAGAAATTGTTTGAAAAGTAAAGAAGATCGAAACCCGTGTCGCAGTGGCCGAAAAATGGCCCGTGACGAATATTGAAAAATGAGCTCGGGGTAAAGCTATTGAAATTGCAAAAAGTGCAAGAAATTACACCGCAACAGAAAGAAAACAGTCTCAAAAAAGCTAAGGAGTTGCTTCGCTTGGCCGAAAGTGGTGAACTGCCAAATTTGGTTTTCTCCGATGGGAAAACATTCGTTGTCCAGCAGTTTGTAAACAAATTAAATTATCGTGTTTATTTGCCAAACAGGTCAGCTGAAAATGTGCACCTTCGGCTGGCCACCAGAACTCAGGCGCCGGCCATGGTGTGGGCCGCCATAAAAGCCGATGATCGGTCTCCTAAATAAATGCTAAATGCTGAATATTATAGCGAAAAAATTCTGGAGGGTGTATTAAAGCTTTGGGCACGCAAACATTTTGGCCGCAGACCATGGACATTCGAACAGGACTCAGCACCATCGCACTCAGCACGCGCCATCCAAGAATGGTTACAAAATGAGGTTCCTCGCTTCATTGCCATCGCACAATGGCCACCAAAATCTCCGGATACAAATCCGTTGTACTATTGTGTTTGGAGTATTTTGGAAAGCAAGGTTGGCACTACAAAATATCAAAGTATCGATCACCTCAAGCAAGCGCTTCGCCGGGAATTGGCCAAAATACCGCAGAGCAACATTCGGGCAGCGTGTGACGGTTTCATTGGCGGTTTGAAGACCATGATTCGTGTCAAAGTTGACCAATTCGAACAAATCAGAACTTATTTTGAAATTTGATGTTATGTCCGACATTTTTATACCCTCCATCATACTATAGAGGGTATATTAACTTTGTCATTCCATTTGTAACTCCTCGAAATACTCATGCAGACCCAACAAAGTATATATATTGTTGATCAGCGTAAAATTCTAAGTCGATTTAGCCATGTCCGTCTGTCTGTCTGTTGTAATCACGCTATCTTTCGAACGAACGATTTTAGCGACATTATTCACCGGAATTGTTTCAACTTTGGTATTTGAAGTTCGAAAAGGATATTACAGCCTATGACAGAAAATTATCTGGGCAGGTCCACGTCTTCGTATAGCCATCATATAACGGTACCTACCGATATTCGGTATTGTCATGATTTTAGCGACATTATTCACCGGAATTGTTTCAAATTTCGTATTTAGAACTAGAGTCTGTGACAGAAAATTGTCTATGCAGGTCCAGGTCTTCGTATAGGCCCCATACATCAGTACCTCCCTATATTCGGTATTTTGACGAGTTTAGGTACAATACCCACCGAAATTGTTTGAGATATTGTATTTGACGTTCTTAATGGATGCTATAGCCTGTGACAGAAAATTGTCTATGTCTTCGCACGGCTCCGATATAACGGTACCTCCCTATATACGATATTTTCATGATTTAGCTACATTATTTTGATGATTTTAGCTACATTATTTCAAGTTTCGAATTTGAATATGGTAATGGCTAATGGCAAACAATGCCTATATAGGTCCACGTCGTATAGACCCCAATATAACGGCTATAATTGGTATTTTTAAAATTTTAACAGAATTTTTTAAAGATTTTATTTTTTGAAAATTTCAAAATTCAAAGTCCGCCCCGGCCGAACTTACTGCTTTTTAACTAAATTCACTAAATTTTTAAAAATTATGGCATTTGACTTTGTTGCAGTTTTTTTATCTCACCCTGTATATTAGTTACCTCTGAAACCAAATTATAACTGCTCCAAAGGCAAATGTTGATAGGTGGTATGATCTACTTCAAAAAAATGTTTTTGTTACGAGAGCTCTACTAAATAGGCATAGTGTCGTAAGGTATAATATTGTCAGCCCCGCCTGTCTTTTGTCTTTTCCTTACTGGTTTTATAATGTCACTGTCCAATAGCTAATTTGGATTGTTGAGAATTTTAAGTGGAAAAACCCCCATAAGAGTTTCGGGTTCCCAGTTCAAAGGGATTCAAATATATTTTTAAACATACTTTGCAATATTTTATATAGGCTATTGTGAGGGCTATGAATTACTTCAAGAATCATTGGTTTACAAATGGAGTTATGCCAGCCCACTTTTTGCTATAGACCCTATAAAAGTGTTAACACCAATTTCAAGTTTTTTACTGTTCAGCCATTTCGGAATTATTAGTTCTTATTATGTGGCAATACTAATAACTACAAATTATCCATATAGGCCTGTGCTTTGGGACATCACTTATTAAAAGATTATCCCCTGATTTTGGTTTGGTGCCTTCTATTCACACCGTTAATAAACCACCTATGATTAACCACAAAACTGTATCACAATTGATTGTCACAATCTTCCATATTTTGGATTATTTTACATTTTCGTATTTATTTAACAATTTTTTTTGTTGCACAGTGTAATCAATCTTCTATCACTTGAAAAAAGTGTAATAACAATGACACTATATAATCGTAATTACTTATATTTTATTCTAGTACTGTTGTTTATGCAACAAAATAATTTTTCTATTTACGAGAAAAAGAAGAAGAAAAAAACAAAAACAATAAAAAAATTACAACAATTTGAACTATTGTTTACAACAAAACGCGCGCGGTCTCACACACACACACATACTTAGGCAACCACTTGCCTCATTCATTATTCGCCTTTGCTTCCTAATCACAAATTCTGACGCCGCAACTTTTCGGCTATGGCTGCCACGACAGCTGCCCCCTTACCACTGCCATCATCGGCCAGCATATATTTGGTGGTCTTATCTTTGGTCCAGAGGGCGGTGTAGTCAATTATCCATTGTCGCAGACGTGGATGGTGTTTATAAACCGAGCCATCGATGGCGATGGTAATGTCATCGCCCTCTTCGGGTGACATGCCATTCAATAGCACCGATGTGTTAAGGGCCACAAGCTGGGCCGCCCGTTTCGATATGAGGCCACAGACGTAGCGTATGATTTGCAAATCGTCTGCTTCAATCTGCAAGGCATTGAATTTCTTCCTCAAAATATTTTCCACATTTTCCCAGCCATTGCGTAGGGTGTCGTGTTCAATGATGGACACATTATCCGAACCAAATGTCCAGGGTTGGGGTAGGTCTTCAGCCGCCACCTGAGGCAGGAACAGTTTTTCGGTGTGCAATTTTGCTAAAATGCAACGACACAGTTCTCCCAGATATTTTCCAGAGATATATTTCTCAAAGGTAAACGAATTTTTGAGCAACGAACCCTCATCCACTTGGCGATCGTAATCGGTTTTAATGAAATCCAAGACACCATTGTCACCAAAGGCACCCCATTCCACATCGACAACAACATGACGTTCGCCATGACGTTCCTGTTCCCAATGCAATACCTTGGAGCTACGTTCCATGTAGCAGCCATTGGAACCGGTACCCAGCACAATGCCAATTCGGGTATTCTTATCCATAATGGCTCCATGCATGAGGGTACCGGTGGTGTCATTCAATATGGCCACTATTTCGATGTTATTTCTTTTGTACTTCTTGAGGAACTTTCGCAATATCAGCACGGCATCTTGACCCACCACTGAAGGGCAATTGAAGGACTTTGTCCATGTCACCAGCACACCCGAATCCAGGGCACTTTGTCGCATGGGAAATGAAAAGGTAAAGCCCATCGAATAGATACGATCCTCGTCAAGCTCTTGATTTCTTGCAAATTCATCCACACACTTGGCCAAATACTCAAACAAGGCATCGCCGTCTCCAATGCGTAGATGTTCCGGCAAGGGGTAATACTGTACAATTTCATCCAATATCTGACCCTGTTCCAAGGTCATGAGCAAAACACGCAAATTAGTGCCACCCAGGTCGATGGCCAAATAGGTGCCGCTCTCCGTTCCATCGGGCAACTCCGGTATGTAGGTGTTCTCCATTTGCAGCGAAGACGGTTTCATTTTCAGAGCCAAATCCATTTCCTCCCTGAACACCTGACCAATGCGCTCCAATGCATCGTCCGTCAGCTGGAGACCGTTCAGCAACGCCTCAACGCGTTGTTGTTTTTCCGGGTCGCATAACTGCAGTTGCTCTATTTGGTACATTTGAATACTTTGGCGCACTCGCTCTCAGTCGTGTGGTCAGCGAATCAACGAACGAACGAACGAAGGAACGACGAATGTTGTTTATTTTGTTTTGGCTCGTTGGAGGGCCAATGAATGACTGACTAACTAACGGCCGGCTGTCTCAAAGATCAACCAGGGAACGATCTTAGACTGGCTGTTGAGTTATGACGACGTCAACAAAAACCAAAAACAAAGCTGAGATGGAAAACAACAACAGCTAGCTTCGCTATGTGCTCTGTTCGTCGTCAGTCACTTAAGAATTTCGTTGCGACAAGTTTCAAGATTAAAACGCGACTACTGCGCCGACATGGAATTATGATTCGAATATTGTCACACCATTAACGCCAATGTATTCGTTGTCGGTAGACGTTGACGTCGTGGCTGTTTCGTGGCGGCGCAAACAGCAACGTCGTTGTTCTCCATAATGCGGATGTTATTTACAAATGGGGTTGTGTTTGTTTTCAGTTTCTGAATTTTTGGTTTTATTTCAATTCTTCGTTGTTATTGTTTTGGTTTCTGCTTTTGCTTTCAGAGGCTCGCTCTTGGGTGTGAGCTAGTTTATGTATCTGGTGTTGGGGGAAGTGGTTGTAGAGCTACCCAAAGAATTTGGGTAATAGTTGGTGGGTAATGGTGTTTGCCACTAAAGAAGGGGCGGGTTTGATATAGAAATTCAGCCGGTTTTACTATGGACAACCTTTTGAAAAGGTTGTAAGAAGTGGTTCTAGAGCAAAGACGATGTACTTATTGAATTAGAATTTTGATATTTCGCACTAAAAGGTACTATATATTGTACCTGAAATTTGTTTTGCAGCTTTTTCTGTCATGCCCTTTGGATATGACGAAAGTTCCTAACAATAATAAATACGAAGGAGTAAAACTGGAATTCCAGAATTGATCATGAAGACTGGTGGTGAAAGTTAAATGTATCTATGAATATTAAAAATAAGTTGCATTGTGTTAGTCATTGATGTTCACTGGAATGCGTGAACTGACTCTGTATCTGCTAACTCTATATGAAAGGTGACGTCAATTCCAAGGTTTATTTCTATAAATAGTGTGTTAATTTATTTGTTAAAGCCAAGAAAATTTATTTCGAAATATGTATTTTGAAAATATTTAGTGAGTTACTGAAACACTAATTCAAACCGCTAAGGCTGGAGTCTTGAAATCTTTCATATTGGTGTGTAGGGGTGACATATGGCTGGGTTTTTGGATATTTTAACTACAAGTGCAGTGAAAGTACTAAAAGGTACTAAAAATTTAGTAAATTGAGCTAAAATTGTTAAATTGGAAATGATGGTAGCTAATGGGATATATAACAGATGTACCAAAGGTATTTTTCCCAAACTCAAGCTATGTGTGTACTAAAAGTACAAAAAACTAAATTTGGTACCATTTAGCATAAGAAGTATGTTTGAGAAGTAGGGTTGATATAATGGTGTGGTTTATGGAATGTGTACTCCATGTAAATACTATACTAAATATTACTTAATTAAAAAAATTGGTTTTGGTTGAACAGATGGAGCTGGAAATTTGATTTGTTGGTGGGTAGGGCCACTGCTAGTGGGTAGGATTGAAATAAAAAGGTGTTCTACAAGTATACGTAAAGTAGTAAATGGTACTAAATTTGGCATTGGGTGAACGGATAGTGTTTGAAATCTGAAATTTTGCATTAGGGTTACCATTAGTATGTAGGCTTGAGTTTTGGAGGTGTATTTGGAAATATGTACTAAAAGAGTACGAAAAGTAGTAAATTTACTTTACAGCTGCACCAGCACTTTATTTGTGTTAAAATTTCCAGTTATCGAAAAGTATAATCGAATGATTTGCACAACAACGTCTTCAAAATATTTCGCTTCTCTTCTATCGAAGAGCATATTAGTTAAACCCGTGCATTATAGTTCCACATCCAATTTTTCTGGCCAAAACTATTTCAATGTCGTTTCATAATAAAAATTGGTCACCACCATATTTGCTTCCTAGAAACCAACCACCTAATTTTCTCAACTACTAAAACCAACAGTGACATCCATATAAAATTTAAGGATTTCAGTTCTATCCCTTCACTCAATACCAAATTTAGTACCACTTTGTAATTATCGAATAAGTATGGTACATATTTTAAAATCATCTCCATAGCTTAACCATATACACCTACAGTGACATCTATATTAAATTTTAGGATTTCAGCTCTATTCCGTCACCCAGCACCAAATTTAGTATAAACTTAGTACTATTCGAACTACTATAGTACACATTTCCAAAACACATCCATATCTCAATTCCAGATACCAACGAAGACCTTAATATAAAATTTGAAGATTACCTTCTTCCAATATCATATTTAGTACAATTAAGTACTATTCGTACAAATATAGGACGAATTTCCAAATGTAATATAAAAATTACATTTCAGAATTTTATTTCTATCTCTTCACCCAAAACTGAATTTAGTACTATTCAGTATTTTTCGTTCAATAAACATGAGCAACTCTATCTGCTATCTACCACTATCAAACGCTACCTTTTCACCCAATAACAAATTGTAACAAATGTAGTACTATGTAGTACTTTTCATGCACTTGTAGTACACATATCCAAAGCCATATCTTTATCACAAACCTACCATCAACAGGGACCCCAATACAAAATTTCAAAATTCCATATTCATCCGTTCACTCTAAATCAAAATGTTCCAAATTTAGTACTATTCAGCAAAGTTCGCATATTTAGTACACACTTCCAAAACCACCTTCATTTATCAAAACTTTCGTTCCAACATTGATTCTCACATCCGATTTGGTCCAAACTTGATAAACATCATAAAAGTATTATCAAATTTAGATCGAGTTCGGAGATGAGCAATATCGGTTCACTCCTTTTGGTACCTCCCCCCCAAAAGATGGAAATTTTCAAAAACAAAAAAACGCATATTTTTTAGAGCCACCCTTGCTTTCCAAAATATTCCAGACACAATAGTCCAACGGATTGGTATCTGGGGATTTTTGTGGCCATTGTGCGCTGGAAATGAAGCGAGGAACCTCATTTTGTAACCATTCTTGGGTGGCGCGTGCTGAGTGCGATTGTGCTGAGTCCTGTTGGAATGCCCAAGGCTTTAATACTCCATCATCGGAGAAAACCAAATTCAGCAGTTCAGCACTTTCGGTCAAGCGAAGCAATTCTTTAGCTCTTTTGAGTCAATTTTGTTTCTGTTGCGGTGTAAGTTCTTACACTTTTTGGAATTTAAATGGCTTTACCCTGAGCTCATTTTTCAATATTTGCCGATTTAAATATTGCGATATATTCAGCTTCCGAGCCATTTTTCGGCCACTGCGACGCGGGTTTCGATCAAGTCGCTTCTTTAAATTTCGAACCATTTCTGCTGATGTTGCTGTTTTCTTCCGTCCACCTCCTTGACGTCGGGCTACGCTACTAGTATCACGGTAACGAGCGATGCTACTAGACACAAAAGATTTATTCACATTTAAATGCTGGAGTGCTCTAACGATAGCCACATGAGGTTTTCCAGCCAACATAAAGAAATCACACTATTACGCTTGAATTCCATCACGTACAACTTTTTTTCTGGAAAAGTCTCACCAAAATGCTTTATACGCTTGTAAACAATATAATGGGCTGTCACTGGAATAATTTTAACAGCTGTCGGACGAGTGATTTAGAAATGACAGCAGTCTGAAGTTGGTTGCAGTTTTTTCATCTCATCCTGTATTCCACAATTTGATGCTATTTCCGACACTTTTTGCTTTCATTCAATAAAATTAAAAAAAAAAGTAAAAAAGCTGTAATTTCGGCAGGGCCGACTTCTAGACTGAATTCGGTCGATGTGCTAAAATTCAGGTTATTTGGACTGATATTGGCCATTTGGTGCACAATTAGCCCGAAATCAGTTAAAGATATATATGGGAGCTTTATCTAAATTTGAACCGATTCTCACCAATTTAAGTAGGGTTCGCCCTTGGGTCAAATGAATAGTATTTGTATAATTTCATCTCATTCGAATAATAAATTCAAAAAATACATGGACAGATGGACACAATATGTCAAATAAACCTTATACGTACATTTAAGTACTAAGATTTATACAAAGGTAGTTCCTCTTAACTTTTTGATTAAAATGCAATGTAGAAGAAGTCGCAGCCATTTGATAGCAGATTATAAATGTCGACCATGCCATAGGGTTTCCAAAGGCCCGTACATCGAAAATATCAATTCTATTTATTTTCTCTTTTATTCTCCCTATCAGCTGAGGAATCTCATCAAAAGGGAATGGTTTGGTTGTTCGATAAGCGGAACCCTTATCAATGCCTCGAACATATGTAAAGGCAATGTCAATAAATAGGTCAACAACATTTGAGTTATTGGTTAACAATAAAAGTTCAATGTTGGACAGAAAACAGTTTAATGGAAATTAATACAATTAACAAAATGTAGTTTGGATAAATGTTGTGTGCCCTACAGTCGGTGTAAAAAACACACAGTAACAAAGATCTAAAGAGTTATAAAGAGACTCCTTTCAGGACACACAGTATAAAAATAAGTTTCCATAACTCTACTCTGTAATGTTAATTACGAACCTTATCAATCATTCCCTTTTAGCGTACATTCCAAGTCGCTTTCAATTATCTTTGCTTACTTAGACCATAAAAATAAATAGCTTGGGAATTTAGCTTAAGCTCTCTTGGAAATTTGAATACAATAAACAATAGAAAACGCTCTTTAATTTGCCAAAAAAAAGTTTAAAAAAGAAACAAAAAAAAAAAACAACTACACAATCACCGGTTTGTTATTACACGTGATAAGCTATTCTCCCATAAATAGCTAAATTTTTGCTAATCGCCATACGACGATTTCTTTTGCTATTTTTTTTTGTTTTTTTTTTTCTTCAATAAATTCAAGTGTCTGGTGTCTGGTTCTTTTTTTGTTTTGTTTGCCAGACGACGTTGTCTTTAATCTTGAAATAACCGCCTGCTAATGTTTCTTGGCATTCAATTGACAAAGTCGAAATGTAGTACGTGAATGGCGGCATTTGCAAGCAAAGAAATTTTGCAGCAGAGAATGAATCAAAAAAAGTGGAAAAATAGTGTTGAAATAAATTGTTTTTATTGTTTTGAGTGGCTTTCTCAGCATGTGGTCAATTAATGCTAAATTATTGATTACCGAATTGTATGCGACGGCAGAGATTAGATATTGCTGGCGTTTAGAAACCAGATTCTTTTGTTGATAACTTTATGTGTTCATTGCTCGCCATAAAGCTGCAAAGTTGCTTTTAGTTGGCAACCAGATGACCGATAATGCCCTCGATCAAATACGCTCCGGTTCAAATTGATAAGAGAATGCAATTTTATTTTGAGTTCTTGTTTGGTTTTAACCTTATCCGACATAGAAGTGTCATCCTGTTATGTATTTTTGTCTGTTTTAATTTAGTGTCATTGCTATAAAATTTTATTGCTCATAGGTGCGGTCAAATCCTTTCATAAATTTCCAAGGAACAACTATTCAAAATTTACTCATAAGACGATAAAAATACCAAAGTGTTCCATACGCAATTTGCTAGTTTTTAGTAATATTTGCCAGTATGCAGGTCACATTTATTATCCGATTTAGATGAAATTTGGCTCAAGGATGAATCCTATTGAAATTGATGAGAATCAGTTTAAAATTTGGATATAGCTCCAATATATATATATTTAACCAATGTCGGATTAAATCTGCACCAAATGGCCAATTATCTGAATTTTGGACAATCCGACCGAAATCAGAAATTACATCAAATTTGGTGAAAATCGGTTCAGATATAACTATAGCTCCCATAAATATGTTTCATCAGATTTGGTGTTAAAGTCCCTCGCATGCGTAATATGCGCTCCATAACAATGGTATTTGATACCGGGCATCAGATACTGCTCGAAAATACCAGTGCCAATTTTTATAGAGATGATTTTAGATTTTTGTATAGCTTCGATGTACATTTTCATCCGATTTTAAGGTTATGGTTCACCATATATGTAATATCTGCCCAAATTGGATACATTTTTTCATATTCAACCAAATTTTTCCATTTGACAAAACTCGTTCCGGTATACAAAGTGAAATAATTTTTACATTTTTTTTAATTTTATCGAATGAAAGCAAAAAATGTGGGAAATAGCATCAATTTTTCAAATAAGTTTAGATTTGTTCGAATTGGTCACCTTTGGCACGAATTATGGCTTTCAACCGGCCAATGAAAACATCACACTCTGTCCGAATGTTGCTCTGCGGTATTTTGGCCCATTACCGGCGAAGCGCTTGCTTGAGGTGATCGACACTTTGGTATCTTTTAGTGCCAACCTTGCTTTCCGCATTTGTTTGTAACAGGCAAAAGGAAACGAGAAAGACCCATAGTTCCTTTTGATGATCAGCATAGAATCACATTCTGAGTCGATTTATGCATGTCCGTCCGTCCGTCTGTCCGTCGGTCCGTCCGTCCGTCCGTCTGTCCATGTATTTTTGTAAACAAAGTACAGGTCGCATTTATTGCCCTATCCAGATGAAATTTTGCACAAATCATTTGTATGGCCCAAGGACGAACCCTATTGAAATTGGAGATAATCGGTCAAAATTTAGATATATAGCTCCCATACATACTGTTCATCCGATTTGTCATATTTGTTACCCACAGCCGTAATATGCACTCCGCAACAACGATACGATGGTATTGGGTATCATAAAGACGGCCCCGCCCGACTTTAAGACTTTCTTTACTGGTTTCTTTCTGTTGCGGTGTAAGCTCTTGAACTTTTTGCAATTTCAATGGCTTTACCCCGAGCTCATTTTTCAATATTTTCCGAATGTAATATTGCGATATGTTCAGCTCACGAGCCATTTTTCGGCCACTGCGATGTGGGTTTCGATCAAGTCGCTTCTTTACTTTTGAGACCATTTCTGCTGATGTTGCTGTTTTCTTCCGTCCACTTCCTTGATGTCGTACTACGCTACCAGTATCACGGTAGTGAGCGATGGTACGAGACACAAAAGATATATTCACATTTAAATGCTGGAGTGCTCTAAAGATAGCCACTTGTGGTTTTCCAGCCAAATATAAAGAAATCACACTATCACACTTGAATTCCATCACGAATAACTTTTTTTCTGGAAAATTCCAACCAAAAAATATACTGAGCTGTCACTGGAATAATTTTAACAGCTGTCGGACGAATGGCTTAGAAAGTCGGAAGTTGGTTGCAGTTTTTTCATCTCAACCTTTTAATTTTAGGGTTCTGGTTGAGAGAAATATTTAGATATCGCAAGTTGTAGAGAATCGCTGACTTGTTTTGCAAGCTATGACAGTTAAAAGTATTGAAAATTGTAATCCTTTGTGGGTGAGTTACCAGAAAGGGTTCACATATGTATATCATCTTCTTGTGTTAGTGGGAAATTTGAAGAGAGTTGGATGCTTATCTCGTATTCTTTAAGGATTTTGTTTTTCAAAATCTTGAACCCTATGTGGGGTAGATACCAGAATTAGTAGTTGGATCTCTTCCATCTTCACATCAGATCTTGCGAAAGAGAACCGGAAGAGTCCGGGTCCTTATTCCAAATTTTATGATCGTTTTGTTTATTTAAAATGTTGACCCTTTTGTGGAGGAGGTACCAGAAGGAATGGTCCGATCACTACCATCTTTAAAACAGGTCTGGTGTTGATGGAAATATTGATATGTCCCAAGTCTGAAAGGAATCGGATTTTTATTTCGCGTTTTATAAGCTTCATGAATATTCAAAATTTTGACCCTTTGTGGGGGAGGTATCAGAAGGAGTTGGCCGATATACTCCATCTTTACACCAGACCCAGGGTTGATAAAAATATTGTGATTTGTATAATTTGAAGATGGTCAAACGGTTACATCGCATTTTATAAGAGTTATAATTATTCAAAAATGTTACCCTTTGTGGGGGAGTTACTTGGTGGAGTTGACCGATGTAGATAGACCATTTTCACACTGGTGTAAATATTAAGGCTTGGGAAGTTAGAGCTATATAGGATATTCCTTTCTCTTTCTGTTTAGTAAATTGTTTTCTTTGAACTTTTGTGGGTAGGTACGAGATGGAGTGGACTAATATTGCCCATCTCCGAACTCGATCTAAGTTTGACAATAATATTACGATATGCCAAGTTGGATCACAACGGATACCTCCTCCGAGGGTCATCGTGCGCACCAGCCAGCCAATACGACAGACGGACAGATGGACATTGCTAGATCGACTCCAAATGTCCTGAAATGGATTTGGTCCAAAGATACCTAGGTTCTAAAACATTAATTTCGATGAGGCACGTTTTAGTTGTATCAAATGATATATACCCTCTGTAGCTATATGGTTTATGGTATCAAAATGTTCGATAGAATATTTCGTTGTACAAAGTTTTTGGAAAACTAGAGACTAATTTTGCATTGTATGAGAGGTTGGATTTTCCGTTTATAAAGGATGTGACATAAAAAGTGAGTCAATATACTCCATATTCACAATAGATCTAATGTGTGATTGTGGAGAAAATCGTTTCGCATTTCTTTACATTTATTTTGAAGTGTTTTCAAAACGTTCTGTGAGAAGTAGTAGATTGATCGTTTTAATTTTAGATTTACCATCTAATCCTTTATATGACACGAAGCTGTTAGAGGAACAACGAACTCGAATGAACTGTGGACCAGTAAGTCGAAGTTTCTGTAGAGACAATGAACCCGGAGAGATTTTACCCACACATTATCTACATCAACTCAATGAGTAATCTTCCTAATATAATTCCTGAGATTGAAGGTGGAAGACCTATTGTAGTTGTGTCCTTATGTGAGCTAATATTGAGTATAAATGTATTTCGACATTGAGGAATTTTGCACCTCTTGTAATGTAAATAACCACAATGACTTGTTGTAGCGTACTCCCCTTTAAACATTGTCTATTTAATTCATAAAGAGTATTTTGTTTTTTTGCTCCGTCATTGTTGTTGTTGTGGAATTCTGACGTATTCTTGTTTTTACACTTGCCATGAATGGGCAGCAGCAATCGGCGAAAACAATCTAATCACAATTAATTTATACTGCAGCACTAAACATTAATAATGCATTATTATTATTTGCCTTTGCATTTGTAGCTGAGATTTTTTGCTTTTGCTCTGTGATTTTCCAGCAGCGAGCACAACAGGTGCACTACAGTTGATATGGGAAAAATGACAAGAACATGAAACAAGTGCTGTAATATACTTAGTAATGGGTAAGGTATTTAATTTTGGGGCAATGCTCTTGCATTGGTCTTATTACAAAAAAGGGATGAAAGGAGAAACCTCCTACAAAAATATCGAAGTATAATTGGAAATTTGAGGATACCATTAAGAAGCGATTTGAATCGGAAAACCTGTAAATATTTGAAATTTTCTTAATTTGTTGTAGTGCTCTACGTGAGTTCACATTGTAGCATATTTTTTGTTAGCTATATTCTTACATATGCCAATTAATTTTTTCTTGATTTTTTTCTTTGTTTTTTCGGAGGCTCGTTCTGTTCATTCGATTGTGTCTATTGGAAAATATTTCTGTGTTAGTTTTGAGTTGTAGATTTTCAATAGAATCAATAACCCCCAATTTATTCGGTATATTAATAATGTTCCAATGTCAGCAGTTGTCCAAAAATAATATAGTGCCGAAAAGTGAAGGCCACACCCAAAAATATTGATTCAATCAAAAGGAAATGTGATGTTAATTGATCAATTGCTTCAATTAAATTTTACAAATTAATTGATTGCATAATAATGAAAGATATCAAAGATTTAATTTGCTTTTAACATATATCGTGAAGGAATGGTCTATTTTTTTAAATTTTATATTCGTTCCAATAGTTCGTGTTAGGCTTTTGACAACATTTTTCAATCAAAACGTCATACACGTACTAAATTTTCAGAATTTCAAGGCTATATCCAGTTTTTCCAGTTTAATAGGGAAAAATGGAAAATTACCTTTTATACCAAAAAGTTAGCAAAATCTTACATTAAGCTTTCCGAGGATGATATTAGTGAAAGTGTTGCACAATGGAGCCACATCTAATTTATCTGTCTAAAACTATTTCAACGTCTCAATATGTAAACCGTAGAAACCACAGCGACCTCAATATCATGTTTCATGATTTTCTCTGTAATTTCCCTCATTACCAAATTTAGTGCAATTTTAGTACGCATATCCAAAACCAGTTGCTTCTCGCAACAGCAGACAGCCGGACTGTACTTTGAATACCCTCCACCATTTGCAACGAATTTGGCAATTTTCAAAAAAAAAAAAAAAATTCCGTTAAAAATTCTGTTAAAATCTTAAAAATACCGATTGTAGCTGTTATATTAGGGTCTGTACGACGACGTGGACCTGCATAGGTAACTTTTGTCATAAGCCATTGCAATATTCAAATGCGAAACTTGAAAAAAAAATCGGTGAATAATGTAGCTAAAATCATAAAAATTCCGAATATAGGGAGGTGCCGTTATATGGGGGCTATACGAAGGAACTTTAAATACCAAATGTGAAACATTTCCGGCGAATAATGTCCCTAAAATCATCAAAGTACCGAATATCGGGAGGTACCGTTATATGGGGGCCATAGGAAGAAGTAGACCTACATGACCCATTTTTAATACCAAAAGTCCTGCAGATACAGGGTTGCCCATATTCGACGGACCTTTGGGCCCTTTGGGCCCATTCCAATCGACGAGGCTTGTCCGCAGGCAACATTCTTTGCGTCAATTGAATTTAGTACGGGAACAAATGCAAATCAATGCGAATAATCCGTTGTAAAGTGGACCGAGCCATGCCCAACTGCTGAGAACGGCGTTTTTGGGATGTTCTTGGGGACCTCTCAACACTGGCTCGTACGGCAGCGATATTCTCGGCCAATCGCCTTAATCGACTTTTTATGACCTCTTCGGATTAGAAAGAGCCTTACCAGTCGAAAATTTTTCGTACAAACGCTTAATGGTGTTCTTAGAAGGCGCACTTCTCAAATTTTTTTCACAATTGACTTCTTCTGTTGAATGTAAATTTCAACTATTTCAGAGCGCTCGCGTGGCGTGCATTGGTTCATGGTAAAAATCAGCTTGGACTGACGCTTCAAACGCGGTATCTCATTAAGCGATGTGACATCTCTGTCAAAAGTTATAGCGTTGCCAGATGGGTCCGTCGAATATGGGCAACCCTGTACACCAACTATGTCCAAATTAGTAGCATTTAGTACATTTCGAACAATTATAGTGCACATATCTAAATTCCAAATACCAATAGAGACCTCAATATTAAATTTGAAGATTCCAGCCTTATTCCTTCCCTCAATACCAAATTTGGTACCATTTAGTACTATTCGTAAAAATATAGGACGCATATCCAAACCACCTCCATATCTCTATTCCAGATTCCAACAATACCTCAATATTAAATTTGGGGATTCCAGCTCTATCCCTATCCCAATACACAATTTAGTACTACTTAGTACTTTTCCTTCAATTATAGTAAATATTTCCAAACCACTTCCATATCTCAATTCCTGATAACAACAGAGACTATCCATTCAGTACTTTTCGTTCCACATTTCCGAAACCACTTCCATATGTCCAGGTTTTACATGAACAACAACCCTAGTACCAAATTTCAGGTTTGAAGCTCAGCGTAAAGCCATTGAATTTCAAAAAAGTGAAAGAACTTGCACTACAACAGAAAGAAAGTAGACTCAAAAGAGCTAAAGAGTTGCTTCGCTTGGCCGAAAGTGGTGAACTGGCGAATTTGGTTTTCTCCGATGAGAAAACATTCGTTGTTCAGCAGTTTGTAAACAAAAAAACTGATCTTTTTTACTTGCCAAAGAGGTCAGCTGAAAATGTGCACTTTCGGTTGGCCACCAGAAATCAAGCGCTGGCCATGGTGATGGTGTGGGCCGCCATAACAGCCGATGGTCGCTCTCCGCTCGTATTGATCGACCATGGCATCAAAATAAATGCCGAATAATATCGCGTAAATATTTTGGAGGGTGTATTAAAGCCTTGGACAAGTAAACATTTTGGCCGCAGACCTTGGACATTCCAACAGGACTCAGCACCATCGCACTCAGCACATGCCACCCAAGAATGGTTACAAAATGAGGTTCCACGCTTTATTTCCAGCGCACTATGGCCACCAAAATCTCCGGTTACTAATACGTTGGACTATTGTGTCTGGAGTATTTTGAAAAGCAAGGTTGGCACTAAAAATACCAAAGTGTCGATAACCTTAAGCAAGCGCTTCACCGAGAATGGGCAAAAATATCGTTGAGCAACATTCGGGCATAGTATGACAGTTTGATTGGCCGTTTGAAGGCCATAATTCGTGCCAAAGGTGACCAAATATTCTAAAATTTGATGCTATTTCCGACATTTTTCGCCTTCATTCAATAAAATTAAAAAAAAAATGTAAAAATTATAGCGTTTGACTTTGTTTTAGTTTCTTTTTATCACACCCTATAGTACCATTTAGCACGTATTTCTTCAAAATTTAAGATTTCATGCAGTATCCGTTCAATACCAAATTTAGTGCCATTTAGTACCTTTGGTACGCTTGCTGAACGATTTTCCAAACCCAACTCTTTATTTTAAGCTTACCCACCAACAGAGATCCCAGAACCAGCACTTTGAATTTCCAGATTTGGTACAAGTTACTGCAGTTATTTTACTTAGTACACATTTCCAAAAAAACAACTACTTATATCAACACTACTTCCAAAACCTAAAATGTATATCAAATGTCAAGATTTTAGCTGTAGCCGTTCACAAAATACCAAAAAGTACGAATTGTAGTATTTTTTTAGTACATTTACAGTCCGAATTTCAAAAAAAAAAAAAACTAGCCTTATCTTACACCTTCCCACCAACATTGACCCACATGCAAATTTCAAGATTCTACCTTCAGCCGTTTTAGTCTGTCAATGATTTTTTACTCTATTTCACAAATGGATTGGCACTTGGTGGGAGTTTTTCAAGTACCTACTTACTATATCATGCCCATGATAAAATAAGGGGTAAAGAGGTTGCTTCGTAAGTAGTTACTGAAATATACTTATTGAACCCATTATTTGGTAATGAGATTTATGTGGTAGGTGGTATTATAGGTTCTTCTTCTTCCAAAAATACAAGGCAATCTTGAAGTCTTCTATTAAAAGGACACTTCCTATTTCCTAGGCAAAGCCAAATCTACCTCAAAAACCATAAATAAGATTTTTCTTCAATTATTTAATCTGAACTCATTTTTAATGACTGTAATTAATTTTCTTTAACACTAACCTCAAATAAAAAATCCTCCTTATCTAAACAAAAGAGTTGTTCAAACGGCAAAGTAGATAATTGTCTCCTTTCACATGTGGCTGGCTTATCGAATTGCTAATACCAACGCATTAGCCAGTTTTGTAAGACATTGCCCCCCCAAGTGTTATGTCCGACTTCAAAGTCGCATCTTTCTACAATTGTAAAATTGCAGATTTTGAAAGAACATTAGAGCATGGTCAATAGTCGTTTAGTCAGTCGCATTCACTGCATGTTGCGAAGTAAATAACCCACAATTTGAAGGCGGCGGGGTGGCGTCGTAATCACAGTTCCAATAATAAAAATAACCAGAAGAAAAAAATCGCATTGCAATGCGATGCGATGCATTTCAATGATACACTTGTTCACCACTAGCTCTGCTGGCCGGACCTGCCATGGCATGTAAACGTAATTGCGGTGGGCGTAACATATCCACGTTGTTGTTCAACAACGAAGAGAATTCATTCATTTGCGGCATATGAATTCTACGAGCAATTGTCGTTTGGGTGGCTAAGGTGTTCGGAGTGGGGTTGCCGTTCTAAATTGATATAATAAACCAAAAGAAAAATAAATTTATTTTCAGATTTAGGAACCTATTGATTTGTTTTAAGCTCTTTCTTTAATCTGAATTAATATCATTGTCGAACACCAAAAATTATTTAAAAAAACAAGAAAGCAAAGGCTATAATCGTGCGGCGCCGATCATGTGATACCCTACAACACTGCAATATGTTCGAAGTCCCCTTATATGCAAATCGATTTTGGAAGATTTCGTTTTTGAAATAATGTCAAAAAGCCCCGCCCAGAGGTTACCCTTACTTTTTTGGCCCGAAGAATTTGGCCAATATTTACGCACTCCGTAGTTTTGTAAGTATTCAAAACAATTTCACACGAAAGTTGTGGTCCATTTCTTCTGGTCCATTCTCTTCTGATACCAAATTCCGTGTCGATTAGTTTTCCATTGTGTCCTATAGAGCGACTACAAATTAAAAAAAATTAAATTTTTTTAGTCCATTTGCACCTCTAAATTTACATCTTAAGAACAATAGGGTTTAATTATGACTCTTACCCTACCCCCATGCAAAATTTCGTGAGGATCGGACGATAATTGCGATATGCATATAATACTCTCAAAATGTAGTGTTGGGGGTGTAAGCATTTAGAAAATGTACAATTTAAAATTGTAAGTCAAATGGAAAAAATCGCATGCGATAAAAAATATGACAAAAATTGAAAAAAAAATCGACAAAAGATATTACCTTTTTTTATTGGTATATTTTTCCGCGATTTTCTCAGATTTTATCGTTTTCTGGCAAGAAACCTTTCTGAATTGATGGGAATTGTGAAAATCGGCCCAGCGGTTCTTGATTTATAAGCAGAATAAATAAGATCAATTCTTTTACATATATATTGTACCTATTTTGCTTATTTATCCAATTTCTTGGCTTGATGCTAATCTTTTAATGTATTTGTGATTTGGCTGGGATTGAAAATATTCGCGGTTTAGTGGACATTTTCCTATTTTCTTACATAAAAGTTAGGGTCTATTTTACCCGCTGATTATTTTCCTGTGGCCGCAAAATTTTTAGGTTTCTGCCCAATCCTAAAGTCTAACTCCATGTAAATTCGATTGGTTCATAATTGTGGCCTACAGAGCAACTGCAAAATCAGGAAATTGTTCTGTTTTTGGTCAATTTCAACCCCTATTCTGACCATAACTTCGTGATGATCGGTTCATAATTGTGACCTGTAGCTTGATTACAAATTAACATGGACAGATGGACGGACGGACATACCTAGCTAGATCGACTCATATCGGCGAGATAGAAAAAACCGCATATACTTTCCTATGTGGGAAACCAATATTTCTAGGTTTTACATAATTTTTGGCCCAATCAAACTTATAATACCCCCAACACATAGTGTTGTAGGGTATACAAATATTATGAAACATGAACTAAACAGGTAACAGGCCAAAAAGCAGTTAGTTCAAGTCGAAAAAAATTTTTCAAAAAAAAAAAAAAAAATAATAATAATAAAAAAATAAATAAATAAAATACATTCAAAATTCTGTTAAAATCATAAAATGTAGGTACCGTTGTATGGGGGTTATACGATATCGTGGTCCTATGTAGACAATTCTCTGCCAGGGGGTAAAGGACTCATAAAGAACTCCTTGTGTATAATTTCAGACAATTCCATTGAAAAATGTGGCTAAAATCATCAAAATACCGAATATCGGGGGGTACCCTTATATAGGAGCTATACGATATCGTGGATCGATATAACTCATCTTCGAACTTGGCCTGCCTGCAGACAAAAGACAGATTTGTGCAAAATTTTAGCTTCCTATCTTAATTCGTTTTGACTATAGCGTAATTACAATAGACGGACGGACAGAGCTAAATTTTCTTAGCATTTTACGCTGATCAAGAATATATATACTTTGTTGGGTCTCAAATTACTATTTCGATGAGTTACAGACGGAATGACGAACATAGTATACCCTCCATACTATGTATGGTGAAGGGTATAAAAAAGAAGAAATTTTAATTGGCGTTTTGAAGGTTTACATCGAAAAAAGAACAAAATTGAGGGGGTAAGGTCCCCCCAGATTTACATTTATGGAAATTTTCGGATTAAAATTCTTCGGTATCAGAGCATTTTAGGTATTAAGTGTCTTCTATAATATTGCAGATAAAAATACGAGAAATATTTTGGTCGGAAATTTTAATCCTCAAGCGATCCTTTTAATATCCTACACCACATAGTGGTAAGGGTATTATGTCTTTGTGCATTTGTTTGTAACATGGAGCAGGAAGCGAGATAGACCGAAAGTTACTTTGGAGGATCTTAATAGAATCATTTTTGAGTCGATTTTTGCAGGTCAGTCCGTTTGTCTGTCCATTTACGTTTGTGAACAAAATACAGGTCACATATATTATCCGATTGAGATGACCTTTTCCAAACAAATTTTGTTTGGCCCAAAGACGAACCCTATTGAAATTGCTGCGAATCGGTTTAAATTAAGACATGGCTCCCATATATATCTTTAACCGATTTCGGGTTAATTTCGCACCAAATGGCCAATATCAGTCTAAATGACCTGACTTTTGTCACATCCGACCGAATTCAGTCTAAAAGCAAACTTAGAGAAACTCGGTTCAGATATAGCTACAGCTCCCATCTATATGTTTCATCCGGTTTGGAGTTTTACGTCTCTCTCAAGTGTAATATGCACTCCACAACAATAGTCGTTGGTAGCAGATATCCGATGAAACTCAGAAATACGTGTTTCAAATTCAATATCGGTTTAAATTTGAATATACCTCCCATATATATCTTCAACCGATTTCGGGTTTAATGTGCACCAAATGGCTAATATCAGTCCAAATGACCTATAGCTTCCATTTATATGTTTTATCCGATTTAGTGTTTAAGTCCCTCAAATTTGCAATATTCACCCCACAAGAATGATATTTGTTACCAAATAATATCAAGATCGGTTTAAACTTGGATATAGCTCCAATATATATCTTCAACCGATGTCCAATATAAGTCTAAATGACTGAATTTTGGCACATCCGACCGAATTCAGCCTAAAAGCAAGTACATCAAATTTGGTGAAAGTTTGTTCATATATAGCTATAGCTCCCATCTATATGTTTCATCCTATTTGGTCTTTTAAGTCTCTCACAGGCGTGATATGCACTCCACAACAATGATCTTTGGTAAGAGATATTTTATGGAGCTCATAAATACCTCTGTCAAATTTTATTGAGATCGGATCAGATTAGGATATAGCTCCCAAATATATCTACAACCGATTTCGCGTTTTTTTTGCACCAAATGTCTAATATCAGTTCCGACTGAATTCATCCTAGAAACAAGTACTTAAAATTTTGTGAAAATCTGTTCAGATATAGCTAAAGCTCCCATATATATGTTTTATCCGATTTGGCGTTTTAAATCCCTCACATGCGTAATATGAACTCCACAACAATGATATCTGATACCGGACATCAGATACAGCTCGAAAATACCTCTGCCAAATTTTATCGAGGTGGGTTCAGATTTTTATATAGCTTCGATCGATGTCCGGTATTCTTCAATAAATATTTTTTATTTTAATATACAGGGTGAGATGCAAAAACTGCAACCAATTTTAGACTGCTGTCATTTCTAAGCCACTCGTCCGACAGCTGTTAAAATTATTCCAGTGACAGCTCATTATATTGTTTACAATCGTACAAAAGCATTTTGGTGAGTATTTTCCAGAAAAAAAGGTTATTCGTGATGGAATTCAAGCGTAATAGTGTGATTTCTTTATATTCGACTGGAAAACCACAAGTGGCTATCGTTAGAGCACTCCAGCATTTAAATGTGAATAAATCGTTTGTGTCTCGTACCAACGCTCGTTACCGTGATACTGGTAGCGTAGCCCGATGTCATGGAAGTGGACGGAAGAAACAGCAACATCAGCAGAAATGGTTCGAAAAGTAAGGAAGCGACTTGATCGAAACCCGCGTCGCAGTGGCAAAAAAATGGATCGTGAGCTGAACATATCGCAATACTCCATTCGGCAAATGTTAAAAAATGAGCTCGGGGCAAAAATGCAAGAACTTACACCGCAGCAGAAAGAAACAAGATTCAAAGGAGCTAAAGAGTTGCTTCGCTTGACCGAAAGTGGTGAACTGCAGAATTTGGTTTCGTTGTCCAGCAGTTTGTAAACAAACCAAATGATCGTGTTTACTTGCCAAAGAGGTCAGCTGAAAATGTGCACCTTCAGTTGGCCACCAGAACTCAAGTGCCGGCCATGGTGATGGTGTGGGCCACCATAACAGCCGATGGTCGCTCTCCGCTCGCTTCATTTCCAGCGCGCAATGGCCACCAAAATTTCCGGATACCAATCCTTTGGACAGTTGTGTCTGGAGTATTTTGGAAACCAAGGTCGGCACTAAAATTACCAAAGTGACGATCACCTCAAGCAAGCACTTCGCCGAGAATGGGCCAAAATACCTCAAAGCAACATTCGGACAGCGTGCGACGGTTTCATTGACCGCTTGAATGTCACAATTCATGCCAAATGTGACCAATTGCAATCTAAACTTATTCTAAAAATTGAAGCCATTTCCGACATTTTTTTCTTTCATTCAATAAAATTAGAAAAAATGGAAAATTTTGGCGTTAGATTTTTTTGTAGTTTTTTTATCTCACCTTGTAGTTCCTATCGAAGTCATATCATTCACTTACGGCAATGTTATTTGGTTTAGAGTTTGTATGATCTACTTCACATTAATTCCCAATAGAAACTTTTTTGTTACCGGAGCTCTACTAAACACGCTTATTTTAGGGAATCATATAGTCGGTCCCTCGCTACTTTTGACCTTTCCTTACTGTGTATTGTCAGATAAACTTAATTTTTCAATTTTGAAATTGTAGTACTGAACTGTACAACTTTCAGAACGAATTTCTAAAAAACCTTATCTGATTACTAGATTTTCTTGTGACCTAGCTGTGAAACTTAAAAATTGTAACTTTAAAAGTATGGAACTTGGAGCCAAAATACTGTATTAGGTACTTTTTAATATATTTTTGGTACGAATATCCAAAGAAGTCCATAGAATTTTAGGTTTATCAAATAAAGCCAAATATTCAACTTCAAAATTCGAGGTCGAACAGTTCAATATTTAGTACTTTTAGTATTTGGTGAAAGTAATAAAACTTACGGAGAATATAATGACTTGGACAGTCAATTGGAAAGGCACTTATTCTTTTTGGAAATTTTGGTTCTATTAACTACGATTAAAGCTTACAATCTACCATTTTACTAATATTAGAACACTTTCAACAAAAGCGATCTAAAAAGACAAATTTGTGTTGCTTCTTGGCAACCCTGTTCAACGGCGGGGTGCCACAGCAGACATTAGTTACGTTTTATTTACGTTTTGGGTAATTTTTGCACATTGAATTGTTTATGGTGAGGAGGAGGCGGAGGAGGCAACACAAAAAATTAATAAATATGGAGAGTAGGTCTTAAGAATTTTTACGCTTTGGACATCTATAAATATCGGTTTGTGGAGTCTCTTAAACGACGGGGTCAATGTATACCCCACAGATAGAAGAGATATGGCTAATTGTAAAATCAGATATTATTTGCTAAAATGAAATTGTTTTTTCCATTTGATTTTTCGTTTCGTTTTACCTTTTTTGCATTCATTTATTATGCAAACCGATTCGTGATGTTTGGAAGCAAATATGGAAAATACGGTTAATACGATTCTTATCTTACATGCAAGTAGCGTGGGATATTATTTGCTTTGTGGCGTTTTGATGTCGTTCGGTTAAATAGGTTGGGAGCGAAATGAATTCAATGAATGGGTGATTAAATGTTGTGATTGGAAAATTTAGAAAACGTGGGTTTTCTCGGTTGAGGTGAGGTGAGGTAGAATGGGTAAATCCTTACTTGACTATATTTATAGCCTACAACACTATGTGTACATAAGTTTGATTAGGCCAAAGTTTGATTAGGCCAAAAATTATGTAACACCTCGAAATATTGGTTTCCCACATAGGAAGGATCTCGCCGAGATGAGTCGATCTAGCTAGGTATGTCCGATCGTCTCTCCGTCTGTCCATGTTAATTTGTAATCAAGCTACAGGTCGTAATTATGAACCGATCCTCACGAAATTGAAAATGGAGGTTGGGTTATGGTCAGAATAGAATATTGTTGTTTTTGGAGATGATCGCATGATATTTAGGCGTTAAAAAGGAACCAAAAACAGAAAAATTTACTGATTTTGCAGTTGCTCTATAGGTCACAATTATAGACCAATCGATGCGAAAATTTGCATGGAGTTAGGGTTTAGGAGTGGGCAGAAACCTACCAATTTGGACGGCAATCAGACAATAATTAGCGGGTAAAATAGACCCTAGCTTTTATGTAAGAAAATAGGAAAATGTCCACGAATATTTCCAATCCCAACCAAATCACAAATACATTAAAAGATCACTTCTGACCATTACAGTGATGCTAATAGCCAAGAAATCGGATATATAGCAAAATAGGTACAATATATATGTAAATGAATTGATCTTATTTATTCTGCTTATAAATCAAGAACCGCCGGGCCGATTCGGAATGGTCTATTGCTAGAACAGTATAAAATCTAAGAAATTCGCGGAAAAATATTCCAATAAAAATGTGAATATATTTTGTCGATTTTTTTCAATTTTTGTCATATTTTTTATCGCATGCGATTTCTTCAATTTGACTTGCAATTTTGAATTGTAAATTTTCTAAATTTTTACACTTTCCATCACTCTGTTTTGAGGGTATTATATGCATATTGCAATTATCGTCCGATCCTCACGAAATTTTTCATGGGGGTAGGGTTATAGTCGGAATTAATGCCTATTGTTCTTAAGATGTACATTTAGAGGTGCAAATGGACTAAAAATATTTAATTTTTTCTAATTTTGTAGTCGACACGAAATTTTGCATCGGAAGGGAGTTGAGGACAGGGAAGAAGACTAGCATTTTGGATGACCATTAGATTACATTTAGCTGTAAAATGGACCACAATTTTCGTGAGAAATAGTTTTGAATACTTACAAAACTACGGAGTTCGTAAATATTGGCCAAATTCTCCGGGCCAAAAAACTAAGGGTAACCTCTGGGCGGAGCTCTTTGACATTATTTCAAAAAACGAAATCTTCTAAAATGGATTTGAATATAAGGGGAGTTCGAACATATTGTAGTGTTATAGGGTATCACATGGTCGGCATCGCACGACTATAGCCTTTGCTTACTTATTTTCTATTGTCAGACTGACTGAGAAAAGAAATGGAACCAGTGAATCGAAGAATGTGGCTTCTATTTAGAAATAAATCTTTTAACTTTTCTATAGTACCATAATGTTTTTTGGGAAATTCGAACGAAATGTTGGATTTTGGTCACTGCTGATAGGTAGGGTGTCCTTCGAAATGCGTTCTACAAGTGCACGAAGAAAGTTCCATGATGCTAAATTTTCCATTTTTTAATGGATAGTTCTTGAAATCAGAAATTAGAAATAAGGGTCAGCATTTGTTCATAGGTTTGATATTTAAAAGTGATTTAGGAAATACGTACTAAAAAGTACTAAATGGCAGCTTATTTGGTATTTGGGAAAGGAATAGAGTAAGAAATCTAAAATTTGAATGGTTTTAAATAATGTGGGATGTGTCTTGATTTCAACAGACATATATACGAACATCATGAAATCAATTTATAATTTTATGCGGATATTTATACATATTTTATGGGATCTCCGATGTATATTTAGAGGAGCTACAAACGAAATGACAAAGCCAATATTCCCTAGAATGGTGGAGGGTATAAAAAACAGCTAAGTTCGGCCGCTCCGAACTTTTTATACCCTCCACCATTTTGAATGACCTTGAAAAATGTCCAAAAAATTCTGTCGAAAAATAATACTTTAAGGAACGCCGTTACATCGTAGAACCTTATAGACAATTCGCTTTCAGAAGGTAAAGAACTTACAAAGAACTCCTTGTGTTTAATTTCAGACAATTCCATTGAAAAATGTGGCTAAAATCACCAAACGGTATATATATATTACTGTTGTATGGGGAGAATGCGATATTGTGGAACTACAGGGTTGCCCAAATTCGAGGGACCTTTGGGCCCATTCCAATCGACGAGGCTTGTTCGCAGGCAACATTCTTTGCGTCAATTGAATTTTGTACGGGAACAAATGCAAATCAATGCGAATAATCCGTTGTAAAGTGGACCGAGCCATGCCCAACTGCTGAGAACGGCGTTTTTGGGATGTTCTTGGGGACCTCTCAACACTGGCTCATACGGCAGCGATATTCTCGGCCGATCGCCTTGGTCGACTTTTATATGGCCTCTTCGGATTAGAAAGAGCCTTACCAGCCGAAAATTTTTCGTATAAACGCTTAATGGTGTTCTTAGACAAATCTCTTTCAGGGGGGTAAAGTACTCATAGAAAACTCCTTGCGTAGAAGTTCAGATTTCCGTTATATGGGCCTATACGATATCGTGGACCGATATAACCCATATTCGAGTTTGATCTGTCTGTAGTCAAAAGAGTGATCTGTGCAAAGTTTTAGCTTCTTATCTTAATTTGTTTTGACTCTAGCGTGATCACAACAGACTGAAGCTAAAGACGGATATGGCTAAATCGTCTTAGAATTTTACGCTGATCAAGAATATATATACTGTGTTGGGTCTAAAAATATTATTTCGATGAGTTTACAACGGAATGACGGACTTCATATGCCCTCCATACTATATATAATAAAGGAACATTCGAAGGAGCCCCTAAAAGTATGCTAATAGTGGTAATGATGCGCATGGAAAAATCACTTTTCATTTACACGATGTGTAACCTGTAAATCTATTTGAAATTCGATTTAGAAGTTCTCAGTCAAATGCCGACTTCCTGCATATTGTTTATATTTCATTTCTTATAATTTCTCTTTTGCTTCGAACTATTGTATATTACACTGTGCAACACAAGAAGTAATTACGGGGAAAATCCGGCAGATTATGAAAACAGAGCTAAACAATTAACAAGTAAAAAAGCAGTAAGTTCGGCCGGGCCGAACTTTGAATACCCTCCACCATTTGGAACGAATTAGAAAATTTTCAAAAAAAAAAAAAAAAAAAATAAATAAAATCCATTAAAAGTTCTTTTAAAATCTTTAAAATATCTAATACAGGAAGGTGCCGATATGGGGGATATACGATATTGTGGACCTATAAAGACAAATCTATGTCTGCGTATAAAGTACTCACCAGGAACTCCTTGTGTGGATTTTCAGATAATTCCATTGGAAAAAGTGGCTAAAATCATCAAAATACTGAATATACCGTTATATGGGGGATATACGATATTGCGAACCTGTATAGACAATTCCGTTTCAGGGGTAAAGTGCTCACAAAGAACTCCGTGTGTGGATTTTCAGACAACACGATTGGTAAATGTGGCTAAAATCATCAAAATACTGAATATCGCGGGGTATCGTTATATGGGAGCTATACGTTATCGTTAACCTCACAGAGAACCCTTTGTGACCATTCCGTTGAAAAATATGGCTAAAAACATCAAAATACCGAATATCGGGGGTACCGTTATATGAGGGCTATACGATATCGTGGACCTATATAGATAATTCTCCGCCGAGGTATAAAGTACGCACAAGGAACTCCTTGTGTGGATTTTCAGACAATTCCGATGAAAAATGTGGGTAAAATCATCAAAATACCGAATATCGGGGGGTACCGTTATATGGGGGATATACGATATCGTGGACCGATATAGCCCATCTTCGAACTTGACCTGCCTACAGACAAAAGAGAGATCTGTGCAAAATTGTATCGTCCTATCTTAATTCGTTTGTTCTGTAGCGTGATTACAACAGACGGACAGACGGACGGACAGGACTAAATCGTCTTAGAATTTTACGCTGATCAAGAATATATATACTTTTTTGGGTCTAAAATGATAATTTCGATGAGTTACAAACGGAATGACGAACTTAATATACCCTCCATACTATTTTGGGGGGGTATAAAAAAGTATAAGTCGGTTTTGCCGACAGATGTATACCCTCAGCACATGTTCGATTATATAAATATATTTTAACTTCTGTTATGATTTTTCAAATTGTCGGCCCTCTATGGAGTAGGTTCCGAAGGAATAGGTCAAAGTTGCCCTCTTCGTATCGAACCTAAATAAATATGATATAAATATTGCGATGTGCCAGGTTTGGTCTGTATTGGTTACTTCCTTCACTTTAAATGAGATATATAATAATTTTTAGAAAATGTTAAAAAGTGCGGAATCGGGAATCGGGTGTTAATTTTACGTTTTATGAGCTTCATAGTTATTCTAAATTGTAAGTCTTTGTAGGGGAGGTTTCAGAAGGGGTGAAACGATATATCCCATCTTCAAAACAAAACTTGTGTTGGTAAAAATAATGGGATATGTGAAATATGAAGAGATTCAAAATGTTGACCTTTGTGGGAGAGCACCAGAAGGAATGGTCCGATATCTACCATCTTTTTTAGCAAATCTTGTGTTGAGCGAAATATTGAGATGTGACAAGTCTGAATGGAATCGGATGTTAATATCGGATGTGTGGACATATCTAGATCGACTCCAAATGTCCTGAAACGTATTTAGTCCAAAAAGACCTAGGCTCTAAAATGAGGCACGTTTTGGCCGTATATGTACAGGGTGAGATAAAAAAACTGCATCAAATTCAAACGCCATAAATGTTACACATCTTTAATTTAATTGAAAGAAAGCAAAAAATGTCGGAAATAGCATCAAACTTTAGATTTGTTCGAATTTGTCCAATGACGGCCATTGACAACGTCACAAGCTGAACGAATGTTGCTCTGCGGTATTTTGGCCCATTCCCGGCGAAGCGCTTGCTAGAGGTGATCGAAACTTTGGTATTTTTTAGTGCCAACCTTGTTTTCCAAAATACTCCCAACACAATAGTCCAACGGATTGGCATCCGGAGATTTTGGTGGACATTGTGCGCTGTAAATGAAGCGAGGAACCTCATTTTGTAACCATTTGTAACCTGTTGGAATGTCCAAGGTCTGCCGCCAAAATGCTTTAATTTATTCTGATGCCACGGTCGATTAATACGAGCGGAGAGCGACCATCGGCTGTTATGGCGGCCCACGCCCTCACCATGGCCGGCGCTTGAGTTGTGGTGGCTAATCGAAGGTGCACATCTTTAGCTGACCTTTTTGGCAAGTAAACACGATAATTTTGTTTGTTTACAAACTGCTGGGCAACGAATGTTTTCTCATCGGAGAAAACCAAATTCGGCTCCGAAGCTCCGAACTCTTTAGTCTATTTTCTATTTTCTGTAGCGGTGTATGTTCTTGCACTTTTTGAAATTTCAATGGCTTTAACCCGAGTTCATTTTTCAATATTTACCGAATGGAATATTGCGATATGTTCAGCTCACAAGCCATTTTTCGGCCACTTCGACGCGGGTTTCGATCGATCGAAATATGAAGAATACCGGATGCATATTTTGGATTTTATGATCGTTTTGGTCAATCGAAATGTTGACCCTTTATGAGGGAGGTACAAGAAGGTACGCATTATCCGATATGAGAGCTCACGTAGTCGCCTGAGTGAATTTTGTCCATCCATAGGTTTAATTTCCTATCAGTTTGAATTTTGAAAATGTAGAAAATAACATTTATCACTAAGCTAGAATACTTTCCTAAAATCTCTGATGACTAATCTTGAATCGAATTTTAAAGTTTTCTCCGTGTATATAACTTAGTCGTGGTTTCATCTATATTAACTCCAATGCTTCCAATTATTTCCTAAATTTTGCAACATTAAAATTTAAATAACTAAATTAACTTTTTATATTTCTTTTCAGTTCTTATCTACGTCAATGGTATTACAAATAATTGGCTTGCTACAACACAAGGGATATGGCGCCGTAGCATTTAGGGGAGGCCCAACAATACAGCCATCTGGAGCACCAATGACACCACAACTAAAAAAAAATAAAACAAAAAATTACCAAACTGAAATTTAAAAGGAGATGCTTCTCCCAAACTTACCTATAGAATACTGCCAAACTATCCTTGAGGCATTCCACACGTACGCATATACCCGGTGTGGGATGTGGTACCAAATCTCCAGGTGATAGAATTAAATTCATTTCTTTAATGACACATTTATTGGGATGTGCTAAAAAACGACGAGAGGCAAAACACAAATATTATAGATCGATCTTTTCTTTAAGCCGGTTTTTCTGTTAAATGCCGGTCTGTCTCGTTTTACCTGGATCTTTGTAAAACCCCCGAGCTACTGCTGCCATCGATAGACTCGTGCAAAGCAATGCAATTTGTGACAAAAATAACCAATTCATGACTTGTTGTTGTTGAACTGAGCGCCCATACGATACTGACTTTGAAGCAGGTCTTGCAAAAAGTATTTAAACATCAGCGTGTTTTTAATTAAAAAAAAAATACTGGTTTATAATGGTGACGATTAGCATTCTACACGGGAAAAATATTTTTATTCTTAGGACTAGCAAGTGCCCGCTACTTCGGATGTGGAATAAGTTATATAATTGGATGGGTAATTGCAATACAAATTAATTTAAAATTTCCATCTCAATCCTTTCCAAAATATCAAATTTCGTACTATTTTGTATATTTCGTAATTTTTTGTATGAATTTTCAAAAGCACCTCCCAACCCAAAATCAACTCTAATGCCAAATTTGAGATTTCAAGCACTATCCCACATATACCAAAACCTCCTCTTTTTTGTATCAACCCTATTTCTCAGTCTTGATTTTCATATCACATTTCAAGGTTTTTATATCCTCCACTATAGTATGGAGGGTATATTAAGTTTGCCATTCCGTTTGTAGTACCTCGAAATATACATTTTAGACCCCACGAAGTATATATCTTGATCAGCATAAAATTCCATGTCGATTTAGCGATGTCCGTCCATCTATCCGTCTGTGAAAATCACTCTATCTTCCGAACGAAATGAAGTAGTTTGATAAAATTTTTGCTCAAATGTATATAATGTCTGCAGAATTTTTGGTATTGAAAATAGGCCATATAGGTCCACGTTTTAGTATAGCCATCATGTACAGGGTTGCCCATATTCGACGGACCCATCTGGCAACGCCATAACTTTTGACAGAGATGTCACATCGCTTAATGACATACCGCGTTTGAAGCGTCAGTCCAAGCAGATTTTTACCATGAACCAATACACGCCACGCGAGCGCTCTGAAATAGTTGAAATTTACAAGAAGTCAATTGTGAAAACTCAACGTGCTTTTAAAACATTAAAAAATGTGAGAAGTGCGCCTTCTAAGAACACCACTAAGCGTTTATACGAAAAATTTTCGACTGGTAAGGCTCTTTCTAATCCGAAGAGGCCATATAAAGGTCGACCAAGGCGATCGGCCGAGAATATCGCTGCCGTACGAGTCAGTGTTGAGAGGTCCCCAAGAACATCCCTAAAATGCCGTTCTCAGCAGTTGGGCATGGCTCGGTCCACTTTACAACGGATTATTCGCATTGATTTGCATTTGTTCCCGTACAAAATTCAATTGACGCAAAGAATGTTGGCTGCGGACAAGCCTCGTCGAAATGGCCGAAGATGACGAGCAATTTTGGAACAAAATTATCATGTCCGATGAAGCCCATTTCACATTGAATGGGACCGTAAATAAGCAAATTTGCCGTTTTTACGCCACTGAAAATCCTCAGGAGATTCAAGAAGTGCCTCTTCATGACGAAAAAGTCACAGTTTGGTGCGGCGTTAGTGCGAAAACGGTCATTGGGCCGTTTTTCTTCCAAAATGAAAATGGCCATGCTGTTACCATCAATCAGGAGCGTTATCGCGACATGATGACCAATTTTGTGATGCCAATTATTCGTCGAAAGCGTATGAGGCAGTTCTGGTTTCAACAAGACGGCGCTCCATAACAATCGATTTTCTGAAGAATTTGTTTCCGGGCCGTTTGGTGTCGAAAAGTGGTGATTTGGACTGGCCACCGCGTTCGCCCGATTTAACGCCGCGTGACTTCTTCTTGTGTAGATATTTGAAGTCCAAGGTTTATGTTAACAAGCCAAGGACCGTAGAAGAGCTCAAGGACAATATTCGTGAAGAAATAGCCGCTATTCCGGCCGAAATGTTGGCAAAAACGATGGAAAATGCAGCAAAAAGGGCACACGCCAGAGGCGGCCATTTGAGAGATATCATATTCAAAAATTGATGTAAACAAATCTACTTGGAACAAATTAATTAAATTGCCAACCGCCAAATTTTTATTTTTTTATTTGATTTAAAAAAAACATGGGTCCGTCGAATATGGGCAACCCTGTAACGGTACCTCCCGATCTTCGGTATTTTGATGATATTAGCCACATTATTCGCCGGAATTGTTTCAATTTTGGTATTGCAGTTCGAAATGGATACTACAATCTAAAATAGAAAATTTTATGTGCAGGTCCACGTCCTCGTATAGCTCCCATATAACGGTACCTCCTGATATTCGGTATTTTAATGATTTTAGCCACATAATTCGCCGGAATTGTTGAAGGTCCATGGTTTAGTGTGGGTCCCATATAACTGTACCTACAGAATTTCGACATTTTTAAGGTTTGTGGCACACTATCCAGCAAATTAGTTTCAAATGTTGTATTTGGAGTTCGCGGTTATTAAAAGTCCGCTCCAGCCGGATCAACACTTTTTGTAATTATTTTTATTAATTAATTCATAATATGTATACGTTTTCCTTTGAGTGTACTATCGCTTGCATACAAGACGAGAACATATGTTGTTTGTTTAATACAAAAAAAGTCCCGACCGTCATGCAAATTTCTCCTTTGCTTTTGTACTCTTTTTCAACTGGAAATTCCCATTTTTTTGTTTCACAGAAGAAATTGTAAACAAAAGACCAAATGCGGGTTGACTTATCGCCATCGATGACGACGGCTGTACTACGCAGCCGATCATATCAGTAGTTCTTTATCTACCGAAGCGTTGGCTATGTGCTTTGAAGATTTACAAAATAATAATCATATTTAAGAAGACTTAAAGAACATTATTATTGATTACATTTGGCCAGGTCAAACTTTTAAGTATCACCAACACGATAAATATTAAAATTATTGAACTCGTTAGAGCGATGTTTCGTACTATCGCTCGTTACCGTGATACTGGTAGCGTAGCCCGACGTCAAGGAAGTGGACGGAAGAAAACAGTAACATGAGCAGAAATGGTTTGAAAAGTAAAGAAGCGACTTGATCGAAACCCGCGTTGCAGTGGCCGAAAAATGGCTCGTAAGCTAAACACATCCAATATTCCATTCGGCAAATATTGAAGAATAACCTCGGGGTAGAGCCATTGAAATTCCAAAAAGTACAAAAACGTACACCACAACAGAAAGAAAATAGACTCATAATATCTAAAGAGTTGCTTCGCTTGACCGAAAGTGGTGAACTGCCGAATTTGGTTTTCTCCGATGAGAAAACATTCGTTGTCCAGCAGTTTGTAAACAAACAAAATGATTGTGTTTACTTGCCAAAGAGGTCAGCTAAAAATGTGCACCTTCGGTTGGCCACCAGAACTCAAGCGCCGGCCATGGTGATGGTATGGGCCGCTATAACAGGCATCAGAATGAATGCCGAATATTATCACGAAAATATTCTGGGGGGCCTATTAAAACCTTGGGCACGCTAACATTTTGGCCGCAGACCTTGGACATTCCAACCGGACTCAGCACCATCGCACTCAGCACGCGCCACCCAAGAATGGTTACAAAATGAGGTTCCTCGCTTCATTTCCAGCGCACAATGGCCACCAAAATCTCTGGAGTATTTTGGAAAGCAAGGTTGACACGAAAAACTATCAAAGTGGCGATCACCTCAAGCAAGAGCTTCGCTGGGAATGGTCCAAAACCGCAGAGCGAAATTCGGTCCGCGTGTGACGGTTTCATCGGCCGTTTGAAGAACATAATTCTTGGCAAAGTTGACTATTTCTAAAAAATCTAAATTTATTCTAAAATTTGATGCTATTTCCGAAATTTTTTGTTTTCATTCAGTAAAATTAAAAAAAAAATGTAAAAATTATGGCGTTTAACTTTGTTGCAGTTTTTTATCTCATTAAGAACTCAAAATGTGGCTTACATCCATAAAGTACCGAACCTAACGTCTGCAGGCATCGCAACAATTTTCGAGTCACCTCTTACGAGTATTCGACCAGTTTAAGACGACTCCTCACTGCTCTAAGATTATTTACAGAAAATTTATAAAAGTCATATCGCCAGAAGGGTGAATAGGCATTCCAATACGTAAGTAGATATCCAAAAAAACAAATTGTTTGCTGTAATATTTTGAAGTGGATTTTCAATTTAGGATTCAAATTAGGGCCTAAACGACGACGTGGACCTGCATAAGCCATCACAATATTCAAACGCGAAACTGGAAAAAATGGGTGAATAATGTAGCTAAAGTCATCAATATAGGGAGGTACTATTAAATGGGGGCTATACCAAAATGTGAACCTGCACAAACAATTTTCTTAGGCTGCAGCATCCATTCTGAACGAAATTTGAAACAATTCTGGTAAATAATGTCGCTAAAATCATAAAAATACGGAATATCGGCTGAAACCGTTTTATGGGACTATACGCAGACGTGGACCTGCACAGACAATTTTTTGTCTTAGGCTGTGTAATTACGAACTTTAAATAGCAAATTTGACCTGCACAGAGAATTTTCTGTAATAGGCTGTAGTATTCATTACTAACTTCAAATATCAAATTTTAAACAATTCCGGTGAATAATGCCGCTAAATTCATCAAAATACCCAATATCGGTAGGTACCGTGATATGGGGGCTGTACGAAGACGTGAACATGCACAAACAATCTCCAGTAATATGCTCTAGTATCCATTACTAACTTCAAATATCAACTTTGGAACAATTTCGGTGAATAATGTCGGTAAAATCATCAATATACCGAAAATCGGGAGGTACGCTGTTCCACAGGTGTTTCGGCTCGCTGTTCCACAGGAGCTTCGGCTCGCTGTTCCACAGGAACTTCGGTTCGCTGTTCCACGAGAACTTCGGTTCGCTGTTCCACAGGAGCTTCGGCTCGCTGTTCAACAGGGGTTTCGGCTCGCTGTTCCGTATTATAGTCAAACGTTGGTAGTGGAGTAGACATAGTTATAGAATCGTAGCTGGGCTAGTTACCTCGCCCCTGTAGCCGACCCGAATAACAGAAACCCGAGCT
Organism: Musca domestica; assembly: GCF_030504385.1. Taxonomy (NCBI): domain Eukaryota; kingdom Metazoa; phylum Arthropoda; class Insecta; order Diptera; family Muscidae; genus Musca; species Musca domestica. Next base: position 3,612,311 of record NW_026712340.1, on the reverse strand, counting down.
GCCGAACGAGCCACGATCCATCTACAAAGCGTAACGCATCGGTTGCCGAATCTACCCTCAACGAGCTGCCGAACACAAACGAGCCCCGATCCATCTACACGTCCGAGCCCCGTCCAACGCATCGGTTGCCGAATCTACCCTCAACGAGCTGCCGAACCAGTACGAATGTCAATCCGCTCACGAAGACCTGGACAGCTGCTCCCGATTACCTTCTAATCGTCAACAACCCTCATCACCCGAACACCAACATCGTAATTCCTGATCGTCGACAACCGACAACCTCAAGTTCCCGATTACCTTCAAATCGTCAACGACCATGAGTTCCCGATTACCGTAAAATCGTCAACAGAACGCATCACCCGAACACAGTCATCGTAATTTCTGATCGTCGACAACCGGCGACCACAAGTTCACGATTACCTTCAAATCGTTAACGACCATAAGTTCCCGATTACCGTCAAATCGTCAACAGAACGCATCACCCGAACACAATCATTGTAATTCCTGATCGTCGACAACCGATGAACACAAGTTCCCGATTACCTTCAAATCGTCAACAAGTTCCCGATTACCGTCAAATTGTCAACGTAAGCATCACCCGAACGCAACACCGTAATTCCCGATCTTCCCCACAATCAACCTCCGACGGCCATCCCCGAGTATCCGATCGCCTTCAAGTGGTCGACTAATCACACCTCACATCAACCACCCAAGTATTCATTGTGTGCACCCGACATCATCGTTTTCGTATTGTCCACGAGTCGTTCACCCTCATGCCTACGATACGAGTTAACATCGAATTCCCGATCATCAACTGAGCATCAGTACCTTGAAATCACGAACATCTCCGAAGTCCATTTGCCATCCTATAGTAGATTGTAATTTAGAATTAAAATACCGAATATCGGCTGGTGCAGTAGTAAGGGGGCTATACGATATGGAAGACTTATATTGGCGAAACTCTTCCAGGCGGTAGGGTACTAAGAAGGAACTCCTAGTGTAGACCACAATGTGACCAACTCATCAATATACCGAATATCAGGGGTATCGTTATATGGGGGCTATACCATATCGTGGACCGATATAGCTCATCTTCGAATTTGACCTGCCTGCAGCCAAAAGACTGATCTGTGCAAAATTTTAGCTCCTATCTTAATTCGTTTTGACTATAGCGTGATTACCACAGACGGACAGACAGGGCTAAATTGTCTTAGAATTTATATACTTTGTAGAGTCTTAAATGCATATTTCGAGGTGTTACACATCGCGGACTTAATATATCCTCCATACTATGTATGATGGAGGGTATAAAAATCGATTGTGTCCATTTTCCCTTTTGGTTTTAATACTTCTGACAAGTACCTTCGTTGACAATGAGCTCCATTTTGATGCATAGATAGTTGTGTGTATGATGTTGTGTTCGGGAGAGACGCATACGTGTTGCTCTTGTTGAAGAATCTAATCACCGCTGTGCTCGGGTCCCACTAAATTTATTTCTTTGTATGTCATTTTAAAACAGATGTATAAACTGGTTTTTATTTCAATATTTTTTCAATATTATCGGCATTATTACAAATAAATTCACGGTGACAGCACTTAGGATAGGGGGCTACAATAGGATTACTTAGCACACAGCCTTCAGGTACGCCAATAACACCACAGCTACAGTAATTATAAAAATTAATAAAAAAAATTAAGACAAATTAATTGGTTACACAAAAATCTCACCTATAACTCTCCAGCCAACTTCCTTTGCGACACTTTATACTCAAACATTTCACAGGATCATTGATTTCTTGACCCCATGATACGGGTCCGACTCCATACACATAATCATAGCACTGGCCGGGATAATCTTCAATAAAAAAAAGTCATTTGCTATAATAGCTCCACATTATTATCAAATAACTTTAGTTTCTTACCGGGATGCTCGCTAATGCTTACCATGGCCGCTGCCGAACACAGCGTAATGTAAACAAATAAATAATTAAAACAAATCAAGAATTTCATGATGACGATGCTGTACGAATGGCATTGAAAGCCCGACTGACTGGTTTTCTGTACAGCATCCATAGTTTATTTAAATTGACCGGTGGGGCGTTATAAAACCACAATTGCTATTTTACACAGGCTTGCAGCGGTTTTGTTTGTGTCGAGAACATGTGAGTGAAATTATGGAAGCTTTACTCAATTTGATTTGATACGCTTGCAGGTGGATGAAAGAGTTAATATCGTTTATGAGGGGAAATACATTTCAAGATAAGGGTTAATGCTAAGGGTATACATCCATCCTTCTCATAGAAAAAAATGTGTTTGTTTCAAAAGAATTTGCATTAATAGAGACTTAAGTTGAGACTAGTTCTCCGGAGTAGGACAAATTTGCTGGATAAATAAATATTTTGTACAGAAATTGTCTAATTATTATCGTCAACCGAGTTGTTGAAGTGCTGCAAGTCCATGGCAAGTAGAGGCTTTACGAAGACGTGGGCCTGCATATGCAATTTTTTGTCATGGGGTGTAGTACCCATTACGATTTCTAAATACGAAAATTGAAATAACTCCGGTAAATAATGTCAATAATATCGTCAAAATATCTGGGGTACCGTTTAATGTGGGCTACACGATATCGTGGACCTATATAGACAATTTTCTTTCAGGGGATAAAGTACGGATTTTCAGACCAATCCCTTGAAAAATGTAGCTGAAATCATCAAAATACCGAATGTAGGGAGTTACCGTCATATGGGGGATATACGATGCCGTGGACCGATATAGCCCATCCTGACCTGTCTGCAGATAAAAGAAAGACCTGTGCAAAATTTCAGCTTCCTATTTTTATTGGTTTTGACTCTAGCGTGATTACAACAGACAGGCAGTGCTAAATCGTCTTAGAATTTTACGCTGATCAATAATATACAGGTTGAGATGAAAAAACTGCAACCAACTTCAGACTGCTATCATTTCTAAGCCACTCGTCCGATAGCTGTTAAAATCATTCCAGTGACAGCTCATTATATTGTTTACAAGCGTACAAAAGCATTTTGGTGAGAATTTTCCAGAAAAAAAATGTTATTTGTGATGAAATTCAAGCGTGATAGTGTGATTTCTTCATATTTGGTTGGAAAACAACAAGCGGCTATCGTTAGAGCACTCCAGCATTTAAATGTGAATAAATCTTACTAGTATCGTAGCCCGACGTCAAGGAAGTGGACGGAAGAAAACAGCAACATCAGCAGAAGTGGTTCGAAAAGTAAAGAACCTACTTGATCGAAACCCGCGCAGCAGTGTCCGAAAAATGGCTAGTGAGCTAAACATATCGAAATATTCCATTCGGTAAATATTGAGAAATGAGCTAGGGGTAAATCCATTTAGCCATGCCAAAAAGTGCAAGAACTTACACCGCAATAGAAAGAAAACAGACTCAAAAGAGCTAAAGAGTTGCTTCGCTTGGCCTAAATTGGTGAACTGCCGAATTTGGGTTTCTCCGATGAGAAAACATTCGTTGTCTAGCAGTTTGTAAACAAACAAAATGATCGTGTTTACTTGTCAAAGAGGTCAGCTAAAAATGTGCACCTTCGGTTGGCCACCAGAACTCAAGCGCCGGTCGATGATCGCTCTCCGCTCGTATAATCGACCGTGGCATCAGAATAAATGCCGAATATTATCAAGAAAATATTCTGAAGGGCGTATTAAACTATTGGGCACGCAAACATTTTGGCCGCAGACCTTGGACATTCCAACAGGACTCAGCACTCAGCACGCGCCACCCAAGAATGGTTACAAAATGAGATTCAAAACCTCCGGATACCAATCTGTTGGACTATTGTGTCTGGAGTATTTTGAAAAGCAAAGTTGGCACTAAAAAATACCAAAGTGCCGATCATCTCAAACAAGCGCTTCGCCAGGAAAGGGCCAAAATACCGCAGAGCAATATTCGGGCAGCATGTGACGGCCATAATTCGTGCCAAAGGTGACCAATTCGAACAAATCTAAACTTTTTCTAAAAGTTGATGCCATTTCCGACATTATTTGCTTTCATTCAATAAAATTAAAAAAAAATTAAGAATTATGGCGTTTGACTCTGTTGCAGTTTTTATATTTTACCCTGTATGTATAAAATCGGCGAAAATATGTGAAGGGTGTTTTTTTAAGCCCAAAAGAACTTGAAATTATAAAAAATAACAAAAAAAAAAAATAAAATAAATGTTAATCAAATTTTTTTTATTCGAAAGATCAATACGTGACATCAATATGTGAAAATGATTTCGGGCATATGGGCACCGCGGCTGTTCTTGACGAAGTGCATTCTGGACGTCCAATTTTTGGGCACTTTTTCGACCACTGCTGGCCGTATGTCAGCATAAACCAGTGACTTCACGTAGCCCAGGAAATAATCGAGGAGGCCAAATGATAGGTCCACTTCTCGAAATCATCTTATCGCCAAATTTTGATTTCAATAAGTCGATGGTTGCACGCAGCGCCATCCTGTTGAAACCACATCTCCTCCGGATCAATGTCATCTACATTTTTAATCAAAAAATCATTGATCATGGTGTGGTAACGATCTCCATTGACCGTAAGGCGAGCTTCGGCCTCATTTTTGAAGAAATAACGTCCGATGATGCCACCAGCGTCTGTAGGGTCTCATGTGGACTGGTCTCACTCCATATTTAAGCCAAAAATGCACCTCATCGCTGAACACAATTTTGCGATAAAACAACGGGTCATTTACCAAATGCTCTAGAGCCTTATTTTCCAAGTAAATTTGGATAATTTCGTAGGATTTGACTATTGTAGCGTGAGTCTATTCCTGATGATTTGTCAGAGTATACTGAAACAAATAAAAAAAGTTTCATCTAAATTTAATTTTTTGTGTTACTTTTTACACTGTAAAATTCTATCTAGCTTAAAAAACACCCTTTATATATGGGAGCTATATCCAAATCTGAACCGATTCCAATATTATTTGACAAAATTATTTCTGCTCCAAATTTTGTTACACACACTAATTTTGAAGACTGTGTCTGTAATCGATCGATAGATAAGTGCATACAAAAACAAGTAAGCAAAGGCTACAGTCGAGCGGGGCCGACCGTTGAATACCCTACAACACGATATTGTTCATATAGGCGAGAAACCAATTTGCTCATTTCCAATTTATTGTAAATGGTCTTCCTAGATCTGGAACCAATATTTCCCAAAGACCTATAATCTCTCAGAAGTGGCAAAAGATTAACATTATTTACTGGTTTTTGACTGAAACACATCTATATGAGATACAGACATTCTTCTATATTCTTCCACGAAATCAGGGTTAACGAAATAGTCAGAAGTGCGTCTTTCCTGTATTTGTGAATTCTCCAAAGAGTCACTGGAATGGACATTTTCGTATTTTGTCTACAAAAGTTGGCAGCCTATTTCACACATTGAATATATTTGGATGGCCATTCAAAACTGCTTGGCTTTTGCAATGTCCAGTAACCCCCATTCAAATGCGATAATTACGACCCGCTGTCAATTTTGCAGTTTTTTGGTCCATTTCAACCCCTAAATATATTGCATTAATATCCAAAAGAGTAGGCTTCTATTCTCACCCTCATCTGATCCCCATGCAAAATTTCGTAAGGATCGGGCCATAAATGCGATCTGTATATGATATCCTAATATCGTAACTACTTAGTTTTGTTAGCTGTAGAAATATTACCAAATGTTTAATTCAAAATGAAAATATGCCAAAAATATGACAAAATTGAAAAAATATGAGAAAATTTTACAAAATCAATATTTTCGACTTTACAGAGATATTTTTATTGTTTTTTTTAGACGTTTTTTGTTTCCTGCCAAGAGGCCATTCTGAATTAATGAGAACTGTCGAAATCAGTTCAGCCGTTCTCGACATATAAGAGATCTTTCAAGCATATCTTCTTTGATATACATATATATCGCACATATTTTGCTATATATTCGATTTGTTGGATGTTAACATCAATGTAAAGATCAGAAGTAACCTTGTCATGGCTTCGTGATTTCGCCGGGATTTAAAATATTCGCGGTTTAATGAAAAATTTTGAATTTTTTCAACACAAGACATATGGTCTATTTAACCCGCTAAATATCATCCGATGACCACCCAAATTGGTAGGCTTCTTCCCCGCCCTAAACTCTAGCTACATGCGAAATTCCGCGTTGATTGGTCTATAATTGCAACCTGTATAGCTACTGCAAAATCCGATATTTTTTCAGAATTTGGTCCATTTCAACCCCTAAACATTTGGCGATCATCTCCAAAAGAAATAGGCTTCTATTCTGACCCTAACCCCTCCTCCATTTAAAGATCGGACCATAATTGCGACCTGTAAAGTGATTACAAATTAACATGGACAGACGGACAGACGGACGGACGGACATACATAGCTAGATCGACTCAGCTCGGCGAGCTAGGAAGATCCATATATACTTTCCTATATGGGAAACCAATATTTCGAGGTGTTACATAAATTCTGGCCCAATCACACTTATAAAACCCCCAACACATAGTGTTGTAGGGTATAACAATTTTTTTCAGAGGCGCCTCCGATTTTGATGCTATTTTTCCTGTTCCAAGTGGAATTTCAAAAATTAATATAGCCTACTCTCTTACTTTAAGGCTATGCTGTAGTATATTAGGAATTTTCAGAAAAAAAATCTGTTTATCGGTTTTTGAGTCTATAAATTACAGCAAACAAACAAGCAATCAAACCAACAAATATTTTCCCCTTTTATAGGTATAGAAGATGAAGATGATGAGAAAAAACCTAGTGTGCATTTGGCGTAAATCACACTATGGACCTTAGTACCATTTTATGGGTTTCTTATTAAAAAGATACTAATGAAAGAAATTACAGTAGGATTTAATTTAGACATTCAAATTATGCATCTAAATGGGACATTAGGACAGGCAAGTCAAAAGGGTATATTTTGCTAGTAAAGTTTAAACGATTTTTCTGAGTTCAGGATTTGTAATAAAAGAAATCTGAAGGAGATGTCTACAATGACACGTATATAAGCTTATATGAGTGTATGGGACAGTCTCATAATAAGGTCTTATTTTGTCTTTTTTGGCAGAAAAACTTTATATTTTGAATCAATGTAGTTTTCTTGATTGACGAAGTTTTATTTCATTCACATCGGCTATTAGAAATTGCGTGGACCCTGATCACCCTGATCCCAAACACAAATGCAGAACACAACATGTTGTAACATTTACTGTCTGACCTTTTAATATTATTTCAATACTCATTCAACTCCAAACGGTATTTTGTTATCCTGGAGAAAGTTGCTTGCCAAAAAAACTATTTTTTGCCAAACATCTTCAATGAAAAATGTGTCTTTTGCATTTTCCCATCATTTTGGCATTGTGTGGCAGCCAATGTAAAACTCTTCTGGCCACCCAGATCACCTTTATTTAAATATCTTTCTTTCTCTAGCGCAAAGAAAAATGTGCAGCTGCCAGCATAGGGGCTGGAGCACAATGTCCATCCTTCATGGTCAAGTTAATGGCAGTAGACATTAGTAACCTATTCCCTGTGGTGTGTGTCTATGTCTTTGGTCTTCCATGGAAATCGCTGATGATTTTTTTTGGCATTGCACAGCAAGAAAGCCAAAACCCAACTGGTGAAGTGGAAACACGCACTTTACTCTGTTGATTACATGGAAAATGATGCCATAACCGTAATCATCATCATCAGCAGCAGCAGCAGCATTATCCACAGCAGGCTCATCCTCGCTTGGTGATTATGAGCATGGCTGCAATATTTGTTGTTGGCTAGAGTAGATGATGACCACCATCAGTTTGCTTCTGCAATAAGTACGTATTTTTAATGTCTTTCTTGTCTTGTTTAGTTTTCAGGTTTTTTTTATAATTTTAAACAAGTTGCAATTATAGAATTATTTCAATCCACATAAGGCAAGAAATTGCAAACCGAACAAAAAAACATCGCTACAACTTGCTGTTGTTGTTGCACGCATGTGTATGACTGACACGCTGGCTGCCGCGTACAGCTATGAATGTCACTCTGATTGCTACAATGCCTCGGCAAGTGATCTCAACATGGTATAACATCTTAACATGTCTTGCCGTGAAAATGGTCAAGTGGATGCGGGGTATTATTTTCTGTTTACACTATTTGCTCTACACCTAGTCGCTTATGTGTGAACAGTGAAAATTGTGAAAAAATCTTGTCAAAATACATGATCCGTCAACAGGGATCATACTAGGAATATATCAAGATCTAATGTTGCTTAAAGCTAGTTTACACAAAATTTTACAGTAAAATTTTAAGGCTAGTTTACACATCATTACATTATATCTTCAGCATTTACATAGTATACTTTCAGGCGCATCGCACAATCAAACCCTTTAACACTAGGTGTTTGGGGGGGGGGGGGGTTGTATTATGAGTTTGATTGGTCCAAAAATTATGTAACACTTCGAAATATTGGTCCCCGACATAGAAAAACATATAATGATCTCTCTATCTCACTGAGCAGAGTCGATCTAGACATGTCCATGTCCGTACGTCTGTCCATGTTAAAAAAACCTGATATTGCTGTTGCTTTAGAGGCCACAATTATGAACCAATCGAATTTTGCATGGACTTAGAGTTTAGGGCTGGGCAGAAGCATACCAATTTGTACTGTTATCGGACAATTTTTAGCGGGTAAAATGAACCAAAACTTTTTGTTAAACCAGTAAAGAAAGTCCTAAAGTCGGGCGGGGCCCGCTTTATGATACCCTACACCACTTTGCTAATTTAGTTGAGCTCCACATAACAAGTAAAAGTTTTTATGGGAGAATTCAATCATACACCCTATGATTATAATTATAATTTAAAGTTCAAAGGACTAAATATGCCGAAGCATTTGTATCTTTTAAATTCGGAGTTGTATTGTCCATTTGGTGCAAAATTAATTTTAAATCAGATAAACATATATATGGGAGCTAAATCCAAATCTGAACCGATCTCGATAAAATTTGGCAAAGATATTTCTGAGCTGTATTTAATGTATTTCCCTGAATATCGTTGTTACGGAGTGCATATTACGGCTGTGGGTAGCAAATACAACAAATCGGATGAACAATATATATGGGAGCTATAGCTATATCTGAACCGATCTTTGCCAAATTTTGCATACTACCTTCTAGACTAAATGTGCCAAATGTGCCAAATTCCATCCCATTTGGGCAAATATTAGACGTTTGGTGCACAATAAAAGGTAAATCGGACGAAGTTATATATGGGAGCTATATCCAAATCTGAACCGATCTCGATAAAATTTAGCAAAGGTATTTCTGAGCTGCATTTGATATACTTCCCCAAATATTGTTGTTACAGAGTGCATATTACGGCTGCGGAACAGCCGAAGATGAACAATATATATGGGAGCTATAGCTATATCTGAACCGATTTCCATCAAATTTGGCATGCTTATTTTTAGGCCTAATTTGATTGCATGTGCAAAATTCCATACTATTCGGGCTGATATTACACGTTTGGTTCCCCATTAAAAGCAAATCGGATAAAGATATATATGGTAGCTTTATCTAAATTTTTACCGATTATCTCCAATTTCATTAGGGTTCGTCCTTGGGCCAAGTAAATGTTGTTTAGAAAATTTCATCTCAATCGGATAATAAATGCGACCTGCATTTTGTTCACAAAAATACATGGACAGACGGACGGACGGACAGACGGACTGACATGCATAAATCAACTCAGAAAGTGATTCTATGCAGATCATCAAAAGGAACTATGGGTCTATCTTGTTTCCTTTTGCCTGTTACAAACAAATGCACAAAGACATAATACCCTGACCACCTTGTGGTGTAGGGTATAAAAATACGAAAATTTCCCCCAAACCGCGAATATTTTTTTACACCACGCAACACTATGTGTTAAGTATTATATTTGGTCCATAATCGTCCGATACTTACGAAATTATGTATGGGTGTAGGGTTTTGTCAGTTAAGGCCTATTGTTTTTACAGATGTACATTTAGGGGTTCAAATGGACCAAAAAAATTAAATTTTCCTGAAACAATCGACACGGACACGGGCTCTATCACATTATTTCAAAAATTGATTTGGACATAAGGGGGCTTCCAGCATATTGTTGTGTTGCAGGGTATTACACGGTCGGCCCCGCACGGCTATAGCCTTTGCTTACTTGTTTTTAAACTAATCTACATAAATTAAAGAGTAAAGTAAAGAAAGTAATACCTAATACCGTAGTAAAAGACCTCTCAAATGAAACTCCTTATATAGGGGCTATACGAAGACGTGGTTTTTCGTAAGAAATTTGTTGTTATAAGCTGTAGTACCGATTCCGAACTTACGAATACGAAATTTTAAGCAATTCAGGTGAGTAATGCCGCTAAAATCATCAATATACCGAATATCAGGAGGTACCGTTATATGGTGGCTATACGAAGACCTGAACATGCATAGACAATTTTCTCTCACAGGCTGTAGTACCCATTAGCAACTTCAAATATTGAATTTGAAACAATTCCGGTGAATAATGTCGCAAAAATTATCACAATACCGATTATTAGGAGATACCGCAATATGGGGGCTATACGAAGACGTGTACCTGCATAACAAAAGTTTTGTCAAAGGTTAGAGCATCCATTACGAAGTCCAACTATGAAATTTGAAACAATTACGCTAAAAAGTGTTGATAAAATCATCAAAATAATGAATATCGGGAGATATCGTTATATGGGAGCTATACGAAGACATGTAGTACCTATTACGAACTTTAAATACATAATTTGAAATAATTCTCGTAAAAAATTATCAAAATACTGAATAAGAGGAGGTACCGTTATATGGTGGATATATGAAAACGTTAACCTTTTGGCCTATTTGCAAAATACACATGTGTGCAAAAGTTTAGCCTTCTATCTCAAATCGTTCGAAAGATAGCGTAAGCGTAGCGTTCTTAGTGGTACTAAACTGGGTTTTGGGTGAAGACATAGAGCTGGAATTGCCAATCTTGATATTGAAGTCTCTGTTCATATTTGGAACTGAGATATGGAGGTGGTTTTGGAAACGTGTACCATAATTGTACGAAAAGTACTAAATGATACTGGTATTGGTTGAAGCAATGTAGCTGAAATCCTGAAATTTGATATAGATATAACTGTTGGTGTCTGCGATTAAAATATGAAGGTGGTTTCGGAAATGTGTCCTATAGTTATACGAACAGTAATAAATTGTAAAACATTTGATATTGGGTGAAGCAATGGGGCTGAAACCATGATATTTTTATACCCTACAACACTATGTGTTGGGGGTATTATAAGTTTGATTGGGCCAGAATTTATGTAACACCTCGAAATATTGGTTTCCCATATAGGAAAGTATATATGGATCTTCCTAGCTCGCCGAGCTGAGTCGATATAGCTATGTATGTCCGTCCGTCCGTCTGTCCGTCTGTCCATGTTAATTTGTAATCACTCTACAGGTCGCAGTTATGGTCCGATCTTCACGAAATTTAAAATGGAGGAGGGGTTAGGGTCAGAATAGAAGCCTATTTCTTTTGGAGATGATCGCCAAATGTTTAGGGGTTGAAATGGACCAAATTCTGAAAAAATATCGGATTTTGCAGTAGCTATACAGGTTGCAATTATAGACCAATCGACGCGGAATTTCGCATGTAGCTAGAGTTTAGGGCGGGGAAGAAGCCTACCAATTTGGGTGGTCATCGGATGATATTTAGCGGGTTAAATAGACCATATGTCTTGTGTTGAAAAAATTCAAAATTTTTCATTAAACCGCGAATATTTTAAATCCCGGCGAAATCACGAAGCCATGACAAGGTTACTTCTGATCTTTACATTGATGTTAACATCCAATAAATCGAATATATAGCAAAATATGTGCGATATATATGTATATCAAAGAAGATATGCTTGAAAGATCTCTTATATGTCGAGAACGGCTGAACTGATTTCGACAGTTCTCATTAATGGCCTCTTGACAGAAAACAAAAAACGTCTAAAAAAAACAATAAAAATATCTCTGTAAAGATGAAAATATCGATTTTCTAAAATTTTCTCATATTTTTTCAATTTTGTCATATTTTTGGCATATTTTCATTTTGAATTAAACATTTGGTAATATTTCTACAGCTAACAAAACTAAGTAGTTACGATATTAGGATATCATATACAAATCGCATTTATGGCCCGATCCTTACGAAATTTTGCATGGGGATCAGATGAGGGTGAGAATAGAAGCCTACTCTTTTGGATATTAATGCAATATATTTAGGGGTTGAAATGGACCAAAAAACTGCAAAATTGACAGCGGGTCGTAATTATCGCCCGATCCTCACACATTTGAATGGGGGTTACTGGACATTGCAAAAGCCAAGCAGTTTTGAATGGCCATCCAAAAATATTCAATGTGTGAAATAGGCTGCCAACTTTTGTAGACAAAATACGAAAATGTCCATTCCAGTGACTCTTTGGAGAATTCACAAATACAGGAAAGACGCACTTCTGACTATTTCGTTAACCCTGATTTCGTGGAAGAATATAGTCAAATGTCTGTATCTCATATAGATGCGTTTCAGTCAAAAACCAATAAATAATGTTAATCTTTTGCCACATCTGAGAGATTATAGGTCTTTGGGAAATATTGGTTCCAGATCTAGGAAGACCATTTCCAATAAATTGGAAATGAGCAAATTGGTTTCTCGCCTATATAAACAGTATCGTTTATTATAGTGTTGTAGGGTATTCAACGGTCGGCCCCGCTCGACTGTAGCCTTTGCTTACTTTTTATTTGTTCAGGATGGAGATGTGGAACAGTTTGCAAATGAGTACTTCTATTATACGAATAGTACTAAATGTTACTTAATTTAGCATTGAACAGGAATCCCGAAATTTGTTATTGAGGTCTCTGTTGGTTTTGGGGATTGAGATATCGAGGTGGTTTAAGATATTTGTACCAAAATTTTACGAGGGATGGATATAAAATTCGGAAATATGTTATTTAGATTACGTATGGTGTCTTTGCTTGAAATTTGGCGGTTGTTTAGAAAGCGTACTATATTTGTACGAAGATTAGTAAATGAATGAATCCTGAAATGTAATATTGAGGTTACTGCTGGTATCTGTTGTTGAGATTTTGTGGTGGCCAATGTTTGCTATCACAAGAGTTGAAATACTTTTTGACAGAAGTGGTGGATGTGGATCCTTCGGATAACTTCATGAAAGATTTTGAAGACTTTTTGGTGTAAAATGTAAACCCTGAAGAAAAGAATAATGGGATTCTTTCTGAAAAAGAATAAATTGAATAATATATAAAACCTTGAAGGTCTGAAAATTTAGTACGATGTATGAAGTTTTGGTACAAAAAATGTTGTCAAACTTAACAAATTGTCCATTTTGAGTACTAATAAGGCTTAACAGTAACTGTTGGAACGAATCTAAAATTCTAAGATGGACTTTTCGCTGACGGAGTAACGGGTATTTGCTATCACATGATGAGATAAAAAAAACTGCAACAAAGTAAAACGTCACAATTTATATTATTATTTTTTAATTGTATTGAATGAAAGTAAAAAATGTCGGAAATAGCATCAAATTTTCGAATAAGTTTAGATTTCTTCGAATTGGTCACCTGCACGAATTATGACCTTCAAACGAGTCGGGTGGATGATATAAAAATGTTGACCTTTGACTCTATACCAAAATTTCCGGTTGTCTATTTCAATTCAAAAACAAGTAAAAAAGCTGAAAGTTCGGCCGGGCCGAACTTTGAATATCCTCCACCATTTGCGACGAATTTGACAATTCTCAAAAACAATAAAATCCGTTAAAACTTCTGTTAAAATCTTAAAATCACCGAATGTAGCTATTATATTAGGGTCTATACGACGACATGAACCTGCGTAGTTAACATTTGTCATAAGCCATTACAATATTCAAATGCGAAACTTAAAAAAAAACGGTTATAATGTCGATAAAATCAAAATACAGCACATCGGGAGGTACCGTTATATGGGGGCTATACGAAGACGTGGACCTGCACAGACAATTTTCTGTCGTAGGATAAAGTATTCATTACGAACTTCAAATATCAAATTTGAAACAATTCTGGTGAAAAATGTCCCTAAAATCATTAAAATATCGAATATCGGAAGGTACCGTTATATGGGGGCTTTACGAAGAGGTGGACCTGCACAGACAATTTTCTGTCTTAGGCTGTAGTATCCATTACGAACTTTAAATACCAAATTTGAAACAATTCCGGTAAATAAATTCGCTAAAATCATCAAAATACCGAATATCGGGAGGTACAGTTATATGGGGAACGTGGACCTACATTTTCAATGCCAAAAGTCCTGCATATATAACATACATTTGAGCAAAATTTTATCAATTTACTTCAATTCGTTTGGGAGCTAGAGTGATTTCCACAGTCGGACAGACGGAGAGACGGACGGACACCGCTAAATCGACATAGAATTTTATGCTGATCAAAAATATATATACTTTGTGAGATCTAAAATGTGTATTTCGAGGTTTTACAAACGGAATGACAAACTCAATATACCCTCCATACTATGGTGTAGGGTATAATAAGACGCCTAACCACTGTGCCCAATGCTGGGATGTCAAGGTGCAACGGTATCTCCACATGGGGGCACATGTGGAGCATTTTGTATAAACGCGCGTGTGTGTGTGTGGACGAGTTTGTAGTTGTTTTTAGCTGTATAACATTTTTGGTTGTACACTGTTGAGTATTCGCAGAAACAATGTTTGAATGGTGTTCCTAAGCATTGTCAGTTTTTGTTTTCTACAACTTGTCCGCTGTTCATTGCCAATCCAAATGCAATTGGACAAAATGAACGAACCGAACCGAACCAAAGCGGAGGAATGAAATAACTAACCAACGAGGGTACATTTAATTAATACTAGATATGTAACTTCACAAAGAAAAACAAAACGAGTGAAAGAGTATGAAACAAAATTGGTATCCGCTCATTCTTGCGACCAACGAAGCGTTCCATGGGCAATCTCACACACGGCTGGCTAACTGTAAACACGCTGCATGTTGCGGCCTGCCATCCAGAATATGTACACACTACTGGACAACGCAGCGGTGCACGCCGTGTTTAATGATGACGATAAGCTGCGTCATGATCATGAAGATGACTAACCGGTGTGTTAATTATTTTTATGCTCATAGAAGTCTAAAGCAGGCGATGAAGATGAGCAACATTTCAAAATCCACCAGCCAACAGAACTTTTGAATTCTCGCAAAAGCGTATTTAAGCGTATTAGATGGCACAAGCAAATGCAGCACGTGCAGTTTGAACTCTCACGGATGCGAGTGTCTACCACACGTCTTCTTTGTTGCGTTTTCTTTCATTAGGCCGGCAGTGGCAGCTTCTGCCACTCTTAAATAGCTTCTGTTAAGCTTTGTAATTTTAATAAAGGCATTAGTTTATGAAATTAATTTCTAGAAATGCAAAGTCGTTTGATGTTTGTGCATGAGGAGCATCAGTTATTTAAATGGGACAATAAGGCAGTATTGTAACAAAATGAGGTCCAGGTGTTATTAAGTTCGATGTCGCCAAGGGGGATTAAGGACATTCAGTTGTTGTACAACAGGTTTGGTTATGGATGTTACATTCAAGGTTTAATATTTAGAATCAGCTTTATCTATTCATGCAAACCTGTTTGGTTGTGACATTGGAAACATATTTTGCGTAGCCTATAATAAACGATTTTTTCTAGTTTTTAAAATAAAGCCAATAAAAGTATCAAACTAAGATTGGTCAGAGTTAGGGAATTGACAATAGAGACCTACAATTTCCCCAAGAAACTGCAACGGTTCGTTCCATGGTCCATTTCTTCCTTTTTCGAGCGAAATTAGGGCTTAACTCTAGTTTAGTAAAAACTCTTCAATTTTTTCCAGTGGTAGGTATTTTTACCCTGATCCGACTAGACCCGTATCCAATTACCCGATATAAACAATATAGATATCGTTGGAAAGCTTATGAAAATACCTATCCAACAAGTGGTCACATGAGTAAAATGTTACGGTTCGGAAGTTATAGTCAAATTATCGATTTTTTGGACCCGGATTTTTTGTAAAGCCCAAAAAAGGCAAAAAAGGGCCCATTATGGGGGACAACAAAATTAATGCTTAATTATAGCTGACACTCTTACCTTTCCAAAATGCTACAATTTGTGCTAATAGCTTTACTGAGTCCAGAGATATGGGTCTTTCCATCCGCATAACCCGATTCTAACCAGTTCATTAAAACTATGTTTTCGATAAAAAAGGTATAAATCGCGTAAGCATGAAATTCAGAAATCTTTGGTTCGCGTTAGCCGGTGTGGGACATACCCAGAGGAGAAAATCTAAAGCCCCGGCCGAAGGTCGGCTATCTACAAAAAGTGTCAAATTTAGAAAACTTTGGTTCGCGTTAGCCGTTGTAGGACATTCCCAGAGGAGAAAAAATTTAAAGAAAACAGAATTTAAATTTTTGACTTTTTGACTTTAAAAAAATCCGGGTCCAAAAAATCGATCATTTGAATATAACTTCCGAACCAACTTACCCCTTCATGTGACCAATTGGATAGGTATTTCCATAAGCTTTCAATCGATACCCATATTGTCTACATCGGGTAAGTTGATCCGGGTCCAGGCGGGGTCTTGATCCCGTACAAAAATCTGGGGTCCCGGGTCCTTCCCCCCAAGGAAAAAATAGTTTCCCTACCTCTGGAAAAAATTTCGAAAAAATCGAAGAGTTTTTACTAAACTAGAGTGGTTCCAAAATTGTAAAATGTTTTCATACCATGATTTATGCATGTCAGTCCGTCTGTCCACGTATTCTTGTGAACAAAATGCAGGTCGCATTTATTATCCGATTAAGATGAAATTTTTCAAACAGCATTGAAATTGGAGATAATCAGTAAAAATTTAAATATAGCTTCCATATATATCTTCGTCAGATTTGCTTTTTATTGTGCACCAAACGTGTAATATCAGCCCGAATAGTATGGAATTTTGCACATGCAACCAAATTAGGCCTAAAAATAAGCATGCCAAATTTGATGGAAATCGGTTTAGATATATCTATAGCTCCCATATATATTGTTCATCCGATTTGTTATTTTTGTCCTCCGCAGCCGTAATATGCACTCTGTAACAACAATATTTGGGGAAATATATCAAATGCAGCTCAGAAATACCTTTGCCAAATTTTATGGATATCGGTTCAGATTTGGATATAGCTCCCATATATAACTTCGTCCGATTTACATTTCATTGTGCACCAAACGTCTAATATTTGCCCAAATGGGATGGAATTTGGCACATACGACCGAATTGAGTCTAGAAGGTAGTGTGCAAAATTTTATCGAGATCGATTCAGATTTGGATTTAGCTACCATATATATCTTTATCTGATTAAGAATTAATTTTGCACCAAATGGGCAATACAAGTCCGAATTTAAAAGATACAAATGCTTCGGCGTATTTAGTCCTTTAAATTTTAAATTATAATTATAATCATAGGGTGTATGATTGAATTCTCCCATAAAAACTTTTACTTGTTATGTGGAGCTCAACTAAATTAGCAAAGTGGTGTAGGGTATCATAAAATCGGCCTCGCCCGACTTTAGGACTTTCTTTACTGGTTTTGTTTTAAATAAGTACATTTTTATAAGTTTTCTTATACAGCACCAATCGGAGGTTATGATATGCATTTTTCAACAATTTTTAGAAATTTGAATAATTTTTCATTTAAAATTTTCAATTTAAAAATTGGTTTGACACTTCAATTTCCTAGCAGCTTTAAGAATTAAGTTAGCCTCAACATCATTATAAGTTTCTTGGTTTAAAAAATATCGCAATACTACAATTAATACTTATTTTACTCTTATTTGTTTTACAATAAAAACTTTTATTGCGACGTTCGTTTACGACGAGAGGCACACAAAATAAAATGTAAACAAACACCTCGTTTCTGATTGGTTGAAACAAATTTGCCGCAACCTTTAAATGTCATGGCGAATCAATGTTTTTCGCCTTAGATGCCAATTTTGACATTTGAGGGGACCGCAAAAGTTGCTTTGTTGTAGCAATTCGCCGATGCGGTTACCTGTTAGATCTACCTTGGGCAGATCATTTGGTACTCAGCTGAGCTGGAAGGGGACCTTATACTTGACTAGCTATTTTCGAGCTATCGATCAGTTATCGATGACCTCTATATTGCCAAGATATCGAAAAGCTAATAACGAAATATTGTTGTAGCTAGCTATCGATATGTACTGAAAACTAATCGATATGCCATACATCGACGAGCTTTCGATGGAAGGTAGACGATCTGCCGGTGAACTATTGACAAGCCACCGTTAATGTATCGATTAGCTATCGTTGAGCCATAAACAAGTTTTCCATAAACTATTGGCGGTTAATATTTATCCGTTGGCTGTTATCGAGTTACTTAAGAGCTATGGATAAATCTTTAAAGGGCTCTTGCCGACTTATCGACGAGCTGAGTAAATGCTATAGCGATGAGCAATCGATAAACAACAGATCGAAGAGCTATTGACAAGCTACCGATAATGTATCGACTAGCCATCAACAAGTTTTCTGGCGATTAATATTTGAGCTATACAGGGTGAGATAACAAACTGCAACCAATTTCAGACTGCTGAGAATTTTCCAGAAAAAAGTTATTCGTGATGCAATTCAAGTGTGATAGTGTGATTTCTTTATATTTGGCTGGAAAACCACAAATGGCTATAGTTAGAGCACTTCAGCATTTAAATGTGAATAAATCTTTTGTGTCTCGTACCATTGCTCGTTACCGTGATACTGGTAGTGTAGCCCGACCAAGGAAGTGGACGGAAGAAAACAGCAACATCCGCAGAAATGGTTCGAAAAGTAACGAAGCTACTTGATCGAAACCCGCGTCGCAGTGGCCGCAAAATGGCTTGTGAGCTGAACATATCGCAATATTCCATTCGTCAAATATTGAAAAATGAGCTCGTGGTATATTCCAAAAAGTGCAAGAACTTACACCGCAACAGAAAGAAAATAGACTCAATAGCTAAAGAGTTGCTTCGCTTGGCCGAATGTGGTGAACTGCCGAATTTGCTTTTCTTCGACGAGAAAACATTTGTTGTCCAGCAGTTCGGAAACAAGAACCAGTAAAGAAAGTCTTAAAGTCGGGCGGGGCCCACTTTAGGATACCCTACACCACTTTGCTAATTTAGTAGAGCTCCACATAACAATTAAAAGTTTTTATGGGAGAATTCAATCATACACGCTATGATTATAATTATACTTTAAAGTTCAAAGGACTATATATGCCGAAGCATTGGTTTCTTTTAAATTCGGACTTGTGCTGTCCATTTGGTGCACAAATAATTTAAAATCGGATAAAAATATATATGAGAACTATGTCCAAATCTGAACCGATCTCTATAAAATTTGGCAAAGATATTTCTGAGCTGTATTTGATATATTTCCCCAAATATTGTTGTTGCAAAGTGCATATTACGGCTGCGGGAACAAAAACAACAAATCGGATGAACAATATATAAGGGAGCTATAGCTATACCTGAACCGATTTCGATCAAATTCGGCATACTTATTTTCAGACCTAATTTGGTTGTATTCCATACAATTCGGGCTGATATTACACGTTTGGTGCACAATAAAAGGCAAATCGAACGAAGATATATATGGGAGCTATATCTAAATGTTGACCGATTATCTCCAATTTCAATAGAGTTCGTCCTTGGGCCAAACAAATGATCTGTGCAAAATTTCATCTGGATCAGGCAATAAATGCGACCTGTACTTTGTTTACAAAAATACATGGACAGACGGACGGACGGACATGCATAAATCGACTCAGAATGTGATTCTATGCAGATCACCTGTTACAAACAAATGCACAAAGACATAATACCCTGACCACCTTGTGGTGTAGGGTATAAAAATGATCGTGTTTACTTGCCTAAGAGGTCGGCTGAAAATGTGCCGGCCATGGTGATGGTGCCGGCCGCCATAACAGCCGATGGTCGGTCTCCGGTCGTATTAATCGTATATTATCGCGAAAATATTCTGGAGGGTCTATTAAAGCCTTGGGCACGCAAACAATTTGGCCGCACACCTTGGACATTCCAACAGGAATCAGCACCATTGCATTTAGCACGCGCCACCCAAGAATGGTTACAAAATGAGGTTCTTCGCTTCATTTCCAGCGGACAATGGCCACCAAAATCTCCGGATACCAATTCGTGGTACTATTGTGTCTGGAGTATTTTGAAAAGCAAAACTGGCACTAAAAAATACTAAAGTGTCGATCGCCTCAAGAAAGCCAGGATTGGACCAAAATACGGCAGAGCAACTTTCGGGCAGCGTGTGACAGTTTCATTGGCCGTTTGAGGGCCATAATTCGTGCCAAATGTGACCAATTCGAACAAATCTTAACTTATTTTAAAAGTTGATGCACTATAGAGCGTCGTCTATAGTGAGAGGAAGATAGTTAGTTTTGGTGAGTAGGTCATCTATTCATTTATATCATCTAGATCATTTATAGGTTACCGATTAATTGTCTTTAGACTATCGATAAATCTTTAAGTTATCGCGATACTGCACAACATCCATTAGAATTCAATTTTTCATTTATTCTGTTTAAAGATAACGAAATAAATGGTCCTTTGTCGTTCAGAAAATTTACTTTTACTTTATAATTTATTTTTAATTTCTTCAAAATATATATTTTTTTTTTCGAAAAACACTTTAAATAGTAAAATTATAAAATATTAAATGCAATTCTCACCATAATAATTATTCACCCGCAATGCAATACGCCTCCTAAGCATGCAATAGACTTTCGAATCGAATAAGAAGTTTTCATGCATAAAACGCATTAACGCAGAAATCGCTCCAACTCACACTCCATTGACATTTGCCCCGAGGCGGTAGAAACACAAAAGGCTACAAACGTTCTGCCTGTACAAAGGAAGAACTGGGATAGGTTCCATAGAAAGCAAGTAACAAAAAATTCAGCAATTAAATGTATATCGAGTGAAGCGACGAAGAAGGAGAAGAAGAATTTCCATTCTCTTTTGTTGCAGTGTTGTACTTCTTGCCATATTCAGGAAAACCAATGCAACAACAAACGTAGTTTGCAACACGCACGCATGCGTGCGTGCGGATATCACACCATTTGAACAAAACAATGGAATGATGAATGGTCCCGTCCGGTTTTACAAAATCCCAAGACAAAGTGGCTAAATGGTAAGCGGTATTACTCTGCGTAGTCCAGAATGCTGGTGGGCAAGCGGCCAAATATGCAAATATTCATTAGTGGCAAATCGAAGAGTATCTTTGTTAAACAATCGCACCGAAGGCTACTGTTTTTTTTTTCTTGAGCTCGGCTTGTTATTTTTGAAAATTGAGCCAATTTTTTGCACATTTGACAGTCAAGAATTTGGACTACACCCATTTGCATGTTGTTGGGTCGGTTGGTATTGTTGTTGTCAACCATGTTGTGGAGGTTTGGTGTATGGCAGTCTTGTTATTTCTCTTGGCGATAAAATAAGTATGGATTGAAATATTGCATTACCAAATGGTTGAGGCCATGGCGTAGACTATTTTGTCTTTGGCACACTTTAAGATAATGCTTTAGGATAAAATTATTTGAAGAAATGTTGCAAAAATAGAGTCTATTCCACTTAGGGTTGGATAGGTATTCGGGCATGTTACCAAATTGACAAAGTAAATGTGGAGGTGGTATGTATTGTGGTATTGTTACGAGTGAAACTGGTGAACTTAAGTAAGTCTAGATAATTTTCCGTTCATTTGAAAATTTGAACTGTAACGTAAATCAGTTAACAACAAAAACTACAATACACAATTTTTATAACGTACACCATATAACGTATGGAGGGTATATTAAGTTCGATACCCCCGATATTAGGCATTTTGATGATTTTAGCCACATTTTTCAGTGAATGGTATTGTCTGGAATTCTACACAAGGTGTTCTTTGTAAATACTTTACCCCCTGATAGAGAATTGCCTATATAAGTCTACGATATTGTATAACCCCCATATAACGGTACCTCCCTAACTCGGTATTTTGATTTTTTTAAGCAAAATTATTCAAAGGAATCGTTTCAAATTTCGTATTTGGAGTTCGGAATCGGTACTATAGCCTATGACAAAAAATTACTCATGCAGATCCATGGCTTCTTTTTTTTGAAAATTTTAAATTTCCTTCCTAATGTTGGATGGTATTAAAAGCTCAGCCCGGCCGAATTTAATGTTTATTTTATTGTTCCCATTGTTATTCTTGAATTTTCTGTCAATTACTTCTTTCTTTAGGTATCAGTCTTAACTTTATAGCTCTACGTGGTGCAATTTATCAATCTTTCTCACTCACTCGTATTTATAATTGCGGTTTCCCTTGTTGTTTATACGCGTTCGTTTGTTTATGTATGTGTGTATGTGCTATGACTTGGACGTGGTTGCCATTCCGTAGAAATAATGCAGGAAAAATAAAATTGTAAGGCGATTTATCCATGTCCGTCCGTCCGTCACGCTACAGTCTAAACGAATAAAGATAGAAAGCTAAAATTTTGCACAGATCAGTCTTTTGTCTGCAGGAAGGTAAGTTCGAAGATGGGTTATATCGGTTCACGATATCGTATATCACCCATATAACGGTATCTCCATATATTCGGGATTATTTTCGCTACATTTTTTACTTGTTCCAATTAACTTTTTTTTTAATTTACAAACTACTTCCAAATAGTGGAGGGTGTTATAGTTTTGCAGAACTTACTGATTTTATACTCGTTACATTAATTTATTTATTTGTATACCCTCCACCAAAAAAGGTATGGAGGGTATATTAACTTCGTCATTCCGTTTGTAACTCATCGAAATAATCATTTTAGACCCAACAAAGTATATATATTCTTGATCAGCGTAAAATTCTAAGACGATTTAGCCCTGTCCATTCGTATGTCAGTCTGTCCGTCTGTTGTAATCACGCTACAGTCTAAACGAATTAAGATAGGAAGCTAAAATTTTGCACAGATCTCTCTTTTGTCTGCAGGCAGGTCAAGTTCGAAGATGGGCTATATCGGTCCACGATATTGTATAGCCCCTATATAACTGTAACCCCCGATATTCGGTATTTTGATGATGTTAGCCACACTTTTCAATGGAATTGTCTTAAAATCAACACAAGTAGTTCCTTGTGGGTACTTCACCCCATGAGAGAGAATTGTCTATATAGGTCCACGATATCGTATAGCCCCCATATAACGGTACCTCCCGATATTGAGAGAATTGTCTATACAGGTCCTCGATATAGTGTATCCCCCATATAACGGTACCTCCCACGATATCGTATAGCCCCCATATAACGGTACCTCCCGATATTGAGAGAATTGTCTATACAGGTCCTCGATATCGCGTATCCCCCATATAACGGTACCTCCCGATATTCGATATTTTATGATTTGACCCCCATTTTTCATCGGAATTGTCTGAACATCCACACAAGGAGTTCCTTGTGGGTACTTTATACCTCGGCAGAGAATTATCTGTATAGATCCACGATATCGTACATCCCCCATATAACGGTACCCCGCGATATTCTGTATTTTGATGATTTTAGCCACATTTTCCAATCGTATTGTCTGATGATTTTAGCCACTTTTTCCAATGGAATTATCTGAAAATCCACACATGCTGTTCCTTGTGAGTACTTTACTCGCAGACATAGATTTGTCTTTATAGGTCCACAATATCGTATACCCCCAATATATCGGCACCTTCCTATATTAGATGTTTTAAATATTTGAAAAGAATTTTTATTGGATTTTATTTTTTTGAAAATTTTCTAATTCGTTCCAAATGGTGGAGGGTATTCAAAGTTCGGCCTGGCCGAACTTACTGCTTTTTTACTTGTTTTTTTTTTTTTGAAATTTTCTTAATTTATTTCTGGATTTTCTCAAAAGGATTTCGAAACATGTTAGTATCATTTTCCAATTTTAAGGGCACGAAATGCACTAAAATATTTTAAGTATTGATATTGTAAAACTCGATCTTCAAATATGCAAAGTGGTATGAGGTATGGGAAAGACAAAACTGATTTAATGGAAATTTGTATGAAAAAGAAACGAAAAGTACACGTTGATGGAGAGGTGCCGTTCTTCATAGCAGATCTTGTGTTAATAAAAATATTGGGATGTGTAAAGAGTCCTAGTTGTTCAAAATTTTGAACCGTTGTGGGGGAGGTACCAGAAGGAGTGACACCTTCTATTCGTTGTTTATACCAGATATAGACTTGGTAAAAATAATGAAGTGCGCGATTTGAAGACAATCGGACTCTTGTTTGACATTTTATAAGACTTATAATAATTCAAAATTTTGACCCTTTATCTGGAAGGTATTCAAAGTAATGGGCCGATATTGTCTGTTTACGCACCTGACATAGTACTGATAAAAAAGAAGTGTACCGATATTTCCCATCTCTGAACTCGATCGAAGTTTGACAATTATACGATGTACGAAGTTTGGGCCAAATCGAATACACCCTTCTAGAGTTATAGTGCGTAACAGCCAGGCAGACAGACGGACGAACCCTAGATCGACTCCAAATGTCCTGAGAGAGATTTGTTCCAAATGGACCTAGGGTCTAAAACCGTAATTTCGATGAGGCACGTTTTGGCCGTATCAAGTGACCGTATTAGCTTTTGCAAAATAGGGTGAGATAAAAAAACTGCAACAAAGTCAAACGCCGTAATTTTTAATTTTTCAAATTTTATTCAATGAAAGAATAAAATGTCGGAAATAGCATCAGATTTTAGAATAAGTTCAGATTTGTTCGAATTGGTCACCTTTGGCACTGATTATGGCCTTCACGAAAAATGGCCAATGAAACCGTCACACGCTGCGCGAATGTTGCTCTGCGGTATTTTGGCCCATTCCCGGCGAAGCGCTTGCCTGAGGTGATCGACACTTTGGTATTTTTTAGTGTCAACCCTGCTTTTCAAAATACTCCAGACACAATAGTTCAACGGATTGATATCCGGAGATTTTGATGGCCATTTTGCGCTGGAAATGAAGCAAGGAACCTCATTTTGTAACCATTGTTGGGTGGCGCATGCTGAGTGCGATGGTGCTGAGTCATGTTGGAATGTCAAAGGTCTGCGGCCAAAATGTTTGCGTGCCCAAGGCTTTAATACACCCTCCAGAATATTTTCGCGATAATATTCTGAATTTATTCTGATGCCACGGTCGATTAATACAAGTGGAGAGCGACCATCGGCTGTTATGGCGGCCCACACCATCACCATGGCCGGCGCTTGAGTTTTGGTGGCCAACCGAAGGTGCACATTTTCAGCTGACATCTTGGCAAGTAAACACGATCATTTTGTTTGTTTAAAAACTGCGGGACAACGTATGTTTTCTGATTGGAGAAAACCAAATTCGCCAGTTCACCACTTTCGGCCTAGCGAAACAACTCTTTAGCTCTTTTGAGTCTATTTTCTTTCTGTTGCGGTGTAAGTTCTTGCATTTTTTGAAATTTCAATGGCTTTACACCGAGCTCATTTTTCAATATTTGCCGAATGTAATATTGCGATATGTTCAGCTTTCTTTACTTTTCGAACCATTTCCGCTGATGTTGCAGTTCTCCAGTATCACGGTAACGAGCGATGGTACGAAACACAAAAGATTTATTCACATTTAAATGCTGGAGTGCTCTAACGATAGCCGCTTGTGGCTTTCCAGCCAAATATAAAGAACTCACACTTTCACGCTTGAATTCTATCACGAATAAATTTTTTTCTGGAAAATGTTCACCAAAATGCTTTTGTACGCTTGTAAACAATATAATGAGCTGTCACTGGAATAATTTTAACCCTTTCAGTGTTTTTGTCAAATAGAATAGTGTGGCTTGTTTTTCGGGATACCGCAGTATTTTGTTGTTGCAAAATGGTCAGGCTTTATCCCTTTATTGTTGTTTTTATAAAAACAACGTTTGTTGATTAGTTGAGAACGATGGTAATGTTTACCAGGGGGTAAGGCAGGGAATACCTAGGTTTCGGAAAGAGCCACCAATCCTCATCAGTTCCCTTGTTTTTTGTCTGGGATATTCTCCCCAGAAGTTAGTTTAAAAATAACTTCTATGACAAGAAAACATTTTTTACCAAGAGACGAGATCGTAAACTCAATAGAATTTGTCATTTAATTTTTGCGATTTTTCGGTATTCCTATACTTAAAGAGCATTCGGATGTTGATGATGTAATCGAAGATGATGACGAGGTTTTACTTGATGTGCCACAAGTGCGAGCAAAGGATATTTTGCCCGGGGAACATGAGACAATATCAGAAGAATGGGGTTACGAAAATCGCCATGCGTGTGCACCAAAATGGAAAATAACTTGGCGTGCAGTTCGAAAGTCATAAGATCACGAAGGCATGCCTTTCGTGCCAGTTTCTGCGAACACAAAATCAGTTGAAATTGGAACTCTGTACTCACATTTCAATAAATATATAATCGATCAGTTCTATTCGAATGCAGTCTATTTTACAAATACATATATTCACATAGCACGGGACAATTGTCATTCAAGCATTGATATAAGAAAAAGGAATACTATCGCATGATAAATAATACTATTATAAAAATTGAAAAGCAACAGCAGTAGATGTCTCTAAATGCCGATGTCAAATATATTCGACATTCGGTATAGAACCTGGATGACAGGTAATTTCAAAATTAGTATTTTTCTGAAATTATGAGCTATTAAATGAAGTTAAGTGCGAACTTTCAGATTTTTATCTCGACAAAAATTGTTATTTACACTGAAAGGGTTAACAGCTGTCGGACGAGTGGCTTAGAAGAAATTACACCAGTGTAAAGTTGGTTGCAGTTTTTTCATCTCACCGTGTAAGATTCGTTGGCCTTCAACACGGCATCTGTTTAATTAAAGTAAACTGAATTGAACTATTATCTAAAATAACTAGCTACTGATATACACTCAAATGGCAAACAACATCAGCAATAAACCAAAAGAATAAAATTCAGAATGGGCTAAAATATCCATAACATGTTGCTTTCACATTAAAATAATTCCAACTAAATTGCTTACTCAGGCAATCATTGGACGATCCTATCCAGCTAATTTAATTTAATTCAATTCAATTTTATCGCAACAAACTGCCAATAATATTTCAAGGCATTGTAGTCAAGTTCAAATTCCAAAACAAATAGTTTCCCTTATCAATCTGAATGGCAGCAATGTTAAATAAGCAGGACATATTCCCTGGGACTATCTAATGAACCAAATCTAGACAAATATTAGTTCAATTGAGTAACAACAACAGGAACAGCAACAACGACCTATTATAAATCCATTAAAGTGAAGTAGTCGTATTCATTACAAAGTTATCTCTTGACACAAAATTTCATTAAAACGACTACTGGTTATTTTTCATCGTCGTCGTTTTGGCGGTGTTGTGGTGTGCCAAGTGCAATGCCACTACCACCGAACCTCCCATTTGTTGCAAGCAATCCTTCGAACCGTTCCGTTCACAAACCGCCATTCATACGAAACTACAAAAAGAAATGCGATCAATAAAGAGATTTTTTCCATTTCCATCTGCAACAGTTACAACTTCTGGCTGGTTGGCTGGCTGGCTGTCCGGCATTAAAAGCTTTTGTGTGCCATGTTTTTCAATTGGAGTTTGTGGCTCGTTTTAATGGAGATCTATTGATATTCTCTTGTTCTTCTTTTTTGTTGCCAAAGTGGATTTAACAAAACTTGCCGAATGGCTTGGAGAAAAAAGAGCAAAATAAAAACACTTAAAGCTATAAGAGACACACAAAAAAACAGTTTTCTTCCAGGGTTTAGAGCACCACCGATGCTGCTGTAGCTTTAACACTTTCCGCGCCAAAGCTAGCCCCCACTGTCATAACAATAATTGTTTAAGCCATAAAAATTGGTACAAAACGCCGATTGTTGTTACATTAGTTTATGGCGTGAAATTGTTAAGAGCCTGATGTCGGTTGGTCGTTTGAATGGTTTAACGATTTTTCTTCGTTTTCTTTGTGGAGTTATTTTTTGTGATGGCCTTAACAAAGGCCTGGATGTTTGTATGTTTGGCTGAATGCAACAATGAAATGAAATGTTTTACTTTACAATGGAGCGTTTTTTATAGCCTGGCATCACAGCTGATATAGTTGTCATAAGCAATTTGGATTGTTTGGTGCAACAAGACGTCAGTTTTCTTGGCAGGGAAATGAAATGACTTTTTAACACGTCGTTTAAATTTTTTGTCGTTGTTAAGCATTTTCATGGTGCAGAGTATTCAAATATTTGTAGGCATAACAATATTTTTCCTTCAAAACACCTAGCTTTTATAATGTTTGAAGTATTGAACTGGGAGGTATGTATTATTTTATTTAAACCAGAAGGAGCAGGCCATACGTGTAGGTATATATATATATATATATATATATATATATATATATATATATATATATATATATATATATATATATATATATGTATCATGATATGATACGGTCAAAACGTACCTCATCGAAATAACGGTTTTAGACCCTAGCAAAAAAAATTCGTTTCTGAAAATTTGGAGTCGATCTAGCGATCTTCGTCCGTTTGTCTGTCTGTCTGTTTATCTTCTTGGCTGGTGCGCACAATATCTCGAAGGATTTGATCCAAACTTGTTACATCGTAATATTAATATCAAACTTAGATTGAGT
Organism: Musca domestica; assembly: GCF_030504385.1. Lineage (NCBI taxonomy): Eukaryota > Metazoa > Arthropoda > Insecta > Diptera > Muscidae > Musca > Musca domestica. The sequence continues at coordinate 3,583,473 of NW_026712340.1, read as the reverse complement.
TCGGAGATGGGCAATAGCGATCCACTCCTTCTGTTACCTTCCCCACATAAGGTCGAAATCTATAAAGAAAATATTTACTGCACATATTTTTCTGCAACTTTGCATATCCTAATACAGGGTGATATGAAAAAACTGTCATTTCTAAGCCACTCGTCCGTAAGTTGTTAAAATTATGCCAATGACAGCTCATTATATCGTTTACATGCGTACAAAAGCATTTTGGTAGGAATTTCCCAGAAAAAAAGTTATTTGTAATGGAATTCAGGTGTGATAGTTTGGAAAACCACTAGTGGCTATCATTAGAGCACTCCAGCATTTAAATGTGAATAAATCTTTTGTGTCTCGTACCATCGCCCGTTATCGTGATTCTGGTAGCGTAGCCCGATGTCAAGGAGGTGGACGGAAGAAAACAGCAACATCAGAAGAAATGATTCGAAAAGTAAAGTAGCGACTTAATCGAAACCCGCGTCGCAGTGGCCGAAAAATGGCTCGAGAGCTGAACATATCGAAATATTCCATTCGGAAAATACTGAAAAATGAACTCGGGTAAAGCCATTGAAATTCCAAAAAGTGCAAAAACTTACACCGCAACAGATAGAAAATAGACTCAAAGAGCTAAAGAGTTGCCTTGCTTGACCGAAAGTGGTGAACTGCCGATGAGAAAATATTCGTTGTCCAGCAATTAGTAAACAAACAAAATGATCGTGTTTACTTGCAAAGAGGTCAGCTGTGCACCTTCGGTTGGCCACCAGAACTTAAGCGCCGGCCATGGTGATGGTGTGGGTCGCTCTTCGCTCGTATTAATCGATCGTGGCATCAGAATAAATTCCGAATATTATCGCGAAAATATTCTGGAGGAATCTGGGCACGCGTACATTTTGGCCGCAGACCTTGGACATTCCAAAAGGATTCAGCACCATCGCACTCAGCACGCGCCACCTAAAAATGGTTAGAAAATAAGGTTCCTCGCTTCATTTTCAGTGCAAAATGGCCACAAAAATCTCCGGATATCAATCCGTTGGACTATTGTGTCTTGAGTATTTTGGAAAGCGAGGTTGACACTAAAAAATACCAAAGTGTCGATCACCTCAAGCAGGGCTTCGCCGGAAATGGACCAAAATACCGCAGAGCGTGTGACGGTTGCATTGGCCATTTAAAGGCGATAATTCGTGCCAAAGGTGACCAATTCGAACAAATCTAAACTTATTCTAAAATTTGATGCTATTTCCGACATTTTTTGCTTTCATTCAAAAAAAATTTACTGGACTGTATTAAACAGACTTCGCTGTTCGGCTACCACCATTTCTTCGGTTTTTATTGTTTTTACAACAATTGGCCGATATTAAATCAATTATTTCCATATATGTATGTATCGCACTGACATATTTAAAGAAAATAATTTCTTATAATTTAACACTAGGATTACCAATGCAATATCCGTCTCAATGCAGCTAATACCATGGCTTTAACCGTAATTATCCCCTATCTCCTGCCACAGATCAGTGTTAGTTAAATGTAAAACATCAAATTATTTCGTTTGAGTATCAATCAAACTGTCCATTATCTCCAACACCGCATGATGTCGGAATGCCCGAGCACTTCTTTTGATTTATACGCAATGGCGAATGTGTGTGTGTTTTGTTTACCGCTCAAATAGGCCTATCGCAACAAACCAGGCAAAATATAATTTATATACTTATGTATGAAAGAAAAAAAAAAAAAAATAAAACACTTCAAACATGCCTTCACATATGAAATGGACATCAGAACCCCAGCAAAATAAGTTATCTTGGCAAAATTTCTGGATTATTTTTTTTAGCCTGCAGACGTAACCAAATAAACTTCGCATGAAAGCAAAAAAACTTGATCTGATCTTCATTATCTAGAGTCCAGAGTGTTGTCCCTCGTTTGCTTTTTTATTTTCCAAAGCAGGAGAAGAAGAAGATGTGTTACCATTTCCTTGATTGTGTGGCACTTGTCAGTCCTGTTTAAAAATAAGAAAAACCGTAATCTGAAAATATGTCTGTGGACGGCAATGTGATGCGCTGCTCTCCATTTACAGAGAAGGCCAAGATCAATAAACCCACATTCGTTTTGAATGTTGGCGAATTGTATTGGTTTTTCATTTGGTTGAGTTGAGTTGCTTCTTTTGAGGTTTAATGTTTGCGGATTTTGTTGCAAAGAACATGCAGTATTAGTTACATTAGATCGGGATATTTAAAGCGTTAACAATCAGCTCCACCTGCATTTTTCGCAAATGATTTAGAGCACAGTGTTTGGATTTGTATTAAATTGCTAAGATTTCATGTATAACGTTATATGGGGATTAGGTCACACTCTGTAGACAGAAGATGTATATTCACAGTCAATTCTGTTGAAAAATATTGTCTATTAGATATTATTGAAACCAGTAAAGAAAGTCCTAAAGTCGGGAGTGGCCGATTTTATGATACCCTACACCACTTTGCTAATTTAGTTGAGCTCTATATAACAATTAAAAGTTTTTTATGGGAGAATTCAATCATACAAGCTATGATTATAATTATAATTTAAAGTTCAAAGGACTAAATATGCCGAAGCATTTGTATCTTTTAAATTCGGACTTGTATTGCCCATTTGGTGCACAATTAATTTGAAATCGGTAAAAAATATATATGGGAGCTATATCCAAATCGGAACCGATCTCGACAAAATTTGGCAAAGATATTTCTGAGCTGTATTTGATATATTTCCCTGAATATCGTTGTTACGGAGTGCATATTACGGCTGTGGGTAACAAATATAACAAATCGGATGAATAATATATATGGAAGCTATAGCTATATCTGAACCGATCTTCACCAAATTTTGCATACTACCTTCTAGACTCAATTCGGTCGTATGTGCCAAATTCCATCCCATTTGGACAAATATTAGACGTTTGGTGCACAATAAAAGGTAAATCGGACGAAGTTACATATGGGAGCTATATCCAAATCTGAACCAATCTCGATAAAATTTAGCAAGGGTATTTCTGAGCTGCATTTGATATATTTCCCCAAATATTGTTGTTACTGTTGTTGTATTACGGCTGCGGAGGACAAAAATAACAAATCGGATGAACAATATATATGGGAGCTATAGCTATATCTGAACCGATTCCGATCAAATTTGGCATACATATTTTCATACAATTCGGGCTGATATTACACGTTTGGTGCACAATAAAAGGCAAATCGGAGGAAGATATATATTTGAGCTATATCTAAATTTTTACCGATTATCTTCAATTTTAATAGGGTTCGTCCTTGGGCCAAACAAAAGATCTTTGCAAAATTTCATCTGGATCGGGCAACAAATGCGACCTGTACTTTGTTTACAAAAATATATGGACAGACGGACAGACGGACATGCATAAATCGACTCAAAATGTGATTCTATGCAGATCATCAAAAGAAACTATGGGTGTATCTCGTTTCCTTCTGCCTGTTACAAACAAATGCACAAAGACATAATACCCTGACCACCTTGTGGTGTAGGGTATAAAAACTTCAGATTTTCGAAAATAGAAATAATATCGATAGTGTATTTTATACATGTTAGTTCCTTTTATTCACTTCAGTATCGGTAATTAAATTCCTGTAATTTGATTACAGCATAGGAAGAGGCCGACATGCATAAATCTAATCGGAATGATCACTAAAAGGACCAATGCAATCTCAGTAACAGGGACTGATCCGAAGTGGTTTTCTGGCTATGTCAACCGCCAAATTAACTAGCAATGAAGGAGGATGAGGCAAAAAGTGTTACCTTGTAATAGATGAGTGGGGTGGCAAATGTCAACCGAATCGCAAAATAGTCCAAAGGGTTGGGCTAAGGTGGAATCTAATGAAACAGGTAATGTTGAAAAAGCTGGATTCGCCGTGAATTGAATTATTGCCAGCGAAGGCCTTGAGGCTTAACTCCTCCCCTATACCGCGATAATCGATCATATCCACGCATATTAGTCAAGAAGTGGATAAGAACAACCCCTACCATCGAACAGTGTTGGTAGCTCTTTCAACCTTCGACCATGTTTGAAATTTTGGAAAATCAACTGCACGTGGAATTCCGGAAGAAGAATTCCAAACCAAATTGGTTCCTGAAGGTAGGGTGATATTATCGCAACTGTATAACCTCTCAACACTCTCTTGCTGCTGATGCTGTCTTTAAAAATTAGTTTTTTTTTACCAGTTGGAGAAATTGTTTTCAAAATGCATTCGTGTATTCGTTCCGAACAAGGACTACCACAAGTTCCTAGGATAATATTCGGCAGCTTCATCAGCGAAAGGCTTAGCTATCTGTGATAAATTGAAAAGTAGGAACAAGGCATTAAGGCCCTAGCACACAGCTTTTGGATTGCGGACGGGGAGACTTCGTTGACCTATTATAACGCGACTAGTATATTTCCGCTGCTTCGTCAGCGAAAAGGTCACCTTAAAATTTTAAAATCGGTGCAAGAGTTTGTGTTATGACTTTATTGTACTCAAAATGCACAATTTGTTCAATTTGACAAACATTTTTCAAACAAAACTTCATACATCGTAATAAATTTTCAGACTTTCAAAGTTTTATACATAACTCAAATTTCTCCTTTTACTGAATCGGAGAATAATTGGAAAATAGTTCAATTGTATACCAAAAAGTCATCAAAATCTTACATTTTTAAATTTACCAAGGAGGACCCACATTCAATTTTTCTGTTCGAAAGTATTTCAAAGCCTCCATGTGTTTAAACTAGAAACCAACAATGACCTCAATATCAAATTTCGGAAAACCAAATTTAGTACATATTTAAAACAATCTTCATCTCTCGGTTCGAAAAGTAAAGAAGCGACTTGATAGAAACCCGCGTCGCAATGTCCGAAAGTTGGCTCGTGAGCTGAACATATCGCAGTATTCCATTCGGCAAATATTGAAAAATGAGCTCGAGGTAAAGCCATTGAAATTCCAAAAAGTGCAAGAACTTACACCACAACAGAAAGAAAATAGACTCAAAAGAGCTAAAGCGTTGCTTCACTTGGCCGAAAGTGATTAACTGCCACATTTGGGATTCTCCGATGAGAAAACATTCGTTGTCCAGAAGTTTGCAAACAAAAAAAAAACTTGCCAAAGAGGTCAGCTGAAAATGCGCACCTTCGGTTGGCCACCAGATCTCACAGCCGATGGTCGCTCTCCATAACAGCCGATGGTCGCTCTCCGCTCGTATTAATCGACCGTGGCATCAGAATTAATGCAGAATATTATCGCGAAAATATTCTGGAGGGTGTATTAAATCCATGGGCACGCAAACATTTTGGCCGCAGGCTTTGGACATTCCAACAGGACTCAGCACCATCGATCGCACTCAGCGTGCGCCATCCAAGAAGGGTTACGAAATGAGGTTCTTCCCTTCATTTCCAGCTTACAATGGCTACTAAAATCTCCGGATACCAATCCGTTGGACTATTGTGTCCGGAGTATTTTGAAAACCAAGGTTGGCACTAAAAAATAGCAAAGTGTCGATTACCTCAAGCAAGCGCTTCGCCGAAATGCGTGTGACGGTCGTTTTAAGGCCTGACCAATTCGAAAAAATCTAAACTTATTCTAAAATTTGATGCTACTTCCGACATTTTTTGCTTTCATTCAATAAATTTGAACAAAATGTAAAAGTTATTATTGCAGTTTTTTTTTATCTCACCCTGTATATATATTCTTGATCAGCGTAAAATTCTAAGACGTCTGTCCGTCTGTTGTAATTACACTAGAGTCAAAACGTATAAGGATAGGAAGCTAAAATTTTGCACAGATCAGTCTTTTTTCTGCAGGCAGGTCAAATTCGAAAATGGGCTATTTCGGTCCGCGATATTGTATAACCCCATATAACCGTACCCCGAAATTGGGTATTTTGATGATTGTAGACAAATTTTTAAATGAAATTGCACTTTACTTTAACCCCTGCAAAAGTATTGTGTTTAAAGGTCCTCCATATAACGGTATCTCCCAATGTTCGGTATTTAGATGAATTTAGCACATTATTCACCTTAGTTATTTCAAATTTCGTATTAAGAATTTGTGATAGGAATTACAGGCTATGATAGAAAATTGTCTATGCAAGTCCAGGTCTTCGTATAGGCCCCATATATCAGTACCTCCCTATAATCGGTATTTTTACGATTTTAGGTATAATATTGTTCGAAATGGTTGAAATTTCGTATTTGAATTTCTTAATAGGTACTACAGGCTGTGACAGAAAATTGTATATTCAGGTCCAGATCTTCGGATAGCTCCGATATAACGGTACCTCGCTATATTTTGTTTTCTATGACTTTAGCTACATTATTCACCGATTTTTTTCATGTTTCACATTTAAATATTGTAATGGCTTATGACAAAAGTTGCTTATGCAGGTCCACGTCGTCGCATAGACCCTAATATAACGGCCTTATTCGGTATTTTTTAAGATTTTAACATCATTTTTAATGGATTTCTTTTGTTTGAAAATTTCCAAATTCGTTCCAAATGGTGGAGGTTATTAAAAGATCTGCCTGGCCGAACTTCTGCTTTTTTACTTGTTATATATAAATTTTATAGAGAATTAATCTAGTACCTGATATATTCTAAGATTTTTAGCATGCGTTTTCTTTTTATGGGGGTTTTTGAACCTTCTTCCAGAATTTCAAGGCTAATCTAAGAGATTCTCATTTGGTCTCGATTCGAAACACGTTGGCAACTTAACTGCCGGTAAGTAAAGATGTGCGATCATGTCGTGGTGCCATATTGCATTGTTGCCGGTTTAGTGGCCAGCCTCTAAGACCAGGTTAGTTGATTAAACAGTTTTTTTTTTATCTGATTTTTTTATTTTTTGTTTCCTCTGACGGTCACAAAAACGAAATGAGCGTATTTTCATATGTAACAGTAGTTACCAGTTCTGTTTCTGTTTTGTTTTTGTAGCTTTCATACCAACAACCTGGACATGTTGCTCTTCCACAACTTCAAGCATAACAATGTTGTTGTTGTTGTTATTGGGTTTTTGTTGGAGTTTGAATTTCTTGTGTTTAGAATATTTTGTTCTAATTTATGAAGAATTTAATGCAGTTATTTAATACCGAGCCAAGCCAATCAGCTAGGCAGGCGGCCAGTTAACCAACCAGCCAGTCAGCTAGCCTTCTAGTCAGCCATCCAGTCACTCGGTCAACCTCTAATGCAATGGCCACTTTTTTCTGCCGCCGCAACCAGTTGAGATAAGCTGCAGCCAGCACATTTATTGATCTCCATGACTGAGAGATCATTGACTGATGGAGGATATGCTGTCGTAAATTAAGCGAAATGCAATACTGAGGAATATGTCCAGCAAAGTTCAAGGAAGCCAGCCAGCCAGTTAGACAGACGGACGGACAGTTATTCTGTGTCTATGAGTGACAGGCTCGCCAACGGTATTATGAAATTTATTAAACTATTCCATTAGGCAATGCCAATGTCATTGGCGACAATGTCATCGTGTTATGAATTGAAGTTGATGATCCCGATTCTTGCGATGATTTTTTGATTGGAATATGGTTCAAATAAAAAGCTGAACATGATTTCGAGTAGCTCGGAGCATTGAGTGACACATGAAGCTCACGCATATTTTGTAGATGTCATGGAGCGCATGTCATGTCCGATGACATCAAACAATTGGTAGTAAATTTTGTAATCTGAAGATAGTAACGAACCGGATTGCCTGCCACACGGAGCTGAAATGTCAACCTTCGACAAGGCAACATGTTATGGGATATGATCAATGGGTACGCATATCAAGCGAATACATGTGACCAGTATTTACAAAAACAAAAAAAAAAATGTGTTGTTTACTTTTTACCAGGCGATTTGTTGTCCAAGCCAGCACAGTGGGGAAATTATTTAATGGGAATATTATTTAGCGATTAGTACTGTTATAAAATAAAATATTGTATTATACCCTCCATCATAGTATGGAGGGCATATTAACTTTGTCATTCCGTTTTTAACACCTCGAAATATACATTTTAGAACCCACAAATTTTATAAATTCTTCACAAAATTCTATGTCGATTTAAATATTACCGCCCGTCAGTCTGTCTATCCGTCTGTCCGTCTATGGAAATCGCTCTAACTTAAGAACGAAATGAAGTAGGTTGAAAAACCCAGAATTGTTTCAAATTTAGTATTTGAAGTTCCTAATGGGTACTACAACCTATGACAGAAAATTGTCTGTGGAGATCCACGTCCTCGTATAGTCCCCATATAACAGTTCCCTCCGATATTCCGTTTCGCATTTGAATTGGAATATTGTAATGGTCTATGACAAAATATTGTAATGGTCTATGACAAAAGTTGCCTATGCAGGTCCACGTCGTAGTGTAGACCCCAATATAACTGCCCCATTCGGTATTTTTAAGATCGTAACAGAATCTTTTACGGATTTTATTTTTTTTTTAAGTTGCCAAAATCGTTCCAAATGGTGGAGGGTATTCAAAGATCGGCCGGCCAAACTTATAGCCTTTTTACTTGTTCTTTTAAAAAACAACGTTTGTTTATTAGTGGCGAAATATGGCTATGTTTATTAGGGGGTAAGGCAGGGAATACATAGGAAAGAGCCACCAATTCTCATCAGCTCTCTTGTTTTTATACCCTACACCACAAGGTGGTCAGGGTATTATGTCTTTGTGCATTTGTTTGTAACAGGTAAAAGGAAGCGAGATAGACCCATAGTTCCTTTTGATGATCTGCATAGAATCACTTTCTGAGTTGATTTATGCATGTCAGTCCGTCCGTCTGTCCGTCCGTCCGTCCGTCTGTCCATGTATTCTTGTGAACAAAATGCAGGTCGCATTTATTATCCGATTGAGATGAAATTTTCCAAACAACATTTGTTTGGTCCAAGGACGAACCCTATTGAAATTGGAGATAATCGGTAAAAATTTAGATATAGCTCCCATATATATCTTCGTCCGATTTGCCTTCTATTGTGCACCAAACGTGTAATATTAGCCCGAATATTATGGAATTTTGCACATACAACCAAATTAGGCCTGAAAATAAGTATGCCAAATTTGATCGAAATCGGTTCAGATATAGCTATAGCTCGCATATATATTGTTCATCCGATTTGTTATTTTTGTCCTCCACAGCCGTAATATGCACTCCGTAACAACAATATTTGGGGAAATATATCAAATGCAGCTCAGACATACCTTTGCTAAATTTTATCGAGATCGGTTCAGATTTGGATATAGCTCCCATATATAACTTCGTCCGATTTACCTTTTATTGTCCACCTAACGTCTAATATTTGTCGAAATGGTATGGAATTTGGCTCTTACGAGTCTAGGAGCTAGTATGCCAAATTTGGCGAAGATCGGTTCAGATATAGCTATAGCTCCCATATATATTGTTCATCCGATTTGTTGTATTTGTTACCCACTGCTGTAATATGCACTCCGTAACAACGATATTCAGGGAAATATATATTAAATACAGCTCAGAAATATTTTTGCCAAATTTTATCGAGATCGGTTTAGATTTGGATATAGCTCCCATATATATCTTTATCTGATTTCAAATTAATTTTGCACCAAATGGGCAATACAAGTCCGAATTTAAAAGATACAAATACTTCGGCATATTTAGTCCTTTGAATTTAAATTATAATTATAATCAATCAACTCAACTAAAGCTCAACTAAATTAGCAAAGTGGTGTAGGGTATCATAAAATCGGCCCCGCCCGACATTAGGACTTTCTTTACTGGTTTACTCCTGTGACATTTTTTTACTCTAGTGACTAGATCGTAAGCTCAATAGAAGAGGAACCAAAGAATCAGAATAAACTAAAATTCTTTTGGAAAATCTTCTAAATCTTACATCCACACTTATAAACATTTTCAATTTTTTCCAAAGCATATGTTGATTTAAAGGGTGTTCTCTTTGAGTGGTGGACTTTATCTAGTTGCGGGACACAAAGATTTTTTTTCACTCAATTATTTTATCAAAATGATCGAATAATATATTGTAACTTGATTTCCACCTCGACTGAGGTAAGTACTGTGGTATGCAGGGTCTCCATAGATTTATAAAAAAAAGAATAGATTTCTCCTTTTCCTGATGTAAGTCAGATGTTTTATTGACTAAATACAATCTACAAGTATTCAAATGGCACAATATTAATAATATAATTAGGGTGGCGAATTTACTTCGGAGGTGCTCGGGTATTCAAAGAAGAGTTGTCAGGAGATTATCGTAAACTCAACGTTTTCCATGTCTCATAGGCAATCGGATATTCTAGGGTTGATGTCCAAAGGATGATCCTGTTGAGAACCATCGGGAACTATGATGTAGCGTTGTCGGGTCGTTCACGATTGATACCCGGGTTGCTATTGAGTGTGAGTAACGGGGAATAATTTCCAAGTTACGATAATTCGAAGGTGATTGGAAACTCTTTCGTGTTCGGCAGCTTACTGTGGCTATATTCGAGAGTAGATGTCTAACCTTTCCCAAATGGATCGGAACTCGTTCGAGCTTTGCAGCTCACTATGGGTATGTTCGGATTAATCTGTTGGGAAGTCACAATGGCTAGGACATTCTAATTCACTACCAATGTTTGAGCTACGCTACGGTTCAATGAGCCGAAGCTCCTGTGTAACAACCAGTTGTAGGTCATTTTTAAATGAAATACCCGCTATTTATTTTAATGAGAGACAGTTCAAGAATTATTTCCAGCTAAAGATTATCTTAGTCGATGGGAAAAAATGCGTTAAAAATTTGTATTGTCGCTCTTACACAATATTGTAGCTATTGCTACACAGAACAAAAGAAGGAACACAAAAAATCAATAAAACTTAATTTCTGTGAAAGCCTGAAACGTCAATGCTAGATTTTTATTCTTTAATTCGTTATTGAGAATTATGTGAATGTAATTCCTAAATATTAGACGAAAAGACCATTAAAATACCAATTCAAACTAGTAAAAAAGTTTAAGTTCGACCGGACCGAAGTTTTAATACCCGCCACCATTTGAAACGAATTTGGCAATTTTCAAAAACAATAAAATCCGTTTAAAATTCTATGACAATCTTAAAAATACCGAATGTAACCGTTACATTAGGGTCTATACGACGACGTGGACCTGCATAGGCAACCTTTTTCATAACCCATTACAATATTCAAATACGAAACTTGAAAAATAATAATGTCGCTAAAATCATCAAAATACCGAATATAGGGAGGTGTCGTTATATGGGGGCTATACGAAGACGTGGACCTGCACAGGCAATTTTATGTCCTTGGCTGTAGTATCCGTTACGAACTTCAAATACTAAATTTGAAACAATTCCGGTGAATAATGCCGCTAAAATCATCAAAATACCGAATATTGGGAGGTACCATTATGTGGGGGCTATACGAAGACGTGGTCCTGCACAGACAATTTTCTGTAATAGGCTGAAGTATCCATCACGAACTTTAAATACTAAATTTGAAACATTTCTGGTGAATAATTTCGCTTAAATCGCCAAAATACTGTCAATTGGGAACCCCCATTATATGGGGGCCATAGCAAAACGTGGACCTACATGACCCATTTTCAATACCAAAAGTCTTGCAGATATAATATACATTTTAGTACAATGCATTTTCATAAAATTCAACCTTCTTCATTTCGTTCGGAAGCTGGGATGATTTCCACAGACGAAAGGACATCGCTAAATCGACATTGAATTTTATCCTGATAAAGCATAAAAATACATTGTGGGGTCTAAAATACATATTTCGAGGTGTTACAAACGGAATGATGAGGAGGGTATAAAAATACTTTGTCGTATATTTGACTATGTGGCGTATACGTTTGTTTAACGATAATACGCCGATATAAACGATTGAATAAAATGGTATAAATGATCCGCAATTAACAAGTGCTTATTTCGTAAATGTAACACCTGCCTTTGTTTTATCCTTCCGCTCAACGAATATAGATGTGCACTAATTTGGACTATGCTGGGAAATATTGCGACATTACTTTGATAATCATGGTAATGTTGTAAATCATCAACGACCCTTATTCCAAATTTTAGATTTCCTTGATCTTTTCCCCAAATACCAAATGTAATACCATTTAGTACTTTTCCTACTTTTTGGTTCATATTTTCAAAAGCTGACTCCATATCTTAACCCACCTCCACGAAAAGCTAGCCTAATAACAAATTACAGATTTCCGGCTCTATCCATTCCCTAAATACCAAATTCAATACCGTATAGTAATTTCGTACTTTAAATAACGGTTTTAAAACTGCGGTCTCTTTGGATCTAATCCGTTTCAGGAAATTTGGAGTCGATCTAGAGATGTCCGTCTGTTTGTCTGGCTGGTGCGCACGATAACTCTCGAAGGAAGTATCCGATTTGGTCCAAACTTAGTACATCGTAATATTATTGTCAAACTTACATCGAGTTCGGAAATGGGCAATGTCGGTCCACTCCATCTGTTATCTCCCCCACAAAAGATCGAAAATTTCCAAAAATATATTTTTGCTGCATGGAAAGAGAAATGATAATCTCCATCTCCAATCTTTTGCTCCAGCTATGCAAATCGGACAATATCGGCCCACTTCATCGAGTAACTCCCCCACAAAAGGTCAACATTTTGAATAATCACAACTCTCATAAAATGTGAAGTTAGAGTCTGGTAGGCTTCAAATTTCACACATCCCAATATTTTTATTAACCCAAGGCCTGGTGCGAAAGTGGGCAATATCGATCCACTACTTTTGCTACTTCCCCCACATAGGGTCAAATTTTTTTCATTTCATATTTCACACATCCCATTATTTCTACCAGCATAAGATCTGCTGTGAAGATGGGATATATTTTTTCGATTTTTTCTAGTACCTCCACTCACAAAGATTTTGAAAAACAAAACGCTGAAAGAAAGCGAAATAAGCATCCAACTCTCTTCCAATTTCACGCATGCAAACATTTTTGCTAACACAAGATCTCTTGTGAAGATGATAAATATCAGCGAGTTCCTTCTGGTATCTTAACCCCAAACAATAACAGTGGTAATTTACCCTACATTCCAAATTTCAAACTTCTAACTCTATCCGTTTGCCCAATACAATAATTCAAATTTTAATACCTTAAATTTCGAATTTTTGCACCAGTAGGTTAAAGTTCAAGAATTGTAACATCGACCGTTTCACATGGGCGTTAATGAATCAATCACTCATCAATCTATTCTTCTTTAATATCGACTCAAACTTTTGATTAGACCAAACGATAGATTAAATTTTCATTTATATTTCCATATTTTTCAAATATTCAGAGGATCCAATGGACTGGAATATGAAATATAAATTTTAAATAGGCTAAACTCCCCCATTGTTTTCACTTCGAAGATTTTCCTTTCCCATGGTCTTGAATATTTTTTCAAAGTCATTTGTCGTTACAACATTTTTCCCAAATTGAATACAAGTATGACTTGTACTATGTATGTGGCTAACTAAAATGTCTGAACGTAAGACGGAGCAGAAAAAAAAAACAAAAACACACAAAAACCCCCGACACAACAAATGGCTATAAATAAAAACTAAAAATGTAACCATTCCGGGGACTTTGTGAACTGTCAAATGATTGGAGGTTGGAGGCTGACTTCTTGTGTGTGTGTGTGGAACCCCAGGACTTATTGCTGCTCTATTCGTAACGATTAAAGATACGATGTTCTCTCTCATGCGAATGTTATGAACATAGAAATGTTAGCCACAACAAATACAATATATATATATATATTTTTTTTTCGAAAACTATAAGAAGACATATGAATGCGTGGTGTGAGGAAAATTTACAAATTCATGTTCAGCGAGAAAGAAAAATGTCTTTTTAACTGATGACACTTGGCATTTAACCCAGTGATGTTGTGGTTTCTTATATAAAATAAATCTTTTTACTCCATTGTCTACATTGGATAGGTGTCAGAATGCTCCGTTCTATGGAGATATATTGTGAAAGGGAAATGTCAGCGACTTTTGGAATCTACTCGCTACTGAAATGTTGACAGAGCTTAACTATATTGTAACAATGTGTGGCAAAATTTAAATTTTTCAACAATTATTGAGAATATTCAGCAGATTTCGAAAGCAGAGCAAAAAAAGAAGACACTGTATTGGTGTTTTAAAATTTTACATCGATAAGTAATCATAATAAATGAGGCAATTTCACTATCTTTACCACTTTGGATAAGATTCCACGGAAGTGTCTTCGGCAATATTGCATATCGAAATACGGGGAATATTTTGATCGAAATTGTTAACCTTCAAATGAGCCAAGAAAGGGGTCTTTTTTTTTCTTCTTTTAAAACATGGTTCAAAAATTACTTAAACGGGGTCGGAACAAGCCAAAACCAAATTATTTATCATAAAATTTTACTATAAGTCCTACAATACTTCAATAGTCTAAATCTTACCGAAATGTCAGAAATGCATATGTATCAAAAACACATTTTAGGTTTAAAGCAGTACATTCTCCAATAAAGTATCATTTTAAATCAATTTTTATTTATCAAATTTTGCCATAAGTCACCAAAAAAAGTCTCTATTTCCATTGAAAGTTAAAACAAGTTAAAAAGTATCAATTTAGATCAGATGTATACCCTCAGAATATATTCGATTATTTAAATATATTTTGACTTGTGTTATGATTATTCAAATTGTTGACCCTCTATGGAGTAGGTTCCGAAGGAATGGGCGAAAATTGTATATTTCCTATAGGACCTAAATAAATATGATATAAATATTGGGACGTGCCAGGTGTGTACTATATTGATTACTTCCTCCATTTTATGTGAGATATGTGATAATTTGTAGAAAATGTTAAAATGTGTGCGAGGTATCACATATAGTCGATGGAAGTATTCCATTTTCATACCTCATCTAAAACCGAAAAAATATTAGTTAGGGTAAATTAACAAGAAAATCGAACATTTATATCCAGTTTTAAAATTATTGAAAATTGTGGCCTTTTATGGGTGAGGTACCAGAAGGGGTTCGCAGATATATATCATCTTCACAACAGATCTTGTGTTAGCAACAATGTTTGTGTGTGTGAAATTTGAAGAGAATTAGATGATTATTTCCCTTTCAAAGCGTTTTATTTTTCAAATTTGAACCCTATGGGGGTAGGTACCAAAAGAAATAGTCCGATCTCTATCATATTTATAACAGGTCATGTGTTTAGGGAAATATTGAGATTTTCCAATTCTGAATGGAATCGGATGTTAATTTCCTTCATGGATATTTAAAATGTTGACCCTTTTGGGGAAGGTACTAGAAGGAGTGGACCGATATAGTCCATCTTCGCATCAGATCTAGTGTTAGTAGAAATAATGGGATGTATGAAATATGAAGAGAACCGGATGCTTATGAATGATCCGATCTCTACTATTTTTATAACAGATGTTGTATTGATAGAAATATTGAGATGTGATAAATCGGATGTTAATTTCGCATTTTATGAGCTTCGTGAATACTCAAACTGTTGACCCTTTGTGGGGGAGGTACCAGAAGGAGTGGACCATCTTCACATCAGACCTTGGGTTAATAAAAAATTGTGATGTATGTGTTTTGTAATTATTAAAATTTTTGACCATATGATGGGGACGTACTTGATGGACTGGACCGATATTGTCCATTTTCTCACATGACCTTGCACTAATGCAAATATCTTGAAGTTGGAGCAAAATCGGATTATCCTTTCTCTTTCAGTGCATTTTTTTTTTAATTTCGACCTTTTTTGAGTACCAGAAGTAGTGGACCGATATAGTCTGGGCCAAATCGGATCGAGAGGTATCGTGCGCACCAGGCAGACAGACAGATAGACGGATATCTGTAGTTCGAATCCAAATGTACTGCACGGGTTTGGTCCAAAGAGACCTAGGGTCATAAACCGTTATTTCGATGAGTCACGTTTTGCCCGTATCGTTTATATCTGAAAAATTGGCACTTCGCTGCCTTTTTATTTTATGATTTTACTGCGCTATAGCCAGTCTGGGTTGTGGAAATTGCCAAATAGACTCGACAGTTTTCGCTTATTGATCAAAACCTCGAAGGAGTTTTGAGTTGTATACAAAGGGACTCTTATAGTTTGGCATATACAGGGTGAGATGAAAAAACTGCAACCAACTTCAGACTGCTGTCATTTTTAAGCCACTTGTTCCACTGACAGCTCATTATATTGTTTACATGCGTACAAAAGCATTTTGGTGAGAATTTTCCAGAAAAAAAGATATTCCTGAGGGAATTTAAGCGCGATAGTGTGATTGCTTTATATTTGGCTGGAAAACCACAAGTGGCTATCGATAGAGCATTCCAGCATTTTAATGTGAATAAATCTTTTGAGTCTCGTACCATCGCTCGTTACCGTGATACTGGTAGCGGAGTCCGACGTCAAGCAAGTAGACGGAAGAAAACAGCAACATCAGCAGAAATGGATGTTTCGAAATGTAAAGAAGCGACTTGATCGAAACCCGCGTCGCAGTCGCCGAAAAATGGCTCGTGAACTGAACATATCGCAATATCCCATTCGGCAAATATTGAAAAATGAGCTCTGGTAAAGCCTAATAGACTAAGAAGAGATAAAGAGTTGCTTCGCTTGGCCTAAAGTGTTGAACTACCGAATTTTCGGTTTTCTCCGATGAAAAAAAAAAAAAAAAAAAAAAATGATCGTGTTTATTTGCCAAAGAGGTCAGCTGAAAATGTACACCTTCGGTTGGCCACCAGAACTCAAGCGCCGGCCAAGGTGATGGTGTGGGCCGCCGTAACAGCCGATGGTCGTTCTCTGTTCGTATTAATCGACCGTGGCATCAGAATAAATTCCTAATATTATCGAGAAAATATTCTGGAGGTTGTATTAAAGCCTTGGGCACGCAAACATTTTGGCCGCAGACCTTGGACATTTCAACAGGACACAGCACCAGCATGTTCTGTCAGCACGCGCCACCCAAAAATGGTTACAAAATGAGGTTCCTCGCTTCATTTCCAGCGCACAATGCCACCAAAATCTCCGGATACCAATCCGTTGGACTATTGTGTCTGGAGTATTGTGGAAAGTAAGGTTGGCACTAAAAAATTGCAAAGTGTCGATCACCTCAAGCAAGCGCTTCGCCGGGAATGGGCCAAAGAATAAAATACAGCAGAGCAACATTCGGTCAGCGTGTGACGGTTTCTTTGGTCGTTCTAAGGCCATACATCGTGCCAAAGGTGAGAAATTAGAACAAATCTAAATTTATTCTAAAATTTGATACTATTTCCGACATATTTTGCTTTTATTTAATAAAATGTAAAAAAAATTAAAAAAATATTCTGTTTTACTTTGTTGCAGTCTTTTTATCTCAACCTGTAGTTTGAAATATATATCCCAATATTTAGGATAGAGCTTTAAAATTTGACAGAGATCTTTCAATTACATCCAGAATCATTGGAACAGAGAATGGGTCCTACCGGCCCAATTTTGAAATAGTCTCCATGTAAGGATATCTCCGATTTCAGGTATTTTTTACGTATTTTTCAAATTGAATATACATATTTGGTGCAATTTTCCCCGCCTATCAATATTGGTATACATCGTTATAAGTCTAATGGTTTAATATTTTAATCAATGTTCTGTTTCTTTATATTATAAGTTAACAAGAATCTTTTTATACCCTATCTGGTGGTCAGGGTATTATGTCTTTGTGCATTTGTTTGTAACAGGCAAAAGGAAACGAGATAGACCCATAGTTCCTTTTGATGATCTGCATAGAATCACATTCTGAGTCGATTTATATAATTATATTTTCCAAGGTTTTTCATTAACAGAAATTTATGCCAGTTTTTATGGTATATATTAAGTTGTTCAGAGACTCGCATGAAATCCGATCCAGAATAATTCTTATATTGACACTTCCCCCAAAAACGAAGTATAAAGTAAGATTTTGACACGTATTAGATGCGAGTTGAATTAACAGTAACAAGAGCAAAAACATAAGAGCTCCCACATAAAACTTCGACCGATTTACGTTTTATTGTGCACCAAACGTCTAATATTTGTCCGTATGGGATGGAATTTGGCACTTACGACCGAATTGAGTCTAGAAGGTAGTATGCCAAATTTGGTGAAGATCGGTTCAGATATAGTTATAGCTCCCATATATATTGTTCATCCGATTTATTGCATTTGTTACCCACAGCCGTAGTATGCACTCCATAACAACGATATTCAGGGAAATATATCAAATACAGCTCAGAAATATCTTTGCCAAATTTTATCGAGATCGGTTCAGATTTGGATATAGTTCCCATATATATTTTTATCCGATTTTAAATTAATTGTGCACCAAATGGGCAATACAAGTCCAAATTTAAAAGATAGAAATGCTTCGGCATATATAGTATTGTGAACTTTAAATTATAATTATAATTATATATAATTATATATAATTATAATTATAATGATAGCGTGTATGTTGAATTCTCCCATTAAAACGTTTAATTGTTATGCAGAGCTCTACTAAATTAGCAAAGTGGAGAAGGGTATCATAAAGTCGGCCCCGCCCGACTTTAAGACTTTCTTTACTGGTCCAATATTGACAATGTTTGTAAAGCCAAATTCCAAACCCAAATTGATTGTAAATTTGATCATATTATGAAAGACGGTATAATTTATATGCCTACCATTTGTATTAACTAAAATACAAGCGGTTAGTAAAAACCAGTTTTAAAGTTTTCAATATCAAAAGTTGAGGATTTTCCTCATATTTTGTACCTTGTTTTCCCCCCAAATTTGTTTTTATACTTTCATAACCGATTAATTTCCTGAAATTTGGATTTCAAATACCCCCTATTATTTCCGAAAATAAGAACTGCCATTAAAAATCAATAAAATAAATTGATTAACTACCAAATAATTGCGTTTGGGGAGTTATAACCAGCTCTCATTTACAATTGCCGTAATTTAGCTGCCAAAGATAATCTCTCTTTTAAAAGTGCAGCAAAAGATCTAAACACCAACCACAAGAAGATGATAAATTTACGCCAATATTTTGTATCGATATTCAGGGTTCCAGTAACGAGGTGATTTTCGCAGCCAACAACTTATGTTTCTATGAAAAGAAAATTATGTTTTTTAGCTGAATTTATTTTAGTTTATGATTTATAACAAAATAACAACAGCACATGAACAACATCAACACCACTTGTGAACAGTTCTGTTTTTTTCTCGCGTCAATACCCACTTACCTTTAAAACAGCGATTCCATTACAACAACGGGTTATACATGACTGATGGATTTACCTTTAAAACAGGAACTGAACTGAGCTGATCACAAGCCAACAATGCGGCAAACGGAACAATGCATAAAATGATAAATAGCTGTTTTAGAACAAAACTAAGCGCAGACACCAGCAACAACACCAACTACAATATTTATGGCGGTAGAATTTAGAAGGAATTTACATAATATCCACTTAACACGCAAAAGGGGGCGCTGACCTTATCTAAATTCTTGCTAAGAGTTATTGCAAATGTTCCGTGAAGAGTAATTGTTCGAGTACAAATACCTTTGAAAACTAATTACACCATGCAACAATATGTTAATCGCATGGTACGGAAGGTTCGTTCAGTCTATAGATAGATCGAATATCCTTTTAAGGGTCTTTGGAAGATAAAAGGTTTTTAGAAGTTTTTTTTTATAGATAGACCGTATACAGGATTTTTAGAGATATACAAATCTACAGGGTGAGATGAAAAAACTGCAACCAACTTCAGGCTGCTGCCATTTCCAAGCCACTCGTCCGACAGCTGTTAAAATTATTCCAGCGACAGTTCATTATATTGCCTACAAGCGTACAAAAGTATTTTGGTGAGAATTTTCCAGAAAAGAATTTTATTCGTGATTGAACTCAAGCGTGATAGTGTGATTTCTTTATTTTTGGCTTGAAAACCACAAGTGGCTATCGTTAGAGCACTCCAACATTCAAATGTGCATAAATCTTTTGTGTCTCGTACCATTGCTAGTTACTTTGATACTGGTAGCGTTGCCCAACGTCAAGGAAGAAAACAGCAACATCAGCAGATATGGTTCGAAAAGTAAAGAAGCGACTTGATCGAAACCCGCGTCGCAGTGACCGAAAAATGGCTGATGAGCTGAACATATCGCAATATTACATTCGGCAAATATTGAAAAATATGCTCGGAATAAAACCATTGAAATTCCAAAAAGTGCAACAGAAAGAAAATAGACTCAAAAGAGCTAAAGAGTAGCTTCGCTTGGCCGAAAGTGGTAAACTGCCGAATTTGGATTTTTTCGATGAGGAAACATTCGTTGTCCAGCAGTTTGTAAACGAACAAAATGATCGTGTTTTCTTGCCAAAGAGGTCAGCTGAAAATGTGGGCCTTCGGTTGGCCACCAGAACTCAAGCGCCGGCCATGGTGATGGTGTGGGCCGCTCGTATTAATTGACCGCATCAGATGGCATCAGAATAAATGCCGAATATTATCGCGAAAATATTCTGGAGGGTGTATTAAAGCTTTGGACACGCAAACATTTTGGCCGCAGACCTTAGACATTCCAACAGGACTCAGCACCATCGCACTCAGCACGCGCCACCCAAGGTCACAAAATGAGGTTCCTCGCTTCATTTCCATATACCAATCCGTTGGACTATTGTGTCTGGAGTATTTTGAAAAGCAAGGTTGGCACTAAGAAATACCAAAGTGTCAATAACAGAGCAACATTCCGGCAGCGTGTGACGGTTTCATTGGCCTTTGAAAGTCATAGTTCGTGCCAAAGTTGACCAACCTAAACTTATTCTAAAATTTGATGCTATTTCCGACATTTTTGGTTTCATTCAATAAAATAAAAAAAATTAAAAATTATGGCGTTTGACTTTGTTGCAGTTTTTTTTTATCTCACCCTCTAGTTGTAGGGCGACTGAAAATATATAAAATTTTTAGACTTTTGGTCCATTTAAAATACTAAAACATCTTCCTATGCAAAATTTCTTGAAGATAGGATGATAATTGCGACCTTATTAAAATACGCCCAACCCGTAGTGTTGTTAAATTGAATCTCGTGCGGTAAAAAATATGACAAAAAATAAAAAAATGTCATAATTTATTACAGAAAGATATTCGCATTTTAATTTTCATAATCTTATACAAGTTTTATAGATTTTATTCTTTTTTGTAAAAAGGCCATTCTGAATCGCTAAGAATTGTCAAAATCCGTCCAGTTGCTCTTAAGTTATATGCGGTCTAACTAACATCCCCTTCCGCGATAAATATTATTCGATTAAAAATTAAAAATATTATTCGATGACCCTCCCAGCCCCATGCAACTTCGAGTCGATTTTTCTATAAATGTGACCCCTAGAGCAACTGCAAAATCAATAAATGTTTCTGGTTTTGATTCATTTCAGCCCCTTAATATTTTGCGATTATCTCCGAAAAAAGGCTTTTATTATGATCTCAAACCCACCTCCATACAAAATTTTGTGAGAGTCTAGCCATAATTTTTCAGGAAGGACGAGAAATTAATTGTTAGAAGGCTTTAAAATTGTTTTCTATATAGAAGGCCGGAAATAGGCCATCTATCTATAAGGGGCACATAAGCAGTCTTCTTTCTGTAGAATTAAAGAGTTTTATTAATTCCCTCCATTTTGTTGCTCAGTGTTATAATTATTCTATTTTGTAATGGTATAATTGCCTTCGATGTTCATAAATTTATAATTATCTACTTGACTTGTTGTGCATTTACCCTTCAAGAATGCCTAAGATTTTACCATTTTCATCTGCTCTCTGTTATGGCTAGATAGCATATTTTGCGCTTGTCAAATTCACCGACATTAAGCAATTTATTTCAAAAAGTGATAACTGTCCCTCGACTGCAGGCCGGGTAAGCAGCCAGCCACCCAGCCATCCATGGCTGCTAAACAGTTAAAACCATAAATCAAAACTTATCATCAGTTTAGTGTTTGGTCAATTCTCAAGCAAATTGATTTAATTCCTAATGTCTAAGTTTAACCCAGGCTTCTTCGCTGGAGCTATATTCTTCACATTAGCTGTTGTGTGAATCTAAAATTTGTTGTTGTTGCGAATATGTGCAATAATGTATTTTTCCTTTTCGAAATGTTGACCATTTTTAGGTACAATACGATGAAGTTAAGCAGCCGACCAACCAACATGGTCATAAATGATCAGAGGAGCTATTTCAAAATAGTACTTAAAAGACTTTGGCGTGCAATACCGGCAAGAAGATACCCTAGATCTTGGGAGGAGAGAGAGAGAGAAACAAGTGAAGTGTTATGGAGCTGGGTACCAAACGGAAAAGAAGCAAGTAGGTGTGTGGTCCCTAAAAAAGGTTCCAAGGTGATCAATTTTTATACCTACCAAGGAGGATATATTAACATTGTTATTCCATTTGTATCATCCCCAAATATTCATTGTAGAGCCCATAAAGTGTATAAAGTCGATTTATAGATGTCAGTCTGAAATCATGATACAGCCCACATTATTTGACGTAGAGCTTAAAAATTTGGCACAACAATTTGTATTATGTCCAGGATGGTTGGTATTAAAAATGGGATATTTCGGTCCACGTTTTGGAATAGCCGCCATATAAAGGTAACTCCCGATATTCGATATTTGGATGATTTTCGCCATATTTTTACGGATTTGTTTAAATATTAGTATATGGATTTGGATAATGGATTCTAGCTCCGGTGGCGAAACATTGTATATAAAGGTGCACGTTCTTGTATAGTCCTCATCGCCCGATATCCTCCACCATCCCGATATTCGATATTTTGGTGATTTTCGCCACATTTTTTTCACAGATTTGTCTAAAAATTAGTATTTGTAGTTCGTAATGAGTTAAAGTCCAGGTGGCGGAACATAGTATAAATATGTCCACATTTTGGTATAGCCCCATATAAGTGTGCCTCCGGATTGTTGGTGTTTTGATGATTTTACAAGGATTTGTCCAAAAATTTATATTTGCAGATCTAGCTCCTGTGGCGGAACATAATATGTATAGGTCTACGTTTTCGTATAGCCCTCACATAATGTTACCTCGGATATTCAGTATTTTGATGACGTTTGCCACATTTTTTCACGGAGTTGTCTAAACATTAGTATTTGTAGTTCGTAATGGGTTCTAGCTACTGTGGCGGAACATTGAATATTTAGGCCCACGTTTTATATATATATATATATATATATATATATATATATATATATATATATATATATATATATATATATATATATATATATATATATATATATATATATATATATACATTAATTTTATTGAATGAAAGTAAGAACTGTCGGAAATACCATCAAATCTAAGAATAAGTTTAGATTTGTTCGAATTGGTCACCTTTGGCACGAAATATGGCCTTCAAAGGGCCAATGAAACAGTCACACGCTGCCCGAATGTTGCTGTGCGCTATTTTGGTTCATTCCCTGCAAAGCGCTTGCTTGAGGTGATCGACACTTTGGTATTTTTTAGTGCCAACCTTGCTTTCCAAAATACTACATACACAATAATCCAACGGATTGGTATCCGGAGATTTTGGTGGTCATTGTGCGCTGGAAATGAAGCGAGGTACCTTATTTTGTAACCATTCTTGGTTCCTTTTCGGCCACTGCGACGCGGGTTTCGATCAAGTCGCTTCTTTACTTTTCGAACCATTTCTGCTGATGTTGCTGTTTTCTTTCGTCCACTTCCTTGACGTCGGGCTACGCTACCAGTATCACGGTAATGAGCGATTGTACGAGACACAAAAGATTTATTCACATTTAAATGCTGGAGTGCTCTAACGTTAGCCACGTGTGGTTTTCCAGCCAAATATAAAGAAATCACACTATCACGCTTGAATTCCATCACGAATAACTTTTTTTCTGGAAAATTCTCACCAAAATGCTTTTGTAAACAATATAATGAGCTGTCAGTGGAATAATATTAACAGCTGTCGGACGAGTGGCTTAGAAATGACAGCAGTCTGAAGTTTGTGGCAGTTTTTTTTTCATCTCACCTCTTTATTTTGATAATCCGAGTGAGAATTTTTTTTTTCAAATTTGGTATTTATGAAGATTTAGTAGATGACAAGCCCCCATACAAAGGCCTCACCCACTTTATGGTTTTACTAGCATTTGTAGATTAAAGTGTAATACATTTGAATTCTGATACTTTTATTAAAAATGTTTTCTTTACCCAAAGTTGGAGGGTTTTGCAAGTTCGGCCCGGTCGAACTTAATTTTTTTTACTTGTTATGTCTAGAACGGGATATTTGCTCTACAATTTTGAATAGAATTTATATGATTTTGAAATTTGCTCTGAAAATATTCCTAAAAGGAAGCGATAAAGGTCAACATAACGGAGAAGTGCACCCCACTTTTGACAATAGTCTGTGATCTGACTTTCTTGAAATTTTAAACAATTATATATTTGGCAGCAAACTTAGTTGCCAGAAGGGCTTTCTGATCAACCTTATATAGGCCTTGGAACGGATATATATTTTTTAATATTGCCATATTTTTTCCTTTACAAACTACTCCATAGCCTCACACATTGCTATGTAGGGTACGACCGGCTATAGGCTGTATAGATCTTTGACTCTAGCTAGCTTTTGTAGCTGCCTTATGTGTTTGCGATATGACTGGGAACGTGCAACATTGCGTAGGTTTCTCAATTTGCACAAATTCTCTAAAATACCTGCAAAACTGTTGCTGCTGTTGTTGTTGCTGCGGCGGTAACCGCCTTTCCAGTGATGTAGTGGCATACCTTGGCCAAATCAAGCATAAAAATGTTTGTTTTTTTATTATTATTTGTTTTATTTCTTTTCAATTCCATTGTTGCAACAATTCGCTGGGCTTCAAAAACTATTTTATTATCTTCGAACAATAGCAACAACAGTAAATGGCCAACAATGGCCAGAGCATTGGCCATTGCTGGGTTAGGTATAGCCTTTTTTCTAAAACAATAAGCGACAAATGTAAAAACATGTACAATTGTTATTTGCAACAATACTTGTTGCTTGCAACATGCAACAAAAGGTCCATACTCATTCGTGGCGATTAATTTCCCATTTGTCACAATTGATCAGCTGTCAAAGTGTTTATGCCGCCGCCGCTGCCGCCAATGCCATTGTACTTGGGGTCATTCCGTTGTAAATGGCCTTAGAAGAAAGCAACGACAATGACAACAAGAGCAACAACCAGCCAACATTGAAACATGCTATGTCGAACAGGAGAAATTGATAGTGTGTGTTTATTGGTACTATGTTGTTACATATCAAAACGTATTCGTGTATGATTGATTGATATGTCATGTGACATTTAGTGGATTCTTTAGTAAAATACATAATTACCAATACCATCTTTCTCTCTCACTCCTTACCTGTGTAAATTTTATATAAAAAACAAGTAAAAAAGTATCGGTCGGTTTTGCCTACAGATGAATACCCTCAGCCAATGTTCGATTATTTAAAAATATTTTGATTTATGTTATGATTATTTAAATGTCTAACCTCTTATGTAGAAGGTTCCGAAGGAATGGGTCCATATTGGTCATTTCGTATCGGACTTAAATAAAAATGATATAAATATTGCGACGTGCTAGATTTGGACTGTGATATGTTAATGGAAATTTTGGTATGTACGAAGTCTTGTCAATTTCGCTTTTTATGAGCTTCATGGATATTCAAAATTTCTAGCCTTTGTAGGGAATGTACCAGTAAGAGTGGACCGAATATCCCACCTTCACAACGGATCCTTTGTTAGTGGAAATAATAGGATGTGTTAAATATAAAGATAATGTGACGCTTATTTCGGATTTTACAAACGTTTGGTTATTCAAAACTTTGACCTTTTGTGGGGCAGGTACCAGGAGGACTAGTCCGATCTCTACCATTTTTTACAGATCCTGTGTTGATAGAAATATTCAGATGTGTCCAGTCTAAACGGAATCCGATATAAATTTCGCGTTTTATGAGCTTAATGGATATTCAAAATTTCGAACTTTTGTGGCTGAGGTACCTGAAGGGAATGAACCGATATTGTTCATTTTCACACATAACCTAGCACTGACGCAAATATTAGGATTTGCAAAGTTGGAGCAAAATCGGATTATCCTTTCTCTTTCTGTGCAAAAAATATATTTTTTGAAAATTTCGTCCTTTTGTGGGGGAGGTACCAGAAGGAGTGGACCGATATTGTCCATCTCCGAACTCGATCTAAGTTTGACAAAAATATTACGATGTACCAATATGGGACCAAATCGGATACTCCCTTCGAGAGTTATCGTGCGCACCAGCCAGCCAGACAGACAGACAGACGGACGGACATCACTAGATCGAATCCAAATGTTCTGAAACGGATTTGGTCCAAGGAGACCTAGGGTCTAAAACCATTATTTCGACTAGGCACGTTTTGATCGTATCAAATGATATATAACCTTTGTAGCCATATGGCTGAGGGTATAATAAAACATTGTAAAATGTGAGCTTTTCCCAAAGATATTAGATTTTTATATTACTTGGGGGTTTATGATTTTACACCTACGAAATTTTCTGTATTGGATAAATTGAAAAAATCCATGCTTGGTTTTAAACTTGAAGCCATCTAGTTCCTACTCCGTCGGTCAATATAGATAAATTTCTAATAGCAGTAAAGCTCGCATTTCAAATTAAGTTAAACCAGTAAAGAAAGGTCAAAGGGTGAGGCCGACTGTATTCTAATCTACACCATGAATGGATGATATCAGAAACGACACGATGAAACATGTTGAATAGCGAATGTCATGTGTTCACTTCAGTCATCCGTGCCGTGAGGGCTCTAAGTCTCTAAGAGTGGAATAGACAGTTTCCAAAGATGGGGTAATATATGCGCAACATTTTTATACCTTCCACCATACTATGGAGGGTACAGGGTTGCCCATATTCGACGGACCCATCTGGCAACGCCATAACTTTTGACAGAGATGTTGACTGCGGACAAGCCTCGTCTATTGGAATGGGCCCAAAGAGTCATGGGTCCGTCGAATATGGGCAACCCTGTATATCATTTGATACGACCAAACATTTGGAGTCGATCTGGCGATGTCCGTCAGTCTGTTTGGCTGGTGTCCTCGATAACTCTCGAAGGTAGTATCCGAAGTGTTCCAAACTTGGTACATCGTATTGGCAATATCGGTCCACTCCTTCTGGTACCTCCCCCACAAAAGGGATATTAAGTTCGTCATTCCGTTTGTAACTCATCGAAATAATAAAGTATGTATATTCTTGATCAGCGTAAAATTCTAAGACGATTTAACAATCGGTTCACGACATCGTATAGACCCCATACAACGGTACCCTCCAATATTCAGATTTTGATGATTGTAGCCAAATTCCTCAAGTGAATTGTCTGAAATTCTACATAAGGAGTTCTTATTATATAGGTCCACGATGTCGTGTATCCTCGTATAACGCCGTGTCCCGATATTCCATGTTTTGATGATTTTAGCCACTTTTTTTTTCCATGGAACTGCCTGAAAATCTACACAAGGAGTTCCTTGTGAATACTTTATCCCCTAGAAGAGAGTTGTCTACATAGGTCCACGATATCGTATGGACTCCCGATATTCGGTATTTTGATGATTTTACCACGTTTTTCAATGGAATTGTCTGAAACTCTACACAAGGAGTTCTTTGTGATTTCTGAATCAGAAAGAGAATTTTTTATATAGGTCCACGATATCGTATAACCCTCATATAACGGCACGTCCCGATATTCCGTGTTTTGATGATTTTAGCCACTTTTTTCAATGGAACTGGCTGAAAATCTACACAGGGAGTTCCTTGTGAGTACTTTATTCCCTGGAAGAGAATTGTCTACTTAGGTCCACGATATCGAAAAGCCTCCATATAACGGCACCTACCGATATTCGGTATTTTGATGATTTTAGCCACATTTTTCAATGGCTTTGAATCTTTATAAGCTTGGAATGGAAAATGATTTTTGCACCTCCTGATACTTTGGGGGGAAATATCTTACTTATGTGGCCCCAGCTGGTAGTGGGTAGAGAAATGTTACCCTGATTGGCATTTGGGAACAATTGTTTCAACCTTTTCCCAATTTCCTAAAAGGTCTAAAAGTTTTGTAATGGAGGCCAATGTTCCCCATAAGAAAATTTATGGGTGTTAGACTGCCTATCGTGGACTCAATGAAAGGTGTTTTGGCTGTTGTACAAATAGCTTAGTAGTCATTGCAAATGGCCAATTGCGACGGAGATCTCCTCTAAACTTGTGTTTTTCCTTCCCCCACAGTCGGCTCAACAGACAACCAGTCCAGCAGCCATTCAAAAATCCCCGCAGTTGGACCACCCAGCCATTCAGCTACCCAGTCGTCCACAATATCGTACATCCCCGATATAACGGTACCTCCCGATATTCGTTTTTTTGATGATTTTAGAGCCATTATCCACCGGACTTTTTATACCCTACACCTCAAGGTGGTCAGGGTATTATGTCTTTGTGCATTTGTTTGCAACAGGCAAAAGGAAACGAGATAGACCCATAGTCCCTTTTGATGATCTGCGTAGAATCACATTCTGAGTTGATTTATGCATGTCCGTCCGTCTGTCCGTCTGTCCATGTATTTTTGTAAACAAAGTACAGTTCCCATTTAATGCCCTAGCCAGATGAAATTTTGCACAAATCGTTTGTTTGGCCCATGAACGAACTCTATTGAAATTGGAGATAATCGGTTAAAATTTAGATATAGCTCCCATATATATCTTCGTCCGATTTGCCTTTTATTGTGCACCAAACGTGTAATATCAGTCCTAATACTATGGGATTTTGCACGTACGATCAGATTGGACCTGAAAATAAGTATGCCAAATTTGATCAAAATCGGTTAAGATATAGCTATAGCTCCCATATATATTGTTCATCCGATTTGTTATTTTTGTCCTCCGCAGCCGTAATATGCACTCCATAACAACGATATTCATGGAAATATATCAAATACAGCTCAGACATATCTTTGCCAAATTTTCTCGAGATCGATTCCGATTTGGATATAGCTCCCATATATATTTTTATCCGATTTCAAATTAATTGTGCACCAAATGGGCAATAGAAGTCCGAATTTAAAGGATACAAATGCTTCGGCATATATAGTCCTTTGAACTTTAAATTATAATTATAATCATAGAGTGTATGATTGAATTCTCCCATAAAAACTTTTAATTGTTATGCGCAGCTCTACTAAATTAGCAAAGTGGTGTAGGGTATCATAAAGTCGGCCCCGCCCGACTTTAAAACTTTCTTTACTGGTTTTTATTTTAACAAATTTCCAACTACCGACCAACAATTTCACACGACATGCCCTTTTTTTAAATTACGTAATTGAAGTTCGTAATCGGTACTACAACCTATGGCAAAAATTGTCTATGGTGTAGGGTATCATATAGTCGGCCCCGCCCGACTTTTGAGCTTTCCTTACTGGTTATTTAATGAAATTTAACCTACTGTTTTTTTAGAAATCAATATTAAATACAGAAATCATGAGACATTGATAGAAAAAAACTCACATTCCGCAGATTCAAAAACCAAACGCAACAGACAATTGATCTAAAATCTCTATCACATCCTCATATAATGCATAAAATTGATTGGTATTTTTATTAAAAAATATTTGTCTTTTTTCCGCTTATAGTGCGCTGATCCGCTTTCACATTTTTCAAATGAAATTTTGTTATGGCAACTTCCACATCAAAGAATTTGGCACAATTAATTTTGAGATTGTTTATGTAACCGTATTTGCAATAATTGGAATACCAATTAATTTCAGTGTACAACAAAAACTGATCTTCCTTTTTGCGGTGATCCGTGGTGGCCATTAGACAAGACATGTTTGTGTAAGTCAGTACACCAAACTGGAAACAATTTATCTGGACATGGAAACAAGGAACAGGTTGTTATGGGTTTACATTGAGAAATTCCAGAAATATCAACAGCATAATTGTTTAACAATAGATTTGGTGTGGTGAGGTGTATTTATATCGCTGAAGAAATGATGGAGGGGAATGTGTCGACATGGGTGGGGAAACATTAGGATTAAAGGACAATGGGTGGCATAATAGTTTTTACTTCTTCCTTGGATGGTTTGTTATGTAGACAAAATATTATATCTTTCGAGTAAGTCAAACTAGTCGTAGACAAATATTTCTTCTGGACAACCGCCTATAAATTCCGTATGCCCATCCCCCTCCTCATCTACATTCAAATAATGGAATGGTTCGCTTAAATTTCTTTCTCTTCCGAATGGGATTTGTTTATGCTTTAGCAATAATAGGGAGTATAGTGGCTGTCAACTTTGTTGAAGCAATCTATATATACAGGGTGAGATAAAAAACTACAACAAAGTCAAACGCCACAATTTTTACTTTTTTTTTAAATCTTATTGAATGAAGTCAAAAAATGTCGGAAATAGCATCAAATTTTAGAATAACTTTAGATTTGTTCGTATTGGTCACCTTTGGCACGAATTATGGCCTTCAAACGGCCAATGAAACCGTCACACGTTGCCCGAATGTTACTTTGCGGTATTTTGGTCCATTCACGACGAAGCGCTTGCTTGTGGTGATCGACATTTTGGCATTTTTTAGTGCCAACCTCGCTTTTCAATACTCCACATCAAGTATGGAGGAACGTAATGCCAACCATCGACATTGTATGGCATAACCGGCAAACGAAGAAAAAGAAGATCCATGGCTACTAAGCCGAGACGATCCACCGAATGTTGCTCTGCGGTATTTTGGCCCATTCCCGACGAAGCCCTTGCTTGAGGTGATCGACACTTTGGTATTTTTTAGTGCCAACCTTGATTCCCAAAATACTCCAGACACAATAGTCCAACGGGTTGGTATCCAGAGATTTCGGTGGCTATTGTGCGCGGGAAATGTAGCGAAGAACCTCATTTTGTAACCATTCTTGGGTGGCGCGTGCTAAGTGAAATGGTGCTGAGTCCTGTTGGAATTTCCAAGGTCTGCGTCCCCAGAATATTTTCCTGATAATATTCGGCATTTATTCTGATGCCACGGTCGATTAATACGAGCGGAGAGCGACCAACGGCTGTTATGGCGGCCCACACCATCACCATGTCAGGAGTGAAATAACTGAATGGCTGATCTAGAATTAACATCCAGATCAAACTTTTTAGACTAGAATCTTGAAATTTTGCCCGAGGTGTTTTTTATTTCGTACGAAAAGGGCACGAAAATTACTAAAATGTATTAGAAATTTAATACTTTGTATTGAACAAACGAAATGAGCTAGTATTTGGAAAATTTTGAATGTCAGACACTGATGGAGCGCAGAATAGATATACCAAAGAGTTTTTGGAAATTCGAACTTTAGGGTTACTACATTTTCTAAATTGACGCTAAACCTCCAAAATGATACCATTTCGTATTATGTCAGCGGATATCACCTGCAATTTTGAACATTTCTATTGGAGTCCGTTTTGGTGGTAGGTTTGTGATAAAGAGGTGGTTTTGGAAATGCGAACTTCAAGTGCACAAAAAGTACTAAGTAGTACTATTTTTGGTACATTTTGGTATTGGGTGAACAGATAGTGCTCGTAGGGCTGGAATCCTCAGATTTTATATTGAAGTCTCTGATGGTATCTGGAACTGAGATATATAGGTACTAAATTTAAATCCTAAAATTTGATACGAATGTCTCTGTTGGTGTCTGTGGTTAAGATATGGAGGTGGTTTTAGTAATGTGTACTACAAGTATCCGAAAAGTACTATGTAGTACTATATTTGACATTATGTGAGAAGATAGTGCTTGAAATCTGAAATTTGGTTTTAGAGTCGCTGTTCATGTGTAGCCTGGACATATGAAGGTGGTTTTGGAAATGTTTATTATAATTGTAGGAAAAGTACTAAAAGGGATAGGGCTGGAATTCTCAGATTTTATATTGAAGCCTCTGGAAATGAGATATGTATGAAATCCTGAAATTTGGTATGAATGTCACTGTTGGTGTCTGTGGTTAAGATATGAATGTGGTTTTAGAAACAAGTACTATAACTGTACGAAAAGTACTAAACGGTACTATATTTGTTATTGGATAAAGGGATATAGATAAAATTCTGAAATTTAATATTTTGATTACTTATGAAACGAAACGAATGTTACGAAAAGTACTAAATGTTACTAAATTTGGTATTGGATTAAGGATTAGGGATAAAATCCTGAAATTTTGATATTAAGATTACTGATGGTATGTGTGTTTGAGGTTTGTCGGTGGATGGGAAATGTGTTCTATATTTATACGAAAAGTACTAAATGGTACTAAATTTGGTATTGGGTGAAGGTATAAGGCTTAAATCCTGAAATTTTATGTGGATGTCACTGTTGGTGTCTGGAATTGAGATATGAAGTTTTTTTTTTTTTGGAAATGCGTACTATAATGTTACGAAATGTACTAAATTTGGTATTGGGCGAAGGGATATGGCTTAAATCCTGAAATTTTATGTGGATGTCACTGTTGGTATTTGGAATTGAAATATGAAGATTTTTTTTGGAAATACGTACTGCAATGTTGCTAAATGTACTAAATTTGGTATTAGGTGTAGGAATAGAGATAAAATTCTTAAATTTGATATTTAGACTACGGGTGGTTTCTGTGTTTGAGATTTGTCGGTGGTTTGGAAATGCGTCCTATTATTGTACTAAATACCACTACATTCGGTATTGGGAGAAATGATTGGGATGAAATCCCGAAATTTGACATTGAAGTCTGTGTTGGTATCTGGAATTGAGATATGGAGGTCATTTGGGAAATTCCAACTATTGTTCGAAAAGTACTAAATAGTACTAAATTTGGTATTGAGTGAAGTGATAGAGCTATTTTGAAAATTCTGAAATTTGTTATTGAGGTCATTGTTGGTTTCTAGGCTTTATACATGGAGACTTTCAAATAGATTGAGACCGAAAAATGGATGTGGGTTCATTAAGCAATGGTCTTACAAATATCCTCCTCGCTAAACTACAAAATTAAATATTTTAAAGACGTATTGGTGAAAAGTTCCGAGAAAGGTAAAACTTGAAGAAAAGAGAACAGTGTTGGCATGTTTGTTCTCTTACATAGTATTGTTTATAAATGTGGTTGTAAGATTTAGAAGATTTTTCAAAGAATTTTAGTTTTAATTCTAAATTCTTTGGTTCCTCTGCTATTGAGCTTACGACCTCGTCACCTGGGTAAAAAAAGTTTTTAGTAATAGAAGTTATTTTTAAAATAACTTCTGGGGAGAATATCCCAGATAAAGAAAAACAAGGGAACTGATGAGGATTGGTGGAACTTTCCGAGAATATCCCAGACAAAAAACAGAGGAAGTGATGAGGATTGGTGGAACTTTCCGAAACCTAGGTATTCCCAACCTTACCCCTTTGTAAACATTACCATCGTTCTCCACTAATAAATAAACGTTGTTTTTATAAAAACAACAATAATGGGATTAAGCCTGACCATTTTGCAACAACTTGAAGAATATATATAAAACCATAAAAGTTTTAAAATCTAGTACGATGTATGAAGTTTTGTGTTAAAAAAATCTCAAACTGAACAAATTGTGAATTTTGAATACTAAGAAGACCTAATACGAACCTTTGGAATGAATCTAACATTTTCAGGTAGACTTTTCTCTGACAAAATAATGGGCACTTGCTAGTCCAAATATATTGGAAGTGAAATATCGATTTCTCTACCCTCTTAACGAAAGCAGCAGGGAAGTTCTTTATGCGATCTCAAAGACATATTTTTAAGGGTATACTTTTCACTCGTCCACTGCTTTAAAATTTAAATATCAGTTCCACAACATGATTTTCTTTCAGTGCACCACCAAAAATGGGTCAGATACGACCAAAAAATATGTCATTGATTTTTTAGTTTGATTCCAAAATGGTCATGTTTTTATTTGCAATTTTTTATTTTTATTCAAACACTCCCATCAACCATCTTCTTTTTCTACTGTTATTGATGCCTGTAATTTGAGATTGTTATTTTCTCTGCAGCGAGCCAACCAGCCAGCCCAAAATGGGAAGATGAGCCATGACAAAGAATGTCTTTGAAGATAGAATAAATCATTTATTTTTTGTCTTCCTTCGTTTCGATAACATTCTAATGAATGCCTGGCCAAATCGATTTAGGCCTGCAACCAAATTTCATTGACCATGTAAAGTGTACGGCAAATGATCAATTCGAAATAAACGAAAAGAAAAAAATTATAGGGAATTTATTCTCATATTTTTTCACAATAGACCACAATGACTGTAATCAATACGACCGATTCTGCTGAGAAAAAAAAATTGGAAAAAGAAGAAAGCCCGACAATTGAAAAAAATATACATTTGTCCACCACACCAAGTTTGGAGGAACGCAATGCCAACCATCAACATTGTATGGCATAACCGGCAAACGAAGAAAACGAAGATCCATGGCTACTAAGCCGAGACGATCCACTACTTGAAGACGACGACTCCTACATGGTCATGATATGATGGCAAATTTATTTGCCCAAACAATGGACAGCTTTTGTGGCATTTACGCTCAGCTTACACTTGGACACTTCCAAACAGACATTGACCATTTGTAATAAATAAAAACGTGACTAGACCAATCGAGCGTGGTTCATAACCTAGCGAGACTCTGGCAGACCAACAGGCCAGCCGTCATTCACATGTGTGTGGTGGCACATCATGTTATTCTGGCTGGAAGGCATGATGGTGTGACATGCGGCAACTTTTTGCGTGTGTGTGATGGCGCTAAATAGCCCTGACCATGATAGTGGGGGGTTTCGAAAGATGTATGGAAGTGTGTATGGAGGCACAGTGGTTTCCCAATAAGCAAAAAGTAGTGAAATAAATGAGTGACTTGTCTAGAATTAACACCAAGACGAAAAGGCTGAAGAAGCTAGAATCTTGAATTTTGCACGCGGGCCAGTCATGGTGCGTAGGCGTATGATAAGATGGGTTTTTGAAAATTTTAATTAAAAGGGAAAAGTACGTTACAGTGATACTGACAGCGTAGCCCGACGTCAAGGAAGTAGACGGAAGAAAACAGCAACATCAGCAGAAATGGTTCGAAAAGTAAAGAAGCGACTTGATCGAAACCCGCGTCGCAGTGGCCGAAAAATGGCTCGTGAGCTGAGTATATTGCAATATTCCATTCGGCAAATATTGAAAAATTAGCTCTAGGTGAAGCCATTGAAATTCCAAAAAGTGCAAGAACTGACACCGCAACAGAAAGAGCTAAAGAGTTGCTTCAAAAAGCTAAACAGTTGTTTCGCTTGGCCGAAAGTGTTGTCCAGCACTTTGTAAACAAACAAAATGATAGTGTTTACTTGCCAAAGAGGTCAGCTGAAAATGTGCACCTTCGGTTGTCCTCCAGAACTCAAGCGCCGGCCATTGTGATGGTGTGGGCCGCCATAACAGTCGATGTCGAATATTATAGCGAAAATATTCTGGAGGGTGTATTAAAGCATTGGGCACCCAAACATTTTGGCCGCCGACCTTGGACATTCCAACAGGATTGTAACCCAAGAATGGTTACAAAATGTGGTTCCTCGCTTTATTTCCAGCGCAAAATGGCCATCAAACTGACTGGATACCAATCCGTTGGGCTCTTTTGTCTGGAGTATTTTGGAAAGCAAAATTGGCACCAAAAATACAAAAGTGTTGATCACCTCAGGCAACAAGCACTTTATCGGAAATAGACCAAAATACCGCAGAGCAACATTCAGCGTGTGGCGGTTTCATTGGCCCTTTGAAGGCCATATTTCGTGCCAAAGTGACCAATTCGAACAAATCTATACTTATTCTAAAATTTGATGCTATTTCCGACATTTTTTGCTTTCATTCAATAAAATTTAAAAAATAAATGTAGCCAGTAAAGAAAGTCCTAAAGTCGGGCGGGGCCGATTTTCTGATACCCTACACCACTTTGTTATTTTAGTTGAGCTTCACATAATAATTAAAAGTTTTTATGGGAGAATTCGAAAATTATAATTATAGTCATAGAATTATAATTTAAAGTTCAAAGGACTAAATATGCAGAAGCATTTTTATCTTTTAAATTCAGACTTGTATTGCCCATTTGGTGCAAAATTAATTTTAATCAGATAAAGATATATATGGGAGCTATATCCAAATCTGAATCGATCACGATAAAATTTGGCAAATATATTTCTGAGCTGTATTTGATATATTTCCTTGAATATCGTTGTTACGAAGTGCATGCACTGTGGGTAACAAATACAACAAATCGGATGAACAATATATTAGGAGCTATAGCTATATAGCTCTGAACCGATATTCACCAAATTTGGCATTCTACCTTCTAGTCTCAATTTGGTCGTATGTGCCAAATTCCATCCCATTTGGGCAAATATTAGACGTTTGGTGCACAATAAAATTTAAATCGGACGAAACCCGAACCGATCTC
Organism: Musca domestica; assembly: GCF_030504385.1. Lineage (NCBI taxonomy): Eukaryota > Metazoa > Arthropoda > Insecta > Diptera > Muscidae > Musca > Musca domestica. The sequence goes on along the minus strand of NW_026712340.1, from coordinate 3,546,935 downwards.
GATAAAATAAGCAAAGGTATTTCTGAGCTGCATTTGATATATTTTCCCAAATATTGTTGTTACAGAGTGCATATTAAGGCTGCGGAGGACAAAAATAACAAATCGGATGAACAATATATATGAGAACTATATCTATATCTGAACCGATTTCAATCGAATTTGGCATACTTATTTTCAGGCCTAATTTGGTTGTATGTGCAAAATTCCATACTAATTGGGCTGATATTACACGTTTGGTGCACAATAAAAGCAAATCGGACGAAAATATATATGGGAGCTATATCTAAATTTTTACCGATTATCTCTAATTTCTTCCTTGGTTGGAAAATTTCATCTCAATCGGATAATAAATGCGACTTGCATTTTGTTCACAAGAACACATGGACAGACGGACGGACGGAAATGTATAAATCGACTCAGAATGTGATTCTATGCAGATCACGAAAAGGAACTATGGGTCTATCTCGTTTCCTTTTGCCTGTTACAAACAAATGCACAAAGACATAATACCCTGACTACCTTGTGGTGTAGGGTATAAAAATTGCGGTGTTTGAATTTTTCTCATCTCACCCTGTACATTACGAAAAATTCTGAAATGGTACTAATGGATAGAGCTAAAAACTTGAAATTTGGTATAAGAATCAAAGTTGGAAGGTAAGTTTGATATATGAAGGTGGTTTTGGAAATGCGTACTAAGTGCGCGAACTGTACTAAATGGTTTTAAATTTGGAAAAGGTTCTTTCAGGGTTAACGAATGAAAGCTAGACCTTTGAAATTTTGTATTGGACAGGGACCCCTGTCGGTGGTAGATTTGTAAGGAAAAGGATGGGTATGAAAAGTACTAAACAGTACTATATTTGGTACAATTTTGTATTGGATGCATAGATTGTGCTGAGATCTAAAAATCGGTATAAGGGCCGTTGGTCATGTTTATCCTTGACATATGGAGGTGGTTACGGAAATATGTACTATAATTGTACGAAAAGTACTGAATAGTACTATATTTAATATTGGTTGAAGGGAAAGAAATAAAATTCGGAAAATTGATATTTAAACTACTGGTGGTATCTGAGTTTGTGTTTTGGTGGTTGTTTGGAAATGTGTCCTATTTTTATACGAAAATTACGAAGTGGTACAAAATTAGGTATTGGATGAAGGAATGGAGCTGAAACTGAGAAATTTTATATTGATATTGAGGTCTCTGTTGGAATCTGGAATTGAGATATGATGGTGGTTTTGGGGTGTGTAATATAATTGTAAAAAAAGTAATAACTGCTTTGAAGGGGAAGTGGTACAATTCTAAAATTTGATTTTTAGATAACTGATGGTATCTGTGTTTGACATTTTGGCGGTGGTTTGGAAATGCGTCCTAAATTTTTACGAAAAGTACTAAATTTGGTATTGGGTGAAAGGATTGAGCTGAAACCGCAAAATTTTATATTGATATTGAGGTCTCTGTTGGAATCTGGAATTGAGATATGGTGGTGGTCGTGGACATGTGTACTAAAATTGTACGAAAAATACTAAATGGTACTAAATTTGGTATTGGGTGAAGCTGAAATCCAAAAATTTGTTGATGTCTCTGTTGAGATAGGGTGGAGATTTTGCAAATGCGTACTAAAATTGTACTAAATGGTACTATATTTGGTAAGAAGAGAAAAAAATGGAGCTGAAATCTGGAAATTTGACATTTAAAACGCTGTTGGTATCTGAGGTTGATATTTGGCTGTGGTGTGGAAATGCGTCCTATATTTATAGCAAAAGTAGTTAATGTTAGTAAATTTGGTATTGGGTGAAGGGATAGCGCTGACACCGTGAAATTTTATATTACGATAACTCCTGATCTCAAGGATTGAGATATGGAACGGTTTTGCAAATGAGTACTAGTTTTATACGAAAATGACTAAATGTTACTAAATTTCGTATTGAGTGAATGTAAATATCTGCAAACCTCAGATTTGATATTGAGGTCTCCGTTGGTGTCTGGTGGTGGTGGATTCGCAAATGTCTTTTATATTTTTTATTTATGGTATTGAGTGAATGTAAATATCTGCAATCCTCAGATTTGATATTGAGGTCTCCGTTGGTGTCTGGTGGTGATGGTTTCGCAAATGTCTTTTATAATATTTATTTTTGGTTGGATCGAACATTAAATACCCTCCACCATTTGGATGGAATGTCCAAATTTTGAAAAAAAATCCTAAAATACCAAATATAGAGAGTTGCGCTTTTATTAGGTCCTATACGAAGATGTAAACCTGCATAGGTAATTAGAATATTCAAATACGAAATTTGAAACACTTGCAAAAAACATTAAAATTCCGAATATTGGAAAGTACCGGGACTGTACAAAAAGATGCACCTGTACAGTGCTGTCACAGGCTGTAGTACCTATTACGAACTTGAAATACAAGATTTGAAACAATTCCGGTAGGTATTATCGTTAAAATCAACAAAATACTGAATATTGGGAGGTGCCGTTATATAGTGGCTGTACGAAGACGTGGATCTGTACTGGCAATTTTCTGTTGTAGACTGTAGTACACATTGGGAATTTCAGATTCCAAATTCGAGACATTTCCGGTGAAAAAGGTGACACAAATCACCAAAATGTCGAATATCTGGAGGTACGGTTACATGGGGTCTATACAAAAAAGTGGACCTATTAAGCCCATTTTCAATACCAAAAGTGCTGCAGACCAAACACACATCTATCAAATTTTTATCAAGCCATTCTCATTTTGATTTATGTGTTTGTTTTCTCTTTCGAGACGAGCTTAATGATCTGAAATTTGCAGTGAAAAGGAAAGCCAGATAGACACTATCACACACTCACCACTATGCGACGCGTTTCGCCGTTGGTTAAGCGGCTCATCAGGCATATTTGGAAGCTAGAGTGATTTCCACAAACGGACAGAGAGACATATATGTATACTTTGTCGGGTCTAATATGTATATTTCAGGGTGTTACAAATTAACTTATTATAACCTTCATACTGGAGGATAAAAAAGGCCTAATACGAATTTTTGGAACTAAGTTAAGGTGGACTTTTCGCTAACGAAGTAGCGGGCACTAGTATAACATAGTTATATTTTAACTCTTCGTACTTTTCCTAACCGTAAAGTAGAAATTTCAAACAATCCCACTCTTTTTTGGAAAACCACACAAAAATCGAACAAACCAAAATTCTACACCAAGCTTTAAGAAAAATATTAACACATGACCTTTTTAATTCATTCTCACCACGGTGCCGACTTACAACTTATGGCATTTATGGTGTTAAAGAGCGTTTTTCGTTTGCTTTGCGGACTGGTTGGTTGGGCTCCATAACTTTTTCGTACATTGATTGTTTGGTTGGATGGCCGATACAATGGGACAATTGTTGATGTTGTTGGTGGTGGCAATGGATGAATGAATAAATGTCTGTGAGTTAGATGCTACATAGCCTGCCGGTCTGCCTACCAACTGCTAGTACTCTCCCTTTATTTTGTGCCTATCACAAAAATCCATCAGTATGGCTTAAAAATCTCGGGGCTTGACATTACTACCGGAGGTTACCGAAAATGTTTTTCGGTGTCTTCTTTGTGTGTGTATGTGCTTTCCCGAAGATCCAGTCAAGGTGATATGGTAAACAGACAGAAAGCTGCAATACAATGATCATGATGGCAAGGAAGAGGATGGGGATGCAAAGAAATTGTTTACTGCAATGATGATGATGTTGGGTTGATGGTATATTGGCTGGATTTTTGGTAAAGAGTTAAATGATAACGTGTAGGTGTATTGTTTTTGCAGAGGATTTAATTTCTCCTGCCTGACCAACACGCAATGGCAAAGCTTTGGCTCACTTGAAAGGTGTCTTTATGTGTGTAGTGTTTCACCCCAACGCCTCATAAAATGCAATGCTTCTAAAGATTAGGTGTTTGAAATGACTTATTTGAAACACTTCGTTGACCTTTGATTGACCTTCAAATGGTTATTATGAGAACATCATTTTTATACAGAATCGAAAATGAAATAGATTTCTTAGTTAGAGTTCTTTCATAGGTATATGATGCATGGGAGATATTGATATGCATCTTTGAATATGAAAAATGCCAAAGTCATTGTTGTCTACAGATATTCAATTTCCTGTAAGCCTTTCATAGACTGATGGCTCTCAACAGGACTTCCAGAAATGAAACGACTTATATCTGTCTTGTTTGGATTATATTTCACAGAAAACACACACAACTGATAACTGTACCGGCAGATTTAAGGTGTTTTGATTGCTTTTGTTGTAAATTGGCTATTTCTATTCCCAGTATATGGGCAACATCCCTGCGGAAAATCAGATAGTCGACGTTTTAATAAGTCGTGCCACAGTTTTCACCGGAATTTTTTCAATATTTTTTTTTTTTTTTATAAACAATTACTTTACAGGTCCACGTCTTTGTATAGCCCCCACGTAATCTTTTTATACCCTTCACCATAATATGGAGGGAATATTAAGTTTGTCATTCCGTTTGTAACACCTCGAAATATACATTTTAGACCCCACAAAGTATATATATTCTTGATCAGCATAGATCAGTAAATTCTATGTCGATTTAGCGATGTCCGTCCATCTATCTGTCGTAATCACTGTAGCTTCCGAAATAATTTAAGTAGATTGATAAAATTTTACTCAAATGTATATTATGTCTGAAGGACTTTTGGTATTGAAAATGGGCCATGTAGGTCGCTAAATATAGCCTCCGTATAAGGGTATCTCCCGATATTCGGTATTTTTATGATTTTTGCGACAATATTCATCGGAATTGTTTCAAATTTGATATTTGAAGTTCGAAATGGACGCTACAGCCTACATTATGGATGCTACAGCCTACGGTCCACGACTTCGTATGGCCCCCATATAACTGTACCTCCCGATATTCGGTACTTTGTTGATTTTAGGAATTCACCGGAATTCTTTCAAATTTGGTGTTTGATGTTCGTTGTGGATAATACAGCCTACGACAGAAAATTTTCTGTGCATGTCCATGTCTTCGTATTGCCCCATATAACTGTACCTTCCGATATTCGGTATTTTAATGATATTAGCTACATTATTCACCGATATATTTTTTTTAAGTTTCGCTTTTCAATACTGTGATGGCTTATGACAAAAGTTACCTACGCAGGTCCATGTCGTCGTATGGACCCTAATGTAACAGTTTCATTCGGTATTTTTAAGATTTTAACGGAAATTTTAACGGATTTTATTGTTTTTGAGAATTGCCAAATTCGTTCCAAATGGTGGAGGTTGTTCAAAGTTCGGTCCGGCGGCTTTTTAACTTTTTTAAAATTAGAATTTGATGTTGAAAATATTTACTAACTTTTCTGAAGGAAAATTATCTACATGGGCTATATTTTTGTTTATCCCCCATAAACTGTACCTAAAGATATTCGGTATTTGGATAATTTATGCCGGATTTATTCTTTCGAATTTAGTATTTTAAGTTAGTAATGGGTAACACTTCCTGAGACAGAAAATTAGCTATAGAGGTACACATTTTTGTATATATCCCCATATATTAGTACTTTCCTATTTTCGGTATTTTGGAGTTTTTAGCCACATTTTTGAAGGAATTGGTTAGTATTTTGAGTTCGAAGTGGCATTCTTTGATACACAATTGGTTATACAGGTTCACATTTTTTTAATGTAACCACATATCACTTGATATTCGTAATTTTCATAAATTTTGATCCTTTTTTTCAGCGGAATTTGTTAAGTCTTGCAAGTTTTTTCCACACGGTGGAGGGTATTTGAAGTTTTGTCCGGCCGAACTTAGGTGATTTTTTTATATAAATAGATGCCAAATTTATTACCAAATTTACTGCTTTTTGAGTATCTTTTGTACACATATAGTTCTAATTTCCAAAAAAAAAAATCTATGTTCAATCTATTCTACCACCCATCAGTGACCCCCATTCTAAATTTCTTTCTAGCTTTGTCGCTTCCCCAAATACCAAATTTAATACCAATCACCAACTACAATACCAGTAAGACCGTTTGAATAATGCTTTTAAACTTTTCAAAAAACCGTAAAATGGGTGAGGCCGTTGTATGGGGCCATACCAAAACGGGAACCTATATAGGCCATTTTATACTTTAAGGATTGTCATCTACAAAATCTTCTTCAATATCAAATTTGAAACAATTTCATGGGCAAATGTGACTAGGATTATCAAAATATCGAATATCAGTGGTTGTTGAGAATAGATACACGACCGTTTCGTCTGTGTGTTATTTCAATTCTGATTTTATTTGGTTAAATATTTTTCTTAAGAGCTAAGCTACAATATTAATCTTAGGGTATCTTATTTTTAGAACAACCTCCACTTATCTTCTGTCGGCTGAGTGCATTATCACTTGGGCATTGCCTTTATTATCAGTGCACCCCAACCGTTCACATTAAGTGTCATAAACTATGCTGCACTTATTTAAAACACAAGTGTTTTCCCGATATTTATGACTACGGCAATAAAATATTTTATGATCGAGCATTGTCTATGTATAGATTAAACTAATGTAAAAATTATGTTCATATTTCTATGAACATTCTCCCGGCCGGCAAATATTATCTAGACATTCGGTACGACTGGAAATTGTATAGCAGCAATATGTTTTCTAATTATCATTTTTCTTATAAATAGAATTATGAGAATTATGGATATTATTATTACTAAAATAAATGCAAAGTGTCCGGACAAATAATGGAATTCCAACCCTCTTAACTGGATGTTCTCCTTCTTCAAGTCATCCACTAGCTTCTTTAGTTGGTTGATCTCTTCATGATGATTGACTACCACATTGCCTAGGGGTTTTATAACATCCTTTTCTGCCTGACTCACGTCCTTTAAAAGTATAGGGTGAAATTGGGATGTTATTTTATTCCTTTGTCGATGGACTGCTACCAAAGTCACTTTATCAATCCTAGCCGTGCAGTCCGCCTCCAAAGATAAAATGCCTTGCTGCGGGAGTTCCATGATGACTTGCTGTTTTTCAGAGCACTTTATATGAGCCGATGCATTTCCGAAAATCTTAAAGAGCCAATTTCCTTTGTGCCTCATTTGTATCCAATATGGACTTTTCTCCACTTCATCATACGCGCAGTTTAGCTTAATGTGTGGCCTCAGTGGTGCTAGTTCGCAATTGTTTGTAATGGCATCTCTCCAAGGGAAGTTCTCTTCACATACAATTTCATCTCCCAATGTTCTTTTGCATTCGTTCAGCATGGCTTGTGTCAGGTAGTGAAACGAATCTAATTCGAAATTATAAACGATGTATGGTGCCTTTATCCTCGGTATCAATACCGTACCCTCTTGCTCAAAGGGAATTGGAATTACTCTGTAGACTTGAGATGAATGCCGATTGAATAGAGGAATCTTTAAGTCGATTATCAATTGTGAACCGATGAACATTCCATGTCCCCTCATCAAATGTAGGACCTCCTTAAGTTCTGTTCCAGTGCTCTTACCGGGTAAAACATATTTAGCGGGTAGCTCATTCCGAATTCTAGCTACCTCTGACTGCAGTTGTTCCGGACTTATAAGCACAGGGTGTACATGACCATTATTCGCGTCTAACAATATCTCCAAACCTTCTTTTTGCACCTCCTCACATTCTTCTATGAGTTCATGCATCTGTTTGGTGATCATAAAGAATCGAATTGATTCTCTATAGACGAAATAGCTCTCGTTCATTGTGGCGCTTATGTTCTCAATTTTACACTTTATTTCCGTAAAGTGAGAATTGACTTCCTCTGTCGTTCTTTTCAGCAGGTTGATCGTAGAATCAACTACCGATGTCTGCTTTTTCGTTAGTTCTTTTAGATCATGTTGGTTGGCTAATAAGTTTCTCATATTGCTTTCCATTGTCACGCGGTCCTCGTCGTCCATCACTCCGAACGCCCAATGCTGAAAAGACCCTATGAAATTCAATGGAGCTCCCCTTCTATGTCGTTTATCTTCCCTCAAGAATAAACGGTTATTCGTCTTGATTTTGTTAACTTTATACTCCATATTGTTTATGACTGACCAGCATTGATCCTTAAATGTTTGGAGTCTAGGGCATATCTCCTTCGAGGTGTTTAACAACCTTGTTGCAAGCTCCAGTGTCTCTAAGTAGGGTTTCATTTCAAAATAAACAACCATGTTCCATGAAGATGTGGCCATATGAATTTGTGAAAATGGATCTAAGTACATTGCCGACGAGCTGTTCAATTCTTTGACGGAAGATGCCTTAGTCGACATTACCAAACAAAGATTCATAATCATGGTCAGCATCATTGCAGGATTTCGCATTAGATTCGGTAACCGCCTTGTTGTATTCACTGACATGGGTTTTTGTTGCAGATCTTCTTGTATATTATCTACGTGCTCTAATGGACACAATTTATTTATTGGTCTCTTTAATTCTCCGTCTTGTGTTTTCACAGTTGCCACTCTTACAACCCCATCCTTTCCCGGATGTACATCTGTCACTTTCGCCAATGGCCAACGAGCTGGATGTGTCTCTTCATTTTTAATGATAACTACTTGACCCACTTCCAGATTTCTATCCTTCTTCCTCCATTTCGTACGATTTTGCAAGGTCATCAAATATTCCTCCTTCCATTTTCTCCAGAAATGATCTTTTATTCTAAGTAGTAGTTTCCATCTGTTAACGCATGCTAAACTTCCTTCCTCGATTCTTGCCGGAGCCTCTAATAAAGGACGTCCAATTATAAAATGGCCTGGTGTTAAAGTGTCGATGTGTTCCGGGCTGCTATCTAGCTCGTGTAATGGCCTCGAGTTTAATACCGCTTCTATTTGGGCCAGCACGGTGCTAATTTCTTCATACGTCAACTTCATGTCACCAACGATTCTTTTTAGGTGATACTTCATCGATTTGACAGCCGCTTCCCACATTCCTCCGAAGTGAGGAGTTCCCGGGGGGATAAAATGCCATATAACTCGTTCATTTTCCAAAATTGGAGTTAAATTAGAGTTGTTTTTTAAGGCTTCTATATAATCTTTGTCCAATTGTCTAGCTGCCCCCACAAAGTTCGTTCCATTATCCGAATATAAATCGCTTGATCTGCCTCTTCTAGCAAAGAATCGTCTAAGAGCTGCTAAAAATGCTTCAGTGGTAAGCTCGCTAACGACTTCCAGATGAACTGCTTTCGTCACCATGCAGACGAAAACCGCTACATAGCCTTTCATTGATTTAGTTCCTCTTGTTTTGGAACACCTTATTTGGAAGGGACCCGCATAATCTATTCCACTATGTTGAAAAGGCTGGTTTATGTTAACTCTGCATTCCGGTAAATCCTCCATCAACTGATTTTTCACTTCACCTCGATAACGTATACATTTTGGACAGCTTCTTATACATAGCTTTATCCTGTTTTTTGCTCCAATAATCCAGTATTTTCTTCTTACTATGTTATCCATAATTCGAATTCCTCCATGAAAAGTTTCCAAATGAGCTTGCCGAATAATATTTCCTGCTAACATCGACTTCTGGATTATAATCGGATGTTTTTGATTATACGGCAACGATGAATATTGGAGTCTTCCTCCTACTCGCATAACTCCAAGTTTGTCCAGCCGCGGGTATAATGAAGCAATTTTACTTTTATGATCTACTGCTCCTTCCGATTTTAACTGACTCATTTCGGCCGGCCATTCAAGCTCCTGATGTATCTTTATTATTGCCATTTCTGCTTCCTCTAATTCGATCGCTGTCAGATGCTCACATTCTGTTTTAGTCCCTTTTAATTTTTGAATAAATCGCCGTATGTAGGCCATGACTCTTATTTGTTTTCTAAATGATGCAAACTTCATTACTTTTTCATAGACGCTATTCTCAACCGCTGATATTCTTGTCGTTACTGCCATTGTTGTCTTCGGATTTGGTTTGGGCCATTCATTTTCCTTTTGTACTAGCCATTCAGGTCCATTCCACCATAATTTATTATCTATTAGTGTATCGGGAGAAACACCTCTTGATCCTAAGTCTGCCGGATTCTCTTTTGATTTGACATATCCCCATTTCGCCGCCGGGATTCGTTGCAAAATATCCACCACTCTGTTTCTTACAAATTTGTCTTTGTTTTTTGAGTTGTTTATCCACGCTAACGTAATCATTGAATCACTCCATGCATATACGTTTTCCGTTGATGTCAAGGTATTCCCTATCTTTTGAAGTAGCTTTGCTAGGAGATGTGCCGCACTGAGTTCTAATTTTGGAAGAGTCTTGGCATTTTTTATCGGATTCACTTTGCTTTTTGCTGCCACTATTGAAATTTGCGAATCTACCTTCAGATACACTACTGCTGCGTATGCTTTTTCCGATGCATCCGCAAATCCATGAAGCTGTACTGTACTGGATGGTCTTATTTGATACCATCTTGGTATTTTCACATTTTTCAGAGCGTGGAGATTTTGCTTGAATTTTCTCCATTCAGCTCCTAGACTTTCTTCCAATGGTAAGTCCCACTCCATTTGCTGCTTCCATAAATGCTGAATGAACAGCTTAGCTGTTATTGTAACTGGGGTTAGCCAACCCAACGGATCGAAAATCTTTGCCAAACTCGACAATGCTAATCGCTTCGTAATTTTTTCTTCCTCACCTATTTGCATATTGAAGGTGAAACAATCCATGGTTGGGTTCCACTGCAACCCTAATGTTTTCAGGCACTCATCTTCTTGTATATGTAACACTTCGTTTTCCTCTCTTCTGTTCACAGCATCCAAAACTTCAGAGTCATTTGCGATCCATTTCCTTAAGTGGAACCCGTAAGTCTCTAGTTCCTGCGTTATTTGCTTTTGAACTTCCCGACATTCTTCCTTGGAATTGGCTCCTGTTAGCAGATCGTCCATATAGAAATCCTCTTTAATTTTTCCAGCTATCTTTTGATTTTTGCATCTATTTCCAATTTCAATCAAGGATTTCACAGCCAAGAACGGAGCTGATGCGGTGCCATATGTAACTGTTGTTAATTTATATTGTTGTACAGGCTCGGTCTTGCTGTTTCTCCAAAGTACATATTGATATTCCTGGTCTTCCTCATCAATGTTTATTTGCCTAAACATTTTTTCCACATCGGCTGAAACAACGAATCTCCATGTCCTCCATTTAGTGATGATGTCGAATATATCTCTTTGTAATTTTGGACCCGTATGAAGAATGTCATTCAGCGATCTCCCGTTTGATGTTTTTGATGATGCATCAAACACCACCCTCACTTTTGTAGTTAGACTGTTTCCGCGTACTACTGCTTGATGCGGCATGTAATATTTTCCTTGTTTCATTTGATCTGCTTTCACCATGTGTTTCATTGATATTAGCTCCTTTATGGTTTTTCTATATTCTGTTCCCAATTCTGTACAACTTTCCAGTCTTTTCTCTAGACTTAAAAATCTTGCCATTGCTCTTTTGTACGATTCTCCCAAAATTTTGTCTTCCACTAATGGTAGCCGTACTACAAATCTTCCCGAAAGATCTAATCGTGTTGTTTCCTCATAAAGTTTTAGGCAAAAATCATCTTCCGCGATCGTCTCTTCGTCTTCTATCTCCTCGATCTCCCAAAAACGCTCAATTGTTGTTGTAGCAGCAGACCTTATGTTGTTCGTTGCTGGCTTCATTTGTATTGTTCCCGATAGAATCCATCCTAACTTTGTGTTCTGTGCCACAATCGCCTCATCGTGACGAACTCCATCTTCCAATATTTGTGGGAAAAGGTCCGCCCCAATTACCAGATCGACCCTTTCAGACTTATTAAAGTTGGGATCCGCTAAACTTATGTTTCCCCATCTTTCAATGTTGTATTTGAAATTGTTATCCGGATGTGCTGATGCTAACTTCGGTAGAACTAGTGCCTCTGCTTCGATTTTGGTATCGCTGAAAAATCTTGGCCTTATCACCAAAAATACTTTCGATTTTGCAACGCCTACCATGGTTTCACCTAGACCTCTTAGTCTTACGTCTGTCTTCAATTTAGGCAGCTGTAGTAGTTGTGCTGCGTCTTCGGATACAGATGTTACTTGCGATCCTTGATCTATCAAGGCTCTTAGAGTGATGTATTCTCCATGCACGGACTTGACACGAACTTGGGCGGTAGCCAGGAGAACATTTGCAGCTGTATTGGTTGTCATTGCCTTGGTGTTGCTCGTTCCCTCCAGATGGATTAGGGTATTATGAAACAATCCACATTTCTGGCATTTACTATCGCTGAAGCATTTGTTTTCTTTTCCGTGCTTTAGACATTTAAAGCACAACTTGGCTGCCTTCACCCAACTGTACCTTTCGTTTGCTGTTTGTGCCGCAAATTTTCTACAAGTCACAATATCATGACCCATGAACATGCAAAACCGACATGGTCTTTTCTCCGTCACTCCAAGTCTATCCAGTTGTTTGTATGGAACTGGAACGAACTGCTTCCTGCCCGCCGAAGCCTCCAATGCTTGATATTGCTGTTCTAGAAAGTCCAACACATCCGCCAGCCTTTGTATTTCTTTTGATTTTTTTACATTTTGCTCATATTGAATGAGCCCATCCTTATCCAACTTTCTTATTATAATTCTTGCTAGAATCGGGTCTGCATGATCTAGCGGTATCTCCATAGCTTTTAATGCATGAATACTTTCATTCACGCTGTCCAATAACTTTCGAAGGCTTGTTGCTGATTGACTATTTATATTGGGATGATCCAAGACTTTGTCCACCAGTTTAGTGAATAATATTCTTTTATTATTATAGCGTTTCTCTAATAATTCCCACGCTGCCTTATAATTTGCGTCCGTAACTTGTAAATGCTGCACCAAACGAAACGCCTCTCCTCTTAGGTTAGTTTTGAGGTAGTATAGCTTTTGTACCTCCGATAGTTGAGCATTACCGTCGACCATTTTTTTGAATAAGTCGTGGAAAGAACTCCACTCCTCCACATTTCCATCGAAGAATGGAATCTGAATCCTTTTTAATTCCACTGTCTGAGCGGCTTCTTTCAGGCCACTTATCTTTTCGATTACATTGCATACTTTCGCATTCATTTTTTCTTCCACCTCTTCTAATTCGTCGTCTACTTCTTCCATTCCATGTTCGGTGGTTAGTTCCAAATGCAACTGTTTAATATCTTCGAACTGCTTTTCCCAAGAAAGCTTTTTATTTTCCAAAGCATATTTGCTCATGCCCGAAATATCTTCTTCAACGGCATTAGAAAGTTTCAAGATCTTTCTTCTGAACTGCGATAGCACTGCGTTCTTCTTCTCAGTCTGTCTGCATGCTACGGCTTGCCTCTCCACTTGTTCCGTATCTTTATTTTGGTTGGATTGTTGTTTCAGGAACATCTGCTGAAATTGTTCGCAAATTGATGTTATTTGCTCCTGCTGCTTCTGCAGCAACTTCTCCTGTAACTCCCGAAACTGTTGCTGCATTATTGCTGTATTGTTGCATTCGGGTGTATTCACTGCTCCAGGATTTTCTATTTGAATGTCTCCTGACGCTGTTGTATCCTCTGCTTTGTGAAGCTCAACCTCCAATTCTTGTAGCTCCTGTTTTTGAAACTCATTTTTCCTTTTTTGTATCAGCTCCCTGCTTTCCTCATAATAGTTCTGGATTCTCTCCCAGATATTATCTTTAAAATATGCGTCGTTTTTGGGCTTCATTTCACTCAATTTTGAGTGGTACAACCTTGCTTCGCCCATTTTGTTCTCCAATGAATTTAATGACGCGTCTAAAGCGGCTTTTCTTGTTGTTCCAGTTTTTACCTTTTCCGAAATATCAACTATTTCCTTAAGGATTGTTTGCTGGATTTTATAGAGATTATGTCTTTCTGCTGACATCTTGCTTATTTTTGTTGTGATTCTTTTTTTTTAGTTTATATTTTATTTTGCTTTTTATGCTCTTTTGGTTTTTTTCTTGTTTCCTTTTTTGCTTGTTTCTTTTATTTTTGCTGGTTCGCTTTTTTATGTTGCCTTCTTAGTTCCTTTTTTTTTTCGTTGCTTTGATTTTTTTTGTTTTATTTTTTTTTTATGGCTTCTTTTTTGCAGTGAATATTATTCTAGGTCGTTGATTCTTTTAATTTTTTCGAAGGACCAATGTTGAGAATAGATACACGACCGTTTCGTCTGTGTGTTATTTCAATTCTGATTTTATTTGGTTAAATATTTTTCTTAAGAGCTAAGCTACAATATTAATCTTAGGGTATCTTATTTTTAGAACAACCTCCACTTATCTTCTGTCGGCTGAGTGCATTATCACTTGGGCATTGCCTTTATTATCAGTGCACCCCAACCGTTCACATTAAGTGTCATAAACTATGCTGCACTTATTTAAAACACAAGTGTTTTCCCGATATTAATGACTACGGCAATAAAATATTTTATGATCGAGCATTGTCTATGTATAGATTAATCTAATGTAAAAATTATGTTCATATTTCTATGAACAGTGGTATCGTTATATGTGCGCTATAGAAAAACGTGGACCTAAATATACAATGTTCTGCCACGGAAACTAGAGCCCATTACGAACTAAAAATACCAATTTTTAGACAAATCCAAGGAAAATGTGGCAAAAATCATATGTGCTATGGGAAATCGTGGAACTAAATATTTAATGTTCTGCCACCGGAGCTAGAACCCATTATGTCCTACAAATACAAATTTTGAGACAAATCTGTGGAAAAATGTGGCGGAAATCATCAAAATACCGAATATGGCTGCCATTCTAAAACGTGGGCCGATACATCTCATTTTTAGTACAAACCATCCTAAACACAATACAAATTGTTCCGCCAAATTTAAGCTCTACGTCAAATAATATGATTTAAACAGACAGACGAACATCGTTTGATCGATTTAGAATTTTATCCTGAGTATTTAGGGACGATAAAACGGAATGACAAAGTTAATATGTAGAAGACCTTCTGTAACTCTTATATCAATAAAAGGATCTTCCGAAGGTATTCTATACATAGAGGACTTTCTGTAGGTCTTTCATAAATTGTATACCTTCTGTAGGTCTTCCTTTTAGAAGAAGACCTTCTTCTAACTAACAAAAACCATCTTCAGTTTTTTTTTTATAAATACCAGACCTTATGAAGGTTAACAATAGATGAAGGTCCTTTCCAATATAAAAACCTTAGCCTTAGTTATCCTATAAAGAAAAGGTCTTCAGCAAAACATTTTATGTTTCCCTATAACTATAGGTGGAGACGTGTGGTCTGTCTATAAATAGAGGGTCATCGACGGATTTTATATTTATAATCTATCCTTCGTCTTAAATAGATGTAAAACTTTCCTCCTTAGTACTTAATTGGGTAAAATATCTTCAGACCTTCTGTAACTCTTATATCAATAAAAGGATCTTCCGAAGGTATTCTATACATAGAGGACTTTCTGTAGGTCTTTCATAAATTGGATACCTTTTGTAGGTCTTCCTTTTAGAAGAAGACCTTCTTCTAACTAACAAAAACCATCTTCAGTTTTTTTTATAAATACCAGACCTTATGAAGGTTAACAATAGATGAAGGTCCTTTCCAATATAAAAACCTTAGCCTTAGTTATCCTATAATGAAAAGGCCTTCAGCAAAACATTTTATGTTTCCCTATAACTATAGGTGGAGACGTGTGGTCTGTCTATAAATAGAGGGTCATCGACGAATTTTACATTTATAATCTATCCTTCGTCTTAAATAGATGTAAAACTTTCCTCCTTAGTACTTAATTGAGTAAAATGTCTTCAGCAGGTTTTCTCTAGGAGGTAAATATTTATTAACTGTTTTCTATCTATTATGTATGAAAAAGCTTTTGTAGTTCGGTGAAACACCTTCTTTATGACTACAAAATATTCTATATTTATACCCTACACCACAAGGTGGTCAGGTTATTATGTCTTTGTGCATTTGTTTGTAACAGGCAAAAGGAAACGAGATAGACCCATAGTTCCTTTTGATGATCTGCATAGAATCACATTCTGAGTCGATTTATGCTTGTCCGTCCGTCCGTGGGTCCATGTATTTTTGTAAACAAAGTACAGGCCGCATTTATTGCCCGATCCAGATAACAATGTGCACAGATCATTTACTTGGCCCAAGGACGAACCCTATTGAAATTGGAGATAATCGGTCAAAATTTAGATATAGCTGCCATATATATCTTCGTCCGATTTGCTTTTTATTGTGTACCAAACGTGTAATATCAGCCCGAATAGTATGGAATTTTCCATATAGATCCATATTAGGCCTAAAAATAAGTATGCCAAATTTGATCGAAATCGGTTCAGATATAGCCATAGCTCCCATATATATTGTTCATCCGATTTGTTATTTTTGTCCTTCGCAGCCGTAATATGCACTCTGCAACAACAATATTTGGGGAAATATATCAAATACAGCTCAGAAATATCTTTGCCAAATTTTATCGAGATCGGTTCAGATTTGGATATAGCTCCCATACATATATTATTATCCGATTTTAAATTATTTGTGCACCAAATGGGCAACACATGTCCGAGTTTAGAAGAAACAAATGCTTCGGCATATTTAGTCCTTTGAACTTTAAATTATAATTATAATCATAGCGTGTATGATTGAATTCTCCCATAATTGTTCATCCGATTTTTAATTTTTATGGGAGAATTCAATCTTTGCTAAATTAGCAAAGTGGTGTAGGGTATCATAAAGTCGGCCCCGCCCGACTTTAAGACTTTCTTTACTGGTTTTTCTCATAAGCTTAAACATTCCTTAAAATCTTCCTGTCCCCCTAAATAACAATACTTTATAATGAACTTGAACACAAATAATCCCCAGTTACCTCTATTAATATTTTCTTCCAATAAAACCACCTGCTGTACCCAATCCCAGGAAAAAATAAATATGTTAACAATTAAAAAAAATATTAATCGCTTCCAACTAAATCGAACCGTTTTAATACACCTCATCATATTTTTTATTGGTCGGCCATTAAATGTTTAATAACCCCATTACCAGCAAACATTACCAGCACTTATCCCGGAATCATGGACAAATTATCGTTAGCCTCACATCCAAAGCACTCCATTCGCCATGGCAAAGCATTTCGCAAACAGCACTCAATAATTGATTGTAAAGGCGAAAAAATTAGCCAGAACTTCCATTGAAATGTGCCCGCTGATTACTTCTTTTGTGTTGGCATTCTTAAAATAATGCTTGGAGTTTAATTGAAAAGTTTTTCAACATCGGCGTATCTGTGGTAAGCAATTTCGTAATGTTAAAAAATTGTTTTTATTTTTTGGCGTGGAATATGAGAAAATTGCCAACAATTAGAGATAGCTAAACATGCTGCTTGGTTCATTAATGGAATGGTTGTTAATAGTGAGTGAGGATTTTGCAAACTTAAACAGTCAATAATGGGTTCTTTTAAAATTCTGCACTGTATGATAAAATATACAACAAAACAAAAGTAGCCTATGAATCACAGAAGTGAAACACATTGTCAAGTTAAAATATATTTAATTTAATTTAATTTAATTAATTCGCCCAGCAATTATATTATAATGAACATCCGAAGTAGAAGCCTTCTATGTTGTCTGACATATACAGGGTGAGATGAAAAAACTGCAACCAACTTCAGAATGCTATCATTTCTAAGCCACTCGTCCGACAGCTGTTAAAATTATTCCAGTGACAGCTCATTATATTGTTTACAAGCGTACAAAAGCAAATTGGTTAGCATTTTCCAGAAAAAAGTTATTCGTGATGGAATTCAAGCGTGAAGTGTGATTTCTTTATATTTGGCTGGAAAACCACAAGTGGCTATCATTAGAGCACACCAGAATTTAAATGTGAATAAATCTTTTGTGTCTCGTACCATCGCCCGTCACCGTGATTCTGGTAGCGTAGCCCGATGTCAAGCAGCAACATCAGCAGAAATGATTCGATTCGTCGCTGTGTCCGAAAAATGGCTCGTGAGCTGAACATATTGCAATATTCGGCAAATATTGAAATATGAGCTCAGGGTATAGCCATTGAAATTCCAAAAAGTGCAAGAACTTACTCCGCAACAGAAAGCAAATGGACTCAAATAAGCTAAAGAGTTGCTTCGCTTGGCCGAAAGTGGTGAACTGCCGAATTTGGTTTTCTCCGAAGAGACAACATTTCTTGTCCAGCAGTTTGTAAACAAACAAAATGATCTTGTTTACTTGCCAAAAAGGTCAGTTGAACATTTGAAGGCCATAATTCGCGCCAAAGGTGACCAAATCGAACAAATCTAAACTTATTCTAAACTTTGATGCTAGTTCCGACATTTTTTGCTTTATAGCGTTTTACGTTGTTGCAGGTTCTTTTTATCTCACCCTGTATACTAACAATCAATCCTCTTTTCCAGATGTCAAAATAAAAAATTCTCCATATTATACAGAGGGGTATATAGTTCATTAGAGAACATAATTTTTGTTTCATAGATGCAGATGTGGAAAGAATGTGGTTAGATCGACAAAAATACTCTTTAAGCTTGAACTATAAAGAAATTTTCAATATATTCAACCAAATTATCTAAATAGTACAAAAGAACTGAGAATGGACACTCCTTGCTCACTTTCTATGAAATATCTCCTTGATATATTGTGGAGATTAGAAGAATTTGACTTAAAATAAGTTAAAAAGTATCAGCCTAACTTTTTTATATCCTACACCACCTAGTTGTAAGGGTATTATGTCTTTGTGAATTTGTTTGTGACATGGAGAAGGAATCGACGTAGACCCATCGATACTTTAGAGGATCTTCATAGAATCACTTTTTGGGTCGAGTTTTTTTTTCAAATTTTTATATTTGTCTTCAGATTTGGACAAAGCTCCCATATAAATCTTCAATCGATTTCGGGTTAATTGTGCACCAAATAGCCAATATCAGACCAAATTACCTGAATTTTAGTAAATCCGACCGAATTCATTCTAGAAGTGAGTGCATTAAATTTTGTGAAAATCGGTTCAGGTATAGCTATAGTTCCCATGTATAGGTTTCATTTGTTTTATTAATATAAACGATAAATGTTTTATTAATATAAACCTTCTCAAACTGATATCCTGCACTCTATAGCAATCTTATTTGGTATAAAAGATTAGAATGTCTCCGTGAAATTTAGTGAACATCCATTTAGAATTGGAAATGCCTCCCATATATTAGTTCCATCTGAAACCAAACTATAACTGCTCTAAAGCCAAACGTTAATAGGTGGTATGATCGACTTCAAATAAATTCTTTTGTTACGGGAGCTCTACTAAATATGCATAGTGATGTAGGGTATCATATAGTCAGCCCCATCCGACTTTTGATTTTTCTTTATTTGTTTTATCTGCAATATTGTCGAAGACATTATGTAGCTAAAATGCGCAGATTTCAATGAATATTAAACGATTAAAATTGTGTCTAAAATTGTGGAAGAGGGGAACTTGTCTCCTCTATTTAGGTTACTTTTGTAAACGCCGATAGGCATGCCTTCTTTTTATATCCTACACCACATAGTGGTAAGGGTATTATGTCTTTGTGCATTTGTTTGTAACATGAAGAAGGAAGCGAGATAGACCCATAGTTACTTTTGAGGATCTCCATAGAATCACTTTCTGAGTTGATTTATGCATGCCAGTCCGTCCGTCTCCTTGTGAACAAAATGCAGGTGGCATTTATTATCCGATTGAGATGAAATTTTCCAAACAACATTTGTTTGGCCCAAGGACAAACCCTATTGAAATTGGAGATAATCGGTCAAAATTTAGATATTGCTCCCATATATACCTTCAGCCCGAATAGTATAGAATTTTGCACATACAACCAAATTAGGCCTGAAAATAAGTATGCCAAATTTGATCGAAATCGGTTCAGATATAGCTATAGCTCCCATATATATATTGTTCATCCGATTAGTTATTTTTGTCCTCCGCAGCCGTAATATGCACTCTGTAACAACAATATTTGAGGAAATATATCAACTACAGCTCAGAAATACCTTTGCTAAATTTTATCGAGATCGGTTCAGATTTGGATATAGCTCCCATATATAACTTCGTCCGATTTACCTTTTATTGTGCACCAAACGTCTAATATTTGCCCAAATGGGATGAAATTTGGTACTTACGACCGAATTGAGCCTAGAAGCTAGTATGTCAAATTTTGTGAAGATCGGTTCAGATATAGCTCCCATATATATATTGTTCATCCGATTAGTAGCATTTGTTACCCAAATTAGGCCTGAAAATAAGTATGCCAAATTTGATCGAAATCGGTTCAGATATAGCTATAGCTCCCATATATATGGTTCAATCGATTTGTTATTTTTGTCCTCCGCAGCCGTATTATGCACTCTGTAACAACAATATTTGAGGAGAGATATCAAATGCAGCTCAGAAATATGTTTGCAAAATTTTATCGAGATCGGTTCAGATTTGGATATAGCTCCCATATATATCTTTATCCGATTTCAGCAAAAGTGGTGTAGGACTTTCTTTACTGGTTCAGATTTTTCCTTGTAATTATTTTTTGTGTTGCACAGTGTTATGTTTATAGTAAAATTCAAAGCCAATTTAACCCTGTGAAAATATAAATATGTATGTATTCGGACCACAATAATCTTATAAAGCACAATGATGATAGTTTCAATTTAAACCCCATAATCATAAAATAAAGAAACCAATTTATTTACAATAAATATATAAAAATTATATGTTTGTTTATACGTACATGACATGCTGTGCAAATA
The DNA here is from genome assembly GCF_030504385.1 of Musca domestica. Taxonomy (NCBI): domain Eukaryota; kingdom Metazoa; phylum Arthropoda; class Insecta; order Diptera; family Muscidae; genus Musca; species Musca domestica. The sequence continues at coordinate 3,526,194 of NW_026712340.1, read as the reverse complement.
AAAAACTTAACACCACTTACAAATACATGCAAAGAACCCCATTCCGTAGTAGAAATACTCATAAAAAAGTTGTAAATGCAAATGGTATGCTCATGAGCTATGTCGCCTTGGGGGTTAAGAGTGAAGTATAAATTTACTTTTCTCCAAAAAATAAATAAATAAAATAAAAAAACGGCACTTTGCATTTAAAAACAAATTTAAGTCACTCGGCTAAATGGTAGCTACAGTAAAGGTCATGGTTGCTTTATTTTGTGGCCAATGAAAGTGTGGCGGGTATTCACAGTTTTCCCCCAAAACATTTAAATTGTGGGTTCATTTTCATTTCCAAGTACTGGACGGGCGTATTCACAGCTCTGTTATTTTCGCCACGAAGAAATAAATTTTAAAATAAGTGGACCCGACACAATGTTGCTGCAACACACAAACATACAATCAGTGTCCATGTTTTTATACCCTTCACTATACTATGGAGGGTATATTAATTTTGTCATTCCGTTTGTAACTCCTCGAAATACTCATGTCAGACCCAACAAAGTATATATATTCTTGATCAGCATAAAATTCTAAGACGATTTAGCCATGTCCGTCTGTCTGTCCGTCTGTCTGTCTGTTGTAATCACGCTATCTTTCGAACAAATTGAGATAGAAGACTAAAATTTTGCACACATGTATATTTTGACAGTAGGAAGGTTAAGTTCGTAAATGGGCCATGTAGGTCCAAGTTATCATATAGCTCCCATATAACGGTACCTCCCGATATTCGGTATTTTAATGATTTTAGCGACATTATTCACCGGAATTGTTTCCAATTTGGCATTTGAAGTTCGTAATGGATACTACAACCTAAGACAGAAAATTATTTGTACAGGCCCACGTCTTCGTATAGCCCCCATATAACGGTACCCCCCGATATTCGGTATTTTGATGATTTTAGCGACATTATTTACCGGAATCGTTTCAAATATGGTATTTGAAGTTCGTAATGGATACTACATCTTAAGTCAAAAAATGAGCCGTGTAGGTCTACGTCTTCATATAGCCCCGATATAACGGTAACCTCCCCCCACCCTATATTCGGTATTTTGATGATTTTAACGACATAATTTAACGGAATCGTTCCAAATTTGGTATTTGAAGTTCGCAAAAGATACATAAAACAGATAATGGGCCATGTACGTCCACGTCTTCGTATAGCCCCAATGTACCGTACCCCCGATATTCGGTATTTTGATGATTTTAGCGACATTATTTACCGGGATTGTTTCAAATTTCGCATGTGAAGTTCGTAATGGATACTTCAGCCCATGCCAGAAAATTGTCTGTGCAGGTCCACGCCTTCGTATAGCCTCCATATAACGGTACCCCCTATATTCGGTATTTTGATGATTTTAGCTACATTATAAACAGATTTTTCTTAAAGTTTCGTTTTTAAATATTGCAATAACTTATGACAAAAGTTGCCTATGCAGGTCTACGTCGTCGTATAGGCATTCGGTATTTTTAAGATTTTAACAGAATTTTAAACGGATTTTATTTATTTATTTGTTTTTATACCAAATGGTGGAGGGTATTAAAAGTTCGGCTTGTTTTCTTCTTCTTTTGTTACTTTTACAAATCACCAACCCGAGATTGTAGTTGGACAACATTCAACACTCTGAGACAATTGCATTCTTTTAAAAAACATTAATTTAGAAATTAAGAGCATAAAATAGTTTGCAACAAAAATAAAAAAATGTCTTCCTGGACTAAAATGCTCTACACACCAACAACAACAACAACTTTCTTTGCAACATTTCTGTTTGACCAATAAAAAACCACAAGACAATCATAAACCTGTCCATACAATAATGGACGACATATTTACGATACCGCCATTTTTTTTGTTTTGGGTTTCTAGCGAACAATAAAAAAATAGAATAATTTCAACATATTTACGATATCAAGCGTTAAAGATGACTTAAATTATGCGGACCACGGCGAATGACAATAAGAAAACAAAAAAAAAAAAAAAAAAAAACTCAAATGAAAACTAGAAGACGTGGAAAAATGTTCATCTGTATTTTTGTGATCATTAATAAATTGCATTACCAGTTGTATAGCGAATCATTGAGGAATTGATTCAGATTTAGAGCGGCGATTATTTGGAACACCAGACGTCTGGGTTGGCGATGCAATGAAAGGATAAAATGTATTAATGAGATAAGCACAGGTTTTTGCTCATGTTTTGAAGAGTCGATTTATAGATAATGAGTTGCGGTTTAGATATGATTTAAATGTATACTTGTGGATTCTGGATATTAACTATTATAATTATTTATTAAAAACTGAAATCCATAATAATCCATACAAAATACAAGTATACAACTGTTTTTGGAAGTGTAGTTTCCCTAGACCGAAAGCTCTTTTACCAACTTTGACGACTCCATTTAAATATTGAGAAAAATATTTGGGACATTTGTAATCATATTTCAATTGTTTAATCAATGTAAATAATATAAAAATAAATAATTTCAAAAATGAAAAATATTTTTTAAGTCAAACAAAATTCTTTTTGTTTCAATTTCAAATAATGGCGTAGATTGTAGTTAAAGTAATCTAGTAAGGAAAAGTCAAAAGTCGGGCGGGGTAGACTATATGATACCCACAACACTATGCATGTTTAGTAGAGCTCCCGTAACAAAAGAATTTATTTGAAGTAGATCATACCACCTAGCAACATTTGGCTTTAGAGCAGTTATAGTTTTGTTTCAGAGGGAACAAATATATGGGAGGCATATCCAATTCTGTATTGATATTTTTTTCATTTTTTTTTTTTTTTTTTTTTGGAGGAGACATTTTAATCTTTTATACCAAATAACATTGCTATAGAGTGCATGATATCACTTCGAGAAGGATTATAAAAAAATAAATATCGGAGCCTGGTTCAAAAAAATGGAAACGTGCATCTCGAAATTCACTACATTTGGGCTGATATTAGTCATTATTTGCACAATAAACCTGAAATCGGATTAAGGATATATATGGGAACTATATCAAAATCTTAGCCGATTTCGACAAAATTTGGCAAGGGTAGATCGAGATCTATAAGATATCTGGTACCAAATATCATTGTTGTAGATTGCATATTACGAAAGTGAGGGACTTAAAAACCAAATCGGAAGAATCATATATATGAGAGCTATAGCTATATCTGAACCGATTTTCACCAAATTTGATGTATTTGCTTCAAGACTGAATTCGATCGGATGGGCTAAACTTCAAGTAATTCTTTCTGATATTGACCATTTGGTGCACGATTAACCCGAAATCGCTTGAAATTATACAGGGTGAGATGAAAAAACATCAACCAAACTCAGACAACTGTCATTTCTAAGCCACTCTTGCAACATCTGTTAAAATTATTCCAGTGACAGCTCGTTATATTGTTTACAAGCGTACAAAAGCATTTTGTTGAGAATTATCCAGAAAAAAAATATTCGTGATGGAATTCAAGCGTGATAGTGAGATTTCTTTATATTTGGCTGGAAAACCTCAAGTGGCTATCGATAGAGCACTCCAGCATTTAAATTTGAATAAAGCTTTTGTGTCTCGTACCATCGCTCGTTACCGTGATACTGGTAGCGTAGCCCGACGTCAAGGAAGTGGACGGAAGAAAACAGCAACGTCAGCAGAAATAGTTCGAAAAGTAAAGAAGCGATTTGATCGAAACCCGTGACGCAGTGGTCGAAAAATGGCTCGTGAGCTGAACATATCGCAATATTCCATTCTGTAAATATTGAAAAATGAACTCGGAGTAAAGCCATTGAGAGTGCAAGAACTTACACCGCAAGTAAAAGAAAATGAACTCAAAAGAGCTAAAGAGTTGAATCGCTTGGCCGAAAGTGGTGAACTGCCGTATTTGGTTTTCTCCGATGAAAACGCCTAACCTTAAAATTGTCTAGATTTTGCAGTCGGCCTACAGTTCTCAACTAAGGACCAGCAGACAAGGTATTCTTAGAGGTTAGAGCTTAAGACAGCGCTGAAGCCAAGCATTTTGGATGGTTATCGCATATATTTATATGCTGAAATGGGCTTCAAATTTTGTGTGAAAAAATACGAAAATTAGCGAAATCACAAATCGCATCTGAACTCTAAATTAATGCTGATTTGGTTTTCGAATTGTTTTGAATATCCATTAACAAGAGAGAGTACGTAAATACAGGGCAAATATGATCTCCATCAGCAAGAACCCGAAGTTTCGATGAAATGCCAAGAAAAAAACTTTTTCAAAACTGTGTGACATTATTTTAAGAACGAAATGAATATAAAATGGTCAATATATTTTGAATATTTGAATATGAAATTTCTGTTCTTTCCGAAAGAGCGAATTTGGCATTTGACGTAGTTGGAACATGTGATTCGTAAAATACCGATGCTTTTTTAGAGGTCATGTATTTTTGGAAAATATTTGTTCCAGTTCGCTTTATTTGATGATAATTTAAAGTGAGGAGCAAAAAGGTTCAACTCTTAACCATATGGCAGGAGAGGGAATATACGGCCAAAAGGTGCCTCATTGAAATAACGATTTTAGCCCCTAGGTCTCTTTTGATTAAATCCTTTTCAGGACATTTGGAGTCGATCTAGCGATGTCCGTCCGTCCGTCTGTCTGGCTGGTGCGCACGATAACCCTCGAAAGGAGTATTCGATTTGGTCCAAATATGATACATCGCAATTTTATTATCAAACTTAGTTCGAGTTCGGAGATTGGCAATATCGGTCCACTTCTTCTGGTACCTCCACCACAAAAGGTCAACATTTTCCGATAAAAAATATTTTACTGCGCAGGATTATCCGATTTTGCTCCAACTTTGCAAATCCTAAATTTGCATTAGTGTTTCGTCAGGTGCGAAAAAAGACAATATCGGTCCACTCCATTAAGTATTATAACTCCAGTCCGATTATCTTCAAATTACACACATCACAATATTTTTATTAACCCAAGGTCTCAGGTGAAGATGGAATAAATCGGTCCACTCCGTTTGGGACCTCCCCCACGAAGGGCCAAAGTTTTGAGAAACTAAAACGATCATAAAATCCGGAATAATTCTCCGGTTCTCTTCATATTTCACACATCGTTTCGGACACATCCATCCTGACCGTTTGTGAGTGAGAAGGAGTTCACAGATATATAGTAACTTCACAACAGATATTGTGTTGGCAAAAATGTTTGTGTATCAGTGAAATTTGAAGAGAGTTAAATGCTTATCTCGATTTCTTTGATCGTTTTGTTTATTTCAAACTTTGACCCTTTGTGGGGGAGCTACAAAAAGAAGTGGACCGATATATTACATATTCGCAGCAGATCTTGTGTTAGTAGAAATAATATATATATATACATATATGACCACATTTTGGGAGGTGGTCGGATGTTTCGTTGGGGTTTCTTAGGGTATAAGTACTGAAGAAAGATTTTTACAGGTGATCGATTGCAACAATATTATTTTCGTACCTCATGAGGAATAAGATAAGTTTTCTGGCATAGTCGCCTGAGTTGAGTTAAGTCCCATCTAGGCTTTCCATAAACTGCCTTTAAATCTTAAGGAATGAGAAGGACAGTGTTTATAGTTGCAGATTTTGAGATTTTCGTCGTAATATTGGGATTGAAGACAAATGGTAAATACTCGGGAACTTCGTTTGTGTTTATTTCGTTTACTTGAAGATAATGCGTAATTTTGAGAGTCTAGGTTCCTGGGGGACAAGCTTACTCAACCCTGCACAAACCTTGAGCAACTATGAACTGAAATCATTCAAGGGTACAGTTAGTTTTTATTATTTTTGTTGTCATCTGTTGTTTTAGGTACGTGAACCAAATGCCTGCATCGATCCTCTTTCTGAATTAGAATATTGCGATTTATTTTTACAGAATTTTGTTGGTAGCTACCTAAACATTTACAAAATTCCACAACTTGCGAAAAACTTGCATATTATTTACCTTATGTTCCCCTTTTCTTCAAGTTTTTATCTTTCCGATTTCTGTGACTACTCTTTACGGGTTTCATATCACCATTTTCGGTTGCCTGATTGCCCAATTATTTGAGATAATAATTACAGCGTTGTTAAACCACGTTAACCAGAAGCTGTACACTCTCCAGATTTGGAAACAACATTTGTAATATGATATGGCAAATGTGTTACAAGAAAAGGAGTACAACAAACAGTACTTTACAACACGCTGCAACAACATCGAACACCCAAACCAACTGGAGATTGGGCAAGACTTGCAGCATATCTGCAACTTGTCCACCTAAAATGCTAGATGTTTTAGCTTTCCCAAGTGTTGATGGACAATGTGTTAGCTGTCAAAGTCAACAAAATTGCTATGCAGGCATTGTTGTGGGCAATATTCCACCAAAAAAGAAACAAGGTTTCCAAAATTTTAGAAAATTGCAAGCGAATTTTTTTGGTAGGCAAAAAATTGCACAATGGGGGAAGAAAGTAAATTTTTCCAAATATTGTGTTCTGGGGGAAGGATACTAGGAAGTGTCTTGTAAAATGAAGGTCAAATGGTCTTTTATAGGAATATGGTCCAATAGTCTTCCATTGAAAGCAAACCACATGGTCTTCTATAGGAAGGGGAAAGGAAGAGGATATTTAATGAGAGGAGACCAATAAGGATTTTAATGGGATTATTTTGGAGTTATCATTTGGGCTAAATTGTTAACTTAGATGCTCCCTTTTTATCTCCAGTTCCCCGGGACGAACGGCCTCCTTAAAAATGTTTACTTTTTTGACAATGTATTTTACTTTTATGCCATTTTTTTTACCATTTTATGGAGTGTGTATTAGCTTTGTCATTCCGTTTGTAACTCCTCGAAATATTCATAATTGACCCAATAAAACATATATATTCTGGATCAGTGTAAAATTCTAAGACGATCTAGCGACATCCGATCATCTGTCTGTCTGTCCGTCTGTCTTTCGAACAAATTGGGTTGGAAGGTTTAAAATTTTGAATACATGCATAGTTTACCAGTAGGCAGGTTAAGTTCTTAAATGGACCATGTCGGTCCAAGTTTTCGTATAGCTCCCATATAACGGAACCTGTGATATTCGATATTTTCATGATTTTAGCGATATAATTTAATTTTTGCGACATTGTTCACTGGAACTGATTCAAATTTCGTATTTGAAGTTCGTAATGGGTACTACAGCCTATGACAAACACGTTCTTAAGCAGGTCTATGTCTTCGTATAGTCTCCATATAACAGTTTTCATTTAAATGGTAGTTTCCGGAAGTTTTTTGAAACTTTTCAAGTTCCTTCCATATGGAGGAGGGTATTTGTTATTCGGTATTTTGATGATTTTAGCGACAATTTTCACCGAAATTGTTTCAAATTTGGTATTTGAAGTTCGTAACAGATACTGCAGCCTATTAGAGAAAATTGTCTGTGCTGATCCACCTCTTCGTAAAGCCCCCATAAAACGGTACCTCCCGATATTCGGTATTTTAATGATTTTAGGGACATTTTTCATCTGAATTGTTTCAAATTTGATATTTGAAGTTCGTAATGGATACTATAGTCTAAGACAGAAAATTGCCTGTGCAGGTCCACGTCTTCTTATAGCCCACATATAACGGTATAGCCCGATATTCGGTATTTTTATTTTATCGACTTTATAACCGATTTTTTTTTCAAGTTTCGCATTTGAATATTGTAATAGCTTATGACAAATGTTACCTACGCAGGTTCATGTCATCATTAGACCCTAATATAATAGCTACATTCGGTATTTTTAAGATTTTAACAGAATTTTTAAGGGTTTCTATTGTTTTTGAGCATTGCCAAATTCGTTCCAAATGGTGGAGGGTATTCAAAGTTCGGCTTGGCCTTTTTTACTTGTTTTATTCTAGGTTCGCATTTAAGTATTGAAATGGTTTATGACAAATATTGTCTACGCAGGTCCACGTCGTCGTATAGACCCCAATATAACGGCTACATTCGGTATTTTTAAGATTTTTAAAGAATTTTTACGGATTTTATTTTTTTTTTTTTTGAAAATTGCCAAAATCATTTCAAATGGTGGAGGGTATTCAAAGATCGGACCAGCCGAACTTAGTTGTTTTTTTATTTGTTTTATTTGAAACATATTCTTTGCTATTTGACCCCCATGAAATGGTTTCGAAATGTATTTCAGGGTATGTTTTTTTTTTCAAAAACTACCCACAGTAATTTAATGGATTAGTCATGTCACTCGGATGTACATTAGCAGGCCATTTGCCTTCTGTGTCTTGGGTATAGCATAACAACGCTAAAGGCCACCAAGGTTCTAACCACCTCTGCGATAACTATAGCAAAGCTCATCTGCATATGTATTTGAATATTGCTTCTATCATAGCTTACCATTACGGCTATTTTCACAGATCATATCCCAAGTTTTATATCTTTCAGTTTTATGACATGACATGTGAAGTATGTGCGAAGTCACTTGAGATTCCTGCCAAGAGCGACTTCAAGCTGCGACTTCCTACCAGCTTTCCTAGGTGGCATTATGTTCAAATCAACATTTTTGTTTTGTTTCCATTTCGTCTGTTCCTTTTGCATTTGCAATGATGCATTTAACATGTTTTTGGTCAATTTTCCTGCCACAGCCGTCAGAGCGGCGGAAAGGTCTTATGGTGAAAAGTTAATTGCTTTAGTGGCCGGTTAAAGAAAATTGCCTCCTAAGTAGTTGATTGTCTGTTAGCGGAGTAGTGAGTATGTGTGTGTGCCTGTAACGAGTCTGAAAGCTACTTTTAATGTGGCACGCTTATGTCGTCTAGAAAGAAACTAGGTGGCAGCCAGACTTAAGTGATATTGGCCTTTTGATAGTTTTACTGCCGCATAAAATAATAAAATCTATGCTGGCCAGAAATATAATTTTATCCGAAAATCTTTTTAGCTCTATTCCCGCAATAATGTTCAATAATTAAATTTTATTGCCTGATTAAATCAACTAACTGTTAGCCATTATGGGTACTCCACCCCTAATTTAGATGCGGTAGCATCTGAGAACATATTTGCAGCAGCTGATGGAGAGGAAACACTAATACGATGTTGGAAAAATTGCACGATGTTGTAATTTTCCATCACGCGGGGATACTTTCACACAAACTTTTTTATTGGCCACATCAGAATCGAAAGACTTAAGCAACAAACTTGGAATAAGAACACCTGTTCGCTCAACTATTAGGAAGTTAGCGAAATAATGTAATATTATCTGGCATAATGATGAGTTAGATAATTTGTTCGGGAAGAAAGAAGTTTGTGAAAATATTCAGAAATTGACTTTAATTCACAAAATTTCTAGAATATGAAATGAAGTTAATTTTCATATAATTGATAAAGCAGAAGTTGACTTTATGAGAATGGATAAATTCAGATGGAACGTATTTAATTTCGTCTATCCAGAAAAAAAAAACTTCCTTCAAACTTTAGAAGGTTTTCCATTTTATCTTTTTGAATAATTTTTTCTCAAAAGAAAGGCTTAGAGATGGCAGCAGTTTGAAGTTGGTTTCAATTTTAAACAATTTTAAACAATTATTTCTGAGCTGTATCTGATATCTGGTACAAAAGAAGTTGTGCAGGCGTATTACGCATGTGAGTGACTGTAACACCAAATCGAATAAAACATATATATGGGAGCTATAGCTATATCAGAACCGATTTCACTAAATTTGATGTTCTTATAGACTGAATTGATATTGGCCGTTTAGTGCATAATTAACCCGAAGTCGGTTGAAGATATATATGAGAAGTATATCCATATTTGGGTTCGTCCTTGGGCAAAAAAAAAAAAAAATTGTTTGGAAGATTCAATCTCAATCGGATAATAAATGTGACCTGAAAAACTCAGAAAGTGATTTTATGAAGATCCTCAAAAGTATTTATTGATCTATTTCGCTTCCTTCTCTATATATGTAGGTGTAGGGTATAAAAACAGGTTCAACAAGTTAAAAAGTAGTAAGTTCGGCCGGGCCGAACTTTGAATACCCCCCACCATTTGGATTGAATTTGAAAAAAAAATCCCTAAAAAATTATTTTTAAAATTTTAAAACTACCGAATATAGCCGTTATATTGGTGTCTATACGACGTGGACCCACACAGGCATTGTTTGTTATTAGTCATTACCAAATTCAGCTAAAATCATCAAAATATCCTATATAGGGAGGTACCGTTATATCGGAGCTGCGTCATAGGCTCCATTACGAATACGACATTTCAAACAATTTCGGTGAGTATTATACCGAATACCGAATATACAAAATACCGAATATAGGGAGGCACTGGTATATGGGGCCTATACGAAGACGTGGACCTGCATAGACAATTTTCTGTCACAGACTGTAGTTTTCATTACGAACTCTAAATGCGTAATTTGAAATCCGGTGAATAATACCGAAATACCGAATATTGGGAGGTACCGTTATATGGGGGCCATACGAAGACGTGAATCTGCACAGACAATTTTCTGTCTTAGGCTGTAGTATCTATTTCGAACTTCAAATACCAAATTTGAAGCAATTCCGGTGAATAATGTCTCTAAAATCATCAAAATACCGAATATCGGGAGGTACCGTTATATGGGGGCTATATGAAAACGTAGACCTACATGGCCCATTTACGAACTTAACCTGTCTACTGAAAAAATAAACATGTGTGCAAAATTGTAGCCTTCTATCTCAATTCGTTCGAAAGATAGCGTGATTTCAACAGACAGACGGACAGAAAGACAGATGGACATCGCTAAATCGACTTAGAATTTTACGCTGATCAAGAATATATATACTTTGTTGGGTCTGACATGAGTATTTCGAGGAGTTACAAACGGAACAAAGTTGATATACCCTCCATAGTATGGTGGAGGGTATAAAAATTAAGCTAATTAGATCAGTCTTCCAAGGAAATGTTGAACCATGACGAGATCCATTTATATTTTATAGTTAATATGCTTCAGAGCTTTCAAAATGCCAATCTAGTTCTGTGGACTCCAGTCGTTTGTATGAAAATTCTGCGTATGAGTAATATGAAATATATGAAATCACTCATACGTTAAGGACCTTGTGTACTGAATTATGAACTAGATTGACATAACTCTATTTAACACATCCTAATATTTTGATATAGAAAGTGTTAATGGTGAGTGGTCCTCAAAAAATCCACGTTTATGGTCCTTTAAAAATTATTTAAAAAATCCTTAAAAAATCCATGTTTATGGTCCTTTAAATATCCTTAAAAATTTTTTAAAAATCCACGTTTATAGTCCTTTAAAAAATCCACGTTTATGGTCCTTTAAATGTCCTTTAAAAAATCTTTAAAAATACTTTAAAAAATCTTTAAAAATCCACGTTTATAGTCCTTTAAAAAATCCACGTTTATAGTCCTTTAAAAAATCCACGTTTATGGTCCTTAAAATATCCTTTAAAAAATCTTTAAAAATCCACGTTTATAGTCCTTTAAAAAATCCACGTTTATGGTCCTTAAAGTATCCTTTAAAAAATCTTTAAAAATCCACGTTTATAGTCCTTTAAAAAATCCACGTTTATGGTCCTTAAAATATCCTTTAAAAAATCTTTAAAAATCCACGTTTATAGTCCTTTAAAAAATCCACGTTTATGGTCCTTAAAATATCCTTTAAAAAATCTTTAAAAATCCACGTTTATAGTCCTTTAAAAAATCCACGTTTATGGTCCTTTACATATCCTTTAAAAAATCTTTAAAAATCCACGTTTGTAGTCCTTTAAAAAATCCACGTTTATGGTCCTTTAAATATCCTTTAAAAAATCTTTAAAAATCCAAGTTTATAGTCCTTTAAATATCCTTTGAAAAAATCTTTAAAAAATCCACGTTTATAGTCCTTTAAATATCCTTTGAAAAAATCTTTAAAAATCCACGTTTATAGTCCTTTAAAAAATCCACGTTTATGGTCCTTATAATATCCTTTAAAAATTCTTTAAATAAATCCACGTTTATAGTCCTTTAAAAATTCTTTAAATAAATCCACGTTTATAGTCCTTTAAAAATTCTTTAAATAAATCCACGTTTATAGTCCTTTAAAAATTCTTTAAATAAATCCACGTTTATAGTCCTTTAAAAATTCTTTAAATAAATCCACGTTTATAGTCCTTTAAAAATTCTTTAAATAAATCCACGTTTATAGTCCTTTAAAAATTCTTTAAATAAATCCACGTTTATAGTCCTTTAAAAATTCTTTAAATAAATCCACGTTTATAGTCCTTTAAAAATTCTTTAAATAAATCCACGTTTATAGTCCTTTAAAAATTCTTTAAATAAATCCACGTTTATAGTCCTTTAAAAATTCTTTAAATAAATCCACGTTTATAGTCCTTTAAAAATTCTTTAAATAAATCCACGTTTATAGTCCTTTAAAATTCTTTAAATAAATCCACGTTTATAGTCCTTTAAAAATTCTTTAAATAAATCCACGTTTATAGTCCTTTAAAAATTCTTTAAATAAATCCACGTTTATAGTCCTTTAAAAATTCTTTAAATAAATCCACGTTTATAGTCCTTTAAAAATTCTTTAAATAAATCCACGTTTATAGTCCTTTAAAAATTCTTTAATAAATCCACGTTTATAGTCCTTTAAAAATTCTTTAAATAAATCCACGTTTATAGTCCTTTAAAAATTCTTTAAATAAATCCACGTTTATAGTCCTTTAAAAATTCTTTAAATAAATCCACGTTTATAGTCCTTTAAAATTCTTTAAATAAATCCACGTTTATAGTCCTTTAAAAATTCTTTAAATAAATCCACGTTTATAGTCCTTTAAAAATTCTTTAAATAAATCCACGTTTATAGTCCTTTAAAAATTCTTTAAATAAATCCACGTTTATAGTCCTTTAAAATTTCTTTAAATAAATCCACGTTTATAGTCCTTTAAAAATTCTTTAAAAAGCCATATTTATAGTCCTTTAAAATACTTAAAAAATCCACGTCTATAGTCCTTTAAAAATACTTAAAAAAATCCACGTCTATAGTCCTTTAAAAATATATAAAAAAAATCCACGTCTATAGTCCTTTAAAAATTCTTTAAAGAATCCACGTTTATAGTCCTTTGAAAAATCCAAGTTTCTAGTCCTTTAAAAAGTGTTTACAAAATCCACATTTTCCACATCCAAAGCAAATGAAAAGTGACAGCTCTAAGCAACTTGGTTTATTTCCAATAACATTGGCTTCTATGACAACCAAAACAGATAAAATTCTAATTCTAAAATAAAACCAATAACATTGATTTTCATGACACCAAAGCACTTTTTCTTGTCGTTTTTAAAACCAATAGTGACAAAATTGATTTCTATGACAGCCCTGAATGTTTATTTCAAACTCATCTGCTCCACATTATTGTATGTCTCAGCTCAATAGTGACCTACATTGGGAAACATCAAGATTCTAGATTCAGTCCTAATTTCCAATTTAATTACCTTCAATTTAATATATATCCCCCGTCATTGTTCGATTATTTAAATATATTGTTACTTCAGTTATGATTATTCAAATGGTTGACCATGCAGGACGTATGTTCCGAAGGAATGGGAAAATATTGTCAATTTCGTATCGTATATGATATCAATATTGTGACGTGCCAGGTTTGGACTATATTGGTTACATCCCTTATTTTATAAGAGATATGTGATAACTTTTAAAAAATGTAATATCTGCTTAAGGTGCCAGATATAGTCGACCAAAGTATTCCATTTTTATACTTCATCTAATACAGATACGAGTATTGGAATGGACAAAATTACTGACCAATTTTATGCGAAATCAAAAATTTCATATTCATCTTAGGTTTCTGGTTGAGAGAAATATTTAGATATAGGAAGTTTTAAAGAATTGATTGTTGTTTGAAAAATTATGCCAAGTAAAAGTATTAGAAAGTGTAACCCTTTTTGGTTTTTATCAGAAGTGGTATTCAGATATATATTATTTTCACAACAGATCTTGTATTACAAAAATATTTGTGTGTACGAAATTTGAAGATAGTTGGATGCTCATTTCGATTTCTTTGAGCGTTTTGTCTTTCAAAATCTTGAACAGTATACAGGGTGAGAAAAAAAAAAAAAAAACTGCAACAAAGTCAAACGCCATAATTTTTACTTTTTTTTAATTTTATTGAATGAAATTAAAAAAATGTCGGAGATAGCATCAAATTTTAGAATGAGTTTAGATTTGTTCGAATTGGTCACCTTTGGCACGAATTATGGCCTTCAAACGGGCAATAAAACCGTCACACGCTGCATGAATGTTGCTCTGCGGTATTTTGGTCCATTCCCGGCGAAGCGCTTGTTTGAGGTGATCGACATTTTGGTATTTTTTGGTGCCATCCTTGCTTTCAAAAATATTCTAGATATAATAGTCCAACGGATTGGTATCCGGAGATTTTGGTGGCCATTGTGAATCGAGGAACCTCATTTTGTAACCATTTGCATTTATTCTGATGCTACAGTCGATTAATACTAGTGGAGAGCGACCATCGGGTGTTATGGCGGCCCACACCATCACCATGGCCGGCGCTTGAGTTCTGGTGGCCAACCGAAGGTACACATTTTCAGTGATCATTTTGTTTGTTTACAAACTGCTGGACAACGAATGTTTTCTCATCGGAGAAAACCAAATTCGGCAGTTCACCACTTTCGGTCAAGCGAACCAACTCTTTAGCTCCTTTGAGTCTATTTTCTTTCTGTTGCGGTGTCAGTTTTTGCACTTTTTGGAAATTCAGTGGCTTTACTCCTAGATCATTTTTCAATATTTGCCGAATGGAATATTGCGATATGTTCAGCCCACGAGCCATTTCTCGGCCGCTGCGACGCGGGTTTTGATCAAGTTGCTCCTTTACTTTTCGAGCCATTTCTGTTGATGTTGCTGTTTTCTTCCGTCCACTACGTCGATGTCGGCCTACGCTACTAGTATCACGGTAACGAGTGATGGTACGAGACACAAAAGATTTATACACATTTAAATGCCGGAGTGCTCTAAAGATAGCCACTTGTGGTTTTCCAGCCAAATATAAAGAATTCCATCACGAATAACTTTTTTTCTGGAAAATTCTCACCAAAATGCTTGTAAACAATATAATGAGCTGTCACTGGAATAATAATAACAGCTGTCGGATCTGTGGCTAGAAATGACAGCAGTCTGAAGTTGGTTGCAGTTTTTTCATTTCACCCTGTACCCTATCTAGCCATATGGCTGAAGATGTAATAAACGGACAAAAGCTCTGAGCATATATACTTCTGCAAATTTTACTGATACTTTTTAATTTGTTAGTATATTTATGAACATGAACTATATTATTTAGTATATGAATGACCTTCCTTGTATACGGAGTTTTCATTTTTATTATTTTATTTCATTTTATTACCAATATTTCGCTTCAGACTTAATTTCCTTCCTCAAAAACTATGTCGCCTTATAAATAACCAATAGAAGAAGGTCGTTTCAAAACAGGACAGACAACTGCAACATTAGCATTCTGGCGCAATCGCATCAATACCGTTTTATGAGGTGCATATCTTACATAATTTATGACATTGGCACACACACACAAACAAATATATTTATTGGAACGGTTCAATATCGAGACAAGATGATTTTATGCAAAAACAAAACAACAGGACCGGCTTGCATTCTTGCTTAGCTTCCTGGCTAAAAAACAGCTCATGTTATTGACCGATATGCTAGCTGGTCACTGTGCTAAGGCTAGCAGCGGCAAAGGAAAATGCGGTAGTGATTGACAACAACAGAAATGTGGGCTAACAAGTTTCCACACCAGGTTGCTTAGCTTCTCTGCAGAGGAACGCGTTGTCCGCTATGATACAATTCCACCCAGCATGTTAATCTTATTGTATGCGGTGTCCTCCAGTAGCAGCATGCCAACATCGCAACAAAAAATTGTAGGCACCATCACATTGTGGCGGCCTCAGCAAGCCGGAGACTGAGTGAGTGACTGACTGATAGATGGTTGGACAGAATATGTGTTGTCATATCTTAAATTTTTTTCGTTACTGTTTTACGAAGCTGTTTTCGAACTTTTTTGTTGTGAATATCTGTAAGAATAAGGAAACGCCTTTTAGCTACCAATTGATCCGGTTTAGTGGATAACGTTTACCGCCGCCGAATCACTTGTTGTATGCTTCGTGATGTTATGGTCCTCCTTTGAAATTTATCGTCGGTGTAGGCATTGTAATGGTGCCTTTGAAACTAGAAGATATGAAGAGTGTTGATAATCCGACACTTGGTTTGCCGGCACTTATCCAATTGTGCGATGCGATGTTGAGTGGGTGTTCCATTTCTTGTTCTTACGATTATTCGACGAGATAACATAATTGGTCATAACTTAGCTGGGAGTCAATCTGAAAATACGAATATGAACGTGATTTGTAAATTTGTATCGCATTCCTTAATTATGTGGTTTGGGGGGCATATTGGTGAGGATAGGTAAAGAGTTAAGGAGTACAAAAAGATTGGGTTGGTTTTCGGTATAAATTTATATGGTAACGAATAAAAAATGCTTTCATAAACTACTTTGGGGTTTTGGTCTACAAGTGAGTACTAGGGTTTTTGTTAAGAAAAACAACATTTATGAAACTTTCATAAAATTAAAACATATTTTGAGTTTTGCCTTGTTAAGGCGAAGATCATATGTTTTTTTATCTCGAAAGAGAAAACAAACACAAAAAATATTTTCATAAAATAAAAAATATTTTCCGATTTTTTCGGAATATGGATTCATAAATATTTTGGAATATAGTGGAAATAGGGGCTCCTTTTCTTTTGTATCTAATATTGAAACTTGATGGAAAATAATTTTGACTTTGACGTTGTCCTTATAAAATTATGATTTGTTGGAGATTTGTTTAATATATATTAATTCCTGTGGTTTAGGTAAAATTTAGCCTCTTGAAGTATTCTAGGACCTATACTAGAATTTTATGACAATTTTATTTATACCCTACACCACAAGGTGGTCAGGGTTTTATGTCTTTGTGCATTTGTTTGTAACAGGCAAAAGGAAACGAGATAGACCCATAGTTCCTTTTGATGATCTGCATAGAATCACATTCTGAGTCGATTTATGCATGTCCGTCCGTCCGTCTATCCAGATGAAATTTTGCACAAATCATTTGTTTGGCCCAAGGACGAACCCTATTGAAATTGGAAATAATCGGTCAAAATTTAGATATAGCTCCCATATATATGTTCGTCCGATTTGCCTTTTATTGTGCACCAAACGTGTAATATCAGAATTTTGCACGTACGATCAGATTGGACCTGAAAATAAGTATGCCAAATTTGATCGAAATCGGTTCATATATAGCTATAGCTCCCATATATACTGTTCATCCGATTTGTCATATTTGTTACCCACAGCCGTAATATGCACTCTGTAACAACGATATTTAAGGAAATATAGCAAATACAGCTCAGAAATATCTTTGCCAAATTTTATCAAGATCGGTTCCGATTTGGATATAGCTCCAATATATATTTTTATCCGATTTCAAATTAATTGTACACCAAATGGGCAATAAAAGTCCGAATTTAAAAGTTACAAATGCTTCGGCATATTTAGTTCTTTGAACTTTAAATTATAATCATAGCGTGTATGATTAAATTCTCCCATAAAAACTTTTAATTGTTTAATTGTGGAGCTCAACTAAATTAGCAAAGTGGTGTAGGGTATCATAAAGTCGGCCCCGCCCAACTTTAAGTCTTTCTTTACTGTATTTTTTTGGATTTTGTGACTTTCTACGGTCCCGGACGTTTTAACCATATTTAAACGAAGAACCAAAAAATTCCTTTGTTTATCTTCGATATTGCCGAAGACACTATATACCTAGAATTCACGGACTTGAGACTAACCTTAATCCAAAAATTTTCAAGAGAGGGGGAAACTTGCCCCCTCTATTTTGGTTAATTTGCGATGTAAAGCCAACAACAACAAATCCACTTCCCTCCAATGTTGTTCTGACTTTGTTCGATGTATTCATACTGAGGTTGAGTTTATGTCTGTGTAGTATTCACAGCATCCACTGATACTGGCAACTATCACGAAATATTTTTTAAGAAATTAAATTGAAAACTTAGTGAAAGGTAGGCGAATGCACATTTTAAAGCAGATTGCGCTTTTGTATGACGTGGTAAACGAATTTTTATAGTCATCCTTCGGTTAACAGCCGCCGACACTGCTGTTCAACCGCAAAGTGTCCGCCTCGTCAATAACTGGTAACTTGGTCTGGGAATACAGATTAAATTTCAAAAATTCTTATTCTGGCCGATGGCAGAGAATGTCGTGGTACTTTGCTCTAAAATCTGACTCAGTAAAGTCTTTTTGGCCTCTCCTCTCTTTACTGTTAGAAATGATGGAGAGAAATCAAGACCTCTTTTAGGCGTTTTAAAGAAGTCTTCCATGTAAAGTCAGATCAAGGGCAGGGTGTTGATGACGAGGATGTAAATGTCAAATTCGCTGTTCACATTTAGATAATCGGGACATTCCCACAGTTAACATTTAAATCCAATTATGATATATTCTGTTCCCGAAAATTCTGTGAGAATAGCGATACAAAGTTCCTAAGGAAACAGGTAGTGGAAGCCCCTATGGGAAGTTTCTTTGGGAACTGCGATTTGAAGTTCAAGTGGCTCAATGAACCGAAGCTCCTGTTGAAAGTTCCTCTTGAGAAAACAGCAGACTGAATTTTTTGTTGGAACTGTCAATCAAAGATCCTGTTGAAAGTTCCTGTGGAAGCAGTGAGACCCAGTTTCTGTGGGAGAACCGAACAGAAGGTTCTGTGGTAGTGGTGAATCGAAATTCCTGTATGGATTCGAATATTGATGTGAGCAGCTGAATTAACTTTTGTGGGAAGCAACTGTGGAACCATCGAGCCAAGGCTTGCGTAGGAACAGTGAGCCCAAATTTCTGTGGGAACAAGATAAAGTTCAAGGGGCTATTTGTGTGGGAGCTGTGTAAGATCCAGTTAAAAGTTCCTCTGGAAACAGTGAGACCAATTTCCTGTGAGAAATCCGAACTGAAATTCTTTTGGTGAGTGTGAAACCATCGAACTAAGACCCCTTTGGAAATATAGAGCCCAAATTTCTGTGAGAACTAGATGAAGTTTAGTGGATCATTCCTATGGAACAGCCACTTGAATGTCCTGTTAAATGATTGAGATAAATTTCTTCATGAAACACTGAACCGAAGTTCCAATGGAAAGTGTGAAATGATACTCCTGTTACACACGAGAACCGATATTTATGTGTAAACACCTAGCCAAGGCTTCTGTGATAACGGCAAATAGAAAAAAACTGCTTGAACAGATACCATAGCTTTTGTGGGGAGTTACTGTGGAAACATCGAATTGAAGCTTCTCTGGGAACAGGGTGCCGTAGTCACGTAGACGATCAAGTGATAGATTCCTGAGAGGACAGAGAATAGAAACACATATAGAAACGGCGAGAAAAACTTACTGTAGAAAAAGCGAACCAAAGCGAACCTTGTCAAAAAACCGGGCTATAGCTTTGTGGGAACATGGAATCAAAACTTTTAGGGAAAAGGGAGAGTAACCTCCCAGGGGACAGAGACACGGTTTTGTATGTAGAAACAGCCCCAGTGGGAACAACGAGTCAAAGCTCAAGAGAAGACGGAGAACCGAAGTTCATGTTGGAACATCCACACGAAGCTTCCTTGATAAGGTATGTGGATGCGGTGAAACCATGCTCCTGTGAGAACTACCGAAATTCCTATGGGACCATCGAAATTCCTGTGTTAATATGTTACCGTTCATTTACCAAATTAATGGAGACCAGATCAAATATGTAGTTTCGAAAGTTAGAGGTTTCATGGTATGGATTATAGGGAAACATGGACCTATATAGTCAAAGTTCTGCCATAGTAGGTAGAGCCTCTATTGAATTTTAACCTTAACCGATATAGCTCATCTTCAAAATACTCAATGTTAAATATTAGCATTCTATCGCATGTCGTTTGAACTTTAGCATGATTACAATGGACGAACGGACATGGGTAACTCGACTTAGAGATTTATGCTGACGAAGATAATGTTGGGTCTAAGATGATTATTTCGATGTATTACAAACGGAATGACAATCTTAATATACCACTCAAACTGTGTACAGTAAAGGGTATGAAAATAATTTTTTACTGATCTTAAAAATAGAAATATCGAAGAAGTTGCCTTTTTTGAAGACTACGTCGATACGTCTTAAAGTTAACTTAGTATGAGGACAGTGAATGGCTCGGTTCTTAAATCTCCGTCCACCACCATAAAGTGTAACACATTCCTTCTGCACCAATACAATCGTTATCAATAGCCAAAAGCCTTTATGTGACAGAAATATGACTGAAGTCCACTTTTGATTGAAAACCCAAACCAGTCTGGCTGGCTGGCGCCAGACCCTTTTGACGGATTTTCACACCAAATCGTATCCTGGTGGAAATATTGAGATGTGTCAATTTTTAATGGTATCGGATGCTCATTTCGTGTTTTCTGAGCTTCATGGTTATTCAAAATATTGACCCTTGTGAGGGCGGTACCAGAAGGAGTAGTCTGTCCTATACGTTCTTCAAACCAGATCTGGTTTTGAAAGAAATGTTGTGACGTATGAAATTTGAAGACATTGGGTTTTTATTGTACATGAAAGAGATTTAAAAATTTGAAATTTTGATCCCTTGTTGGGAAAGTACTTGTGTGCTCTTCAGTTCAGTACAATATTGTTTATTTTCGTATCTGACATAACACTTATAAAAAATATTATAATTTGCAAGGTTTGAGCTACAAGATTAATTATTTACTATAAGATTAATTATTTCCTTTGAAAAAAATTGAGCTTTTATGTGGGAGGCACTAAAAGAAGTCGACTGATATAGCCTATCTCCGAACTCGATCTAAGCTTAATAATAACATTACAATGTACTCCTTTGAGAGTTATCATGCGCACCAGCCAGCCAGACAGATGGATGGACGAACGGACATCGCTAGATCGACTCCAAGTCCTGAAACGGATTTTGTCTAAAACCGTTATTTTGATTGGACACGTTATAGCCATATATATCCTCGTTAGCCATATGGCTGAGGGTATAACTACTCATATGGCTGAGGGTATAAAAATTGGAAGTCAAGGCTATTCAATCCTCGGTCAATAATAACTGGACGAACAACTCTAACAAATGATGTTACACCGCGTAAAACACTTATACAAGACGAAGTCTTGTCAAGTAACAACGGTAACAAATTCCCAACTCAAACTCTAGACCAAGGTCGACCATACTATCCACATAAGTGATGAACTTGTTCGCTTTTTTGGCACATACGGCACGGAATGCACATCGCAAATATATCAATGAGTTATACACAGGTGCATTTCCTTTGGATTTCGTTATGGCCGACACTGCTCTAGGGTCTACATAAGCTATATTCAATAACCAAAGAAACAGAAAACTCGCGGTAATAGACATAACGTGGAAGATGGATAAATCCAGAATAGTATGATACACCTCCCATACTATTCTGGATTTAACCATCTTCTAGGTTATGTATATTACCGAGAATTTTCTGTTTGTTTAATACAACACTAGATGAGGTTCTGTCCATATGAAAGACTTGCGATAAAAACATCGAAACGTTGGATCATTTTCTCTGCCATTGCCCCACAACACCCCTTCGTTTCGTCATTTCCCCTAGCTTGCTACGCTCCTCCTCATTTAGGTTTTATATCGAATTCCTAACCTTTACCCCATTATCATGCCAATCTTCTAACAAACTGTTATAAAACAACCACCTCCCCACTGAGATCCGAAAGATAAAAGTTAATAGAATTAGTTTCACCTTGTGAACTAATTGCATGTTTAGATTCTTATCCATCTGAAATATATTAACACCTGTTGCCTTTTTATGTCTTATCAATCATCGTCATCACCATAAATCGTCTAACAAAAAAAGGAGACTTTGAAAATTCATTAAAAATTTAAACGCCAAACATTCATGGCAGGGGGCCTCTTGTAATTTGCGGCATGCTGTTTACACATTTACAATTTTCATTGCTACATCAAATTTGGCGTCAAAATACCATGCGCCTAGGTCGGCGGCTTATTCGACTGACTAACAGTTAGATGGAGGAAGAAAAACCTTGGCTACATTTAATGTTTGCCTTGTAAGCACGCATTTCCACAAAATTGCCTGGGTCCCGGGCATCAGAAAAGAATTTAGCCAGAATAACTGACAAGAAAAGTAACATAAATTTGTGGCTCATAAAATACACAGTGGCAATGGTGGTGAGAACATCGCATACAGAAACAAGAGACTTTTTTGTTGCTCTCTCCCAAATAGCCTGAATTCTGCACTAATAGCTTTGGTAAGAAAACTTTGAATGAGAAGAACTAGCAGCAGCATCTTCAACAGTAAAACAGTGTGGAAATGTGAGTTTTTTTCTGTATACTACACCATACGACAAAAACGTTTTTGAACTGCAAATCACAGGAGGTCTTTTTTAATAAAAGTCAATAGGGAATACCTTTTTAATGCCTATTAATTCCAGTCCAAAGTTGGAATACCCTGCATTAGATAGCTTATATCAAAGGCATACCATTAGTCTTTTCCATAAGCAATCTGATACGATCTGATATACTCACTTATAGGGGATCGTTTTTAGCTGATCACCGGCTTATCTAGTCGCCACATATGAATCTAAACGACCCACCCATCCATAACTAGAGTTGTATAGTTCAGACTGAACTAGCGCGATTGGAAACTTCACTGAATAGTGCACATGAACTAGATCAGACAAACACCGAACTAACATCTGTTATAGAATCAACCGAAAAATTGTGATACCAGTTCAGTACTTCACTCACATATAAGGTAATACCGCAGGCAGCTCTAAGCAATAATTTTAGTTTGTTTTAATTTTTTTTGCAATGTTTTCAATGCTCGGAACATTAAAACTATGGAATTTTTTTAAATTTCACGAACTTTCTAGAACGAAGTCGTAGCTTTCCATTGATCGAAAGGCAGGAAGGCTACACTTATGTGGCTCTAAATCAACATAATTACCCTATTAATATGGGATTCGGCATGGTATGTTGCAATACTATGAGTTCGTGCATTCCTTCTTATGTGGGATTGTTGCAGATTAATATCACGTTCCGGGTTTTCTCAACCAGAAAACTCAGACAGTCTTCGATGAGCAGCCATCGATTTTCGCTGATTTTTCCTTTCGGCTCAGCTGTGTCAATGACCGCTACGCTACACGGAGGTTATCTGGGTAAATGGTCTGGGAGAGCTTCCTTTTCCCGCTGCTTTTGCTTGAGGGTTGTGGTTTGGTAGTTGCATTTTTTGCCCATTCCAGGCATATAGCCAGTAAAGGCATCTAAAACCAGACCAGCCACAATCCTCTTGCTGACGATGCTGATGTTGGCAAGGGTGATTGACCTGTCGACAATTTCTTGGCCTTGGGGTGTATTTCCTCTGTGGACCACCCTCTCTTCATCGTTCGACGAGTAGAGGCTTCGGTGTCCTTCTGAACCAGCGAGGGATAGATCTTTAGACTCCACTGGGACAGCTTTTTGAATCGGTTGATGGTGCGAAAGGAAAGCTGTCGTTCCATCAGCCGGAATATTGCTGACATCCACAGAGTCCTCGTCAGAAGGTGTGTCCACGTATGGACTAGCTTTCTTCTAGAGGTTGGATAGGAGAGTGAATAATTCATTATCAAGATAATACTGGCAATAACGAGTTCTTTGAAAAATTCCGCACTGACTTAGAGTTCACCCTGATCAGAGCCTTTTAATTCTCCGTAACTTGAGAGGAGACTTTCGGCCAATGAACTTCTTACAATAATTTACTGACTGCTGGTAACCGCTCTTGCCCACTGCTTTCTTTGCGTCAGAGTCACCGCCTGTGATTGGGATGCTGGTAGGTGTATTGCCTGCAAGATCACGATAGGGACTTGGGTCTGGAAGTCGATCACACTGGTACGTACCGATGGGTTTACCTCCTTAAAGTTTAACCTCACTTGAGTGCTGGATGGAGCATTCCCAGTTATATTTTCTTGGTTCAACTCGACACTTTGTGATGAGGATATGACTTTTGGAATCAGTAGTCAGTTCCTCAACAGAGAGAGGGAGAGGCGAGTCATTCGCAAAACCGGATGGAAATTTCTCCTGGCTAAGCCTCAGGGGCTTGGTTTTTTTTGTCAAGGAGTGCAGGCAATTGTTCGCACTTTCTTTGTATGCTTTCAAATGTCACGTCAACAGAATGTCGTCCCCAGCCGCATTTAAAATCATGTCCTTGGTCGATGCTTCTACCGAAGCAATTTGGTTGTTTGTTGGTTGCGTGTTTTTATACCCTACACCACAAGGTGGTCAGGGTATTATGTCTTTGTGCATTTGTTTGTAACAAGCAAAAGGAAACGAGATAGACCCATAATTCCTTTTGATGATCTGCATAGAATCACTTTCTGAGTTGATTTATGCATGTCAGTCCGTCTGTCCGTCCGTCCGTCCGTCCGTCTGTCCATGTATTCTTGTGAACAAAATGCAGGTCGCATTTATTATCCGATTGAGATGAAATTTTGCAAACAACATTTGTTTCGCCCAAGGACGAACCCTATTGAAATTGGAGATAATCGGTAAAAATTTAGATATAGCTCCCATATATATCTTCGTCCGATTTGCCTTTTATTGTGCACCAAACGTGTAATATCAGCCCGAATAGTATGGAATTTTGCACATACAACCAAATTAGGCCTGAAAATAAGTATGCCAAATTTGATCGAAATAGGTTCAGATATAGCTATAGCTCCCATATATATTGTTCAACCGATTTGTTATTTTTGTCCTCCGCAGCCGTAATATACACTCTGTAACAACAATATTTGGGGAAATATATCAAATACAGCTCAGGAATACATTTGCTAAATTTTATCGAGATCGGTTCAGATTTGGATATAGCTCCCATATATAACTTCGTCCGATTTACCTTTGATTGTGCACCAAAAGTCTAATATTTGCCCAAATTGGATGAAATTTGGCACTTACGACCGAATTGAGTCTAGAAGCTAGTATGTCAAATTTGGTGAAGAACGGTTCAGATATAGCTATAGCTCCCATATATATTGTTCATCCGATTTATTGTATTTGTTACCCACAGCCGTAATATGCACTCCGTAACAACGATATTCAGGGAAATACATCAAATAAAGCTCAGAAATATCTTTGCCAAATTTTATCGAGATCGGTTCAGATTTGAATATAGCTCCCATATATATCCTTATGTGATTTCAAATTAATTTTGCACCAAATGGGCAATACAAGTCCGAATTTAAAAGATACAAATGCTTCGGCATATTTCGTCCTTTGAATTTTAAATTATAATTATAATCATAGCGTGTATGATTGAATTCTCCCATAAAATTTTTTAATTGTTATGTGGAGCTCAACTAAATTAGCAAAGTGGTGTAGGGTATCATAAAATCGGCCCCGCCCGACTTTAGGACTTTCTTTACTGGTTATTTTTCTATTAATATTTTTTTTTTTCAATTGGAGTAACATTTCGTTTATCCTTCCCTTCATTTCCAATATTGCAGACTAGTGTAACCGCCATCATTGACTGAGTGGTTGTGATGAATGTTTGAAGAGTTGTTTGATTACAGACTTGTTGTTTAACCACGTTTCCTTTTTTCTTTTTCGGTGTGTTAACATCCATCTGTGTGTCGAATACAGCTGTGGGCTTTTTCATAGGCCAATTATTGGACAGCAGTCATAATTTCACACTCATACAGCCATAAATGTGCGCCGGTGATGAGCAGCTATATGTTGGGCAAATCACTGTTAGATGTTTCTGGTGATGGTGCTGGTGCTGCTGCTGCTAGTCAAAGGATGAACAAACGAACATCTGTTGCATATGTTGCCGTTTGTGTTTTGAAAATATGTTGTTTTATTGCCCTCCTGCTTTTTTGTTTGTTAAATGATTATGTCTGAGGCGTTACAAGCAACCATAATTATGGATAAAATGGATTGTGTGCGGTGCTTTGCGAAGTTGTACGCACTTAAGTTAAGCAAAAATGTGAATTAGGATTTGAAGGAGTGGATATGAATAGACAACAGTTTTTCAATTTTATCTGAAACTAAGAAAACGGGAATATTGCACAGATACTACTAATTTTATAATAGGCATGAGGTATTATGATTTGATCTTGCTATTGCATAATTGATTTTTTGCAATTAGATATTAGTTTCGGTTTGAATATGGATATAATTAAAAACATTTTCAGATCCTGTAGACTTTCAAACTCATTATATATAAATTTGGACTATGACGAACTTATATTTTGCAATTAAAAATTTTAGCTAGAAAAGAATACGCCGAATATCGTTGCAGGTATTTCTTTTAACCAGAACATTTCTACGGTGTATTTGGAAACAAGAGACGGTATGATCTTAGTTTGGAAACCCCTTAACTTATTTAATTACCTTATCAGAGTACGATATAGTATTGCGGCGTTTTCCAATTCTGGGGACTTATATTTACTGATGGCAGAGTAAATGTTTCAACCAATCGTTCTTCTTTCTCGATTTCACATTTTTTTAATGGAGATCAAAAATTAAAAAAAAAAACAAGAAAAAAATGTAAGTTCGGCGATAAAATCATCAAAATACCGATTATCGGTAGGTGCCTTTATATGGAGGCTATACGAAGACGTGGACCGGCACAGACAATTTTCTGTCATAGGCTGTAGTATCTATTGCGAACTTCAAATACCAAATTTGAAATATTTCAGGTGAATATGTCGCTTAAATCACAAAAATACCGAAAATAGGTGGATATACCTTTATATGGTGGCTATACCGAAACGTGGACCTACATGGCCCATTTTTATTACCAAAAGTCCTGCATACATAAATACATTTTGAGTAAAATATTATCAACCTACTTAATTTCGTTCGGAAGCTAGAGTGATTTCCACATACGACAAAAAAACTGATGAAGAATGTTGTGAGATGAAAAAACTGTAACCAACTTCAGACTGCTGTCGTTTCTAAGCCACTCGTCCGAAAGCTTTTATAATTTTTCCAGCCACAGCTCATTATATTGTTTGCTCTTTGAAGGCCATAATTCGTGCCAAAGTTGGCCAATTCCAACAAATCTAAACTTATTCCAAAATTTGATGCTATTCTTGACATTTTTTGCTTTCATTCAATGGAATGGAAACTTTTTTGCAGTTCTTTATATCTCACCCTGTATATATACACTGTAGGGTATAAAATGTATATTTCGAGGTGTTACAAACGTAATGACAAACTTAATTTACCCTCCATATTATAGTGGTGAGTATAAAAACACGATATATGAGATTATAACGCGTTGGAAATATACGACATGGTTTCGAATCGGGATGCAAGGTATCTGAAACCGTCTCCTGGCTAGGTACACCACTCTTTTCTAAAACCTGTACAAATCTTACTTCTAAATACCGTTGTATGGGGGATATACGATGTCGTGGATACTCGGAAGGAACTTATACAATTCCATTGAAAATTTTGCATACAATCATCAAAATACCGAATATTGAGGGTACCGTTGTATGGGGGCTATACTATATCGTGGACCTATATAGACAATTCTCGTTCAGGGGTAAAATACTCAGAAGAAAATCCTTGTGTGGATTTTCAGAAAATTCCATTGAAAAATTTGGCTACAGTCATATATGGCCCTGGATCGTTTTCTATCACAGATGGTAGTACCTACTAGGAACTTCAAATACCAAATTTCTTATTTAAAATGTAGCTAAAATCATCAAAATTCCGAATATCGGGAGTACCGCCGTACCGATATAGCCCATTATCCAACTTGAGCTACCTGCAGACAAAAGACTAATAATAAGAGAATTCGAGGTAGCAACATACTTCCCCGTAATAATCGTATCCTCAATTAAATTGTTATGTAGTTTTTTACTGTAAGCCTTATACCATTGCAAAGTTATATGTAAACACGGGACGTACGTCAGGACAATCCCTTCGTGTATGCGGACTAAATTTGGCATGTTTCTGCTTTTGTCATGGTCAGCTGTTCCTGGCATGTTCACGCGTTGGTAGATCGAGCTATTTGTTTGTTTGTTTAAGCATTAAAGTAGCACAATAAATATATTTTTCTAATTTTAAATTTGTTATACTTTATTAAAAAAATTTTAAATTTTATTTTATCGTAAAAAAGACTGAATGAAGTTATATATTTAGCCAAATATTGCGCAGATGGCCCCTGCTGCATTGCTGGTACATACGCGAAGCCATCAAGATGGAAATGGATGATTTTATCGGCAAAATCCGCATTTTCATATTTTCTCTTCAATATCCAATTGAAATTAATAATAATGAAATATTTGTAAATAATTTTAAAATATATCCCATCATGTGTTTGAGGATGTAATTCCACTCGAACACCGTGTACCCAAGTTTATTGCTTAAGTCTTTTGTTTGTATAATTTATAGCAGCATTTTTTTATTTCCTTCATTTCAAATAAAATAAGTTTCTATTACCCAAAACATTAAAACCAAATAAAGAGAATGTTTAACATTACTTTAAACTTAACGGCGAATGATATAATGTTCTGGCTTTGCAATAAAACCTGTTACACAGCCAAGAGACAAGAATAAATGGATTTTCTTTGCCACAAAATAAAGTCCATAAATCTTTGCCAAACAGGCAGTGTAAATGCAATTTAAATGTAATAAAATCAAGAAGAAAAAATAGAGAAAAATATAGCAGGCAACATATGCTCCCATTGCATCATTTTGGCATCAACTGTTAACATCGTCGATCTTGCGAATGCCTTAGTTTTCCAGCAGTAGTCAGTGAACCGAAAAAAAATAAACGGCGACCAGTTGCCAAAAAAAACCAACTCAAACAAGAATTTCATCTATAAATGGTTAAAATATGTAAATGCTTGGAGTCGTTTTTTTCGATCGCTTTGAATATCAAAGATCAATGTCGTTGAGTGGTTGCAAGTGCAGCTAACTAGTTTCTTGCAGAGCAGAGTTTTTGACCACAATTTGCCGGTGTTATTGAATTCAATATCAACGTACCACTTATTCCAAATTGAAGAACGACGCGTTTGTAACGCTAATAATAGTTATAATGTTGTTGAATAATAAAACTGTCATATGATTTTTCATTCTTGTTATGTGTAGTTGTCAAAATTTATAATTTACGATGAAGTTTTTATTCTTGTGGCAAAATGAAGACATAAGGGGGGCAATTATCGACGGTGGCTGAATAATAAGAATTGGTATGCCTTTGACAATTATTAGTTTATTAGTAGGCGATGACGCTGAACTATATAAGTAGCAATTGAAGGATTTCGAAATTTTAAAATACAGCTTGTTTGGACAAAACGGCTGGATTTATTTTATTGAAATTCTGCACGATGGTAGGTCTTGATGTGTAGGCAGGTGAATAGGCTGTTTTTTTTTTTTTTTGTTTTTGGAAATATGTTGTAAAAGAGAAAAGTACTAATATATAATAATAATTTAATACTTTGGATTGGACGGAGTGGCCTAGAATTTTTATACACTTCACCATTCTATGGAGGGTATATTAACTTTGTCATTCCGTTTGTAACTCTTCGAAATATGTATTTATAATATACCCTAGAAAGTATATATATATTCTGGATCAGCGTAAAATTCTAAGACAATCTAGCGATGTTCGTCTGTCCGTCCGTCTGTTATAATCACGCTATCTTTAGAATGAATTGTGATAGAAGGCTAAAATTTTGCATACATGCATAGTTTACCAGCAGACAGGTTAAGTTCGTAAATGGGCTATGTCGGTCCACGTTTTCGTATAACCCCCATATAACGGTTCCTCCAATATTCGGTATTTTCATGATTTTAGCGACAGTATTTAGCAGAATTATTTCACATTTCTTATTTAATGTTCGTAATGGGTACTACAGCTTATGACACAAAATTTAGTATGCAGGTCCACGTCTTCGTATAGCTCCCGTATGACGGTACCACCCAATACTCGATATTTTTATGATTTGTGCGACATTATTCACCGGAATTGTAACCAATTTTGTATTTATAGTTCGTAATGGGTACTACAGCCTATGACAAATATTCGTTTTCGTTTATTCCCCACACAGAGAAAAAAATTAACCTTATACAAGGTTAGCTTAACCATAAATAAACATGATTTGGAGTCTACGTTATGTAAGGTTAATTTAAACATTTTCTTGTTGACTGGTATTTAAAAATAATCATCGTTAATTTAGCTTTTCCATGATTGACTTTTTTAACCACGAAAATTGTTGATATTGAAAAAAAAAATTGTTGTTTTAACAATGCACTGTTAAATTTTTGTAACCATGAGAATTGTTAATAATAACATTTCATAGTCAGTTTGTCTAAACAGTTCATATGATAATTTTTAATAATAAATTAACCTTTGTTTGAATAAAACAAGAATAATGTAATTTTTACAAGTTTATTTATTATTTATTTATTAATACCGCATATTTTCAAAATATGTATTTCCATTACAAATTGTATGTATATTTAAGGGAAGGCTGGTAAAGAAAGATATATGTTTAATATAAATTTTATTTTTTTACGCCTTACCGAGTGATTTTAAATTATAATCCTCAGCCATTGTGAAAAAAACTACAAAACGCCAAACACCGACTGCAAAAACAAAAGAAGAAACTAGTAGTTAATAAAAACAAATAGTATTGTCACAACTTACCAAAAATGTACGCACCAGCACCCAAAAAAAAGACACCAGAGAAAAAAACAACTGAAAAGAAAAAACAAAAAGATATACATAAATATGAACACTGTCGCTTCAACAACAACGTACATTTGGTGACAAATTCATACGCTAATGTACGTCGTTGCAGCCACAAGCAAAGACAAAAAGAACACATATGTATGAATAAACACTCACACATTATTTCTCTCCTCATTTTTGCTTGTCGCTGCATATACGTTGTTGTTGCTTGTTCTTTCATGTATTACCGTTATTTTTGTTTCTTTATTGTAATTTATAGTTTATTTGATAGACAAATCTGATACAATTTGAATATAGCAATAACACATTACTATGTTGAAATAGTATCAGGGTTTTCTATTAAAACAAATACAAATTACAATCAAATATATTTGTTAATTTCACCAGCTTTTACCTACCTTTATACCAAGCACTATTCCCACGAGCACGTGCACTACTCCCTTGCACTATTCAACACCAACTAAAGAAGTGATTGTCTATTTATCTTTCTTACACATATTCAGACCACAGAAAGAGATTCGATAAAGAGGAGGAGGAGGAGGAATATGACATTCACATTCGTTGCAACTTCGTATATTGTAATATTGAACTTCGTCAAACACAAAGCAGTTGAAAATTGTTGACCACAACAGAGCCGAAGGCTCTTTAAATTTTTATGCATCTCTCACATTTTTCCGTCTCTCTCAAAAAACAACAACCTTATACAACGTTAATTAAACTAATTTTCATCTACATTTGACCTTATATAACGTTATTTTATGTTTGTAATCTCAAACATTTACCATGAAAAAATTAACCATGCACATGGTTAAAAAAGTCATTGTATTTTCGGCTCTGTGCATATAACGATACATCCCGATAGTCGGTATTTTGATGTTTTTAGCGACATTATTCACCGAAATTGTTTCAAGTTTGGTATTTGAAGTTCGTAATAGGTACTACAGCCCATGACAAAAAATTTCGTAAGCAGGTTCACGTCTTCGTATAGTCTCCATATAACAGTTTTCATTTAAGTGGAAGTTTCCGAAAGTTTTTTTTTTTTTTAATTTTTCAAGTTCCTTCCAAATGGTGGAGGGTATTAAAATTAAAAGAACTTACGTGCTTTTTTACTTGTTAAGTTTAAAATGGAGTGCAGGATAGATGTATTAAACGATTTTTGGCCATTCAAACTTTAAAATTACGAAAATTTCTAACATTGTACTACAATTCTAAAACGGTAACGTTTGCTACTATCTGAACGGACAGAGCTAGAAAAGTTAAACATTTTCTAGTTATTCTTTCTAAAACAGGAAAAACTTGAATAGTGTATAAAACATTGAAAATCAAAAAGTTTGGTACGGGGTATGACGTTTTGATAAAAAATGTTGTCACACTGAACAAATTATGAATTTTGAGTGTTAAAAGGACCTCTGACGACCCGTGGGAAAGAATATAAAATTTTAAGGTGAACTTTTTGTTGAAAAATTAGCGGGTACTTGCTAGTTATATTAATATATAATATCGGGTTGATTGATTAAACTTCAAAAAATACAGTCCCTTTTACCCTTGTTTTCTTTCCCCCAACTAGTCGCTGAGGTCAAACTGCAAACTGATTCAGGCATGGTCAGTAACCTAATGGAAAAAGTGCTGTACTATGTTTAAAATTGCTCCTCTGAATTCCTTCGCATTTGACCTTTGGAGTTGAATTTTATTTAAGTGGAAATTATATTTATTGTCCCTGTCGACACACCTCGTTTCCAAATTACTCGCCGTCAGGCCGACTACATTTTCAAGTGTGTTCCTAACAACATATTTTTAGCTGCTTTCTTGTCATCCACATCCAGACTATTTTCTAACACAGAATTCTTACTGGATCACCCAGGATAACACGTAACCAGAACAACAGGCTTTTGCGATTATTCACCTTATTACTTACAACGATAAAAATCATGCTGAAATTTTTCTCTAACAAATTATTGTAGATCATTATCAGTTTGATCGGCTAAAAGAACCGCCATGCGGCCCCATGCACAGGAAATTGAAGCAGTAACAACATTGTTTTTTTTTTTTCTTCCCAATAGCTTGTGCCAACCAAAACAACCAGCCAGCCAGTTAGCCATCTACCAAATTGAGAGCAATGCCACACATAAATTGTTACAATTTTTGTCGGTTTCTTGTTTCATACGGAGGTGTAGTTTTTTTTTTCAAAAACAACAACTAACCAATTTTCATAAATTCCGACATTGTGTTAAAATGTGTGTGTGTGTTTGCGTCTTTTGTTTTTAGATGCCTACCTTGTTTTTTTTTCTGGAGTCTTCGCATAATCAATTGAGAGTAAAATACGGCATTTAGACACGCGCCTTCGCAACCTCTTCCACGAAACGCTGCATGTAATCGACATTGTCTGGTTCGACCATGGCGATTGGTGAAAAGTCGCAAGCTTCCGTTAAATAACAGTAAATAGAATGTTACAGCCGACCAAAGGAAAAAAGAATATAAAATAATATAAAAACACAAAACAACGTAACAACAAAATTAAGTAAAAAGAAACTAGATATATTATGAATAGTATGAAGGAGGGTAACTGGGAAATTCCTCAGCTTAAAAACTTTTAAATTCTCTGATATTAGATTGAACATTTCAGTCGGTGTTTCGGTCTAATCTGGATATGGCAACTGACTTCAGATTTTATGACTTAATATTGATCTTTTGTAGCAGAAAGAGTGGACCGATGTGTGCTATTTTTACACTTGATCTGAACTCGATTTAAGTTTTGTAGAGGTATTACTATGCACCAACTTTAAACTAAATCGGAGATACCCTATAAGAATTACACTATGCAACACAAAAAATAATTACGGGGAAAATCCAGCAGATTATGAAAGTAGAGCTAAGCCAGTAAAGAAAGTCTTAAAGTCGGGCGGGGCCGACTTTATGATACCCTACACCACTTTGCTAATTTAGTAGAGCTCCACGTAACAATTAAAAGTTTTTATGGGAGAATTCTATCATACAAGCTATGATTATAATTATAATTTAAAGTTCAAAGGATTAAATATGGCGAAGCATTTGTATCTTTTAAATTCGGAATTGTATTGCCCATTTGGTGCACAATTAATTTGAAATCGGATAAAGATATATATGGGAGCTATATCCAAATCTGAACCGATCTCGATAAAATTTAGCAAATGTATTTCTGAGCTGTATTTGATATATTTCCCCAAATATTGTTGTTGCAGAGTGCATATTACGGCGGCGGTTGACAAAAATAACAAATCGGATGAACAATATATATGGGAGCTACATCTATATCTGAACCGATTTCGATCAAATTTAGCATACATATTTTCTGGCCTAATTTGGGTGTATATGCAAAATTCCATACAATTCGGGCTGATATTTCGATTTGGTGCACAATGAAAGGAAAATCGGACGAAGATATATATGGGAGCTATATCTAAATTTTGACCGAATATCTCCAATTTCAATAGGGTTCGTCCTTGGGCCAAACAAAAGATCTTTGCAAAATTTCATCTGGATCGGGCAATAAATGCGACCTGATTTTGTTCACAAGAATACATGGACGGACGGACGGGCAGACGGACTGACATACATAAATCAACTCAGAAAGTGATTCTATGCAGATAATCAAAAGGAACTATGGGTCTATCTCGCTTCCTTTTGCCTGTTACAAACAAATGCACAAAGACATAATACCCTGACCACCTTGTGGTGTAGGGTATAAATATGAAGAATATTTTGGTCGAGAAGTTTTAACCTCGAGCGAGTCAATAAAGGCATATTTTCCTTTTTTAAAATCGGGTTAAAAACTCACTTTCTAAACACCTAAAAAAGTCTTAAAAACATACTTCAGGGTTAAAGACGTACCTTGTGAGACAAATCATAATTTCAGATAGATGACGTCAAAGAAAATATTCTTCATCAAATTTTACTATAAGTAACCAAGAAAATAAAATCTCTATGTCCGTTGTACGCTAAAATATTAAAAAAAATCGATCCAAATTCATATGACATTTTTGTAACGGGGAACTTATCAGTTTAGAATAAGGGATTATATTTTAAGTGATTTAATAATTCTGGTGTGTTACTCTAGACCAGCATAATTTGTTGAATAGTTTCAGAAGCTCTGAAAGCTTTTTAACTAATTTGAACGTCTCCCTCAGTTTATTGTTCTACATAATTGAATTACTTAAAAGTCAATATCAAGGTTCGTATTCCAATGTGTTTATACCATCCAAAACTTGGATACTAACTCATGTTAAAATATGTTTTTAAATTCCGAAATT
This sequence comes from Musca domestica, assembly GCF_030504385.1. Classification (NCBI taxonomy): domain Eukaryota; kingdom Metazoa; phylum Arthropoda; class Insecta; order Diptera; family Muscidae; genus Musca; species Musca domestica. The sequence goes on along the minus strand of NW_026712340.1, from coordinate 3,491,061 downwards.
CTAGTATTCGAGGTGTTATTCGGAACATCAGTCCAAATTTAAACAATTCTGTAAAAAATGAGGCTTCAGTCACCAAAATGCCGAATATCTGGAGGATAGGGGCTATAGAAAAAATTTGACTTTTATATAAATTGTTCAATATAAGAAAAAACCTATTACGGAATCCATGAATTGAATTTTAAGTAATTCCGTTAGAAAATGCGGCTAAAATCATCAAAATACCAAATATCGGGAATTACCTTTATATGGGAGCTATAGCAAAACGTATACCTATAGAGTTTGGGATAAAAAAAAAACTGCAACGAAGTCAAACGCCGTATTTTTTACATTTCTTTAAAAAAAATCATTGAATGAAAGCAAAAAATGTCGGAAATAGCATCAAAATTTAGAATAAGTTTTGATTTGTTCGAATTGGTCGCCTTTGGCACGAATTATGGCCTTCAAACGGCCAATGAAACCGTCACACGCTGCACGACTGTTGTTCTGCGGTATTTTGGCCCGTTCCCGGCTAAGCGCTTGCTTGAGGTGATCGACACTTTCGTATTTTTTTGTGCCAACCTTGCTTTTCCAACGGATTGGTATCCGGAGATTTTGGTGGCCATTGTGTAGAAATGATGCCAGGAATCTCATCTTGTAAGTATTGTTGGGTGGCGCGTGCTAAATGCGATGATGCTGAGTCCTGTTGGAATGTCCAAGGTCTGCGGACAAAATGTTTGCGTGCTTTAATACACCCTCCAGAATATTTTCGCAATAATACTCGGCATTTATTCTAATGCCACGGTCGATTAATACGAGCGGAGAGCGATCATCGGCTGTTATGGCGGAGACCGACAACATCATCATCATGGCCGGCGCTTGAGTTCTGGTGGTCAACCGAAGGTGTACATTTTCAGCTGACCTTTTTGGCAAGTAAACACGATCATTTTGTTTGTTTACAAACTGCTGGACAACAAATATTTTTTCATCGGAGAAAACCAAATTCGCCAGTTCACCACTTACGGCCAAGCGAAGCAACTCTATAGCTCTTTTGAGTCTATTTTCTTCCTGTTGCGGTGTATGTTCTTGCACTTTTTTGAATTTCAATGGCTTTACCCCGAGCTCATTTTTCAATATTTGCCGAATATTGCTATATGCTCAGCTCACGACGAGTCGCTTAGAAATGACAGCAGTCCGAAGTTTGTTGCAGATATTTCATCTGACTCTGTATATTTTAGGTCCGTAGAATTTTTGTCCCCATATCACTGTACCACCTATTCTGTGTGTTGATGATTTATGTCAAACTTGTCATCGCAATTATTAAATATATGCGGTTATACGTTCATAATGGACACCACTTGCTATGACGGAATATTATCTATACAGGTCTACATCTGCGCATATCCTCTTATAATGGGACAATTTGATATTCAGTATTTTTCCGATTTTAGCAACTTTTTTATGATATTATCTTAAAATTTGTTTTTCGAATTTGCAAAAGTCACCACCTTCTCCGTCAGATTGGCTGTACAGCCCTCATATTATTGTGCTTCCCAATATTCCCATAATGAAATTTGCTGAAATCATTGACCAACTTATTTAAAGATACAAAATTTTCCATTTTTCCGGCTACTGGAATTATGGGCCTCGATATCCAAAAATTGTGAACTTTGGTAAGTAATAGAATTCTAACTGTTTCTAAATTGGCATTGAGATTCAATCCGAAATCAGTAATTTATTTATAATATGGTAATGGTCTTTGGTCGATAATTTTTGGACATTTAATAACTCTATCTACAATGGGCTTCCACCGTTTATATTTAAATTAGGCTCCGATTATAGATTTTATTATGATATGCATTGTTTAAAGTTAACTTTGTTTCATTTCCCAAAATTATTTAACTAACTTACCCGCATCAAACTCTTTTGATATGAGCTGTAGGTTGTGCAGCAGGCCAATGGACAGCATCTTCATATTGCATATCATTCGCAAGCATGGTTAAGCGTGTATGCTTATGGATTTGCCATGCACTAGCAATGTTAGATAACACACAGGTGCGACAATTTCTATTACTGACTTGTTTTACTTTTTTGTTCGACAGCAACAATTGTTGTTGTTGCTGTATGAAGCGGCAACAACTACTTACTCAGCGCTGCAATCACGCAGTGGCGCAATGGTGGTAACAAGAGTTTTTTCCTCCTAAAACAAAAACAACAACAGCGTTTTCATAAATTACGCACCGGTGTTAAAACCATTATGGGGTAGTCGTTTTTGTCTATTCAAAGAACTCCATGGATTATAACGTCTCTAATTTGGAAACAGAACCTGAAACAATGGCCAGCCGGACAGGAGCAACTATCTCTAAAACAAAGAACGGTAACTGAAATTATGATGACGACGACGCCGATGATGATGGCGATGGGATCCTGTTTATTTACCTGTTTATCGCAAAGAATTTCTTTAAAAGGAAGAAATTAAATGAGGCCGTAAAAAAGTTGCTCTCGCGAACTTTAATGTGGTGGAAAATTGGCATTGATTCTGAAATGAAAATTGCGACAATTTGCGTCGATTCTATGACAATTCTTTTGAAGTCTTTTTTTGTTTAAGTCAAATGCACATCATTAGTTGGTATTTAGCACTGGTTGGCATAATTATGTGCTTATCGTTTAGTCACATATTTTGTTCCGCAGTGGGATAATTAGGCTTCTTAGCTACAGAAAAATATTACATTCACCAAAAAGTTGTAAATTGATAAAGAAGGAAGGAAGAATTCTTCTCAAATGCAAAAAATCAAAAGTTTTAATTTTGTCCTCATGATTAATGAAGTAAAACAACTTATATGGGTAGTGCTATATGTGTGTTAAACCAAAATGAAAGCTTTTGTCTGAAATTTGTAGTAAGAAGTTCTGGTGTTGTGAACCGAAAATGCCTTAGCACATACATTTCAGTTAGAAAAACAAGGAGACAATGTTCTGTATTTGGAGGCCATATCACAAACTGACCTCATATTAGTTACTTTCATTATTGATCGGACTGCAATCCAATCCTTATTATTTACAAATGATTAACAAGGAAGTTCGTTCATTTTTAACTTTGTCAAGCATCTGCCAAAGCCCATCCACCCCGTCCATGAACACGATATACACCTGACAACCTATAGAAGGCCACATGTGACAAACAATAGTACAGATTTCTGTGTCTGTCTTGGATTATTTGTCTCCACACCCTTCCTACAGGCTTATGAGAAAATACAGTCACAAGTGAAACAGGCAAGGTTGGCCGATTGATTGGTGAATGTCCACTGAGTAATTGAGTGGTACTTTTTACAGAAACAAGCCCTTATTAAACATCTTTTGACCGTGTTTGACCAGTATGTCTGCATTTTTCAAATCTTTTGCTTAAAACGAATTTTCTGTTACTTTCATGCATCAACTTGAATAATTCGATGAACAATTTAAGAATATTTCTTTTTTTTTCTTTTTAAATATTGAAAAAAAAAAAAAAAACCCGTCGTTGAATTGCTGGTGAGGATGTTCGAGCAAAATATTCTTCGTATTTTATGTGCAATATTGCGATCGTCGAACTTTATCTCCTTTTTATACCCTCCACCAAAAAAGGTATGGAGGGTATATTAAGTTCGTCATTCCGTTTGTAACTCATCGAAATAATCATTTTAGACCCAACAAAGTATATATATTCTTGATCAGCGTAAAATTCTAAGACGATTTAGCCCTGTTCGTCCGTCTGTCCGTCTGTGCGTCTGTCCGTCCGTCCGTCTGTTGTAATCACGCTACAGTCTAAACGAATTAAGATAGGAAGCTAAAACTTTGCACAGATCTCTCTTTTGTCTGCAGGCAGGTCAAGTTCGAAGATGGGCTATATCGGTCCACGATATCGTATAGCCCCCATATAACAGTACCCCCGATATTCAGTATTTTGATGATGTTAGCCACATTTTTCAATGGAATTGTCTGAAAATCCACACAAGTAGTTCCTTGTGGGTACTTTATACCTCGGCAGAGAATTATCTATATAGGTCCACAATATCGTATAGCCTCCATATAACGGTACCCCCGGTATTCGGCATTTTGATGATTTTAGCCATATTTTTCAATGGAATTGTCTTAAAATCCACACAAGTAGTTCCTTGCGAGTAATTTACCCCCTGAGAGAGAATTTTCTATACAGGTCCACGATATCGTACATCCCCCATATAACGGTACCCCCCGATATTCGGTATTTTGATGATTTTACCCACATTTTTCAACGGAATTATCTGAAAATCCACACAAGGAGTACCTTGTGGGTACTTTATACGTCGGCAGAGAATTATCTATATAGGTCCACAATATCGTACAGCCCCCATATAACGGTACCCCCCGATATTCGGTATTTTAATGATTTTACACACATTTTCAACGGAATTGTCTGAAAATCCACATAAGGAGTTCCTTGTGGGTACTTTATACCTCGGCAGACAATTATCTTTATAGGTTCACAATATCGTACAGCCCCCATATAACGGTACCCCCCCCGATATTCGGTATTTTGATGATTTTACCCACATTTTTCAACGGAATTGTATGAAAATCCACACAAGGAGTTCCTTGTGGGTACTTTATACCTCGGCAGACAATTATCTTTATAGGTTCACAATATCGTACAGCCCCCATATAACGGTACCCCCCCGATATTCGGTATTTTGATGATTTTACCCACATTTTTCAACGGAATTGTATGAAAATCCACAAAAGGAGTTCCTTGTGGGTACTTTATACTTAGGCAGAGAATTATCTATATAGGTCCACAATATCGTACAGCCCCCATGTAACGGTACCCCCGATATTCGGTATTTTGATGATTTTACCCACATTTTTCAACGGAATTGTCTGAAAATCCACACAAGGAGTTCCTTGTGGGTACTTTATACTTCGGCAGAGAATTGTCCATACAGGTCCACGATATCGTATAGCCCCCATGTAACGGTACCCCCACGGTATTCGGTATTTTAATGATTTTACACACATTTTCAACGGAATTGTCTGAAATTCCACAAAAGGAGTCCCTTGTGGGCATTTTACCTCCTCAAAAAGAATTGTCTATAAGGTCCACGATATCGTATATCCCCCATATAACGGTACCCCCCGATATTCGGTATTTTGATGATTTTAGCCACTTTTTCCAATGGAATTATCTGAAAATCCATACAAGGAGTTCCTTGTGAGTACTTTACACGAAGACATAGATTTGTCTTTATAGGTCCACAATATCGTATATCCCCCCATATATCGGCACCTTCCTATATTAGATATTTTAAAGATTTTAAAAGAATTTTTATTGGATTTAATTTTTTTGAAAATTTTCTAATTCGTTCCAAAGTTTTTTTTTTTTTGTTAATTAAATTCAGACCGGTTTTAAGATAAGTATTTTTGCTCCCTCATAAAAAACAAACAAAAAAAAATAAATAAATAAAACAAACCAAAAAAAAAAAATAAACAATTAAAACTTAGTAAAGAAAGGGCACAAGTCGGGCGGGGCTGACTATATCGTAATCGATTGTCACCAAATGTGATGGAAGTATTTGTACCTCTCATTGCCATAGAGAAGGTTTAAATTAAAATCTCTATTTCGGAGCTTAAAATATATGGAAAATCGAAATTTGGAAATACCAAAAATTCGAAATTGAAGTATAAAAAATTACTAAATACGTTATTATGAGAACGAATAGTATCTCTATAGTCTTAAAATTTAGTATAATAATTAACTTGCGAAAGTAGAGTTAAAATAATTAGATGGCTTTGAAAATGGGTACAACGTGTATGATCTCTACTAAATAATACTAAATTTAGTTTTGGGTGAATGGATAAAGGTAAGATGTTGATGTTGACTATAGAAACAGGTCGTTCTGGAAAAACGCATTTTCTTATAGGAATCACTGCGAGTGTGTAGCGTATTTATCATTTGATACGTCTAAAACGTGACTCATAGAAATAACGCTTTTATACCCTGGGTAACTTTGAGCCAAATCCGTTTCGGGACATTTGGAATCGATCTAGGGTAGGGGAGTATCCGATTTGATCCAAACTTGGTACATCGTAATATTATTGTCAAACTTAGGTAAAGTTCGAAGATGGGCAACATCGGTCAACTCTTTCTGTTACCTCCCCCAAAAAAGGTCAAATAAAATAATTTTCAAAGAAAAGAATTCTCCTCTTAGAAAGAGAAAGGATCATTCGATTCCGTGTAAACTGTGCAAATAAAAATGTTTGTATCAGTGCTATCTCAGGTGACAGGCGAAAATGGGCAATATCGGTCCACTCCATCTTGTACCTCTCGCACAAAGGGTCAACATTTAGAATAATGATAACTCTTATTAAATGTTATGTAAGAGTCCAATTGTCTTCAAATTACACACGTCACAATATTTTTATTAACCCAAGGTATACTGTGAAGATGGAATATATCGGTATACCCCTTCTGGTACCACCCCCACAAAGTGTCAAAATTTTAATTATGCAGCTCATAAAACGCGAAATTAATATCAGACAATTAACATCCCAATATTTCCATCAACACAATACCTGTTATAAAGATGGTAGAGATCGAACAATTATAAAATCTGAAATAAACATCAGATACTCTCCATATGTCACACATCCCATTATTTCTACTAATACAACGTCTGCTGTGAAAATATGATATATCAGTCCACTCCTTCTGGTTATTCCCGCACAAAGGGTTAACATTTTGAATATGCATGAAGCTCAAAAACGCGAAACTAATATCCGAATCCATTCAGACTTGGTACCTCCATCAACACCAGATATATTATAAGGAACGAAGAGATCAGACAATTTCTTCTGTGTATCTCTCCCACATAGGGTTCAAGATTTGAGAAACAAAACGCTCAAAGAAAGCGAAATAAGCATCAACCTCCCTTCAAATTTAACGCAAACAAAATTTTTGATAACACAAGATCCGTTGTGAAGATTATATATCTGCTAACCCTTTCTAGTATCTCACCACAAAGTGTTAGAATTTTCAATACTTTTGTCTATCATAACTTGCAAAACATGTCAAATCATATCGACTCTTTACAACTTGCTATATCTATATATATCTCTCAATCAGAAATCTGAGATGAATATGTAATTTATGATTTCGCATAAAATTGGATATAAATGTTCGATTTTCTTGTAATTTTGCACATATCAATATTTTTATCTGTATTAGATGAAGTACAAAAATGGAATAATTTTGGTGCCTCACGCACATTTTAAAATTTTCTAAAAAAAAAAAACCAATATAGTCCAAATCTTGCGTATCGCAATATTTATATCACATTTATTTGGGTCCGCTACGACATGAACAATATTAGTCCATTCCTTCGGAACCTACTCCAAAGTCAAATACATAAATAATCGATCATTGGCTGAGGGTATACATCTGTCGGAAAAACCGACTGATACTTGTTCTGAAGATGGGATATATCAGTACCTAACCACAATGGGATCAGCACATTAAATAACAAAACGATTATAAGTCCGAAATAAGCATTCGATTCTTTTCAAATTTTAAACGTCTCAATATTTTTTTTTAACGCAAAATATGTTGTGAAAAATATATCGGGCTATTTCTGTTGCGGTGTAAGTTCTTATACCTTTGGAATTTCAATGACTTTATCATTTTTCCATTTTGCGGCCTCTGCGACGCGAGTTTCTATCAAGTCGCTTATTTACTTTTCGATCCATTTCTGCTGATGTTGCTGTTTTCTCCTTGAAGTCGGTATCACGGTAACGAGCGATTTTTGGACCTTTCTTATTTTCAACTGTATTATCTCCATTTTTTTTCTAATATGAGGTAAATTTGTAGTCCGACATAACTTAAAATGATTATAATCGTAGCCACATATACATTGCAAGCAAAAGATAAATGATTTGTAATCCTATGTATGTTTATCCCCAAATCATTCCTTTAACATTGTGCCTAAAATACAGGAAGATTTGGTAACATAAGTTTGGGATTGGTCTTATATAGCCAATACACTGTTCTTATATTCCGCTAGAGATAAACTGCATACAGTTTTTAGAAAGACCAGCTCATGCGCTTTAACATGTCTCAGAGACTTTTGAAGAGCAGTGTAAATGGATATTTAAAATAAACGAATGTATTGCAAGAAACATATAAATTTGGATATATATTAAAAAATGGACCTAAATTATCAAATCTCTGCAATGAACTCAAAACTTAGGCCTAGCTACATTCTCTTTTATCCCAAAATAACACTTCAATACTAAATCTTCATTCATTTCAAGAACTTAATTTAATTAACTCGCATTCATAAAATTGGTGCAACTTTGAAGACTCCACTTTAAATCGTGACTAAACAATAGGTAATACTTTTCATTTTTGTGGCACGATAGCGAGGTAAGTTTATAGATAATTGAAAGTAAAACCATTGCAAGCTAAGTATGTTAAGTAGCCACAATAAAAAATAATTCATTCGAGATAAACAGACACGTGTTTACATATTCGGAGAGAGAGGGTAAAAAGTAAAACGAATGAAAACAATTAAGAAATAAGCAGACCATTGCAATGCTTCTCTTAAGCTCAATCATACCCACTTTATGCTAATTAAATTTAAAATCAACATTAAGAATCAAAAGAAAAATACTACAAAATTTGCCTACAGAAAGCAACAACAAAAGAAAAACGAACAGTAATTGGAGTACACAACAAGTGGGAGTTGCAGATAAATAGACATTCTAATGTTTATTTACATTGTCCAGCTGGCGCATGCCAAATGCCAACATCCCAGTTGATCACTAAACAACACCTAATGTTCTTTTCTCCATTGATTTACTGCAAATTTTATTAGCCAACCCAATGGCCGACTCAAGAGCAACACTGTCAATGTTTATTCCGTGATTGCTATCCTCCGAACAAATATTGAACCGTTTAAACAAATCATGTTTGTTGCTTAAGTCTTTCGTTTTGTCTGCCACCCGGTTGTTATCCGTAGTGTGTGTGTGTGTGTGGAACCACCGAATGAATTGCAAATAAACACACAACATGTGATAGCTGAACATGTAATGCCAACAACATTACTGCCCACCTTTGCCATGTTTCTCGGTATCCTCGACATTGGCATGTCTCTACGGTTGGCAGGGAAAAATGACATTAACGCCCGAATTGAATTGTGCCAACAAATAAATGGCAACATTTTATCTTATGGACACTTGGCATTGGCAAAACATGGAAAAATAAAATCAAATGGCTGGACGGACTCTAGGTGGATCATTCTAACGGTGGTCCATGACTTATCGCAAGTATTTGTAATATTCATTTGAATCCATTGAATTGCAGAAACTACAACCGCAGGCCATGTTTTGTGACAAAGTAGTGAGTGTTATTTAAATTGTGATTTTTGGGTGGAAATTTTGAGATATAAAGGTTCTGTTGGAATTGATTTTATTACGTGGGGGGAAATTGTCCTTAATATTGCTTCTGGAATTTAGGTTGGCCAGAGTGGCTTTTAGCATTATTCATTCTATAACAGCTGACACGAATAGAAGGAAATAAAGAATTTTTAGGTTTAAATTTTTATCTGAAGGAAGTATGACCCTGAAATGGGAATATACTTTCAGAAAGTATAGGAGCATACGTTATGACCTCTGAGTGAGAATTTTCTGAAATAAAAAGGTTCATTAAACAATGTGAAACTTAAGACGTGGAGAAACATTTTTGAAAGGTAGTCCCTAAGAGCCGAAAATAAACTCGTAACCGTGTCACTATATTAAAAAATTATGTAATCATTTTGTGAAACCATGTTAATAGCCCCTAAAGTAGAATGGCGGAATATTGAACATTTTTGGAAACACTATGCAAAGCTAAAAATGTAGGCGTATATTAATATTTTATGAAATTGACACATCAATATAGTTGAATATTTTAGAAAAGGGTAAAAACTTTTATGTATATTGAGAATCTGTGTGAGAAATCGAAAATATAGCCCAAATCGCATTACAACAAGTTAAAAATTACCTACCCTCAGCCAATGTACGATTACTCAAATATATTTTGATTTCTGTTATGATTTGTCAAATTTTTGACAATCTATGGAGATTGTTTCGAAGGAACGGACCAATACCGTCCATTTCGTGTCAGACCTATATAAATATGATATAAATATTACGACGTACCAGGTTTGAACTATATTGGTTACCTCCTTCATTTTATATTAGATATGTGATAATGTTAGAATGTGTGGAAGGTACCAGATATAGGCGACCGAAGTATTCCATTTTCATACATTGTGAGTTAGGTACCAGAAGGGGTTCGCAGATATATATCATCTTCAGAATGAAGAAATATTGAGATTACCAAGTCTGAATAGAATCTTATGTTAATTTCGCGTTTATGAGCTTCATAGTATTCAAAATTTTGACCCTTTGTGGGAAAGTTAGGAGTTGACAGATATTATTCCATCTTCACGGCCGATCTTGTGTTAGCAAAAATAATGGGATGTGTGATATAGAGAGAGAACCGAATGCCTATTTCGAATTTTATGATCGTTTTCGTCAATTAAAAACATTGACCTTTGTGTGGGAGGTACCAGAAGGAATGTTCCGATTTCTACCATCTTTATGACAGATCTTTTGTTAATAGAAATATTGAGATGTGGCAAGTCTGAATGGAATCGGATATCGCGTTTAATCCTTAGTGGTTAAAGTACTTGATGGAGTGGACCGATCTTGTTCATGACCTAGCACTCATGAAAAAATTAGGATTTGCAAAGTTGGAATCAAATCAGATTATCCTTGGCCCTTATGTACAGTAAAATATTTCTTTGTTGAAAATTTCGAATTATTCTATAAATAGAAGACCTATAGAATACCTCCTACTCCTCCTGGAATAGCTTAAGAAGATCACCCAACCCAAAAATACCTAAGATGCGGCAAAGACTGTAAAAAGATTTTTTTATATTTAAAAGAAATTTCGAGTGTCTTCTCTTTAGAAGGACTTTATGAAATCTTCTCCTCATAGAATACTCTCAGGAGGTCTTCTCTCAACAGAAAAACTTCAAGGTAAGACTTTGAAGACACCTCTTATCTATTCAGGGCCTTCAGGGCGTCTTATGAATGACATTCTGGGGTCTCTTACTCGTGCAAGACATTCAGGAGCTGTTCCACCCATAGCTGATCTTCTAGAGGTATTTTATTAATGAAGAAGATATTCATAGAAGACCATTAGAAGGTCTTCTATCCATCAGGAGACAAACTCCTCACAGAAGAACTTACAAACATAGAAGACGTACAAAAGGTCTCCTATTCATCAGGAGTTCCTCAGGATTATCAGGAGCATGAAAGAGCCCTAGAAGCGCTTATAAGCATAAAAGCCCTAAGGGAGGTCTTCTAGCCGTCATCAGATCCTCTATCCATCGAAGGCCTTCCGAAGCCATGCTATCCATAGGGGACTTCAAGTAGCTTTTTTTCTTCGTAGGTGAAGTTGGGGCGCCTTGGAGTAAATCTCTTACAAAGAGATAACCTTCTTGTGGTCTTATATTCATAGAAAACATTTAGGACGAATTCTTTTTTTCCAAAGAAGACCTTTACAAGGTCTTCCATCCATAGAATCCAATAAGAAACTCTTCTAACTATAGAAAACTGTCAGGATGACCTTGCTGGTGGTGTCCCATATATGAAAGGAGATCGTCTATTCATAAAGAATTTATTATTCTTAAAAGGATTTAATATTTTTGTTCGGGATACCGTAGTTAATTTGTTGTGACAAAATAGCTAGGGTTAATTCCATAATTGTTGTTTTTATAAAAACAACGTTTTTTTTTATTAATGATGGTTTCGGAAAGAGTGCACAATTCTAACCACTCCCATTGGTTTTGTTGGAATATTCAGAAACTTCAAATACGTTTCTCCTGTTGTCAATAGCACTAGTGAACATGTGTGAGATTATGATGTAAATTGTTCACATTTCTACGTCAATGTGGTGGTGTTGAGAATTAAAACATAGGCCGAACATTTTGCAATGCCATCCAGATGAGTTGAAAACAATTTTTCGTTCCTTGTTTGTGTGTAACAACCTTTCTAATATCTATGTAGATTTTAGTTTCTTAGTGAATAAAAAACTAGCGGTACAACTTTTATTTATTTTGAAGTCCACCTTCTACCAATTATCATAATTCATACACCTTCTCGATTTCGATAGAGCGATATCACACTATAATATTTATATCAAACAATCCATAATTTCTTACCACTTCTAAAAGAATTACAAACACCATGTAACCCCTTACATCACATGAAGTCAAATCTTCTTCATTCAATTTTGGGAAATTCAATATTGCCTCAGGCATCATTTCATGTCTACTTACCATTTTTCAACAAATTTTAATGTCTCGCCATCTGTTAGTCGGAAATTTACAGCTTTTGCAGTTCATAGTTCATTTCTATACATTTTTAATATTCGCATATTCCCAGCTGTGTGGTGGGGAAACGATGTTGGCACCACACAACAATAGCAGCAACAATAATTTAGAATTAACGCTTTTCTGTTATTTTAAAATTGAGAGGCTCTCTTAAAAGTAGGAAAATTTGATAATATTTTACCAAAAATATGCTGCGTTGGTTACCGTCTTCGGTTCTGAGTTGCCTTTATAATTTATTGCCAAAATATATTATGCCATACCGTCGAGGGTTGTTGTGGTGCAGGAGAATAGATTTTAGTTCCCACATATGGTTGTTATTTATGGAAATCTTTCTGTAATGAGAACTAAGGAAATTGAAAATTATTGGACAAACCTGTTGAAGAATATAACGCAATTTGAAATACGCCAAATAATTTGAGTCTGAAATAATGGTGTAATGGTAGCCTGTATGCGAAGTTTAAAGATGCTTCACCTTTAAAGTTTGAGTGTAGCGACAAAAAACACAATTTTTTATGCTTTTTTAATTATTCAGGTATTTTTTTTTTTTGGCAGGGCAGAACTTTTTGATACTATCCACCGTTGGGTGCAGAAAACAATCTATATTTATAAAAGAGGAAAATGTTTGTATGTTTGTTTGTTTGTTTGTAATTTATGGACTCGAAAACCTCTGAATAGATTTTCCTGAAAATTTCCATATATACTGCAACATCGCCTGAAAGTAACATAGGCTATATACATTTTTGAATTTCCAGTTGGAACTGGAGATAAGCATCAGAATCGGAGGTACCTCCCAAAAATTTAGATTTTATATGCACATATCTATTGATTGGTTGAAGATACAGTCTCCAAATTTGGAATACGTAACGGAATTTGGAACAAAAATAAGTTTGCCAAATTATATTGAAATCGGTTCAGATTTGGATATAGCTCCCATATATATTTTCGACCGATTTCATATATTTGATGCACCAAACACGCTATGTATCTCTAATTTCAATGAAATTTGGAATCTGTAGCGGAAATTAAAACAAATATACATTTGTCAAATTATATTAAAATCGGTTCAGATTTGGATATAGCTCTCATATATATTTTCGACCGATTACATGTATTTTATGCACCATACACGATATGTATCTTCGATTCCAAAGAAATTTGGAATATGAAATATGAAAGGTGTGGCGGAGTTTGGTGTAAAAGTAATTTTTTTAAAATTATATTTAAATCGGATCAGATTGGGATATGATTTTAATAAGAACCATTGACCCAAAACGCCATAGGCTAACACTAATAAACAACACAACAATTTATGTGAAATACGCTTATTACGGCGAAGTATGTTGCTATCTCGAATTCACTAACTGCAATAGAAATGCCACTCTACTTAAAAAAAATGCAGTTTCCTGCACGCTTGGTATTTGCTATGAAATAAATAAATCCAAAGGACAAACCCTTCGTGTATGCATGTCATGTTACTGCTTTTGTAATGATTTTGTTTATTAACGCATTAAATTAGTGCAATATTTTTTTTTAATTTTTAAATTGGTTTTTCTTTATCCAACATATATTCGAAAATAAAATTTTGAATGCATATAAAATCAAAAGGGGTAGCGAAGCGCACCGGGTTCAGCTAGTCGTATATATAGGGTGAGATGAAAAAACGGCAAACAATTTCAGACTACTGTCATTTCTAAGTCACTCGTCCGACAGCTCTTAAAATTATTCCAGTGACAGCTAATTATATTGTTTACAAGCGTACAAAAGCATTTTGGTGAGAATTTTCCAGAAAAAAAGTTGTTCGTGATGGAATTCAAGCGGGATAATGTGATTTCTTTAAATTTGGCTGGAATTCCACAAGTGGCTACCGTTAGAGCACTCCAGCATTTAAATGTTAATAAATCGGTTGAGTCTCGTACCATCGCTCGTTACCGTGATACTGGTAGCGTAGCCCCACGTCAAGGATGTGGACGGAAGAAAACAGCATCATCAGTGGCCGAAAAATGGCTCGGGAGTTGAAAATATCACAATATTCCATTCGGCAAATATTAAAAAATGAGCTCGGGGTAAAGCCATTGAAATTTCAAAAAACACAAGAACTTACACCACAAAAAAAAGAAAATAGACTCAAAAGAGCTAAAGAGTTGCTTCGCTTTGCTGAAAGTGGTAAACCGCCGAAGTTGGTTTTCTCCGATGAGAAAACATTCATTGTCCAAACAAAATGATCGTGTTTACTTGCCAAAGAGGTCAGCTGAAAATGTGCACCTTCGGTTGGCCACCAGAACTCAAGCGCCGGCCATGGTGATGGTGTGGGCTGCCATAACAGCCGATGGTCGCTCTCCGCTCGTATCAATCGACCGTGGTATCAGAAGAAATGACGAATATTATCGCAAAAATATTCTTGAGGGTGTTTTAAAGACTTGGGCACAGGACTCAGCGCCATCGCACTCAGCACGCGCCATCCAAGAATGGTTACAAAATGAGGTTCCTCTCTTCATTTCCAGCGCACAATGGCCACCAAAATCTCCGGATACCAATCCGTTGGACTATTGTGTCTGGAGTATTTTGGGAATCAAGGTTGGCACTAAAAAATACCAAAGTGTCGATCACTTCAAGCAAGCGCTTCGCCGGGAATGGGCCAAAATACCGCAGAACAACATTTGGGCAGCGTGTGACGGTTTCATTGGCGGTTTGAAGGCCATAATTCGTGTCAAAGGTGACCAATTCGAACAAATCTAAACTTATTCTAAAATTTGATGCTATTTCCGACATTTTTTGCTTTCATTCAAAAAACAAAAAAATTAAAAAAAAAATGTAAACATTATGCCGATTGACTTTGTTGCAGTTTTTTTATTTCACCCTGAAAAAGTGTCTGAATCACTTTGAATACCAAATACAAATACCAGTAGGACCGTTTGGATAATGCAGTCAAACTTTTCAAGAACAAGTAAAAAAGTATCGGTCAGTTTTGCCGACAGATGTGTACTCTCAGCCAATGTTCGATTATTTTAAAATATTTTGACTTCTCTTTTGATTATTCAAACTCTTGACCCTCAATGTAGAAGGCTCCGAAGAAGTGTGATAATATTGTCCAATTTCGTATTGGACATAATAAAATATGATACAAATATTGCGACGTGCCAGGTTTGGATACTTTTAATAACTTCCTTCATTTTATATGAGATATGTGATAATTTTAAGAAAATATAGTGGACTGAAGTATTTATTTTTTGCACTTCATCTATAAAATATTGGTAAGGGAAAAATTACAAGAATTTCAAATATTTTGATCCAATTTTATGCGAAATTATAAAATCTCTCTTGATAGAAAATTTTAATATACAGCAAGTTGTATTTAGATAAATGAACTTTTAAAGAATCGCTGACTTGTTTCGCATGTTATGACAGATACAATTACTGAAAATTGTGACCTTTTGTGGATGAGGTACCAGAAGAGGTTCACAGATTTATATTATCTACACAACAAATATTGTGTTAACAAAAATGTCTGGATGTGTAAAATTTATAGCGAGTGGGATGTTTATTTCGCTTTCTTTGAGCTTTTTGTTTTTCAAAATCTTGAACTCTATGAGGAAGAGGTACTAGAAGAGTGCGCCGATATGTCCCATCTTCACAGCAGATCTTGTGTTGGTATAAAAAATGGGATGTGGGAAATTTGAAGAGAACCGGATGCTTATATCGAATTTTATGATCGTTTTGGTCATTCACAATTTTGACCCTTTGCATGTGAGGTACCAGAAGGAATGGTCCGATCTCAACCATCTTTATAAATGACCTTTTGTTGATGGAAATATTTAAATGCACAAATTCTGAATGAAATCAGATGTTATTTTCGCGTTCATGAATATTCAAAATTTTGATTAGTGGGGGAGGCACCAAAATGAGTGGACCGATATATTCCATCTTCATATCAGACCTTGGGTTAGTAAAAATATTGTGATGTGTGTAATATGAAGACAATCGTACATTTACATCACATTTTATAAGAGCTATAATTATTCAAAATTTTAACCCTTTGTGGGGGAGGTTCTCGATGGAGTGGACCTATATTGTTCATTTTCACACCTGAATTAGCACTGATGCAAATATAAGCATTTGCAAAATCGGAGTAAATACGGATTATCCTGTTTATTTCTGTGCAGTAAAATATTTTGTTGAAAATATCGACCTTATGTGGGGGATGTGCCAGAAGGAGTGAATCGATATTACTCATCTCCGAAATCGATTAATGTTTTATAATAATATTACGATTTAGACCAAATCGGATACTCCCTTCGAGAGTTATCGTGCGAGCCAGCCAGACAGAGAGACGGACGGACATCACCGTCTATAAACGGTATTTCGATGAGGCAGGGCATATCAAATGATATATACCCTCTGTAGCCATATGGCTGAGGGTATACAAACCATAAAGTGGGTGAGGTTGTTATATGTGGCCCATACCTTAACGGTTGTCTTTATATGCAATGTTATGCTACAAGGATTGTTATCTCTTGTTATGTCTTGAATACCAAATTTAAAACAATTTTTTGAGTAAATGTGACTAGGATTATTGAAATACCGAATATCGGTGGGTACCGTTATATGTGCGCTATAGGAAAACGTGGACCTAGATATTCAATGTTATGCCACCGGAATCCATTCGTACTTTAAATACAATTTTTTAAACAAATCATCAAAATGCCAAATATCGGGAAGTACGGTACTACACGAAAACGAAGACCAATATACCATTATGATTATGAATAGACGTACTTTATGGGTTCTATGACGATTATTTAGGGATGTTACCAATGGAATTACAAAGTTAATTTATACTCTTATTCTTATATTATTATAAATGTTACAAATAGAAACAAATTACAAATTTCAGGAAATCTCGCATGAAGTTAGAGTTTAGTACAGCGAGTAAAGTGGACCACTATTTTTGTGTAAAAAACATAACTTACAGGCGAAAACCAAAATACACGAAAGGCAAACGTTTGGCTTTTTATACCCTCCACCATACTATGGAGGGTATATTAACTTTGTCATTCGGTTTGTAACTCCTCGAAATATTCATGTCAGACCCAACAAAGTAAATATATATTTGATCAGCATAAAATTCTAAGTCGATTTAGCGATGTCCGTCTGTCTGTCTGTCTGTCTGTCCGTCTGTCTGTTGTAATCACGTTATCTTTCGAATGAATTGCGATAGATGGCTGAAATTTTGCACACATGTTTATTTTTCCAGTATGCAGGTTAAGTTCGTAAATGGGCCATGTAGGTCCACGTTTTCATATAGCCCCCATATAACGGTACCCCCCTATATTCGGTATTTTGATGATTTTAGCGACGTTATTCACGGGAATTGTTTCAAATTTGGTATTTGAAGTTCCAAATGGATACTACACCCTAAGATAGAAAATTGTCTGTGCAAGTCTATGTCTTCGTATAGCCCCCATATAACGGTACCTCCCGATATTCGGTATTTTGATGATTTTAGCGACATTATTAACCGGAATTGTTTTAAATTTGGTATTTGAAGTTCCAAATGGATACTACACCCTAAGGCAGAAAATTGTCTGTGCAGGTCTACGTCTTCGTATAGCCCCTATATAACGGTACCTCCCTATATTCGGTATTTTGATGATTTTAGCGACATTATTCACTGGAATTGTTTCAAAATTGGTACTTGAAGTTCGTTATGGGAACTACACTCTGTGACAGAAAATTGTCGGTGCGGGTCCAGGTCTTCGTATAGGCCCCATATATCAGTGCCTCCCTATATTCGGTATTTTGACGATTTTAGGTACAATACCCACCGAAATTGTCTGAGATGTTGTATTTGAAGTTCGTATAGGATGCTACAGCCTGTGACAGAAAATTGTCTATGCTGGTCCAGGTCTTCGCACAGCTCCAATTTATGACAAACAATGCATATATATGTCCACGTCGTATAGACCCCAATATAACGGCTTGTTTCAAAACAAAAGACTTGTGCAACGAACTCCAGCTGATTCAAGAACATGTATTCACATCCATGCATTACAATGTGTGAACTTTACATAATCTCTTGTGAGATTTTGAAGCTCTAACCGATTTTGACTAATTTTGTCTTTAATCCTGCTGTCTTATTCATTGCAAGACCATGTATTAAATTAGCCATCATTGATTTCCCACTAGCTCTCTCTGTCTCTAATATCTGGTCATTAACAAGTTGTTGTACATCATTGCTAAAATCCCAACAAATATCCTGACAAAGACAATGTCTTGGTTAGACTCGAAATAGTAGACAAATGACAGATCACTTGTCACGCAGAAAGATAATGTTCTTCATGGCTAAGAGCCTATTGTGAGAAGAAGAAGAATAGAATCAACGATGACATTGATTTTGCCAAAGGATTTCGGTGACGTTTGTAACAATTATGTCCGATTTATATCGATTTTTGTGACTAGCCTTGATGATCACTTTTTTTCTGAGATTTCTTGTTTCTAATCATTTGGGGAAACTCCTCAGCTGGTCATCTGCAAATGGTCATCAGAATTTGTGGATATGTTTTCTTCATCTGTTGCCGTTTTAAATCGCCTTAGATACTGGCTGTGTTCTTGTCTTAATGTCTAGCTTGCTGGCTAGATAATGGCATATTGGACAGGCCATTTCCGTTAGCAATGTGCCATGCATGTGCGTTCGTATGTGTGTGTGTGTGTGTGTGTAATGGATTTGTTTTTTGTTTGTCTTGGCCATGTTATCTGATTGAAACATTTACAAAAAAGTCTAAGTCTTCGTTTGTCAATAGGTATGTGTGTTTACATCTCCTAACCATAAAAGCCACTTTTAATTAAGCTGTGCACAAAATGGTGTTCTCCAACTTCTCTCGCAATGCTAACATGCTCAATGTAGCCAAACCAAATCAAAAAGGTGTGATCGGGTTAATGAAAATGGTCGAAGCGTCCAACCAACGGCTTAGGCTTGTAACTATTGTTTTGTGATTTTGGCCAACAGCTAAATATTTTACATAACATCGAACATTAATTAAACATCCATCCACCCAGTTTGGCAGGTCCATTGACATAAGGCATTTGGCATCTCCATTTCCACGCTGCTAATTAATTTTATTTATTTTGTTGGAGGTTTCTTTTCAGAATGTTTGAATCCTTTTGGGTGATTATTTTCTCTAAATGCATTTATTTTTGCCTTGGGAATCTAAGTCCGCAATGTTTCTTTTGGGTAAATAACAATCCGGTTGATTTTTTTCGTTTTTTTTTTCTTTTTTTTTTTTTTTTTTTTGAAAGAAATAAAGAAGACACGTTTTGAATTTTTACTGCAAACATTCATCGCTGCACGAAAAGTTTTTGCAGGTATTGTGATAAGATACCCTTACATACTTGTCGGACAACTTGGATATGCGATTAAGAATAGGAAAGTGGACAATGTCCATTGGCCTATGTAGCACTGTGGACTATAAGGAAAAAAAGAAAGGATTTTATCTTTTTTTTAATTATAAAAAACATGTTATTATTCCAAAAACATATTTTTAAACATTTGATTTTTGCTTTAAAAGACTTTAAGGAAGTACCCGCCACCATTTGGAAAGAATCTGCAGGTTTTCAAAAAAAAAAAAAAAAAAAAACAAGTAAAAAAGCTGCAAGTTCTGCCGGGCCGAACTTTGAATACCCTCCACTATTTGGAACGAAATCCGCAATTCTCAAAAACAATAAAATCCGTTTAAAAATCTTAAATATGCCAAATGTAGCTATTATATTAGGGTCTATACGCGACAAAGACCTGCATACGTAACTTTTGTCATAAACCGTTACAATAATCAAATGCGAAACGTAAAAAAATCGGTGAAAATTGTAGCTAAAATCATCAAAATACCATTATATGGGGGCTATATGAAGACGTGGACCTGCACAGACAATTTTCTCTCTAAGGCTGTAGCGCCATTACGAACTACAAATACCGAATTTGAAACAATTCTGGTAAATAATGTCGCAAAAATCATCAAAATACCGAATATTGGGAGATACCGTTATAATGCGACTATACAAAAAGGTGGACCTACAAAAGTCCTGCAGACATAATGTATATTTGAGTAAAATTTTTCAATCTACTTCAAGTCGTTCGAATGCTAGAAATCGCTAAATCGACATAGAATTTTATGCTGATGAAGAATATATATTCTTTGTGTGGTCTAAAATGTATATTTCGAGGTGTTACAAATGGAATGACAAACTGAATATACCCTTCATACTATGGTGGAGGGTATAAAAAGAAAAAAAAAATGAAAAATCCGTTGAGAATTTATTTTTAATTCATAAATATTCCGAATAAGCGGGCTATACGAAAACTCTGACCTACATATGCAATTTTCTGTCATAGACTGTAGTACCTATTAGGGACCTCAATTTGAAACAATTCCTGTGGATATGTATGAGCAATTTGCTGTCATAGGATGTAGTACCCTTTAGGGACTTCAAATTCCAAATTTTAAACATATCCGGTGACAAGTGCGACACAAATGATCAATATTCTTACATGGAAACACAAACTGCCAATTTACAGCAAATTCGGGTTAGAGTTGTAACTAAAACACCCAAAAACCTTAAATGTGTCAGTACAGTTATATGGTGACTACATGAAAATGTGGACCTATATAGTCCTACAAGTATGTAATGGGTCTCATACTAGAGTAACATTTTATCAACCAACTTCATTTCGGACAGATAGAGAGACGGACATCACTAAATCGATATGTACGCTGATCGAGAATATATATACTTTGTGTGTTTTAAAATTTATATTTCAAGGTGTCGCAAAGGCCAAGGGTATAAAAAATATGTTCAAAAGTATCAGATGTATACCCTTAGCCAATGTTCGTTTATTTAAATATATTTTGATTTTCGATGTTAGTATTCAAACTGTTGACCCTTTATAGGGGAGTTTCTCAAAGGAATAATCTGATGTAAATATAACAATGTTCTAGATATGGACTATATCGACAACTTCATTCTCTTTATATGGGACTAGAATTTCGTTAGCGAAAAGTCAACCTTAAAATTTTAGATTCGTTCCAATTTTGCGTGTTAGGTTTTTTTGGTACTCAAACTGCACAATTTGTTCTGTTTGGTTTTCTTTTATCAAAACTTCATACATTGTACAAAATTTTCAGATCTTCAAGATTTCATGTAATATTTAAGTTTTTTCTTCTTCGCAAAGATATTAGAAAAAACATAGCGTAATGGATCCATATTCAATTTTTCTGATTCTGTCCAAAACTGTTTCAATGTCTCCATATCTAAACCCTAAAAACCAATAGTGACTTCAATATCAAATTTCAGGATTCCAGCTATATCCCTTCACCCAATAACAAAAATGTAGTATCATCAATAATAGTACGAATTTTTAAAACCATCTACACATCTAAACCTCAGATACCAACACTGACCTTAATATCAAATTTCTGTATTTCAGCTCTTCAATTTCTACCATTGTCCATTTTGGTAACATTTAGTAAAATTATAGTACGTACAGGGTGGGATGAAAAAACTGCAACCAACTTCAGACTGCTGTCGTTTCTAAGCCACTTATCTGACAGCTGTTAAAATTATTCCAGTGACAGCTCATTATATTGTTTGCAAGCGTACAAAAGCATATTGATGAGAATTTACCAGAAAAAAAATTTATTCGTGATGGAATTCAAGCGTGATAGTGTGATTTCTTTATATTTGACTGGAAAACAACAAGCGGCTATCGTTAGAGCACTCCAGCATTTAAATGTGAATAAATCTTTTGTGTCTCGTTACCGTGATACTGGTAGCGTAGCCTGACGTCAAGGAAGTGTACGGAAGAAAACAGCAACATCAGCAGAAATGGTTCGAAAAGTAAAGAAGCGACTTGATCGAAACCCGCATCGCAGTAGCCGAAAAATGGCTCGTGAACTGAACATATCGCGATATTCCATTCCTCAAATATTAAAAAATGAGTTCAGGGTAAAGCCATTGAAATTCCAAAAAGTGCAAGAACATACACCGTAATAGCAAGAAAATAGACAGAAAAGAGCTAAAGACTCGCTTGGCCGAAAGTGGTGAATTGCAGAATTTGGTTTTATTCGATGAGAAAACATTTGTTGTCCAGCAGTTTATAAACAAAAAACCAGTAAAGAAAGTTTTAAAGTCGGGCGGGGCCGACTTTATGATACCCTACACCACTTTGCTAATTAAGTAGAGCTCCACATAACAATTAAAAGTTTTTATGGGAGAATTCAATCATACAAGCTATGATTATAATTATAGTTTAAAGTTCAGGGGCTAAATATGCCGAAGCATTCGTATCTTTTAAATTCGGAATTATATTGCCCATTTGGTGCCCAATTAATTTGAAATCGGATAAAGATATATATATATGGGAGCTACATCCAAATCGGAACCGATCTCGATAAAATTTAGCAAATATATTTCTGAGCTGTATTTGATATATTTCCCTGAATTTCGTTGTTATGGAGCGCATATTACGTCTGTGGGTAACAAATATGACAAATCGGATGAACACTATATATGGGAGCTATAGCTATATCTGAACCGATCTTCACCAAATTTGACATACTAGCTTCTAGACTCAATTCGGTTGTAAGTGCCAAATTTTATTTAACGAAGTTATATATGGGAGCTATACCCAAATCTGAACCGATCTCGATAAAATTTAGCAAATGAATTTCTGAGTTGTATGTGATATATTTCCGCAAATATTTTTGTTACAGAGTGCATATTACGGCTGCGGAGGACAAAAATAACAAATCGGATGAACAATATATATGGGAGCTATAGCTATATCTGAACCGATTTCGATCAAATTTGGCATACATATTTTCAGGTCTAATTTGGGTGTATATGCAAAATTCCATACAATTCGGACTGATATTACACGTTTGGTGCACAATAAAAGGCAAATCGGACGAAGATATATATGGGAGCTACATCTAAATTTTGACCGATTATCTCCAATTTCAATAGGGTCCGTCCTTGGGCCAAACAAAAGATCTTTGCAAAATTTCATCTGGATCGGGCAATAAATGCGATCTGTACTTTGTTTACAAAAATACATGGACAGACGGACGGACGGACAGACGGACGGACGGACAGACGGACGGACGGACATGCATAAATCGACTCAGAATGTGATTCTATGCTGATCATCAAAAGGAACTATGGGTCTATCTCGTTTCCTTCTGTCTGTTACAAACAAATGCACAAAGACATAATACCCTGACCACCTTGTGGTGTAGGGTATAATGATCGTGTTTACTTGCCAAAGAGATCTGCTGAAAATATGCACCTTCTGTTGGCCACCAGAACTCAAGCGCCTGCCATGGTGATGGTATGGGCCGCCATAACAGCCGATGGTCGCTCTGCGCTCGTATTATCAGAATAAATGCCGAATATTATCCCGAAAATATTCTGCAGGGTGTATTAAAGTTTTGGGCACACAAACATTTTGGCCGCAGACGACATTCCAATAGGACACAGCACGCGCCACCCAAGAATTGTTACAAAATGAGGTTCCTCGCTTCATTTCCAGCGCACAATGGACACCAAAATCTCCGGATACCAATCCGTTGGACTACTGTGTCTGGAGCATTTTGGAAAGCAAGGTTGGCACTAAAAAATACAAAAGTGTCGATCGATCACCTCAAGCAAGCGCTTCGACGGGAATGGGCCAAAATACCGGAGAGCAACATTCGTGCAGCGTGTGACGATTTCATTGGCCGTTTAAAGGCCATAATTCGTGTCAAAGGTGACCAATTTGAACAATTCTAAAATTTGATGCTATTTCCGACATTTTTTGCTCTAATTTAATAAAATTAAAAAAAAAAATGTGAAAATTATGGCGTTTGACTTTGTTGCAGTTTTATCATCTCACACTGTATCTGTTACGGATAGCTCTGCTTAAAATGGGTATTGGTGTGGGATACAACATAATAACCGGCTTATGATCCTTCTTTACTGGTTTTAAGGTTTTCTTAACATTTAATGATGAATTTGTTATTCATTTTTTCCGATTTAATTTTTTCACCACTGATTTCACTGTTCCTCACCATCATTCATCTCAAGAAGAATCATCGTCAATACGTAAACTGGTATTTAAATAATTTTTCTTGTTCGGCTAAAGTGCTTGTCACAAAAGAATCTTCTTCTTTTGACTTTGTCCCAAAGAACTCAAGCATGCCATACAACATGTCCAACGGCAAAAAAGGAGGATTACGTACAAAGAAGCAGGCACAAAAAATAATGTTATGTATCAAACCAGAATCACCAAACTTGGTCAAACAATCAAACCACCATTGGAACAGAATATTCATCTTCATCGGAAAAGCCATGTTACAACATTCAACAAGAAGTAAACTTTTAAGGCATCAAGTTCTATGCATTGGCAAGATGAAGAAGAACCTGAAAAGCCAATACCACTGACCTTCATTTTAGACGAAAAAAACAAAGAACTAAACAAAAGGTGAAAATAATCGAAAATAAAAGAAAAGGTCGTCGTTGGATCATCCAGCCTTGGGACATTAAAAAAAAAATGGAAGACAATGTTGCCATTGTTTGTTTTGCCTTTCATCCTTAAATGCATCCTATTATTATTCGTACTGAAAACCCACAAGAATACAATAATATGCTCACCATTACCGAATCCCCCAAAGGCTACCGTATCTGGATTCCAGTTTAGATTTTCTTAATTCATTGATTGACCATTTGACCCACAATTTGGCGCACGGTTCAAAACACTTCTTGGCTTCGTTTGGATAACTAAGTGGTGAAATGAAACCTAACTGGCCGCACGTGCCTAAGTATTTGTGGACTACTAACGTGTTGTAAATCTCAAACATTTATTATGGCCATGCAAACGTAGATAGATAACTTCTGTGGCCTATGATGTGGGCTAACATCACATCACATGCGCATGTGCGGTAAGCCTAAATGCCACCATTGCACGCAAAATATGCCTTTAGACCACAAAAAACACATCGCATTGACTCAAAATACATTGATTACGAGTTTAAAATGTGCAATTTTCTTTTATATTCAACCCCAAAAGCTATTCCAGTGATCAATTGCCGATTGGTAACAAATGATTTGGCCTTAAAGTAGCGAATCTACAATCAATTGAAAATAAAAGGAAATAAACATGGAATGAATATTAATGCATTGATTCCGGTCTTTTGCATATGTTACCATTCGTTTTTAATCAAGTATTTCCAAAAGTAAATAGAAGCAAGTAAAAAAAAGACACTAAGTTCGTCCGGGCGAACTTTTTATAGCCTCCACAATTTGGAGAAAACTTTAATAATGTCGGAAAAAATTTTTTTCTAAAAATGCCACTTAAATGGTGGGGACATACGAAGACGTGGTTTTTGTCATATACTGTAGTACCCATTACGAACTTTAGAACAATTCCGGTATATAATGTCGCTAAAATCATCAAAATGCGAAATATCGGGAGGTATCGCTATATGGGGGCTATGCGAAAATGTGGACCGACATGGCCCATTAACGAAATACACATATGTTTATTCGAAAGATAGCGTGATTACTACTGACATAAAGACGGACATCGCCAAATTGACTTAGAATTTATGCGGTGCAGGGTATAAAATGAAAAATATCTCTTTGAAAAACTTCTTACAAATTTATTTGGGACTTTACTCAAAAAAAGTTAACACTATGAATTTTTCCCAGGCAATAGATTTGCACAATTGGCCTTCATGTTCAATTATTCTAAATGAAGCATTTTCAATATAATTAAAAAAAATTGGTGGGGAAATAACCGGATATTTGACCCATAAGTTAGTGTACAAAATCCGGGTTCTATCCGGTTCTAAAACAAGTAAAAACATTGAGTTCGGCCAGAACTTTTAATACCCCCCACCTTAGGGTGAAGGAAACATTAGAACCCGTTAGGATCCACAAATACCATATTTTAGACAAATCGGCCAAAAAATGTGGCAAAAATCATCCAACTGCCGAATACCGGGAGGTACCGTTATATGGAAGTTATACCAAAACGTGGACCTATACATACAATGTTTCGCCAGCGGAGTTGAAACCAATTATGACCTACAAATACTAATTTTTAGACAAATTCGTGAAAAAATGTGGCAAAAGTCATAAAAATTCCGAATATCTGGAGGTACTGTTATGTGGGAGTTATACCAAAACGTTTGACCTATACACGCAATGTTTCGCCACACGAGTCAGAACCCATTATACCCTACAAGTACCAATTTTTAGATAAATCCCTGAAAAAATATGGCAAAAATAATCAAAATACCGAATATCGGGAGGTACCACAATATGGGGGCTTTACCAAAATGTGTACCTATACATACAATATTTCGCCCACAAGATAGAATCCATTATAATCTACAAATACCGATTTTTTAAGAAATCTGTGAAAAAATGTGGCAAAAATCATCAAAATACCGAATATCGGAGGTACCGTTATATGAAGACTATACCAAAACGTGGACCTATACATACATTTTTTTGCCACACGAGCTAGAACCCGTTACCAAATACCAATTTTAAGACAAATCCTTGGAAAAATGTGGAAAACTTAACAAAATACCAAATATCGAAAGGTACCTTTATATTAGGACTATTCCAAAAGTTGGTCCGATTTACTTCATTTTTAATACCAACCATTCTAGGCACAATACAAATTGTTCTGCTAAATTTTGACTTAAAATGTGGGCTGTATCGTGATTTCAATAGACAGGCAGGTGGACAAACAGACTGACATCGTTAAATCGATTTAGAGTTTTGTGCTGATTATGAATATATATACTTTATGGGGTCTACGATGAATATTTGGGTATATTACAAACGCAATGCCAAAGTTTATATACTCTTCCTTCCAAGGTGGAAGATACAAAAAAACAGCTAACTTCGGCCGGGCCGAACTTATTATACCCTCCACCATTTAGAAGGAACTTTAAAATGTCAAACAAATTTCGTAGAAAAATGCCCATACGAAGACATGATCGGGCCAATACAAGATTGGTACTATTTACCACTTTTCTAACAATTATAGTAGATATTTCTAAAGCAACCTGCATATCTCAATTCTATATACCAATAGAGACCTTAATATCAAATGTCAGAAATATATCTCTATTGCTGCATCCAACGCCAAATTTAGTAACATAAATACTTTCGTACAAATATAGGACGCATTCCCAAAACCACCTACATATCTTCTCCACAGACTCCAAGTGTGATATCTATATCGAATTTCAGAATTTCACCCAATACCAAATTTTGTAACATTTAGTACGCATTCCAAAAGAATCTACATTTCTCCCTCCCAGACAGCAAAAGTGATCCAAAATTCCTAAAATTTAGTAGTTTTCGAACAATTACGCATTTCCTAAACCACAACCATATCTCAATTCCAGATACCATTACAGACCTCAAAATTAAATTTCGGGACTCCCGTTCTATACATTCACTAAATACCAAATTTACTATTATTTAGTACTTTTCAGATCCCAACAGTTACCTTTTTACCAAATATCTGATTTCAGTTCTTTTATATCCCCCCTTATCTAAATTAGTACCATTTAGTACTAATAGTACACATTTCCCATATCACCTCAATATCTCAATTCCAGATACCAAAAGAGACCTCAATATCAAATTTTAGAATTGTATCTTTATTCCATTAACCTACTCTTATACCAAATTTAGTACTATTTAGCACTTTCGGTACAAATATAGCAAGCATTTCCAAACCACCGTAAAATCTCAAACACAGATGCCATCAGTAATGTAAATATCATATTTCAGCATTGTATCTATATCTCTTTACTGTGTATCAAATATTGTACCATATATTACTTTTTGTACAACATTTCCGAAACTACTTCCATATATCCAATGCACATGAACGGCGATCTTCATATCAAAATTCAGATTTAAATCACTATCTGTTCAGCCAATACTAAATTGTATCAGGTATAGGGTTCCAAATGTAGTATAATTTAGTACAGTTCGCACACTTTGCACACATTTCCAAAACCACCTTCACATATCAAACTTACTTTCCAACCTTGGTTCTGAAATATCAAGTTTTTTCTCTATATTTTCACGTAATACAAATAAGATACAATTTAAGAAGTTTAGTACCATTTTAAAAATTTTTGTAACCTTTAAGTTCGAGTTTCCAAAAACCCTTTTGTACATATATCCTGCATAGGCACCTTTTGCCATAAGCCATTACAATATTCAAATAAGAAACTTGAAAAATAAAAATCCGATGAAGCCTATTGCTAAAATCTTTAAAACACCGCATATAAGAGGCACGGATTTATATACAGGACATACGAAGACCTGGACCTACATATACAAATTCCGTCACAGACTGTAGTATTTATTAGTAACTGCAATTCCGAAATTGCAAACCATTTCGGTGAATATTGTACCTAAAATCATCAAAATATCGCATATAGGGAGGTACCGATATATAGAGGCTATACGAAGACCTGGACCTGCATAGACAATTTTCCGTCACAGTCTATAGTACGAAATTTCAAACAATTTCGATGAATATTGTTCCTAAAATCTGCCGAAACGCTGAAAATCCAAAACACACAAAAGGTGAACTTCTGGCTTTTTATACCCTACACCACAAGGTGGTCGGGGTATTATGTATTTGTGCATTTGTTTGTAACAGGCAAAAGGAAACGAGATAGACCCATAGTTCCTTTTGATGATCTGCATAAAATCACATTCTGAGTCGATTTATGCATGTCCGTCCGTCCGTCTGTCCATGTATTTTTGTAAACAAAGTACAGTTCGCATTTATTGCTCTATCCAGATGAAATTTTGCACAAATCATTTGTTTGGTTCAAGGACGAACCCTATTGAAATTGGAGATAATCGGTCAAAATTTAGATATAGCTACCATATACATCTTCGTCCGATTTGCCTTTTATTGTGCCACAAACGTGTAATATCAGTCCGAATAGTGCGGAATTTTGTACGTACGATCAGACTGGACCTGAAAATAAGTATGCCAAATTTGATCGAAATCGGTTCAGATATAGCTATAGCTCCCATATATATTGTTCATCCGATTTGTTATTTTTGTCCTCCGCTGCCGTAATATGCACTCTGTAACAACAATATTTGGAGAAATATATCAAATGCAGCTCAGAAATACATATGTTAAATTTTATCGAGATCGGTTCAGATTTGGATATAGGTCCCATATATAATTCCGTCCGATTTACCTTTGGTTGTGCACCAAACGTCTAATATTTGCCCAAAATGGATGAAATTTGGCACTTACGAATTGAGTTTAGAAGGTAGTATGCCAAATTTGGTGAAGATCGGTTCAGATATAGCTATAGCTCCCATATATATTGTTCATTCGATTTGTTAATTTTTTTTCCCCAAGCCGTAATATGCTCTCCATAACAACGATATTCAGGGATATATATCAAATACAGCTCAGAAATATCTTTGCCAAATTTTATCGAGATCGGTTCCGATTTGGATATAGCTCCCATATATATTTTTATCCGATTTCAAATTAATTGTGCACCAAATGGACAATACATGTCGGAATTTAAAAGATACAAATGCTTCGGCCTAAATTTTCCTTTCAACTTTATATTATAACTATAATCATAGCGTGTATGATTGAATTCTGCCATAAAAACTTTTAATTGTTATGCGGAGCTCTACTAAATTAGGAAAGTGGTGTAGGGTATCATAAAGTCGGCCCCGCCCCACTTTAAGGCTTTCTTTACTGGTTTATACTGATTTCGTTGACGAATATAGCCAAACATCGTAGACAAGCAAATCATATAGATGAGTCTAAATTTGGAGTTACGGAGGGGCTTCTTGCTTTTAGAGATGATTGCAAAATATTTAGGGGTTCAAATTAACCAAAAATAGAAATGTTTCTCCGATCACATAATTGAAGCCAATCGACACGCGTGAGGAGACAGGGAAGAATTCTAACATTTTGGATGACCATTGGATTATACTTAGCTATAAAATGGACCACAACAACTAACAGCACGACGGAGTGCGTAAATATTGGGCAAATGTCCCTAGTCAAAATCCTAATTTCAAAAGCGAAATCTTCCAATATTGATTTGGACATAAGGGGGCTTCTAACATATTGTTGTGTTGTAGGGTATAACATAGTCGGCCCCGCACGACTATAGCCTTTGCTTACTTGTTTTTTTTTTTAATTTTTCATATATTTTATCGCATGCGATTTTTTCAATTGGACTTATAATATTGAAGTGTATATTTGTAAATTCCTTTCCCCTTACAACATAGGTTGGGGTTATTATATCCATTATTATTAGATCCCCACGAAAAGGGTAGGTTTAGGCTCAGAAGGGCTAGGGCTATAGTTTTCAAAGATGTCCGCAATATATTTAGGGGTTGAAATGTACCAACAACCAAAAATTTTCCTGATTTTGCAGCTATTATAACGGTCACAAAGAGAAATCAAAAGACACGAAAACTCGCATGAAGTTCGAATTAAGGACAGCTGGTAAAATGGACCACTACTTCTGTGTGAAAAAACACCAGAATTACTTATAGGCGATATCCGAAATACACAAAAGGCGAACTTGTGGCTTTTTATGCTGATTTCGTCAACGAAATAGTCAAATATTGTAGACAAGAAATTTATATAGCTGAGTCTAAATTTGGAGATACAGAGGGACCTCTTGCATTTTGAGATGATCGCAAAATATTTACCAAAAACAGAAAAAAATATCTTGATCACACAATTGAAGCCAATCGACACTCCTGAGAAGAGAGTTAAGGACAGGGAAGAATTGTAGCATTTTGGATATTTGGTTTATATTTAGCTGTAAAATGGATCACAACAACTAATAGCTTATTGGTCAAATGTCCCTGGTCAAAATGTTAAGGGTAATATATGGGTGGTGCTCCGAGACATTTCCTAACTTGTTTTTTTTGTTTTTTTTTTTTTTTTTTTGTAAATAATGATCCGTCTCTATACAACTTTAAATTACTATTTTATTACTATTAAACAATAAAAACAATGAATTAAATTTAATGCTCTTGTTCGAGGTATCCCATTGGTAAAGCAGAGTCCCGTTTATTGTGAATGTTTATTTTCTTTCTTGCTAAAACTAACATTTCCCCCCAAAGGATATAAAACACATTAGCACATCATCAGACATTAACATTTATTTATTTGTTTCAAGTTCGCCTTTCGACCGCCGATCATTTTTATACCCTACACCACAAGGTGGTCAGGGTATTATGTCTTTGTGCATTTGTTTGTAACAGGCAGAAGGAAACGAGATAGACCCATAGTTCCTTTTGATGATCTGCATAGAATCACATTCTGAGTCGATTTATGCATGTCCGTCCGTCCGTCTGTCCGTCCGTCCGTCCGTCTGTCCGTCCGTCCGTCTGTCCATGTATTTTTGTAAACAAAGAACAGGTCGCATTTATTGCCCGATCCAGATGAAATTTTGCAAAGGTCTTTTGTTTGGCCTAAGGACGAACCCTATTGAAATTGGAGATAATCGGTCAAAATTTGGATATAGCTCCCATATATCTTCGTCCGATTTGACTTTTATTGTGCACCAAACGTGTAATATCAGCCCGAATTGTATGGAATTTTGCACATACACCCATATTAGGCCTGAAAATATGTATGCCAAATTTGATCGAAATCGGTTCAGATATAGCTATAGCTCCCATATATATTGTTCATCCGATTTGTTATTTTTGTCCACCGCCACCGTAATATGCACTATGCAACAACAATATTCGGGGAAATATATCAAATACAGCTCAGAAATACATTTGCTAAATTTTATCGAGATCGGTTCAGATTTGGATATAGCTCCCATATATAACATCGTCCGATTTACCTTTTATTGTGCACCAAACGTCTAATATTTGTCCAAATGGGATGGAATTTGGCACTTACGACCGAATTGAGTCTAGTAGCTAGTATGTCAAATTTGGTTCAGATCGGTTCAGATATAGTTATAGCTTCCATATATATTATTCATCCGATTTGTTATATTTGGTACCCACAACCGTAATATGCACTCTGTAACAACGATATTCAGGGAAATATATAAAATACAGCTCAGAAATATCGTTGCCAAAGTTTATCGAGATCGGTTCAGATTTGGATATAACTCCCATATATATCTTTATCCGATTTCAAGTTAATTGTGCACCAAATGGGCAATACAATTCCGAATTTAGTCCTTTGAACTTTAAATTATAATTATAATCATAGCGTGTATGATTGAATTCTCCCATAGAAACTTTTAATTGTTATGTGGAGCTCTACTTAATTAGCAAAGTGGTGTAGGGTATCATAAAGTCGGCGCCGCCCGACTTTAAGACTTTCTTTACTGGTTCTTTTTGTCTTTGCTTAGCAAATATTTATTTAATGCCATATATGAGATAAACGATTGCCGTTAAATTCTAAAGTCACGTTCTTCATCTGCCTCTTTTTCCTGTGCCAGGCATTAGAAAACAAAACAAACTTGTTAAACATGATTCCAGACACTTCAAATGAAAAGCCAAACACTCGCAGACACCATGGAACATGGACACATTGCGAAAAACTGGTGCAAATATGGCTAAAGAACTTAAAATGGTTTAATTGTCCCGCAAACGTTGACAGGCAATTACGATGGGCAGCAGTGCTCAGCGGACTGCCAGTGTAAATGTCCCCACTGGAATAAATGTTTTAATAAGGATTTAAACAAAAAACGAACAATTCACTTTAATGAATGTCATAAAAGAAAATCACACGGACATGTTGGCTACTCATCAACACACACACATAAGTCTGAATGTTCGTTGCAAGACTTAACGGTTAGGAGGAAGACAAAACACTAAGTGTTTGAAGATGTGGTTGTAAGACCACTTTAAGTATTTTTTTTTCTATTTTGGTATGGAACTTGTTTAGTGCAGCTTGTTAACGTTGCTGACATCCCGAAACCGTTTTAAAGGGTACACCTCTGCATGTTTGGAAAATAGAAAATCAAGTTTGTTGCCTAAGTCTTTTGTTTTAAACAACTACCGTCCTCGAGCTACTCCATGCAACAATCAACAACATTATTTATTTACTCTATTCAAATGAGAGTGTAACACTCACACTTCATTTCAGCTCGAAACGACTCAACTCTACCTCAGACACCCACTCATACCATTCGGGGTAGATCCATTTAACTATCATTGCCTGGCTAATGTGATTCTGCCTCCAAGTGAAAAAAATGAGCCTCTTAACACCTGTGTCAGCCATTAAGCATTGTTACATCGCTGCAACATGGATGCAACCATGTTGTCATTTCAATTTCCTCCCACTTCAAATTGGTGGCTGCATCCTCCAGCCTAGCCAGAGAACTTGCAGTCAATAGGAGCAGTGGCCACCAACATTCTTCACTCGTATATGGTTCGATGCCACCACTGATTGATGATGTAGAATGTCTTAGGTAATAAATATTGCCGATAAGAGAGAGCAGTAGTGGGACATTATCAAATGAAAGAAATCCATATTCATTGGTGATTGAAATTGTGGGCGATCTTCTGCAGAAGCCATTAGTCCAAATGGTCAATATGAATTATTCCCGAAGCGTCTTATGACACAACACAGTTATCGTGTGACAAAATATGTATTGAGAAAGTAAATTGGAAAATAACTGCAATATGGCCTAATTTGGTATAGAGTGGAGGGAAAGTCAAGACGACATTCCATCATATTTGTGCTTTGGCGAACATTATGAATTGGAAGTTCATAAAAATTGAGTAGCATAAATTCTTGAAGGCAATTAAAGAATCAATTCAAAGAACGATTTAAAAAATGTTC
The DNA here is from genome assembly GCF_030504385.1 of Musca domestica. Classification (NCBI taxonomy): domain Eukaryota; kingdom Metazoa; phylum Arthropoda; class Insecta; order Diptera; family Muscidae; genus Musca; species Musca domestica. Next base: position 3,456,744 of record NW_026712340.1, on the reverse strand, counting down.
AAATATTTCTAAAACCATCATTTTATAAGTGGTGTGATGAGGTGTAATAGGATATGGGGATGCCCAAAATATTTAAATAATCATGAGGAAGAGGTTTCCGTCAGCCTTGTCACCATATAAGACAACCGTTATCGGAAAAGCTGCATATGCTGCGACTGCAACTGCAATAAATCGACGTCGGATAGGTAAGCTTATCTTGATTTTATTTCATAACAATAAATATTCATACATAAGAGTTCCATACCCTTTTGTTACGATTTTTCAAAAAATTCCACGCGCTTGATATTTTTTGGGATTTCGTAGCCTCAGCCATATAGGTACCGAGGGTATATATCAAATAATACGGACGATATGACATATAACAGAAGTATCCTATATTCGTCCGTATTATTTGATATATACCCTCTGTACCTATATGGCTGAGGGTATGAATATCTCTAAACCCAAAATTCGCTTTAATACTTATTGATTGCTCAATGTCATTATTTCCTACAATATTTCCTTTCTTTTGGTGCTTTTCGTATCCGTATATTTCGAATTTCTAAAAAGTATTAAGCGACTGGATTTTTTGAAAATCGAAATAAAAAGGCTTTGCGGAAATGTGGATACTTTGTTGTCCTTGCCAAATTGTAAACTATTCCCTTAAAACATGTGTCTTAATCATCAAATATCGAATTTCTGGATGTTCCGATCATATGAAGAAGTGAACCTGTATAAGCAATTTTCTATCATAAGATATAGTAGCCATTACCCATTACTATACAAAATTTGAAAGAGAATGAGCCAAAGTCATCAAAATACCGAACATGGGAAGGTGCCGTTAAATGTGGGATATACTCTATGGCCAATTTTCTGTCACAGGAGTTGGATGTATAGTAGGGTGTTGGGTATAAACAACAATGGGGTTTCTGATTTCCTTCAAAGTTTGCCCATATTAATATTTGAATCACCCCTTAGTAGGATACTACTTCCCCACACAATGTAAAAAAGTTGATATAAATTGCAAAATAATTCGCCGATTTTTTTCTTAATTCATGTACCTACATGAGATCTAGTGAAAAAATGAGAACCATCGGCAAACTCCATCTGGTGCACAACCACATTCGGAATCATAAAACGTTGTAATTTTTTTCGGAGCACAGATTCAAATTTTCTAACATGTTTTCATATCCTCAGTCGTATGGCTAATTGAATATCATTTTATACGGCCATGTATCGTAACTTAACGAAATAAAAGATTTAGGCCTTAGGTCTCTCTTTGAAGATGTGGTGGGCACGATAACTCTCGATGGGATAATAATATTAACATATTTATATGGAGTTCAGAGACGAATAATATCAGCCTACTCCATCTGGTACTTCCCCTACAAAATGTCAAAATTTTCAAAGAAAATAATTTACTTCATAGAAAAAAAAAAAAACAATAAAATAAAGGTCGCCACTATACAGGGTGAGATGAAAAATCTGCAACCACTTCAGACTGCTGTCATTTCGAAGCCACTCGTCTGACAGCTCTTAAAATTATTCCAGTGACAGGTTATTATATTGTTTACAAGCGTACAAAAGCATTTCGGTGAGAATTCTCCAGAAAAATGGTTATTCGTAATGGAATTCAAGCGTGATAGTGTGATCTCTTTATAATTGGCTGGGAAACCACAAGTGGCTATCGTTAGAGCGCTCCAGCATTTAAATGTGAATAAATCTTTTGTATCTCGTACTATCGCTCGTTACCGTGATATTGGTAGCGTAGCCCGACGTTTGTACTTCACAAACGTACGGAAGAAAACAGAAACATCAGCAGAAAAGGTTCGAAAAATAAAGAAGCGACTGGCTCGTGAGTTGAACATATCGCAATATTCCATTCGGCAAATATTGAATTTCCATTGAAATTCCAAAAAGTGCAAGAACTTACACCGCAACAGAAAGGAAATAGACTCAAAAGAGCTAAAGAGTTGCTTCGCTTGGCTGAAAGTGTTGAACTGTCGAAGCGGTGGCCATGGTCTTGGTGTGGGCCAACATAATAGCCGATGTTCGCTCTCCGCTCGTATTAATCGACCGTGGCATCAGAATAAATGCAGAATATTATCGCGACGCAAATATTAATATTCCAACAGGGCTCAGAACCATCGAACTCAGCACGCGCCACCCAAGAAAGGTTACAATATAAGGTTCCTCACTTCATTTCCATCGCACAATGGCCACCAAAATCTCCGGATACCAATCCATTGGACTATTGTGCAAGATTGGCACTAAAAAATACCAAAATGTCGATCACCTCAAGCAAGCCCTTCGCCGGGAATGGCCCAAAATACCGCAGAGCAAGATTCGGGCAGCGTGTGACGGTTTCATTGGCCGTTTGAAGGCCATAATTCGTGCCATAGGTGAGCAATTCGAACAAATCTAAACTTATTCTAAAATTTGATGCTATATCCGACATTTTTTGATTTCATTCAATAAAATTTAAAATATCGTAAAAATTATGGCGTTTGATTTTTTGCAATTTTTTATCTCACACTGTAGGTCCACGTTTTGGTATAGCCCCCATATGACTGTACCGACAGATTTAAGTTTTTTTTTTTGTGTCTTATTTACAATTTTAACTCGAATACCGCAATGTATAGCACGGTCAGTATAGTTCTAGGTTTTGGTAAAGTCCCCATATAACTGTACCTCCAGATAGGCAGTATTTTGATTACTTGTGTCACACTTTTCAGCGAAAATGTCTCAAAATTGGAATTTGAAGTTCCTAATGGATACTACATCCCTAGACAAAAAAATGCCTGTGCAGGTCCAAGTCTCCATATAACGGTACCTCAATATATTCGGTATTTTTATGATTTTATCGACATTATTCACCGGCATTGTTTCAAGTTTCGTATTTGAATATATTAATGGGCAATGACAAAAATTGCATACATAGGTATACGTCTCTTTATAGCATAGTGGTAACTCCCTATATTCGCTATTTTTATGTTTTAAGCAGTATTTCTGAACGGAATATAAAGTTACCGCACAATATTCGGTATTTTGTTGAATTCCAACAATTCACATCTACATTTTTCCACTGAAGAATCCGTCTAATAAAGCTTTTGTTTAAAATTTTTGTGTAAAATTTATTGTTGTAAATCTAATATCGAATTTTCCGACTCATATAAAATTCGCAAAAGAACGAGCAATTTTTGTTTCTACAATGTCAGGACTTTTATTGAAAGTGCTGACACATTTTCAATGATCATGCTATGGAATCAATTGGCTCTCATTACTGGTTTCCTTCTTGGCATGTGGTTCTATGTATGTATGTAAATGGGTTAATCGATAAGTATCTACTAACAAGTTGGTAAATATTGCGATAGCTAAGCATAACATATTTTTATGTAAACATTTCCAATCCGAATGATTGTGGGGGGAAGAGAAGATGAAGAACAAAAACAAAAATGGGAGCTTTCAACAATGAGCAACGGTTTCCCCCATTTTGTCGATGCACCAGTGCATAAATCGATCACAATGGCGGCTGATGCTCATCGGTATTATTTCCCCGCTGCTGATGATGATTCCTCCCATGCGGCATTCATTTCATCCATAAACGAAATAATTGACTCTAATGATAAATTATGAGTGGTCATTAAAAAGATGAGAACCAATTGTCGTTTTTTTTCCAATGATTTGATTTAATAATGAAAGGCAGACGCGCTCACCAGGCGCCCGCTCGTTCGCCACTAAACAACGGTAAACAGACGTGTTGTTGTTGCCGTTGTCGTCCGTAGTCTGTCGCCTGAATATTGACAACAATAAAAAACAGTTTTACACTTTTAACAGTTAATAACCGTTGCTGTTATTGTTATAGTTATAGGTGATGGTTGTGATGATGCTGCCACTGCCTGATGGGTAATGGGTGGCAAGGGGAGGAAGATGCCAATGTCCACATAATAAAAATTCTTTGAAACAGCCAGTTAGGCATGTGCAGCAAACAATTGGCAGCTATGGCAAGTAAAAGCCAGCCAGGCGAGCTATTCATCCGGCGAGCTATTCATCCCGTGTTAGCATCATAAACAATTTGGTTTGCTTTTGTAATGTTCAATGCAACCGAGAAGACTCCAAGATTGATCTGTGATAATTGCCAGAGACAACAGAAGCATCACCAACTTTTTTGTGTGTCGTTCATTGTCGCTCACCAGCAATGCCAGAAACAACAGGAACGATGGCATAGAGTAAATAGGAAAACCAACAAACTAACCGACCAACAGACCGACAACATTATCTGACAACGACAATCGCAGAACAGCAAGCACATGCAACACTCACACTTGCAGAATAATTCGCGTTTTGTTGAAAACGGTATTTGTTTGTTGGCAACCAGTTGGTTAGATGGCTGGCATGCTGGATGGCCAGTTGCAACAAAAGTTGGATGAACGGAATTTTCTGTGCGCATAAATTAGAACAAATCTCTGGTAGTAAACGTCAGTGTGTGTGTGTGTGTGTTGAATCGGTGTGTATTTAAAAGCGGTTACAAGTACTTTTAGGAAAAAAATCAGCAAAATCAATTTAAAGACAGTGTCAACGACATTTACAACTGAGCGGAGCGGAGCAAAGCTCTATAGAAACTGTCTCATCAAAACTATACCAGGACAATACGTACAACAGCAACAACACCAACATGCAATAGTTATTGTGTTTTCATGTTGCCTGTTGTCATTACTCCAGTTTGAAATGGTGTTGTATTCGACTTGTCGCATGTCATTTTCATAAAAAAAAAAAATCTAAAATAAGTTGATAATGTGTTGCATGTTATTCTGCTTGTTTTACCCGATGTTTCTTCATGCTTTATTTCTTTGTTCTGTTTTGGATTAACTTTTCGGTTATTGATTCTTTTGACACGTCGGATTAGTTGGGAAAATCTTCAATGTTTTGGAAAGAAAGACGAAGAGGAGACACTTTACCACCAACACCAAAGATATCAATTAACTTATTATACCCTCAGCCATATGGCTACAGAGGGTATATATCGTTTGATACGGTCAAAACGTGCCTAGTCGAAATAATGGGTCTCTTTGGACAAAATCCGTTTCAGAACATTTGGAGTCGATCTACCGATGTCCGTCCGTCTGTCTGTCTGTCTGGCTGGCTGGTGCGCACGATAACTCTCGAAGGGAGTATCCAATGTAATTCAAACTTGGTACATCGTAATATTTTTGTCAAACTTATATCGAATTCGAAGATGATCAACATCGGCTCACTCCTTCTGGTACCTCCCACACAAAATGTCAAAATTTTCAAAGAAAATAATTTATTGTACAGAAAGAGAAAGGATAATCCGATTTTGCTCGAACTTTGCAAATCCTCATATTTTCATCAGTGCTAGGTCATGTGCGAAAATGGACAATATCGGTCCACTCCATTAAGTACCTCCCCCACAAAGGGTCAAAATTTTGAATAATTACAACTCTTATAAAATGAGATGTAAGAGTCCGATAGTCTTCAAATGCCACACATCCTAATAATATTATTAGCCCAAGGTCTGGTGCAAAAACGGAATATATCGGTCCACTCCTTCTGGTACCTCCCCCACAAAAGGTGGAAATTTTCAAAAAATATTTTTTGCACAAAAAGAGAAACGATAATCCGATTTTGCTCCAACTTTGCAAATCCTCATATTTTCATCAGTGCTAGGTCATGTGGGAAAATGGACAATATCGGTCCACTCCATTAAGTACCTCCCCCACAAAGGGTCAAAATTTTGAATAATTACAACTCTTATAAAATGTGATGTAAGAGTCCGATTATCTTCAAATTTTACATATCCCAATATTTTTATTAACACAAGGTCTGGTGTTAAGAGGAAATACATCGGTCCACTTCTTTTGGTACCTCCCCCACAAAAGGTCAATAATTTCAGAGAAATATTTATAAAATATATTTTTTGTACAGAAAGAGAAACGATTATCCGATTTTGCTCTAACTTTACAAATCCTAATATTTGCGACAGTGCTAGGTCGGGTGCGAAAATGGACAGTATCGCTCCACTCCATCAAGTACCTCCCCCTCAAAGGGTCAAAACTTTGAATAATTATAACTCTTAAATAAGGTGATATAAGGATCCGAACGACTTCAAATTTCACCCCTTTCCAAATTTTATAAACCCAAGATCTGGTGTTAACATGGGATGTATCGGCCCTCTCCTTATGGTACCTTCCCCACAAAGTGTCGAAATTTTGAATACCCATGAAGCTCATAAAACGCCAAATTAACATCCGATTCCATTTAGACTTTGCACATCTCAATATTTCTATCAACACAAGATCTGTTATAAAGATGGTATAGATTGAACCATTTCTTCTCCCCAGCACATAGGGTTCAAGATTTTGAAAAACAAAACCCTCAAATAAAGCGAAATAAATATCCAACTCTCTTTAAATTTCACACACACAAATATTTTTGCTAACACAAGATCAGTTGTGATGTTGATATATATCTGTCAACCACTTCTGGGGTCACAATATTTATATCATATCGGAATATTTATATCATACTTTGGGTCCGATACGAAATGGACAATATTGGCCCATTCCTTCGGAACCTACTCCATAGAGGGTCAAACGTATGAATAATTGTAACACTAGTCAAATTATACTTAAATAATCGAACACAGGCTGAGGGTATATATCTGTCGGCGATACCGACTGATACTTTTTAACTTGTTTTGTACTGAAATCGTCGAGTAAATGTAAACGCTACCCACAAAAGATTGAAAAATCGGGTCTTGTCAGATCAAAATTCGAAACCGGCTATAGCGACGTTGATTTGAATAGAAACGTCGACATTTTGTTACAATTTATTATTGCAAGATTCCTGCTGAACATTTTTAACATACATCTTTGATAAAGCCACAGCCATACAGCCGCCTACTGAAATTTTATTTCTTATATTTTACCCGCAATTTCTAACCAAATTATCTGTAAAATGACACCCTAGATTTTTGCAAGAATTTTTATACCCTACACCACATAGTGATAAGGGTATTATGTCTTTGTGCATTTGTTTGTAACATGGGGAAGGAAGCGAGATAGACCCATAGTTAATTTTGAGGAACTCCATAGAATCACTTTCTGAGTTAATTTATGCATGTCAGTCCGTTTGTCCGTCCGTCTGTCCATGTATTCCTGTAAACAAAATGCAGGTCGCATTTATTATCCGATTGAGGTGAAATTTTCCAAACAACATTTGTTTGGCCCAAGGACGAACCCTATTGAAATTGGCGATAATCGATAAACATTTAGATAAAGCTCCCATATTTATCTTCGTCCGATTTGCCTTTTATTGTGCACCAGACGTGTAATATAAGCCCGAATAGTATGGAATTTTGCACATACAACCAAATTAGTCCTGAAAATAAGTATGCCAAATTAGATCGAAATCGGTTCAGATATAGCTCCCATATACAATGTTCATCCGATTTGTTATTTTTGTCCTCCGAAGCCGTAATATGCACTCTGCAACAACAATATTTGGGGAAATATATCAAATGCAGCTCAGAAATACCTTTGCTAAATTTTATTGACATCGGTTCAGATTTTGATATAGCTCCCATATATAACTTCGCCCGATTTACCTTTTATTGTGCACCAAACGTCTAATATTTGCCCAAATGGGAATTTGTAACATACAACCGAATTGAGTCTAGAAGGTAGTATGTCAAATTTGGTGAAGATCTGTTCAGACATAGCTATAGCTCCCATATATATTGTTCATCCGATTTGTTGTATTTGTTACTCACAGCCGTAATATGCACTCCGTAACAACGATATTCAGGGAAATATATCAAATACAGCTCAAAAATATCTTTGCCAAATTTTATCGAGATCGGTTAGCTCCCATATATATCTTTATCAGATTTCAAATTGATTTTGCACCGAATGGGCAATACAAGTCCGAATTTAAAAGATACAAATGCTTCGGCATATTTAGTCCTTTGACCTTTAAATTATAATTATAATTGAATTATGATTGAATTCTCTTTTAATTGTTATGCGGAGCTCTACTAAATTAACAAAGTGGTGTAGGGTATCATAAAGTCGGCACAACCCACCCACCTGGTTTTTTATTTCTAAAATTTTGTGTGCCATTTTTGTACAATTTCTGACCCCATTTGTATCTCATTTTGGCATAGAAAAACAATTCAAGTTTACATACCAAAAAAGGATTCACTTTGGCCTCTTGTGTCCTTTTCACATATTCTAAGATCTCTCTATCTTGCAACGCACTTTGGTAAGGGCATTACAGATTTTGTATATTTGTTTGAAACATGGAGATGGCAACGAGATTGACCCATGGTTACCTCTGAATATCCTCATAGAATCACTTTCTAAGTCGATTTATGGATGTTAGTCCGTCCGTTCATATATTTCTTTGAACAAAATGTAGTTCGAATTAATTGTCCGATTGAAATGAAATTTTCCAATTGGGTAAATGGACGAACCCTATTTAAACACCCGACCGAATTCAGCTTAGAAAGTAGTACATAAAATCTGAAAATCGGTTCGTATATAGCTATAGCTCCCACATGCATATTTTATCCGATTTGATGTTTAATTCCTTCACATTCGTAATATGCACTCCAGAACAAAGATACTTGATACCGGATATCAGATACAGATCAGTAATACCTCTGCTGAATTTTATCGACATCGGTTCAGATTTGGATATAGCTTCCATATATATGTTCAGTTAATATCTTCGCCTGATTTCAGCCCATATTGGATATATTTTTTGACATCCAACCGAATTTTTCCATGGTGGAACTCAGCTCCGATATATATTTTTTAATATATTTCGACTATATGATTCCCTACACATCTATCCATATTTATTAGAGCTCCCGTAGCAAGAATAGCTTATATTGAAAGTGAATCATGCCAACTATCAACCTTTTTAGAGTGGTTATCGTTTTATGTATGGGCGGTATATATACAATTCTGAATCGATTTTCACCAAATTTGACGGAGGTATATTTACAGGGTGAGAAAAAAATGCAACAAAGTCAAACGCCATAATTGTTACATTTTTTTACATTTTATTGATAGAAAGCAAAAAATGTCGGAAATAGCATCAAATTTCAGAATAACTTTAGATGTGTTCGAATTGGTCACCTTTGGCACGAATTATGACCTTCAAACGGTCAATGAAACCGTCACACGCTGCCCGAATATTGCTCTGCGGTATTTTGTCCCATTCCCGGCGTAGCGCTTGCTAGAGGTGATCGACACTTAGGTATTTTCTAGTGCCAAATTTGCTTTCCAGAATACTCCAGACACAATAGTCCGACGGATTGGTATCCGGAGATTTTGGTGGCCATTGTGCGCTGGAAATGAAGCGAGGAACCTCATTTTGAAACCATTCTTGGGTGGCGCGCGCTGAGTGCGATGGTGTCTTCGCGATTATATTCGGCGTTTATTCTGATGCCTCAGTCGATTAATACGAGCGGCTGTTGGGGCGGCCCACACCATCACCATGGCCGGCGCTTGAGTTCTGGTGGCTAACCAAAGGTGCATATTTTCAGCTGGCCTCTCTGTTGAGTCTATTTTGATTTTCTTTTTGTTGCGGTGTAAGTTCTTGCACTTTTTGGAATTTCAATGGCTTTACCCCGAGCTCATTTTACAATATTTGCCGAATGGAATATTGCGATATGTTCAGCTCACAAGCCATTTTCCGGCCACTGCGACGCGGGTTTCGATCAAGCTACTTTCTTTACTTTTCGAACCATTTCTGCTGATGTTGCTGTCTGCTTCCGTCCACTTCCTTGACGTCGGACTACGCTACCAGTACGGTCACGGTATCGAGCGATGGTACGAGACACAAAAGATTTATTTACATTTAAATGCTGCTGATAGCCACTTGTGGTTCTCCAGCCAAATAAAAAGAAATCGCACTATCACGCTTGAATTCCATCACGAAAAATTCTCACCAAAATGCTTTTGTACGCAAAATGCTTTGGACCTCCAATGGAAACCTGTTAAAATCATTCTACCTCTAGTTGTTTCAGTCAGTCAGTCAGTCAGTCATTTTTTATACCCTCCACCATACTATGGAGGGTATATTAACTTTGTCTTTCCGTTTGTAACTCCTCGAAATATTCCTGTCAGATCCAACAAAGTATATATATTTTTGATCAGCGTAAAATTCTAAGCAGATTTAGCCATGTTCGTCTGTCTGTCCGTCTGTCTCTCTGTTGTAATCACGCTGTCTGTCGAACGAATTGAGATAGAAGGCTAAAATTTTGCACACGTGTTTATTTTTCCAGTAAGCAGGTTAAGTTCGTAAATGGGCCATGTAAGTTCATGTTTTCATATAGCCCCATATAGCGGTACTTCCCGATATTCCGTATTTTGATGATTTTAGCGACATTTTTCACCGGAATTGTTTCAACTTTGGTATTTGAAATTCGAAATGGATACTACAGTCTATGACAGAAAATTATCTGTGCAGGTCCACGTCTTCGTATAGCCCCCATATAACAGTATCTCCCAAAATTTGGTATTTTGATGATTTTAGCGACATTATTCACCGGAATTATTTCAACTTTGGTATTTGAAGTTTGAAATGGATACTACAGCCTATGACAAAAAATTATCTGTGCAGGTCCACGTCTTCGTATAACTCCCATATAACAGTACCTACCAAAATTTGATATTTTGAAGATTTTAGCGACATTATTCACCGGAATTGTTTCAAATTACGTATTTAGAGTTTGTATTGGGAATTACAGTCTGTGACAGAAAATTGTCCAAGCAGGTCCAGATCTTCGTATAGGCCCTATATATCAGAACCTCTCCATATTCGGTATTTTGACAAGTTTAGGTACAATACCCACCGAAAATGTTTGAGATGTCGTTTTTGAAGTTCGTTATGGATGCTATAGCCTGTGACAGAAAATCGTCTATGCTGGTCCAGGTCTTCGCACAGCTACGATATAACGGTACCTCCCCATATACGATATTTTGTTGATTTTAGCAACATTATTCACCGTTAATCTCAAGTTTCGAATTTGAATATGGTAATGGTTTATGACAAACAATGCCTATGTAGGTCCACGTCGTATAGACCTCAATATAACGGCTATATTCGGTATTTTTAAAATTTTAACAGAATTTTTTAAGGATTTTATTTTTTTTTTAAATTTCCAAATTCGTTCCTACTGGTGGAGGGTATTCAAAGTTCGGTCCGGCCGAACTTACTGCTTTTTAACTTGTTTTTTCTTTTTGTAGATCAACAAGTTTTATAACAATTTTAACCAAATATGAGGTAATTTATTGAAGAGTAGGACTTACCAAGTCATTCTTTAGGGCATTTATTTAAAGCTGTGCTTGACCTTAAAAAAACACGACTAATTTTAGGTATTCCAATAAAGCTTTTAAATATTACTCAATATTCCCTTGATATGATTTAATGTATATTTTAGTTAGAAACCCGGGTTAAAAAACATACCACTTCAAAATAACCATTTATAATTCACACACCTTGTTGTAAAAATATTCTTATCTAACATTCTGTCACATCGAAAACACAATTCCATGAATATCCTCCCATTGATGTCATGCCAATAGCTACCAGCTACTTTTAACAGATGGTGGACAAATTATGGCCATTATCCACTACCCACAATCTATGCAATATATCATCATCAAACCGGACAATATTCAACAATTTCATATTGAATGTGGATGAAGCAACCCAGAGCTATTCCAAAAGCTGTAAACTTTAATGAAAGACCACATTTCAGAGATGTGTATCATCAACTATGGACGACAGCTATAATAACAATACGGCGATGAGGAATAACATTTTAATTCGCAGTGCCACCGATTTGAGGAGCGACAAGATATCCATGCCAATCATAAGGTGTGTGAGTGTGTGACAGTGAATTGTGTTCCTGTCGCTGCACACAAACATTCACCTCAATTTCTGGCCTAATTCATATGCATGGCAATTTCAGGCAATTTCAGCTAAGAACACAAATTACCGTATTGATTGTAATAAATTTGTTATATTCGACAGCTGCATACCACGCTGACTGACTGCCTGACCGCCTGTCAGCCTACCGAAACAAGAACTAAACTTAACTGTCTCCCATATATATATCGTATGTATCGATGTGATCAGTGATCAGCGCGTGGCATAAAATACTTTGACGACGTGGCCTAAGACAATGTCTCTCGTCCTCGTCGATTTATCTTCATTGTTGGCATGGTATTTTTTCTTGTGTTGTAATATATATGCCTACCACAAAGCGGCGAATTTGTGGTCGTCTATCTAAATGGTCGGCTGGCAGGCTGGCAGGCAGGCATTCAGACAGCTTGACTCTGGCTGACTACTGATCTTGGCGTTTGGGGGTAATTCGCATTTTTATTGGATAACATAACCATCGTAATGACCATTCTCAAACAATGGAACATATCTTCTCGGCCCGGCTCAATGTACAAAAGATGCCGATGGTAATAATTGTATTAACCATTCGAGAAATGGTAAGAATAAATGCCGAAGTATAACATTTGCATTTATGTTGATAGCCGAATATGCATGTTGCATATTATATTTGTTACGTTATGCTGCGATTTCAAGTGGTGGACAGTGGGGTCCACTGGAATCTGGGGAATAATTGTAAATAATACAAATAGGAGAAAACAAGTAAAAAAACATTAAGTTCGGCCGGGCCAAACTTTTAATACCCTCCACCTTAGGGTAAAAGAAACATTAGAAGAAATGTGGCAAAAATCATTAAAATTCCGAATATCGGCATGTACCGTTTAATGGGGACTATATCAAATCATGGACCCATGCATGCAATGTTTCGCCACCGAAGCTGGAACCCATTATGACCAACAAATACCAATGTGGCAAAAAATGTGGCAAAAATCATCAAATTACCTAATATCGGGAGGTACCGTTATATGGGGGCTATACCAAAACGTTGACTTATAATTACAATGTTTCGCTACACGAAGTAGGACCCATTATGACTCACAAATACCAATTTTTAGACAAATCAGTGAAAAAATGTGGCATAAACCATCCTAGACACAATGCAAATAGCTCTGCTAAATTTTGGCGTTCTACGTCAAATAATGTGGGCTGTATCGTGATTTCAACAGACAGACAGACAGACAGACGGACTGACAGACAGACGGACACCATTAAATCGACGTAGAATTTTATGCTGATTATGAATATATATACTTTATGGGGTCTAAGACGAATATTTAAGGATGTTACAAACGGAATGACAAAGTTAATATACCCTCCTTTCCAAGGTGGAGGGTATAAAAATTTAAATGTTGTTCAGACCACTGGAAGTGATAATCTGAAAATGATTCTTTAGAAATGAAGTCAGATGGGACTGTTTTAACAAGAAGACGTCCAATCAAGTACGAAGCCATCTGTTAACCGATACTCACTATGAAAATCAGTCCAAATATGTGGATAGAAACCAATCTACAAAAAATTATTCCTAAATCGTTGAAAATATCATATAAACATAAAAAATAATTTTTGCTGAATCGTTTTTGACAGTAACCCTCGTACAAAAATTCGGAATTTCAGATCTATCCATATTTTAGAATTTTTCGTAGTCTAGTACGAATATCCACTATTCCTCTATATTCAAATATATTTATACGGCCTATATAAGTTTGATACGTTCCACGACAATTTACCAGACATAGTCAATCACGGATGCAGATTTTTTATACCCTCTATGAATGGTATAAATGGTTAATAAAGTTTGTCACACATCGAAATATACATTCCAGACCTCACAAATTATATATATTCTTGACCAGTATACAGTTCTATGTGTCCGTCCGTTTGTCAGTTCAGCTGTCCGTCTGTGGAAATCACTCTAGCTTCCGAACGTAATGATGATGGTTGATAAAATGTTACTCAGTGTGTGCTTGTTCTGCAGGATTTTGGTATAGAAAATGGGGTATATGCGTCCACGTTTTGTTATAGCCCCCATATAACTCTACCGACAGATTTAAGGTTTTTTGGCTGCTTTAGTCACAATTTCAAATTGGCAGTGTATTAACTGTCAATATAGGGCTAAGTTTTGATATAGCCCCCATATAACTGTGCCTCCAAATATTCGGTATTTTGATGATTTTATTTTTTGCAATTTGAAGTTCCTAACAGGTACTACATCCTATGACAGAAAATTGTACATATATGTCCACGTCTTCGTGTAGTCTCCATATAGTGGTACCTCCAAATATTCAGTATTTTGATGATTTTATCTACTTTATTCACCTGAATTGTTTCAGGTGCCTGTGACCGAAAATTGCATATGCAAGTCCAGGTCTTCGGTATTATAAAGATTTTAGCGACATTATTCATCGGAATTGTATCAAATTTCGTATTTGAAGTTCTTAATGGGTGCTACAGCACTGTGACCGAAAATTGGATAAGCAGCTCTTCGTATATCCCCCATATAACGGTACCTCCCTATATTCCCTATATTCGGTATTTCGATCATTTTTGCGACATTATTCACCGGAATTGTTCTGAGTTTCGTAATGACCTATGACAAACATTGAATTTATAGGCCCACTATAACGGTAACTCCCCTACAGGGTGAGATGATAAACTACAACAAATTTATAGATTGAATCGAATTGGTCACCTTTGGCACTAACGGCCAAATGAAACCGTCACACGCTGCCCGAAGGTTGCTCTGCGGTATTTTGGCCACTCCCGGCGAAGCGCTTGCTTGAGGTGATCGACACTTTGATATTTTTAGTGTCAACCCTGCTTTCCAAAATACTTCAGACAGAATAGTGCAACGTATTGGTATCCGGAGAGTTTGGTGGCCATTGTGCGCTGGAAATGAAGCGAGGAACCTCATTTTGTAACCATTCTTGAGTGGCGTGTGCTGAGTGCGATAGCCAAGGTCCGCGGCCAAAACTTTTGCATGCCCAAGGCATTAATACGCCCTTCAGAATATTTTCCCGATAATATTCTGCATTTTTTCTGCTGCCAAGGTCGATTAATACGAACGGAGAACGACCATCGGCTATTATGGCGGCCCACACCATCACCATGGCCGGCGCTTGCGTTCTGGTGGCCAACCGAAGGTGCACATTTTTAGCTGACCTCTTTGGCAAGTAAACCCGATCATTTTGTTTGTTTACAAACTGCTGGGCAACGAATGTTTTCTCATCGGAGGAAAACGAAATTCGGCAGTTCACCACTTTTGGGCTAACCGAAGCAACTCTTGAGCTCTTTTGAGTCTATTTTGATTTTCTTTCTGTTGTGGTGTAAGTTCATACACTTTTTGGAATTTCAATAGCTTTAACCCGAGCTCATGTTCCAATATTTGCCGAATGGAATATTGCAATATGTTCAGCTCACGAGCCAATTTTCGGCCACTGCGACTCGGGTTTCGATTAGGTCGCTTCTTTACTTTTCGAACCATTTCTGCTGATGTTGCTGTTTTCTTCCGACCACTTCCTTGACATCAGGCTACGCTACCAGTATCACGGCAACGAACAAGACACACAAGATCACATTTAAATGCTGGAGTGCTCTAACATAGCCACTTGTGGTTTCCCAGCCAAATATGAAGAAATCACACTATCCGCTTGAATTTCATCACGAATAACTTTTATTCTGGAAAATACTCACCAAATTGCCTTTGTACGCTTGTAAACAATATAATGAGTTGTCACTGGAATAATTTTAACAGTGGCTTAGAAATGACAGCAGTCTGAAGTTGGTTGCAGTTTTTTCATCTCACCCTGTATTCCGTATTTTTATGATTTTGGCAGTATTTTTCAACTAATTGTTTGTTTTTTGCTTATTTTAATTTACAAATTTCTTCCAAATGGTAGAAGACCCGGCCGAAATTTCTGCTTTTTTACTTGTTTTGATTTTAATCTCGCCGTTACTCATCATGCCTGGAGAGTTATTGTTGTTGTAGCAGTTCCTACTTCAGCAACGAAGGGAGGATAATGGTCTCGGAGTACGTAATTCACTGTAAATTCCTCGAAGACCTCTGTTGCCGTGTCCGAGTGAATACCATTCTGTCCTACTTGATAGAAATGTTGATCCAGAAACTGTCTCTCTTATACCTATCTCTCTAGATCACGAACGTCTTTCCTTACATACCTGGACCGATGTTACCTGTCTATCAGATAGTGATTGGGATGACTTTGTTGTTAACACCTAAACATGTATTGCATTGACAGCATTTTATTATGCTATCGCACCTATAGGGCCTTCGCTCCTCATGTACAGGGTTGCCCATATTCGACGGACCCATGACTCTTTGGGCCCATTCCAATCGACGAGGCTTGTCCGCAGGCAACATTCTTTGTGTCAATTGAATTTTGTACGGGAACAAATGCAAATCAATGCGAATAATCCGTTGTAAAGTGGACCGAGCCATGCCCAACTGCTGAGAACGGCGTTTTTGGGATGTTCTTGGGGACCTCTCAACACTGGCTCGTACGGCAGCGATATTCTCGGCCGATCGCCTTGGTCGACTTTTATATGGCCTCTTCGGATTAGAAAGAGCCTTACCAGTCGAAAATTTCTCGTATAAACGCTTAATGGTGTTCTTAGAAGGCGCACTTCTCACAGTTTTCACAATTGACTTCTTCTGTTGAATGTAAATTTCAACTATTTCAGAGCGCTCGCGTGGCGTGTATTGGTTCATGGTAAAAATCTGCTTGGACTGACGCTTCAAACGCGGTATGTCATTAAGCGATGTGACATCTCTGTCAAAAGTTATGGCGTTGCCAGATAGGTTCGTCGAATATGGACAACCCTGTATATGGTCGACTGGTGTCATGAGGAGCACGCAGTTGCAGTTCTAAGAGCGGCGTTCTAGTAGGATCTTGGACTTTATATTTTTCCACTGTCTAGCATTATCGTCGGCAGACCACACCGGAACCGCACAGTTTAGTGCAGACCGGCCTATGGCGTTGTAAGAGGTTAACAAGGTTTCCTTATCAGCTCCCCAAATCCGACGACTTGAAAAGGTTGTTAATTGTGATTGCTGATCGGAATTAAAACACCAGCGACTTCTACATTCAGTAATAGCCTCATGAGGTGGTAGTGTGGACGTCGATTTCATGGCTGATATTCTTATGTGGTCTAATATTACTGAACTTTGAATACCCTCCACCATTTGAAACTAATTTTCAAAAAACTAAAATCCGTTAAAAATTCTATTTAAATCTTGAAGATACCGAATGTAGCCGTTATATTACGGTCTAAACTACGTTGTGGATCTGCATACGCAACTTCTGTCAAAAGTCATTACAATATTCAAATGCGGAACTTAAAAAAAATCGGTGAATATTATCGCTAAAATCATCAAAATACCGAATATCGAGAGGTGCCGTTATATGGGGACTATACAAAGACGGGGTCCTACACAGCCAATTTTCATAACGAACATCAAATACAAAATTTGAAACAATTCCGGTTAATAATGTTGCTTAAATCTTCAAAATACCGAATATGGGGAGGTACCGTTATTTGGGGATTATACGAAGACGTGGACCTGCACAGCCAATTTTGTTTCTTAGGCTGTAGTATCCATTACGGACATCAAATACCAAATTTGAAACAATTCTGGCGAATAATGTCGCTAAAATCGTCAAAATACCGAATATCGAGAGGTGACGTTATATGGGGGATATATGAAGGCGTGAACATGCACGGACAGTTTCCTGCCATAGGCTGTAGTATCCATTACGAACTTTAAATACCAAGTTTGAAACATTTCCGGTGAATAATGTCGCTTAAATCACCAAAATACCGAAAATAGGGAGGTAAAATTATATGGGGGCTATACCAAAACATGGACCTACATGGCCCATTTTCAATACCAAAAGTTCTGCAGACGTTATATACATTTGAGTAAAATTTTATCAATCTAAATTATTTCGTTAGGAAGCTAGAGTGATGTACTCCAAGACTATATTCGTAAAAACTTTAATTCCACCACTGTGCTATCAAAAATTCCTCTGCCGTTCAAAACTGAAACAAGGAAAGCAGATCAAATATAGATTGATGGCGATAGATGAACGTCTGTCCATTGGATTCATGGATGAATGAAAAGCAAAACACGATATGACTGTACGACCATTGTATATCACTTGGCAGTTGCCATCATTTGCATAGTTGATACATAGTTACGATACATATTATCGCATAAAAGTTAAGCTCGCCGATGCTAATGTGAACTAGTTTCATTGTGGACCATTTTCATCTGCTGGCCTCGAAATGCACGCTTCGTACGCCGGTACGATCGTTCATGGTCAATTTACATATTTTACGCAATGTTTTTGTGAGCATAAACAATTGACTCGGCTTTTCCTTGTCGGTGAAGCTGTAATGTTTTCCTTAAACAACAACGGCACATATACACATACTTACCTTGCGCATTATTTTAGACCAGAAACTATAACAAACCTCAACTAAACTTATGAAGCTACACATATTTTTCTGCTATGTCTTTGGAAATTTTGTTGTTGTGAAGAAAACAATTTTCCTTTGTCGTTGTTTTTTTCTTCGCTGTCTTTATTCAGTTGTTACCTGATTTTTCTTTCTGTTATCTTCATTGGCTATATCTTGGATTTTATCTCGTTTTCCAGCACATATCGCCGGTGTAAATCTTCGGTAATGTGATTTTTTTCTCTTCTGCATACACGTGTCCATCTATCCATCCATCTATCTATCTAACTGTTAATTGCAAATGTAAATAGCCAGGGTAATACCGACAACTGGTCCCTGGCAGGTAGTGTTGTGACTGCGATGAGTCTGGAAAAAACATGTCTTCTTTTTGTTAAGAAAATGATAAATGAACACTTTACATCCTGTCTTAAACTTTCAAATTTAAAAATAAAAAAGTCCGAACATGTGAGGGACATTGTTATTGTTTCACTCAGAAAATATACATAATCGACTATATCTATATTAAACAAGTAAAAAAACTGTAAGTTCGGTCGGACCGAACTTTGAATTTAGCCATTTCAAAAAAAAAAAAAAAAATATAATAAATAAATAATAATAATAAATAAATAAAATCTGCTAAAAATTTTGTTAAAATCTAAAAAATGCCGAATGTAACCATTATATTAGCGTCTATACGACGACTTCGAGCTGCATAAGTAACTTTTGTCATAAGTCATTACAATATTCAAATGCGAAACTTGAAAAAAATGGGTGAATTATGTGAAAAATACCGAATATAGGGAGGTTCCATTATATGGGGGTTAAACCAAAACGTGGACCAGCACAGACAATTTTCTGTCTTAGGCTGTAATATACATTACGAACTTCAAATACCAAATTTGAAACAATTCCGGCGAATAATGTCGCTAAGATTATCAAAATACGGAATATCGGGTGGTACTATTATATGAGGGCTATACGAAGACATGGACTTTGCACAGACAATTTTATGTCAAAGGCTGTAGTATCTTTTACGAACTTCAAATACCAAATTTAAAACAATTCCGGCGAATAATGTCGCTAAGATCATCAAAATACCGAATATCGGGAGGTACTATTATACGAGGGCTATACCAAAACGTAGACCTGCACAGACAACTTTCTGTCTTAGGCTGCAGTATACATTACGAACTTCAAATATCAAATTTGAAAAAATTCCGGCGAATAAAGTCGCTAAAATCATCAAAATACCGAATATCGGGTGGTACTATTATATGAGGGCTATACGAAGACGTGGACTTGCACAGACAATTTTATGTGAAAGGCTGTAGTATACATTATGAACTTCAAATTCAAAATTTGAAACAATTCCGGTGAATAATGTCGCTAAAATCATCAAAATAACGAATATCGGGAGGTACAGTTATATGAGTGCTATACCAAAACGTGGACCTACATGGCCCATTATGTCCTGCAGACATAATATACATTCGAGTAAAATTTTATCAATCTACTTCAATTCGTTCAGCAGCTAGAGTGATTTCCACAAACGGACGGGCGGAAGGACATCGTTTAATCGACTTAGAACTTTAATATACCCTCCATATTATGGTGGAGGGTATAAAAAGAGTAAAGTAATTGACTGACTGACTGACTTAAGGATTCATCAATGCCCAGACGAAACTGCTGAAGCTAGAATTTTGAAGTTTTGGGTAAATGTCACTCTTCTTCCGGAGAGGTCAGATAAGGCTGCATTTTTATAAATTCGTGCTAGAACGGTATGAAAAGTATTAAGTGTTACTAAATATGGTACCAGTAGGTAGCAGTAGAGCTAGAACTCTTAAATTTGGAATGAGGGTCACTGATAGAGTGTATGATAGGTGTACTAGTGGGATAGATATACTAGAGAAAGTTCGAAAAGTACTAAAATGTACTACATTTCATCTCAACTTGAAATTTGGAATGGGAATTAAAATTAAATAGTAGAGTCGATGTAAGGAGGTAGTTTTGCTAGTGTGCACTCACGTATACGAAAAGTGCTGAACGGCTCTAAATTTAGTATAATTTGAATTTGAAGGAATGGATGGAGCTGGAATCATGAAATTCGAAATTAACATTACTGGCGGAGTGTTGGATTTTGTTATGGAGGAAGTTTTCAAAATTTGTACTTCAATGCAAGAAAAGTACTAAATTTGGTGCAAATTCAATTTAGGTGAACCTTTACAGCTGGAGTTCTAAAATTTAGAAATTACATTACTTTTTCATTCTTGGACTGACGAATGTAAGTAGTTTTGGAAATTCGTACTTATGTGTACTAAATGGTACTAGATTTGACAGAATTTAAATTTCGGGAGAATAAACAGAGTTGGAATCCTGAAATTTGGACAGAGATAAAATTTAGAAATTTGGTATTTCGTGTATGTGTTTGACATTTTGAATTGCGTTCTAAATTAGTACAAAAAGTACTAAATGGTACTAAATTTGATATTGGTTGAAGATGTAGGGCTGGAATCCTCAAATTTGATATTGAGGTCTCTTTTGGTACCTTGAATTTAAATGTGAAGGTGGTTTGGAAGTGTGTACAATAATTGTACGAAAAATACTAAATAGTACCTATTTGGTGTTGGGTAAAGGAATAGACTTGAAATCCTTTAATTTGATATAGCTGTCACTGTTGGAAATGGGTCCTTGTTTGTACGAAAAGTACTAAAGTAGAGCTAAATTTGGTATTTGGTTAAGGGATTTGGCTGGAATCCTCAAATTTGATATTGAGGTATCTTTTGGTATCTGAATTGAGATAAAGATATGGGTTTTGGAAATCTTTAATAAAATTGTACGAAAAATATTGAACATTACTAATTCTTTTATTGGGTGAAGAGATACAGTTAAAATTCTGAATTATGATATTTAGGCTTCTAATGGCGACTGTTTATAACCTACACCACAAGGTGGTCAGGGTATTATGTCTTTGTGCATTTGTTTGTAAAAGGCAAAAGGAAACGAGATAGACCCATAGTTCCTTTTGATGATCTGCATAGAATCACATTCTGAGTCGATTTATGCATGTCCGTCCGTCCTTCTGTCCGTCCGTCTGTCCATGTATTTTTGTAAACAAAGTACAGGTCGCATTTATTGCCCGATCCAGATGAAATTTTGCACAGATCATTTGTTTAGCCCAAGGACGAACCCTATTGAAATTGGAGATAATCGGTCAAAATTTAGATATAGCTCCCATATATATCTTCGTTCGATTTGCTTTTATTGTGCACCAAACGTGTAATATCAGCCCGAATTGTATGGAATTTTGCATATGCACCCAAATTAGGTCTGAAAATGAGTATACCAAATTTGATCGAAATCGGTTCAGATATAGCTATAGCTCCCTATATATTGTTCATCCGATTTGTTATTTTTGTCCTCCGCAGCCGTAATATGCACTCTGTAACAAAAATATTTGGGGAAATATATCAAATGCAGCTCAGAAATACATTTGCTAAATTTTATTGAGATCGGTTCAGATATGGATATAGCTCCCATATATAACTTTGTCCGATTTACCTTTTATTGTGCACCAAACGTCCAATATTTGCCCAAATGGGATGGAATTTGGCACATACGACCGAATTGAGTCTAGAAGGTAGTATACCAAGCTTGGTGAAGATCGGTTCAGATATAGCTATAGCTCCCATATATATTGTTCATCCGATTTGTTGTATTTGTTACCCACAGCCATAATATGCACTCCGTAACAACGATATTCAGGGAAATATATCAAATACAGCTCAGAAATATCTCCAATATATATCTTTATCCGATTTCAAATTAATTGTGCACCAAGTGGGCAATACAATTCCGAATTTAAAAGATACAAATGCTTCGGCGTATTTAGTCCTTTTAACTTGTGATCATAGCGTGTATGATTGAATCCTCCCATAAAAACTTTTAATTGTTATGTGGAGCTCTACTAAATTAGCAAAGTGGTGTAGTGTATCATAAAGTCGGCCCGCCCGACTTTAAGACTTTCTTTACTGGTTTTGAGATATGAAGTTGGTTTGGGGAATGTGTACTTTCAATGCATGAAAAATACTAAATGGTACCACATTATGTATTGGCTTAAAGAATAGAGCTGAAATCAAGAAATATGTGTCTATGGTTTAGATATGGAGGTGGTTTTGGAAATGTGTACTATAAATGTGCAAAAAGTACTAATTGGTACTAAATTTAGTATTGGGTGAAGAAATAGTGCTTCAACCCGAAATGTTATATAGATTTCACTGTTGGTGATATGGAGGTTATATTAAAAAATCGGAGGTAATTTAAAAAAAAAATATTTTACGAAACGTACTAAATAGTACTCAATTTGGTATTGGGTGAAGAAATAAAGCTAAAATCATGAAATTTAATATGAATTACTGTTGGTGTCTGTAGTTAAGAGAAGGAACTGGTTTTTGACATACGTACTGTAATTGTACTAAATGGTACTAAAGTTGGTAATAAGCGTACATTATAGAGCTGAAATCATGAAATTTGATATTAAGATACTGCTGATACTGTTGGTATCCGATAACTCGTGTGACAGTTTTTAGGATTTTACACTGCTGAAAAGTTTAAAACATCTAAAACGTCATATACCGGAATAAAACGTAAAAAAGTATTTAACATAATAAACTTCGAAATTTCTGTAATATCCCATATAAAAAATCCCAGGTTTGTAAAACGTTAAGGTGGTATTATTGAGACCTCGCTTATTTTAGGGAATGTGCTTTTGATGCCGTGTTATAATCCCCACTCATATACTCCCCTTTACAATTTTGGGGATTATTTCTGTTTTATGGGTCATAACCCCCAGAAAGTAGCGGGCATAATCCCCATATTAATGGAGAAATACCTGATTACCCGGCCATTAAACCCGAAAGTTCGGATACAAAATCCGGGTTTTATCCGGTTCTACAAAATTGTTGTACGAAATGTGTACAATTTGAAAGCATATGAAAAACCTATTCAACAATTGATCATATTAAGGTGATGTTGAATAAATTTTTACCGGAACTTTTTGAAATCGAAAATTGGCCTATTATGGGTATTAAGATCTAAAAATACTCTTGTCTTTCTAAAATGGTGCCAAATGTGCTGATTTCTCTTGTTGTTCCGAAGATATTAGTGATAATCGTGAAATCATGATTTTCTCCACTAGTATGTATCTTAACTTTATAATTTGTTTTAGAAGCCATCCTTCGGCTGGGGCTTGAACTTTTCTCCTTTGGTGTACGTCCAACCCCGGCTACGTGATCCATAGTTCTTCTAAACTTTACATATTTTCTAAGCTTACCTTTGTCTAAAAATTGGTATTTGTAGGTCATAATGGGTTCTAGCTCCGGTGGCGGAACATTGAA
The DNA here is from genome assembly GCF_030504385.1 of Musca domestica. Lineage (NCBI taxonomy): Eukaryota > Metazoa > Arthropoda > Insecta > Diptera > Muscidae > Musca > Musca domestica. Next base: position 3,432,904 of record NW_026712340.1, on the reverse strand, counting down.
TATTTGGGTCCATATATATTTGCGTACATATAACGGTACCCACCGATAATTGGTATTTTGATGATTTTTGCCACATTTTTTCCAATTTTGTCTAAGAACTAGTATCTATAGGTCATAATGGGTTCTGGCTTTGGTGGCGGAATATTGTACGTAAAGGTTCACGGTACCTCCCGATATTCGGTATTTTGATGATTTTTGCCAAATTTTTCCACGGATTTGTATAAACATTGGTATTTGCAGTTCTTAATGGGTTCTCGCTTCGGTGACAGAACATTGAATATTAAGATCAATGTTTTCCTACAGTCCACATATAACGGTACCCACCGATATTCGGTATTTTACTTTTATATAAAAATGTTTCCTTTACTCAAAAGTGGTGGGTATTAAAAGTTCGAGCCGGTCGAACTTAAGGTTTTTCACTTGTTTCTAAATAAGTTTGTGTATTTTTTGCATGAGTGTAATTTTCATTTTCCACTGCCACACAAGAAATTTCAATCTTACCTACATGACAAAAGGTCCTCCCTCTTTCTAGCTGACATTGTGACGTTGTCGTGGCTATCTAAATTCTCATGAATCGGTTTGAGCCTTGGCCTAAATACAATGAATATTCTAAGGAGAAAAACCAACAATTTTGTAGGTGCTGATTGCAGCATGCTTCTCCATGAAACCCGCCACAACTAATGTGGCTACATGACACCACCACAACAACGGCAACAAAAACTATAAGCTTCATACAATAAAGTTCCTTCTTGTTGCAGGCAATTTTTATAGAAAGAAAACCATTCAAGCCATTAGCAGCAGCATCAGTAAGCCATGGAACAGCCCAGTAAAAACAGGCAGGCAAATGACCGCAGCGATCCTCTCACTGGCAAACAAACTAGCCCGGAATGATTGATAACTGTTAATAGAAGCCAATTGACAAGTTGTTGTTGCAGCAGCAACAACTTTTTTACATTAACAGCCGTGACGACCAGTCCCGGACTATGGCTAAAATAAAAATAACAATTGACAGATTTTCATGTAAAGATGATTTCTCAGTTGTTGTTGGAAAAATAATATTTCTTTCATTTCAATTAATTTCCAACGGAGATTTCTGTTGGGTTGCTTCAGATGTGGGTTGTAGCTTCTGCTAAATTGATTGGGGTTTTTTGAAGGAGGAGGACGATTTGACTTTGCTGAAATTTTTTTCAGATGCTGGTGGCATACTACGGAATGGCAGTTTCCATGATCACCGTGATAGTTGAATAAATTTATTGGGGGTTAAGAAACCAGGTTGGGAAATTTTTATTTTTTAGTATTATTTTAATAATATAAGAGTTTGTATTGGATCTGAAAATAGGTGTAGTTTTCAATCACAAAATCAAACCTTGAATATTTCATTAACAATTTTTCCGTGCTCTGTACGCATCAATTACTACTAGATCCTTAATATTTTTAGGAGGAAAGGTTGTTGAAGTACAGGTGACCTTATTTATTATTTAAGTGCAACAGCTTTACTCATATTGGTGGTCCATTAAAATAAGGTGCACCTGGATGAGACATTGACAACAGGTCTAGCAAAGCTAACCTTTTTTTACCCTCCACCATAGTATGGAGGTTATATTAAATTTGTCATTCCGTTTCAAACACCTCGAAATATACATTTTAGACCACACATATATATATTCTTGATCAGCATAAAATTCTATGCCGATTTAGCCATGTCCGTCCGTCTGTGGAAATCTCTCTAGCTTCCGAACGAATTGAAGTTGATTAATAAATTTTTTACTCAAATGTATATTATGTCCGCAGGACTTTCGGTATTGAAAATTGGTCATGTAGGTCCACGTTTTGGTACAGCCCCCATATAACGGTACCTCCCGATATTCGGTATTTTGATAATTTTAGCGACATTATTCACCGGAATTGTTTCAAATTTGTTATTTGAAGTTCAAAATGGATGCTACAGCCTAAGACAGAAAATTGTCTGTGCAGGTCCACGTCTTCGCATAGCCCCATATAACGGCACCCCACGATATTAGGTATTTTGATGATTTTAGCGATATTATTCACCGGAATTGTTTCAAATTTGGTAGTTCAAGTTCGTAATAGATACTGCAGCCTAAGATAGAAAATTGTCTGTGCTGGTCCATGTCGTCGTTTAGACTCCATATGACGGTACCTCCCGATATTCGGTATTTTAATGATTTTTGCGACAATATTCATCGGATTTGTTTCAAATTTGGTATTTGAAGTTGGAAATGGATGCTACAGCCTAAGACAGAAAATTATCTGTAGCCCCCATATAACGGTACCTCCCGATATTCGGTATTTCGCATTTGAATATTGTAATGACTTGTGACAAAAGTTACCATGTCGTCGTGTAGACCCTAATGTAACAGTTACATTCGGTATTTATAAGATTTTAACAGAATTTTTAACGGATTTTATTGTTTTTGAGAATTGCCAAATTCGTTCCAAATGGTGGAGGGTATTCAAAGTTTGGCCCGGCCAAACTTACAGCTTTTTTACTTGCTTACCTTATATTCTTTGTTGATACCTATTTCCCACTCCCATCATACCACCCGCCCCTTTTCGTTACAGTCGCATATGAATTGCAATTTCTTGAAGAAAATAAATTTGTTTGTTTGATGACCATCATGTGCACACAGGCAGTCAATTAAAAGCAAACGAAACGGACCTCCGCCACAATAATAATGCAGCAGGACCACCAAAAACAAGTTTAGAATGTTGCAGCGAGATGCTCCTTCTGCTGGTTTTGTTTTCGTTTTCGGTTCAACGAATTCATTCGAATCGACGGAAATTAATGAAGTTTTCATGTAACATGTTGTAAAAGAGGAGTTTTTGCTGAATTTGGAGAAATCGAACATAAATGTCACAACGTCGATGACAATGCCATTTATTAGCAACAATTTCAACAATGTTTTGGTGTTGCTGGTGCTTTTGTGGCTGATGCAGCAGTTAATGTCATGTGGAACATTTCTAAATTGATGGTATTATTAAATTTGATAAAATATTATTGTTGTTTGATCAAACTGAAATAAATTTGTAAATGGACTCGTTCGAAATGCTTTAGGTTGTGAGAGATGAAAAATCGATGCAATCATTGTGGAGTGAAATTTTTGAAACTGGAACACAAAGTGGTATTCGAACTTAATGGAGTCGAGAGAACGAAAATATTTGATTTTATTTATAGAGATGATGCTGAGTTCGCATACAAAGTCGGACCAGAGATAACCTCGATAAATACGGACCTCAGTTCAGCTCGTCTATAACTACGGGCTTTCAGTCTATAGAGATGGACTTTAAAGCTCATCTATAAGGATGGGTTTTACAGCTCGCATTTAAGAACAGGCTTCACTTAGCGCCTATAAATACAGGCTTCACACCTCGCCAATAAAGAGAGTTTTAACAGCTCGTCTGGTAAATAAAGCATCCTTTCTAGCTCGTCTTTAATTGACTCCCTTCCTTAGTTATTTATGATAGACCACATTCAATCCCTATATGATATTCAGATTGATTATACTAGAGTACCTTTCAATTCTTCTATGACAGACTCACTTACAATTCGTCTACAGGGTAAGATAAAAAACTGCAACAAAATTAAATGCCATAATTTTTAATTTTATTTAATAAAATTTGAGTTTGTTCGAATTGGTCGCCTTTGGCACGATTTATGGCCTTCAAACGGCCAATGAAACAGTCACACTCTGCTCGAATGTTGCTCTGCTGTATTTTGGCCCATTCCTGGCGACGATATTTCTTGCGGTGATCGATCGACACTTTGGTATTTTTTAGTGCCAACCTTGGTTTTCAAAAAACTCCAGACACCATAGTCCAACGGATTGGTATCCGGAGATTTTGGTGGCCATTGTGCGCTGAAAATGAAGCGAGGAACCTCATTTTGTAAACATTCTTAGGTGGCATGTGCTGATTGCGATGGTGCTCAGGCCTCCTGGAATGTCTAAGGTCTGCGGCCAAATATTTTTGCGATAATATTCGGCATTTATTCTGATGCCACGATCTATTAATACGAGCGGAGAGAGACCATCGGCTGTTTTGACGACCCACACCATCATCCTAGCCAGCGCTTAAGTCCTGGTGGCCAACCGAAGGTGCACATTTTCAGCTGACCTCTTTGGCAAGTAAACACGATAATTTTGTTTGTTTACAAACTGCTGGACAACGAATGTTTTCTCATCGGAGAAAACCAAATTCGGCAGTTCACCACTTTCGGTCAAGCGAAGCAACTCTTTAGCTCTTTTGAGTCTATTTTCTTTCTGTTGCGGTGTAAGTTCTTGAACTTTTTGGAACTTCAATGGCTTTACCCCGAGCTCATTTTTAAATATTTGCCGAATGGAATATTGCTATATGTTCAGCTCACGAGCCATTTTTCGACTATTGCGACGCGGGTTTCGAACAAATCGCTTCTTCACATTTCAAACCATTTCTGTTGATGTTACTTTTTTCTTCCGCCCACTTCCTTGATGTCGGGCTATGGTACCAGTATCACAGTAACGAGCGATGGTACGAGACACAAAAGAGTTATTCACATTTAAATGCTGGAGTGCTCTAACGATAGCCACTTGTGGTTTTCCAGCCAAATATAAAGAAATCACACTATCACACTTGAATTCCATCACGAATAACTTTTTTTCTAGAAAATTCTCACCAAAGTGCTTTTGTACACTTGTAAACAATATAATGAGCTGTCTATGGAATAATTTTAACAACTGTCGGACGAGTGGCTTAGAAATGGCAGCAGTCTGAAGTTGGTTGCAGTTTTTTCACCTCACTCTGTAGTACGCATATCCTAAACTATCTTCATCTCTCCATCCCAGACATCAACATTTATTCAAAACGTGTACCGTTTAGTACAATTTCGTACAGTTCACATTTCCACAGACAGCTTCATATTTCAATACCAGATACCAAGAGGCACCCCAATGTCAAATTTCTGGGTTCCAGCTTTCTCGTTCATCCAATACCGAATTTAGTACTATTTACTACTTTTCGTACAATTATAGTACACATTTCCGAAGCCACCTTCATATTTCAATTTCAGATACCACCAAAGACCTTAATATCAAATTTCTAAATCCCAGTTCTATCCGTTCACCCAATACCACACTTAGTACTATTTGTTACTTTTTGTACAATTGTAGTACACATTTCCAAAAAGACCTCCATTCTTCAATACCAGATACCAACAAGCACCTCAATATCAAATTTCTGGATTCGAGTTCTATCCCTTCGCCCAATACCAAATTTGGTGCTATTTAACACTTTTTGAACAATTATAGTACACATTTCCAAAACCACCTCCATATTTCAAAAACAGATACCAACTGGCACATCAATGTAACACATCTGGATTCTAGATCTATCCAATTACCCAATACCAAATTTAGTAAAATTTAGTACTTTTCGGACAATTAAAGTACACATTTCCAAAACCACCTTCACATTTTAGCCACAGACACCAACAGTTACATTTATAAATTAAAATATCTGTTTCCAGCTCTATCACTTCACCCAATGCCAAATTTAGTACTTTCCGAGCAATTAAAGTACAAATACCCGAAACCAACTCAACAAGCCCAGGCTACACATGTTCACCCAATACCAAATTGTACCAAATATAGTTCTATTAAGTACTTTTCGTGCACTTATAGAACACATTTGAAAAACTACCTCTTTATCTCAAACCTATAACCAATGGGGACCCCAATACCAACATTTCAAATTACCAGCTTCTGTGTTAAATCGAAACGGAATTGTACCAAATTGATTACAATTTAGTACAGTTTTTACACTTAGCACACATATCCAAAAACACCAACTGAAATCAACTCCTTTTCCATGACTTAATTGTAAGACCTAATTTCAGGATTTTATCGCTATCCTTTCACATAATTCCATATGGTACCAAATTTATTGCATTATAGTACTTTTGGTACAAGTATTGTAAAAATATCGAAAAATCCTTTTGTTCGTCCATCCTCCAAAAAATAAAATAGTCTCACTCCAAATTACGGATTTCCGGTTATATTCCTTCCTAAATACCAAAATTAATACTTTTTAGTAATTTTCCCAAAACCCCACGAAAGATGATCCTTATGCCAAATATTAGACTTCCAACTAAGTCCCTTACCCAAATACAAGATAAGAACCATTTAGTACTTTTAAGTACGTATTTCTAAAACCTTCTCTAAATCTCAATCCTACACACTTAAGTAACTTTTGTACGCTTGCTGAACGCATAGTCAAACTACCAACCTAGAACCCGATACCAACATTTTAAGTTTCCAGATCAATTCGTTCAACTAAAACCACATTGTACCAAATTTAGTACAGTTGTTACACATAGTACACATTTCAAAAAAAAAAAAAAAAAACACCACTTAGATTCTTATACAAAATTTCAAGATCTTGCCCCCATTTGTTCACATAATTCCAAATGGTATCAAATTTAGGACATTTTAGTATACTTCTTCCAAAATTTCGGCCTTATCTCCTACCTACCCACCAATATTGACTCACATGCAGAATTTCAACATTCTAGCTTCAGCTGTTCGCCTGGGCGTTGATAAATCTGTCAGCCACTCAATTTTATTATATTTCTTATACCCTCAGTCATATGGCTAGAGATGGTATATATCATTTGACACGGTCAAAACGTGCCTAGTCGAAATAAAGGTTTTAGACCATAGGTCTCTTTGGACCAAATCCGTTTCAGGACATTTGGAGTCGATATAGCTATGTTCGTCCGTACGTCTGTCTGGCTGGTGCGCACGATAACCCTCGAAGGGAGTATCCGATTTGATCCAAACTTGGTGCATCGTAATATTATTATCAAACTTAGATCGAGTTCGGAGATGGGCAATATCGGCCCACTCCTTTTGGTACCTCCCCCACAAAAGTTCCAAAAAAAAAAAAAAACCGGCACAGAAAGGGAAAGGATAATCCGATTTTGCTCCAACTATGCAAATCCTAATATTTGCATCAATACTAGATTACACCCTATCAAGGACCTCCCCCGCAAAGGGTCAAAATTTTGATAAATTATAACGCTTATAAAGAGTCTGATTGCCTTTAAAATTCACACATCCCAATATTTTTATTAACCCAAGGTCTGGTATTCAGATGGAATATATCGGTCCACTCATCTGGTACCTCCCCCACAAAAGGCGAAATTTTCAAAATATATATTTTCTGCATAGAAAGAGTAACGATACTCCGATTTTGTTCCAACTTTGCAAGTCCAAATATTTGCATTAATGCTAGGTCAGCTGCAAAAATGGAAAGTATCGGTCCACTCTATCAAATACCTCCTCCACAAAGGTTCAACATTTTGAATAATTACAACTCTTATAAAATGTGATACAAGAGAGTAATTTTATTAATCCAAGATCTGACGTTAAGATTGAATATATCGGTCCACTCCTTCTGGTACCTCCCCCACAAAAGTTTGAAATTTTGAATATTCATTAAGCTCATAAAACGGGAAATAAACATCCGATTCCATTAAGACTTAACGCATCTGAATATTTCAATCAACACAGCATCTGGTAAAAAGGCGATAGAGATAGGACCATTCCTTCTGGTACCTCCCCACAATGGGTCGAAGTTTTGAACAACAAAAACGTTTAAAAATCTGAAAAAAAAAAACAAGTAAAAAAACATTAAGTTCGGCCGGGTACGGACCTTAGGGTAAAATAAACATTAGAAGAAATGTGGCAAAAACCATTAAAATGTCGATTATGGGGGGTACCGTAATATGGGGGCTACACCAAAACGTGGACCTATAATTACAATGTTTCGCCACACGAACTAGGACCCATTATGGCCCACAAATACCAATTTTTAGACAAATCAGTGAAAAAATGTGGCAAAAACCATCAAAATAGGTACCTTTATATGGGGGCTATATCAAATAATGGACCCATGCATGCAATGTTTCGCCACCGAAGCTGGAACCAATTATGACCAACAAATACCAAATTTCAGACAAATCCGTGAAAAAAATGTGGCAAAAATCATCAAATTACCGAATATCGGGAGGTACCGTTATATGGGGGCTATACCAAATTTTGGACCCATATATGCAATGTTTTGCCACACGCTCAGGGACCTGCTATGACCTACAAATACCTATTTTAAGACAAATCCGTGAAAAAACGTGGCATAAATCATCAAAATACCGAATATCGGGAGGTACCGTTATATGGGGACTATACCAGAACGTGGACCGATGTATCTCATTTTCAATACCATCCTAGACACAATGCAAATAGCTCTGCTAAATTTTGGAGCTCTACGTCAAATAATGTGGGCTGTATCGTGATTTCAACAGACAGACGGACAGACAGACGGACAGACAGACAGACAGACGGACAGACAGACGGACATCGTTAAATCGACTTAGAATTTTATGCTGATTATGAATATATATACTTTATGGGGTCTAAGACGAATATTTAAGGATGTTACAAACGGAATGACAAAGTTAATATACCCTCCTTTCCAAGGTGGAGGGTATAAAAAACATCAGGTTCTCTTTACGTTACACACATTCCATTATTTCTACTTACACAAGATCTGTTGTGAAGATGGGATAAATCGGTTCTCTTCTTCTGGTACCTCCTCCACATAGGATTCCAGATTTTTGAAAAACTAAAATCTCAAAGAAAGTGAAATATGCATCCAAATATTTTTGCTAACGCAAGATCTGTTGTGAAAATGATATATATCTGCGAACCCCTTCTGGTACCTCACCCACAAAGGATCCCAAATTCCCATAACATATATCCGTCATAACTTGCGAAACAAGTCGGCGATTCTTCACAACTTGCTACATCTAAATATTTCTCTTAACCAGAAATCTGATGTGAAATTTATTATTTCGCATAAAATTGGGTATAAATGTTACATTTCCTTCATATTTTGTACATACCAATATTTTTATCTGTATTAGATAAAATATGAAAATGGAATACTTAGGTCCTCTATATCTGTTACCTCACGCATATTTCCACATTTTCCAAAAAAAAAAAAAAATGCACATATCTCATATAAAGGACTACTTCCTAGTCGATATAGTCCAAGTCTGGCCCATTGTAATATTTTTATCAGTCATAGGTCAAATACGAATTGGTCAATATTGTCCAACTGCTTCGGAACCTCTCCCATAAAGGGTCAACCGTTTAAACAATTATAACTCAAGGCTGGGGATATACATCTGTCGGCAAAACCGACTGATTCCATTTTACCTGTTTTAAATCCCATTTGTAATGGTTAATTGTTACATATCTGTTAAATATTAACAGTATCTTTCAACATTGCTGTTAACTTCATTACACTTCTCTTACCACATAGACTTCTCTTAAAACCTAACCCCCTTAAACCTAAAGAAATTTCTCTCAATGATGTAATGCTGTAATAAAAGAGTTTTCAAAACATGGAGAAAACTTTCTCTTCTTCGCTTTAAAAGAAATGAGCGAAGAAACACAAAACCCACTACCGGCAGCAGTGCTACTAACAATGCCCGGCACCTGCTCAGTTAAGCCAGTCAAATGAAACGGTCAAACGATTGACTCACTTGTTTGCGTTTTTCTTTGGCTGGAAGTGCATTTTCTTTTGTTTACCGTTTCTCTCGCGGAAAAGCTCTTGGCTTAAATGGAAACTTCGTTAATGCAATCTGTTGTCGTTCGTTTGTTTTCTTTGTTGTTTCGTACAACCCAACCAACCTGGCTCGTCTGGCTCCAGACGTAATGCAAAACATTAGATTTTTCTTAGACGTAGATCGCATGCGCACAAGTGTGTTTGACTTACGGACGGTTCGAGCCAACTACTTTCGTGTGACTCTTCTCATTGATCGCGACAGTGATGATGAAGAAGATAATAATGACGATGATACGAACGAACGATCGACCAACCGAGCCAACGAAAATAGCTGTTAGACCAATGGAGAAGTAACGCTTTAAGAAAACGAACATTCAGTCTAATAGCGGCGACCTTGATGGACACAAACACGCGTGAAATACGTGAAACACACAAATCGGAAATGTGAAGAAAATTAAAAGAAATTGAAAAAGAAAAAAAATTAAAAACCATTTATTGAAATTGGAAGTGTCCCAAGGGAAATTTTGAAAAACAAAAATAGTTTTGGCTTAGTGTGCTAAATTCGAAAATCGGTCCAGTGAAAATGTAGGTGACGAGATTTTGTGTGTGTGTGAGTGTGTACGAAACTTAATGACAAGCGAAACTTCACTTTGAGAAATTAATTGATTTGGATAACTGATTTTAATGATTTTTTTTTTTTTTGAGTAGAACATTAATTATGTTTGTGAAAGATAGAAAGGAATTAATAAAATATTAAAAAATATATATTAATATTTTTAGAAATGTGTCTATTATAACAATTAAGCAAGAGTGATAAATTCAGCAACTGCATGAAAAATATTTTTTTTTGAATTAAAACATAACTACGAAATATTAACGGAAATTCAAAATCAATATATATTTCAGTGCATAAATCTACCCACCTGAAATCATTAAAAATATTTATATGTTTAGAAACAAATTTAAAAATATTAAAAATCAACAATTAAAAATAGTGTTTTTTATTTGTTTTTTTTTTTTTTTTTAATTTAGTAGATATTTTATAGAAAATACTTAAAAATATTGTACAAAATCTTCGAACAAAAAAACAAAATTTTTATAATTAAAAAAAAATCTTGGAATTATAATTCAGAAATAAAGTTTACGGAAAGTGAGTTATCCAAAAACAACAGCTCAAGTGTTAATTAAAAATATGATGCCAATTTTACAAGGAAGTTTCCTGATAGCTGACATAAAGTGAAATAATTCTTGAATTTATTTATTTCTAAAAAGTGAGTATATTTTGTAAAATAATTATTTAAAAATAAACAATATTTTTTTTAATATATTTTATATGCAATTCTGAATAGAACAAAGTTTTTATTGCATATTTGTTAAATTAGAGTGTATTTGTAATAAGTAAATGAAGTTAAATATTTATAATGGTTTAAATCGACTTGATAAGAACGGTTGTCTTTGAAAACAATTTTATATTAGTTTAAATATGAATAGAAAATAACAACTTAATTTTTTTTTTTTAAATCGAAATCAACTCTGTTTTTTTAAAGAATAAAAGCTAAAAAATAAATTTTATTGAATTTGAACATGAATGTTGTGTTTATAGGCTGCGTCAAGAAAAATATAAAACTCACATAATACCATCTACCATGAGTTAAGGTTGAGGTTTATGGAAATGCTCGTAAAATGAGAAAGATGTACAAAATCTTAAATTACGTTAATATTTAACGTTTTAACAATTTAAAGACTATTAATAAAATATATAATCCATTAGGTTAGAAGTGAATCAGGGCATGGTAAGAATATAATATTGGCAATCTTTCATACCCTCAGGCGTGTGGCTACAGATGATGTGTAGCATATGATATGTCAAAATGTCTGGCGGTATATATCTGACTGGAGCGCAAGCTAGATAATTTTCATACTAAGATCCGGGACGAAGATGGCAAATATCGGCCAACACCTTTAAATTTTATAGGGTTCATATTTTGCAAGAAGTTTAGAATGCTGATTTTCTCCCTGAGCTAAATTAATTAGAAATAAAATTGTAATCACATAAAATTTATAAAACTCCATTAAAAACAAGTTAAAAAGCAGTAAGTTCGGCCGGGCCGAAATTTTAATACCCTCCACCATTTGCAACGAATTTGGAAATTTTTAAAAAATAAAATCCTTAAAAAATTCTGTTAACATTTTAAAAATACCGAATAATATTGGGGTCTATACGACGTGGACATACATAGGCATTGTTTGTCATAAGCAGCATAGACAATTTTCTGTCACAGGCTGTAGCATCCATTACGAACTTCAAATACCACATCTCAAACAATTTCGGTGGGTATTGTACCTAAAACCGTCAAAATACCGAATATAGGGAGGTACTGATATATTGGACCTATACGAAGACCTGGACCCGCACAGACAATTTTCTGTCACAGACTGTAGTTGCCATAACGAACTTCAAACATCAATTTCGGTGAATAATGTCGCTAAAATCATCAAAATACCGAATATAGGGAGGTACCGTTATATGGGGGCTATATGAAGACGTGGACCTGCACAGACAATTTTCTGTCTTAGGGTGTAGTATCCATTTTGAACTTCAAATACCAAATTTGAAACAATTCCGATGAATAATGTCGTTAAAATCGTCAAAATACCGAATATCGGGTGGTACCGAAATAGGGGGGCTATACGAAGACGTGGACCTGCACAGACAATTTTCCGTCTTAGGGTGTAGTATCCATTTTGAACTTCAAATACCAAATTTGAAACAATTCCCGTGAATAATGTCGCTAAAATCATCAAAATACCGAATATAGGGAGGTACCGTTATATGGGGGCTATATGAAAAAGTGGACCTTCATGGCCCATTTACGAACTTAACTTGCCTACTGGACAAATAAACATGTGTGCAAAATTTTAGCCCTCTATCTCAATTCATTCGAAAGATAGCGTGATTACAACAGACAGACAGACGGACAGACAGACGGACAGACAGACAGACAGACGGACAGACGGACAGACAGACAGACAGACGGACATCGCTAAATCGACTTAGAATTTTACGCTGATCAAGAATATATATACTTTGTTGGGTCTGAATGAGTATTTCGAGGAGTTACAAACGGAATGACAAAGTTAATATACCCTCCATAGTATGGTGGAGGGTATAAAAACACATAAAAAATAAAAAAATCACCTAACTTTCAATCTTTTTCGGTCCATGCACACATTGAAAATTCAAGCATTTCAATACAAAAATTTTCGCAGCGCATTTGTTTTTTTCTAGATCAAAAGTGAAGTAAGAAAAATATTAACCGACTATGTGATACCCTACAACACTTTAATTTACGGTAAAGTTTTTGTAGACCTTGAAACGCTTTTGACTGATATAAACAAAACCCTCAAGCCTTTGATGGCCCCATAACTACTATTAAGAAATTGATTCCAAATATCAAAGCTCGTTCTCTAAGTTTCGTTTAACCCATGCAAAACCTGTGCAGGAACTGCACAATCAGAACATTTTTCTTGTTTTTTTTTTATTTTTCTTGGCCCATTTCAACCCCTAGACAGGTAGATAGACTCAGCTCAGCGAGATAGGGAGATTGATATATAACATCATAGGACTTACATTTCGAGGTGTTATAACCCTTTTTGCTCAATCTCACTTATAATAGCCGCAACCCATAGTGTTTTAAGGTATAATAATATTACAAAATGTACAATTCAAAATTGTAAATTAAATTTGAAAAAAAAATATCAAGAATATAACAAAAAATATTCATATTTATATTTGCATATTTTTATGCAATTTTTTAGATATTAGCCTATACCGCAAATCAAATCAGTCCAGCCGCTATTGAGTTATAAACGTAGTATGCTATATACCTGATATCTTGGTTATCAGCATCAATTTAACGGTCATAAGTGACCTTTAGATCAATTAATGGCGTCACCGTATTAAAGATGTTCGCGGTTCAATGAAAATGTTTTTATTTTTCACACAAAAAGTTATGGACCATTTCACGCTCAAAACTTTATCCTGTGACCACCTAAATTTCAACTTTTTCCCAACGCATAATTTGGTTGGTTTATAACACGACACACATGGTAAAATTGACCCAGCTTGGCGAGAAAGGAAGTTCGTGGTTCTAGGACCAATATTTTGAGGGGTTGCATTATATTTGTCCCAATCAAACTTATTATAACACATAGAGTTGCATTTTTAAAAACGTTCAGAACTTTTCTATTCCCATAGAAAATCATCTAAAAATCTCCAGTCAGGCATATTAACACACATTTTTGTCAGCTACAAACCATTCAAGGTTCAATTTTTTTTCTTTTTTTCGAAACATGCAAATGACATGTGGAGCATTCTATCTTAGCATTGAAGTTTTAATATATTGAAATCTTAAAAAAAAAAAGAAAAAAAAACTCAGTGAGCTTTTTTTTATTTATTTATTTATTTATTTATTTTTTTTTTGTAATTTGGCATTTTGAGAAAAATGATTTTGCAAATTCAAATTTTAAAAGAAATCAGATAAAAAGTGAAGTTCATGAACTTCACTTTTAATGCCACATAGTGTCCTTCACACATATTTGCTCACATAGCCTACTTTATTTAGACAAATTAAAATGTCCCAAAAAGGGCTCAAAAAATACTTAACATAATGTTTTTTACATATATATTTCAAAGTAATTTTTACTATTTTCTTATTGTTGTAATTTTTTGTCAAAAAGGCTTAGTACAAGAACAAATTAAAAAAATAGAAAAAATAATAATTGATTTTATATCGATTTTTTCGAAGTGTTCCAAAATCATACACATACAGTACATGAAACGGCCAAGTGAATAACTCTTATGTTTCAAAACTCATGCTTAACGATAAAAAAACGTAAAAATAGTATCAGTCGGTGCCGACAGATGTACAGGGTGAGATAAAAAAACTGCAACAAAGTATCAGTCAGTTTTGCCGACAGATGTGAAGGGTGAAAAATATTTGGATGTTTTAAATTTGAAGAGAGTTGGATGCTTATTTCGCTTTCTTTGAGCGTTTTATTGTTCAAAATCTTGAACCCTGTGTGGGGGAAGTAACAGAAGAAATGGTCCGATCTCTATCATATTTCTAACAGATCTTGTGTTGATTGAAATATATCTGAATGAAATCGGAGTAATTTTACGATTCATGAACTTCATGGCTACTCAAAATGTTTGTCCTTTGTGGGGGAGGTACCAGAAGGAATGGACTGATATATTCCATCTTCACACCTGATCTTGGGTTACTGAAAATATTGTGATGTGTGTAATTTGAAGAGAACCGAATGCTTATTTCGGATTTTATAATACTTTGACCCTCTGTGGGGGAGGTACCAGAAAAATGGTAAGATCTCCACCATCTTTATAACAATTCTTGTGTTAATGGCAGTATTGAGATGTGCCTAGTCTGAATGGAATCGTACGTTATTTTCACGTTATTTTCATTAATATTCAAAATGTTGACCCTCTGTGTGGAGGTACCAGAAGGAGTGAACCGATATTGCCCATCTCCGAACTCGATCTAAGTTTGACAATAATATTACGATGTACATAGTTTTAACCAACTCTGATACTCCCTTCGAGGGTTATTGAGCTCACCAGCCATCCGGACGGATGGGCGGACATCGCTAGATCGACTCCAAACGTCCTGAAACTGATTTGGTCCGAAGAGAGAGGATCTAAAACCGTCATTTCGATGAGGCACGTTTTGACCGTATCAAATAATATATCCTATCCATATGGCTGAGGGTATAATTATTATAATTCCATAAAAACATACAAATTTGGAGTTTAGCAAAAAAATGGCAATTTATTTACTTCAAACAGAACAATTTTAATCGTATGACTGAATAAAACTTCTTTGGTAATTGTGTCATATGTTTCGATATACGATCTCTTCCCGAACTGTAAGAATGTAAAATGGTTTACTACGATAACCGATATTTCCTTTATGATATCGAAAAATAATTGCAAAGCTAGTAGATTTTTGAAGGCTTGGATCAGTTATTTTGTAATTGAAAGCTCTTCATTGTACGAAATATTTCAAAATAATATTTATTTAAAACCAAGATATTTCGAATAGAAAATTGATTCCTGGTAAAATTAATAATATTGGGAAACCAGGGGACTGATGAGGATTGGTGGCTCTTTCCGAAACCTAGGTATTCTCTGCCTTACCCCCTGGTAAACATTACCTTCGTTCTCCAATAATAAACAAACGTTGTTTTTATAAAAACAACAATAATGGGATTAAGCCTGACCATTTTGCAACAACAAAATTAATAATATTGTTTTAATGGTCTAAATTATCCTAATTAATTTTTTTAATAAAAAATTCTATGAAATGAAAAAATGGATCCGAGTCTTCGACTACTTAGTTTTGTAGATTCCATCTTTATTATTTTATGATTCACCTTGCGTTGATACCATTAATTACAAAATCAAGAGCTCACAAAAAATCTCCTAACTTCTTTTACACAACATAATTCATGTAACTACTAATTCACACATCGGAGCACCACCCCACCCTGTGGGAACAGCGAGAATAAATCATATTTTGGAAATCATAACAAAAGAACACCACCACATCATTGTTGTTTTTTTTTTATTGTTAGCGTTGAGCTCGTTGTTCTAACATTTAGAATTATAACCATAAACCGCATTTTTTTCCATTTTTCATTTGCTTTTTTTTGTTTTTGGTTTTGCATGTCTACTTTTATTTTATTACAGCTGCTGTTGTTTTTGTTTTCATTGAAATATTAAAACAATAATTAAACATTAATTCAAGAATCCATATAAAGTACAACATACCGGTAATACGCCAGACATATGTACGGACGGACGGACAGTCATTTGGCGCTTTAGCCACATGTGGGGAGGGCAGGGCCGGTCTGGGCCAGGGTGGTGGTGGTGGTTCATTAAAGCCCACAAAGCTGCCATGCACGGCAATCTGAAAATCATAACTGTGTTTATGTTTCCGCATTTGAGATAAAATACCACCACAAATACAATAACAACAACAACACCAACACAAATTTATATAAAATATTTTAAGCTGCTTCTTCAATCAACCAACTGCTGTTGTTGTTGATCATTGGGAGAAGCCATTGCCGGTATGTGTTGCCCATGCTATTGGCCATGCTTAAGCGGAAAACTATTCCGCTCGTTGTTGTTGCTGCTATATTATGATGATGATGATGCCAGCCACCAGTGGCATGCGGCAGGGTAAAAGTATTGAAGCGCGATTGCATATCAAATGTTGTTGCCGTTTTTTGTCTATTGTGTTTATATCAAACTGGAAGAGAGAAGAATCAAAAAAAAAAAACTGAAAATAGAGAAGAAAAAATAGCTAACAACAAAAAAATATGCGACGATAGCGTGTTTGCGTGTCTAACACACAACGTCGCCACCGCCATCTCCCCGGCAGAACCTCTGCATTGTTTTTACCATTTGCTAATAAAAGGGCAATTGTTTTTCTGTTGTTTCGTTTTGGCATCGTCTTCGTTTTTTTTGGCAGCCAGCTTAGTTTGTGAGTGAGCAAGCGAACGGACGAACAAGCATGTTTCCTATGCAGCGGCGAAAGAAGAAAATTCGCAAAAAAAATCTGTTAAAAAATTACACCTCCAAAGAATTTAATGAACAACAAGACTTGGGGGGCTGCTGCTGAAGCATGTTCAAGTTGGTGCTGAGTGTTTTCCATGGAAATTCTAAACTTTAGCAGCCTGTTGCCAGCCAACTGAAAATGAGAGAAAAAAAAAAGAAAAACAAATGAAGCCAGCCACAAATTAACATGATTTCAAGTGAAAATTAAACCTTTAATTCAACTAGAGTTGCCAAGCGTAGGAAAAACTGGCAAAAATCATGAATTTTCGCCAAGGACTAATAGAGATTTGAGAGAGAGATTTTGGAGATTTTTACATATTTTGTAATAATATATAATATGATATAATATATAATTATGAACTTTTTACTGATATTTTCTTGAATTTTGTAAAAATATATGTTCAAAGACCTGTAGTGCTATAATCATGAATTTTTTAATAATGCGGATTATTTTTTCAAGAAGCACCTCAGCACTAATCGTGGATTTTATAAGAATACTGTTCCAGGAATGTCATAGTTATAACCGTGGATTTTCTTCAAGGACTTTAAAACCAATTAATACTCGTGGTCTCCTACCCATATTTTTTAGGAAATTAATAATTCCAAAAAAATATTAATTAAATTGTCTCTAAAAGCAATAAAAATAGCTTGTAAGTCAGAGTTTTAATGGTGCATTTTTTGGATGTATTTTCTAATCATCCCTCGAGTTCTAGATATTATTCGGAAAATGGAAAGAGGAAGCTTCAATATGCTGGAGAGGGTATATATCAATTGATACGGCCAAAACGTGTCTCATCGAATTAGACCCTAGGTATCTTTGAACAAAATCCGTTTCAGGACATTTGGAGTCGATCTAGCGATATTCGTCCTTCCGAAAACTCTCGAAAAGAACGATAACTCTCGAAGGGAGTATCCGATTTCAAACATAGATCGAGTTCGGAGATGCATAATATCGGTATTCTGCTTCTGGAACCTCCTCCGGTAAATAAAAAAATATATATATTTTACTGCACAAAAAGAGAAAGAATAATCCGATTTTGCTCCAACTTTACAAATCCTAAAATTTGCGTCAGTGCTAGATCAGGTGAGAAAATGGACAACATCGATCCACTCCATCAAGTATCCCTACAAAGGGTCAAAATATTGAATAATTATAACTCTAATATAATGTAATATAAGTGTCCGATTGTCTTTAAATTTCACACATCACAGTATTTTTATTAAACCAAGCTCTAATGTGAAGATGGACTATATCGATCAACTCCTTCCGGTACCTCCCTCGCAAAGGGTCAACATTTTGAATAACCAAAACGATCATAAAATACAAAATAAGCATCCTGTTATATATTTCATACATCCCATTATTTCTACTAACATTAGATCGCTGTGAAAATTAGATATATCGGTCCATTCCTTATGGTAGGTAGTCTCACAAAGGGCCAACATTTTGCTCCATTAAGCTCATAAAACACGAAATTTACACCGATTCCATTCAGACTTGGTATATCTGAATATTTCCATCAAAACAAGACCTGTTATAAAGAGATCGGACAATTTCTTCCGGTACCTCCACACATAGGGTACAAAATTTGGAAAAACAAAACGTTCAGAGAAAGCGAAATAAGCATCCAAATCTATCCAAATTACACACACACACAAACATTTGTGCTACCACAAGATATTTTTTGAAGATGGTATACAGGGTGAGATGAAAACATTGTAACCAATTTAAGACTGCTGTCATTTCTAAGCCACTCGTCCGATAGCTGTTAAAACTGTTCCAGTGACAGCTCATTATACCGTTTACAAGCGTACAAAAGCATTTTGGTGAGAATTTTCCAGAAAAAAAGTTATTCGTGATGGAATTCAAGCGTGAGAGTGTGATTTCTTTATATTTGGCTGGGAAACCACAAGTGGCTATCGCTAGAGCACTACAGCATTTAAATGTGAATCAGTCTTTTGTGTCTCGTACCATCGCTAGTTGCCGTGATACTGATAGAGTAGCTCGACATCAAGAAAGTGGACGAAAGAAAACAGCAACATCAGCAGATATGGTTCGAAAAGTAAAGAAGCGAATTGCTCGAAACCCGCGTCGCAGTAGCCGAAAAATGGCTCGTGAGCTGA
Organism: Musca domestica; assembly: GCF_030504385.1. Classification (NCBI taxonomy): domain Eukaryota; kingdom Metazoa; phylum Arthropoda; class Insecta; order Diptera; family Muscidae; genus Musca; species Musca domestica. Next base: position 3,413,517 of record NW_026712340.1, on the reverse strand, counting down.
ACATATCGCAATTTTCCATTCGGCCATTGAAATCCAAAAATATCAAGAACTTTCACTGCAACAGAAAGAAAATAGACTCAAAAAAGGTAAAGAGTTGCTTCGCTTGGCCGAAAGTGGTGAATTGCCGAATTTTGGTTTTCTCCGATGAGAAAACATTCGTTGTCTAGCAGTTTGTAAGCAAACAAAATGATCGGGTTTATTTGTCAAAGAGGTCAGCCGAAAATGTGCACCTTCGGTTGGCCACCAGAAATCAAGCGCCGGCCATGGTGATGATGAGGGCCTCCATAACAGCTAATTGTCGCATTAGACATTCCTAAAGCACTCAGCAAGCTCCACCTAAGAATGGTTACAAAATGAGGTTCCTCGCTTAATTTCCAGCGCACAATAGCCACCAAAATCTCCGGATAACAATCCGTTGGACTAATATGTCTGTTGTATTTTGGATAGCAAAATTAGCATTAAAAAATACCAAAGTGTCGATCACCTCAAGCAAGCGCTACGCCGAGAATGGGCCAAAATACCGCAGAGCAATATTCGGGCAGCGTGTGACAGGTTTCATTGGGCGTTTGAAGGCCATAATTCGTGCCAAAGGTGCCCAATTCGAACAAATCTAAACTTATTCTAAAAGTTGATGCTATTTTCGATATTTTTTTGCTTTCATTTAATAAAGTTAAAATAAAAATGTAAATATTATGGCGTTTGAATTTGTTGCAGGTTTTTAAATCACCCTGTATTGTATGTATACCTCTATATTCGTCGATCAAACAAATTTAGGATTTAGCAAAATATTTCTTCGAACTTTATGTCTATTGTATGAGATTGTTTTGAATTGAGTTTTCTTTAAACTTTGCACTTGTTTTGATTTTATAAATATATTCTAAATATTTAATTTCGATACTGAATTCGGCCAGTTTTGAAATAACAATATCTGAATGCACCCTGACTTGTTTCCTACACATTTAACATTTTGTATCTAATGTCTCTGGATTTCATGAACACCCCACCGTTGACGATGTGTCAATGACCAGATGAAAACATAAAATCACATTTAACTGACATTAGTTTGTTTAATGCAGACACATGTTTTCTAAGTTTATTACTTTTTGTTGCTGTATTTTTTTTAGAAAACATTTCTTTTAAAACAATTATGAAGTCCAGCCAACAAATCTTGTTATTGTAATTGTTTTCTTCTTAGGTTTTTTGTTTCATAATGGATTTAGTTGTTTTTTCAGTCTGCTCTTACTTCTTTTTTTGTTTTTTTTTTTTTTGTAAGGGTGAAATCTAATTTGGTCTATGTTTGTTTTAACAAAGTTACAAATGATTGTTTTCTTTTGCCTTTGAATAAATTAAATTGCAATTTTCACATTTTTTCTCATTACGTAAATGGATATAAAAAAAGAAATTATAGAAAAAGTAGAAAACAAAAAAAAACTATGAAGTCCAATTAATGTTGAATAATTACTCCAGATTATGATGGCGATGATGGTGATGCTATTTGAACAAAAGACTTAAGACACATACGCGAGTTACAATGTTTTGCTTCATTAGCAAATACCGGTCTATGTAAGAGTTTGTGTGGTCCTTGTGTGTTCAGATAGATTGCACAATACTCAAATCTAGCAAATATTTCTTGGTCAAAACATAATTAAGTAGAAAAAAAAAATAATAGATTATCTAAACATTTTTCTTTGACTTAGAAAGGAATTTTAATTGATTATTTTGATTTTATTAAGTATATAATACAAAAAGGGTCATAGATAAAGACCTAAGAGATAATTAGTAAAATTTATTTGCAAATATAAAGGGTGAGATAAAAAAAACTGCAACATAGTCAAACGCCATAATTTTTACAGTTTTTTGTTTAAATTTTATTTTATTGAATTAATTTTAATTTTATTGAATGAAAGCAAAAAATGTCGGATATAGCATAAAAATTTAGAATAAATTTAGATTAACTCGAATTGGTCACCTTTGGCACGAATTATGGCCTTCAAACGGCCAATGAAACCGTCACATGCTGCCCGAATGTTGCCCTGCGGTATTTTGGCCCATTCCCGACGAAGCGCTTGCTTGAGGTGATCGACTCTTTGGTATTTTTTAGTGCCAACCTTGCTTTCAAAATACTCCAGAAACAATAGTCCAACGGATTGGTATCTGGAGATTTTGGTGGCCATTGTGTGCTGGAAATGAAGCGAGGAACCTCATTTTGTAACCATTCTTGGGTGGCGTGTGCTGAGTGCGATGGTGTTGAGTCCTGTTGTCCAAGGTCTGCGGCCAAAATGTTTGCGTGCCCAAGGCTTTAATACACCCTCCTGAATATTTTCGCTATAATATTCAGCATTTATTCTGATGCCACGGTCGATTAATACGAGCGGAGAGCGTACTTTGGCAAGTACCATCATTTTGTTTGTTTACAAACTGCTGGACAACGCATGTTTTCTAATCGGAGAAAACCAAATTCGGCAGTTCACCACTTTCGGCCAAGCGATGCAATTCTTTAGCTCTTTTGAAACTATATTCTTTCTGTTGCGGTGTAAGTTCTTGCACTTTTTGGAATTTCAATGGCTTTACCCCGAAGTCATTTTTCAATATTTGCCGAATGGAATATTGCGATGTGTTCAGCTCATGAGCCATTTTTTGGCCACTGCGACGCGGGTTTCGATCAAGTCGCTTCTTTAACTTTTCGAACCATTTCTACTGATGTTGCTGTTTTCTTCCGTCCTTGAGATCGGGCTACGGTAACGAGCGATGGTACGAGATACAAAAGATTTATTCACATTTAAATGCTGGAGTGCTCTAACGACAGCCACTTGTTGTTTTTCAGCCAAATTTAAAGAAATCACACTATCACGTTTAAATTTCAATCAAGAATATTTTTTTTCTAGAAAATTCTCAGCCAAATGCTTTTGTACGCTTGTAAACAATATAATGAGCTGTCACTGGCATAATTTTAACAGCTGTCGGACGAGTGGCTTGGAAATGTCGGCATTCTGAAGTTGGTTGCAGTTTTTTCATCTCACCCTATATATACTCTTAGATGTTGTTTTTTCACTTTTTGAGAAGTTGCCTTCTATTGGTATAATATTTCGTACCTATGGAAAATTCCACAATTCTAGCTGTTGCCGCTTCGTCTCGCAGCTGATGAATCAGAAAATATCCTTTAATAGTTTAATATATAAGAATTTCTTTTTCATCAGCCAGGAATCTTGTCATATTATAATATTATGTTCTTTTTTGTTAGAATTGCTCATTGAAAGCACTGTCAACAGTTTAGCCCTATAGAGTGCTGGAAAACTCCACCCCTCTCCAATGAAATAATTATTTCGTAATATCTAAGCATTCTGACACATGTACACACAAGCACACACTCTCACATACAATTCGCCACAAAATAAAAGTTCTTTTTTCCAGTTAGATTTGATGTGGTGTTACGATAACCCATGGAAAATTGTTGCATTTCCCTGAATAACAAACGATTCGCTTATTAATTATTCACTTGCAATTATGCTTTGGCTGGCACCCCTCTACATTTTGGATTACCAAAGCTTGCGTGTTCACTGTTCTAAATCTATGAATAAATTTCTTTTTTTTTACTATTTCATTTCCTCTCTCTCTCTCACCCCTCTCCATACATATGTCTGTAATTGTGAAGTTGTTAGATTTGCAGTAGCAGCGGTTTTTCATATTTTGCTGCCGTTGCAACTTGAATAGAAAAATTCATAAATGATTTTTTAGCTTTTTTTGTTTCTTAGTGGCGCAAATTAGCGTGCAGCATTTGAAAACATGTTTAAGTGTAGAGAAATATAAATAAGTTTATATGTGTGGATGTATGTAATGTGTTGATGTTTTTCAATAAAAATTATTAATTACTTTTTTACATTAGATCCATTGTTTGAGTTGTCATGTAATCTGTTGTTTATTTGAGATGAGTTTATTAAACATAATCATATTATTGTAAAGGGGTTTGATTTGAGGTGAAAAAATATTTACGTTTCTGCTAGAGTAGGTATGCATAAATTGATTGAACCCTAAAACTCCAGACAAGATAAAGAAAGAATCATATTAATAAAAAAAACTGTGCGGTTTTTTGCTGTATGAAATACATTTCAATTAGTTTACACCCTAAAAAATTCAGTTTGGGGAGTATATTTTTCATATTGAGAACCTCTCGAACTAAGATGATTCCTATTGACTTAGAATCGATCGAAAATGCTATAACGAATATAGAACTTTTCATTATTCTTGTATATTCAATAGAAAATATTTTAAGGTTTCATCCGTTGCATTTTTTACGAAAAAAATAAATGTTTGCTTTTTTTGATTTTGATTTTTTCAGTTTGGAATAAAAGGTGGTGGACCTGCATAGTGAATTTTCTGTCATAGACTGTAGTACCCATTACGAACTGCAAATACAAAATTTTAAACAATTCCGAGAAATAATGTCGCTAAAATCATCGAAATGCTGAATATAGGGAGGTAGACCTGGACTTGCATAGACAATACTTCGTCATATACATAGTACCCATTAAAAATTTCAAATACGAAATTTGAAACAATTCTGTCACAGACTGTAATACTCATTACGAACTATTATTACGAAATTTTAAACGATTCTGGTGGACAATGTCGCTAAAATCATTAAAAAACCGAATAACTAAACGTGGACCTATATATCCCATTTTCAATACCTGCGAATGAAAGATACATTTGAGTAAAATTTTATTTACCTAATTCAATTCGTTCGGAAGGTAGAGTGATATCCACAGACAGACAAACAAAGAATATTATAAACATTTTAGGAAATGTAAATATCGTAAGGAATATATTTCGATATTAATGCACCCAAATAGCTGTAACTCCTGAATCATACCTTGGTATTGACATCACCTATCATAATTTTTCTTAGACTTAATTTGCTAACAAAACTTCATACATCGTATTAACTTTTCATCTATTCATTAACACTTTAGTCATATTCAAGTTCTTCCATTACCGAAAAGAACAATCGAAAAATTATTATCTTTTGCACCAAAAAGTCTTCAAACCGAAGAACATATTGGTTAAACCAATATCTTGCACAATAGTTCCACATCCAATTTGTTTGGCCTAAACTATTTCAACGCCTTTTTATAATAAAAAATGTCTACCACCATATCTATATCCTAGAACTAACTGTCATATTTCAGGACTCAAGCTCTACTCATTCATAATCATTATTTGCATTTCCACATCCACTTACTTCCCTCATGCTAGCAATGGCCTCAATATCAAAATTTCAGAATTCTAGCTCTATCTTAAGACCCAAACCCCAAAAACTAATTGATATAGTTATGCTACGCATTTCCAAAGTCACCTTCCCTCTCAACCACAGACGCCAACAGTGATTCCCATTTCAAATTTAGGATTCCAGTGCTATTCCTATTATTCACCCAATACCCAATTTAGTATCACTTAGTACTTTTCGAACAAATATAGCACATATTTTCAAATGACCGACAAATCTTTAACTCAGATACCATCAGTAATCTAAATATGGAATTGGAGAATTATATCTCTATATGAACATTTCGTATAGATTTCAAAAACCACCTTCATAAATCAAACTTAGTTTCCAACCTAGATTCTCATACCAAATTTTCAACTCGATTCATTCACATAATTCCAAGTGGTACCATTTAAAAGTTTAGTGCCCTTTTGATGATTCGATGATTTATCAGAAGAAGTTAAGTGATATATTCCATCTTCGAATGCGATAAAACGATATTTTACTTTCGAACTCATATTTTCACTTTCAAACCCTAATATGGTAGACATTTTACCATGTGCCAAGCTCATTTCAAATCGAAAGCTCCATTTGAAAATATAACCCCTTTACCTAGGCCAACTGGGCGATGGAGGAACTAGAAATGAAATAAATTTTATTTGAGAGGAACTTTTTATTCTCTTCGCATAAAGAAACCTTGGGTTATATTCAACTCAATTACATAAGTGTTACTTCAACTCTGGGGTTACCCAAATTATAACTATAAGTTTTGAAAATATTTTTAATATATTTTAAATAAAACTAATCGGTTTGTGCAGGTATTCCAAAACCTGGATCTATAATGATTTTTTTATATTGTCCAAATATCAATTTATAGACGGAAAATGTGGTCGTCGACTAAGTAGAAAAAATCTTCGAAGAGAAAGCGAGAGAGAGAGAGAGAGAGACTACGAAAAACAGTTTAGTGGGAACTTGTAGTTGGCATTTTCAAAATTCCGAAAATTGGAAAATTACAGTAAATAGCAAAGCAGTAAACCTTTGCTGAGCATCTGTTGGAAAATGTTTTCCAATGAAAGATCAAACTCGATCGGACCCACTATTTGATACCCTACAACACTCTGAAATTTCTAGGGTTTATATGATGTCTCGCACCAACAAAGACCCAACAAAGTATATATATTCTTGATCAGCGAAAAATTCCAGCCGAATTAACATAGGAAGCTAAAATTTTGCACAGATCTCTCATTTGTCTGCATGCAGGTGAAGATGAGCTATATCGGTCCACGATATCGTATAGCCCCCATATATCGGCCCCGATATTCGGTATTTTCATGATTTTAGACACATTTTTTAATGGAATTGTCTGAAATTCCACACAAGGAGTCCCTTGTGAGTACATAGATAGACATAGATTTGTCTATATAGGTCCACAATATCGTATATCCCCCCATATATCGGCACCTTCCGATATTAGGTATTTAAAAGATTTTAACGGAATTTTTAATGGATTTTATTTTTTTGAAAATTTTCTAATTAGTTCTAAATGGTGGAGGGTATTTCAAAGTTCCGGCCTGGCCGAACTGCTTTTTTACATGTTTTTATTTATTTGAGTTTATCTTGCTCATAAAGTTAATGCAAGAGCGTGAATGGTTAGTAACAACAAATTCCGTTTCAATGATTTATAATATTCAATAAAATATTTCATCTCTTACAAATACTCTTAACATTGTAATTTTCAAGCCGACTAAGAATTTCTTATTGTCGCTCTTCTTTTTTGGTTTTCATTTCATTTTAGGTTTTTTTCGTAGCTTTGCTTTTGCAACCGACAAAATTAAAGCTGATTGCAATTTGATTAACGTTACACCTGAGAGATTAAAAATAATTAATGAAACAAAATGAAAGAAAAAAATGCCGAACAAAAACATGGCATTTAATGTAGACTGCACTTCTTTGGTGTTGCAAATGGCAGACTCTCTCAATTGACTAATGAATGGAAGGCTGACTGGTTGGCTGGCTCATGGTTTTGTTGCATATTTACAAAGTTAATGAATGCGTTTAGAGGAAAACAGTGGTTTCAAAACTAACCAAAAAATCGAGGGATCTTTCAGAATTTGGTAAACTTCTACTAACGAGGTTAATTTATTTCCCGATGTTCGGTATTTTGATAATTTTAGCGACATTATTCACCGGAATCGTTTTAAATTTAGTATTTGTTGTTCGTAATAGATACTACAGGTACATGGCAGAAAATTGTCTGTGCTGGTCCGCGTCTTCGTATAGCCCCATATAACGGTACCTCCATATTTTTGGTATTTTGATTTTAGGGACATTATTCACCGCAATTGTTTCAAATTTGGTATTTGAAGTTAGTAATAATACTACAGCCTAAGACAGAAAACTGCCTGTGCAGGTTCACGTTTTGGTATAGCCTCCATATAATAACACCTCCCTATATTCGGTATTTTGATGAATTTAGCTACATTATTCACCGAATTTTTTTCAAGTTTCGCACGTCGTCGTATAGACCCTAATAAAACGGCTACATTCGATATTTATAGGATTTTAACAGATTTTTTACGGATTTTATTTTCTTTTTGAAAATTGTCAAGTTCGTTCCAAATGGTGGAGAGTATTCAAAGTTTGACCCAGCCGAACTTACAGATTTTATACTTGTTTCCTTTTTAACTTTGACGTTTCTCATTTTTGCCCATCTCAAACCACTTTGATTTTGTGCAAGCCACTTAAAATTAAAGCAAAGAATTTGTAACAAACCGATTTTGTGAATAATTTTCAAATGTTACGCTTAAATATGGAAATTGCTTAAGGCGTTTCTTAGCGGAACGCTTAAGAAAGAAAAAAAATTAAAAAAAAAGAAAATACAAACCCAAAAGAAACACTGAAGAAAAAGTTAAATATATTTTGTTTCAAGTTCCAGTTTTTATGCCGCATACATATTATTTAGAAACCATTGCCAACCTTGAATTTTCTCCATTCCCATATTTTCGTTTGGTTCCAACGGAACGGAATGAATTTCTAAAATTAGTTAAGGTTTTATGCAAATTGCGTTTCTAAGCCAATGGTTACTTGAACAAACAATGCACTTGCAGTTCTTTCTAACAGGTACTTAGATGCGTTCCATTTTTTGGGTTGTTTTTTTTTTCTTCATTTTTTTTCTACGAAGAAGTACTTTAAAGTGTAACATTTTCGTGGTGACCTGGTTGAATTTTTTGTGCCGTGATGATGACGAAATACCGAAACAAACCTGGTATCATTGGTAATTGCAAGACCATCAACCCAAAAACAAAAAAAAAAAAAAAGACATAATGCGGAACACCAAATAATTCTAGATCGAAATTCAAAAACCAAAAAAAAAAAAAAAAGAAATAAACAAAACTGGTCAGCAAAAGTTTCATCACCCATTACTCCAGTAGTTGTTTATTTGATGGAGAACAAGGCGAAAATTAGGGTCAAAACAGTTATTCACTTTTTTCGGTTCAATTACAAAAGTTGTTTGTTTGGTGCTTCTTGTCCAGCCTAACTGTCTGGTGCTGACGATAGCGTCACTTCCAAGATTCTTGGTTTATTTGTTTTGCTTCCATCATTCGCAGAGTAAAACAAGTTAAAAAGCAGTAAGTTCGGCCGGGCCGAACTTTGAATACCCTCCACCATTTGGAACGAATTTGGAAATTTTCGAAAAATAAAGTGCATAAAAAATTCTATTAATATTTTAAAAATACCGAATATAGTCTTTATATTGGGTCTATACGACATGGACTTACATAGGCATTGTTTGTCATAAGCCATTACAATATTGAAATTCGAAACTTGACATAAATGGTGAATAATGTAGCTAAAATCATCAAAATATCGTATATAGGGAGGTATCGTTATATCGGAGCTGTGCGAAGACCAGCATAGAAAAATTTCTGTCACAGGCTATGGCATCCATTACGAACGTCAAATACGACATCTCAAAAAAATTTCGGTGGGTATTGTACCTACCGAATATAGGGAGGTACTGATATATGGGGCCTATACAAGGACCTGTACCTGCATAGACAGTTTTCTGTCACAGACTGTAGTTTCCATTACGAACTCGAAATACGTAATTTGAAACAATTCCGTTAAATAATGACGCTAAAATCATCAAAATACAGCATTTTTGAGGTATGGGGGCTATACGAAGACGTGGACCTGCACAGACAATTTTCTGTCATAGGCTGTAGTATCAATCTCGAACTTCAAACACCAAAGTTGAAACAATTCCGGTGAATAATGTCGCTAAAACCATCAAAATACCGAATATCGGGAGGTACCGTTATATGGGGGCTATACGAAGACGTGGACCTGCACAGACAATTTTCTGTCTTAGGCTGTAGTATCAATTTCGAACTTCAAACACCAAATTTGAAACAATTCCGATGAATAATGTCGCTAAAATCATCAAAATACCGAGTATCGGGAGGTACTGTTATATGGGGGCTATACGAAGACGTGGACCTACATGGCCCATTTACGAACTTAACCTGCCTACTGGAAAAATAAACACGTGTGCAAAATTTTAGCCTTCTATCTCAATTCGTTCGAAAGATAGCGTGATTACAACAGACAGACGGACATGGCTAAATCGACTTAGAATTTTACGCTGATCAAGAATATATATATGTTGGGTCTGACATGAGTATTTCGACGAGTTACAAACGGAATGACAAAGTTAATATACCCTCCATAGTATGGTGGAGGGTATAAAAAGTGGGAGCCACCTTAGACGAAGTGTCGTACTTCTTCGAATCTTTGGGTTATCGTAAGAAAATTCCCAAAACTGATGGAAATCTTAGTTTGAGTTTGATAAGTGGTTGGTTATTTTTTCGCAGAAAGCAACAGTTTCTACCAGACCAACTTCGATATCATTGTTAACTGTTCTGTTTTCCTTATTTCGCTTCACCAAAAGTATTATCTTGTTTCTCTCCATGTACATTCTGTTCACATTTTGCAATATTCTTGGTAAGCGAACACCTTTAACTTGACACAGTGACGTTGGTGGCAAATGAAACATGTTGTCACTTCTTGTCATCACTTTGTTTATGGTGGATGGTAATTATGTTGTTGTTCTCTCTATGTCTTGTTTGGGGTCGTTGCAACGGCTGAATGTTGTTGTTCCAATTTCAATTTTTTTTTTTGTTTTTAATGTTTATAACTGTTACACATTGGCGGGAGTTTCTCCATAGACTTATTCTTTATTGCCACTTCTACTTCCACCCAAGTGGATGAGAATTAGTCCATAGAACTTGATTGACTAGACGGATAATTCGTAGACAAGTTCTTGGAATTTGTTGTAATGAAAGGTTTAAAGACAACAAGTTCTAGGGTCCCATTAATACAAATTTTAATGAAAAGAAGTGTTAAAGAAATTGGGTGTTCTATTTTGTTTCATTTTAAAAATGTGTGTGGCTTTGAAATATTGCTTAGTATACTTTGTTATATTTTAAAATTTCAAAAGTGACAAATGTTTTAAAATTTTGGATAATAGAAATAAATGTCTTCTGAAATATTTTCAGAAGGCTGGTATTTTCAGAAGGCCACGGCTCTTTTGAATGCATATAAGAAGTTACGTTGATAAGAATACATGGAGATACATTTTATTATATGAAGTTCTTCATATATTCAGTAAGAAAATCTTCAATACGGACATTAAAAATGAACAAAACACAGTCGATTCATAAAAAAACTAAGGATCTTTCCTAAAATAATCACACAGCTTTTTCTTATATTTTTTATTAAAAGTTATAATGAATTCATCAAAACAAATCAATAACCACTAATGAGGGTATCCAATATAAGAAGACATTTTCCAGGTAGTCTACAGAAGAAAGAACATTTTGTGTTTTCATTAGAATTATAGGGGTCTACTGGAGACTATGAACACGTCTTCTACTGATAGAAGAGCAATTAAAGTCTTTGGTCTATAGGAAAAATCAAAATGGGCGTTGCTTTAAGGATCCTCCGTCTAAAAAGGCACCGACAATACTTGGAATAAGATATAAAAAATATGCTGTTAATTGTAGATCCCAATAATATCTTCTCTCTATAGAAGACCTCTAAAAGTTGTTGTGCTATTGGTGTTCTGTCCCTAGAAAACCTCAGTAAAAGTTTCAGTTTTTCGGAAAACATAATAATAAATACGGTTCTGCCGTTGGAAGACCTGAAAAGGCCTCCTGTTTATAGACAACATTCCGTCAATCGAATATCTCAAAACGTCTTCGGTCTATGAAAAACACTTTTAAAGAACATTTTGTGGCCCCCATGGGGAAAGTAGATAAAGACCTTCTGCTCATTTGAGGAGCAGAATATCTTCTGCTTATCTGGGGAAGCAGAAAGCAGTTTTCTGCAAAGCAGAACCCTTCTCTGCTCTCGTATGCGCTTTGGAAAACAGAAGGCCTTCTGCTCCTTTTGGGAGAAGCAGAAAAGCAGGAAATCTTCTCAAATATAGGCTGTCTGCTCCTCTGGCGGTAGCAGAAGAAGACCGTCTTCTTCCTCTGCGGGAAGCCGAAGAAGATGTTCTGGGCAGACAATAAAAACCATCTGTTCTTTTAAACAGAAGAAGAAGACTTTCTGATCTACTGGAGAATCAGAAGACTTTATGGTCTTCAGGAGAACTTTAGAGCCATAAGGAAAAGCAAAATAACATCTCGGCACTTCTGGAGAAGACCTTCTGCTGTTCAGAAGTTGAGGATCTTCTGCTCCCCTGGGCAGTATAAGTTGAGCGTCTTCCGCTCCCGTGGACAGCAGAAGTTGAAGATTTCTGCTTCCCTGGGCATCAGACGTAGAAGGTCTTCTGCTCCCCTGTGCAGCAGAAGTAGACCGTGTTCTGTCCCCTGTGCCGCAGAAGTAGACCGTATTCTGCTCCCCTGTGCTGTAGAAGCAAAAAAGTTCTTCTTCTCTTCTGGCCAGCAGAAGTAGAGTTCTTCTCTCTCCTGGCCACCAAAAGTGAAAGGTCTTTTATTTCCTCGGACAGAAGATGGTTTTCGAGTAGTCTTCTAAAAAAGGGGCCCTTGTGGCTTTTCCAAGGAAGACTTTCTGATATTTCACGAAGAAAAATCTACAGTCATTCGCATCCTTTAGTAGAAGATGTTTACGGCTTAACAAGAAGACCATCGGATCTTCTACTTCGAAGAAGTATAGCAGAAGAAATAGAGGGTCTTCTGTTTCCCTGGACAGCAGAAGAAGATAAATAGAGGGTCTTCTGCTCTCCTGAGCAGAAGAAGAAGTATAGGGACTTCTGCTCTCCTGGGCAGCAGATGTAGAATTCTTCTCTCTCCTGGTCAGCAGAATTAAAAGGTGTTTTGTTTCTCAGGGCAGAAGAAGGGTTTCAAGAAGTATCCTGAGATGTCTTTCGCGAAGAAAACTCTATAAAGTCTTTCGCGTTCTTAATCAGAAGATGCTTACGACTTCTACGATGAAAACAGTCGGACTTTCTGCGAAGACTCCTGCGATGAAAACCTATGGGTCTTCAAGAAAAAGATCTTCGGGCCTTTTACTTCGAAGAAGACGGTCTATTAAAATCAAAGTACCATCTTGGTTTCTATAAAGCCGTTTCAGTATTTTTTTTAATTTAAAACTTATTCAGATTCTCTGAAAGAATTTCACTGTACGTATTTCATACACTACTGAATTATAATTTCTACTGCGTGTGTGGCATTCCGAAAAAAATATTTTGACCTAAGTTGTCACCAATACTTAACCTACTCTTGCCCAGTTTTCATTTTGATGACAAAGAAAAACCATTTTATGACTTATCTCATTTTGCTTTTTTACTGCACTTGCGACCATATAAATGTTGTGATAAGACTCAGTGCAAAATTTCGCTAAAGGCAAATAAAGATTTTCCTTGCGCTACAGAATTCTTTTAAAAAACAATTAAACAGATGCCTGTGAAGTGCAAGCTCATTGTTTGCCGTACACACCCCATGTGAGGAGGTAATAAAAATGATTTTATTGCTAAATCATATCGGCGTAAAGATCAAAATTGGCTTAGGCGCAGCGTTGGCATCAAACAAATTACCCTCTTAAGTGGCAAATTCAAAACACTTTACGCTAATTTTATGGCTACATAAATGGTCAAGGCAATTACGGGCTAAGAGTAGATCATTAATATGAAATAAAAGAATTATGAGGCAAAATAAAGATCTCTGGAATGGTAGAGAGAATTTGAATAATCAAAAAAAAATGGGAAACGGTATTTGAAATATTTGGCTGACAGCTTACATTGTTTTAGGTCGAGACCTTTTATCATTTAACTGGCCAATGGTCATAAATTAGAAATTCTTTAGATGCTAGTTCTTCATCGTCATTGGCTGCCTCTTCTTCTCGTTCAGTTTTTAAATAGTGAAACCGAAACAAAAGACCGTATAATTCTATTGTTTATAGTTGGAGTTTAAATAATTTTATTGCAACTGTATTCACACACACACATACTCACACATATAAGTCAAAATTAAAATTGATATATCCATCTTTGAGACCTGCTGTGGAATTCAATTTCAAATACGGTCAAATAACTGTTTAGCGTAAAACGTAAATACATATTAAAATACGGTTATGAATGGGATGATAGGTTCTTTGGTGGTTGCCTTGCTGGCTGCTTGCTTGCTTGGTTCATTGTGAACTCCACACATGCCAGAGGTTACACTTAAATCAAAATAGACCTCAGATTACAGTTAGATCAATAAACCCGGAGGAAATCAAAATAAAAAGAACGTCTAAAGGGGGAATTAAGAATTGAAATGTTATGCCATAACAGATTCCCAGAGTGTCGTTTGGTGCCTGGGAAAAGGGAAACAACCAATCACACACACACACACTCACAGACACCACAACAACCGATCATGATACCAATAAGCCGTCCATCCGACCCAGACATGTTGGATGTTGGTGTCGATGCCTTAGCTGGATTAAAACGATAAACTTGAAAAAAGGTAAACCAGATCAGATTTCATATTGTTTGCAGGTCATTTACTCTATGTGGTGTAGACTCACTCAAACACACACACACACACACACCAAGATTTATGTTTGCATGCATAACACCTGTTTGAATTTTATGAATGAAAACAAAAGACTTAAGCCACAAACTTGGTAATTCATTCATCAGATGGGGAGTTGGAAAGGAAAGACATTTAATAAAGCTGTCATTATGTTCAGGGTTATGCATTTAAAAAAAAAAGTGTAGCATTCTATTTTTAAAGCTTATTGTGTTGGCTTTTATTGGATTTTGTTTCGAAGCTTTTGTCAAGCAAATTTAGTGCAATAGTAAATGTATTTATGAATTGTAAGTTTGTATTTTGACTGCCCACGTTAATACATATTTTTATGACAAATTTTAAAACCTCGAATCGGGGTGCAATAAGATTTGGCCTCATGAAATAATACATCAAAAAATAAGTGAAAATTATAGATTTTTATTAACTATGTATGTAAATTGCTTCGTAGGTCCAAGATATCGAAAATCCGTTACAATGTCTACCAATTCATTAATGAGTGAATCTTTCAAAATCATAAATTAATTAATTATATTTCATAGAAAATAAAAACTAGTATCGCAGACAGAAGTGGGGCTATTTCAAGTCGAATACGTCGAAATAGAATAATGTATATTTTTAGAAATATAAACAAATTATGGAAATACAAAAAAATTGAAAATGCTGAAAAGTCTATATATGTATATTCGTATCTGTGTATTCGTATCTTATTATTATCTCAGGTATGTGTGATATGGCCTAAACGTGCCTCATCAAAATATCGGTTATGCCCAAACTTGGTACATCGTAGTATTATCATCAAACTTAGACCGAGTTCGGAAATGGGCAATCTGTCCACTCCTTCTGATACCTCCCCAAAAAGGTCAAATTTTTCAAAAAAAAAAAAAAATATATATATATATATTTCACAGCACAGAAAGAGAAAGTATAATCCGATTTTGCTCCAACTTTGAGAAACAGACAATATAGAGACCACGTACCTCCCTCACAAAGGGTCAAAATTTTGAATAATTTTAACTCCTATAAAATGTTATATAAGAGTCCGATTAATCTTAATCCGATCTTCAAATATCACTCATTACAATATTTTTATTAACCCAAGGTCTGGTGTTAAGATGGAATATATCGGTCCACTCCTTCTGGTACCTCGCACAGAAAGGTCGAAATTTTCAAAAAAAATATTTTTTTTCTGCACAGCAAGAGAAGAAATCATCCGATTTTGCTCCAACTTTGCAAATCCTGATGTTAGCCTCAGTTCTTGGTCAGGTGCAAAATGTATAATATTGGTCCACTACATAAAGTGCTTCCCCCACAAAGGGTCAATATTTTTAATAATTATAACTCTTATAAAATGTGATGTAAGAATCTGATTGTCTTCAAATTTCACACATCCCAATATTTTTATAAAATCAAGATCTGGGTGTTCTTCTGCTACCTCCTCACAAATGGTCGAAATTTTGAATATCCATTCAGGTCATAAAACCCGAAATTAACTTCCGATTTCATTTAGACTTGGCACTTCTGAATATTTCCATCAACACAGGATGTGTTATAAAAACGGTAGAGATTGGATCATTCCTTCTGGTACCTCCCCTACAAAGGGTCAAAGTTCTGAATAACCAAAACGATTATTAAATCCGAATTAAGGATCCGGTTCTCTTCATATATCACACATTTCATTATATCTACTAACGCAAGATCTGCTGTAAAGATGGGATATATCGGTTCACTCCTTCTGATACATCCCCCACAAAGGTTGAACATTTTGAATATCCATGAAACTCATAAAACGCAAAATTTACATCCGATTCCATTCAGACTTGGCACATCACAATATTTTCATCAATACAAGATTTTTTATAAATGTGGTAAAGATCGCACTATTTCTTCTGGTACCTCTTCCATATAAGATTCAATATTATGAGAAACAAAACGCTCAAAGAAAGCATCCAACTCTCCTCATATTTCACACACATACAAATATTTTTGCTAACACAAAATCTCTTATGAAAATGGTATATATCTGCGAAGCTTTTCTAATACCTCTAAAATCTCCTCGCCAGCCCAGAAAATTATTCTTTTTTCGCCTTCGTATAAAAATACAATTTTGTTTGGATATATCCACATGATTGGATTTACAGTGAATACCAACCTGTTTTAAAACAAATCCACGAATTTGTATTCATAATATTTAAACGTTATCTTCAGATAGGTACTACCCTATGTTACTTATTTCACTTACTATTTACTACCATGAATTTATGCATGACACCCAACATTCGAATTCGAAAGACTTAAGAAACAAACTTTAATTTGAAGTTAATTATTACTGTTGCGTACTGCTACTTTCTTTCCTTCTATAATCTGCTATAGATCTTCTTCTTCCGGCCATATTAATGACTGCTAAGCAAACACGCCAACCATTTGAACTGCATATCCAAGTTAACAATCTACAGAAGTACATACACTTTGCACCACCATACATACATATGTATATTTACGTTATTTTTTTTTCCTATTCTTCTTCTTCATTGAAATTCGAACCCTATGTTAAAAATGCAAAAAACCAACTGATTATCAAGTAGTTAAATCCAAACAACGGCTTGTGTTCAATTTAGATAGACGGTAGTAGTAGTTGTTGTTTGTGCCTCTGCCTCATTGACTGGCGAGAGCATCGTTAAGTGAATTAAGAAGAAACTGAAAATCTATGATAAAAAAACGAAAGAAATAATAATAATAGTATGGCAAAGCAGTGGAAATTACACAAAGGGCAAAGAAATGAGATAACGTTACTTTCTGTTTTCATGATTTCGTCTGTGTGTGTATGTGTGTGATCACGCGTGTATACTTCGTTATTGATACGGTTGTTTAGTTGAAACCTATAACTGTTATTAAAGAAATAAGAGAAATTTATGGTATTTGCTTACACTACAATCGCACATACAAACACACACATGTGTGTGTAAGTGTGATTGATGATTTTCGAATAAAATCAGAAGCAGCAACGATTACTGTTTCTGATTCTTAAATGTTTATTTAATTTATTACCGTTCTTCGTGTATATAATATCCTTAAGAAATTTTCTGTTAATTCTTCTTCTATAAAAAAACTTTTTGTTTATAGATCTTCTAAAATCATCTAAAACTAAAACTCTCAAAACAAAGACCTTAAGATTAATGTTTCCTGTTCCAAATATCGTAATATTTAAACGCTGAAATATACTTTCGTAATCTTGATTGGAAACATGATAAAAATCAGTTCAAATCACAGTCCAATTGAATATTTTTATTTTTTTTTACTATGGTGATAATAATAAAAAAATTAAAAAATAAACAAAATAAAAGTATCAGTTGCTTTTTCCGACAGATATATACCCTCAGCCAATGATCGATTTTTCAATATATTTTGACTTCCGTTATGATTATTCAAATTGTTGACCCTCTATGGAGTAGGTTTCAAAGCAATGTGCCAATATTGCCCATTTTGTTTCGGATCTAAATTAATAAGATATATATACCGCGACGTGCCAGGTTTGGACTATATTGGTTACTTTCTTCACTTAATATGAGATATGTGATCATTTTTAGAAAATGTTAAAATATGCGTGATGCACAAGATATAGTCGACCGAAGTGTTCAATTTTGATACGTCGTGTAATACAAATAAAAATATTGGTATCGACAATATTATAAGAAAATCGAACAATTTTATACGAAATCAAAAATCCGATAAGTTCCAAATGCATATCAGGTTTCTGGTTGAGAGAAATATTTAGATATAGCAAGTTGTATTGAATCGCTGACTGTATTACAATTTGTGACCTTTTGTGAGTGAGGTACCAGAACGAGGTTCACAGATATATATCTTCTTCACAATAGATCTTGTGTTAGCAAAAATGTTTGGGTGTGTGAAATTTAAAGAGAGTAGTGAGCTTATTCCGCTTTCTCTGAGAGCTTTGTTTTTCAAAATCTTTAACCCTATATGGGGGAGGTACCAGAAGAAATGGTCCGATCTCTACCATCTTTATAACATATCTTGTGTTGATGGAAATATTGAGATGTGGTAAGTCTGAATGAAATTGGATGTTAATTTCACGTTCTATGAGCTTCATTGATATTCAAAATGTTGACCCTTTGTGAGGCAGGTATCAGAGGGAGTGGACCGATATATCCCATCTTCACAGCAGTTTTTGTGTTATTAGGAATAATGGGATGTGTTAAATATGAAGAGAACCGGATGCTTATTTCGGATTTTATGATCGCTTTGGTTATTCAAAACTTTGTACTTTTGTGGGGAAGGTACCAGAAGAAATGGTCCGATCTCTGCCATCTTTATGACTATATCTTGTGTTGATGGAAATATTGAAATGCACCAAAGTCTGAATAGAATCGGATGTTAATTTCACGTTTTATGAGCTACATGGATAGTCAAAATGTTGACCCATTGTGGGGGAGGTACAAGAAGAAGTGGAACGACAAATTCCATCTTCAGACCAGACCTTTGGTAAATAAAAATATTGTGATGATGTAACTTGAAGACAATCGTACTCTTACATCACATTTTATACGCGTTATAATTGTTCAAAATTTTGACCCTTTGTAGGGTAGGTACATGATGGGGTGGACCTATATTGATTTATGTTACTAAGGTTATTAGAATTTTATGGCAAATAATTTTGTAGAATACTTTGACTAGCTGTGATCCCATTTAACGGGAGATTTTTAATCCTATTTCCAAAAAAGGACCAAATAGACAACTTTGGTGACTCGCCTGAGGGTTTATCTTTTCGATTGATATAACCTTCGTATTGTTATAAGCACTGTTCATCTAAAACGCACAGATTCCATGGTATAGTAATCCAAAAATTTATTCTATTAGTGTTACTTTTCGTTATGTACTTTTGCTGATACACGTGTCATCTATACCCATACCCATCACCATGCATACTCCTACATTCGGTATTTTGATGATTGTCTTTGCCTGTCCACGTCTTCATATAGACCTCAAAATAATGAAACTTTATTTATTACTGATTTATTATTATTATTATTTTTTTTAAATTTTCAAATTCCTTCCGAATTTTGGAGTGTATTCAAAGTTCTTCTTTCTATTCTACTTTCATAATCTTGTAATTTGACTTTTTCCTTTAATTAATGAAAAGGTTGAATTTTGCCGTACAGTGTAATAAAAATATCAGTAATCGAAGAATGGGACACTCCAAAACTGCTATAATTGATTTATTGTTTAATAGTCTTGGTCCGTATATACCAAGAGCTTTTTGTACTCTTAAGGTATTTTCATACCCCTTATTACAATAAATTTATTTTCTATCTCCCAGACATTATGCTTCATTTTGTTGCACAGCATAATAATAAAACGATTTTGCAGTTTACAAGCCTACATATACATTTTTTTCATACACTTCTCATTACAAATATAAAAAAATACCTAACTTCATTACACAAAATGCTGACTTCTTTCTACTTCCGATAATTTCATACTCCGTAAACACCAAATTTCAAACTGGTCACTTTTAGCACAAACTAGCTAAGAAGCTTAATACATTTAGTTTACTAAACATCACTAAAAAATGTCATCACACTCATATATAAATTTGAAGATTAAGGCCAAAATGCAGATATTTCATGCAAGCTTTTTTTTGGAAAAGAAGCAACGAAGCATTCCCACTTTATCTCCACTCCACTTCTGGACATGTTTTAATCCAAGTCAACTCTCCTTCTTATGTGTGGTAAATTGTTATCTCATAGATTTTGATAAAACAGATATGAATGGTAGATTAATAAACAGGTCTCCTTTGCCAACCATCTGGGAAAAGGAGACCAATTGAATATATGTTTTTTTTTTTTTTTTTGGTGGGGGGGGATTCACCTCCATTTGCAGTTGGAATTGTAGCTTCAATTTATTTATGGATGACACTAATATACTGTTGCATCTTTATCGTTGCAATGGAAATTTATTTCCGTACTAAATCATGTGCTCGTTACAGTACTTTGGAAAACAGGTTGGCCATGAAGATGTTGTTGTTATGATGTACGTAAAAATAGAGTTGGATCTTTTAGGTCCTTATGCCGTACTGTGTATGGTGATAAGGGAAGAGGAGAGAATGCAGATTCCCATTTATAAAAATTATAAAGGAATTATTAAGGGAATAAAAAGGGAGAAGTAATACATTGTTATTGTTCTGTCTATGAAGTTTTATAAAAAAACTTAAGTCTCAATTTCAACCAACTTTATAATTTCTGAGAAGACACGTTGCAATTTTTATACCCTCAGACATATGGCTAGAGAGGGTATATATCATTTGATACGTACCAAGTTAAAATAACGGTTTTAGACCTTAGGTCTCCTTTGACCACATCCGTTTCAGGACATTTGGAGTCGATTTAGCTATGTCCGTCCGTCTGTCTGTCTGTTTGACTGGTGCGCACGATAACTCTCGAAAGGAGTATCCGATTTGGTCCAAACATGGTATATCGTAATATTTTTGTCAAACTTTAGTTCGGAGATGGGCAAAATGGGAAAACTCCTTCTGGTACCTCCCCCTAAAAGTCAAAATTTTCATAGAAAATATTTTCCTGCATAAAAAGAGAACAAATAATCTTATTTTGTTCAGACTTTGCAAATCGTGATATTTGCATTACCGCAAGATTAGGTGCGAGCATGGACGTGATCGGAATACCCATTTTAGTACCTCCCCCAAAAAGGTTCAAAATTTTGAATAAACAAAATCGCTCATAAAATGTGAAATATTCTGCAGATTCTCTACAAATTTCACACGTACCACTATTTTTACAATTAAAAAATCTGGTGTAAAGATGGAATGTACCTGAACGCTCCTTCTGGTACCTCCCCCGCAAAGGACAAAATTGTGAATAACCAAAATGCTCATAAAATGCGAAATAAGCATCCGATTATTTTCCAATTTCGCACATCCCAATATATGAAGTTGGGATATATCGGAACACTCCTTTGAATACCTTCACCACAAAGGGTCAGCACTTGGAATATCTCAAACCCTCGTAAAATGCGAAATATACATCAGATTCTCTTTTAAAATTTCGGGCATCGCAATATTTTAACCATTGCAAGATAGGGTGTGAAAAGGGGATATACCGGCTCACTCCTTCTGGTACCTTCACCACATAGGCCAACATTTTTCCCTCAAATTTCTCACATTCCAATATTTCTACCAACCCAAGATCAGGCATGACAATAGAACGAACTTTTCCTTTTGATACCTCCCCCCACAACGGATCAATATTTTGAATAAACAAACATGAGGCAACTTGAAACAACCTAATGCTACGCAAGATCTACTATGGTTATTATATATCCGTCCTCTCTTTCTGGCACCTCCCCGACAATGGATCAAATTTTGGAATCTATCGGTAGCTCTAGTATAAAGGGTCAAAATTTTGAATAATAATAAAACGTGTCAAAATCTATTTTAATAAACTGATAAAGGCTGATGTTATCAGTATGTCTGCAAAACCGACTGGTACTCTTTAACTTGTTGTAATATATTTTAATGTTATTGATCCGAATGAAGTCTCCAGTCGGAAGATGAAATATCGAAAATAATAAATAAATAAAAAACAACAATAAAAACACCTCAAAATCAATTTTATTTAACTTACGTTTGAAATAATTTAAAAACGATGGAATTAAATACCTACTGATCTGAAAATTTCTGAAAAATTCCACAATAGTTTGCAAATAATCCTTTAATATTTTGCAAGTACAATACAAGTTTTTGCAATTTTATAATTTCGTATTCATATTTTTGCACCATTAAACAAATCATTTTAATTATACTCACCATTCAGGCTATTCACAGCCATTCCTTACATCTGCTAATGCACTGCCATGAAAAACGCAAAATTCCGATTAACTTTAATATCAATTTCATTGGCATGCAAACTCTGGCCAAATATTTTTCTTTATGATTTAAATTGGCCACCACAAAAAACAGGTTTGCATGAAAATTCAACTCCTCACTTTTTGCCATAAAATTGGCGTTTTGAAGCTAAATACATAAACTGCAATAAAATTAAAATGATAATGAAAATGCATATCGTAAAAGAGCCTTTTGTTATCTGTTTGCATTAATTGAAATACACAGAAACACTTTTATAAATTTTGAATTCGAAAAAAAAAATATTTTTAATGATGTTATGAACTGAAATAGGGGTCAAGGCTATAGATAGTTAGAAAAGAGAGAAACAAAATTATAAAAAGAGGTAACCTGATAATAAAAGGCGTTGAGTTTAGAAGGGCTTTGCCATTTACACACCCCACAATAAGGTTATTAGTCAAAAAGTCTAAAGAGAAAAAATTGGAAATATAAGTAATTAAAGATGAAACGATATTCATAAATATACCTAAAATCAGGAGGAGTTTGTAAAATATCGAAAATCGACTTCTATATTTATGCCCTACAATGCTATGTGTTGGGGTATTGTTAGTTTGATTGGGCCAACAATTATGTAGCACCTTTAGCTACACGTTACAGGCCGCAATTATGGCCTGATCCTCACAAAATTTAAAATGGTGGTGGGGTTAGCGTCAGAATAGAAACATATTGTTTTTGGAGATGATCGCAAGATATTCAGGGGTTGAAATAGACCAAAAGCAGAAAAATTTCCTGATTTTTCTGTTAATCTAATGGTCACAATTATAAACTAATCGACGACGAATTATAACCGCATACACGAAGGGTTTGTCCTTAGGATTAATTAATTTCGTAGCAATTGACAATCGTGCTGACAACCTCAATATTTTGAAGTTGAGTGCCTTTTCTGTTGTAATAAGAGAATTCGAGGTAGCAACATACTTCCCCGTAATAATTCAGGATGCATTACATTGTTTTGTAGTTTTTTACTGTTAGCCTAAGGCTTTGTGGGTCAATGCTTCTTAATTAACTCATATCCCAGTCTGACACGATATCAATACAATTTGACAAAATTTAATTTTACACCAAATTCCGTCACACATTCCATATTTAATTGAAATTGGAGGTACATACCATGTTTGATGCATCAAATATGTGAAATAACAACATACATGAGATCGGCGATATACCCAAACCTCAAACGATTCCAATATAATTTGACAAGTTCTTTTTGGTACCACATCTCGAATCGAATTTCATTGGAATCGGACAAACATATCGCCTTGGATGCCTCAAGTATTTGAAATGGGGCGAAAATATATATGGGAGCTATATACAAATCTGAACCGATTTAAATACATAATTTGACCAACTTATTTTTGCACGAAATTTAGTCATTCATGCCGAATTTTATTGGAATCGGACATACGTATTGTGTTTGGTACATCAAATTTGTGAAATCGGCCGAAAATATATATGGAAGCTCTATTAAAATCTGAACCGATTTCAATATAATTTGACGAATTTATTTTCTGATCAAATTCCGTCACACATTTCAAATTTCACTGGAATTGAACATACACATCGTGTTTGGGGCATCAAATAAACGAAATCGGTTGAAAATATATGGGAGCTATATCCAAATCTGAACCGATTTCAATATAATTTAGCAAATATATTTTCTGATCAAATCTCGTCACTCATTCCAAATTTGGAGACTGTAGAGATCAATAGATATGTGCATATCTAATCTAAATTTTTGGAAGGTACCTCCGATTCTGATGCTATATCTCCAGTTCCAGGTCGAATTTCAAATTGGAAATTTTCAGGAAAATCTGTGCAGCTGCATTCGAGTCCATACATTACAAACAAACATACAAACATATGGACCTATATAGCCAATTTTCTGTCGTAGGAGGTAGAATCCATTACGAACTCCAAATCCAAATTTGAAACAATTCCAGTAAAAAGTATGACACAAATTATCAAAATACAGAATATATGGAGGTACAGTTATATGGAGTCCGTACCAAAACTTGGACATATATGTACAATTCCGTACAATGATGTTTCCTACATACTAGGAACACACACAGGTTGAGATAAAAAAAAAACTGTCAAACGCTATAATTTTTACATTTTTTAATTTTCTTGAATGAAAACAAAAATATCGGAAATAGAAATAAATAAAAATAAACAAATAAAAAAAGCAGTAAGCTCGGCCGGGCCGAACTTTGAATACCCCCCTCCATTTGAAACGAATTAGGGCATTTTCAAAAAATAGAAATAAAATACATTAAAAAACCTGTTAACATCTCGGAAGGTGCCAATATGTGGGGGGATAAACGATATTGTGGACCTATATAGACAAATCTATGTCTAGGGATAAAGTACTCTCAAATAACTCCTTGTATAGAATTTAAGACAATTTCGTTTAAAAATGTGGCTAAAATCATCAAAATACCGAATATCGGAGGATACCGTTATATGGGGGATATACGATATCATGGACCTATATAGAGAACTCCCTGTTAGGTGGTTAAGTGTTCACAAAGAACCCCTTGTGTAGAATTTCAGACAATTCCGTTGAAAAATGTAGCTAAAATCTTCAAAATACCGAATATAGGGGGGTACTAATATGTGTGGACTATCAGATTGGAAAATGTGGCTAAAATCATCAAAATCCCGAATATCGGGGGATACTGTTATATGGGGTTTATACGATATTTTGGACATATATAGACAATTCCCTTTCAGGGGTAAAGTGCTCACAAGGAACCCCTTGTGTAGAATATCGAGGGGTACCGTTATATTGGGGATATACGATATCGTAGACCTTTATAGACAATTCTCTTTCAGGGGGTAAAGTGCCCACTAAGAACCCCTCGTGTGTATTTTCAGACTATTCTATTAGAAAATGTGGCTAAAATCATCAAAATACCGAACATGGGAGGGTACCGTCATATGGGGCTATACGATATCGTGGACCTATATAGATAATTATCTGCCAAGAGATAAAGTGCTCTCAGAGAACTGCTTGTGTGGGTTTTCATATTCCATTGAATTCCATTGAAAAATGTGGCTACATTCATCAAAATACCAGATATCGGGGGTACCGTTATATGGGGGCTATACGATATCGTGGACCGATATAGCCCATCTTCGAACTTGACCAAAAGAGACAAAAGAGAGATCTGGTCAAAATTTTAGCTTTCCATCTTAATTCGTTTAGCCTGTAGCGTGATTACAACAAACGGCCGGACAGGGCTAAATCGTCTTAGAATTTTACGCTGATCAAGAATATATACACTTTGTTGGGTCCAAAATGATTATTTCGATGAGTTACAAACGAAATGACGAACTTGATATACCCTCCATACTATGTATGGTGGAGGGTATAAAAATAGAAATAAATAATATAAATAAATAGAAATAATTTTAAATAAGTTTAGATTTGTTCGAATTGATCACCTTCGGCACGAATTATAGCCTTCAAACGGCCAATAAAAAGAAATCACACTATCACGCTTGAATTCCATCACGAATAACTTTTTTTCTGTAGCTAAACATTTTAATATATTGTGTTGAATTATTATTAAGTTGAGACATCATATAACGGAAACCCTGAGTAATTATATTTTCCAAAGTGATGGACATAGAAGTACAATCAAAGGGAACCTTAATCAATTTCCTATTTTAACTAATACTTGAAACAAAAACTTAGATAACCTAAAACAAACTAAGATTAGTTATCGATGATTTATCACAATGGGCTTAAGCGTTACACAACAAAGCGTCCAAATACCTCATACTGGGTTGCAGTGAATAAAAACAATTGTCTACTCTTCCAGAGATTAATTACCTAAATTACGATTACCGTTTAAGCTTTGAGCCATAAATAGTCTTAAAAATTATCCCATCATCATTCTTAGCAGCAGGGTTTTGAAAAATGGGAATTTTTTAAATTTGTTTCACTATAATGACTTAATAACAGTTAATATTTTGAAATAAAACGACAGGCGGACAAACAAGCCAACAGAATAGAATGGACAGCTGACTTAATAGTTGATTAGTTCATTATAAAGTTGGGCATTTTTCTATGTCAAGAACAAAAGCAACAACAACAACAACACCGATTCTCTTTTATGGTGTCAAAACAATCATCACCACTAACAACAACAATAAAGAATAGAATAACAATAACAACAACAACAACAACAACAATATCGTCAAATAACCGAAAATCTAAAACAAAACAAACCAAAAACAAGGTTACCTAATTTGAATAAAACGCTAACACCTCACAGCAGCCAAACTGGGTTCACTGTCGAACCAGCAAAAATTGATTTTCTTCTTCAGCTTTTGGACGCGAACACTGTATTTGGTTTATTTATTCTTGAAATTGCTCTAACTGTAAACGAACTGAAACAAAAGGGGGGCTGCCATAAAGTGGTGTTCTCTTCAGTGTTTTGTTTATAACAATAGTTGTTAGAATAAAAAAATAAAAATAAAAAAAGAACGTAGACGAGTTGTAAGAGAGCTTCACGAAAAAATAACAGCATTTTAAATACTGAATGTTTATACCCTACAACACTGTGTGTTGGGGGTATTATAAGTTTGATTGGGCCAAAAATTATGTAACACCTCGAAATATTGGTTTCCCACATAGGAAAGTATATATGGATCTTCCTAGCTCGCCGAGCTGAGTCGATCTAGCTATGTATGTCCGTCCGTCCGTCTGTCCGTCTGTCCGTCTGTCCGTCTGTCCATGTTAATTTGTAATCACTCTACAGGTCGCAAAAATGGCCCGATCTTCACGAAATTTAGAATGTAGGTGGGGCTTGGACCAGAATAGAACCCTATTTCTTTTGGAGATGATCGCCAAATGTTTAGGGGTTGAAATGGACCAAATACTGAAAAAATGTCGGATTTTGCAGTAGCTATACAGGTCGCAATTATAGACCAATCGACGCGGAATTTCGCATGTAGCTAGAGTTTAGGGCGGGGTAGAAGCCTACCAATTTGGGTGGTCATCGGTTAATATTTAGTGGGTAAAATAGACCATATTTTTTGTGTTGAAAAAATTTAAAATTTTTCATTAGACCGCGAATATTTTAAATCCCGGCGAAATCACATAGCCATGACAAGGTTACTTCTGATCTTTACATTGATGTTAACATCCAACAAAACGGATATATAGCAAAAAATGTGCGATATATATGTTTATCAAAGAAGATATGCTTGAAAAATCTCTTATATGTCGAGAACGGCTGAACTGATTTCGACAGTTCTCATTAATTCAGAATGGCCTCTTGGCAGGAAAGAAAAAACGTGTAAAAAAATCGCATAAAAATATCTCTTTAAAGATGAAAATATTGATTTTGTAATATTTTCTCATATTTTTTCAATTTTGTCATATTTTTGGCATATTTTCATTTTGAATTAAACATTTGGTAATATTTCTACAGCTAACAAAACTAAGTAGTTGGGATATCAGGATATCATATACAGATCGCATTTATGGCCCGATCCTTACGAAATTTTGCATGGAGATAAAATGAGGGTCAGAATAGAAGCCTACTCTTTTTGGAGATGATCGCCATATATTTAGGGGTTGAAATGGACCAACAAAACTGCAAAATTGTCATCAGGTCGTAATTATCGCCCGATTCCCACGCACATTTGAATGAGGGTTACCGGACATTACAAAAGCCAAGCAGTTTTGGATGGCCATCCAAAAATATTCAATGTGTGAAATAGTTTGCCAACTTTTGTAGACAAAATACGAAAATGTCCATTCCAGTGACTTTTTGGAGAATTCGCAAATACAGGAAAGACGCACTTCTGACTATTTCGTTAACGCTGATTTCGTTGAAGAATATAGTCAAATGTCTGTATCTCATATAGATGCGTTTCAGTCAAAAACCAATAATAAATGTTGCCATCTTTTGCCACTTCTGAGAGGTTATAGGTCTTTGGGAAATATTGGTTCCAGATCTAGGAAGACCATTGGAAATGAGCAAATTAGTTTAAGTTGCTATTATTCGAAAATTAGAGAATGAAACCTGATGGTTTTCTTTTATTATTTGTCACAATATCTTGTGGAATTCTTTCGAGTATCTCGCCTATATAAACTGTATGGTTTATTATAGTGTTGTAGGGTATTCAACGGTCGGCCCCGCTCGACTGTAGCCTTTGCTTACTTGTTTGATATTATTTTTGATTTTTATTCTGTTTGGGCGTTCGTTGTTGTTGTTTTTTTAACGAATTCAAATGTATTTAAATGTAGGACAATGGTATATTTCGGAATTAGGTCAACGGGTATATTACATGTAACCGTATTGTAATAGTAACAAATGAAGAAGACTAAAGTTAGTCAATGAGGTCAATTATCTGCACCTTAAAATACGGCATAAGAGAAAAGGCGAGATGTAAAATTATGGATTTAAAATTCACATTATCTGGTGGAACCATAATACGGGAATATACATTTATACCCTATACCACATAGTGGTAGGGGTATTATTTCTATGTGCATTTGTTTGTTACATGGAGAAGGAAGCGAGATAGACCCATAGTTTTTTTGAGGATCTTCATAGGATCATCAACGAATCTGTCCATACGTCTGTCAATGCATTTTTTGAACAAAATGCTAGTCGCAGTTGTTATCCGATTGAAATGAAATTTTGGTGGTTCAAATTTAGATATAGCTGAAATATATATGTCTCATCCGATTTCGGGTTAATTGTGGACCAAATGGCCAATATCAGTCCAAATGGCTTGAATTTTGTTTAGAAGCAAGTACATCAAATTTGGTGAAAATCGGTTCAGGTATAGATATAGCTCCCATATATATGTCTCATTTGGTTGGGTGTTTAAGTCCTTCATATTCGTAATGTGCACTCCATAACAATGATATTTGATTATTTGGTTCATAAGTGGTATAATCTACTTCACATAAATTCCCAATATAAAATTTTTTGTTACCGAAGCTCTACTAAATACGCATACAAACCCAATAAATGATAAAGACTAGACAAAATGCATTCTGAGTAGATGGTTTGTGTCTATACTATCTAGAATAACAGCTTATGACGGGATCATGTTAATATAAAAACCACATTTATAGAAAACCAATCGGCCGGGGCTGACTTTATGATACCCTACCCCACTTTGCTAATTTAGTAGAGCTCCACATAACAATTAAAAGTTTTTTTGTGGGAGAATTCAATCTACACGCTATTATAATTTAAAGTTCAAAAGACTAAATATGCCGACGCATTTGTATGTTTTAAATTCGGACTTGTATTGAACATTTGATATATATGGGAGCTATATCCAAATTTGAACCGATCTTGATAAAAATTGGCAAAGATATTTCTGAGGTGTATTTGATATATTTCCCCGAATATCGTTGTTGCGGAGTGCATATTACGGCTGTGGGTAACAAATATAACAAATCGGATGAACAGAATATATGGAAGCTATAGCTATATCTGAAGCGATCCTTACCAAATTTGACATAATAGCTTCTAGCCTCAATTGGACAAATATTAGACGTTTGGTGCACAATAAAAGGTAAATCGGACGAAGTTATATATGGGAGCTAAATCCAAATCTGAACCGATCTCGATAAAATTTAGCAAATGTATTTCTGAGCTGCATTTGATATATTTCCCCAAATATTGTTGTTGCATAGTGCATATTACGGCGGCGGTGGACAAAAATAACAAATCGGATGAACAATATATACGGGTTCAGATATAGCTATATATATATACAATATTTATATAGCTATATCTGAACCGATTTCGATCAAATTTGGCATACATATTTTCAGGCCTAATTTGGGTGTATATGCAAAATTTCATACAATTCGGGATGATATTACACGTTTGGTGCACAATAAAAGCAAATCGGACGAAGATATATATGGGAGCTACATCTAAATTTTGACCGATTATCTCCAATTTCAATAGGGTTCGTCCTTGGGCCAAACAAAAGATCTTTGCACAATTTCATCTGGATCGGGCAATAAATGCGACCTGTACTTTGTTTACAAAAATACATGGCAGACGGACGGACAGACGGACGGACGGACAAACGGACGGACGGACATGCATTAATCCACTCAGAATGTGATTCTATGCAGATCATCAAAAGGAACTCTGGGTCTATCTCGTTTCCTTCTGCCTGTTACAAACAAATGCACAAAGACATAATACCCTGACCACCTTGTGGTGTAGGGTAAAAAAATACAAGAATACTAAAGTTGCTGAAATCTTTGACTTAAAAGTGAAGAAAGAAGTGGGATGTTAAACGTGGGTATTTCCAACTGCAAATAAAAATGTTAAAAGTCGTGGAAATCCTGGGTCTAACTTGTATACCTTTGATAAAAACACATCAGTGAACAAAAACAATTTTTAAACCTTCAACCTTGAAAATAAATTTGTCATTCCGTTTGTAACACCTCTAAATATTCATCAATGACGCCATGAAGTCGATTTAGCGATGTCCGTCTGTCTGTTAAAATCACGATACAGCCCACATTATTTGACGTAGAGCTTTTCATTTTGGCATAGTAGTTTGTACTTTGCCTTGGATGGTTGGTAATGAATGTGAGATAAATGGGTCCGCCTTTTGGGATATCCCCATGTAATTGTAGGTCTCGATATAAGGTATTTTAATGGTTTTAGCCACATTTTTCCAGAAATTGGTATTTGTAGTTCGTTATGGGCTCTAGCTTCAGTTGTGGAGGTCTAGGCTTTTATGTAGCCCCCATATAAGGGTATCTCCCGATATTCTGTCTTTTGATTAATTTTGCCACATTTTTCCACGGGTTCGTCTAAAGAATGGTATTTGTTGTTAGTAATGGGTTTCAGCTTCGGTGACAGAGTATTGGTTACATAGGTGCACGATTTGGTATAGCCCCTATATAACGGTACTTCTCGATACTCGCTATTTAGACGGTTTTAGCCAAAAATTTTCACGGAATTGTATAAAAAATGGTATTTGTAGTTAGTGATGGATTCTAGCTCCGATAGAGGGAGCTAGGTTCACGTTTTCGTATAATCCTATTTGTAGTTTATAGCTTCGGTGGCAGTACATTGAATATCTAGGTCCTATAGCGCACATATAATGGTACACATTTTCTAATAGATTTGTGTGAAATTTGGTATTTGTTATACCCTACAACACTATGAGTTGGGGGTATTATAAGTTTGATTGGGCCAGAATTTATGTAACACCTCGAAATATTGGTTTCCCAATTAGGAAAGTATATATGGATCTTCCTAGCTCGCCGAGCTGAGTCGATCTAGCTATGTATGTCCGTCCGTCCGTCTGTCCGTCTGTCCATGTTAATTTGTAATCACTTTACAGGTCGCAATTATGGCCCGATCTTCACGAAATTTAAAATGGCGGTGGGATTAAGGTCAGAATAGAACCCTATTTCTTTTGAAGATGATCGCATAATATTTAGGGGTTGAAATGGACCAAATACTGAAAAAATGTCGGATTTTGCAGTAGCTATACAGGTCGCAATTATAGACCAATCGACGCGGAATTTCGCATGTAGCTAGAGTTTAGGGCGGGGAAGAAGCCTACCAATTTGGGTGGTCATCGGATAATATTTAGCGGGTAAAATAGACCATATCTTTTTTGTTGAAAAAATTCAAAATTTTTCATTAAACCGCGAAAATTTTAAATCCCGGCGAAATCACAAAGCCATGACAAGGTTACTTCTGATCTTTACATTGATGTTAAGATCCAAAAAATCGAATATATAGCAAATATATGCGATATATATATATGTCTATCAAAGAAGATATGCTTGAAAGATCTCATATATGTCGAGAACAGCTGAACTGATTTCGACAGTTCTCATTAATTCAGAATGGCCTCATGGCAGGAAACAAAAAACGTCTAAAAAATCGCATAAAAATATCTCTCTAGAGATGAAAATATTGATTTTTTAACATTTTCTCATATTTCTTCCATTTTGTCATATTTTTGGCATATTTTCATTTTAAATTAAACATTTGGTAATATTTCTGCAGCCAACAAAACTAAGTAGTTAGGATATCAGGATATCATATAAAGATCGATTTTATGGACCGATCCTTACGAAATTTTGCATGGGGATAAGATGAGGGTCAGAATAGTAGTCTACTCTTTTTGGAGATGATCGCAATATATTTAGGGTTGAAATGGACCAAAAACTGCAAAATTGTCAGCAGGTCGTAATTATCGCCCGGTCCTCACGCACATTTGAATGGGGGTTACCGGACATTGCAAAAGCCAAGCAGTTTTGGATGTCCATCCAAAAATATTCAATGTGTGAAATAGTTTGCCAACTTTTGTAGACAAAATACGAAAATGTCCATTCCAGTGACTCTTTATATAATTCACAAATACAGGAAAGACGCACTTCTGACTATTTCGTTAACGCTTATTTCGTGGAAGAATAAAGTCAAATGTCTGTATCTCATATAGAATCGTTTCAGTCAAAAACCAATGATAAATGTTAATCTTTTGCCATATCTGAGAGATTATAGGTCTTTGGGAAATATTGGTTCCAGATCTAGGAAGACCATTTAAGTGCAACATCTACCAATAAATTGGAAATGAGCAAATTAGTTTAAATTTCTATTATTCGAAAATTAGAGAACGAAACCTTTCGAGTATCTCGCCTATATAAACTGTATCGTTTATTATAGTGTTGTAGGGTATTCAACGGTCGGCCCCGCTCGACTGTAGCCTTTGCTTACTTGTTGTAGTATAAAATTGTCTATATAGGCTCCCGTTTTTATAGTCTCCATATAATGGCTTCAACCACTATATTGTTCTTTGAAAACTCTTACTGCATTCTCCTACGGATCTTACTGGAGTTTGTAGTTTAAAGTGGAATATGTTTGAATCCAGATACTTTTGTATAAATATTTTTTTTGCCTAATGGTAGAGGGTATCAGAAGTTCAGCCCGGTCGAACTAAATGTCTTATTTCTTAGTTAATTTGTTTATTTTTTAGTGCAGACCCAAAGTTTATAATAGTTGTTTGGGGTTTGTTAGATCTAGTTCGGATTATATTTTATTATTAGGGTCTATATCTCAGAAACTAGTAGAATGTTTCCTTTAAAGTCGTTGGCAGTAGTGTAGATCTAAAGTGGTAGAATGTATGTGGCGACCAAAGCAATCATTTGCAGCTGCATCTAGCTCATAATGTTCAATATTATGGTGTCCCTAAGAAGTCGAAAATATTACAATCTAAATTGTTCATTATTGATGCGCTAACATGAAAATTTAATAGATTTAGCCTATATCGCTCGTCTTATGGGGTGTATCTGATCGCCTTTATCGTTTCTGTCCTGCTGAAACATAAACTTTCTTTTACTAGTATAATCCTATTAAAAACTATTTTTCATATTCTATGGATAGTCCGTATCAATGCGTGTTTGAGAACAAAGTCTCTTTTTTTAAAGTAACTTGCATATGCCTCCCGAAAGTACTTAACTTTATTAAAAGTATGAAGGTATATTTTCATCAAAGGACAAAAAACATCCTTCGTTTTAAAAACAGCATATTAAATGATCAATAATGTTATCAGAGCCCCTAATCAATCCCCATTTCTTCGCAGGAATCGTTTTCTTTTCATATAAGATAAGTGGAAGGTTTTTGTTTCTATAAAAAAGGATCAAAGAACTGAAATTAGCTTTCCTTTAATGCCCTGGTGCATTATATTGATCTAAGCACTAATTGATTACAATAATAATACAATAACATGGAACCCTAGTGTTTATACATAATATCTGCATCCGCTCTGCTCCAATACAGCGTAAACTTTATGCTTATGTTTCAATCGATGACAATAGGACCTTCTTGCCGAAAACCAAAATATTTTTTTTAATGGTCGAATAAAGAGGATCCTTTTTCTCGTACATGGCGATAAAGATATTATTTTCTTATCGGGAAGCACTGAAAATATCTGGGGGGTTCCATCCACATAAACAATGTAGGTTCTTCCTTTCTTCCAATCAAAGTGGCATTTTGTCTGAATCATTTTCGAGTCGCCGACATATATCGACAAAATTAAAATGCATAATTATAAATGAAAATACTTAATTAAAGTTTACAGTACATCTGCTATGGATGGGACCGGACTTAATACGCATTTAATGTTACCGTTTTTTGTCGGTAACTCAAAAATTGATTTAGAGAACCTTATTCTTTAGAATGTATTCCTCTCGTCAAAACCCAGTGAATAAACCATTCCTCACAATGAACTTTCAATATTCTTCCACATTATTTCTCTGTTGCAGAACCTGTGAAAATCTTCCAGTTTTGCAATTATTTATACCCTTCACCATCATGGAGGGTATATAAAGTTTGTCATTCCGTTTGTAACACCTCGAAATATACATCTTAGACCGCACAAATTATAGATATTCTTGATCAGCATAAAATTCTATGTCGATTTATCGATGTCCGTCCGTCTATCCATCTGTGGAAATCACTCTAGCTTCCGAACGAATCAAAGTAGATTGATAAAATGTTACTCAAATGTATATTGTGTCTGCAGGACTTTTGGTATTGAAATTTTGGTATTTGGTATTTGATGTTCGTAGTGGATGCTACAGTCTATGACAGGAGATTGTTTGTGCAGCTCCACGTTTTTGTATAGCCCCCATATAACTGTACCTCCCGATATTCTGTATTTTGATGATTTTAGCGACATTATTCACCGGAATTGTTTTAAATTTCGTATTTGAAGTTCGTAATGGATACTACAGCCTAAGACAAAAAATTGTCTGTGCAAGTCCACGTATTCGTATAGCTTCCATACAACTATACCTCTCGATATTCGATATTTTGATGATTTTATTTACATTATTCACCAATTTTTCTTAAGTTTCGCATTTTAATATTGTAATATGACAAAAGTTGCCTATGCAGGTCCATGTCGTCCTATAAACCCTAATATAATAGCTATATTCGATATTTTTAAGATTTTAACAAAATTTTTAAGTGATTTTATTGTTTTTGAGAATTGCCCAATTCGTTCCAAATTGTGGAGGATATTCAAAGCTTTTTACAGCTTTTTTACTTCTTCGATATAATAAAGAGAACAAATTATCATTGTAAGAACTTTCACGTTCTTGCAGTTCTGGAACAGACCATTTGACTACCATACCTCCATCAAATTAAGCTTTTGAAACCACAACAAAAAAAGTCTTGTCAAAATCATCATTTTAAGTTAACTTTTTGTAAGAAGTATTTTTCCCAAACTGACCTTGACATATTGCCCGATTAACAATAGATACAAATTTTAGGCGCTTTTAAGTGCTAATATTTATACCCTACAACACTATGTGTTGGGGGTATTATAAGTTTGATTGGGCCAGAATTTATGTAACACCTCGAAATATTGATTTCCCATATAGGAAAGTATATATGGATCTTCCTAGCTCGCCGAGCTGAGTCGATCTAGCTATGTATGTCCGTCCGTCCGTCTGTCCATGTTAATTTGTAATCACTCTACAGGTCGCAATTATGGCCCGATCTTCACGAAATTTAAAATGTAGGTGGGGTTAATGTCAGAATAGAACCCTATTTCTTTTGGAGATGATCGCCAAATGTTTAGGGGTTGAAATGGACCAAATACTAAAAAAAATGTCAGATTTTGCAGTAGCTATACTGGTCGCAATTATAGACCAATCGACGCGGAATTTCGCATGTAGCTAGAGTTTAGGGCGGGGAAGAAGCCTACCAATTTGGGTCATCGGATAATATTTAGCGGGTAAAATAGACCATATATTTTGTGTTGAAAAAATTCAAAATTTTTCATTAAACCGCGAATATTTTAAATCCCGGCGAAATCACAAAGCCATGACAAGGTTACTCCTGATCTTTACATTGATGTTAACATCCAACAAAACGGATATATAGCAAAATATGTCCGATATATATGTCTATCAAAGAAGATATGCTTGTAAGATCTCTTATATGTCGAGAACGGCTGAACAGATTTCGACAGTTCTCATGAATTCAGAATGGCCTCTTGGCAGGAAAGAAACAACGTCTAAAGAATCGCATAAAAATATCTCTCTAAAGATGAAAATATTGATTTTGTAAAATTTTCTCATATTTTTTCAATTTTGTCATATTTTTGGCATATTTTCATTTTGAATTAAACATTTGGTAATATTTCTACAGCTAACAAAACTAAGTAGTTAGGATATCAGGATATCATATACAGATCGTAATTATGGCCCGATCCTTACGAAATTTTGCATGGGGATAAGATGAGGGTCAGAATAGAAGTCTATTCTTTTTGGAGATGATCGCAATATATCTAGGGGTTGAAATGGACCAAAAAACTACAAAATTGTCAGCAGGTCGTAATTGTCGCCCGATCCTCACGCACATTTGAATGGGGGTTACCGGACATTGCAAAAGCAAAGCAGTTTTGGATGGCCATCCAAAATTATTCAATGTGTGAAATAGTTTGCCAACTTTTGTAGACTAAATACGAAAATGTCCATTCCAATGACTCTTTGGAGAATTCACAAATACAGGAAAGACGCACTTCTGACTATTTCGTTAACGCTGATTTCGTGGAAGAATATAGTCAAATGTCTGTATCTCATATAGATGCGTTTCAGTCAAAAACCAATAATAAATGTTAATCTTTTGCCACTTCTGAGAGATTATAGGTCTTTGGGAAATATTGGTTCCAGATCTAGGAAGACCATTTAAGTGCAACATCTACCAATAAATTGGAAATGAGCAAATTAGTTTAAGTTGCTATTATTCGAAAATTAGTGAACGAAACCTGATGGTTTTCTTTTATTATTTGTCACAATATCCTGTGGAATTATTATAGTGTTGTAGGGTATTCAACGGTCGGTCTCGCTCGACTGTAGCCTTTGCTTACTTGTTTTAAGTTAACTTTTTGTAGAAAGTATTTTTCCCAAACTGACCTTGACATATTGCCCGATTAACAATAGATACAAATTTTAGGCGCTTTTAAGTGCTAATATTCATAAATTAAAGTTGTACTATAAGGCTGGTATAAAAAGCTTGGCCGTTTCAAACACATTTTCTTTTTTTATTGTAATTATATTTGTTATGATAGTTATGCACAAAAAAACCTCAAATATATAATTTAAACACTTTAAATACTAATATTTTCAATTTTGTTCTTTTTCTTTTCCAGAGATTATCACCTAATTTTCTAAAATGTAAAATTCAACTTTACCGCATCTGGGAGACTCAACGTTATTTCCTGACATTTTTATGCATCTCTAAGTATTGGATATTGACCATGTTTTTAGGCAGCATTCAAGAGCAACGACAACAACAACAAAATTTCAAAAGACAATATCAATTATTAAATCATAATCCTTATATACAACAACCACTGAAATTGGTGCTGGGTGACGAGTGTATAAAATAGCAGAGAACGAATTGATTGGAAACGCTCCACAAGCAAAAAAAAAAACCAAATCCCTTCCCCTTAGAAACTTCTAATCCAACAAAGCTAAACAAACAAAGAACAAGAAGCCAAACAAAAACAAAGATTTGTTCAATTTTCGTACAACAGCAATAACAACAACAACGGCTAAACATTGCCAAAAGCCATCTCATGTTGACCAGGAATGTGGCCAAAAACAACGTCACCAACAGCAACATGTTGTTCGGCCGCTCCATGCCCGTATCATTGCTATTGATGCTGCTGTTATCATTTTGTCAAGGATCTTTATTGCCTTTACAAAGCGATTTGAAACGTCCAGAGGTGCCAGCCACAACGGCAGCCAATGCTGCCGTAAACGGTGGTGCTGTTGCTGCCGCCACAGCTGAGAGTGCTTCGGAAGCAAGAGGTTCGATTGATTCAAATCTTAATTTGTTACCACGACCGGCCACTTTACTATTGGACGGCATGCCATCAGCTGCCACCGCTCAGCTGTATCCGGTTAATTTAACGCGTCAACATGAAGGAGACATCTTTTGGACCAATGGTAAGTTGTTGCGTTAGTTGTGCGTGGAAAAACGCTTTTGGGTTGGGTGATGATTTGAAAATTGTTCATTTGTTTTGTTTTTTCTTTTTGTTATTTACATTTCAAGGTGTCAGCTCGTGCAATGTGGACATATGTGTGGGTCTATCAAGTGGTACGGCCTCTTGGCTATCGATGGGCGTTAACAAAGTGGGTAGGTATCGTTTTTCTTGATTGTCATTTGTCATTGTCAGTAAAAAGAGTGTTGTGTTAAATTACTATACGAGGGATGGTTGGGAAGTTTATATGGAAGTGAAAAAAAGTACTATATGTGGAAAAGCTTTCGATTTCCTTCCAATACAGAATTCGAATTGCCACAAAGGACTAAAGGAGAAACCCCACAAAAGAGAGAGAGAGAGAGAAAATATGGGCCTTTATGGAGAGAATCATTTTTAATTCACATGATAAACCTCATGGTCTTTTTAAAAGGCCCTCTTCGGATCTTCTGTGAGGAACTTTAGGTCTTCTATAAACAAAATTTATTGATATCCTCTAAAGAAAACTGTATTTTGGTCTCAATGGAGACCTTCAAATATTCTGTGAAAAAGATCTTCCGAACTTTTAAAACGTTAAAACTTCTCCTTCTCAGAAAAGCAGAGGAAGAACTTCTGCTTTTCTGGAAAACAAATAACACCTTCTGCTACTCCGGAAAGCAAAAGACAATTTCTGCTCCTTCGGAAAGCAGAAGACCACATGTGCTCCTCTGCAAAACAGAAGACCCTTTCTGCATTAGTGGGAAGTAGAAGACTCCTTCTGCTCCTCTGAGAAGCAGAAGACCCCTTTTGCTCCTTTGGAAAGCAGAGGAAGACATTCTGCTCGTCTGGGAAGCAGAAGACCCCTTCTCCCCCTCTGAAAAGCAAAGGAAAAACCTCTCCACTAAAAAACAGAAGATTTCTTCTGCACCTTAGGGTAGCAGTGAAGGGAAGCAAAGGAAAAACGTCGGCTCCTCTGGGAAGAAGAAGACCTCTTCTGCTCCTCTGGGAAGAAGAAGACCCCTTCTGCTCCTCTAGGAAGCAGAAGACCCCTTCTGCTCCTCTAGGAAGCAGAACACCCCTTCTGCTCCTCTAGGAAGCAGAAGACCCCTTCTGCGCTCCTCTGGGAAGCAGAAGACCCCTTCTGTGCTCCTCTGGGAAGCAGAAGACCCCTTCTGTGCTCCTCTGGGAAGCAGAAGACCCCTTCTGTGCTCCTCTGGGAAGCAGAAGACCCCTTCTGTGCTCCTATGGGAAGCAGAAGACCCCTTCTGTGCTCCTCTGGGAAGCAGAAGACCCCTTCTGTGCTCCTCTGGGAAGCAGAAGACCCCTTCTGTGCTCCTCTGGGAAGGAGAAGACCCCTTCTGTGCTCCTCTAGGAATCAGAAGACGCCTTCTGTGCTCCTCTAGGAAGCAGAATACCCCTTCTGTGCTCCTCTGGGAAGCAGAAGACCCCTTCTGTGCTCCTCTGGGAAGCAGAAGACCCCTTCTGTGCTCCTCTGGGAAGCAGAAGACCCCTTCTGTGCTCCTCTGGGAAGCAGAAGACCCCTTCTGTGCTCCTCTGGGAAGCAGAAGACCCCTTCTGTGCTCCTCTGGGAAGCAGAAGACCCCTTCTGTGCTCCTCTGGGAAGCAGAAGACCCCTTCTGTGCTCCTCTGGGAAGCAGAAGACCCCTTCTGTGCTCCTCTAGGAAGCAGAAGACCCCTTCTGCTCCTCTGGGAAGCAGAAGACCCCTTCTGCTCCTCTGGGAAGCAGAAGACCCCTTCTGCTCCTCTGGGAAGCAGAAGACCCCTTCTGCTCCTCTGGGAAGCAGAAGACCCCTTCTGCTCCTCTGGGAAGCAGAAGACCCCTTCTGCTCCTCTGGGAAGCAGAAGACCCCTTCTGCTCCTCTGGGAAGCAGAAAACCCCTTCTGCTCCTCTGGAAAGAAGAAGACCCCTTCTGCTCCTCTGGGAAGCAGAAGACCGCTTCTGCTCCTCTATGAAGCAGAAGACCGCTTCTGCTCCTCTATGAAGCAGAAGACCGCTTCTGCTCCTCTATGAAGCAGAAGACCGCTTCTGCTCCTCTATGAAGCAGAAGACCGCTTCTGCTCCTCTATGAAGCAGAAGACCGCTTCTGCTCCTCTATGAAGCAGAAGACCGCTTCAGCTCCTCTAGGAAGCAGAAGACCCCTTCAGCTCCTCTAGGAAGCAGAAGACCCCTTCAGCTCCTCTAGGAAGCAGAAGACCCCTTCAGCTCTACTAGGAAGCAGAAGACCACTTCAGCTCCTCTAAGAAACAGAAGACCCCTTCTGCTCCTCTAGGAAGCAGAAGGCCCCTTCCGCTCCTCTGGGAAGCAAAAGATCCCCTCTACTCCTCTGGGAAGCAGAAGATCCATTCTGCTCTTCTTTGAAGCAAAAGAATTCTTTCTGCTCTTCTTTGAAGCAAAAGAATACTTTCTGCTCTTCTGGGAAGCAGAAAACCCTTTTCTGGTCCGCTACTCCCATATGAAACATAAGAAGTCTTTCTACTCCTGTGGGAAGCAGCATAAGATGACCTTCTGCCCTTTTGGAAATCAGTACACCTTCAGCTCTACTAGAAAGCAGAAGACCTTCTGGTCTGCTATGAAGCGGCAAATTTGCTGGTCATCTACGAAGAGGACATTTTTGTCTTCTATGAGGAAGATGTTCTGACATTCTGTGAAGAGGAGACTTTCTAATCCTGTGGGAAGCACCATAAGATAACCTTCCGCCCTTCTGGAAATCAGCACACTTTCAGCTCTACAATAAAGCAGAAGACCTTCTTCTCTGCCATGAAGCGGCAAATTTTCTGGTCTTCTACGAAGAGGACATTTTTGTCTTCCATGAGGAAGATGTTCTGGCATTCTGTTAAGAGGATCTTCCGCTCTTCTGCAGTTAATCATTTTGGTCTTTAGTAAAGAAGGTCTAGCCGTTCTTTATTAGAACCCTTAAATTTCTAGTCTTACATAAAAAGAATTTGAATTGGGTACTTGAGTTCTTGGAGGCCACATTTTGGCGTGCTTGCAGTTAACCCTACCTAAATAAAATTCCTTACAACGACTACCGTTTTCCATGAAAGCAAACTCCTTATCATATTTCCCAACAATGCCTCGTATTTCGCCTCATTATCTCCTTAAATAGAACTAAATTAACCATTTTATTAAATCGTTGATTTGTTTATTGTCTTTTCTTGTTTTTATTTCGCCTCCAGGTTCATTGGCTGGTATCGGTGGCGTTGACAGCAAATCTCATTTAGAATTATTGACACGTCAAAGGCACAAGTTAAACATCAAGTCATCGCCTCTGTCTCCGCCAATCGCCACGCTGACAAACGGCCATAGCAGCGGGGAAAGTTGCCAATGTCGATGTTTGCCATATCTAACAACGTATCGCGAAGATCTCGGCATTTGTGTTGACGATATACACGGTGAGTAGTGGTAGAAAATAGTTGTAGTAGAAGAAAACAAACAATCGGCAATCATAAACAAAGTGTTAACCACCGGCACTGGCAGCGCAGATATGCGCTGCAGAGCGGCTGTAAATGGAAACTTGTGGTGGAACGGAGAAAGAAATGGAAATGCATTCAAAACACAACATCGAGAAAGACAAGTCGAACAAACAACGAACTTTATGCGTAAACTTATGGTGGCAGTAATGCAGCAAGTTTGTTGCTTAAGTCTTTTGTTTTATCTGTATTTCTCTGCACTTAAGCAACCAACTAAATGTCCGCCAAGCAAAGACGTCCAACAATAAACGCCTATTGCAAATACCACATCAAATGAAATCTTCAACTCCACAATTTTATATCTCTTGAGCTACTGGTATTTCTGTTCGTTTGTCTTTAATGAAGCAGAAAATAATTTGTTTTCAGCGCTTTTTCCAATTCCTTAAAAGGGGGTAGAGACAATTTTCTAATTGCCAACATATTAATTCCATTGGTAAGCTTTAACTTTGGCTGGCTGGATGGTTGACTGACGGACTGGCTTTGGGCACGATGACCATATCATAAACTAAACTTTGATTTGCTTTGTTCACTCAACCATCCATAATCAATGGCCATTAAACGGGGCTATTTGGCCCCAAAGAAGAGAAAAGCAAAAAAACTAACACTTGCCGGCAAGTCATATTTTTCTTTTCGACGGCCATCTGACGTTACAACATGCAATCAGTACTGCATGGATTTTGAGCTATTGAGAATAGTTGTTTGCTTGCAGTTGGGCTCGTTTTATGGCGCTTCACAAAAGGCACCCATTCGAAGTTCATGCTAGGAAGTGTGGCTCTTGTTTGGTCGGTCGTTTCTGGGCAATTGAGAACTAAAATGGATGATTTACATGAAAAGGGCTTCTGGTTGAATTGGAAAATTACAATGTCTGCAAATGAATTGAATTGTTAAATTATAGTTGCGGATATTTGGTGCGGCGCCTTAAGCATGCTTTAGGGATTTTAATGTTAATTAAGCGAGACAGCGTGCCACAAACGTGTTAAGAACATAAAAATAAGTAGATATCATACATCAGGTGATACATCATCATACATCAGGTCATCATCAATGGAGGCAGCACCTTTAGAAGTTTAATATTTTCATGTACTATATATGTAAGGCTCTCTGTATGTACAAGGCCTGCGGAAAATGCAGTGACTTGAAACATTATTAGGAGGGTATTTTATCTACATAAGATACTTTGTACATTCTTCCTACAGAATACTTTTGGAGGGGTTGCTCTCTATGAGCTAATTACAGGAAGTCTCCTTTTACAGATCATCCATAAAAGGAATTCTTTCAATAGAAGTGTTGAGAAGGAGTTTCTAACAAGAAAAGACCAAGGATAGGTATTTCTTCTAGAGAAAACAAAACCAAATGTCGGGCGGGGCCGGCTATATGACACCCTACATCACTATGCATATTTAGCAGAGCTTACGCAACAAAAGAATTTATTTCAAGTAGATCATACCACCTATCACCATTTGGCTTTACAGCAGTTATAGTTCAGTTATAAATTCAAGACTTTTTAACTTTTGACTTTTTGAAATATATGGGACCTATATCCCAATCTGAACAGATCTTGATAAAATTTGGTAGAGGTATTTCCGAGTTCTATAAAATATCTGGTACCACATATAATTGTCGTCGAATGGATATTACGAATATGAGGGACTTAAACAAAAAATCAGATGAAATGTTGCTATATCTGAATCTATTTTCAAGTTTAAGTATTTAAAGTACTTGCTTCTAGACAGAATTCAATCGGATAGGCCAAAATTCAAGTCATTTGGACTATTTGGTGCACAATTAACCCAAAATCTATTGAGGATATATATGGGAGCTATATCCAAATTTGAACCGATCTGATAAGATTTGGCAGAGGAATTTCTGGTATCTGATAACTGGTACCAAATATCATTGTTGTGGAATGCATATTACACTTGTAAGGGACTTTAAACCCAAATACGGAAAACACATATATGAAAGCTGTAGCTATATCTTAACCGATTTGAAGTACTGGTTTATAGGATGAATTCTGTCGTTATTGCCAAAATTCAGTCCGTTTGGGTTGATATTAGCCATTTGGTGCACAATAAACCTGATATCGCATAAAGATATATATGGGAGGTATATCCTAATCTGAACCGATCTCGATAAAAATTTTACAGAGGTATTTTCGAGCAGTATCTGACGTCCGCTACCAAATATTATTCTTCTGGAGTGCACATAATGCATGTGAGAAATGAAAATGAGATAAAACAAGAAAGCAAAGGCTATAGTCGTGCGGGGCCGACCATGTGATACCCTACAACACTACAATATATAAGAAGCTTTATCGCTTTTGAAATTATGTCAAAAAGCACTGCCCAGATATTACCCTTAGCATTTTGACCAGGGACATTTGCCCAATATTTACGCACTCCGTCGTGCGGTTGGTTGTAGTGGTCCATTTTACAGCTTAATATAATGCAGTGGTCATCCAAAATGCTAGAATTCTTCCCTGTCCTTAAATTTCTGCGTAGGCGTATTTATTGGCTTTAATTGTGTGATCAGGAAACATTTCTGTTTTTGGTTCATTTCAACCCCTTAATTTTTTGCGATCATCTCCAAAAGCAAGTGGCCCCTCTGTGTTTCCAAATTTATACTCATATATATGATTTGCTTGGCTACAATATTTGGCTATATTCGGTAACGAAATCAGCATATTTGTATATTTCGGATATCATCTGTAAGTAATGTTGGTATTTTTTCACACAAAAGTGGTGGTCCATTCTACCCGCTGTCCTAAACTCTAAGTTCATGCGAGACTTCGTGTCCTTTAGTTTATATTTTTACCTTTATAACGGCAGCAAAATCAGG
The DNA here is from genome assembly GCF_030504385.1 of Musca domestica. Classification (NCBI taxonomy): domain Eukaryota; kingdom Metazoa; phylum Arthropoda; class Insecta; order Diptera; family Muscidae; genus Musca; species Musca domestica. The sequence continues at coordinate 3,368,948 of NW_026712340.1, read as the reverse complement.
GAAATTTTTAGTTGTTTGTCCATTTCAACCCCTAAATATATCGCGGACATCTTTGAAAACAATAGGCCTAGCCCTTCTGAGCTTAACCCTACCCTTGTGAAAATTTTCGTGAGGATCGGACGATAATTTCAATCTGTATATAATAATCCCAACCTGTGTTGTAAACTGAAAAAGTATTACAAAATGTATATTGTATATTTCAATATAAGTCAAATTGAAAAAATCGCATGCGATAAAAAATATGAAAAAATAAAAAAAATGTCACAAAATACTACAAAATTTATATTAGCATCACAAATGACATTTTTATGCGATATTTTTTAGATTTTATGCTTTTATGCCAAGAGGGCATTCTGAATTGGCAAAATTTGTCAAAATCGGTCCGGCCATTCTTGAGATATAAGCATTCTAGCTAACATCCTCCTCCTATGTATATACACATTGTATATATTTCGCTATATATATCCGATATATTTACCAGTGGTATCTACGTCTATTTGTGATTTCGTAGGGATTAAAAATATTCGCGGTTTAATGGAGAATTTGACTTTTATTTAACACAAATAATATGGTATATTTTATCCACTAAATACTACCCGATGATCATCAAAATTGGAAGACTTCTAGCCACCCCTTAGCTCTAGCTCCATGCTAACTTTCGCTTTGATTGGTCTATAATTGCGACCTGTAGAGCAGCTGCAAAATAAGGAAAATTTTCAGTTTTTGGTCCATTTCAACCCCTAAATATTATGCGATCATCTCCAAAAGAAATAGGGTTCTATTCTATTATTCCCTAGCCCCACCTCCATTCCAAATTTCGTGAAGATCGGGCCATAATTCCGACCTGTAGAGTGATTACAAATTAACATGGACAGACGGACAGACGGACAGACGGACGGACGGACATACATAGCTAGATCGACTAAGCTCGGCGAGATAGGAAGATCCATATATACTTTCCTATGTGGGAAATCAATATTTCGAGGTGTTACATAATTTTTGGCCCAATCAAACTTATAATACCCCCAACACATAGTGTTGTAGGGTATAAAAATAAATGATCTCACCCTGTATGTGGGACCTATAGCTATATCTAAACCAATTTTCACCAAATTTGATACACTTCCTTCAGGCTAAATTCGTTTGAATGTGTGTGTCTATTAACCATTTTGTGCATAATAAACTTGAAATCAAGTGAATATGTATATGTGAGCTCTATCCAAAACTCAACCGATTTCGATAAAATTTGTCAAATGTATTTCTGAGCTTTTTTGATATATTTCTGAACCTATCTCGATAAAGGTATTTCTGAGCTTTCTTGTAGCAAATATCATTGTTAGAGATTGCATATTACGAAAGTAAGGTATTTAAACACCAAACCTATAGAAGCTATAGCTATATCTGACAGACGGACGAACGGGCAGACGGACTGGCATCCACAAATCGACTCAGAACGTGATTCTATGAAGATCCTCAAAAGTAACTATGGGTCTTCATCGCTTCCTTTTCCATGTTACAAACAAATGCACAAAGACATGATACCCTTAGCACTATGCAGTGTGCGATATAACTTCCAAGTTTTTTAAGAACTCTACATAAAATAATATTTTGATTCTATCTTCAGACAGACGGACCGGCAAAAAGACACACTGGCAAATGATCATAGTTAAAATAAATTAGAATTTTATAGTGATCATCACGGACTGACAAATTTAATATAGGCTAGTATAAATTGACAAAAAAATATTTAGACCAAATTTCGTCACACATTTTAAACTTCATTGAAACTGGAGATACATAGGGTGTTTGGTACATCAAATACATGATTTGGGAGTTACATCCAAATCTGGCCCGATTTTATTATAATTTTCATTTTTGTACCGAATTCGGTCTCACATTCCGATATTGTATACTGTATCTATAACCGATCAATAGATATATATATATACAAAAACTATTTTTTTTTTGGAGTTACCTCCGATTCTAATGCTATATCTCCGGTTCCAAGTGTAATTTCTAAAAATTATATAGCCTATGTTACATTCAGACTATTCTGTAGTATATTTGGAATTTTTCAGAAAAATCTGTTCGGAAGTTTTTAAGTATATAAATTACAAACAAACAATCAAACGTACAAACATTTTTCTCTTTTAGAGGAAGAAGAAGATGCGAAATCCTCTCAGATTTTCCCATGCTATTATTTATTTTTTGTTTACACCTTCTTTACTTCACTTTCACTACCATTTCAGTAAGTTATACCCTAAAGTGCGATAACATTACCACATATTTCAAACCACAAATTGATAGCACGATTTTCTTCTTCTTCTTCTTCTATAGCATTTAAAATCCAGTATCGTACATAGATGGGAGGCTAACACAATGTTGTCGTTAGAAATTAACTACAAATTTAGTGTGGTGTTTTATTTAACGTTATGCCCTACAATTGGTCTATATTTGCAATAGATTTTTATACCCTCCACCATTCTATCAGCGTAAAATTATAATACGATCTAGCGATGTCAGTCTGTCCGTCTGTCTGTCTGTTGTAATCACGTTATCTTTCGAACGAACTGAGATAGGTAGCAAAAATTTTGCATACATGCATAGTTTACCAGTAGGCAGGTTAAGTTTGTACATAGTCCATGTCGGTCTTCGTTTTCGTATAGCCTCCATATAACTGTGTCTCCCGATATTCGGTATTTTCATGATTTCAGCGTCATTATTTTCCGGAATTTTTTCAAATTTCATATTTAAAGTTCGTACTGATTACTACAGTCTATGACAAACATTTTTGTATGCAGGCCCACGTCTTCGTATAGCCCCCATATAACGGTAGCTCCCGATATTCGGTATTTTTGATGATTTCAAATTTCATATTGGGAGATCTTAATGGTTACTACAACCGATGGAAAAAAATGTCGCAAGAAGGTCCACGTCTTCGTGTAGCCCCTATATAACGGTACCTCCCGATATTCGGTATTTTCATGATTTTAACGACATTATTTTCCAGAATTATTTCAAATTTCGTATTTGAAGTTCGTAATGGGTGTTACAGCCTATGACAAACATTTTTGTATGCACGTCTTCGTATAGCCCCTATATGACGGTACCTCCCGATACTCGATGTTTTATGATTTGTGCGACATTATTCACCGGAATTGTTTCGAATTTGGTATTTCAAGTTCGTAATGGGTACTTTAGCCTATGACAAAAAAAAAAGCAGGTCCACGTCTTCGTATAGTCTCCATATAAAAATTTTCATTTAAGTGGTAGTTTCCGGAAGTTTTATGAAAATTTTCTAGTTCCTTCCAAATGGTGGAGGGTATTAAAAGTTCGGTCCGGCCGAACTTAGCTGCTTTTTTTACTTGTTTAAAAATAAAAAATCACTTTAGGGGTAAATTATTCATAATCCCACAGACCAATTCAGTTCCTATACTATTTTGTGTTTAGATTAAAATCCGACTTAAGTAAAATGGAACTCCATGTAGTTTGCAAAATATTCGACCACACTACAAATTTTTATGAACTTTCTCACTACCCGTACAGTACAATTTGAAACCTCATCTTTTGATGAGATAAAGACAAAAAAAAACTGGACTGAATGAAAACATCATGTAACATGGTTGTTAGTCGCATGCCCGTTGTATGACTGTCTGGCTGCTGGTCTGTCTCAATCGTACGTTTGCCCTCCCATATTTATCTGTAGATCACTTTCATTTTCATTTGCCAGTTGTAGATCTTCTCCCTCTTTCCTTTTTTGCTTGTCATTTTTTATGAACAACACAAGTCGGAAACAGCAACGGCCGCAATGATGGCAGTTAATTTAGTTTTAGTTTATTTGATTGTACTTCGCGCAGACAATGAAATTAAATTATTTTCATTTGTTTGGATTTTGTGGTTGTTTATTTGTTATTGTTGTTGGTGTTGCTGTTGCAGTGAGATATCTCACCAAAGAAATAACAGAAAAGACGGAAAAATATAATTGAGATATTTCTTTAGCTTCAACGTTGTTTTCAGCTTCTGGTATGTTGTGTTTTCTTCTTTCACCTGCTTCGTTTCATAGACTTACAATGACAGAGTAACAAGATGTTTGGAGAAAAACCCACAACAACACCACAAGATTCTCCCTTTTTATTATGAGATCTTCTTTTTTGTTTATATTGGTGCTTTTTCTTATTGCAAATATAAAAAACAAATGGCAAAAGATATGACAATGCAAAAAATTCGAAACGACCACAAGTTATTGTGACAGTGGGGCTTTAAAAAGGTGGGAACATTTTGTGGCAAATTATATCCATGAGCTGCTCTATAGCGAAATTCAATTGTGTGGTTACGGCTGTCTTTCATCAGAGACTGATTAACAAAAAAAAAAAAAAAAAAAAAAAAGACGAACACATCATAAACTTCCTAGTAGGCAATCGAAATTTTGTAATAAAAACAAAAGACTTAAGACACAAGCGTATTATGTAAAATATTTACTTTTATCTGTCATCCAAAGAGGGGAATAATTAATCAAATTTTAGTTGTGAAATTAAAGCAAAATGTAAGATAAGACAAAAAGATGGGAGAGGAATACAGTAAAAGAGCACTTATAATCAGATGTAAGAAATTAGGAATTCCAAGGGGTGATGTAGAAGTATAAAAAAATATTTTAATAATAAATATGTTAGAACTTAAAGCGGAAAGTTTTGGGTTTGATTCCCTCCAACTTTTATCCAACTTCTAAAGCTACAATGAGGAAATTCAGACCGCCACTCCCGATTTTTATACCCTCCACCATGGTATAGAAGGTATATTAAATTTGTCATTCCGTTTGTAACACCTCGAAAAATATACATTTTAGACCCCACAAAGTATATATATTCTGGATCAGCATAAAATTAACTGTCGATTTAACGATGTCTGTCTGTCCGTCTGTGGAAATCACTCTAGCTCACGAAAAAAATCCTGTAGGTTAATAAAAATTTTTAAAAATTGGCTATACAGGTCCACCTCTAGGTATAGCTACTATACACGGTGAGATAAAAAACTGCAACAAAGTCGAACGCCATAATTTTTAAATTTTTTTCTTTAATTCAGCAAAAAATATCGCAAATATCATCAAATTTTAGAATAAGTTTAGATTTGTTCGAATTGGTCACGTTTGGCCAAATTTTGGCGTTCAAACGGCCAATGAAACCGTCATACGCTGCCCGAATGTTGCTCTGCGTCGTTTTGGTCCATTCCCGGCGAAGCGCTTGCTTGAGGTGATCGACACTTTAGTATTTCTTAGTACCAACCTTGCTTTCCAAAACACTCCAGGCACAATAGTCCAAGGGATTGGTATCCGGAGATTTTGGTGGCCATTGTGCGCTAGAAATGAAGCGAGGAAGCTCATTTTGTAACCATTCTAGGGTGGCGCGTGCTGAGTGCGATGGGGCTGAGACCTGTTGGAATGTCCAAGGTCTGCGGTCAAAATGTTTGCATACCCAAGGCTTTAATACACCATCCAGAATATTTTCGCAATTTATTCTGATGCCACGGTTGATCAATAAGAGTGGAGAGCGACCACCGGCTGTCAATGCGGCCCACAACATCATCATGGCCGGCGCTTGAGTTCTGGTGGCCAACCGAAGGTGCACAGCTCCTTGACAAGTATACACGATAATTTTGTTTGTTTACAAACTGGTAGACAACGAATGATTTCTTATCGAAAAAAAACCAGTAAGGAAAGCTCAAAAGTAGGGCGGGGCCGACTATATGATACCCTACACCACTATGCATATTTAGTAGAGATCTAGTAAAAAGGTTTATACAGGGCATTGCAGAGCTCTATGAGATATTTGGTACAAAATCAAAATCTATCTAATTCTATCGTGCATTTTACGAACTATAGCTATCTCTGAACCGGGTTTCTCCAAATTTGACGTATTAGTTTCTAGACTGAATTCGGTCTTATGTACGAAAATTCAGGTGATTTGGGCTGATATTGACCATTTAGTGGGCAATTAACACGAAATCGGATGAAGATATATATGGGAGGCATATCCAAATCGAAACAGATTTTAATAAAATTAAAATCAACTATTTTTGGGGTTTATCTGATATCTGGTACCAAATATCATTCCTGTGGAGTGCATATTACGAATGTGAGGGATTTAAAGATGAAATCGGATGAAACATATATATGGGAGCTATAGCTATATCTGAACCGATTTTTACTAAAATTGGTGTACTTGCTTATAGGCTGGTTTCGGTTGAATTTGCCAAAATTCATGCCATTTGGGCTGATATTGGCCATTTGATGCACAATTAACACGAAATCGGATGAAGATATATATGGGAGGCATATCCAAATCGGAACAGATTTTAATAAAATTAAAATCAACTATTTTTAGGCTTTATCTGATATCTGGTACCAAATATCATTCCTGTGGAGTGCATATTACGAATGTGAGGGACTTAAAGACCAAATCGGATGAAAGATATATATGGGAGCTATAGCTATATCTGAACCGATTTTTACTAAAATTGGTGTACTTGCTTCTAAGCTGGTTTCGGTCGGATTTGCCAAAATTGATGCTATTACGGCCATTTGGTGGTCAATCACCCGAAATCGGATGAAGATATATATGGCAGCTATATCTAAATTTGATCCGATTCTCACCAATTTCAATAGGGTTCGTCCTTGGGCCAAAAAAATATTGTTTGGAAAATTTCATCTCAATCGGATAATAAATGCGACCTGCATTTTGTTCACAAGAATACATGGACAGACGGACGGACGGACGGACAGACGGACTGACATGCATAAATCGACTCAGAAAGTGATTCTATGAAGGTTCTCAAAAGTAACTATGGGTCTATCTCGTTTTCTTCTCCATGTTACAAACAAATGCACAAAGACATAATACCCTTACCACTATGTGGTGTAGGGTATAAAAAAACAAATTCGGCAGTTCACCAATTTCGGCCAAGCGAAGTAACCCTTTAGCTCTTTTGAGTCTATTTTCTTTCTGTTGCGGTGTAAGATCTTGCACTTTTTGGAATGGCTCAATGGTTTTATGTTCAGCTCACGACCCATTTTTCGGCCACTGCGACGCGAGTTTCAATCAAATCGCTTCTTTACATTTCTAACCATTTCTGCTGATGTTGCTGTTTTCTTCCGTCCACTTCCTTGACATCGGGCTACGCTACCACTAACACGGTAACGAGCGATGGTACGAGGCACAAAATATTTATTCACATTTAAATGCTGGAGTGCTCTAATCGGCCACTTGTGGTTTTCCAGCCAAATAAAAATGAATCACACTATCACGCTTGAATTCCAAAACGAATAACTTTTTTTCTGGAAAATTCTTACCAAAATGCTTTTGTACTCTTGTAAACAATATAATGAGCTGTCACTGGAATAATTTTAATAGCTGTCGGACGAGTGGCTTGGAAATGACAGCAGTCTGAAGTTGGTTGACATTTTTTATCTTCGTATATCACCCCTATTTCGATACCTTTCTATATTGGGTATTTTTCAAGTTTCGCATTTGAATATCATAATGGTAGAGGGTGTTCAAAGTTATGCCCATTTGGTAGAGGGTATTCAAATTTCACCCAGCCGTACTTACAGACTTTTTACTTGTTGTTGATTTAAAATGTTTATACCCTCCACCATACATAGTAGGGAGGGTATATTAAGTGCGTTATTCTGCTTGTAACTCATCGAAATAATCATTTCAGACCCAACAAAGTATATATATATATATTCTTGATCAGCGTAAAATTCTAAGACGATTTAACCCAGGCCGTCCGTCTGTAGGCCTGTCCGTCCGTGTGTTGTGATCACGCTACAGGCTAAAATTTTGCACAGATCTATCTTTTGTCTGCAGACAGGTCAAGTTCGAAGATGGGCTATATCGGTCCACGATATTGTATAGCACACATATAACGGTACCCCCGATAGTCGGTATTTTCATGATGTTACCTACATTTTTCAGCGGAATTGTCTGAAATTCGACACTAGGAGTTCCTTGTGGGTACTTTATACCTCGGAGAGAATTATCTATATAGGTCTACGATATCGTATAGCCCCCATATGACGGTACCCCCGGATATTCGGTATTTTGATGATTTTAGCCACAGTTTTCAACGGAATTGTCTGAAATTCCACACAAGGAGTCCCTTATGAGTATTTCACCCCCTGAAAGAGAATTGTCTTTATAGGTCCACGATATCGTTTAGCCTCCATATAACGGTACCCCCCGAAATTCGGTATTTTGATGATTATAGCCACATTTTTCAACGGAATTGTCTGAATTCTACACATGAAGTTCTTGTGAGTACTTTACTCCCTGAAATAGAGTTGTCTATATAGGTTCACGATATCGAATATCTCCCATATAACGGTATCCTCCGATATTCGGTATTTTGATGATTATAGCGACATTTTTCATTGGAATTGTCTGAAATTCCACACAAGGGGTTCTTTGTGAGCACTTTACCCCCTGAAAGAGAGGGAGGGAGTTCTTTGCGAGTACTTTACATAGATTTGTGAGTACTTTACATAGATTCGTCTGTATAGGTCCACAATATCGTATATCCCTCCATATATCGGCACCTTCCGATATAAGGTATTTTAAGGATTATAAAAGAATTTTCAATGGATTTTATTCTTTTAAAAATTTTCTAATTCGGAGGAGGGTATTCAAAGTTCGGCCCGGCCGAACTTACTGCTTTTTTACTTGTGAAACAAAAGCAACTTGGAATCACTTCGTTAAAAAAATCTAAAATAGAACTAGATAATTTATAACCCCATGTTTATGTATAATATAAGAGGTGTATACAATATTTAGCCGCAACTGTAGTAATTAACATATCAAGCGCTCGTGGAACATAACATGGCCCTACAGAAAAAATAGTATGTATCTAGAATATTTTGCGATAGATGTATACCCTCAGCCAATATTTGATTATTTAAATTTATTTTGACTTCTGTTATGATTATTCAAATCAATATTGTCCTTTTCGTATCGAACCTAAATAAATATGCCAGGTTTGGACCATATTGGCTACATCTTTCACTTTATATGAGATTTGTGATAATTTTTAGAAAATGTTAATATGTCCGTGAGGTACCAGATATAGTCGACAGATGTATTCCATTTTCATAGAGTATGTTAAACGATTTTTTATTACATTTGTATCATTTAAATTTTCCAAAATGACATTCTCTCCAATACCATCCATACATTTGTTGTAAATATCATATATAAAACAATTTCTATTTTTTAATTAGGGGCCATAATTTATGTTGTCTAACGACAAACATCATAACCATATATCATTCTCCGGAAAATAATTAAAATATGACTTCCCTTTTTTGAACACACAAATTGTTATTGAAAGTGAAAATATCACTCACCAAAGTACATACAATTTTTTTACAGTCTAAAGTAATTAAATTTCCGAACAAATATTTCAGATGCTTGGCTGGTTTACAAAAAAAACAGAAAAAAACGAAACATGTTAATGGTTTATTTGTGGCTTCCAGTTCGTTAATACCACACTTGTTAAAGTGGCCATTACCAACTAATGTGGCTAGTGAAAGTGTGTAAATGGATGACATTTACACATTACAGAAATAAAAAAAAACTAATCGATTTATTCTTAGGTGATAATTAATAAAATTGCATTGATTAATGATTTATTCTTATATGAAGAGTTAAAAAAATCATTTTCGTGTAAAATGAAAAGACAGAAAAAATTAAGTAAAAAATAATCAACCGGATGTGATATTTGAGGAGAATTATCAATCAATATATTTGTCAATATTGCAATATCCACTACTTCTCATACACCACTGTCACGTAACAGCTTGAAAAACATATATCCGATATAAAGTGAAGGATGTACTCGATACCTTGTTTACAGCACTTATTTGAAAATAAGCCATATCAATCGTCCCTTTTCGGTAATGCCCCGCAAAAATTCAACATAGATCGGTGTACTTCTTTTGGTACCTCTCCCACAAAGTGCCACATTCTGACTCGCATAAATAGTGAAATTTGTACAGCTTCTTAAATATAAAACAAGTAAAGAAGCAGTAAGTTAGGCCGGGCCGAACTTTGAATACCCTCCACCATTTGGAACGAATTAGGAAAAGTTAAAAAAAAAAAAAAATAAAATCCATTAAAAATTCTGTTAAAAGCTTTAAAATAACTAACACCAGAAGACGCCGATATATGGGTGGAAATACGATATTGTAGACCTATATAGACAAATCTATTTCTGGAGGTAAAGACTCCTTGTGTAGAATTCCGTTAAAAAATGTGGCTAAAATCATCAATATCTCGAATATCGGGTGGGTACCGTTATATGGGGGCTATACGATATCGTAGACCTATTCGATTGAAAAATGTGGCTGGAAGTATCAAAATACTGAATATCGGGGTGTACAGTTATTTGGAGGATACTCTTTGTGTGGAGCTTGCCTGCAGACAAAAGAGAGATCTGTGCAAAATTTTAGCTTCCTATTTCAATTCGTTTTGACTGTGCTTGATAACAACAGAGGGACAGACTGACGGACAGGGATAAGCCGTCTTAGTATTTTACGCTGATCAAGAATATATATACTTTGTTGGGTCTAAAATGATTATTTCGATGAGTTACAAACGGAAGGACGAACTTAATATATCCTCCAAACTATGTATGGTGGAGGGTATAATAAACACAGCACGCACTCGGATGCTGACAAGACGAACAAGGCATTAAAAGGTAATGTAAACAAACTATCATCTGCATTACCTGTTGATTGAAAATAATGGGTTCTACCTCTAAAAAATAAAAAGCAAAAGAACGTACTTTTCTCGTTACAAAGTGATGAGTAATGTCGACAATGATTGTTTGCGACCGAGTACAAAACCGACGATTGAGAGTTCTGAACCCGGCATCGGAGTAGATAAACGAAGAAAAACAACAATATATGACAAGTTGTTTATGTAGATATGTGAATTGACACAACTCTTTATGTTAGCAACCATGCCGTAGTGTGTTCAATTACAAGTCAGATATATAAATGATATATTGCGAAAGGTTTGAACATTTGTGGCGGAGGCACATTTGCCCTAACATAGACAAAAATATTAGAACGGCAAATTTTGAAGAAAATCGCACATTGATTTCTCCATTTAAGAGAGTTAATATTTAAAAATTTGGGGTAGATTCAGATGTTTATTATCACACGTCCCTATATTGTTATGTGCTACATTCATGATTAGCGTATCGTTGTAACTCGACTTAGCGCTGGGCGTCCGTCGGGCTGCAACAAAGTCAAACGACATACTTTTTTTTAAATGTTATTGAATGAAAGCAAAAAATTTCAGTAATAGCATCACCTTTACAAAAATTTAGATTTGTGCGAATTGGTCACCTTTGACACGAAATATGGCCTTCAAGCGGCCAATTTAACCGCCACAAGCTGCCCCAAAATTGCTCTGCGGTATTTTGGCCCATTCCCGGCGAAGCGCTTGCTTGAGGTGATTGACGCATTGGTATTTTTTAGTGCCAACCTTGCTTTTCAAAATACTCCAGGCACAATAGTCCAAGGGATTGGTATCCGGAGATTTTGGTGGTCATTGTGCGCTGCAAATGAAGCGAGGAACCTCATTTTGTAACCATTCTTGGGTTGCGCGTGCTGAGTGCGATTGGGCTGAGTCATGTGGAATGTACAAGGTCTGTGGCCAAAATGTTTGCGTGCCCAAGGCTCTAATACATCCTCCAGAATATTTTCGCACAAAATTCAGCATTTATGCTGATGCCACGGTCGATTAATACGAGCTGAGAGCGACCATCGGCTATTATGGCGGCCCATACCATCACCATGGCCGGCGCTTGAGTTCTGGTGGCCAACCGAAGTTGCACATTTTCAGCTGGCCTCTTTGGACTGACTTTACCACTTTCGGTCAAGCGAGGCAACTCTTTAGCTCTTTTGAGTCTATTTTTTTCAGTTGCGGTGTAAGTTTTGGATGGTGTGATGGAATTTGGTCTGAAAATTTATTTGTCAAATCTTATTGAAATCGGTTTAGATTTAGATATAGCTCCCATATATATTTTCGGCAGTTTTAGTGTATTTGATGCACCAGACATGCTATGTATGACAAATTTTCCCGCAAGGGGCGGGTTCAGCTAGTAGCCCCATATACTACTAACATGCTAAGAACAATACTACAACTTTCAACATCCATGTTCAATATTTGCTATATACCACTTTTAGCGATGCTTCTTTATTTTCGGCAATTTGACTGTTTCAACCACAATTTCCACCCGAATTGTCTATAATTTGGATTCATGTTGAATAAGAATTCACTAAAAAAAAAATTATATATGTTGAATTAAGTCTGGAAATAACCCTTATATAATGGTTCCATCCGATTTTAGGATATGACTTCAATTTAAGTTTTCATCATGGTATTTTTTCTGTTGCTTAGATTTAATCTTATGCAGGACTAACAAAATGCTCTGATTTTTTTTTTCTGAAGAGGATTAGAAACATCGCAAAACTTTTAATTTGTTTAAAATCTGAAAAAGTGGTCTTACTCAAAACGTGAATCGTACTTTGAATGTATAAAAGCTCCAACTGTTTGTTATGCCTTTTTCTCTTTAAAAGCAACAAACAAATAAATGAATACATAAATATCCTTTTAGTAATATCAAATTCAATGTTTTGTTTTTAACAGACTCTTGTAAGAAATATATTGAAACCATTTTATACACTCATCTAAATGAGATATTTATTTAAATTACTCTTATTTACAGAGTGCTCCTTGTCACCATTTGTTAGTGGTTCATCGTCGGAGAAAATTCCTTATGTCTTTCTGCCGCTCAGGGGCCAAATTATTTATCCCAGCAGAGAAATTAGTTTTGCAGGTGAGCCCTACTTATAAATATTAATTCTTTTAATATTGAAAACAAAATTAAATTAATTTTAAATCTATTTTTTCATCTCTCTATAATAACCGTAAATCAATTATTTCCTTTTCACTGCTCCCCCAGATATTCGAACCCCCGTCTGTGCGGTGACTGGAGCCCAATATCTGACCACAAATGGTTGGTCGGATCTACGCAATCCCATCGATAACGATTACCCCTTTCGGATGTTTCGTGATGAGGGGCGAACATTTTTACAGGTAAATAATGGAAAAGCGTGAATAATTTTCTCTAATTTCATGTCAAGTTTACAAGAAAATTTAAAACCAAAAAAAATGAAACACCGAAATACAAACAAATAAATTGCGTGTGGTTGCCGCCAACAAATATAACATTTGTTGTTGTTGTATCTGCTGCAGCTGTAAATGCAACCAATTATTATAACAGCAAAAGATACGATATTAAAACAAATGAGTGTCTTTATAGAAAACTAAGTAAGTGGGTTGAATGGCGGCCACTAACCGCAAACAAAACCGACAGCCACACAATTTTAGACGAACCGCTTAAAAAAAAACAATATTAACAGTTTTTTTTTTAATTTTATTGTTTCGCCAGAGACACAATGAAATGAAAATCATTTCATTTAAAAGAAAATTTGTTACAAAAACTGAACTCCCCATTGCGTGACAAAGTTGTAACTTCATTTTTTGTTTGTTTTATAAACGGTTTAATTTTGTTTTAATGAAAGTCAGTTGGGTCTGTCAGTCAGCCAGAAAGTGTCGCGTCTTAATGCGTAGCAAAGTTTGTCGCTTAAGTCTTTTATCTTGGTGGTGGTAAGCGGTGTGTGCGTGTAAGTGTTTGTGTGCGATAGCGGTCGACTGTCAATGGCTGATCTTTATAATTACCTTCGAATTATCGCTTTATCCACATTCACAAGGGGTTGGAATGGTCTGGAACCCAAAAATTGATAACTCATGGAAATATTAAATAAATTAAGGCAATTGAATGAAAACATATCTATAAAATATGTATTTTTTAAAGAAAACTTGAGCTTTGAGGAGGATATGGAGGTTATATTAAGTTTGTCATTTCGTTTGTAACACCTCGAAATATACATTTTAACTCTACAAAGTATATATTTTCATAAAATTCTATTTCGATATAGCGATTTCGTCCGTCTGACCGCCTCTCCGTCTGTGGAATTTACTCCAGCTTTTGAACGAAATGATTTAAGCGACATTTTTCACCGGAATTGTTAAAAATTTGGTATTTGAAGTTCTTAATAGATACTACAGCCTATGACAAAAAATTGGTGCAGGTCTACGTCTTCGTATGGCCCCAAATATAGCGGTACCTCCCGATATTCGGTATTTTGATGATTTAAGCGACATTATTCGCCGGAATTGTTTCAAATTTGGTATTTTGAAGTTCTTAATAGATACTTCAGCCTAAGACAGAAAATTGTCAGTGCAGGTCCATGTCTTCGTATTACTCCCACATAAAGCGGTACGTCCCGATATTCGGTATTTTGATTCACCGGAATTGTTTCAATGTTGGTAATTGAAGTTCGTAATGGATACTACAGCCTAAAATAGAATATTGTCTTTGCAGGTCCACGACTTCGTATTGCTCCCACATAAAGCGGTACCTCCCGATATTCGGTATTTTATTTATTTAAGCGACATTTTTCACCGGAATTGTTTAAAATTTGGCATTTGAAGCTCTTAATAGATACTACAGCCTAAGACAGAAAATTGTCAGTGCAGGTCCATGTCTTCGTATTGCTTCCACATAAAGCGGTACCTCCCGATATTCGGTATTTTGATGATTTTAGTGACATTATTCACCGGAATTGTTTCAAAGTTGGTACTTGAAGTTCGTAATGGATATTACAGCCTAGAATAGAAAATTGTCTCTGCTGGTCCACGTCTTCGTATTGCTCCCACATAAAGCGGTACCTCCCGATATTCGGTATTTTGATGATTTTAGTGACATTATTCACGGAATGTTTCAAGTTTGATGTTTTGAAGTTTGTAATGGATACTACAGCTTAAAAAAGGAAAATTGTCTGTGCAGGTCCACGCCTTCGTTTAGCCCCCTATTTAATGGTACCTCCCGATATTCGGTATTTTGCTGATTTTAGCGCCATTATTCACCGGAGTGTTTCAAATTTGGCGTTCGTAAAGTTCATACAGCAAAAAAGGAAAATTGTCTGTGCAGGTCCACACCTTCGTATTGCTCCCACATAAAGCGGTACCTCCCGATATTCGGTATTTTGATGATTTTAGCGACATTATTCACTGGAATTGTTTCAAAGTTGGTACTTGAATTTCGTAATGGATACTACAGCCTAGAATAGAAAATTGTCTCTGCTGGTCCACGTCTTCGTATAGACCACATACAACGGTGCCTCCCGATATTCGGTATTTTAGTGAATTATTTCAAATTTGGTATTTAAAGTTCGTAATGTATACTACAGCCTATGACAAAAAGTTCTCTGCGCAGGTCCACGTTTTGGTATAGCTATGACTACATTATTCACCAAATTTTTTTCGGTAGTTTTAAGATTTGAGGATGATTTTATTTTATTTTTGAAAATTGCCAAATTCGTTCCAAATGGTGTGGGGTATCCAAAGTTCGGCCCAGCCGAACTTACTGCCTTTTAACTTGTTACTTATTAGTTTTTAATTTATTTATTTTTCATTTTTCATTTCCTCCTTACCTTCCAGTGGCTGGGTGAAGCCGATCTCCGGCATAAAATGCAAGGTCGCCTTATTGTTGTACATCTGGTGTGTCGTGATATGACTCTGCCGCTGAATATGTCTTCCACAAGTGGTAAGTTAATATTTCATTTGATTTCTCCCAGCACCATAGATGGCTGGTATTGATTTGAAAAACAAGTTATTTGTTGTTATGTTCCCCATTCTCCTTCTTCTTCCCATAGATCATATTATGCCGCCGAAAAATGTTTTTTCACCTTGTGTTGCATTTCGTGTCAATGGTAGTCCTGTAAAATTTGCCAACAGTAAGTATGTTTGTTGCTTTCCCAAAGCACCCAAGGAAAGTGTGAATAGCTGGAATTATTGGTCGGTGTCATCCCAAATGCTGGTGGTGGTGGTTGTAGGTGCCATGTAGAAATGTTATGACCCCTAGGAAAATGTTTATTTTGATTGTTTTCGCAAAGGTTGTGTGGGAAAAGATCAGAAGAGAAATAAATGAAAAGTTATTGGGAAACTGAAAATATTGAAGAAGGAAATTATGTCCAAGAGATTGGGAAACGCGCAACAGAATGGTGGTAATCTTCAGAAGCATAAAGAAGACCTACAGAGAAAAAACGTCTTCAAATTGTTGTCGCATACAGTGTCGGCTACTGTGTGTTCTGAAGATATATTTTGAACCTTCTCTTCATAGAAGGGTTTTAGAAGGTCTTCTCTCCATAGAAAACTAAAGGAGGTCTTCTCTACATAGAAGACCTTTAAAAGGCCTTCTCTTCATACAAGACCTTTAAAAGGTCTTCTCTTCCAGAAGACCTTTATAAGGTCTTCTCTTTATAGGAAACGTTTAAAAGTTCTTCTCTTTATGGGAAAAATTTCTCTTTATAGAACACCTTAAGAAGGTCTTCTCTTTACAGGAGATTTTTAAGAATTCTTCTTCTTATTGGACACCTTTAGAAAGTCTCCTTTTTATAGAAGACTTTAAGACTTCTTCTCTTTATAGGAGACATATGGAAGGTATTTTCTTTATAGGAGGCATTAAGAAGTTATTTTCTTAATGAAATACCTTAAGAAGGTCTTCTCCTTATAGGAGACCTTTAGAAGGTCTTCTCTTAATAGAAAACCTTAAGAAGGTATTCTCTTCATAGGAGACTTTAAACATGTCTTCTATTTGTAGAAGACCTTTTGAGGGTCTTTCCTGTATAGGGACCTGCGCAATGTCTTTTCTGCATAGAAGACTTTCAGTAGGGATATTCTGTACAGAAGACCTCAGAAGATCTTCTCTGTATAGGAGACCTTCAGAAGGTCTTCTTCGTATAGGAGACCTTGAGAAGATTTTCTTATTGTAGGAGACCTTTAGAAGGTGTTCTTTGTGTAGGAGACCTTCAGAAGGTCTTCTTTGTATAGGAACCTTCAGAAGGTTTATTCTGTACGAAAGACTTTCAGAAGGCCTTTTTTGCATAGAAGACCTTCAGAAGGTCTTCTTTGTATTTGAGGTCTTCCGAAGGTCTTCTCTATATAGGAGAACTTCAGAAGGTCCATTCTGTACGGAACACCTTCAGAAGGTCTTCTGTGGGTAGGAGACCTTCAGAAGGAATTCGCTACAAAGGAACCATTCAGAGGAAATGTCTATTACCGTAAAATTCTTCTGAAGATTTCTATATTCAAGAGTTCTCCTAGATTTAATCGCATTTCTATTTATCTTCTCCCCCTTTTCCTACAGATGTCTCTGAGGTGCTTTTTCAATCGGAGGCCACCACGACATTGGCTGCAACGTCGGATGGCATGTCTACAAAGGAATATATTGTCATTGGCGTTTGCAGCCTACTACTAGGTCTCATCTATGTCTCCTCGGTCTTTCTGTATCTCCATATGAAGAAGCGCAAAGGTCGGGAACAACCACGCATGCGTAACTCTCTCGACGATTTGGCCAATGAAATCAATTATCCGAAAAACGATCAGGTGACTTTTGGAGCGCCGTTTACACGCAGTGGTAGTCTGTATTCGGTGGGTAGTATGACCACCTCTAATGAACCGAGATCCAGGGCTAGTCTGAGCAGTTTGAAGGAGGAAATGGGTATTGTTAAAAACAATCCTTTGCTGCAACATTTCCCCCAGCTCAGTGATCATCATTCGGGCTTTACCAGCGATATCTCGAATTCCGCTTCAGAATGTGAAATGGATGGTGGCTATCATGATAAAATGAAACAGGTAAGAGAGGGAGGAGAACGCTAGGGAATATTATTTGAATTTATTTTCGAATTCTTTGTAGATGCAAACCAATGTCTTGATCCATCCTCAAATGGGCATGATGCAAAATGGCAGCAGTGATTCACCCAAGGGTTCTCATCACTCCTCCAGTAATGGAAATGGTAATGGCAATGGAAGCAGCACCTCCACGAATGAGGATAATTTAGATGGTGCTTCCAGCAGCCAAGAAACGGAATGTTTGCCCCAGGAAAATGTGGCCATTATTGAGGATATTATGACAGAGGAGAAATTGGAAAATTTACGGGCCATGGTCAATGGCAATGTGCGCAAGAAATTGTATTTCAATCCGGCCTATTTTGAGCCACATTTATTGGCGGTGAGTACAGTCGGGTATTTTGGAAAATAATATTTCAAATATGAATTTTTTTGGGGTGATCTTTACAGCAACCTCCTCCAGCCGCTTTGGAATTTTTGCAAAAAATCCGCGAAGTCATTGCCATAGCCAAATACAAAATGGCGGCCAAGCGTTATCAGCCCTCGTTGATTATGATTCCCGAGGAGAGCACGGCACGTTCGGATACGCCCAGCCTTTTTGGTTCACAGGTGCAAGGAGGTGATGCCTGTCAGGCCTGTGCCAACAACCGTTGCAGTGGCCATGTCAAGAATTGTGGTGATAAACGGAATACCATTGAAAAATGGCTGGAAACGGTTAATCTCAATGAAGAAAATCAAAATTCAAACCCGCCAGCGAATAATCAACGGGAGAACGTGACACCTAGTCCGGAAAAAGATCGTCAATCGCCTAGGGGTTCAAAATCTTCGTCATCGCAAAGTGGTAATAAGCCGGCAGCGGGAAATACAGCGTCTGCCAGAAGAGGACACAAAGATATAATGGCGCCCAAACAAAGGCCACCACCACCACCCACACAGAAATCACAGGGAACTTCCTCAAATAACCAGGGTAGAAGTAAAAACAATGAAGTGGAGAAAGAGGAAATACAGGACCACACTGCACAGGATGATAATGACTCTAATTTCCAGAATTATGAAAAACCTGCCCAACCCAAGAATTCCTTGAACATTCCCATTTTGCATCACAAATTGGAAACCTATTCCGCCATTACGGCCTCAGCTTATATGTATGGCTATGCTGAGACGGGTGGTGAACTTTACAACAATCCCAAATTTACGCTGCACGATTCACCGTCAGCTTCTCAACGCAGCCGCAGTTCGTCTCAACGTTCCAAGACATCGCGTAAACGTTTGGATGTCCTGGATCAATATGCAGCGGCCTCAACACCCACCTCCCTGACATCGGCGGAGCGGCAGCATTATCACATGTTAAGGAATATGGAACAAATGAATGAGTCCCTGGATGCAGATGCCTTGATCAAGGAATATACGGCCACCTTGAGGTCGAATAGCAGTTTCCATGTGGATATACCCACACCGGACTATGACAGTACCATGGAAAAGAAAATCAAAGATATTTACAACAACACCCAAGGAAGTGTGCCCTCAGTGCCCACTCCGGACTACAGCTCCTTGAGTCGTAGATCGCTGAAACAATATCAACCGGACTCCCCAATTTACCGCAGGAAATCTCCTCAATACCTAATTGTGGACTATGAAACCGATAGCCTGGAACGTTTGGAGTCAACGAAGCGTAAATCTTCACAATCCTCCTCATCACCCTCATCGGATGTCAGCTCTCAGCTAAGTCCTAGCCTCAGTACTGCCCTTCCTTTGGAGGAGGAATTGGAAATCAGCCATACCGTCTTCGGCCATGAGGGTGGAACATTTCAGAGCAAAACCCTGAACAGCAATCAAAAGAAAATGCTCCGAGCCATGGATACGAATAGCATGCAAAAGGATATTGCGGCGCGAATAAAATATGATACGCCATTTCGTGGCAGCATGACCATAGAGGTGGAACATGAACCACCCTCAGACTTGGAAAGATCCACGGACAGCGATCAATATGAACCCGATACGCTGGATCGTAAGCCGAAGAAACAGAGTTTCTGTGATGTCAGTAATTGGTCCAGTGTTTCAGATATTAAAAAAGAGGTTAGTTCACCTCCGCAATCTTTGCCCGATTTGAATCATCATCATCAACGCCCAGCACCAGGGGCATCCGCAACAGCATCTACTGCGAGCATGATGGATCTGTCGGGGAAGAATTCATTTCGTCTCAAACCCCAGAACCCTAACGGCACAGACTGTTCTCTGCGTAAAAATAGTCGAGATTCAGCATACGAAAGTCAGGTGGAATTGAGGAGGGGATGCACGCAGAACCACGATGTGGAGGAGGCCAAACAAAATGTCAATAATTTAAGGGAAATCTATCAGTCATTACTGGTACGACAGAACAGTGATTGTAGCTGTAAATGTGGTGGCAAGGCCACCAGTTTGTATTTGCAGGAGCAGTTGGAAGATCTAACGGAGAGGGGGAGGATACTTACCCTCGAGGCCAAACACTCACGACGCCAAAGACCCAGTGAGCCACCAACACCACCGCCGGTGGTGGAAATTTCCAATGACAGCCCCAATAAATGTACCATAAAAATACTCACCCCCAAGGCCAAACGAGAGGGGGCAGGAGGCGGAGGAGAAAAACGACCCACCGAATATGTGGAGCCAAGGATACACCAAACACGATCCATGGACGAAATTTCCTCAAGGAAAAGCTCTTCCTCACCCAAGCCTGCTCGAAGTCCCAGTATTACACCCACACCACCCAGAAAGCGAAGCATTTCCAGTTCACCACTGCCGCCGCCACCACCACCGCCAACTACCTCAGCCTCAACGACTTTAAATAGTCGCACAAGTCGGTCCAGCTCCCAAACCAGGCAATACAATGTCAATCAATCAGCCACCGAGGAGGATACGCTCAGCAATCACAGTGAATGTACCGAAGTTACGGGCATATCGGGGACCATGACCAATTCGGAGTTTGGTGGTTCCATAAGGAAACCCAATTTACCCTCCACATGTAACGAAGAGGTGGAAGAAGAGGAGGAGGAAGGAGAAGATAGTTCATCCAATAATTCAAATCCCCACGAATCGGAGGACAACCAACCCTCCACCGAAGCCAGCCAGGCGGTGAAAAAGTTAAAGGGAGAGGATTATGGTGCCATATTTAATACCCAAATCAAGGGTCTGCGAAATGACTATAGCCTAAATAAATATTTGAATCGCCGGAAATCTCAAGAGAAAATTGAAATTTCGGGAGAGAATTCTCACAAAACCACACCCATGGACTCACCTCAATTGGAGACAAATAACAATCTAAAAAATTCCTCCGACATGGATCCCAATAAACTCGATGTCATCTCGCTTAGTTCTCGCTCGAATCGCAGCAGCAGCCGCCTCTCGGATCGTACCAAGGAAATGTATCGCAATGCTGGAGTCCCAGTGGGTATAGCCTATCCTCAGCGCAGCACAGCCAATACAACGGCGTCAAATCAAACCACTACTACACCTCCCACACCCACTCAAGCCACAACAAATGTTCAAACAGTCTATCGGTGTGAAATCGAACCGGTCCAGCTGACGCATGGCATGCAAATCGCCATGGGTCTCAAGGATCGACCGAAAAAAGCCAAAGATATTAAAAATGCCTGGAAGAAATTTGTCAGCATGGCCGCCTCGAAGTTTAGTCCCACCCAAAGTCCGGCGCCACCATTCGATAAGAAAACTACCTCTTCAATACTCGATGCCCTCGAAAGGGATGAGGGTATATCTTCGTTGATAGAGGGACAACCCAGGGTGTCCTCACCGAAAAGTACCTACTCGGCGCCGGCTAGTCAAAATTACTATGAACAACGCTTTGGTTCCAGGCCTTTGCAGGAAATGGACAGTGGTTATATGAGTGCGGATTCCGGAGAGGCCCTGAAGCGCAGTTTTTATGATCGCTACAATTTCAAACTCATGTCGGGAAGGGATCACATAATACGTGTCGACACCATCGAAGATAATTCCGATATTGAAAGTACCTCAACGGATCAACAGAGGGCTGCCCAGGACAACAGTCGTTTTGAGGATTTCGAACACATCAATGAACAGCAACAGGAACTGGGTAATAGCATTGAATTGGGGGTAGAAGACGACGATGATGATGATGAGGACAAGGTGGGCGATGGGCACGATGGAGGACGACATGATGACAACGACAGCGATAATGACTCGGATAAAACCCTGACACGTTCCAATACCCAAGATCAATCAACAACACGTTCATCATCCTCAACCACCTATACATCGGATGACGAGGAGGATGAGGATCATCCTACCACCAGCTATGGTTCATCCGAAACGGACGGAGAAACCAATCCCGAAGATATGTGGGAATCGGGAGCGGAAAGTGTGGAGACACATTCAGTTTTGTATAAAAATGTTCGTAAATCAATGGAGAGATGAGAGTGAGGGAAAAGTTTGACTAGGATGTAGGATTAGTTTTTTTTTTTTTTTTCCAAGAGTTAAGTGCATAGTTTAGAGGTGTGTATATATGTTCTATAGAAAACAAAATGTTCTGCATTGAAAATCATAGAAATAGATTCTTAAGTTTAGAGAAGGAGGTTAGTGAATTTTAGGCTAATGGAAAACATATGGGAATGGGTTTGTAATGAACCTCTAAACCTCTCTTAACTAATATCCTTCCTCCCAGAAAAGGTTTCCTACGCTCAGAAGATTTTTACGAAATCTTTTATACCCAGGAAAACCGAAGACCCACAGAAGAGGTCTTCTATGTCTATAAGACCTTTTGGGAGTATTCTATGTATATGAGAACCTTCATCCATGTGTAGAAAATCTATAGGAGTCGTTTAGGGCACCTTCTATATATAGAAAACCTTCTTTATACAAACAATATTTATGAGGTCTTCTATGGATAGAAGAACTTTAAGATGTATTCTAGATATTCGAATCGTTTCTCTTTTATGAACACAAGACTGTTAGCAGGTCTTCTATGTATTGGAGAACTTTAGAAGATATTTTATGTGTAGAAGACATTTACGAGGTCTCCTATCTAAAGAAGGTCTATAGAACGTCTTTAGTAGGTCTTCTATGTATAGAATGTCTTTAGGAACTCTTATGTACATAGGAGACCTCTGGGACGTCTTTTAAGTATAGAAGACCTTAAGGAGGTTTTCTATGTATAAGAGACCTTTAGGAGGTCCTATATGTATAGAAGACATTTAGGAGGCCCTATGTGTATAGGAGTCCTTATATGTATAGAATAGCTTTTGGAGGCCTTCTATGTATAGATGAACTTTAGGATGTCCTCTATGTACAGAAGACGTTCCGGAGGTCCTTCCATGCGTAGAAGACCTTTAGGGAGTCTTTTATGTATATAACACCTTTAGGAGATCTTCTATTTATAGAAGACCTTTAGGAGGTCTTCTATGCATAAAAGACCTTTAGGAGATCTTATGTGTTTAGGAGATCTGTAGGAGATCTTAGGTATATAGAAGACCTTTAGGAGGTGTTCTATTTATAGAAAAGTCTTAGAAGGCATTTTATGTATATAAGACATTTAATAGGTGTCGGACACCTTCAGGGGGTCTTCTATGTATTGACGACCTTTAGGAGGTCTTCTATGTATGTAAGATCTTTAGAAGGTCTTCTATGTATGTAAGACCTTTAGGAGGCATTCTATGTATATAAGACATTTAGGAGGTCTTCTATGTGTCGGAGACCTTTAGGGGGTATTCTATGTATTGACGACCTTTAGAAGGTCTTCTATGTATAAAAAACCTTTAATAGGTATTATGTGCATAGAAGACCTTTAGGAGAGAGTTAAGGAGTGTTAGGTTTATAGAAGACCTTTAGGTGCTCTTATGTGTATGGAAGACCTTTAGGATGTCTTCTATATATACTAGGTATTCTTTGATTAGGAGACCAATCGATGGTCTTCTATGTACACCAGACTTGTAAAAGGTCTTCTATGTATTGCAGACCTTTTAAAGATTTCTTTCTACATGAGACTTTTTTGAACGTCTTCTTTTATAGGAGGTCTTTAGATGATTTTCTATGTATGTATAAAAGACCTTAAGCGGTCTTCTATATGTAGAAGACCTTTACAACAGCTTTTGGAGGTCTTCCATATACATGTATTGAAAGTATTAACGGTGGATTTTAGACAGAGCTTTAATGCTTGATCTTTATGAGATCTTTTGTATAAAGGCTTACAGAAAATCACAAAAGGACTTAGCTAGACTTACCCATTTTCTATTTTGTCTTCTATTCCTTTCATTAAACACAACCACAGTTATATTCGATTTTTAAATTATTTCTCCAAAAAAACTTTGAACAACTTTAATTTTTTTCAAGTTTTAACATTCTTAACATATTTACAGTGCTGCGCAGTTAGCTACTGTATCCCACAAAGATGAGTCTGAGTTACCTTTGCTAACTAATCTTTCTCGTTGTAGAATAATAACATATATGTGCAATTTTATAGCAAACAAGTGCAATGAAGCTATTTGTTTTATTGTGGCTAAATTTATATAAGTCCATATAACGAATCATAGTAGAACACGAATGTATAATGTTAATTTTTTGTTAGATTAATTTAAAATAGTTTTTAGTTTTTCGAATGAAAAATGTGATAATTTTTCCGTTGTCAATGGCCGGAAATGTGCAATGTTTTAGTTGATAAGTAACAAAATATGCAATATTTTTATGTATATTATTTTTAAGCGATTTTTTAATGTAATGTAGCATAATCGATAAAGTTTTAATATTTTAGACTATAATGACAGCTATGTAGTCCAAATAGCAGTTTTTCTTTATAGCAGTAGTAGACCTATTATTGTAATAATAATAATAATAATAATAATAATAATAATAATAATAATAATAATAATAATAATAATAATAATAATAATAATAATAATAATATAATAATAATAATAATAATAATAATAATATATTTTTTTTATAAGATCAATTATAAATAGCTAATGTATAAATAGAAAGTAATAACGATTCTCACATAACGAATATATGCATAATGAATTAGTTAATTTATGTTATAAAATAATCAATAAAATTATTTGACGCTATTACATAAAATACCATGTTTTTTTTATTTCAAAACATTTTATGAATAGTATCCATGCTTGAAGAGACGGGGTATGCATCGCAGATTCCTCACTGGTCGAATGCATAAGATTATTCCTCGTTCTTACTCACAAGGTTCTCATAATCAGTAAACTTTCTCTATGTACGACCGTCAAAGCTAACCTTTCGTTAAAATTATAGAAGAAATTAAATTTTCTTAGATAGATGTGGATTTCTTCGTCGTTGATAGGAACCGTCAAAGCTAAGCTTTCGTTAAAACTCTAGAAGAAATTAAACTTTCTCAGATAGATGTGGATTTTTTTGTCGTTGATAGGAATATTATTCGGTACAGAAACCGAGAAATCTCCACCTTCACCGCGAAAGTCCAGACTTATGTGATAGTGTGATTTCTTTATATTTGGCTAGAAAACCTCAAGTGGCTATCGTTAGAGCACTCCAGCATTCCAGAATAAATCTTTTGTGTCTCATAAAATCGCTCTTTACCGTAATACTGGTAGCGTAGCCCGGCTTCAAGGAAGAGGACGAAAGAAAACACCAACATCAGCAGAAATGGTTCGAAAAGTAAAGAAGCGACTTGATCGAAATCCGCATCGCAATGGCCGAAAAATGGCTAAAGTGAAAATGAGCTCGGGGTAAGCCCTTTTTTTAATATTTACCGAATGGAATATTGCGATATGTTCAGCTCCCGAAACAGAAAGAAAATAGACTCAGAAGATCTAAAGAGTTACTTTCCTTGGCCGAAAGTGGTGAACTGCCGAATTTGGTTTTCTCCGATGAGAAAACATTCGTTGTCCAGCAGTTTGTAAACAAACAAAATGATCGTGTTTACTTGCCAAAGAGGTCAGCTGAAAATGTACACCTTCGGTTGGCCACCAGAACTCAAGGGGCGGCCATGGTGATGGTGTGGGCCGCCATAACAGCCGATGGTCGCTCCCCGTCGTATTAATCGACCGTGGCATCAGAATAAATGCCGAATATTATTGCGAAAATATGCTGAAGGGTATATTAGAGCATTGGGCACGCAAACATTTTGGCCGCAGACACCTCAAGCAAGCACTGCGCCGGGAATGGTCCAATGCACCGCAGAGCAACATTCGGGCAGCGTGTCACGGTTTCATTGGCCGTTTGAAGGCCATAATTCATGCCGAAGGTGACCAATTCGAACAAATGTAAACTTCTTCTAAAATTTGATGCTACTTCCGACATTTTTTGCTTTCATTCAATGAAATTGAAAAAAAAATGTAAAAATTATGGCTTTTGACTAGAGTATTCAATTCATTCTGTTTAGGTTTTGTTCGATTAAAAAATTATTCGATTTTGGGGTTTTTAATATGATCGATTAATCGATTAAGTGTTCTAAATTGTTCGAATAATTCGATTTATCGAATAGTCGAACAACTCGAGTAATTTCTGTATACCTTACGTGAAAAAAAAAAACAAGTGGAGTGAAAAATTTTTTACAAAAAAAAAAAAAAAAAAAAAAAAAAAAAAAAAACATAAAATAATAATTCATGTGAGTTCAACAACGTTTAATAAAAATAATTAGGTCCACACAAAATGAGATCTTTTTCATTTAAAATATTTCTAGTGAGATCTTTATATATATATATATATATATATATATATACTACCCACTACAACAAAGTTAAAAAGTAGAGTATCCGATCGATTAATCGGAGAATTTTTTTCGAATAATTATATATATATATATATATATATATATATATATATATATATATATATTTCAGTTGCGACTTTAGCATATGTTATTGGTTCTTCATCCATACTAGTTGTATTATGCGCTTGGCTCCAATGATAAATATGAGTAGAAATGGAGGAACACACACGTTTTTAAACATTGGGACATACATATAATTTTTTATGTTTTCCTTAACAAATGATTGAATTAAATTTATATATATTTCATATAAATTTTCAACTTTCTTCAAATGAATGTGTGTCATGAAAGTTAACCATAAACTTATAAGTATACAAAAGCCGCCATCGACTAGACCAGGCCGATCAGCCTCGGCCATTTATATAAAAAATAAGAATTTATTTAAAATATCTTAGATCGATTCATTTAAAATGATCAATTTTTCATTATTCCAAATTTACTAATTTTTCTTAATCGAAAAAATTATTCGAAAAAAATTCTCCGATTAATCGATCGGATACTCTATTTTTGACTGTGTTGCAGAATTTTTATCTCACCCTTATTTCAATGCGATTTATTAGTCAATTGTGAAGAAAAATTTAATATGAGCAGCACCATCTTTTGTTAGCTGCAACTATTTAACTGTTGAAATGACATTTAGTGCCATCTGCTAATAAAAAAATGAATGAAATCCCATTCGAAAATAATAAAACTTAGTAAAGACAAGCACCATGGCAAATGTTAACATATTTTAGGTGGTGCAAAACAAAAAGTTATGAGCATACCTTTAGGAGGTTTTGTTTTATTAATAATAATAATTTGGAGACTTGTGGAACACTACTTTGAACCAATTTAACCAAGAACTTTCTAGCTTTAATAAACATGTTCAATTAAAAAACAGTACTAAATTGTTTACAACTCACCGAAACTAAGGCCCTGTAAAACCTTAAACCGTGCAAAACATTAAATAAATTTTGGATTTTCATTCCTTTTATGAAGTAGATAAATAATATAAATAAATACATCATATAATTTTTTTGATTTTTCCACGCAAAGGAAGGTGACAGATAAAATTTCCTCTTGAAGAACAAAGAACGAAATAGGCTACCTTTTGAAAAAATTAGCTGGATTGTTGCAACTGACTTTTACAACTTCAATCATGTGTGTATATGCACACAATATCCCTCAAAGGGAGCATCTATTTATTTGGTACAAAATTTACACATTTTGGATCATGTGCATTTACAAGAGGAGACGTGAGCAGCTGCCACAAGTTTACTTGTTTTTCAGTCGAATTTTTTTTTTTACTACAAATATTTTATAATATTTTTTCTTTGAACAAAATAATCGTTCACAACTCATCTCATTTCTTTAAAAATTGTCAATCAATTATGAAATAACACCCAGACGAAATGGCTGAGGCCAGAATCTTGAAATTTTCCCGGGGGTCAGTTTTGGTGCGTAGATGCGTAATAAAACTGGGTTTTTGCAAATTTGTATTGAACAAACGAAATGAGCTGGAATTTGGAAATTTGGCTAAGAGTCCCAGATGAAATGCAGAATAGATGTACAAAAGGAGTTTTGCTTGGTACCATTTGCTTTATATGAATGAATGGAGCTAAAAACTTGAAATTCGGTATGATAATCAAGGAAGGAATTTTAGTTTGATATATTAAGGTACAGGGTTGCCCATATTCGACGGACCGATGGCTTTTTTTTTTAAATCAAAGAAAAATGTAAAAATTTGGCGGTTGCCAATGTTAATCATTTAATTTGTTCCAAGTAGATTTGTTTACATAAATTTTTATAATCTCCACCATACTATGAAGGGTATATTAATTTTGTCATTCCGTTTGTAACTCCTCAAAATACTTATGTCAGACCCAACAAAGTATATATATTCTTGATCAGAGTAAAATTCTAAGACGATTTAGCCATGTCCGTCTGTCTGTCTGTCCGTCTGTCTGCCTTTCTGTTGTAATCACGCTATCTTTCGAACAACTTGAGATAGAAGGCTAAAATTTTGCACACATGTATATTTTGCCAGTAGGCAGGTTAAGTTCGTAAATGGGCCATGTAGGCCTAAGTTATCATATAGCCCCCATATAACGGTACCTCCCGATATTTGGTATTTTGATGATTTTAGCGACATTATTCTCCGGAATTGTTTCAAATTTGGCATTTGAAGTTCGTAATGGATACTACAGCCTAAGACAGAAAATAATCTGTACAGGTCCACGTCTTCGTATAGCCCCCATATACCATTCCCCCGATATTCGGTATTTTGATGATTTTAGCTACATTATTTTGTGGGATTGTTTCAAATTTCACATGTAAAGTTCGTAATGGATACTTCAGCCCATGTCAGAAAATTGTCTGTGCAGGTCCACGTCTTCGTATAGCCCCCATATAACGGTACCCCCTTTATTCGGTGTTTTGATGATTTTAGCTACATTATAAACAGATTTTTCTTCAAGATTCGCATTTAAATATTGCAATAACTTATGACAAAAGTTGCCTATGCATGTCCACGTCGTCGTATAGGCATTCGGTATTTTTAAGATTTTAACAGAATTTTTAACGGATTTTATTTATTTATTTATTTATTTTTTTTTTTTTTTTTGGAAATTGCCAAATTTTTACGAAATGGTGGAGGTAGTAAAAGTTCGGCCCGGCCGAACTTACAGCTTTTTTACTTGTTGAATATGATATGTCTCAAATGGCCGCCTCTGGCGTTGATGACGTATTGTGCCCTTTTTGCTGCATTTTCCATCGTTTTTGCCAACATTTCGGCCGGAATAGCGGCTATTTCTTCACGAATGTTGTCCTTGAGCTCTTCTACGGTCCTTGGATTGTTAACGTAAACCTTGGACTTCAAATATCCCCACAAGAAGAAGTCAGGCGGCATCAAATCGGGCGAACGCGGTGGCCAGTCCAAATCACCACTTTTCGACGTCAAACGGCACGGAAATAAATTCTTCAGAAAATCAATTGTTATGCGACTTGTGTGCGGTGGAGCGCCGTCTTGTTGAAACCTGAACTGCCTCATACGCTTTCGATGAATAATTCGCAGCACAAAATTGGTCATCATGTCGCGATAACGCTCCTGATTGATGGTAATAGCATGGCCATTTTCATTTTGGAAGAAAAACGGCCCAATGACCGTTTTCGCACTAACGCCGCACCAAACTGTGGCTTTTTCGTCATGAAGAGGCACTTCTTAAATCTGCTGAGGATTTTCAGTGGCGTAAAAACGGCAATTTTGCTTATTTACGGTCCCATTCAATGTGAAATGGGCTTCATCGGACATGATAATTTTGTTCCAAGATTGCTGGTCATCTTTGGCCATTTCGATGACTCTTTGGGACCATTCTAATCGACGAGGCTTGTCCGCAGGCGACATTCTTTGCGTCACTTGAATTTTGTACGGGAACAAATGCAAATCAATGCGAATAATTCGTTGTAAAGTGGACCGAGCCATGCCCAACTGCTGAGAACGGCCATGCCCAACACTGGCTCGTACGGCAGCGATATTCTCGGCCGATCGCCTTGGTCGACTTTTTTATAGCCTCTTCAGATTAGAAAGAGCCTTACCAGTCGAAAATTTTTCGTATAAACGCTTAATGGTGTTCTTAATGTTTTAAAAGCACGTTGAGTTTTCACAATTGACTTCTTCTGTTGAATGTAAATTTCAGAGCGCTCGCGTGGCTTGTATTGGATCATGGTAAAAATCTGCTTGGACTGACACTTCAAACGCGGTATGTCATTAAACGATGTGACATCTCTGTCGTTGTCGTTGCCAGATGGGTCTGTCGAATATGGGCAACTCTGTAGTTTTGGAAATGTGTACTAAGTGTGCGAACTGTACTAAATTTAGAACAGTTTGTTTCAGGGAGAACAGATGACAGATTTGGTATTGCGTGGAGAGATGTTGATAACATTCTGAAATTTGATATTTAGATTACTGATGGTATCTGTGTTTGAGATTTGGCGGTGGTTTGGAAATGAGTCCGATATTTGCACGAAAAGTACAAATGGTATTAATTGTCGTAGGGGTCATGTGATAGAGCTGGAATACCGAATTTTGATATTGAGATCTCTCTTGGTATCTGGTGGTGATTTACAAATGCCTAATATGAATATTTAAAAGGTACTAAATGGTACTAATATTGCAAAACAGATCGTATCTATGATTAATAGATATATATTATTTTGGATATTGTACTAAATAGTACTTATCTGTACTGTATGGTACTTAACTTGGTACAATTTGGATTTGGGTGAACCGATTCTGAAATTGGGAAATAAGATTTCTTTTGAATTGTGGGATGCAGTTTGTTATGGATATTTGTACTTATGTGTACTAATTGGTACCAAGTTTGGAGAAATTGGAATTTTGGTGAACCGATAGAACTGGAATTCTGAAATTTGGAATGAAAGCCACTGATGGAGTGCAGAATAGATGTTACAAAGGATTTTTTGGAAATTCGAAATTTAAGATTACGAATAATTGTAAAATGGTACTAAACTTCTAAAATGGTACCATTTGGTATTATGTGAACGGATAGAGCTAAAAACTTAAAATTCGGTATGAAAATCAAGGTTAGAAAGTATCTTTGATAAATGAAGGTGGTTTTGGATATGTGTACTAAGTGTGCTAACTGTACTAAATTGTACTAAATTTGGAACAGTCTTGTTTAGGGTCAACGAATGAAGCTGGAATTTTTAAATTTTGTATTGGGGTCCGTGTTGGTGGTAGGTATGTTTTAAAAAGGTGATTTTGAAAAAGAGTCCTACAAGTGCACGAAAAGTACTAAAAAATTTGGTATTGGGTGAACAGATAGCACTTGCAATTTGAAAATTTGTATCAGGGTTGCTGGGATTTTGGGAGTATTTATGTAAATGATACTAAATTTGGTAATTAAAGAGCGGAATTACTGACATTTGATATTAAATGCACTTTTGGTATCTGAATATTAAATTGGGAGGTGGGTGTGGAGATGCGTACTATAGTTGTTCGCAAAGTACTAAATTGAACTAAATTTGGTATTGGGTAAAGGTATATACCTGAAATTCTGAAATTGTATATGGATGTCACTGTTGGTGTCTATGATAATGATTTGGCGGTGATTTGGAAATACGTCAAATATTTGTGCGAGACGTACTGTATGGTAATGGGTGGAGGAATAGAATTTAAATCCTGGTTTTGAAAAATTTTTGTCCAAGAATCGATGAACAATTTGTGCATTTTGAGTACTAAAATGAACTGATGGAATCTAAAATTTTAAGGTGGATTCGAGAGGCAAACTTATAAACGCATTTTCTCATCACAGGTCAATTGCGTATGTAACAAATCTTAAGCCGCTTTTTATACCCTACACCACATGGTGGTAATTTGATTATGTTTTTGTGCATTTGCTTGTAACAGGGGAAAGGAAGCGAGATAGGCCCGTAGGTACTTTTGAGGATCTTCATAGAATTACTTTCTGAGTCGATTTACGCATGTTAGTCCATGTATTTTTGTGAACAAAATGCAGGTCGCATTTATTATCCGATTGAGATGAAATTCTCCAAACAATATTTGGCCCAAGGACGAGCCCTATTGAAATTGGTGATAACCGGATCAGATTTAGATATAGCTCCCATATATCTTGAACCGATTTCAGGTTAATGGTGCACCAAATGGCCAATATAGGTCCAAATGACTTGATTTTTGGCATATCCGACCGAATTCAGTCTAGAAGCAAGTACATCAAATTTATTGAAAATCGGTTCAGATATAGCTATAGCTCCCATTTATATCATCCGATTTGGTGTTTAAGTCCCCCACATTCTTAATATACAACCCACAAGAATGACGTTTGATATCAGATACAGCCCAGAAATACCTCAGCCAAATTTTGTCAAGATCGGTTCCGATTTGGATATAGCTCCCATATATATCTTCAACCGATTTTGAGTTAATTGTGCACCAAATCGCCAAAATCAGTCCAAAGACCTATATTTTGGCACATCCAACCGAATTCAGTCTAGAAGTTAGTACATTGAATTCGGAAAAAATCGGTTCAGATATTGCTATAGCTCCCATATATATGTTTCATCCGGTATGGTGTTTAAGTTCCATATCCATTCGACAACAATGATATATGGTACCAAATATCTTATAGAGTTCCAAAATATATTTCAAATTTTTTCAAGATTGGTTCAGATTTGGATATAGCTCCCATATATATATCCTCGACCAATTTCGGTTTAATTGTGCACCAAATGGCCAATATCTGCCCAAAAGTCCTGAATTTTGGTACATCCGACCGAATTCAGTCTAGAAGCAGGTACATTAAATTTGGAGACATTTTTTTCAGATATAGCCATAGCATGTTATTTGGTGACAGATGTCTTATAAAGCTCGGAAATACCTTTACCCAATTTTATCGAGATTGGCTAAGATTTGGATATAGCTCCCTTACATATCTTTAAACCGATTTCAGGTTTATTGTGCAAATAATGGCTAATATCAGCCAAAATAGAGTGAATTTCGGGACAAACGTTTCTATTTTGTGTAGCTCGATTCCAATATATATTTTTTAATACAATCCTTCTTATGCACTCTACAGCAATGTTATGTGGTATAAAAGATTAAAATATCTCCGTCTAATGTAGTGAAAATTGATTCAGAATTGGATAAGTCTCCCATATATTAGTTCTCTCTGAAACAAAACTATAACTTCTACAAAGTCAAATGTTGATAGGTGGTATGATTTACTTTAAATAAATTCTTTGGTCTAGGGTATCATATAGTCGGCCCGCCCGACTTTTGACTTTCTCTTACTGGTGTGATAGAATTAGAAAAACTGTGTGATTTTATGATGAAGATTAGAAAAATGTCGAAGAACCTCTTTAATCGAATGTAATTTTTATTAAAAATTTAATTTAATTGAGGGTGGGAGCACTCTTATGTTGCTGGGTGATCTCCAATGAATGAAATAAACAAAAACAAGTATTAAGGTGGCCAAACAGAAATGTACCCACAAAACATATCACAAGCTCATACAACCCACTCATACCAAGAGAGGGCAAACAAACTTCTTTTGATCTAGCGGACAGTAGACAGTGTACTCAAACAAGGGGGCATTGAGTAGCAAAACATTGCATTGTGGGTAGCAAACATTTGTATGTGTGGGTATGTATGTGTGTGCCGGAATAACCATGCATATCGACTAAATCCCCAATAAGAATCAACGAGTAACAGAGAGAGAGTGAGAGAGGAGAGTTTGTTGGAGCCAACAGCAACTTGTTGCTGTTGTTTCTGTGCTGTGTACTCTATGTAACGTTTAGCCGTTTAATGCCGACGACGACGATGATGATGATGTTTTTGCAGAGCTCCAGCAGTGGGCCATGGCGGCAGCGTTCATTTAGTTTGAATCTTGAGCTATTGCACTGTAGATCGGTGAACGGAAAAAAGGCACTGCTTTCGGATAGGGGCGGTGTGTACTGAAACGGAAGAAGGAATTAAGTAGTGTTTGACGTTTACACATAAATACATACAGACATACATACTTGCAAATATAAACACAACTAATGTCTGCAACCAGTGGTTGTTTGAGAAAAAAAAGAGTGTAATTGATTTTAATTCAAATTAAATTAGAACACGGCCAGTGAAGAAATTGTAGAAAATTTATTCTAAATTGTGAGTTTTGTTTATTTTATTATATTTACAAAAAATGCACTTGTGTTAGTGTATTTAATTACAATTAAAGGTGAATTAAACAAAATTTCAGAAAAAAAAAACGAAAAATAAAAATTGTAATCAGCCGTGGTTTTCCAATGTCAGCATTTATTTGTGTTTAACGTTTAAAAATACCTAATTTAGTTATTGGAAATAATAAAAAAAAACGTCTGAATACCTAAATTTTGAATCATAATTACATGTGGTTAACCAATATTGCAAAGAAAGAGCAAAAAACGCCAAACAACAGACAAAACTGCAATTCAAAACAAGTTTCTGCTTTTAGTTTCTAAACTTTTGCAAATAATCGCACACTAAAAATACGTTACAAAAAATAAATAAAACGAAACGAAACAACAAACAAAACATGTTTTAAACCAGTGCTTCATCATCATCGCCACCATCATCACGAAAACAGACCACTAGCGATCAATAAACCCTTGAATCGTTTTCAGGTGAATTCAAACTGCAGTCCGTTATGGCTTTGAAGAATAATCATTTTTTGGCGCATTAAAACGTCGTTTAGAGCAATTAATCAAAATTTTTAAAATAAAACAAAACAACATCAGCTTTCAAAAATAAAAAAAAAATCAAACAAAACCGATTATAAGACACACTACTTCACTTCAGAGAGAGAGAGGTGGACAAAGTAAAAGAATATCGAGGCAAAATTAATCTGTGCAACAGAGGTCCTATAAGGAAATCAACGGATTTTCTACTAGGAGATCTACAGATCTTCCATGAGAAGATCAACAGATCTTCTATGAGAAGATCTACAGATCTTCTATGAGAAGATCTACAGATTTTCTATGAGAAGATCTACAGATGTTTTAAGAGAAGATCTACAGATGTTTTAAGAGAACATCTACCGATCCTCTATGAGAAAATCTACAGATCTTCTATGAGAAGATCAACAGATCTTCTACGAGAAGATCAACAGATCTTCTACGAGAAGATCAACAGATCTTCTATGAGAAGATCAAAAGATCTTCTATGAGAAGATCAACAGATCTTCTATGAGAAGATCAAAAGATCTTCTATGAGAAGATCAACAGATCTTCTATGAGAAGATCAACAGATCTTCTATGAGAAGATCGACAGATCTTCTATGAGAAGATCGACAGATCTTCTATGAGAAGATCGGCAGATCTTCTATGAGAAGATCAACAGATCTTCTATGAGAAGATCTACAGATCTTCTATGAGAAGATCTACAGATGTTTTAAGAGAAGATCTACAGATGTTTTAAGAGAAGATCTACAGATGTTTTAAGAGAACATCTACCGATCCTCTATGAGAAAATCTACAGATCTTCTATGAGAAGATCAACAGATCTTCTACGAGAAGATCAACAGATCTTCTATGAGAAGATCAACAGATCTTCTATGAGAAGATCAACAGATCTTCTATGAGAAGATCAAAAGATCTTCTATGAGAAGATCAACAGATCTTCTATGAGAAGATCAACAGATCTTCTATGAGAAGATCGACAGATCTTCTATGAGAAGATCGACAGATCTTCTATGAGAAGATCGACAGATCTTCTATGAGAAGATCGACAGATCTTCTATGAGAAGATCGACAGATCTTCTATGAGAAGATCGACAGATCTTCTATGAGAAGATCGACAGATCTTCTATGAGAAGATCGGCAGATCTTCTATGAGAAGATCTACAAGTCTTCTATAAGAAGATGTACACATTTTATGAAGGAAGATAAACAGACCTTATGTCAATAGATCCACAGATCTTCTATGAGAATATCCAGTGATCTTCTATGAAAAAATTTTTAGATCTCCTATGAGAAAATATGTAGATCTTCTGTGTGAAGATCTATGAAAGACTTAAAAATTATCTGAGATGTCGGAGATGACAAAACAGATCTTCTGTTAGAATCCACCCACGATTGTGCAGCGTAATATGCCAGTGTTCAAAGTATAATGAGAATTGCATATCCTCTGCATTACCAGTGCGATTCCTATAAAATGTCAAACCCAAAATAACTTATTCGTGGAGAGGGGATATCGAGCGAAGTAGGGAGAGCTTCGCTCGAAGTAGGGAGAGCTTCGCTCTTTGTTGGAATTCGAGCGAGTTTTTCGGAGGTCTGCTAAAAATTATTTGATATGGAGCAGTACTCTTATATGGGGACTTTAAAACGGCATGGGCTAATTTACCCATTTTTCACACAAATGATAGATTTCTCTACCACATTATAAAGCACTTTCCCTAATGTTGATTGACAACCTTACGTCATTTGTGAAGGTTTCGTATGTATGATATCCAGCCAGATATTTTTTATTCAAGTCCCTGCTGGAATGGCTTTTAAGCCATTTACAACATTGCTAGTTTTTTCAAGTGAAGGTACTTTCGCTTCAAAAACCATAATATCTTTCGTAATCAGGGCTAAGAGGATCTATCATTGGTAAAATATAAGATTAATCCAAATTGGAAGTAGCCCCATTACTCCATTGGAATATGTGGTCACATGTCCGGAACATAGGTATGTGACACAATCAAAATGCACAAAAATTTATTTTTTTTTTCGCAAAAATCTTTACTTTTGCATTTGTAAAAAACAAAAACAACAGATTAATTTGTTGTTGTTTTTAATTAAAACAAATGACAGAGAAGAGAATAAGATTAATGACAGTATCAATGCAATTTTAAATTTTTTTGTTAAACTTCATGTTATATATCACTTAAATGACGTCATATACATATACCATTTAAGATGTGACCATATGACGTTAATTTTGTTTCCAACACAATGACATAAACAGAGTGGCATCATCTTCATTATTATCGTCACCAATACAACCACCAACCAACAAGTGACAGCATCAGTACTAAATAGCCTCTTTGCAGTTATATCGTCGAACTTCAAGAGAATTATCGTCACAAAACCACCATCAGAGTTTGACTAATCTCTTCGTTGGCTTAATCATCGGCCAACTTCTCAAAATGTTTCTAAAATAAGTAAATGCCACCAAAACCAAAATTAAACACAAAAACGAAGAAAAAAAAAACAAAACCAGCAACATGTGGTTATTTCCATTTTAAGATCGAGTGGAAAGGTTGTGGGCGCATTTACAAACGTTTTTTTGAAAGTGACAACACACACAGTAAGTTTGCTGCAGACGACATGTTCGATGTGTAGGAAATGTTAGGCTTGAATAGGTCAAGAATTTTTAAATTTTACTCCCTTAATGTATGGCGTATTTTGATTACGAAAAGCTCAACATATGGAGTATAACACCGATTTTCTCATTTTCACATGGGAGCGGAACTTGCTTGAAGAGAGGGGAAGACTAGATGAGGGGGAGGGGTGTGAAATACAACAACTGTATAACAGAAACTAAAAGAGTGCTTGACAAGAGTAGAATCTCCTCGATTGACTTAATTGATCGAATTTTACTACCGCTCAAAAACGGGGAAACCACCTCACTCCTATTCGAGCAACATCGAAAAATAAAGTTTGCTCGTTTTTTCTGCCCCAGGAGTGGGAGCGCTCATTGCATTCGAGCAAGTTTCACTCTTCGTACTTTCTAGCGTTGTCCGTCTGTCTGTTGCAATCTAAAATTTTGCATACATGCCTAGTTTACCAGTTGGCAGGTTAAGTTCGTAAACGGCCCATGTCGGTTCACGTTTTCGTATAGCCACATAAAACGGTACCTCCCGATATTCGGTATTTTTATGATTTTAGCGACAATATTTAACGGAATTATTTCAAATTTCATATTTAAAGTTTGTAATGGGCACTACAGCCTGTAACAAAAATTTTTGTATGCATGTCCACGCCTTCTTATAGCCCCCATATAACGGAATCCCCTGATATTCGATATTTTTATGATTTCAGCGACATTATTTACCGGAATCGTTTAAAATATCGTATCTGGAGATCTTAATGGTTACTATTGAAAAGAAATTCGTATGCAGGTCAACGTATTCGTATAGCCCCCATCTAACGGTACCTCCCGATATTCGGTACTTTTATGTTTTAGCGACATTATTCACCGGAATTGCTTCAGTTTTGGTATTTAAAGTTCGTAATTGATACTACAGCCTATGACAGGAAATTGTCTGTCCAGGGCACGTCTTCGTATAGCCCCCATATAACGGTACCTCCCGATATTCCGTATTTTCATGATTTTAGCGACGTTATTTGCCGGAATTATTTCAAATTTCGTATTTAAAGTTCGTAATGGGTGTTAAGCCTATTACAAAAATTTTTGTATGTTGGCACCTCCCCATACCGGAATTGTTTCAAATTTGGTATTTGAAGTTCGTAACAGGTACTTAGCCTATGACAAAAAATTTCATAAGCAGGTCCACGTCTTTGTATAGTCTCCATATAATAGATTTCATTTAAGTGAAGTTTTTTTTTTTTTGAAAATTTTCAAGTTCCTTCCAATTGGTGGAGGGTATTTAAAGTTCGGACCGACCGAACTTAGCTGCTTTTTTACTTGTTTACATTTAATATTTTTGAAATTTTAATATCATACTTTTTAGAGCTGTTAACATTTTTATATCCTACACCACACTATGATCAGGGTATTATGCTCTTGTGCATTTGTTTGTAGCATGGAGAAGGAAACGAATTAGAGCCACAGTTACTTTTGAGGATCCTCATAGGATCAATTTCTGTGTCAATTCATGGATGTCCATTCGATTTTCTCGTCCGTCCGTCTGTTATTGTCCGATTGAGATGAAATATTTAATACATCATTTTTTTGGCTGAAAGACGAACCCTATTAAAATTGGTGATAATCGGTCCAAACTTAGGTATAGCTCCCATATATATCTTCGTCCGATGTCAACTTTATTTCGCGCCTAGAAACAAGTACTTCAAATTTTTTGAAAATCGGATCAGATATAGCTATATCTCCCATATGTTTCATCGGATTTGGTGTGTAAGCCTCTTGCATTTGTAATATACACTCTGTTGCTATTAGAGAGATTCAAGGTGACATCGTATAATCGTAGCCTCAGTCAAATTGTTGTGTAGTTTTTTTTTTTTTGCTGTTAGCCTAGTTCTATAGCAAATGGGGTATGTTTCTTTATAAAATAATATCCGAATCTGAACCGGTTTCAATATAAATTGACAACATATATTTTGAGTCCCAATTCTATCACACATTCCAAATTTCATTGACATTTGACCCACACACCATGTTTGATGCACGAAATCGGCCGATAATATAATTTGGCAAATTTATTTTGTACCAAATTGCGTAGCACATTCCGAATTTAAATGAAATTGGACATACATAGCATACTTTTTTACAACAAATACATGAAAACGGGAGCTATATCCAAATCTAAACAGGTTTCAATGTAATATGTCAAAATTATTTTGGTATCAAATTCCGTTGCACATTCCAAATTTCATTGAAAATGGAGATACATAGCGTGTTTGATGCATCAAATACACGAAACCGGTCGAAAATATATATGGAAGCTATATCCGAATCTGAACCTAAATTCCAAGTTGAATTTCAACAATTTATATTGCCTATGTTACTTTTAGACGTTGCTATAATATATCTTTAAATTTTCAGGAAAATCTGTTCAGCGGTTTTTGAGTTTATAAATAATAAACAAAGAATCATTATTATAAATATAGATAAGTACTTTTACAAAACTTTCTTAAAAACTTTACGTATAGAAATTCGGAACTCTATACCATTGGTAGAATTTTCATATCTTTTTATACTTTGCCAAGTGCGACTCTCATGCGACTCGTTAATGAATCGGTCATTACTCTAATCTACAATATGTACATATGCATACAAATATATGTGTATAGATAGACTTCTGAAGCTTCCTTTAAAATAAATGTATATCTTGCTTTGGAATATATTTTAGCAGGAGTTATGTAGAACTTGAAAACAATCCCGATTCCCATTCTTCAGCAAAAAGAAATGGACAAGTCCATTTTTTACAAAATCATTCCTCTCCTCCACCCTATTATACACACAACACTAAACGGCCAACGCACGTCCAAAAGTGTTACCAAAAACATTGTTTGACAACAACAAACCGCGTTTTCGACACACGCTCACAC
Source organism: Musca domestica (assembly GCF_030504385.1). NCBI lineage: Eukaryota > Metazoa > Arthropoda > Insecta > Diptera > Muscidae > Musca > Musca domestica. Next base: position 3,328,595 of record NW_026712340.1, on the reverse strand, counting down.
AAACATGTTGTGGTTGTTGTTGTTGAAAATGTAAGGTTTTGTAGTTTTGACTTTGTCGACCACTGACCTTTTAGGGCCAACAATTAAATCATAATTTCTGCAACCTATAGTTTTATACGCTCTACACACATTAGAAGCTAACCGTTTCTATTGTCGTTTTTTTGCTGTTGCTATTGTTTTTGTAATTGTCGCCGTCTAGTGTTGTTACATTTATGGTAACCGTGTGGAAATAAAATGTAAATAAACCATGTGCCATAAAAAGTTATCCATTATAAAAATATTAAACCTCATTAAAAAAATTGTGACCGGACAGTCTGTTTTAAATAATAATCGGAAGTAAGGGAGGAGGAGTGGTGTTGAATGGAAAACATAAAAATATTATTGAAAACAAACGTATTTAACATACTTTTAATTATTTACATATATTACTTACTACTAGAGGTAATCCAACTACATGGCTTTTGCATTCACTTTCAAATCCAAAATGGCTCAATTCTTCATTATAGCTTCAAGTCCCCAAAAGCCAAGATTAAAACAAGTAAGCAAAGGCTACAGTCGAGCGGGGCCGACCGTTGAATACCCTACAACACTATAATAAACGATACAGTTTATATAGGAGAGATTCTCGAAAGAATTCCACAAGATATTGTGACAAATAATAATAGAAAACCATCAGGTTTCGATCTCTAATTTTCGAATAATAGCAACTTTAACTAATTTGCTCATTTATAATTTATGGTCTTCCTAGATCTGGAACCAATATTTTCCAAAGACCTATAATCTCTTAGAAGTGGCAAAAGATAACATTTATTATTGGTTTTTGACTGAAACGCATCTATATAAGATACAGACATTTGACTTTATTCTTCCACGAAATCAGCGTTAACGAAATAGTCAGAAGTGCGTCTTTCCTGTATTTGTGAATTCTACAAAGAGTCACTGGAATGGACATTTTCGTATTTTGTCTACAAAAGTTGGCAAACTATTTCACACATTGAATATTTTTGGATGGCCATCCAAAACTGCTTGGCTTTTGCAATGTTCGGTAACCCCAACTCAAATGTGTGTGAGAATCGGGCGACAATTACGACCTGTTGACAATTTTGTAGTTTTTTGGTCCATTTCAACCCCTAGATATATTGCGATCACCTCCAAAAGGAATAGGCTTCTATTCTGACCCTCATCTTATACACATGCAAAATTTCGTAAGGATCGGGCCATAAAAGCAATCTGTATATGATATCCTGATATCCTAACTACTTAGTTTTGTTAGCTGTAGAAATATTACCAAATGTTTAATTCAAAATAAAAATATGCCAAAAATATTACAAAATTGAAAAAATATGAGAAAATTTTACAAAATCAATATTTTCATCTTTAGAGAGATATTTTTATGCGATTTTTAGACGTTTTTTCTTTCCTGCCAAGAGGTCATTCTGAATTAATGAGAACTGTCGAAATCAGTTCAGCCGTTCTCGACATATAAGAGATCTTTCAAGCATATCTTCTTTGATAGACATATATGTATATCGCACATATTTTGCTATGTATCCGTTTTGTTGGATGTTAACATCAATGTAAAGATCAGAAGTAACCTTGTCATGGCTTTGTGATTTCGCCGGGATTTAAAATATTCGCGGTTTAATGAAAAATTTCGAATTTTTTCAACACAAAAGATATGGTCTATTTTACCCGCTAAATATTATCCGATGACCACCCAAATTGGTAGGCTTCTTCCCCGCCCTAAACTCTAGCTACATGCGAAATTCCGACCTGCATAGCTACTGCAAAATCCGACATTTTTTCAGTATTTGGTCCATTTCAACCCCTAAACATTTGACGATCATCTCCAAAAGAAATAGGCTTCTATTCTGACCCTAACCCCACCTTCGTGCAAAACTTCGTAAGGATCGGGCCATAATTGCTACCTGTAGCGTGATTACAAATTAACATGGACAGACGGACGGACGGACATACATAGCTAGATCGACTCAGTCCGGCGAGCTAGGAAGATCCTTATATACTTTCCTATATGGGAAACCAATATTTCGAGGTGTTACATAAATGCTGGCCCAATCAAACTTATAATACCCCCAACACATAGTGTTGTAGGGTATAAAAATGCCTGCATTTATTGGCTTTATCTCAGTAGTAGTGGTAAATACAATTTAGAAGACAACCCATAAATCTCTTCCGAATGAGACCATTTCGATATGAAACTGGTTTCGTTGAGAAGTTCTCCTTTCTTATTTGGTGAAAATATCTCAAAGTTTGACTAAGCAATGCGTAAACGAGGAGATTAAACTACTTTTAAGACAACCGTCATTCCTAAAATGTTTATTACGATAAAAAAAACAAAAACACCAAACAGCAGGCCAAAATCCCAGTCTCATGTCCTTTGCGTCACAGCAAATGCATATCAAAGAGACCAAGAATGTCTTGGCCTTGAAAAAGACTACGACTTGTTTTTTATTTTGTTTTCGTTGTTTCGAATCATGTTTTATAAAATTTATTGCATTTATGGTACGTTGATCTAAATCAAAGAGTACTCTTACCTCGCTCTTCTCTTGAAGTTGAGGAAATATATGCCCATTCATTAAAGCCTGGGGCAGTTTTGTTTTTTTTTTTATTTTCCCTTTCAAGCTTGCCAAAAAAAAAAAAAACGCTGTATGGACTCCTTTTGCCGAGAAAATGTATTTCCAATAGTCAAAGTTTCTTCAATTTCTGCCTTTCAAATATGTTTTGTTGATTGAATCGAGAAAAATTATAAAGTTTTGACCCTCAGAAGTAATATTTCATTTGAATCGTTAATCTAGTTCGAAGATGGGACACATCATCCACTCTTTTTGGTATCTTTAAAAGTTTAAATTTTTTTGAAAAAAAAAAAAAATAAGTAAATAAATAAAATAAATTAATAAGAATTTTATTAAGAGGTTACCAGTATCTGATTTCCTTAAATATGCTGTTAGGATGCAGATAGGATGTTATATATGGAACTCTCTACTTCGCCGAGCTGAATGGGTCCAGCTATGTCTGTCCATGTTAATTTGTAATCACGCTACAGGTCGTAAATATTGCCCGATCCTCACGAATGGAGATGGAGTTAAGGTAGAATAAAAGTCTATTGTTTGTGGCGATGATCGCAAAATTTTTAGGGTTTGAAATGGATCAAAAAGAGAAAACTTTTCTAATGTTACAGTTGCTCTAGAGGTCACAATTACAAACCAATCGACTCGGAATTTTGCATGAGGCTAAAATTTCGGCTAGGCAGAAGCCTATTAGTTTCATAAGGTCATTCAATAATATTTAGCGGGTTAAACAGAACAGTGTAAACCAGAAACTAAAGGTCGAAAGACGGGCGGGGGACTATACAGGGTGGGGTAAAAAAAACTGCAACAAAGTTAAACGCCATAATTTTTACATTTTTTTTTTTAATTTTATTGAATGAAAGCAAAAAATGTCGGAAATAGCATCAAATTTAAGAATAAGTTTAGATTAGTTCGAATTGGAGACCTTTGGCACGAATTATGGCCTTCAAACGGCCAATGAAATCGTGACGGGCTGCTCAAATGCTGCTCTAAGGTTTTTTGGCCCATTTCCGGCGAAACGCTTGCTTGAGGTGATCGACACTTTGGTATTGTTTTTTAGTGCCAACCTTGCTTTCCAGAATACTCCAGACACAATAGTCCAACGGATTGGTATCCGTAGATTTTGGTGGCCATTGTGTGCTGGGAATGAAGCGAGGAACCTCATTTTGTAACCATTCATGGGTGGCACGTGCTGAGTGCGATGTGTGCTGAGTCCTGTTGGAATGTCCGAGGTCTGCAGCCAAAATGTTTGCCCAAAGCTTTAATACACCCTCCAGAATATTTTTGCGATAATATTCGGTTTTTATTCTGATGCCACGGTCGATTAATATGAGCGGAGAGCAACCATCGGCTGTTATGGCGGCCCACACCATCACCATGGTCGGCGCTTGAGTTCTGGTGGCCCACCGAAGATGCACATTTTCAGCTGACCTCTTTGACAAGTAAACATGATCATTTTGTTTTTTTACAAACTGCTGGACAACGAATGCTTTCCCATCGGAGAAAGCCAAATTTAGCAGTTCACCATTTTCGGTCAAGCGAAGCAACTCTTTGGCTCTTTTGCGTTTATTTTCTTTCTGTTGCAATTTATGCATATCGGTTCATCTGAGTCAATTTATGCATATCGGTTCATCTGTCCATGTAGTTTTGTGAAAAAATTGCAGATCGCATTTATTATCCGATTAAGATAAAATTTTCCAAACTAGATTTGTTTGGCCCAAGGACGAACCCTATCGAGATTGGTAAGAATCGGTCTAAAATTAGACATAGCTACCATATAGATCTACGACCGATTTCAGGTTTATTGTGCACCGAATTCAGCCTAGAAGCATGTACTTCGAATTTGGTGAAAATCGGTTCAGATATAACTGTATATCCCATATATGATTCATCCGATTTGATGTTTGAATGCCCCACATTCGTAATATGCACTTCACAAGAATGGTATTTGGTATCAGATATCGGATGCAGCCCAGCAATACCAGTTTCAAATTTTATCGAGATCGGTTCAGATTGCGATATAGCTCCTATATATAATTCGACCGATTTCTCGTTTATTGTGCACCAGATGGTTAATATCAGTCAAATAGAGTAAATTTTGGGACTTCCGACCGAACTCAGTCTAGAAGCAAGGACATCAAAATTGGAGAAAATCGTTCCAGATATAGCTATAGGTCCCATATATATGTTTCATTCTATTTGGTGTTTAAATCCCTCACATTTGTAATATGCACTGCACAAGAATGATATTTGGTATCAGATATCAGATGCAGCCCAGCAGTACCAGTTTCAAATTTTATCGAGATTGGGATATAGCTCCCATATATATCTTTCACCGATTTCAGGAACATGTACTTCAAATTTGGTGAAAATCGGTTCAGATGTAGTTATGTCTCCCACCTATATGTTTCATCTGATTTGGTGTTTAAATCCCTCACATTCGTAACATGCTATCTACAAAAAATGACATTTGGTACTGGATATCTCATAGAGTTCAGAAATACATTTGCCAAATTTTATTGAGATCTGTTCAGATTTGGATATAGCTCCCATATATATCTTCGCCCGATTTCACGGTTATTATTCAACCGATTTTTTCTATTTGGTGAAACGCGGTTCCCATATATATATATATTGCTTTGATACATATTTTTTTAATTTAATCCTTCTGGAAGGCATGCAAACTTGATGGAAATCGATTCGGAGTCGGATGTACCTCCCATATATTTGGTTTTCTACTGAATTCCAAATTATAGCTGCTCTAAAGCCATAATACGAGTTCAAAAAAGTTCATAATTGGTATGATCTATTTCACATAAATTCCCACTATAAACTTTTATATTTTATGGGTGACTCTACTAAATATGCATAGTGGTGTAGGGTATCATATAGTCGGCCCCGACCGACTTTTGCCCTTTTTTAATGTTTTTGTTTTAATACAAGCAAGTACCCCCTCTCTCTCTCTTCTGAAAACATTTCAATGTTTTTGACCCGCATTCATACAACACAACACAAAAGAGGACATCGGCCATAATTATGAGTGAGTTCAGTCTTCTGGAATGAAATGGGTTCTTCATTTGTAGGGCATTGTGGGGACATTATGGAAATAATTGCAACATTTATTACCCCTAAGTAGCTCAACTGTGCATGCAGTTGTTTAATATTTTGTCAAGGCTATTGTTTGGTTTTGACTCTTTTGTTCAATTAGTTGTTTCTAGTTTTTAATTATTTTGTACTGCAAAAAAAAAATAAGCTCCATTTTATGCAGCAAACAAATGGAAATGTTTGTGTGTGTGTTTATCAAAAAAAAATCTGAAAAAGACTCCTCCCAATTTTTTGCCATTCTTATATTGTACACACCAACAAACAAATTGAGGCATGATAAATTTTTTCGAATTTTTTTAATCTAGCCACATATTTGTGTTTTTTATGTATTTCATCATCCGGTATGCCGGTGATTTTCATGTTCTCTTATTTTATTTTTTAGTGAATATTGTCAATTTGGTTGGAATTATATCAGTTTTTTTGTTTTGCACTTTATTACTAAGCCAAGCTGTTGTTTTTTTTTTTTTTATTCAGAATAGTCTGTGTTTCAGAGTCCATTAGAGACCATTTCAAATTGTCGTGTATTGAAAAAAATTGACCGAATAGTGTGTTTGTTGTTATTCACTTTGGGTTTAAAAGTCATACTCTCTCGCAAACAAATGTAAATGTGTGGTGGTCTCATTGAATGTCTGACTCTATGCATTTGGTCATGCTTAAGCTTTTCAATGGTTCCACGTAGAATTTGTTGTTTATTGCTATGGGGTTTTTGTTAAGGGGATATGGGTGGTGTAGAAAGCTTTGAATGGGGTGGGGATTTGCGAGAATACCAGAGTAAGAGCAAAAAAATAATATAATATGAACGAGAATTTGTGTTAGAGTATTTTAGAGATCACATTTTAAGCTGGAATTTTAAATTAACATAGAAGCTATTACTCACAATTTTTAATAATTTTTAGAAAAACAATAAAATGTAATAATCAAAGCTTAATATTTATTTAAGCTTAATATTGTTAGATGTGACGATTGTAACCAATAGTCTTTTTTAAAAACAAAAGATTTTGCGGTGAATGTTCTTTCATTTTCTGTTTTGAATTTTTCCTGATTTTTTATTCTATTATTAATAATAAATCTGAACAATATAAAAATCAGACAATTCAGCCTCCTCCTAGATCAGTGTTGGAGTTACTTGCATCACCTTCAATTTATACTGATGACCCAATTTAGGGCAATGAGAACGACTTATGGGAGGAAATTCGCTGATATTCATTATGATGATATTTGATAGTATTCAAATTCAAATGAGAAGGTTTCGTATTATTTTAGGCATGAAGACTAAATTACCAAACAATTTTTATATATTTTAATAAATTATTCCTCTCTCATAAAATGTGTAGCCTTCATTCCCTCCACCATACATACAACCAAATTATATAGATTTTTCACATTCAATCGATTTTTTCGGTTTCATATATTTATACCCTCCACCATAGTATGGAGAGTATATTAAGCTCGTCATTCCGTTTGTAACATCTCGAAATATACATGTTAAACCCCACAAAGTATATATATATATACACTGGTGGCCAAAACAAAAGCAACTGAAATTACAAGGGGAATGAATGCCCTGTAACTTTTTCAAAAATTAAGAAAATGAGAAAGTTTTTCTTGTTTTAAATTAGGTACTTTATTCACTTTTTAAAACCCTAAAACATAAAAGCAAAATTAATTTTGATATAAAAAATAATGTTTGGTAAAGTCAAATAACCCGATTTTGGCTTGGACAAAACAAAAGCAACTCTGTTGTACATTCATATAACCGCTGCAATTTCAGTTGTTTTTACTGTGATATTTATCGCTTTTTGCTTCCTTCGACAATTTCGCTTGTCATAAATCCTTTTTGAGAAGTTTTTTACAACAGTATGTGTTTTTCTTTTCGTTTTTTTAAGTACTGCCCAAAAAAAATTTAAAAATGGCTAGAAGCGAATACACTACCTGAATAAAACAGCAAATTACCAGTGACTATCAAAACAACATATCACAGAAAATGATTTCCGAGAAATATTTCATTAATATTTATGTGATTTCATAATTATTTCTGTATACTAAGTCGGTTTTTATACCCTCCACCAAAAAAGGTATGGAGGGTATATTAACTTTGTCATTCCGTTTGTAACTCATCGAAATAATCATTTTAGACCCAACAAAGTATATATATTCTTGAGCAGCGTAAAATTCTAAGACGATTTAGCCCTGTCCGTCCGTCTGTCCGTCTGTCCGTCTGTTGTAATCACGCTACAGTCTAAACGAATTAAGATAGGAAGCTAAAATTTTGCACAGATCTCTCTTTTGTCTGCAGGCAGGTCAAGTTCGAAGATGGGCTATATCGGTCCACGATATCGTATAGCCCCCATATAACGGTACCCCCCGATATTCGGTATTTTGATGATTTTACCCACATTTTTCAACGGAATTGTCTGAAAAAACACACAAGGAGTTCCTTGTGGGTACTTTATACCTCGGCAGAGAATTGTCTATATAGGTCCACGATATCGTATAGCCCCCATGTAAGGGTACCCCCCGATATTCGGTATTTTGATGATTTTACCCACATTTTTCAACGGAATTGTCTGAAAATCCACACAAGGAGTTCCTTGTGGGTACTTTATACCTCGGCAGAGAATTGTCCATATAGGTCCACGATATCATATAGCCCCCATGTAACGGTACCCCCCGATATTCGGTATTTTGATGATTTTACCCACATTTTTCAACGGAATTGTCTAAAAAACCACACAAGGAGTTCCTTGTGGGTACTTTATACCTCGGCAGAGAATTGTCCATATAGGTCCACGATATCATATAGCCCCCATGTAACGGTACCCCCCGATATTCGGTATTTTAATGATTTTACCCACATTTTTCAACGGAATTGTCTGAAAATCCACACAAGTAGTTCCTTGTGGGTACTTTATACCTCGGCAGAGAATTATCTATATAGGTCCACAATATCGTATAGCCCCCATATAACGGTACCCCCGATATTTGGTATTTTGATGATTTTACCCACATTTTTCAACGGAATTGTCTGAAAATCCACAAAAGGAGTCCCTTGTGGTCATTTTACCTCCTCCCCCATATAACTGTAACCTCTGATATTCGGTATTTTGATGATATTAGCCACGCTTTTCAATGGAATTGTTTTAAAATCAACACAAGTAGTTCCTTGTGAGTACTTCACCCCCTGAGAGAGAATTGTCTATACAGGTCCACGATATCGTATATCCCCCATATAACGGTACCTCCCGATATTCGGTATTTTATGATTTGACCCACATTTTTCATCAGAATTGTCTGAAAATCCACCTTCCTATATTAGATATTTTAAAGATTTTAAAAGAATTTTTATTGGATTTTATTTTTTTGAAAATTTTTCTAATTCGTTCCAAATGGTGGAGGGTATTCAAAGTTCGGCCCGGCCGAACTTACTGCTTTTTTACTTGTTTGAAACTGGATCAGTACACGCAAAAAAATATAAGCCTCTCTAACATATGTCCCAAACATATTTTGCAGCAAACAAATATATGTTTGCAAACATTCCCAAACATAACATATGTTTGGGTGCTGCAAACAAATTATGTTTGGGTCCAAACATAATTAATGTTTGGGTCCAAACATAATTAATGTTTGGGTCCAAACATAATTAATGTTTGGGTCCAAACATAATTAATGTTTGGGTCCAAACATAATTAATGTTTGGGTCCAAACATATTTTTTGTTCGGGTGCAAACATAATTTATGTTTGGACCCAAACATAATATATATTGGGGTGCAAACATAAATTTATGATTGGGTCCATTTGTATACTTACTGCAGATATAATTCAACCATAATGCAAACTAGTTTTAAAATCAATTTTTGATATTCACATTTTATTTAACATAAAAGAAATTCATACATATTATAATATATAATATAAAATTAATTGTAATAATTAATATAATATTAATATCAGTAAAAAAAATTGTTAAAAATAATAATATTAAAATAAAAATTCTAATTATAAAAATATTAAAGAAAATAAATAATTTATAATGAAACATAGTTTTTTATTTTCTTTAATATTTTTATAATTAGAATTTTTATTTTAATATTATTATTTTTAACAATTTTTTATTACTGATATTAATATTATATTAATTATTACAATTTTTATTATGCTTAAAATTATTCTTATGTTTCTAATATTAATTTATTATGTTTTAATTTTTATAAATAATATATTGTTGTTATTGATAAAATAAAATAAACATTTGTTAATAAGTTTATAATTTATATCGTGCCAGTTTTCATAAAATTTTTATTTTATATTAATTTTTTAATTTATTATTATTAATATTATTCTTAATTATTATTCTTATTAATATATATCTTAATATTAATTTATTATTTTTCCTTTTATTACAATCACTATTTTTTCAATAAAGTAAAATACTTACAATCTGTTAGGGTCTTCTTTTAGACATTCGTCAATAAGGGCCTTCGAAATATTCACCCTAACTTTATTTTGCAGGCGTTTTTCGGCAATAAAAATTCTCCATATTTTGTTGACAGCCGGAATTGACTTGATGGACTCTATGTCAGTCTTTAAAGTTGAAATAACATTTGTTTTTGGGGTAAGATCCCCAAAACCACCTACGGATTCACACTCCGATAGAGTGCCACTAACTGTCGATGCTGATGCCACTGATCGAACGGAGTCTAAATGAAAATTAAATATATTATTTAAAAAAAGAAATATATTATTTAAAAAAAGAAAAAAATATTAACAGCCTGTTTCTTTATTTTGAAACGAAATTTTTTTTGTTCCGACATAAAGAAACAGGCTGTAAATCCAGTGTACTTACCTCCAAATTGCAACTCAATATGAAAAGTAGGTGTTGACATATATTGATGAATTACTTTTTCAAACTGGTCTTCTTTAATGGTTGCACCAAACACTAAGGCTGTTATTTTTCTTGAGGCATCAATTTTTAACTCTAATTTGGCTGCTTTCATAAAGCTTTGTAGATTTAAAGGCTCCGGCGCTTCGACAAATAATTTGTCTTCCCCCAAAACAGTTGGTATCAACATTTATTACAACACTTGTGACACGACGCGAAGGCACAAAACAAATAAAAAGAATAAAAAAAGAACACAACCAGAATGCCAACATGAGACACGCGCAAATGTTACGCTCTTTTGTTCTCATCAAGCAAATCGGTGTGTATGCGAAAAACGCATGTATGTATGTATGCATGAACATTAGTAAGAAGCAACGTCTCAGCAACAAAAAAACATCCAAACAGCTCTTTGTGTGTTGTTGTTGGCATTTTTTGGTGCATGGACAATAGAAAAGAAATAAACGTCTCAGCAACAGTTTCAATCCCTCTTGCCGCGCACACACCACACATAGTTACAGCAGCGATCGGCAGTGTTTGCTTGGTGAGAGCAAAAGAGCGTAACATTGGCGCGTGTCTCAAGTTGAGACACTCAAGTTGTCCATGCACCAAAAAATGCCTACTTGAGAAAGAAAACGTTACAACAACACACAAAAAAATTGACTCCTCTGTATATATGTCGGTGTTAATGCGAAAAACGCATGTATGTATGTATGCATGAACATTAGTAAGAAGTAACGTCTCAGCAACAACTAGAAAATTCACACCGCACAACAGCAACGAAAAAACATGCAAAAAGTTTTTTCGTTGTTGTTGTTGTGCGGTGTGTATTTTCTAGTTGTTGCTGAGACGTTACTTCTTACTAATGTTCATGCATACATACAACTTCTATTTACAGTTATATTTGGAAGAGAGCAAAAAATGTTTCGGTTCTGCTTTGTTGTGCGGCCAACCAAGCCAACACATCATCAACGCAAAAACAGACTTCTCACCCTCCTGTCTTCTTTTAAGTCACCTATAACACCAATTCAAAAGTAATCGAGAGCTCTGTTGTTTAGCTCTTTGAAAAAAATCCTCTCCGCACCCATAAAAAATATGTTCTAACATATAAAATATGTTGGTACCCAACAAATAAAATTGAGTTATGTTACAAAATGTTGCAAACAAATATTTGTTTGCACCGAAACAAATTATGTTTGCATCCAAAAATATATTTGTTTGCAACCAGTCCCAAACAAATATATGTTTGGATCCAAACATATTTCTAACATATATTTTTCTGCGTGTAGTAACAGTCTATAGCAGATGAAGGCCGTGAAAAACTTCAGCCCGTACTGATCCACAAATTGTGAGAGAAATAAAAAACAACTATTTAAGAGTTCAACTGGATTGGTGAGAGAGCAATCATTGGATATAAGCTCGAGATCTGTGCGTAGACGAGTAGTGGCAGCTGGTCTGCATGTCCGTAAAACATCAAAAAACCATTTATATCTGAAAAAATCAAAAAGGCTTTCGGAAACGATAATATTAAGTGGAATCAAGCCCAATGGAAAAAAAAACATTATTTCTGGGATGAGTCTACGTTTAATATTAAAGGCTCAGACGTGAAAAATTTTACGGTGAGAAGGCCCAAAAATGAAGGACTCAAGCCGCAGTGTTGCAATGGTACAGTGAAGCATGAGGGAGGGTAAAAAATGGCGTGGCGCTGTTTTTCTTTCTATGGACTTGGGCCTATCCATAAAATAAAGAAAGTTGTGGATCGGTTTTTTTACAAAGATGTGTTGGACATCACGTTGTTCCCTTACGCTGAGTAAAATATTCGGCTGATTTGGGTGTTTCAGCATGACAATGATCCCAAACTTGTATCAAAACTTGTCAAATATTGGTTGCGGGAGTCAAAAATTCATGTTTTATTATGGCCGGCACAATCACCTGACCTAAACTCCTTAGAAAACCTTTGGAGTATCGTAGATAGGAAGATCAAGAGAAATTCGGAAATAAATAAGCACAACATTTTCTAAAGAATTCGGGGTGCCTGGGAAAGCACACCCAAGGATCAAATTGAGCGTGTTATAGATTCAATGCCTCGTAGGTGTGCAGCTGCTATCAAAAATAATGGCTATGCTATTGACTACTAGCCAAAATTTAATTATTTTAAAATAAAAAATCAAAAGTTGCTGTCCGTCCGTTTGTTGTACTCTTGCTAATCTTCGAATAAGCCGTATGTATCAGTTCCTCCTTATAGTCGGTAATTTTTACGATTTTAGGTACAATATTCAACGAAATTATTCTAAATGTCGTATTTGAAGTTCCTGATAGGTACTACAGCCTGTGACATGAAATTGGCTATGTAGGTCCACGTCCTCGTATGGACCCCATGTAACGGATTTTAACAGAATTTTTAACGGATATATTTAATTTCTAAATTCGTTCCCAATGGTGGAGGGTATTCAAAGTTCGGCCCAGCCAAACAAATTTAGTACCATTTAGTACGATTCGCACACTTGGTACACATTTCCAAAATCACCTTCATAAATATCAAACTTACTTTCCAACCTTGATTCTCATACCAAAATTTCAAGTGTTTTAAAATTTCAGACTCATTCCGTTTGTCCAAGACAAAGTATTAAATTTTTAGTGCTTTTCGTACCATTTTAGTGCGAGGCTGATTTTCCAAGAACCTAGGCTGATCAAACGCTCAAGATTTTCTCACGTATACAATTTTAAGATTCTAGCTTTCCGTTTGGGCTTTAATTCTGAGTCAATCAGCCAGTTATAGAATTCTGTATTTTGATATTATTTGAAATTTGAGTCAGAGTTTTTTTTCTTTTTTTTTGGGATTTCAAGACAATAATATATGATTTCATATGGTGGTGGGCATAAAAAGGTCGGCAGGTTCGAAGTTGAAACCATTTTTACTTGGTTTTCTTATGCCCTATCATATCCAAATATTTTTGCCAACACTAGATCTAATAGAAATATATGTTTCCGCAAGAAAAAAAAAAATAAAAACAAGTAAAAAAGCTGTAAGTTCAGCCGGGCTGAACTTTGAATACCCTCCACCATTTGGTACAAATTTGGCAATTTCCAAGAAAATAAAATCCGTTAAAACATCTGTTAAAATCTTATAAATACCGAATGTACCCGTATATTAGGTTCTATACGACGACGTGGACCTGCGTGGGCAACTTTTGTCACAAGCTATTACAATATTCAAATACGAAACTTGCAAAAAAATCTGTTTATAATGTAGCTAAAATCAACAAAATACCGAATATAGGGAGGTACCATGGGGGTTATAAATCGTGGACCTGCACAGCCAATTTTCTGTCAAAGGCTGTAGTATACATTATGATCTTCAAATGCGAAAGTTTAAACAATTCCGGTAAATAACGTCGCTAAAATCATCCAAATACCGAATATCGGGGGGTACCGTGGGGGCTATAAGAAGACGTGGACCTCGAAATTCAAATACCAAATTTGAAAAGGTTCTGGTAAATAATGCCGCTTAAATCATCAAAATACCGAATATGTGGGGTACCGTGATATGGGGGCTATACGATTACGTGGACATGCACAGACAATTTTCTGTCATAGGCTGTAGTATTCATTACGAAATGCCAAATTTGAAACAATTCCGGTAAATAATGTCGCTAAAATCATCAAAATACCGAATATCGGGGGGTACCGTTATATGGGGGCTATACAAAGACGTGGACCTACATGACTCATTTTCTGTTTTATGCCGTAGTATCTATTACGAACTTCAAATACTAAGTTTAAAACAATTCCGGTATATAATGTCGCTAAAATCATAAAAATACCGAATATCGGGAGATACCTTTATATGGCCCATTTTCAGCCCAAAAGTCCTGCGGACACACATTTGAGTAAAATTTTATCAACCTACTTCATTTCGTTCGGAAGTTAGAGTGATTTCCATAGGCGGACAGACGGATGGACATTGCTAAATTGACCTAGAATTTTATGCTGATTAAGAATATATTTACTTTGTGTGGCCTAAAATGTATATTTCGAGGTGTTACAAACGGAATGACAAAATTAATATTCCCTCCGTACTATGGTGGAGGGTATAAGAACACGTAAAATAGCAACTAAGTTCGGTCGGCCGAATTTTTAATACCCTCCACCATTTTGAAGGAGAATGAAAAATTTCCCAAAATCCCGTCCAAAAATACCGCTTAAAGGAAAACCGTAGTAAGGGGATATACGGAGTCGTGGTTCTGCATGTTTATTCATCGGCTTTAAATAAAAAAATTTGAAACACTTCCTGTCAATAATGTCGCTATTATCATCAAAATACCGAATCTCGGGAGGCACCGTTATATCTGGGCATTACGATATCGTGGACCTATTAAGACAATTCTCTTCCAGGGGTAAAGTTCTCAGAAGGATCTCTTTGTGTTCATTTTCAGAAAATCCCATTGAAAAATGTGGCTAAAATCATCAAAATATCGAATATCGTAACGGGGGTACCGTTGTTTGGGACTATACGATATAGTGGACCGACATAGCCCATCTTCGAACTTGACTTGCCTGCGGACAAATCACTATTCTGTGCAAATTTTAACTTACTATCTTATTTCCTTTTGACTCTAGCGTAATTACAACAGACCGACGGCCGGAAGGGGCTAAATCGTCTTAGTATATACGCTTATCTAGTTTAACATTATTATTTCGATGAGTTACAAACGGAAAGACCAACTAAATATACCATCCATATGGTGTAGGAAATACCCAACGAAGCCTAAGCTGCTCACTTAATGGCTGATGCATCAATAAAGTTTACCGTAAAACCCGTTTGTGTTCGAAAGCCTCTTAAGATTGTTGTCCAATTAAAACCCATTACGAACGTGGACTATATCGTCGTACTTTGTCTGAAGAATCTCTCCAAAACGTGCTAATTAGAAATGGAATTAAGTTTTTCAACGCGTTCTCGAGGTCATGGAAATCTCTGATATAGCATGACATGTTTCCAATTGTAGTCAAATATAAATCAATTTTTAATGTGGACTTTATCGTCCTACTGTTTTGGTACCACAAATGATAAAAAGAATACAAATTTTGCAAATATTCCAAACTCATATAAAACGAAAGCAGTGCCCTATTCAATTGAACTATTTACATCTTAATTATATTATCTTAATATTCATTCCCTTCTTTTGCGATAGAAAATATTATAGCTTCCGAATCGCAAATGAGTCTTAATTTCTAAGCTTAATGAGTCTGGCTTTTTATTTATTTTTATTATTATTATTATTATTTATTTATTTATTTTTTTTTTTCAAAAAAGTTTCATTTTATGACGACAATTACTGCCATTTATTTGGCCATATTCGCGAAATGTCTTACCTGCGAACATACATGTCTATCCCATACAAAATTACACACAATGTGTATTATACATACACACACACAATGTGTATTATACATACACAGCCGACAGTAAATCTCCATATTTAAGGCGGATATTTTTCGTGGAGGAAATTGCAAAAATTCTATTGGCTACTTTGGCAATTTTTATTCTCTTTATTGGTTACGCTTGAATAATTATCATCAGAATAAGAAAATGAAAAAAAAATGTTCTCAGAACAGATAATGAATCACCACAACTAGATTCGTCAGAACTTTATAAGTGGGCAAATGAGAACAATTTTGTGTAGGAGTGAGTGTGTGTGCATGTGTCCGCTTTGCTTAATTGTAATTAAAGAAACCTCAAAACAAAATTAGAAACGTTTAATTGCGTTTATATGCATTTTTGAATAAATTTAAGAAGACTCTGCTATAAGAAGTTCATCTGAGAAAATTGTCTGAGAAGTATTTTTTTGCAAAATACTGTCTGAATAATGTCAATCTATGTTGAATCTGAAGATATTTTTATAATTTTAAATTTATTCCCGTAAATTTCACCGTATACCCTTCTTGAACTTTTTAATTAAGTTCTGAAGGCATTCATTTTTACACATATGTTTCATTAAAATGCAATATTAAAAATATTTGTTGTATGTTCTATCTTTCAGTTCCAGAGGAAAGTTGTTTCCTTCGCCCAAAGGGAACCCTTATTGTAGAGGTAAGTAAGATATTTATTATTCTCATATTCAAATCAAAATATACTGCATAATAAATTACCACTTGGAAGTTACGAAAGTGGTATAAGTCTTTGTATGATAGCGTAAAAATTGATCCTTTGCATTGCCAGAAGAAAAAAAATTGGCATTTTTTTAAAAGGTTAAAAGAAAAACTATAATATTTAGAAGTCATTTTATTTGCCTGAGTACGACAGCATAATCGGATACTTTAGGCTTTTTATATATTATAATATCTAAAACTGGTGGAGATATTTGAATATGTGAAGTTTAAAGAGTAATAAAGTCATTTCCCACAAGACCGACACTGATACTAACTTTTGTTAGAAAATTTTGTAAAAAATGTTCTAGAAGATGTGTCAAAAATCGGCGAACTCATTGTTATTTAGTATTTTTCGTGAACTTGCTGTACAAATAGGAACCCCAAAACAATATTCCAGCTTCATCCGTCCACCTTAAACCAAACTGTACTAAATTTAGTACCATCTAGTACAGTTCGCACACTTAGTACGTATTTCTAAAACCACCTACATATATATCAAATTTAGTTTCCAATCTTGATTCTCATATTTAAGAACCTTGAAGTTAGAATTTTCAAAAAATTCCTTGGTACGTCTATCCAGTTCTCCATCAAGGACTCTCATTTGAAATTTCACAATCATTCCGTTTGTCCAAGTGAAATTATTAAATTTTTAGTGTTTTTCGTACCCTCTTAGTACGAATTTGCCAAAACCCAGGCCGATCACACGCACCAAGATTGACTCTCGTACAAAATTTCAAGATTCTTATTTATTCTTATTAATTCAGTTATGGAATTCTGTATTTTGATATTATTTGATATATGAGGCACAGGATTTTTCTTAGCTCCTTTTATATCTATATCTATAAAATAGGAAAATGTTTGTATGTTTGTTTGTTTGTTTGTAATTTATGGACTCGAAAACCGCTGAATAGATTTTCCTGAAAATTTCCATATATACTGCAACATCGCCTGAAAGTAACATAGGCTATATACATTTTTGAATTTCCACTTGGAACTGGAGATATAGCATCAGAATCGGAGATACCTCCCAAAATTTTAGATTTTATATGCACATATCTATTGATTGGTTGAAGATACAGTCTCCAAATTTGGAATACGTAACGGAATTTGGAACAAAAATAAGTTTGCCAAATTATATTGTAATCGGTTCAGATTTAGATATAGCTCCCATATATATTTTCGACCGATTTCGTTCAGTTGATGCCTCAAACACAATTTGAATGTTCGATTCCAATGAAATTTGGAATGTGTAACGGGATTTAATCCGAAAATAAATTTGTCAATTTATATTGAAATCGGTTCAGATTTGGATATAGCTCCCATATATATTTTCGACCGATTTCAAGCATTTGATGCACCAAACACGCTATGTATCCCCAATTTCAATGAAATTTGAAACGTGTGATAGATTTTATCTAAAAAATTGATTTCCCAAATTATATTGAAATCGGTTCAGATTTGGATATAGCTCCCATATACATTTTCGGCCGATTTCATGTATTTGGTGGACCAAACACGACATGTATTTCCAATTGTAATGAAATTTAAAATAAGTAACGGAATTGGGAGCCAAAATGAATTTGTCAAATTAAATTGAAATCGGTTCAGATTTGAATATAGCTCCCATATATATTTTCGACCGATTTCATGTATTTGATGCACCAAAAACGCTATGTATCTCTAATTTCAATGAAATTTGGAATGTGTAGCGGATATTAAAACAAATATACATTTGTCAAATTATATTAAAATCGGTTCAGATTTGAATATAGCTCCCATATATATTTTCGACCGATTTCATGTATTTGATGCACCAAAAACGCTATGTATCTCTAATTCCAATGAAATTTGGAATGTGTAGCGGAAATTAAAACAAATATACATTTGTCAAATTATATTAAAATCGGTTCAGATTTGGATATAGCTCTCATATATATTTTCGACCGATTTCATGTATTTTATGCACCATACACGATATGTATGTTCGATTCCAAAGAAATTTGGAATATGTAACGGGAATTTGATTAGAAAATAAATTAGTCAAATTATATTAAAATCGGTTCAGATTTGGATATAGCTCCCATATATATTTTCCGCCGATTTCACATATTTGATGCACAAAACACGATACGTATTTCCGATTCCAACGAAATTCGGCATGAGTGGCTAAATTTGGTACAAAAATAAATTTGACAAATTATATTCAAATACGCTCAGATGTGATTATAGCTCCCATTTATATACTCAGCCGATTTCACATATTTGATGCACCCAAAGCGAGAGAGACAAAATCTGGCACCAGAAAAAATTGCCAAATTTTATTGAAATCAGTTTAGGTTTGGATATAGCTAACATATATATTTCGGCCGATTTCATACATATTATGCACCAAACACGATATATATGACCGATTCCAATGAAATTCAGAATGTGTGGCGGAATTTGGTTATAATAATAAATGTGATAAATTAATTGGAAATTAGTGAAGATTTGGATATAGCTCCCATATATATTCTCGGCCGATTTCACATATTTGACGCACCAATTTCAATGAAATATGAAAGGTGTGGCGGAGTTTGGCGTAAAAGTAATTTTTTTTAAATTATATTTAAATCGGATCAGATTGGGATATGATTTTAATAAGAACCATTGACCCACAACGCCTTAGGCTAACACTAAAAAACAACACAACAATTTATTTGAAATACGCTTATTACGGCGAAGTATGTTGCTATCTCGAATTCACTAATTGCAATAGAAATGCCACTCTACTTAAAGAATTGCAGTTTCCTGCATAGTATTTGCTATGAAATAAATAAATCCAAAGGACAAATCATTCGTGTATGCATGTCATGTTACTGCTTTTGTAATGATTTTGTTTATTAACGCATTAAATTAGTGCAATATTTTTTTTTTAATTTTTAAATTTGTTTTTCTTTATCCAACATATGTTCGTAAATAAAATTTTGAATGCATATAAAATCAAAAGGGGTAGCAAAGCGAACCGGGTTCAGCTAGTAATATCTAAAACTGGCGGAGATATTTGAATATGTAAAGATTAAAGAATATTAAGTCAATAGTTCCCATTTCCCAAAAGACCGACCCTGATACAAACTTTCTTTAGACAATTTTGTGGAAAATGTTCTAGAAGATTTGGCAAAAATCGGTGAAAAATCGTTATACCCTTCGGTACACAGTTGTTTAATAGTAATAGTATTATTCCCATGGGTATTTTTGTAATAATCCAACAAAAAAGAGATAGACCCTTAGATTCCGAGTTAATCTGCATAAAAAACCAAAACCTTCATATAAAGAATTAAGAGGTTTTCTAACAGAAATCCAAAACATCTTCTTAGAGAAGACCACAAGTTCTTCTTCAGAGAACACCACAGGGTCTTCTTCTTCATAGAAGACCACAAGGTCTTCTTCATAGAAGACCACAAGGTCTTCTTCATAGAAGACCACATGGTCTTCCTCATAGAAGACCACAAAGTCTTCCTCGTAGAAGACCACAAGCTCTTCCTCGTAGAAGACCACAAGCTCTTCCTCATGGAAGACCACAAGGTATCTTTACTCAATGTACTTCGTATATAAGAACATCATATCATCCCACAAAGTAGCAGAAGATCTTCCAATAGAAGGCACATAATGTCTTCTCATAAAAAATCAGAAGGTGTTCTTTTAGTTGATCCAGAAGATCTTTCCATGAAAGAACTGAAAGTATTCTCATAGAGCCAAGTACGATGTTTTCATAAAAAGCTGATGGTATTTTCGTGTTGGTGAGAGGGGTTCTACTAGAAGTGAGAGGGGTTCTACCAGAAAAATTGCAGTTCTTCTCCGAGATGCGTGACAGGTCTTCGTAAAAATCACCAGAAGGCAATAGATCAGAAGTTTTATAATAAATTACTAGAAGATTTTCTAATACAACACCAGAGTTTCCTCTCAAAGAATACTGAATGTTCCTCCAAAAGAGGATTAAAGGTTCCCCTCATAGAGGACTACAGGAAATAACCTGGTCGCTATTTTTATTTTAACAGGGATACCGATGGACATTTGGAAGTAACTTGAAAAATGCCAAAAAAAAAATCCATCGAAAAGACCGCTTAAATGAAAACCCTTATATGGGGGGGCTATACGAAAGTGTGGTCCTGCAAACGATTCTGAACTTCAAATGCGAAATTTGAAATATTTCCGATAATGTCGCTAAAACCAGAAAAATACCTAACATCGGGAGGTATCGTTATGTGGCTGCTTTAAGAGGACGAGGGCCTGCATATATATTTTTTGTCATTGTCTGGAGCACCCAAATACGAAATTTGAAACAATTCTGGTGAATAATACCGGATGTAGTTGAAGTACCTTTATATGGGGGCTATACGAGAACGTGGACCGACATGGCTCATTTACGAACTTCATCTGCCTGCTGGCAAAATACACGTGTATGCAAAATGTTAGTCTTCTATCTCAATTTGTTCGAAAAATAGCTGGACTACAACAGACGGACGGAAATTGCTAAATCGACTTTTACGCTAATCCGGAATATATATACTTTGAAGGTTTTAACATGAGTATTTCGAGGAGTGGAGGTAGAGAATAATAGTAACGGTATCACCCGATATTCGGTATTTTTAAGATTTTAACGACATTATTCATTTCATTTGAAGTTTGTAATGGATACTACAGCCTAAGACAGAAAATTATCTGTACAGGTCCACGTCTTCGTATAGCCCCCATATAACGGTACCCCCCGATATTCGGTATTTTGATGATTTTAACGACATTATTTACCTGAATCGTTTTAAATTGTTATTTGAAGTTCGTAATGAATACTACATACTTAGTCAAAAAATAAGCCATGTAGGTCCACGTCTTCATATAGCCCCGATATAACGGTACCCCCCCCCCCCCCTCCCCCCAATATTCGGTATTTTGATGATTTTAGCGACACTATTTAACGGAATCGTTCCAAATTTGTTATTTGAAGTTCGTAGTAGATACTGCATAAAACAAAAAATGGGCCATGTACGTCCACTTCTTCGTATAGCCCCATATACCGTACCCCCCGATATTCGGTATTTTGATGATTTTAGTGACATTATTTCGCATGTGAAGTTCGTAATGGATACTTCAGCCCATGCCAGAAAATTGTCTGTGCAGGTCCACGCCATCGTATAGCCCCCATATAACGGTACCCTCTATATTCGGTATTTTGATGATTTTAGCTACATTATAAATATTGTAATAATATTGTAATAACTTATGACAAAAGTTGCCTATGCAGGTTTACGCCGTCGTATATGCATTCGGTATTTTTAAGATTTTAGCAGAATTTTAAACGGATTTTATTTTATTATTTTTTTTTTTTTTTGGAAATTGCCAAATTTGTACCAAATGGTGGAGGATATTAAAAGTTCGGCCCGGCCGAACTTACAGCTTTTTTACTTGTTTCAATTATAATTATTTACAAAGTATCATGATCGCGTCACACTCTATGCCGACGATATTCATTACTTGGTAATGATAAAAGTATGCTATTTTCCTATGTCCAACTTTTTTTTTGGGTATACGTTATGGAGTCTCTCTTGTACCTAAAATCCCGAATATAGGGATGTACTGATATATGGGGCCTATACGAAGACCTGGGCCAGCATAGACAATTTTCTGTCGTAGGGTGTAGTATCCAATTCGAACTTCAAATACCATATTTGAAATCCGGTGAATAACGTCGCTAAAATCATCAAAATACCGAATATCGTGAGATACCGTTATATGGGGGCTATATGAAAACTTGGACCTACATGTCCCATTTACGAATTTAACCTGCCTACTGGAAAAATAAACATGTGTGCAAAATTTTTGCCTTCTATCTCAATTCGTTCGAAAGATAGAGTGATTACAACAGACAGTCGTTAAATCGCCTTAGAATTTTCCGCTGGTCAAGAATATACATACTTTGTTGGGTCTGTGGTGGAGGGGAGGGTATAACATAGTATTTTAGAGGGTATAAAAATTGACTTTCATAGAGAGAATGTACTTTACAGATTTCCTGTATAGGGCGGGCTGGGGGAAGAAATAAACTCTCCATTGACAGACAATTTCAATTATTTACTCTTGAATTTGTTGTGGCACAAACAATAACATTCTTAACAAAACGAAAACAACAACAAAAGGCAACCCACCACAATATCTTCCTGTCGATCAATTGTGTGTTTTTATGGCTGACAGAAAATTAGCAGAGTATTGTTAATAGATGAGTGTGTAAGATATGGGATTTGTCACCACTGACAAGAATTTGTCTGGGTCCACTTCGACTTATGTTGTAAGACCACCAACCGCCCAACCGGTCGGTCGTTCAGTCAGCCAATCAAAAACAATGATGAGCATTTATTTTTTTGGTAAAAAGAAAAAAAGACAAATTTCAAAGTCAATTAGGGTGCCTTTTGTACACTTCTCAAGTTGGGCAGCATCATTGTTGGCGTGTAAAACTGACAAATCGCCCAAATAGCAAAAACTTTTTGTTTGTTTATCTGCGATTTCAATTGTCAAATTGAATTGTTTGTATTCTACCCATTTCTATTGTAAAACGAAACTGTGTTGTTGTTGTTGTTTTCCAACAAAACAAAGCTTTACGACAGAATATGTCAAACTATGTACCTGGAAGTTCATGTTTTTGTTTGCGTTTAACTTGATGTAGGCTACTTAAAATCGTTTGGGAGTCAGTTCATACCAAAAAACAGTTTGACAGGTCTATTGGACTTTTGGGCAAGTAGGTGTTTGCCATAATAATAGCATTATGCTTGAGTGTCATGCCATGCAGACATACTTATGTACGCATGTCTTTAGAAATGTATGCATTTAAATGTGTATGTTTGCTATTTTATATTTCCTAAATACTCTTTTTGCGGTTGCTGTTTTTTTTTGTTGTGTTTTACGATAAGTTTTATTTATTTTTCTTTAAGCCATAATTTGCATTTAATTTCCTATGATACTTGTTTGTTCACCACAGTCACCAGTGTTTGATTACAATAACACAAAAAAAAAAAATCGAGGAAGAGACCTTATTTAAATCCAATTATTTATCAAATATGCACACACGCTAGAGTTGCCACGTTTGGGAATTTAACATTCGGAGAGGGTGTGGTTGATATTTACTCATAAAAAGTACCCGCAAGATTTTAAAAGTTATCTTCCCTATGCTTCCGATAAGTGTTTTTTATACCCTCCACCATAGTATGGAGGGTATATTAAGTTTGTTATTCCGTTTGTAACACCTCGAAATACACATTTTAGACCCCACAAAGTACAGGGTTGCCCATATTCGACGGACCCATCTGGCAACGCCATAACTTTTGACAGAGATGTCACATCGCTTAATGACATACCGCGTTTGAAGCGTCAGTCTAAACAGATTTTTACCATAAACCTATACACGCCACGCGAACGCTCTGAAATAGCTGAAATTTACAAGAAGTCAATTGTGAAAACTCAACGTGCTTTTAAAACATTAAAAATGTGAGAAGTGCGCCTTCTAAGAACACCATTAAGCGTTTATACGAAAAATTTTCGACTGGTAAGGCTCTTTCTAATCCGAAGAGGCCATATAAAAGTCGACCAAGGCGATCGGCCGAGAATATCGCTGCCGTACGAGCCAGTGTTGAGAGGTCCCCAAGAACATCCCAAAAACGCCGTACTCAGCAGTTGGGCATGGCTCGGTCCACTTTACAACGGATTATTCGCATTGATTTGCATTTGTTCCCGTACAAAATTCAATTGACGCAAAGAATGTTGCCTGCGGACAAGCCTCGTCGATTGGAATGGGCCCATGGGTCCGTCGAATATGGGAAACCCTGTATATATATTTTTGATCAGCATAAAATTCTATGTCGATTTAGCGATGCCTGTCTATCCGTCTGTATAAATCACTCTAGCTTCCGAACGAATTGAAGTAGATTGATAAAATTTTGCTCAAATGTATGTTATGTCTGCAGGAGTTTTGGTATTAAAAATGGGCCACCTTTTTGTATCGCCCCCATAAAACGGTACCTCCCGATATTCGGTATTTTGATGATTTTAGCGAATTTCTTCACCGGAATTGTTTCAAATTTGGTATTTAAAGTTCGTAATGGATACTACAGCCTACGACAGAAAATTGTCTGTGCAGGTCTATCTCTTCGTAAAGCCCCCATACCTCCCGATATTCGGTATTTTGATTTTATCGACATTATAACCGATTTCTTTTAAGTTTCGCATTTGAATATTGTAATGGCTTATGACAAATATTACCTACGCAGGTTCACCTCTCGTATAGACCCTAATATAATAGCTACATTCGCTATTTTTAAGATTTTAACAGAAGATTTAACGGATTTTATTGTTTTTGAGAATTGCCGAATTCATTCCTAATGGTGGAGGGTATTCAAACTTCGGCCCGGCCCGAACTTACAGCTTTTTAACTTGTTTTTTGTAAATTTTATGAAAATTGTTAAAGTTAAAAGACGAATTGCCTCATAAACGGGCTAGAATCTTAATATTTGTCATGTAGGTCACTGTTGATGGATAGGTGGAAGATAAGAGGAGGACTTTGGAAATTCGTTGTAAAAGGTACAACAACTGTCTTATTTGGCCATAAATATTATACTTTTAATGCTGGGATCTTCAAATTTTGGGTTATTATTGATACGAGACATGAGATAAAGAGGTGTTTCGGGTAGTGTTTACCAAGGAAGGAAACTAAAAATACTAAAAAGTAAACTCGATACCTTTAAAGCTAAGTTTTAATTATTTCGCGTGTAGGTAACTATTTGTACGAACCACCCAATATTTTTTTTTTATTTGTGCAAAAAATGGGACTACATATTGTATTGTAAGTATTGCACATATTTGAAACTAAAAAGTACCAAAATTGTACATACTACGAAGGAATACAGGGTAAGATGAAAAATCTGCAACAAACTTCAAACACTCCACTGACAGCTGTTAAAATTATTCCAGTGACAGTTCATTATATTGTTTAGAAGCGTACAAAAGCAGTTTGCTGAGAATTTTATAAAAAAAAAGTTGTTCGTCATTGAAATTTAAGCGTGTAGTGTGATTTCTTTATATTCGGCTGGAAAACCACAAGTGGCTGTCGTTAGAGCACTCCAGCATTTAAATGTGAATAAATCTTTTGTGTCTCGTACCATCGCTCGTAACCGTGATACTGGTCGCGTAGCCCAACGTCAAGGAAGAGAACAGCAACATCAGCAGAAATGGTTCGAAAAGTAAATAAGCGACTCAATCGAAACCCGCGTCGCAGTGGGCGAAAAATGACTCGTGAGCTGAACATATCGCAATATTCCATTCGGCATATAATGACATATGAGCCTGGGGGTTACCGTTGAAATTACAAAAAGTGCAAGAACTTACACTGCAACAGAAATAAAAAATAGACTCAAAAGAGCTAAAGAGTTGCTTCGCTTGGCCGAAAGTGGCGAACTGCCGAATTTTGTTTTCTCCGATGAGAGAGTGATTGTGTGGGCCGCCATAACAGCCGATGGTCGCTCTCCGCGAAAATGCGAAATATTGTCGCGAAAATATTCTGGAGGGTGTATTAAAGCCTT
Organism: Musca domestica; assembly: GCF_030504385.1. NCBI lineage: Eukaryota > Metazoa > Arthropoda > Insecta > Diptera > Muscidae > Musca > Musca domestica. The sequence continues at coordinate 3,302,276 of NW_026712340.1, read as the reverse complement.
GGGCACGCAAACATTTTGGCCGCAGTCCTCGCACTCAGCACGCGCCACCCAAGAATGGTTACAAAATGAAGTTCCTTGCTTCATTTCCAGCGCAATGGCCTCCAAAATCTCCGGATACCAATGCGTTGGACTATTGTGTCTGGAGTATTTTGGAAAGCAAAGTTGGCACTAAAAAATACCAAAGTGTCGATCACCTCAAACAAGCGCTTCTCCCGGAATGGGCCAAAATACCGTAGAGCAAAATTCGGACAGCGTATGTCGTTTTTATAGGGCGTTTGAAGGCTGTAATTCGTGCCAATGGTGACCAAGTCGAACAAATCTAAACTTATTCTAAAATTTGATGCCATTTCCGACCTTTTTCGCTTTCATTCAATAAAATTTAATAAAATATGTAAAAATTATGGCGTTTGACTTTGTTGCTGTTTTTTTATCTCACCCTGTATTTTATTTGATGTGGCCAAAACGTGCCTCATCGAAATAACCGTTTTAGACCCCAGGTTTATTTTGTTCAAATCAGGACATTTGGGGTCGATTTAGTGATGTTCGTCCGTCCGTCTGTCTGGCTGACTGATGCGCAAGATAACTCTCGAAGGGAGTGTCCGATTTTTTCCGAACTTGGTACATCGTAATATTATTATCAAACTTAGATCGATGTCGGAGATGGACAATATCGGTTTACTCCTTCTGGTACCTCCGCCACAATATGTCGAAATTTTTACAAAAAAAAAATATTTTACTGCACAAAGAGAGAAAGGATAATCCGATGTTACTCAAACTTTCCAACTCCTAATATTTGCATCAGTACTAGGTCAGGTGCGAAAATGGACAATATTGGTCGAATCCATAAAGTACCTCCTCCACAAAGGGTCAACATTTTGAATAATTATAACTCTTGTAAAATTTGATGTAAGAGTCCGATATTCTTCAAATTACACGCATCACAATATTTTTATTAACACAAGGTCTGGTGTGAAGATGAAGATATATATTTGAATATCCATGAAGCTCATAAACACATCAGATTCCATTCAGACTTGGCACACCTCAATATTTCTATCAACACAAGATCTGTCATAAGGATGGTAGGGATCAGACTATTCCTTCTGATACCTCCCCACAAAAGGTCAAAGTTTTTAATCAACGTTTTTAATTTCACACATCCCATTATATCTACTAAAACAACATCTGCTATGAAGATGGGATATATAGGTCCATTCCTTCTGGAACTTTCCTCAAAAAGGTTCGGAATTTTGAATATTCATAAAGCTCATAAAACGCGAAATTAACATCCGTTAGTTTCTTTAAAAATTGTGACCTTTTGTGGGGAACTCGATCTAAATTTCATAAAAATATTGAGATGTACAAAGTTTTGACGAAATCTAATTTTGCCTTCGAGAGCTATCGTGCGTACCAGCCAGCTAAGCACATTACTGGCCACTGTCTAATGTCATTCATAAGATCTAGAAGATCGGCACGATATGATCGTGCTGATGATGTCCCATATTCTCTGAAATAAATCTATGACTGGTCGTTGCTTATGAAATATAATTTCGTCAGTATTTCTCCTTCATGAAACCTATGAAATTTTCCAAAGCCTTAAATGGCTGTGAAAGGGATGGACTTACTAGTGAGGAATAATAATCCGATAGAATCTACACAATTTGCCTTCTCCCTTATATTTTTTTAGGATAAACTTCCAAGTGACCTATTTGGCACCTGAGTATCCAAAAAATTTAGTTATGAAAATCGTATATTTGTGAGTCAATAAAAATCTACTCAGCATGATAGCCTATTGGTACTCCGAAAGGAATATTTGTGTTATATCTAACAAAACCCACCATTATCTAATTACGAATTTCCTAACCAACATCTCATTGTACTTGTCGTTTTTGGTCGAAAACTCTTTACTTAAAACGGCAACACTATTTCCAGATATATTTTGCTGTTTGTAATCGAATATCAAACCACAAATACACACACACACAACACACATGAAGTCATAATCAACATCATCATCGTGTTAAATGATGTTGATGATGAAAAAAGTGTGTTTGCATTAAACTTTTTGTTTGATTAGCTGACACTTAATACGATACGAACGAACGTACGTACATACCAAACGAACCAACGAACATCGAACTCAAACTATTAATATGTGTTTATTCACTAAATGGGGTGTTGGGTGATTTTTGTTGTTGTTGGATGTTGGTTCTCTGACTGTCAGTTCAAATAAATCCGGTGTTTTGCCGTATGAGTAGGACATCAATGACGACAACTGGTAATAGCTAACCACTGCAGAGTAAATCTTGCGGTTAATTATTCGCATAGCCAAGTACATTTGTTGTTAGTTGTTGAAGTCTGTCCTTTAATTTCCATTTACATACTAACACATATATATATATTGGGTATGTGAGTTCAATGGAAAGAGATATTTAGAGAGAAATAAAACCAATGAACTTTTCTGTGGTTTTGTTGGTTTTCATAAAATCGAAATAGAAGCAACAGTTCACACAAAGGCGTTAAGGAATGACGAAAATTGAATATCCCCACATCTGTAGATTTTGGTTTTATAAAAATATATCCGAGAATGACTAATACTTAGTGGTTGGCGAAAGAGAAGAAGAAAGAAGGTTTGCATTAAATTAAATTCAATCACATTTATTTTTTGTTTGGATGATTGTAGTAACATTTTCGAAGAGAATTTCGGAGTCCTGGCAGACAGTTGTCTAAACAGGTCCACGTATTTGTATAACCCCCTTTAATCAAAATTCAGATTTAAATTGTTTTGGTTGTTTTATTCGCAATTTTAATCCGAATTTGTTTTACATTGGCAGTTTGTGTTCCCATCCTTGCATAGAACTGTCTATGTAAGTCCAAGTTTTGATATAGTTCCCTAATGACTGTACAGCCATATCATCGGTATTTTAAGGATTTTAGCTAATTTTTGCATCAGAATTATCAGAAACTTGGCAGTTGGATTTCGTGATACGCCCCACCTTCCCAGGCGGATAATTAACTAAATAGGTCCAAGTTTTTATAACTTCCACCATAGTATGGAGGGTATATTAAGTTTGTCATTCCGTTTGAACACCTCGAAATATACATTTTAGACCCCACAAAGTATATATTTTTTATCAGCATAAAATTCTATGTCAATTTATCGATGTCCGTCTGTCTGTGGAAATCACTCTAGCTGCCGAATGAAATGAAGTAGGTTGATAAAATTTTACTCAAATGAATATTATGTCTGCAGGACTTTTGGTATTGTAAATGGCTCATGTAAGTCCACGTTTTGGTGTAGCACTCATGTAATTGTATCTCCCGATATTCGGTTTTTTAATGTTTTTAGGACATTATTCACCGGAATTGTTTCAAATTTGGTATTTGAAGTTCGAAATGGATACTCCAAATTCGTTCCAAATTGTGGAGAATATTCAAAGTTCGGCCCGGCCGAACTTACTGCTTTTTAACATGTTTTTTTTTTATGGTCATAACCCATACAATAAAGATGGGGAGTATGAGCATTTGCTGAGGGCATTGTGTCCGAGAAATTTTGGGACATCCCCAAAGAAAAAACGGCTTAAGTTGAGCTATGCTCGGATTGACCTGAAATTTTTATCACAGGTAAGTATGTTTAACCTGATTACGGCAAAGTAATTTTTCCTTGGGGAAATACCGAGTTGTTCGACCCGAAAGTTCGGACACAAAATCCGGGGTTTATCCGGTTCTACAAAACTGATATAAACATGGGTATCATTTAAAAGCCTATTTAACAAGTGCTCAAATATTGGGGTTGTTTGAACCAATTCCGGTGTAATACAAGAAAATTGGTATTTTTGTACCGTAATTTTTTGAAGAACCCTAAAATGTCGAAAATATATTCATTATGGTATATTAAGATCTACACACTCATTATAACCTACACACTTGCCTTTCCAAAATGATGTCATATGTGTTGATATCCTTTGTAGTTCCGAAGATATTGACATTAAAATGGAGGGCCGGCTACTTATAAAAGTTATAAAGTTTATGGATCGCAAAGCCGGTGTTGGACATAGCACAAAAGAGAAAATTGCAAACCCCGGCCAAAGCCTGGCTACTTAAAAACGATACAAAGTTTAGAAAAACTATGAATTGCGTAGCCGGTGGTGGATATACCCTAGAGGAATAAGCGGGTATTTTCCCCACGAAAAAATACTTTGCCGTAATTAGCTTAAAAATACAAACCCCATCATGGGATTAATGTCCGGAATCGTTTTAGACATACTTTTTTGACATAACGGTCATAATTCCCATAATTTTAATGGGGATTATTTCCATGGATGGAGTATTTGAGGAGCAGTCGCGGTCCGTACCGTACTATCAATTCAGACAATTTTTAACTTTCCTATATTTACCCCTTCCTTTATAACATTTAAACAAGTAAAAGAGCTTTAAGTTCGGCCGGGACCAACTTTGAATACCCTTCACCATTTGGAACGAATTTGGCAATTTTCCAAAAAATTAAATTCGTTAATATTTTTTTTTTTTTAAATAATAAAAATACCGAATATAACCGTTATATTATGGTCTATACGACGACGTGGACCTGCAAAGGCAACTTTTGTCATAAACCATTACAATATACAAATGCGAAACTTGAAAAAAATCGGTGAATCATGTATCTAAAATCATTAAAATACCGAATCCTCCCTATATTCGGAGGCTTATATATGGGGCTACACCAAAACGTGAACCTGCACAGACAATTTTCTGTCATAGACTGTAGTATCCGTTAGGAACTTCAAATAACAAATTTGAAACAATGATAATGTCGCTCAAATCATCAAAATACCGAATATCGGGAGGTACCGTTATATGGGGGCTACACGAAGACGTGGATCTGAACGGATAATTTTCTGTTATAGGCTGTAGAATCCATTACGAATTTCAATACCAATTCCGGTGAATAAATTCGCTAAAATCATTGAAATACCCAGCCCACGTAGGCTGTAGTATTTATTACGAACTTTAAATACCAAATTTGAAAAAAATCCGGTGAATAATGTCATCAAAATACCCAATGTCGGGAGGTACCGTTATATGGGGGCTATACGAAGACGTGGACCGGCACAGAAAATTTTCTGTCTTAGGCTGTAGTATCTATTTCGAACTTTAAATACCAAATTTGAAACAATTCAGGTAAATAATGTCGCTAAAATCATCAAAATACCCAATATCGGGAGGTACCGCTATATGGGGGCTATACGAAGATGTGGGCCTGCACAGCAAATTTTCTGTCTTAGCCTGTAGTATCCATTTCTAACTTCAGATACCAAATTTGGAACCATTCTGGTGAATATCGCTTTAATCATCAAAATACCGAATGTCGCGAGGTATCGTTTTATGGGGCTATACTAAAACGTGGACCTACATGACCCATTTTCAATACGAAAAGTTCTGCAGATATAATATACGCTTGAGTAAAATTTTATCAATCTACTTTATTTCGTTCGGAAACTAGAGTGATTTCCACACACGGACGGACATCGCTAAATCGACATAGAATTTTATGCTGATCAAGAATATTATATACTTTGTGAGGTCTAAAATGTATATTTCGAGGTGTTACAAACGGAATCTTAATCTTAATCTACCCTCCATACTATGGTGGAGGGTTTAAAAAGGAATCGTTTAAAATATGATATTTAGAGTTCATAATGGATACAAACACATATGAAGCGAATCTCCAGATATTCGATAACATTTAATTTTCAATTTGTTCTTATTGTTTCATTACACCCTAATGTACATACTTACCTCATGACTGAGCTTGAGACTTGTATTATTATTAGTTCGTTTTGCTAATGGAGAGATTATTATTTAATGCCAACAATTGTGTTTCTTTGGTTAGATTTAAAGTAGCTGAACAGATGTTCAAACTAAACTACCGGTTATGGGTATTTACATGATAATGTAATGGAATCTATTCAAAATTCCAAAGGAATTTATTTGAAGGCTTATAAATAATGTCAAAAAAATCTAAAGAAGCAAATAAATTGTTCTTCTAATGCCCTAATTTATATTAAAAACCAAAATTGGCATTCATTGTTTTTGTTTTAATTATTATTGGTATTATTGTCAAAGGTTTTTTTTCGAATTATTAATTTCTAATTTAGTAATTATTAAATCATTAACCTCTAAATTCTTCTAATGTTACGACTTCAGAAGACCAACACGTCTGTCTTTCTTTTTATATGGAAATGACCATATCTGATTGTAAATACCGTAGACAAAACAGTCATGGCAGCACAAAAATTCCGACAAACACAATTGCCAAATAACGTCATAACATTACAAACTTAATTGTCAAGACGTGTGTTAGACACATTTAAGAGTGTGCTTTGTTAGCCACATACATATATACATATGTGCAAAACAATGTGGTACATTAACATATTTATTCGATGAATATTGGTATATCGGCTTGTAACCCAAATTGAAATATAATTTGTTGCTCATAATCATTGATTTTGATTGAGATTTTTAATAAATTTTGAATAACTACAAAAAATGAAATTAAATAATCAAAGTTATATAGTTTTTACAATATAGTGCAGGGTGAGATAAAAAACCTGCAACGAAGTCAAACGCCATATTTTTTTTTAAATTTCATTAAATGAAAGCAAAAAATGTCGGAAATAGCATTAAATTTTAGAATAAGTTTAGATTTGTTAGAATTGGTCACCTTTGCCACGAATTGTGGCCTTCACACGGCCAATGAAACCGTCACACGCTGCCCGAATATTGCTCTCCGGTATTTTGGCCCATTCCCGGCGAAGAGCTTGCTTGACAACGAATGTTTTCTCATCGGAAACAACCAAATTCGGCAGTTCACCACTTTCGGCCAAGCGAAGCAAATCTTTAGCTCTTTTGACTCTATTTTCTTTCTGTTGCTGTGTAAGTTCTGCACTTTTTGGAATTTCAACGGCTTTACCCCGAGCTCAATTTTCAATATTTGTCGAATGGAATATGGCAATATGTTCAGATCCCGAGCCATTTTTCGGCAACTGCGACGCGGGTTTCGATCTTTACTTTTCGAACCATATCTGCTGATTTTGCTATTTTCTTCCGTCCACTTCCTTTATGTCGGCTTACGCTACCAATATCACGGTAACGAGCGATGGTACGGAACACAAAAGATTTATTCATATTTAAATGCTGGAGTGCTCTAACGATAGCCACTTGTAGTTTTCCAGCCAAATATAAAGAAATCACACTATCACGCTGGAATTCCATCACGAATGACCTACTTTCTGGAAAATTCTCACCAAAATTCTTTTGTACGCTTGTAAACAATATAATGATCTGTCACTGGAATAATTTTAACAGCTGTGGGACGGGTGGCTTAGAAATGACAGCAGTCTGAAGTTGGTGGCAGTTTTTTTTATCTCACCCTGTATGTATGTGGTGGCTATATTTGAAGCCTCGATAAGTATTTTAAGTAATTATTGATAATTTTATCACTCATTTTACATATTTCAGTTGTGGCTTATACTCGTTTTAGTTAGCTGAAAAATTGAATAAGACCTCCCTTTGTGTAGCCCCCATATAACTTTCCTAAAGAATATTACATCCCATGACAGAAAAATGCATATGAAGGCACAGATCTTCATATAATTCGCATATAGCTATCTTCCTATATTCGGTATTTTGAGGATTTTAGCCTCACTTTTCACCACAATTTTTTCAAATTCGGGATTTGGAGTTCGCAGTGCGTACTCCTTCCTATGACAGAAAATTGCACACTCAAATTCACTTCTTCGTGTGGCCCCCATTATATGGGTTTTCTCAATATTCGGTATCTTGACGATTTTATATATATTGTTCAAGAAAATTATCTTAAATTTGGCGATATGTTTTCAATTGTGGCTTATACAGCGACTTCAAAATTAGAACGTTTTAAATTATTGTGGTCCATTTGAACCCCTAAACGTACATCTTAAGTACAATAGGCTTTAATTCTGACACTAACCCTACCCCCATGCAAATTTCGTGAGTATCGGACGATAATTGCGACATGTATACAATACTCTCAAAACGCAGTGTTGCGGGGTGTAAAAATTTAGAATATTTACAATTCAAAATTGTTGGTCAAATTGAAAAAATCGCATGCGCTAAAAAGTATGATAAAAATAGGAAAAATGAAACAAAAGATATTAACTTTTTTATTGGTACATTTTTCCGCGATTTTCGTAGATTTTATCCTTTTCTGGCAGGAGACCAATTGGATTTGATGAGAATCGGCCTAGCGGTTCTTGATTTATAAGCAGAATAAATAAGATTTATTTATTTTGCTTATATATTGTACCTATTTTGTTATACATCCGATTACATGGCTATCGGCATAGGTTCCAAGAGGGGGAGGGGGGTCAATATTTCGAGGCATTCCAAACTTATAATACCCCCAACACATAGTGTTGTAGGGTATAACAAATAAAAAGCAAATAAGTTCGGACGGGCCGAATCTTTAATATCCTCCACCAGTTTTAAGGAACTTGAAAATTTTCCAAACAATTCCGCCGTAAAATACCTCTCAAAGAAAAACCGTTATATTGAAGCTATACGAAGACATACATTTTTGTGTCATAGGCTGTAGTACACATTACGAACTTAAAATACGAAATTTGAAACAATCCCAAATATCGGGGGTACCGTTGTATGGGGCTTTATGATATCGTGGACCTATTTAGACAATTCTCTTCCATAGGGTAAAGTACTCAGGAGGAAAAGGAGTTCCTGTGTTTTCAGACAATTCCATTGAAAAATATGTCTAAAATCATAAAAATAGCGAATATCGGGAGGTATATACCGGATATATATATCGGAGGAATATACGATTTCGTGGACCTTACATGTCGTCCCGTTATATGTCGCCTATATGCAGAGGTGGACCCACATAGACAATTTTTCGCCATAGGTTGTAATACTCATTACGTGCTTCCCAAACTGAATTTGAAGCAATTTCTGTGAATATTTTCCCCAAAATAATACCGAATTATATAGGGCTATGCGAAGACGTTAACCTGCTTACGCAATTTTTGTCAATGGCTGTACTGCCCATTACGAACTTTAAATACGAAATTTGAAACAATTCCTATAAAAAATGTCGCTAAAATCATCCATTTAGCAAATAATGGGGGGAACCCTTATAGGGGTCTATACGATATGGTAGAGCTGTATAGAATATTCCCTTTAGGGGGGCAAAGAACTCATAAAAAACTCCTAGTGCAGAATTTCAGACAATTCCATTGACAAATGTGGGTAAAATCATAAAAATACCGAAAATAGGGGGTATCGTTATAGGAGGGGGGCTGGGCTATACCATATCGTAGAGCTATATAGACGATTTTTTTTCAGAGTGTAATGTACTCATTGAGAACTCCTTGTGCTGAATTTCAGACAATTCCATTGAAAAAATTTGGCTAAAATCATCCGAATACCTAGTATGCTATGTTAGTTATATGAGGGCTGTATGATATCGTGGACCGATATAGCCCATCTTCGAACTTGAATTACTTGCAAATAAAAGACCTGCTTGCAATAAAAGACTGATCTGTGATATCTTAATTCATTTTGATCCTAGCTTGATTGCAACAGACGTCTTAGAATTTACGGTGATCAAGAATATATATACTTTGTTAGGTCTAAAATTCTTATTTCAATGAGTTACAAACGGAATTACGGACTTAATATACCCACCATAAAAATCCCTTTAACAACAAAAACAACTTGACCCTTATCTTCAGCTTATTTAAAGTGCGTTAATTTGTTTATATTTTTATATGCCTATAACGGAAAACATTTCCATGGATACCACAACATTTTTAAGAAATTTCTTTTTTATTCGCGTTTTTTTTTTTTTTTTTTTCATCTTCAAATTGTCTGGTTATTCTTTATCACAAACCTTTTAAATGGTCAATAATGCAAAACACTTGAACTCCCAGCCTCTTTTCAATGGCTGATGGTTTCTCTGCGTTGCTTTTTGTATTAAGTAGTTGTTGCTCATTTCGTTGGGCGCCAAGTGTGTGAGAGCGTGTGTTTGCTTTTTGGCATTTTTATCAATATAAATATGATTGAATGAGGCAATTAACTTAAACATGAAATCGGTGGTCGAGTACTGAAGTTTTATTTTTTTTTTTAATTTGAAATTTGTACAGTAAAAATAATAATATCAAAAAAAAAAAAAAAACGAACAGTAAACAAAAAAACAAAGCGCTGAATCAGCGAAAACTTGTGGGTTCCACAACAATCCCACAAAAAATGATTTATAAAAAATATAACAAATTTGAATTTATTATTTGGCTATGACATACCTCAGCTCTTTTTATGTGGGTAAGTGGTTTTGTTGAATGAAACAACCCCACATTTTTGAAAAATGTGTGTAGGCTCATTGTAGCCTATGATCGTGACAGTTTTTTCTACCCAGTTACTTTTTTATTTTTTCTTAAGTCTACACTTCTTTCCCACGCCTTGTCTCACTGATACATCATATGAATTTATTAACATGAAATAAACAGTCCAACCGACATTTTGTATTCAAATTAGATATGTCCATAAATGTCATCTGCATTAAATTCGCTAACGTAGTTTATGCAAATATCGTTTGCGTATGTGTTCAATATTATTTTGTATTCAATTAATATTTGAACGATTTTCAACACTTTAAAATCGATTTATAAAGTGAATAGTAAGGTGAAGAATAATTGAATATTCAACATTATTTTTTATTTGTTTTCTTTTTTTTGAGTTTTTGCCTTGTTAAGGGGAAGATTATATGTTTATGATTTAAGTGTTTGTTTTTCATAAGTAATTTTTATTAGAATTCTCAAATGGAAGCAGACATTAAAAATGCAATATTTAATTTCATTACTTTTAATTTTTTAAGCCTTCAGTCATATTAAGTATTACCTAAATCTTCAACCGATTTCGGGCTAGTAGTAATAGTCCCTCACAGTTAAAGTCCCTCACATGCGTAATATGCACTCCACGACAATGATATTTGGTACAAGATATCAGATACAGATCAGAAAGAAGTGCCTTAAACTTTGTCAAGATCTGTTCAGATTAGGATATAGCTTCCATATATATCTTTATTCGATTTCGGGTTTGTTGTGCACCAAATAGCCAATATCAGTCCAAATGGCCTGAATTTTGGCATATCCGACCGAATTCTGTCTAGAAGCAAGTACATTAAATCGAAAATCGGTTCAGATATAGCTATAGCTTCCATATATATGTTTCATCCGCTTTGGTGTTTATGTCCCCCACATTCGTAATATGCATTCGACAACAATGACATTTGGTACCCGATATCTTATAAAGCTCGGAAATACTTTTGCCAGATTTTATTGAGAACGGCTAAGATTTGGATATAGCTACTTATATACATATCCTTAATCGGATTTCAGGTTGATTGTGCAAATAATAAATGGCGGAACTGTTTGACATTTCGCATTTGAAGTTCGTAATTAATACTACAACCTAATACAGAAATTTGTCTATGCAGGTCCACGACTTCGTATAGCATATATATGATATTAGTGACATTATTCACCGAAATTGTTTGACCTTTCGTATTTGAAGTTCTGAATCGGTACTGCATGCGGTGCTATGGCAAAAAAAAAACTTATAGCCCCATATAATGGTTTTCATTTGAATGATACTTTTCTATTCTTGAAAATATTTCCCAATTTTTATACCCTACAACATTATGTGTTGGGGGTAATATAAGTTTGATTGGGCCAAAAATTCTGTAACACCTCGTAATATTGGTTTCCCACTTATTAGGAAAGTATATATGGATCTTTCTATCTCGCCGAGCTGAGTAGATCTAGCTATGTATGTCCGTCCGTCCGTCTGTCCATGTTAATTTGTAATCACTCTACAGGTCGCAATTATTAACCGATCTTCACGAAATTTAAAATGGAGGTGGGGCTATGGTCAGAATAGAACACTATTTTTTTGGTCGCCCGATTTTGATGATCGCATTATAAAAGTCAAAAACTGAAAAATTATTAATTTTCCATTAAACCGCGAATATTTTTAGTACCGGCGAAATCACAAATAGACGAACGGGTCAAGAACAGGATGCCGATGTATACACAATGTATATAAACAAAGGAAGGGGATGTTAGCTAAAATGCTTATATCTCAAGAATGGCTGGACCGATTTTGACAAATTTTGTCAATTCTGAATGCCCTCCTGGCATAATCGCATGCGATTTTTTCAATTTAACTTATAATATTGAGGTGTACATTTTGTAAAATTTTTCACCTTACAACGCAGGGCTATTATATCCAGATCGAATTATCCAAGGGTAAGGCTCAGAAGGGCTAGGCCTATTGCTTCCAAAGATGCCCGCAATATATTCAGAGGTTGAAATGGACCACCAACTAAAAATGTTCCTGATTTTGCATCCGCTATAAAGGTCACAAATGGAAACCAAAGGACACGAAATCTCGCATGAAGTTAGAGTTTGGGACGGCGGGTGGAATGGACCACTATTTTTGTGTAAAAAATATCAACATTACTTACAGGCGATATCCGAAGTACATAAAATGCGAACTTCTGGCTTTTTTATGCTGATTTCGTTGACGAATATAGCCAAATATCGTAGACAAGCAAATCATATAGATGAGTGTATATTTGGAATACAGATAGGACTCTTACTTTTGGAGATGATCTCAAAATATTTAGGGGTTCAAATTAACCAAAAATAGAAAAAAATCCTGATTAAACAATTGAAGCCAATAAACATGCCTCAGAAGAGAGTTAAGGACCGGGAAGAAGTCTAGCATTTTGGATGACCATTGGATTATATTTAGCTGTAAAATGGACCACAACAACTAACAGAACGACGGAGGGCGTGAATATTGGGCAAAAGTCCCTGGTCAAAATGCTAAGGGTAATATCTGGGCAGTGCTCCGTGACATAATTTCAAAAGCGAAATCTTCCAAAATGGATTTGGACATAAGGGAGCTTCTAATATATTGTAGTGTTGTACGACTACAGCCTTTGCTTACTTGTTTTATTTTTCTTGTTTTCTGTTACTTTTTGCCCTTGAAGCAAATGCGTAGCAAATGGTGGCTTTGTATACATTTCAATCTAAACTGAAAAAGAAAAAAACCTTAGGGACCTATCCAAATTTAAATATTTATTCATATATTCGTCTTAATATTATCTTAACTTCCCACAAAAATGAGGTACTGTTCAGAGGTCACTTGTTAAAGGATCAGCTTCTTTATACACTAGTTGAACCTCAAGATCCTTAGCACTACTCCTTGATCTAAAATGTTCAAACATTTTTTGTATCAGAATTCTAAAACTCTATCTTCAATATATGAGTATTTTTATACTAATACAATGTATATACATTTTTCGAGGTCGTAGATCCGAATCCCATAAGTTTACAAATAGAACGGTAAATTTCTCACGAATTTTGAATGGCTTCCTAAAATTATAAGCTTCACTTTTACATAAATTTAGCTTTGGAAAGCAAAATAAAGCGGACATTGTTCTAATTCATTGTTATGAACAAAAAATTCTAATTACACATTTTCCACCAAAAATTTTGAAATTCAAAAAAAAAAAAAAAATGCAGAACAATCAGCTCCAACAAATCTCGGTGCTTTATTTAAAATTTGTCTAACCAACAAACTAAAAAAGTGTAAAAACCGTATTATCCAACATTTTCTCAGTTAGTCATTTTTTGTGGCTGTTTGGCAATGGTCATTTTGAATACGTTCAAGTTTCGTTCTGTCTTTTTCGGAATTTCTTTAGTTTTGATTTAATTTTTGATTTTTTTACCAACAATGTCAACAACAGCAGCATTTTCATGATTCACAATTATCTGCCGTTGTTTGCCGTTTCGTGGTTTTCCACTCCAATTTCATTGCTGTCAACTTCGTGACACCGGATATCATGTTCTGTTGTTTTATTTTATTTTTTTACTCTTCCTTTCCCCTGATGTCTGATGAGCAGCGTTTTTGTTCCACTTAATGTTTGTCACTTTTATGTATTGACCGGACAGACAGTGTCATTTAATTTCATGTCGGTTATTTCATTGTTGTTGTTGTTTTTGTTATTGTTAATTAGTTGTTTTTGCTTTAGCTCATCTACATGCTTTGTTAGTCGGAAAGGTCCAATGTGAATTATTTTGGCCATTGGCCTTTCATGACCACAAAATAATGGAAAAAGCAGAAAAACAAAGAAGCAACAGTGAGTGGAGATGTCGCTCTGACATTTGTTGTTGGGCTATAGTCTTGTTTGATGGATATTTTTTGGGGTAACTCGTTTTCGAAACTGCTATTAATTCAGAATGAAAACCTAACCCCTTTTGGTTGGAGTGTTAGAGTTCCAATAAAATTCCACACACAGTTCTGTCTAACATACTTCCATCACTCCATTATCTATTCAAACCATCACTCTCTCTCTCTCTCCCTCTCAATTCTCATTCTTTGTTCGTTCCAATAATTACCTCACATTATTTAATTTATGCCGTTCGATGAGGCACCCTCACAGCCTACCTGACTCATTAAACTTCTAAAAGAAAATCAATCAATTATATCATTGGCACCCAAAGGCACATTGCCACACTTTTATCCGGCTGCATGCCCATGCACACACACACTCCAACATACACACATGCATGGAATATCTTCACAACTATCGAGTGTTCTTAATTAAAAGAGAATTCGATTCTTTAGTCATGCCAAGGCCTGGGTCTGCTGATAATAGGGGAATGTCTGGTGCTTGGGTCTGTGCATCTGCATGGCGGAATATTATCAACACCAGGTCGTCCGTCGTCATAATCATCCTCGATGTATCTGCTTTCATGTGGCAAAGATGTTCTGCATTCGTGCCATGGATACATTCGCACACACACACAGATAGATGCGCATCTGGAAAGTTCATTGAGAAGTAATTGTTTAAGTTTCGCTCTCTTTTGTTGAACTCATAGGAGAAGGGAAAGTACGGACAAATAAATATGTTCGCTGTTCAGTTTTGTTTTGAATTGTACGAAGTGTAAACAATGGAATTTGAAATATCAGACAAGTGATACTTTTACGCTTGGAATAGAGAATGAAAATTCGAAATATTTGATATAGAGGGGGTTCAAAATGAAGATTGACAGAAATGAGAGGAAAAAAATAATTTTTAGAAGGATTTCAGAGGGTGGAGAAGAAACTTGAC
This sequence comes from Musca domestica, assembly GCF_030504385.1. Classification (NCBI taxonomy): domain Eukaryota; kingdom Metazoa; phylum Arthropoda; class Insecta; order Diptera; family Muscidae; genus Musca; species Musca domestica. Next base: position 3,287,041 of record NW_026712340.1, on the reverse strand, counting down.
AAATTGTTCTTTAGATTTTTTTAAGCATAAGATTTGACATTTGTACTTTATATTGATACCGGTCGAGTTTAGTCATGGTGGAGTTCCTAGACACATTTCCTAACCGAATCAGCTGCAATGTAGTAATTATGGCGTCCAATGAATAAAATATTTATGATCGAAAATGAAAACGAAAGGACAGTCACTCGTTACTCTCTCTCTCTCTTTCTCTCTCTCTCTCTCTCTAAATAAATAAATAGATTTCTTTCGACTAGCTTTATGCGTACCATCTGAAATTCCACTAAATTGAAAATGCATTTTTAAAGCACTGATAAAGAAAGGAAGGAGAGGGCTGATATCTATTATCTTCGCACCGAATCATGTGTCGTTAGAAATACCTGTGTGTTGTTTTATGTGAGCACCTACCTTGAGGTCTATCTCAGAGTGGTCTTAGCACCAGGTGAATACAATGCGTCTACCAACGCCCCCACATAAGAGAGTACCAATTCGCTCGCACTTTATTTGGACGCGGTCGCCCCCTTGGTTAGGAGAGGAGCTTATCTAAACTCCTGCCTTTCTATGAGTTAGACACTGGGTTGATAATGCAACTCCACATTCGAACAACACACTCTCTCCGCTATTTGGGTTTAAACCACAGCCACCGCGATGCTCCCACAAGGGGGCCAACACCAACTGCCAGGCTATATCCAAGGATCTAGGGGCACCTGGCACCCGCAGTACCAGAATGTAACCTCCGGTCAGGCTTCGTAGCATCGCTACTACCAGTTGAACTCCAAACAGTCCGGGACTGGTCACCCACCAACAGAAAAACAGCAGAGAACACGCACTCAAGGCACGACATTTAACATGCTGTCCTCACGGACTGCACAAAGGGCCCACTGGGACCGCGGCAACGGACTACACAACACAAACAATAAACAGGACTACCCTCACGGATAGCCTACACAACATACACAGAGGAATACCAACACTCGCCCAAGGTCCAAAGACCAAAACGGCCCAATAGCCAACGGCCCACCTCCACTATGTGCGGGGACCTCCTGCACTACGTCTTGTCCTTCTACTAAATACTTCGCGCGCAAAATTACTTAAACACCTAAAGGTCCGAACGTCTTCAAGGACCATACGTAATACCCATATTGGCTAAACATCTGATGTCATTATATTAACGGCATTCCGTCAGTACATACACCCAGTCGTCGTTAGAAATATTGGAATGAGTGAAATTTAAACAGAACGATATGTTTATTTTGCAATTTGTTTATTAAGGTATTGAGAGGTACTTGATGGACTGGACCGATATTGTCAATTTTTGCACCTGGCTGACAGAATCTGAAAAAAATATTACCTTTGATAATTTTGACCTTGAAGATAATGTTTAATAGCAATACCTATAACTTAGTCTCAGAGAGAAAATAAAAATTGTCAACGATTTGCAAGATATGAGCTTCACAAAATGTTTCCTTTGGGCATGGAGGCCCCAAATGTTGGGTTGAGACATTGACCCATAGTTATTTTTAAGGATCTTCATTGAATCACTTTCTGAGTCGATTTATGCATGTCAGTCCGTCCGATTGAGGTGACATTCCGCAAACAATATTTGTTTGGCCCAAGGACGAACTCTATATAGCTCCCTTATAGATCTTCAACCGATTCCGGCCAATAGCACCAAATGGCCAATATCAGTCCAAATGGCCTGCATTTTGACACATCCGACAGAATTCAGTCTAGAAGCAAGTACATCAAATTTGGAGCAAACCGGTTCAGATATAGCTATAGCTCCCATATATATGTATCATTCGATTTGGGGTTTTAACACCCTCTCATGCGTGATATGCACATGCGTGGTATGCCGAATTTTATCGAGATCGGTTCTGATTAGGTTATGGCTCCCATATATATTTTTATCCGATATCAAGTTTATTGTGCACCAAATGGCTTATATCAGCCCAAATGGACTGAATTTTGGCAATTACGACTAAATTCATTATAGAAGCCAGTACTTCAAATCGGTTCTGATATAGATATAGCTTCCATATATATTTATTATCCGGTTTGGGGTTTTAAGACCCTCACACGCGTAATATGCACTCCACAAGAATAATATTTAGTACCGAGCATCAGATATAGCATGAAAATACGTATGTCAAATTTTATCGATATCCGCTCAGATTAGGATATAGCTCCCATATATATCTTCATATTTATCAGATATAGCTATAACCCCCATATATATGTTTCATCCCATTTGGTCTTTAAGTACCTCATATTCGTAATATGCACTTCACAAGAATAATATTTGGTAGCAGATATCACATATGACCCAGAAATTCCTCTGCCAAATGTTATCGAGGTCGGTTTAGATTTGGATACAACTCCCATGTATATCCTCAACCGGTTTCGGGTTAATTGTGCACCAAATGGCCAATATCAGTCCAAATGGCCCGAATTTTGGTACTTCCGAACAAATTCAGTCTAGAAGCAAGTACATCAAATTTTGGTGGAAATCGGTTCATAGCTTTCATGTACATGTTTCATTCGATTTAGTGGTTAAGTCCCTCACATTCGTAATATGCACTCCTCAACAATGATATTTAATACCGGTCATCAGATACTGCTCGAAAATTCCTCTACCAAATTTAAAAGAAATCGGTTCAGATTTTTATGTAGCTTCGATATACATCTTCATCCGATATTACGGTTATTGCTCATCATATATGTAATATTAACCCAAATTGAATAGATTTTTTCGTATTCAACCGAATTTTACCATTTGCTGAAACTGGGTCCGGTATATATATTGCTCCAATAAATATTTATACCCTACAACACTATGTCTTGGGGGTATTATAATTTTGATTGGGCTAAAAATTATGTAACACCTCGAAATATTGGTTTCCCACATAGGAAAGTATATATGGATCTTCCTATCTCGCCGAGCTGAGTCGATCTAGCTATGTATGTCCGTCTGTCCGTCTGTCCATGTTAATTTGTAATCACTCTACAGGTCGCAATTATGGCCCGATCTCCACGAAATTTAGAATGTAGGTGGTGCTAGGTTCAGAATAGAACCCTAATTCTTTTGGAGATGATCGCATAATATTTAGGGGTTGAAATGGACCAAAAATTGAAAAAAATCCTGATTTTGAAGTTGCTCTACAGGTCGCAATTATAGACCAATCAAACGGAAGTTAGCATGTCGCTAGAGCTTAGGGCTGGGCAGAAGCCTTCCAATTTTGATGGTCATCGGGTAATATTTAGTGGGTGAAATAGGCCACAACATTTGTGTTAAATAAAAGTTAAATTTTCCATTAAACCGCGAATATTGTTAATCCCGCTGAAATCACAAATAGACGAACAGGTCAATTCTGACCGTTACGTAGATGTCGATAGTAAATATATCGGTTATATATAGCGAAATATATACAATGTGTGTATACAAAGGAAGGAGATGTTAGTTAGAATGCTTATATCCCAAGAATGGCTTGACCGATTTTGACAAATTTTGTCAATTTAGAATGCCCTCTTGACATAAAGGAATAAAATAAAAATGATGTTAATATAGATTTTGTAATGTTTTGTGACATATTTTTAATTTTTCATATTTTTTTATCGCATGCGATTTTTTCAGTTCGACTTATAATATTTTGTAATATTTTTTTACCTTACAACACAGGTTGGGGATATTATATAAGTATTGCAAATATCGTCCGATCCTCACGAAAATTTTCACAAGAGTAGGGTTGGGTTCAGAAGGGCTAGGCCTATTGTTTTCAAAGATGTCCGCAATATATTAGGGGTTGAAATGGACCAACAACTAAAAATGTTCCTGATTTTGCAGCCGTTATAAAGGTCACAAATATAAACCAAAGGACACGAAATCTCGCATAAAGTTAGAGTTTAGGACAGCGGGTACAATAGACCACTAATTTTGTGTGAAATAATACCAGCATTACTTACAGGCGATATCCGAAATACACAAAAGGCAAACTTCTGGCTTTTTTATGCTGATTTCGTTGACGAATAAAGCCAAATATCATAGACAAGCAAATCATATATATGAGTCTAAATTTGGAGGTACGGAGGGGCTTCTTGCTTTTGGAGATGATTGCAAAATATTTAGGGGTTCAAATTAACCAAAGACAGAAATGTTTTTCCGATCACACAATTGAAGCCATTCGACACGCCTGTGAGGAGGTTAAGGACAGGGAAGAATTCTAGCATTTTGGATGACCATTGGATTATATTTAGCTATAAAATAGACTACAACATATTGTAGTGTTGTAGGGTATAACATAGTCGGCCCCGCATGACTATAGCCTTTGCGTACTTGTTTTTAATGTAATCCACGTCGAAGTCATATCATGTAGTATACATCAATGTTATTTGGTTCATAAGTGGAATGATCTACTTCACATAAATTTCTAATATAACTTTTTTATTACGGGAGCTCTACTAAATAGGCATAGTGGTGTAGGGTATCATATAGTCGGTCTCGTCCGACTTTTGACCTTTCCTTACAGTTTTTTTTAATCCCTTTCAAATTCAAATATTTGAAATTTAGAATTGTTGTCTAATTTGTAAGCTATGTCAATTTTTTAATATCTATTTTATTATTTTTTATGATCTTCTCAAATTCTCAATTTATCTTCCTTTTTTCATTTCAGGTGAGTCAAATCCACACCAACATTCGACATAACATAGTATTTCCCTCCAAAAAGTAAGCAATAGACTGTTTCTATTTTCAATTTTTATGTACTCACCACATGGTTTTATCTCGAAACTTGAATGTAAACAATTTTCAAATTTATAATCTCAACTGTTTATATTGACCAATGACGCCTCGAGAGTAGGAGATAGCAACACATTGGTGTTTTGTAATTTTCGCACTTCGTTCATTAAGTAAAATTCGGTTATTGGTGTTTAATTTTTAAAGCAAACATTGTTTGTTTCTCTCAATGTATGTATGTTTGTGTGTATATTGTGGGCAGAAGTCATTAAATTCTAGATATTTCATTCACTTTTGGGATCGCCGAGCAACGTATTTGTATGTATATATACTTAAACAATATGTAAACAATTGGAGTAATTATGTACTATGAATGTGTGTATTGTGAGTACATATGTATGTCTGTGTACTTGAAGTCTTGCCGAGTCCAAACATATGCAGAAACACAAATATATGTTTGTACATCTAAAGCTGCGTATCTGCAATGTGCATTCGAATGCTGGAAACTTAATGATAAGTCTCGACAGGACCAACAATAATCAAATGGGTATTTCCTAGAAGTTGTGGTCGTTTTTCCCCCATGAGGTTGAGCGTTGTTCGTCTTTGGGCAGGAGTAGGTCATGAAAATGCATGGAATCTTTATAAGTGTTAAGCCTTATGGTTGATGCATGTAAGTGTGTGGTTATGGTTTAATGTTGGGAATGGCGGTGAGTTACTTAAAGGCATGTCTTTTCCAATAACATCTGCCAGTGTAATGAAATCTTTGGGGACCTTAAATTAAATTACGTATTAGAGATCCTTACAGTCTCTTTAAGTTTGAATATAAAGGACTATACTGGGTGAGATAAAAAAACTGCAACAAAGTCAAACGCCATGATTTTTACATTTTGTTTTTAAATTTTATTGAATGAAAGCAAAAAATGTCGGAAATAGCATCAAATTTTAGAATAAGTGTAGATTTATTCGAATTGGTCACCTTTGACATGAATTATGGCCTTCAAACGGTCAATGAAACGATTACATGCTGCCCGAATGTTGCTCTGCGATATTTTGGCCCATTCCCGGCGAAGCGCTTGCTTGAGGTGGTCGACACTTTGGTATTTTTTAGTGCCAACCTTGCTCCAACTTTACTCCAGACAGAATAGTCCAACGGATTGGTATCTGGAGATTTTGGTGGCCAATGTGCGCTGGAAATGAAGCGAGGAAACTCATTTTGCAACCATTCTTGGGTGTGCACCCTCCAGAATATTTTCGCGATAATTTTCGGCATTTATTCTGATGCCACGGTCGATTAATCTGACCGGATTGCGACCATCGTCTCCAGAATATTTTCGCGATAATATTCGGCATTTATTCTGATGCCACGGTCGATTAATACGAGCGGATTGCGACCATCGTCTGTTATGGTGGCACACACCATCACCATGGCTGGCGCTTGAGTTCTGGTGGCCAACCGAAGGTGCACATTATCAGCTGCCCAATTTGGCAAGTAAACGCTATCATTTTGTTTGTTTACAAACTTCTGGACAACGAATGTTTTCTCATCGGAGAAAACCAAGTTCGGCAGTTCACCACTTTTGGCTAAGCGAAGCAACTCTTTAGCTCTTTTGAGTCTATTTTCTTTCTGTTGCGGTGTAAGTTCTTGCACTTTTTGGAAATTCAATGGCTTTACCCCGAGCTCATTTTTTAATATTTGCCGAATGGAATATTGCGATATGTTCAGCTCACAAGCCATTTTTCCTGCAACGCGGGTTTCGATCTAGTCGCTTCTTTTCTTTCCGAACCATTTCTGTTGATGTTGCTGTTTTCTTCCATCCTCCCGATATTCGGTATTTTTTGATGATTTTGGCGACATTATTTACCGGAAATGCTTAAAATTTAATGTTAAAAGTTCAAAATGGATACTACAGCCTATGACAGAAAATTGTCTGTGAAGGTCCACGTCTTCGTATAGTCCCCATATAACCGTACCTCCCGATATTCGGTATTTTGAAGTTTTTATCGAATTTATTCGTCGTAATTGTTTTAAATTTGGGTTTTAAAGTTCGTAATAGATACTACAGCCTAAGACAGAAAATGGTCGGTGCATGTCCACCTCTTCGTAAAACCCCCATATAACGGTACCTCCCGATATTCGGTATTTTGATGATTTTAGCTAATTTATTCACCGGAACTGTTTCAAATTTGGTATTTGAAGTTCATAATGGATGCTACAGCCTAAGACAGAAAATTGTCAGTACAGGTCCACGCCTTCGTATAGCCCCCATATAACGGTACCTCCCGATATTCGTTATTTTTATGATTTTAGCGACATTATTCTCCGGATTTTTTTTTAAGTTTCATATTAGAATATTGTAATGCCTTATAACAAAAGTTGCCTGTGCAGGTCCACGTTTTCGCATAGACCCCGGCTATATTCGGTATTTTTTAAGATTTTAACAGAATTTTTAAGGGATTTTATGTTTTTCAATATTTGCAAAGTCGTTCCAAATGGTGTAGTGTATTCAAAGTTCGACCCGGCCGTATTTAATACAATTAAATTTTGTCGAATAACTATAAATATAATTTAAATTTTGGATCCTTTGTTGGACAGGTACACGAAAAACTGGCTTATAGTGTCCCTTAAAGTACCTATACTAAGTCCAAATACCGAGGGTTTCTCTATTCGCTCAACCAGAGATTTTATTCCGAATTTAAGTAAAAATGTAAACTTACTAAAATCCATTCACTTTTAATTATGGAACCACCCACATATAGAAATATACTTGGGTAAACAGTTTTACATATGCACATACACATGTACAACTTAAACTCACACAGCAAATATAAACAATCGAGTCATGCGATTCCTTGCCTTATGTTTTTATTGTGGCGTTCTCATTAAAACGAAGAAAAAAAAAAAAAACAAATTATTTTCAATAGAAATTAATTTACTTGATATAAAAATTTTTATGGCATTAAATATATAGACAAATATTGAATTTTCTTCACCAAGAAAAATTCCACACATTTATGTATTTAGGTTTTTATGTGTGAAGGATTTCGGAGAAAATTGTTATTGTATTAATATATTAGAAAGGAATTTTCCACTGCATTTTAAGAAACCATTGTAAAGCAGTTATTGCAAAAGGGAAAAAATCACTTTAACGCAATATTCATTTGACATTTTGAGATTTTCTTCCCTAGCACTCTAGAATAATGTTTTGTATAATCTTGATAAAAGAACAGCTGTAATGTAATAAAATGGCTAGTTTACCAGGAATCAAAAAAAATCCCTTTTCGAAATTTCAGGAAAGGCAATAAAGTTTAAATATCTTTTGACTTCCACACATAATATCTCTCTCAAACACTATGAGTCTGGACCCACATTACTTTTCACATGAAATCCACCAAGATAAGAAATGCGTCCCCTCTCTCTTTAACAATAATTTAAAAATATGCGGGACCTAACTACCATTCAGATACCCACAACGTTTTCACATGTAAGATTAATTGCTTAACATTATCGACCATTGTTGATTGGCATTGTGAACTTTGCCTCTTGCGCCTAGGTCAATACCAGACTTTTAAAATCAATGATTTTCAGAAAAATATTCATTACAACGAAGAGGGCAGACCAATGTAGGTCTTTGTTAAATGAAATTAGTTAATTTACACTTTGTTATTGCTAATTAGTGAATATATAGAAGACTTGTACGATTTTAAAGTGAATTTTATTTTTAAATTTGTCGGCATTATAAAGGAGGAGTAGATATTTAAATAAAGATATGGCACAGCATTTAGATAACGACATGGATTTTGATAATTAAATAATAATCGGATAAAGCAATAGAGGGGAAAAATTGGAGATTCATTTTATAAGTCTATTTTTGGTAAAAAAAATTGTTTTCAGTAGAAAAAAATTCACCGGTCCCCAGGGTCCAAGTTTTTTTTATAAAAAAAAATTCACCGGTCCCCAGGGGCCAAGTTTTTTATATAGAAAAAAATTCACCGGTCCCCAGGGACCAAGTTTTTTTCTATAAAAAAAATTTCACCGGGTTCAAGTTTTTTCCATAGAAAAAAATTCACCGGTCCCCAGGGGCCAAGTTTTTTCCATAGAAAAAAATTCACCGGTCCCCAGGGGCCAAGTTTTTTCCATAGAAAAAAATTCACCGGTCCACAGGGGCCAAGTTTTTTCCATAGAAAAAAATTCACCGGTCCACAGGGGCCAAGTTTTTTCCATAGAAAAAAATTCACCGGTCCCCAGGGGCCAAGTTTTTTCTATAGAAAAAAATTCACCCCGTCCCCAGGGGCCAAGTTTTTTCTATAGAAAAAAATTCACCCCGTCCCCAGGGGCCAAGTTTTTTCTATAGAAAAAAATTCACCCCGTCCCCAGGGGCCAAGTTTTTTCTATAGAAAAAAATTCACCCCGTCCCCAGGGGCCAAGTTTTTTCTATAGAAAAAAATTCACCCCGTCCCCAGGGACCAAGTTTTTTCTATAGAAAAAAATTCACCCCGTCCTCAGGGGCCAAGTTTTTTCTATAGAAAAAAAATTCACCGGTCCCCAGGGACCAAGTTTTTTCTATAGAAAAAAAATTCACCGGTCCCCAGGGACAAAGTTTTTTCTATAGAAAAAAAATTCACCTGTCCCCAGGGACCAAGTTTTTTCTATAGAAAAAAAATTCACCGGTCCCCAGGGACCAAGTTTTTTCTATAGAAAAAAAAATTCACCCCGTCCCCAGGGGCCAAGTTTTTTCTATAGAAAAAAATTCACCGGTCCCCAGGGGCCAAGTTTTTTCTATAAAAAAAAATTCACCGGTCCCCAGGGGCCAAGTTTTTTCTATAGAAAAAATTTCACCGGTCCCCAGGGGCCAAGTTTTTTTTATACCCTCCACCATTGTATGGAGGGTATATTAAGTATTTTATTCCATTTGTAACACCTAGAAATATACATTTTAGACCCCACAAAGTATGTAAATTCATGATCAGCATAAAATTATATTTGGTATTTAACGTTCGTAACGGATACTACAGCCTACGACAGAAAATTGGCTGTGCAGGTCCATGTTTTCGTATAGCCCCTATATAACGGTACCTCCCGATATTTGATGTTTTTTGAAGATTTTAGCGACATTATTCAACGGAATTGCTTCAAATTTGATGTTTGAAGTTCGTAATGGATACTACAGCCTAAGACAGAAAATTGTCTGTACAGGTCAACGTCTTCGTATATCCCCCATATAACGGTACCTCCAGATATTTTTATGATTTTAACGACATTATTCACCGAGTTTCTTTATTCAAGTTTCGCATTCGAATATTGTAATGGTTTTATGACAAAAGTTACCTTTTCATGTCCACGTTTTCGTATAGAACCCAACGGATTTTATTTTTTTGAAAATTTCCAAAATCGTTCCAAATGGTGGAGGGTATTCAAAGATCGGACCGGTGCCCAGGGACCAAGTTTTTTCTATAGAAAATATTTCCTGGGGAACCAACTTTTTCGATAGAAATAATTCACAGATTTCGATAGAAAAAAAATTATTTATATTCAAAAATGCTGGGATCAGTCTCGCAATTTCTCAGCATTAACTTTTATCTATAAAAAAATTGTAGGCTAGCAAGACCAAATTTTTTCTATGAAAAAACCCTTTTAGAACTGATGATTTTTTTTATAGAAAATTATAATTATTAGTTTATTTTTCTATAAAATAATTCTTTTACCTTAAATTATTTTTCAGACCCAAAAAAAAGTAATTTGCGGATTCTGCGTTTGATGTTTGCTTGGGGCGGACAGGGTACCGAAAATTACAAGGCCTCCGAAATACCGCAAAGTGTAAGCTCGTGCTGTTCAAGCCTAGCTCACTCTCCATTCATTCATCCATCACTCAGCGCTCAAATGATTAACCATTAAAAGCCATTAATGAGCGTTTTACATGTTTCATAGCCAATTATCGGAACATCGAGTCAAAAACGATTTTAAATTTCAGTCAAAAGTAATTGAGGTAGCGTTTTCGAAGACGTCATTAATAAGGTTTCCTACCATCATGATATGCAAACACACACGGACGCACACGCACTCAGATCCACTTAAAAGGTTAAAATATTCAAAAATTTAATGACAAATTGTGGTTAGCAGAGTAGTTGTTGTTGTTCGCCTCAAAAAAGAAATAAAAGAAAATCAAAATACCGCCTGGGGGTAACCGGTACATGAATGTTTACCCTCATGACATCACAACGACATAGAAGCCCATACAATGTTGACATTGACATTAAGTTCCCTTGTTGGCTATTAATAACCCACCAATATCCCACCAATAATTTATTTACAAATCCACAATTTTATAGAATTTATAAAATCAATTAGAAAATGTATTTCCAGTGCTGTGATTTAGCTTATTTTAAATTGTACACTATCCAATATCAAAAAAATCTCATCAAATGAGAATCTAATTAGTGAAACGTGCTATTGGAAATATACCAACATGAGCTTGTGTTTGTTGCTGTGCCAAAGTGTTTGTTCCGAAGGCAGGTTGGCAAAAATTTTCACATTGCCAAAAAAGACGACAAATGAGCGGCACGCTTGCATCAAATTTTCGCCTAAATAATAATGAATACCATCGAAATGTCATCCCCTAGCTCCTGCCCTGCTCACCCATACCCTTCTACCAATCAATGACCATAAAAATAACATGAAATATGATTTGATTTAATTAAAAATTCAACAAAAAATTTAAATTGTTAGAATTTTACAGATGTTTGAAATAGGAGTTGGGGTTAAAACACAGTGGGAGAATTTAAACAGCCTATTTTTCATAGGAATAGGTTGGTTTTTGTTTCTAGTAACCAAATAACATGTTTAGTATATATATCCATGGTTCATGGAAATGGTTCCCATTATAACGAGCGATAATTAACGACAACGAAATAAAGACCTGAAATATGTGGACATAACAGAAAAAGGACATGACAGAATATAAGTGAAGGTTACATTATCTACAGGTGGAGTTTTCCGAAATAACCTTACATTACCCTTATATAAAGAACCGAAGGGTCAGGGCCCAGCCCAATTACACTATCTAACATAAAAAACAAGTCCAAAGAAGCTAAATTCGACTATGCCGAACCTTTAATACCCTCCATCATTTGGAAGGAACTTGAAATTTAACTTAAACTTAATCGAAAACAGTAAGATGGGGACCATACGAAGACGTGGACCTGCACAGAAAATTTTATTTAATATACTGTAGCACCCATTAAGAACTTCAAATACGAAATTTGAAAAATAATTCCGGTAAATAATGTAGCTAAAATCATAAAAATACCGGGATTGACATGGCTCATTTACGAACTTAACCTGCCTACTGGTAAACTATGCATGATTTCAAAATCTCAATTCGTTCAAAAAATAGCGTGATTACAACAGACAGACAGACGGACATTGGCAGATCGTCTTATAATTTTACGCTGATTCAGAATATAAATACTTTGTAGCGTCTATTCTGAATATTTCGAGGAGTTACAAACGGATTGACAAAGCCATAGAATTGTGAAGGGTATAAAAATTACGGGGAAAATACATCATATGCAATGTTCGGCCGGGCGGAATTTTTAAAACCCTCCAGCAGTTTGAAGGATCTTTAAAAATTTAAAAAAAAAAAATCCGTCGAAAGATGCCACTTAAATAAAAACCGTTATATGAGGGCTATACGAAGACGTGGACCTATATAGATAATTCTCTTGCAGGGGGTAAAGTACTTAGCAGGAAGAACTCCATTGAAAAATGTGGATGCAATCATCAAAATACCGAATAACGGGAGGTACCGTTATATGGGGGATATACGATATTGTGGACCTATTCTCTTTCAAGGGGTTTCAGCAACATCAGCAGAAATGCTTTGAAAAGTAAAGAAGCGACTTGATCGAAACCGAGCGTCGCAGTGGCCGAAAAATGGCTCGCGAGCTGAACATATCGTAATATTCTATTCGGAAAATATTGAAAAATGAGCTCGGGGTAAAATCATCGAAATTCCAAAAAGTGCATGTACTTACATCGCAACAGAAAAAAATTGACTCAAAAGAGTTAAAGAGTTGCTTCGCTTGGACGAAAGTGGTGAACTGCCGAATTTGGTTTTCTCTAATGATCGTGTTTACTTGCCAAAGAGCACTGGCCATGGTGAAGTTGTGGGCAGCCATATCAGCCGATGGTCGCTCTCCGCTCGTATTAATCGACCGTGCGTCAGAATAAATGTCGAATATTTTCGCGAAAATATTCTGGAGGGTGTATTAAAGCCTTGGGCACGCAAACATTTTAGCCACAGACCTTGGACATTCCAACAGGACTCAGCACCATCACACTCAGCACGCGCCACCCAAAAATGGTTGCAAAATGAGGTTCCTCGCTTCATTTCCAGCGCACAATAGCCACCAAAATCTCCGGATACCAATGTGTTGGACTATTGTGTCTGAAGTATTTTGAAAAGTAAGGTTTTCATTAAAAAATACCAAAGTGTCGATCAACTCAAGCAAGCACTTCGCAGGGAATGGGACAAAATACCGCAGAGCAACATTCGGGCAGCGTGTGACGGTTTCATTGGCCGTTTGAAGGCCATAATTCGCGCCAAAGGTGACCAATTCGAAAAAATCTAAACCTATTTTAAAATTTGAGGCTGTTTTCGACATTTTTTGTTTCACTCAATAAAATTTAAAAAAAGAATGTAAAAATTATGGCGATTGACTTTGTTGCAATTTTTTTATCCTACCCTGTACATACTTCGCAATATGTAGGATAGGCCTACATTTTCAATGTAGGAGCTAAAACCTATTATGAACTACAAATACCAATTTTTGGAGAAATCCGTGGAAATATATAGTAAAAATCATAAAAACACCGACTACCAGTAGATAGCTACCGTTATATAGAGGCTATACCTAAACGTGGACCTAAATATACCATGTTTCGCCACCGGAGGTAGAACCCATAACGAACTACCTACCAATTTTTAGACAAATCCATGGAAAAATGTGGCAGAAATCATCAAAATACTGAATATCGGGAAGTACCGTTATACGGGGGCTATACAAAAACGCGGACCTGAATACAAAATTTTAGACAAATCTGTGGAAAAATGTTGCGAAAATCATCAGAATACCGAATATCGAGAGGTACCGTTATGTGGCTGTCATTCCACAACGTGGGCCGATTTATATCATTTTCAATACCACCCATCCTAGAAACAATACAAATTGTTCTGACTTCTTCTGAAACAATTCCGTTGCATAATGTCGCTAAAATTATTAAAATACCGAATATCGGGAGGTACCGTTATATGAGGGTTCTACGAAGAGGTGGACCTGCACAGACAATTTTCTGTCTTGGGCTGTAGTATCCATTACGAACTTCAAATACCACATTTAAAACAATTCCGGTGAATAATCTCGCTAAATCATCAAAATACGGAATATCGGGAGGCACCATTATGTGGGGGCTATACCAAAAAGTGGCCCTACATGGCCTACATGGCCCATTTTCAATACCAAAAGTCCTGCAGACATAACATACATTTGAGTAAAATTTTATCAATCTACTTCAATTCGTTCGGAAGTTAGAGTGATTTCCACAGGCGGATAGACGGACGGACATCGCTAAATCGACATAGAATTGTATGTTGATCAAGAATATATACACTTGGTGGGGTCTAAAATGTGTATTTCGAGGTGTTACAAACGGAATGACAAACTTAATATACCCTCCATACTTTGATGGTGGGTGTAAAAACAAATTTTTCTCAAGTTGGATGGTATACAAGGTTTTACTATACCGATCTTACTTCTTATAATTAATGTCTTGATAAACTTTCCACATTTTTCTCTTTGAAAGTTTCAAACTTCCACCATTGTTGCATGATCTTACCACGTTCGAAAATGTGTGACTATTTTAGTGATCGCACGGAAGATACGCTTAGATGTTAACTTCCAAAAAAAAAGTTTCAGTTTTTTTTTTATCTGACATTAAAGCGATTTAACACTTTTCTACATCGCATGACAGGGTCATTAATTACAACATAACGAATAAAAAGCCAATTATGTTTTATTTTCGACTCTACATTTTTCATTTCTTTAGCTTCTTTTGACTTCTACGCACATTTGTCTGTTTTTTTTATTTTCGTTGAAATAAAAACATCTGTGCGAATTTGTTATCCCCCCAAAAAACAAAAAAAAGCTTACGAAACTCTTCACAGAAAAAAAAAGCCGTGTGAATATCAAACAAAAAATCTTATCTATAGAAACAACAACAACAAAACTACATCTTAACTGAAGATGAGGTTTTAATTAATTGTGATGTCTCTCCTCCACCCCATTGGCCAGCATACATCTGATGTTATGTGAACTAAACTTGGACGCAGACAGATGTCCAGTCATCTTCACAACAACAACAACAACAACAACAACAAACACAACTTGGCGTTCATTTGTCTTAATGTGTGGTATCTCTAACAGAGTTACATTTATGTAAACGCCCTATGTTAATTAAGCATTACGACTGTTTTTTTTATTCAACTACAATTTATGACTTGGAACAAAGAGGTCCAGAGATCATTGCTTTTGATTCTGAAAAAACCCCCCAACATGGAATCTTCATTCTTTGTTGTTTTTTTTTTTCTTCTTCTGCAAAATAAAGCGTTTTTTAATTGATTATCTTCAATGCTAAGACGTTATGTTCTTCTGGTTCTTCTCAAATTCATTTATCCAACTTCTTGATCTTCGGTTTAATTATTTGGTGGGAATTTTGGCAATAAAGCCAAAAAGTTCATGCAGATTATTCTCAAAAAAAAGTTTATGGTTTAATTGTTGATGTTTATGGAAGAGGCTACAAAAATGTGAAGAAAAGTTGGATCTTAACTCCAGTCTCCCACACTAAATAACAGCGCCAACAGCGAATTAACACTTTGAAAGAAAAACATAAATTAATTTCAGTAAAACATTTTTTTCTCAGAAAAAATAGGAAGGCAACACTGAAACAATGTCAGAAAATATAAAAGAAATTTATGAAGGTCAACTCTGTGTTATCCAGCGTTTCCGTTTTATGCGAATCACAAAACCAAAAAGGCGGGGAATAGCTGGACCTTGAAACTTGAGAACATTTAAATCCCGACAAAATTAGAAAATTTTAGCATGCTTTTGAGTACGAGGAAACGACGATCTGATGTATATAGCATAATATCACTTGTATCTTCTAAATAAAATCAGCCGGTACAGACATACGGAACTTATGTCAAAATGAAATATTTTTTAACAGATATTTCCCAACAAAATTGCAGCCAATTCGGTTAGATATTGGTACTGAGATCTTCAAATTACTAAAATTCTAGAGATAACTTTAAAAAATTGTGGATTGGCAGAAACCAAAACCTCAGAAAAATCCGAAATCAAGATTCAAATAGTCCTCTATTTTTATACCATCCACCATAATTCGGATACATATTATACATAGTAGTAAGGGTATTATGTCTTTGTGCATTTGTTTGTAACATCTAGAAGGTAGACCCATAGTTACTTTTATGGATCCTCATAGAAACTCTTTCCGAGTCGATTTTTGCATGTCAGACCGTCTATCCGTCCGTCGGTCCATGTATTTTTGTAAACAAAATGAAGGTCGCATTTATTATCCAAATGAAATGAAATTTTCCAAACAATATTTGACAAACCCTATTGAAATTGGTCGGAATCGGTTCAAATTTAGATGTATATGTCTCCAACCGATTTCGGGTTAATTGTATTCCAACTGACTTGAATTTTAGCACATCCGACCGGATTCAGTCTAAAAGCAAGCACACCAAATTCGGTTGATATAGCTAAAGCTCCCATACATATGTTTTATCCGATTTGGTGTTAAAGTCCCTTACATTCGTAATATGCACTCCACAAGAATTATATATATAATATACAGCCCAAAAATAACTCTGACAAATGTTATCAAGATCGATTCAGGTATGGATGTAGCTCCCATATATACCTTTATACGATTTCCGGTTAATTGTGCACCAAATGGCTAACATCAATCCGAATAGAGTGAATTGTGGAACTTCCGACCGAATGCAGTCTAGAAGCACGTACATCAAATTTGGTGATGAATATATCAGATATAGCTATAGCTCCGATATATGTCTTTCATCCGACTAGATGTCTAAAATCACTCACATTCGTAATATGCACTCTGCAACAATGGTATTCGGCACCAGATATCTAATAAAGTTCAGAAATGCCTTTGCTAAGTTATTTCGAGATCAGTTCAGATTTTGGATATACAGGGTGAGATAAAACAATTGCTACAAAGTCAAACGCCATATATATATATTTTTTTTAATTTTATTGAATGAAGGCAAAAATGTCGGAAATAGCTTCAAATTTTAGAATAAGTTTAGATTATTTCAAATTGGTCACCTTTGGCACTAATTATGGGCTTCAAATGGCCAATGAAACCGTCACACTCTGACCAAATGTTGCTCTGCGGTATTTTGGCTCATTCAAGCGAAGCGCTTGATTGAGGTGACCGACACTTTGGTATTTTTTTTGTGTCAACCTCGCTTTCCAAAATACTCCCGCCACAATAGTCCAACCGGAGATTTTAGTGCCCATTGTGCGCTGGTAATGACGAGGAGCCTCATTTTGTAACCATTCTTGGGTGGCGTGTGCTGAGTGCGATGGTGCTGAGTCCTGTTGGAATGTCCAAGGTCTGCGGCCAAAATGTTTGCGTGTCCAAGGCCTTGATACACCCTTCAGAATATTTTCGCTGTAGTATTCGGCATTAATTCTGATTCCACATTCAATTAATACGAGCGGAGAGCGATCATTGGCTGTTATCGCGGCCCACACCATTACCATGGCCGGTGCTTGAGTTCTGGTGGCCAACTGAAGGTGAATATTATCAGCTGACCTCTTTGCCAAAATCGTGTTCATTTCGTTTGCTTACAAACTGCTGGACAACGAATATTTTCTCATCGGAGAAAACCAACTTCGGCGGTTTACCACTTTCGGCCAAGCGAAGCAAATCTTTAGCTCTTTTGAGTATATTTTCTTTCTGTTACGGTGTAAGTTCTTGAACTTTTTGCAATTTCAATGACTTTTCTCCGAGCTCATTTTTCAATATTTGCCGAATGGAATATTGCGATATGTTTAGCTCACGAGCCTTTTTTCAGCCACTGCGATGCGGGTTTCGATCAAGTTGCTTCTTTACTTTTCGAACCATTTCTACTGATGTGTCTGTTTTCTTCCGTCCACTTCCTTGACGTCGGGCTACGCTCCCGGTATCACGGTAACGAGCGATGTTACGAGACACAAAAGATTTATTCACATTTAAATGCTGGAGTGTTCTAACGATAGCCACTTGTGGTTTTCCAGCCATATATAAAGAAATCACACTATCACGTTTGAATTCCATCACGAATAACTTTTTTTCTGGGAAATTCTCAACAAAATGCTTTTGTTCGATTGTTAACAATATAATGAGCTGTCACTGGAATAATTTTAACAGCTGTCGGACGTGTGGCTTAGAAATGACAGCAGTCTGAAATTGGTTGCAATTTTTTCATCTCGCCCTCTATTCCGACTTAAAACCAATATAACTAAAATTCTTTTACCGTGATTCACCAACAAACGAACGGCAATTGAACATTTTTCTTTTATCAAAGATACTCTCTTTACCTCACTTCATTATTACATTTCTTAAAGCACTAGTACTTAATCCTCATAGCGCAGCAACAGCATCTACTCCGGCTCTGTGGCCAGTCGAGTGGAGTTTTATTTTATTTATCGCTGGTCATTTAAAATGAAGTATCAAAGACTCATTGCCCACATTATTTGTGGTTATGCTTCGTTAAATTCACCGAAGCAGATAGTATTCCTCTATTTTTTTCCAACATTATTTTATTAACATTAGTCAAGTGCTGGGCAAATTCATGCTGGTAGTTAATAAACGCTTTAGCAGTGTTTCGAGCATGAATTCTGTTTTTACACGATTTAAAGAAAATCATTGAACCATGCCACTCCATGGCAGAGATTTTATAATTTATTTATTAAGAAGCAGAAGAAAACAGACGGCTGAATAAAAGAACCAGAAGCACTAGTTAAAGCCACAAATAATAGCCCCAATCAGGGATGCTAACGGAATGTTGTTTATCCAATAATGATGGCCTGATGATGCTTCTGCTACGATTTCATGGTTATTAAGCCACACGTTTTGTCGGGAATAATACGGAGAGTGACATGACTGATGATCAGCCATCTTTAGTGAGTAACTGAGTGTGTGTGTGTGTACGTGTATATCTGTGACCCATTTAATGTTAAATTATTTAATAAATATAAAATATGGGGTTTGTATTTAACCTCAACACTAACAGGCGTGAATACAGTTCAATATGTCAAATAAGGTTGATTGTTGAACTTTTGAACAAGAATTCGTTCATTGACATGGTGTTGTGTTAACCTCTGAATTCATCAATTTATTAGGAAAAAATAAGAAATAAAAACAAATTATAAAATAAACGCTTAAAATATAGACGATTTTTATAATGTCTATGGAAATACGGGGGATATCAAAAAATTGTACCTATATTGTATCTATTGAGACGAGCGAAGTTTGAAGTAAAAAAACATTAAGTTCGGCCATTATGACCAACAATTACCAATTTTTAGACAAATTCTAAAAAAAATGTGGCAAAAATCATCAAAATACCGAATATCGGGAGGTACCGTTATATGGGGGCTATACCAAAGCGTGGACCTATACATGCAAAGTTTCGCCACCGGAGCTAGAACACATTATGACCAATAAATACCAATTTTTAGACAAATTCATAAAAAAATGTGGCAAAAATCATCAAAATACCGAATATCGGGATGTACCGTTGTATGGGGACTATACCAAAACGTTGACCGATATATCTCATTGTCAATACCAACCATCCTAGACACAATACAAATTATTCTGCTAAATTTTGACGCTCTATGTCAAATAATGTGGGCTGTATCGTGATTTCAACAGAATATATATACATTATAGGGTCTACGACGAATATTTAGGGATGTTACAAACGGAATGACAAAGTTAATATACCCTCTGTTCCAAGGTGGAGGGTATAGCAAGTTAAAAAGTATCAGTCGGTTTTGCCGACAGATCTATACCCACAGCCAATATTCGATTATTTAAATATATTTTGACTTCTGTTATGATTATTCAAATTGTTGACCCTATATGGAGCAGGTTCCGAAGGAATGTCGGACCTAAAGAAGTATGATATAAATAATGCTACGTTCCAGTCTTAGACTATATTGGTTACTTCCTCCACTTATATGAGATTTAGGAAAATTTTTGGAAAATGTTAAAATGTGCGTGAGGTACCAGACATAGTCGACCGAAGTATTTCACTTTCATACTTCATCTAATACGTACAAAATTACAATAAAATCGAACATTTATATCTAATTTTATGCGAAATCATAAATTTCATATTCATATCAGGTTTTTAGTTGAGAGAAATATTTAGATACAGTTGTAAAGAATAACTGACTTATTTCTCAAGTTATGACAGATAAAAGAATTGAAAACAGCCACCCTATTGTGGGTGAGGTACTAGAAGGGGTTCGCAGATCGTTACGTAGGATATTGTATTAGCAAAAATGTTTGTGTGTGAAATTTGAAGAGAGTTGGATGCATATTTCGGTTTCTTTGAGCTTTTTGTTTTTCAAAATCTTGAACCCTATGTTGGAGGGGTACAAGGAGAAAAGATCCGATCTCTACCAACTTTATAACAAATCTTATGTTGATGGAAATATTGAGATGTACCAAGTCTGAATAGAATCAAATGTTAATCTCGCGTTTTATGATATTCGTGGATATTCAAAATGTTGACCCTTCGTGGGGGAGGTACGGGAAGCAGTGGATCGATATATCCCACATTCACAACATATCAATAGTTAATAGAAATAATAGGATGTGTGTGCCGTAAAGAGAATTGGATGCTTATTCCGGATTTTTAATTATTTTTGCTATTCAAAAATTTGAACTTTGTGGGGGAGGTACCAGTACCACATTTATAACAGATCTAGTGTTGATAGAAAAGTTAAGATGTGCCAAGTCTAAATGGAATCGGACTTTAACTTTGTGTTTTAGGAGCTTCGTGGATATTAAATATTTTGACCCTTTGTGTACCAGAAGAAATGGCCCGATCTCGACCATCTTCACACCAGACCTTGGGTTAATAATAGTATTTTTATGTGTACAATCTAAAAACAATCGGTCTCTTACATCATTTTATATAATTGTTATAATCATTCAAAATTTTGACCCTTTTTGGGGGAGGTACTTGACCCTATTGTCAATTTTCTTACCTGAGCTAGCACTGATGAAAAAATTAGTGTTTTCAAAGTTTGAACAAAATCGACTTATCCTTTCTCTTTTTGTGCAGTAAAATAGTTGTTTAAAAATGTCGGACTTTTATGGTGGAACCAGAAGGAGTGGACCGATATGACAGTATCAAATTATATATACCGTCTCTATATTCAGACACTGATTCGTACTTAGTGAGAATTCCTGTACTCCTCCGCTTTATATGAAATTGTTATAGCATCAAGTTTATGACTATAGATGGAGTTTGTCATTAGATATGGCCTTATATGACTCATTGGAATAATCGTTTTTCATTCCATGTTTCATTGGACGAAATTGGTTGCATTGGTTTACATCTGTCTAGTCAGCTGTGAGTGAGTATTCGAAGAGTCCAAACTTGGAACAACGTTATGCTTTTTGACCAATCTTAGATCAAGTTCCGAGATAGGCAATATCGATCCACTCCTGTACAGAAAATCGGATTTGGTTGAACTTCACATATTATAAAATGTATATAAGATTTAGGTTAGGTACGAAAATTATCAGTATCGGCAGGTCTTTCTGGTACCTCCCCCAGCGGCATGGAGTTGCCTGAGCAAACTAATAGGTGTACGTCACAGCTTACCGGACATATTCAGGCCTGAGAAATTATGATCGATCGTCAGTTCTTTAGACTCAGACCCCCTCCCCATTATCGTCGCCCTCAACAGACTACCCGACTTCTTAGTCTTTGAACGCCGCTTTTCCCTTAACCATGGGAAATTCAATTGACAAAAGCTCAGGAACATACCAAACGCTACTTCAATTAAAAGGCCCAACCCATCTGATGTGCAGGCATTACATAGGTATTTCTGAGACATCACAAAGGCTGCAGCCGCTCGCTATATGCCTGCCTCGCCGTACCAACCCAAATTATCTCAGAGTCAATGATATTACTTTGGAGGTAAACAGATTTGTTGGCGAGCATAAGCGGGGAAAGTGGTTAGCATTGCAACTGAAGCATTGCAACATCAGTAGCGAATGGAGTAACTTGTGAGCAACGGTTAAATCGCTCTCGAATCCTGGAAAAAAAGTATGATCGGACATATGTCTCACATAACAGAGTCGAAGTGACAAATCCCAGAGGTACACGAGCGATTTTTACCGGCAATTTTTAGACCACAACTAGATTGAGAGGCTAACAGAAGGATCCCATGCCGTTTTCGATCTCTCCCAGCCGAGAAGGTACGACCACAATTTACAATGAAAGTTGTTGCACATGTAGTCAGAGGCTCAAAGTTATTCAAAGTGATTGGTCCTAACGAATTCTCTATGGTGATGTTGAAGCAACTGGATAAACCAGTCGTTATCCACGCTAATAGTTCCCTATGCATGGGAAAGATAGTTCCGCTACTGAAGGTTGGCAAGGATGTCAGCAAATGTGATTCATACAGGCCGATATCTTTTTTGTCACCAGTAGCAAATACGCTTGAGGCATTACTCCTCACCAGTATAAAAGAGTGTTTCCCAGTAGCTGTTCATCAACACGGATTTCGAAAATACACGCCATTTCAACACATGTCAGCAAAGGGCTGAAGACCTTCAAGATCTAGAGAGAGAGAGAGAGAAAAAGAGAGAGAAGTACAGTACATGCAGGACTGAATGGTATTCACTATGACGCGTTCTCACAGTCATTGCAGCTGAAGAGCGGGAGTTGTCCCGACAAACACGAGTAGTTTTGACACAATTAAGATCGGATGGTGCGGCTGACTCAGTTCGTATTGGGCCTGAATTGACTGCAATGTGAAGAACATGTGCCCAGCATGACACGCTACATCAATTTCACTGCCTAACCAAACCTACTCAACCTACTATACTCCTTGAGGCTCGACTTAGAAGCAGAACCAGATTGACATGCGTCAGAACGGACACAGCTGCAGGAGCTGCTACCACACCAAAAGAGGTTCAAATTATTTTCCCCAACAACGGTTTAATTTATTTTTCTAAAACAATTATCTAATAGAAATCGGACGAAGTATCCGATTCAACAATAAATATTAGCCGTCAATTTTTCCAAAATATTTTGTTTCTTTTCATTAATTTAAATATATGTCCATAATTAAAATTCAATCAAATCTAATTATTTATTCTTTATCCTCCTCTGTTTTGCTTTCAGAATTTGATTAGTGACTTAAGCCTGTATGAGACTGTAATCCCTGCCACCTCTGTGAGAAAAACACAAAATGTCGAACAAACATCACTCAATTGAGATAAGTTCATGTGTCATGGATCCACAGGTTAGTTAGCCAGCATTCATTTTTTAACAAAAAAAAGAATAAATAAATAAAAACTCTTCCAGACCCAACTATCCGATGCCTTGGCCAATAAGAATATCAAAGAATTTCGTGTGGCCTTCGATTTGGGAGCCGATCCCTTGAGACTAGACAACAATCATCTGAGCATTTTTGATAAGGCCCTCAGCACAGCGGGTTGTGCAGAATTTGTTGAGGAATGCCTGCAGAGGGGTTGTAGTCCGAACTATGTAAGTTTTTCCTAAACCTTTTTTTTGCTCAAAATGATATAAGTAATTCTACCTCTCATTTCAGCGCAATCCCCATTTGGTAAAATATGCAATTAGTTTTGCCACCGATTCCCAGGATCCACAGATTTTAAGGTCACTGCTAAGGCATCCTAATGTCATGGTGGACAAAAAATATCATGAGCTAACGCCGCTCAACTCATTGGCAAAGAATTTGAATAATGAAAATGTCAGCAATGCCAAGGAGTGCATGAAGTGCCTTTTGGACTATGGCGCCTCGCCGAATATACCCAATCAGGCCGATTTCACGCCATTGCATTTTGTGGCGAGAAATCGTAAATTGGACGACATCAAGAAAAGAGAAATTGTGGAAATGTTTTTGTCATACCCGGACATTGATTTGGACACATATCGTGAGGGAGAGTTGAGAGAAAAACTTGAAGAACTTTATCCCGACTTGCGTTTGCCGGAGGCCCGCAGCACCACAGAGGTAACAATGGAAAAGCTGCTGTCCTACATTAAGTGTGGCGATACGGAAAAATTCAAAGAACAATTTCCCCAATATCAATTGAATATTTCGGATAAGGATAATCTAAAGAATACTCTGAGGGATGAAAATGTCCCTCTGTTTCTGGAGGCCATACGCAAGGGTCACAATGAAGCATTTGACATGATTTTGGCCAGCGGAGTGAATTATAATGCCGTGCTAAAGGGTAACTCACCCATGGAAGTGGCCACCATCTACGGCAACAGCCATGCTCTGCGTAAACTCCTGGAATTGGAAGATCTGGAATTGAGGTTACGCGATTATCCTTTGATAACAGTCATACGAAAAATGAACGAACAACCAGCCCAGGAATATTGCGATTATCGCAAATGTTTCTATACCCTGTTGGAATCGGATCGTATCGATATCAACGAAATGGATAAGACTCGTTCCACTCCCCTGCACTATGCCGTGAAATATCGCAACACCGAAGCCATACGAGAGCTGTTGAAGCGTGGTGCCTACATTGGGGTAAAGAGTCGTTTCAATGAGCTGCCCATCGATGGCATGAGTCCTGAGCTGTTGGAGGATCATTTCGATCACTGCATTAGTTCGAATGGCGCCCGGGTGGGTGATGAAAGCTTTGAGATTTTGGTCAATTTTATGAACCTCATGCCACAGGGCGATAACAAGGCGAAACACAAGGCGAAGCATCACTTGCGTGAGGAAATGGCACCCATTGCCTTTATTGCCAAGTCTAAGGAACACCGTCATCTACTGCAACATCCGCTGGTCACGAGTTTCCTCTTCCTCAAATGGCACCGCCTCTCAACGATTTTCTATATCAATTTCCTGCTCTACTTCTTCTTTGCCGTATCGATTATAGCCCATACGGTGCTGAAGTTCCGCGAAAGTGATTCGAATGCTGCCACGGTGATTTTTGGTCTCATCTCCTGGGTGGGCATCTTCTATATGATACTGCGCGAGGCCATACAATTTGTTATGTCACCGGTGCACTATTTCCGTTCGGCAACCAATTACATGGAAGTGGTGCTAATTATCCTGGCCATTATGACGTGCACTGAACCCACCTATGATCATGAGACGCAGAGGATCATAGCCGTCTTTACCATGCTTCTAATAGCCGTGGAACTGTGTCTGCTGGTTGGCTCGCTACCCGTCCTTTCCATTTCCACGCACATGCTCATGTTGGAGGCCGTCTGTAAGAGTTTCCTCAAAAGTTTCACTCTCTATTCGATTTTTGTCATCACCTTCAGTTTATGTTTTTACATTTTGTTCGGCAAGCCCCAGGTCGATGAGGATGGCAATCCCATTACACCCGAAGACGATGACTTCAATAAATTCTCCAACCCGCTGGCCGCGATGATTAAGACCATTGTCATGTTGACGGGTGAATTTGATGCTGGTGATCTACAGTTCGACACACTCTATAGTTATTTGCTTTTCCTGCTCTTTGTCTTCCTGATGACAATTGTGCTCTTCAATTTACTCAATGGTTTGGCCGTGAGCGATACACAAGCCATCAAGGGCCAGGCCGAGTTGAACGGTGCCATTTGTCGCACCCAGCTGTTGACGCGTTACGAGGAGGTACTTACCGGCCGTTCGGAACGTTCCAGTTTCATTGTCAATCATGAGCCATTCCGTTCGATATGCCGTCGCCTAATGAACATCTATCCGAATTATCGTCACATTGCCATATTGCCGAATGACAGTAATAAAATTTTCATACCCGTCGACGATACCTATGAAATGAAAGAACTGGGTGTCCAATTGAAAAATAACTCCTTCCACCCGTTGCCATCGAACGATGGCGACAAGGTCAAGAAACTTCTGGATGCTCCCGTACAATTTCTACCCTGTCTCTGTTCATGCATCACCAACAAATGTTCGGAAATGGATCGTCGCACCGTGAAATTGGCCATGGCTGTTTTGGAACAGAAAACCATCAAAATGGAAAACCGCAAAAGGATGCAGGATACGGAAAATCGTCTGCGTAATATCGAAAGTAAAATGAACGAGATGTTCCATTTGTTGAAAGCCATTAAAAATGACATGAACTGAATGTAGAGGAGTTTTTTTTTAAATATTTTATAAGAATAAAAAATGATATTTTTAATTTTTTTAATAACATAAAACATAATAGATTTTATTTTAAAATATTACAACAATATGCATTTGAAATGTTAATGTTAAGTATTAATTGAATATTGAAAAAAATGAAAAGAGTTCATAGAATTCATGTCGGTCCTAAAATTCTATTATTTTTTATTTTATAATAAATATTAATAAATATTTGTTTCGTTTTTAAATAAATAAAGGTATTGAAATTTCTTCAGCACAAAGAATGGGATTCGGGGGGAGAATACTTACGTTCATTGAAAATTCAGAGCCCAAATTCTTAAATTCGAGAAAAAACACTTGGAGAAAAAAACCACTCGAAATGAATAACAAGTAAAAAAGCAGTATAGTTTCGGACCGAGTCGAGCTTTTAATATCCTCCACCATTTGAAAGGAACTTGAAAAATTGCAAAAATTCCGAAAAATACCGCTTAAATGAAAAACCGAAGACGTGGACCTGTATACGAACTTTAAATACGAAATTTGAAACAATTCTGGTCTATAATGCCTCTAAATTCATAAAAGTAGCGTATATTGGGAGGTGCAGTAAATTTGAGGCTATACGAAGAAGTGGTTCTACATATACAGTTTTCTGCCATAGGTTGTAGTACCCATCAAGAACTACAAATACGAAGTTTGAAACGATTCCGGCGAATAATATCCTCCTCGAAATACCGAATAAAGGGAGTTGCCGTTATATGGCAATTAAAAATTCTGTTAAAATCTTTAAAATATCTAATATCGGAAGGTGCCGTTATATGGGGGATATACGATATTGTGGACCTATATAGACAATTACCTTTTAGGGGTTAAAGTGCTCTCAAAGAACTCTTTGTGTGGATTTTCAGACAATACCATAGGAAAATATGGCTAAAATCATCGAAATACCGAATATCGGGAGTACCGTTATATGGGGGATATACGATATCGTTAAGCTATAAATGTCAGGGGTAAACTGCTCACAAAGAACCTCTTGTGTACAATTTCAGTCAATTCCATTGAAAAATGTGGCTAAAATCATCAAAATACCGAATATCGGGGGGTACCGTTATATTGGGGCTATACGATATCGTGGACCGATATAGCCCATCTTTGAACTTGACCTGCGTGTGATTACAACAGACGGACGGACATGGCTAAATCGGCTTAGAATTTTACGCTGATCAAGAATATATATACTTTTTTGGGTCTAAAATGATTATTTCGATGAGTTACAAACGGAATGACGAATTTAATATACCCTCCATACTATGTGTGGTGGAGGGTATAAAAACTGCAACCAACTTCAGACTGCTGTCATTTCCAAGCCACTCATTCGACAGCTGTTAAAATTATTCCAGTGGCAGCTCATTATATTGTTTACAAGCGTACAAACAGAAACATCAGCAGAAATGGTTCGAAAATTAAAGAAGTGACTTGATCGAAACCCGCGTCGCAGTGGCCGAAAAATGGCTCGTGAGCTGAACATATTGCAATATTCCATTTGACAAATATTGAAAAATGATCTCGGGGTAAAGCCATTGAAATTCCAAAAAGTGCAAGAACTTACACCGAGCTCAAAAGAGCTAAAGAGTTGCTTCGCTTGGCCGAAAGTGGTGAACTGCCGAATTTGGTTTTCTCCGATGAGAAAACATTCGTTGTCCAGCAGTTTGTAAACAAACAAAATGATCGTGTTTACTTGTCAAAGAGGTTAGCTGATAATGTGTAACTTCGATTGGCCACCAGAACCGCCATGGTGATGGTGTGGGCTACCATAACAGCCGATGATCGTTCTCCGCTCGTATTAATCAACTGTGGCATCGGAATAAATGCTGAATAATCGCGAAAATATTCTGGAGGGTGTATTAAAGGCGTGGGCACGCAAACATTTTAGCCGCAGACCTTGGACATTCCAACAGGACTCAGCACCATCGCACTCAGCACGCACCACCAAAGAATGGTTACAAAATGAGGTTTCTCACTTCATTTCCAGCGCACAATGGTCACCAATGTCTCCGGATACCAATCCGTTGGACTATTGTGTCTGGAGTATTTTAGAAAGCAAGTTTGGCACTGAAAAAATACCAAAGTGACGATCACACCAAGCAAGCGCTTCGCCGGGAATGGGTCAAAATACCACAGAGCAACAATCGAGCAGCATGTGATGGTTTCATTGGCCGTTTGGAGGCCATAATTCGTGTCAAAGGTGACCAATACGAACAAACCTAAACTTATTCTAAAATTTGATGTTATTTCCGACTTTTTTTGCTTTCATTTAATAAAATTTAAAAAAAGGTAAAAATGATGGCGTTTGATTTTGTTGCAGTTTTTTTTGTCTCACCCTGTAAATACTTTGTAGGATCTATCATGAGTATTTCGAAGAGTTACAAACGGCAAACGACTAAGTTAATATACCCTCCATAGAATGGTGGACCAAGAAACCACAGAATCGCCACTAAAATATCAGAATTTTCCTCCCCAAACCCATAGGCCAAACAAAGGCATAGTTTAACAAGTTAAAAAGTATCAGTGCCGACAGATGAATACGCTCAGCCAATGTTCGATTATTTAAATATAGATTGACTTCGTTATGATTATTTAAATTGTTGACCCTCTATGGGGTAGGTTCCAAAGGAATGGGCCAATGTTGTCCATTTCCTATGGGACTTAAATAAATATGATATAAATATTATAGTGTGGCAGTTTTGGACTATATCATCTACTTCATCCATCAGATATGTGATAATTTTTGAAAAGGTTGAAATGTGCTGGGCTTGCAGGATATAGTTACCGAACTATTCCGTTTTCATAATTGATCTGATGCAGATAAAAACAAGTAAGCAAAGGCTACAGTCGAGCGGGGCCGACCGTTGAATACCCTACAACACTATAATAAACGATACAGTTTATATAGGAGAGATACTCGAAAGAATTCCACAAGATATTGTGACAAATAATAAAAGAAAACCATCAGGTTTCGTTCACTAATTTTCGAATAATAGCAACTTAAACTAATTTAAATGGTTTTCCTAGATCTGGAACCAATATTTCCCAAAGACCTATAATCTCTCAGAAGTGGCAAAAGATTAACATTTATTATTGGTTTTTGACAGAAACGCATCTATATGAGATACAGCCATTTGACTATGTTCTTCAACGAAATCAGCGTTAACGAAATAGTCAGAAGTTCGTTTTTCCAGTATTTGTGAATTCTCCAAAAAGTCACTGGAATGTACATCTTCGTATTTTGTCTACAAAAGTTGGCAAACTATTTCACACATTGAATATTTTAGGATGGCCATCCAAAACTGCTAGGCTTTTGCAATGTCCGGTAACCCCCATTCAAATGTGCATGAGGATAGGGCGATAATTACGACCTGCTGACAATTTTGCAGTTTTTTGGTCCATTTCAACCCCTAAATATATGGCGATCATCTCCAAAAAGAGTAGGCTTCTATTCTGACCCTCATCTTATCCCCATGCAAAATTTCGTAAGGATCGGGCCATAAATGCGATCTGTATATGATATCCTGATATCCTAACTACTTAGTTTTGTTGGCTGTAGAAATATTACCAAATGTTTAATTCAAAATGAAAATATGCCAAAAATATGACAAATTGGAAAAAATATGAGAAAATGTTAAAAAATCAATATTTTCATCTCTAGAGAGATATTTTTATGCGATTTTTTAGACGTTTTTTGTTTCCTGCCATGAGGCCATTCTGAATTAATGAGAACTGTCGAAATCAGTTCAGCCGTTCTCGACATATATGAGATCTTTCAAGCATATCTTCTTTGATAGACATATATATATCGCATATATTTGCTATATATCCGATTTGTTGGTTGTTAACATCAATGTAAAGGTCAGAAGTAACCTTGTCATGGCTTTGTGATTTCACCGGTATTTAAAATATTCGCGGTTTAGTGAAAAATTTTGAATTTTTTCAACACAAAAGATATGGTCTATTTTACCCGCTAAATATTATCCGATGACCACCCAAATTGGTAGGCTTCTTCCCTAAACTCTAGCTACATGCGAAATTCCGCGTCGATTGCAAAATCCGACATTTTTGAGTATTTGGTCCATTTCAACCCCTAAACATTTGGCGATCATCTCCAAAAGAAATAGGCTTCTATTCTGATAATTAAATTTATATGGGCAAAATTATTTTGACTCTTACAAATTCTATATTCACACCAAAAAATGGCTTAGTAAAAATATTGCACAACATCAATTTGAAGTCAATAGGACTCTTACATCACTTCTAATAAGAGTTATAATCATTCAAAATGTTAACCCTTTCCATTGTCCATTTTCGCAGCTTACCTAGGACTGACGCAAATATTAGGAGTTGCTTAGTTGGAGCAAATTGGAGTATATTTTCCGTTTCAGCAGCATTTCAATAGCGGTCTGTCATAATGTGTGTATTCTCAATTCTCAAATTACTCATACAGAGTATTTATACCCTACAACACTATGTGCTGGGGGTATTATAAGTTTGATTGGGCCAAAAATTATATAACACCACGAAATATTGATTTCCCACATAGGGAAGTATATATGGATCTTCCTATCTCGCCGAGCTGAGTCGATCTAGCTATGTATGTCCGTGCGTCCTTGCAAATTGGAGTATATTTTCCGTTTCAGCAGCATTTCAATAGAGGTCTGTCATAATGTGTGTATTCTCAATTCTCAAATTACTCATACAGAGTATTTATACCCTACAACACTATGTGCTGGGGGTATTATAAGTTTGATTGGGCCAAAAATTATATAACACCACGAAATATTGATTTCCCACATAGGGAAGTATATATGGATCTTCCTATCTCGCCGAGCTGAGTCGATCTAGCTATGTATGTCCGTCCGTCCTTTACGTCTGTCCATGTTAATTTGTAATCACTCTACAGGTCGCAATTATGGCCCGATCTTCACGAAATTTAGAATGTAGGTGGGGCTAGGCTCAGAATAGAACCCTATATCTTTTGGAGATGATCGCATTATATTTAGGGGTTGAAATGGACCAAAAACTGAAAAATTTCCTGATTTTGAAGTTGATCTACAGGTCACAATTATAGACCAATCGACGTGGAAGTTAGCATGGGGCTAGAGGTTAGGGCTGGGTAGAAGTCTTCCAATTATGATGGTCATCGGGTAACATTTAGTGGTTGAAATAGTCCATAGCATTTGTGATAAATAAAACTCAAATTTTCCATTAAACCGCGAATATTTTTAATGCCGGCGAAATCACAAATAGACGAACAGGTCAATTCTGACCGTTACGTATATGCCAATAGTTAAAATATCGGATATATATAGCGAAATATATACAATGTTTATATACAAAGGAAGGGGATGTTAGCTAGAATGCTTATATCTCCAGAATGGCTGGAGCGATTTTGACAAATGTTGTAAATTTAGAATGCCCTTTTTGGCATAAAAGTATAAAATCTAAAAAAATCGCTTAAAAAGATACAAATAATGATGTTAATATAGATTTTGTAGTATTTTGTGACATTTTTTTATTTTTCCATATTTTTTATCGCATGCGATTTTTTCAATTCGACTTAAAATATTGAAGTGTATATTTTGTAACATTTTTGCTCTTTACAAAACAGGTTGGGGTTATTATTTATATACAGATTGCAATTATCGTTCGATCCCCACGAAATTTTTGACAAAGGTAGTGTTAGGCTTAGAAGAGCTAAGCCTATTGTTTTCAAAGATGTCCGAAATATATTTAGGGGTTGAAATGGACCAGCAACTCAAAATGTCCCTGATTTTGCAGTCGTTATAAAGGTCACAAATAGAAACCAAAGGACACGAAATCTTGCATGAAGTTAGAATTTAAGACAACATTACTTACAGGCGATATCCGAAATACACAATAGGCGAACTTCTGTCGTTTTTTCTGCTGATTTCGTTGACGAATATAACGAAATTGCTTTTGGAGATGATCACAATATATTGAGGGGTTCAATTGAACCCAAAACAGAAAAAAATACTGATCACACAATTGAAGCCAATCGACACGCTTGAGAAGATAGTTAAGCACAGTGAAGAATTCTAGCATTTTGGATGACCATTGGATTATATTTAGCTGAAAATGGACCACAAAAACTAACAGCATGACGGAGTGCATAAATATTGGGAAAATGTCCATGATCAAAATGCTAAGGGTAATATCTGGGCAGTGCTCCGTGATATAATTTCAAAAGCGAAATCTTCCAAAATGGGTTTAGACATGAGGGGGCTTCTCACTTATTGTAGTGTTGTAGGGTATCACATGGTCGGCCCGCACGACTATTGCCTTTGCTTACTTGTTTTATTATGATTTACAATTATTATAATTATTTTTCAACTTAAAATTGGGCAATGGCTTATTTTATGTTTAATATGTATAATGTTTAATATATATAATGTTGTCGTAGTTACTATTTCGGAGTGACTTTGCTAGCCCAATGATTTGACTTGCTGACATCTGCCGAGCGGGGTAAAAATTAGACATACTTAGTCTATATCTTGATTTCGCTATTTCATAGCGTCGTATTTTAAAATACTTGACCTCCTAAAAGTATGCTTATAAATTTGTATATAAGATTAAATCTTTCATTTGTTCAATATCAAAATGTAGATGGCGGCCTTTAGTTTATTTTTCGGAATAACAGCTCTCTTTGAGAAAATTGAGACTGATAATGATGTGACTATGACTATAATATAAAAATTTAATATCTTTTAGCAGCTAATGTTGAAATGTATTCGGTCATATGGAATGTGGATTTTAGTAATGTTTTCTTGAACCCAGTCATTGGCTAAGGCTATAAAAACGGCTTGTTCCGTTAAATTTGTTTTTGTTAAATTTTATACACAAAATTTACTATTTTTGCTAGTAAATAATTTAAAAAAGCGAAACTTAATGTAACAATTCCTGAATAACTCAAGTGATTTTTTCCCAAATGTTTTGAAATACATTTTCTTAAGCAAACCACGCATTTTCACCCGGTAATCTTAAAAATTATTTTAAAAATCCTTAATCTACAGAATTATAAGATGAGTTAATTTATTTTAAAAATTACGATTTACCTCCAGAATTTCTTTAAAAAAAAAACTTACGATATTTTGAACAAAATTAGAAAAAATTTTAAATACGTCGATTTTATATATTGAAAGCCAAGACAAAATAATGTTCAAAAACCAAGATGTTTCAGTCATATAACGTTTTTTTTTTTTTAATTTATATGTTTTTTGTAAAGGGGCCATTCATTTTATGTTATTATCTACGATTTTTAAGTGGAGATCATTAACTTTTATTAATCCACAAAATATTTTTTCCAAGAGAACATAAGAAATATTTTTAAAATTCAAAAATTTGCTTGAGAATTTTTGAAAAATATTAAAAAATCAGCAGCCCTTAAAAAATCCGATTCTTTGAAAGGTATTTTTGATAATACTTAAAAACCCCATTGTTTTTGTTCAGGCAGCCTTGTAACATAACTTAGAAAAAACCGCGATTATTAATCAAGGAATATTTCATGCACTTAAAAAAATCGTGATTCTTTGCCAACGAGTTTGTGGAAAATTCTTCACAGTGTGTGGCAAAAGTTTTTTTTTTATAAAAAAAAGCTTTATTCTCTACCAAGGAGAATCGAAGGTATATATATTTACAAAAATCTACAATTCCTGGTAGAGAAGTATATAAAAATATAAAAAAAATCCACGATTCTTTCAGAAAGTCTTTGGAAAAATATTAATAAAACAAGTAAAAAAGCAGTAAGTTCTGTCGAGCCGAACTTTGAAAACCACCAAATTAAATAAATTTGAACATTTTCTCAAAAAAATTCGTTAACAATTCTTTTAAAATAGAATTTACCGTTATTTTGGGGTATTCAAATACGGAAAAATTCCGAATATTAGGGGGTACCGTTATATCTAGGCCTTACGAAGACGTGAACTTGCATAATTTTTTATGTCATATGCTGTAGTACCCATTACGAATTCTAAATACGAAATTTGAAACAACTACGGTGAATAATGTCGCTAAAATCATTAAAATACCAAATATCGAAAGACAAATACGAAGACAGGAGATTGTCTGTGCAGGGTGGACCTGCACCTGTCATAGACTGTGGTATCCATTGCGAACTTCAAATACCAAATTTGAAACAATTCCGGTGAATAACGTCGTAAAATCATCAAAATACCGAATATGGGGAGGTACCGATATATGGGGGATATACGAAGACCCGGACATGCATAAGCAATTTTCTGTCTCAGGTTTAAGTACTCATTATTAAATACAAATACGAAATTTGAAAGAACTCCGGTGAATAATGTTGCAAAAATCATCAAAATATAGAATATTAGGAGGTACCGTTACATGGAGGCTATACGGAAACGTAGGCCTGCATACGGATTTTTTTTTGTCATAGGCAATAGTACTTATTCCGAATTCTAAACACGAAATTTGAAACAACTCCGGTGAATAATGTCCCCAAAATCGTCAAAATATCGAATATCGGGGGTACCGTTGTATGTGGGCTACACGATATCGTGGACTTATATAAACATTTCTCTTCCAGGGGGTAAAGTGCTTAGAAAGAACTTCTAGTATGTATTTCGCTAAAATCATCAAAATACCGAAAATCGGGTGGTACCGATGTAAGGGGGCTATATGATATCGTGAACCGATATAGCCCATCTTCGAACTTGACCTGCCTGCAGACAAAATATTGATCTGTGAAAAATTTTAGCTTCCTATCTTAAAATTTTACGCTGATCAAGAATATATATACTTTGTTGGGTCTCAAATTATTATTTCGATGAGTTACAAAAGGAATGACGAACTTAATATACCATCCATACTATATATGGTGAAGGGTATAAAAAGCACACAACTTTTAATACCTTCTTTAAAAAATATTCGTCGGTTTAAATGAACAAAGTTATACGGAAGCTATACTAAGACGATGACGCAATTTTTAGTCATAAGTTGTAGTACTGATTACGTACTACGAACGGAAAATTCTGGAATATAATTTCGCTGAAATCATCAAAATCCAGAATATTGGAAGGCATCGTTTTATCAGAGCTATACGAAAACGTGGACCTACTTAACATGCCTATTGTGCAAAATTTTAGTCTTCTATGTCAATTCGTTCGAAAGATAGGGCGATCACAACAGACTAGCAGACGGCATCGCTAAATCGACTTGATCCAAAATATATATACTTTGTAGGGTCTAACAAACAAACGTTACACATCATCCTAAAAGCATACTATAAGTATTAACTAACCTGCCCTTTCGTGATCACAATATATTCACCTAAAACTGTCATATACGAAATTATTCCTATACGACGCCAATTGAACAATTTTTATATCCCCAACCATTTTATTGACGGTATATTAAATTTTGTCATTCCGTTTGTAAGTCCTCGTAATATTTATAATAGACCCTACAAAGTATATATATTCTGGATCAGCGTAAAATCCTTAGACGATCTAGCGATGCCCATCTGTCTGTCCGTCTGTCTGTTGGCTAAAATTTTGTATACATGCTTAGTTTACCAGTAGACAGGTTAAGTTCGTAAATGTCTGTCCACGTTTTCGTATAGCCCCCATATAACGGTACCTCCCTATATTCGGTATTTTCATGATTTTAACGACATTATTTACCGGAATTATTGAAAATTTCGTATTTGAAGTTCATAATGGGTACTGCAGGTCCACGTCTTCGCATACCACCTAAATAACGGTACCTCCCGATATTCGGTATTTTCATGATTTCAGCGACGTTACTTACCGGAATTGTAAAAAATTTCGTATTTGAATTTAGTAATGGGTGCTACAGCCTATGAAAAAAATTTGTGTATGCAGGTCCACGTTTTCGTATAGCCCCCATATGACGGTACGTCCCAGTACTCGGTATTTTTATGATTTGTGCGAAATTATTCACCGGAATTGTAACAATGACACAAAAAATTCGTATGTAGGTTCACGTTGTCGTATATCCCCAATATAACGGTATATCCCGATATTCGGTACTTTGATGATTTTAGCTACATTATTCACCGGAAATGTTTCAAATTTGGTATTTGAAGCTCGTAATGGGTACTACAGCCCATGACAACAAATTTCGTAAGCAGGTCCATGTACCAGTTTTCATTAAAGTGGTAGTTTTCGGAAGTTCTTTGAAATATTTCAATTTCCTTCCAAAGGTGGAGGGGATTAAAAGTTCGGCCCGGCCGAACATAGCTGCTTTTTTACTTGTTACAAATTTGAATCATTTTTCATTCAAAATTTTTCAATTCCAAACTTGGTTTGCCAGTTCCTTGTCCCAGCTACTGCGATGCGATGCGACTACTTGCATTCTTCTACCATGCATCGGCCCAAATCTTACGAAAGAAAATAAAAAAACAGTGGATTTATTTTGTATTTCCATTTTTTATTTTATTTTATTACACAAAATAGGTTGCCTCTCAAATCAACGTTTGTTTTATTAAAAACTTATTTTATTTTAGTAAGCTTGTATGTTTTTTCTTTTTGTCTTGTTTTGCAAACCTTCAGTTTCATAATATCAAAAAATTATTCTTGTTCTTATCATTCTTCTTCGTCTTCATCTTATACTTAAATGTTATTTTTGTTTATTATTTAAAAAAAACAGCTTACATAGCTAGCGTACATAAATATAAAATTGTTGTTGTTGTTGTTTTATTCCATAAGTTCAGTATTTTTGTTTTCATAATATATGTAACTTACATTTAGTACAAAAAATAAGACTTCATACGAAAAAATATTTAAAGCAATTTTTTTTTTTTTGTTTTGGTCTAAAAATGGAAATCGGTATAAATTATTAGTTTAACTGGGTATTTTGGAGTGAAGCTGTAGCTTAGTGTTTTATAATATTATATTTTATTATACGCTCTATGGTGGTTGTCTATTTTTCATAAATTTTTTATTGGGATAAGTATGCATTTTATTCGGTTAGCGGTATATAATTTTCAATACGCATTAAAAGTTCCTAAATCTTGTTCAGATTTCTTATTAAATTGACTTCGAACAATTTTAAGAAGTTTCTTTGCAGACATGGTTTCAATATTAGTTGGGTTGTTATCAGAGAATGGGTTTTAAATGAAAATCTTAAGTTTCATTTTTTACATTGTTTTTCTTTTTTTTTTAATTTTGTGCGACTTTTTTCAGCTAATTTTCTGCCTTATATTATAATTTTATTTATTTTTTATATTTTTTTTAATAAATTATTAACATCTATGTAAAAAACATTATATTTTAATAAAATCATATAAAATGTTACGTATATTCTATATATATATATATAAATATAACGTATTTCATATCCTTATAATAATTACTAAACTAAGACACCAATAATGCTGATTAGAAGACATACGCTGAATTCGAATTTAAACGGTTTAATTTGGAAATAAAATTTTATTTAAAATGTAAATTCAACAAGTTAAAAAGTATCAGTCGGTTTTGCCAACAGATGTATACCCTCAGATAATGTTTGATTATTCAAATATATTTTGACTTTTGTTATGATTATTCAAATGTTTGACCCTCTATTCAGTAGGTTTTGAAGGAATGGTCCAATATTGTCCATTTTGTATCGGACCTAAATAAATGTGATATTAATATAACAACGTGCCAGGTTTGGAATATATTGGTTATACTTTATATGAGATGTGTGATAATTTTTAGAAAATATTGAAATGTGCGTGATTTACCAGGTATACAGATAAAAATATTAATATGGGCAAAATTACAAGAAAATCCAACATTTATATCGAAGTATATGGGAAATCGTAAATTCCATATTCACCTTAGTTTTCTGGTTGAGAGAAATATGTAGATATATATATGACTTGTACGAAGGTACTAAATGGAGTGGAACGATGTTTTCCATTTTCGCACCTGACCTTGCACTTATGCAAATATTAGGATTTGCAAAGTCGGAGCAAAGACGGATGCTCCTTCTTTTTCTGTGCAAAGAATAATTTTTTTGTATGTAGTAAATTATATGATACAGTGGGTATAAATCATATGATACGGCCAAAACGTGCCTAATCGAAACAACGGTTTTAGACCCTGGATATCTTTGGCCATATGGAGTCGATCTTGGGATGTCTATCCGTCCGTCTGGCTGGCTGGTGCGTACGAGAACTCTTGAAGGGAGTATCTGATTGGGTTCAAACTTGGTTCATCGTAATATTGTTATCAAACTTAGATCGAGAACCCCCACAAAAGGTCAAAATTTTCAAAGAAAATAATTTACCTTCTAGAAAGAGAAAGTATCATTAGATTTTACGCAAACTAGGTCTTCTAATGGTCAGACCGTTTAGTCCTCCACAAATGGTCAACATTGGCGGGTTCTGCCACCAGAGCTAGAACCAATTATGACCTACAAATACCAATTTTTTAGACAAATCCGTGCAACAATGTGACAAAATGTCCCTCATTGAGCCGATATATCTCATTTTTAATACCAACCATTCTAGACACAATATCGTGATTTCAATAGACAGACGGACATTGTTATATCGACTTAGAATTTAATGTTGATCAAAAATATACAGGGTGAGATGAAAAAGCTGCAGCCGATTTTAGACTGCTGTCATTTCTAAGTCACTCGTCCGACAGCTGTTATAATTATTCCAGTGACTGCTCCGTATATTGTTTACAAACGTATAAAAGGATTTTGGTGAGAATTTTCCAGAAAAATAGTGATTCGTGATGGAACTCAAGCGTGATTTCTTTATATTTGGCTGGAAACCCACAAGTAGCTATTGTTAGAGCACTTCAGCATTTAAATGTGAATAAATCTTTTGTGTCTCTACCAGCCCGACGTCAAGGAAGCGGACGGAGGAAAACAGCAACATCAGCAGAAATGGTTCGAAAAGTAAAGAAGCGACTTGATTGAAACCCGCGTCGCAGTGGCCGAAAAATGGCTCGTGAGCTGAACATATCGCAATATTCCATTCGCAAATATTGAAAAATTAGCTCAGGATAAAGCCATTGATATTCCAAAAGTACCTTTGGTTGGCCACCAGATGGTGATGGTGTGGGCCGCCACAACAGCCGATGGTCGCTCTCCGCTCGTATTAATCGACCGTGGCATTAGAATAAATGCCGAATATTATCGCGAAAATATTCTGGAGGGTGTATTGAAGCCTTGGGCACGCAAACATTTTGGCCGCAGACATTGGGCATTCCAACCGGAGTTAGCACCACCCAATGGTTACAAGATGAGGTTCCTCGCTTCATTTCCAGCGCACAATGGCTACCAAAATCTCCGGATACCAATCCGTTGGACTATTGTGTCTGGAGTATTTTGGAAAGCATTGTTGGCACTAAAAAATACCAAAGTGTCGATCACTTCAGGCAAGTGCTTCGCCCGGAATTGGCCATAATACCGCAGAGCAATATTCGGGCAGCGTGTAACGGTTTCATTGGCCGTTTGAAGGTCATAATTCGTGCCAAAGGTGGCCAATTCGAACAAATCCACTCTTATTCTAAAATTTGATGCTATTTCCGACATTTGTTGCTTTCATTCAATAAAATTGAAAAAAAAAAACATGTAAAAATTATGGCGTTTGAATTTGTTGCAGTTTTTTTTTTTTATCACACCGTGGGGTCTACGACGAATATTTAGAGATGTTAAACGAAAACGTGGATCTGGATAAACACGTATCTGCCACCGAACTTGAAAAATCAGTGCCTACAATCAACCAAATACCGAATATCGGATAGTAACCTTTTATGGGGCTACACAAAAAAGTGGGCCTGTCGTTAGAGTGATTCGCAAAGTCAGAAGGACATGGCTAAAAGGACGCAAAATCTTATACCGATCAGTTATATATAAACTTTCCAGTGTCTATTTCGAGGTTCTAAAATGTAATATATTCTCCATATAGCGGATGGTATAATAATTCCTACTGAAATCGAAGGGAGTATACATTTTGGTTCCCCACCATAATATTCATATAGGGCTTATGCCAGGTACTATGCTGCCTAAGGTATTTCGGGATCAAGTATGAAAACGATTCACTTCTTGTGTTACTTTCTAAAATTAGCACGTAATCGCAATATTGAAAAAAAAAAAAAAAATTCAGAATAAAATTATCGCTCACAAAAGTTCAAAACTATCAAATCATCAATCACACGCGAAAATAATCAATATCGGTTCACTCATTCACGTGCCTCCCCCACAAAAGTTAAACATTTTGAAAATATAAAATGTGGAAGATATTTGCCTTGTTTCTCGATATCGTATAGACCCCATACAACGGTATAGGGCCCATATAACGGTACCTTCGTATATACGGTATTTTTACGATTTTAGCTACATTATTCACCGTTTTTTTTTCAAATCTCATATTTGAATGTGTCAAATGATGCCTATGCAGGGGTCCACGTCTTCGTATAGACCCAAATATACCGGCGACTTTCTATATTCGCTATTTTTAAGATAACATAATTTTTAATGGATTTAATTTTTTTCCAAATTCGTTCCATATGGTAGAGGGTATTCAAAGGCCCAACATACTGCTATTTACTTGTTTATATTTAAACGCCTAGCCTCTTCGTATATATAATTCTATATTGAATTTATTTCCTTAGGAATCTTTTCTTCAAATAATAAAAACTACAATAATACAATTTAAAATGAGTTTTAAAATATCTTTAGTATTTGGAGATAATTTTCATCACAACGACCTCAAATTCGAATTCAGCGTATGAAATTGGTTTTTATTTTCTTATGTCTCTCCCAAAACTTTTTTCCCAAATTCTTATATTCTTGTGTAAATTGGTGCATTTCAACTGTTTGTTAGAATTTATTATTTGTCATCATTTAAATCCAATTGTCATATGTTCTTAGAAAAACACTCACACACTCACATTCATAATTCCATTGCAGACATTGAGTAATTTCATGAATACCTGGACCAACCAAAAAAAAAAACAACTTCCAGTGAAATTTCCAAAACAACAACGGACTCTATAGCAATTATCCATCTTCACTACCACCAACTCAGCTGACGATGATGATGATGTATGGCGGCAATGTCCACGAAATCATAGCTCTGTTCTCAGTGTCAGTCCTTGTTCATGTAATCCCTTAAGTCATGGTGCATGAATGTCGTTTAAAGGCGCCACGATGCGATGGACTTTTGCTGCCTTTGGCCGATGTAAACGATGGCAACGATTGACGTCTTCGTCGCACCGCCGGACTTAGATTGTAGCGTATGTTGGCCTGCACCAAAAGCTCTTTGAATATCTGTACGATTCCCGTGTTTTCCTTGGCCGAACATTCGATGTAGCCACAGTGCCAGTCTTCACACACGACCATTTCAGTTACCTCGTATTCGACCTGGCGCTCACTCTCGTCCATGTCGATTTTATTTCCGACCACAACAATGGGTGGTTTGGTGCCCTTCTGTGTGATAATCTGCAATGAAATTAAAGAAGAAGGAGACGAAAATGAGTAACATGAACATGGAGGACAACAAGATAAAGAGAGAGAGAGAGAGAGAGAGAGCAGAGGAAAGTGATTAGAATTACAAAATTACCACATTTCTATGCAATGATAATCTTGCTAATCAAAGATTAATTCGTAGAACAAGAACTTGGGTTTGGTTTGCCAGCTCAGATGGAGAATTTTAGTTTCTTAAAGTTGTAATATGATAGGATAAAATTACATGTGCATATGTATGTGTCATGTGAATTTAATTAATGTTTGTTCTTGGAATTTTGTATGGGTACTATGTGGAATGGCATGGGTCGAATGGAGAAGTTTGGTAGGCCCATTTTTATTTCGAGAAAATCATTCATCTTCTAAAACCACATAAAATACCTGTTTAATCTTAGGCGACTAAAAGAAGACATGATTCTTTGATATTTTCGATCTAACTGGGATAAGAAGAAACTGTTGAGATGAAAAAACGGCGTGAGATGAAAAAACTGAAACCAAATTCAGACTTCTGTCATTTCTAAGCCACTCGTCCGACAGCTGTTGAAATTATTCCATTGACAGCTTATTATATTGTTTACAACCGTACAAAAGCATTTTGGTGAGAATTTTCCAGAAAAAAAGTTATTCGTGATGAATTTCAAGCATGATACTGGTAGCATAGCCCGACGTCAGGACGGAAGGAAACAGCAACATCAGCAGAAATTGTTCGAAAACTAAAGAAGTGACTCGTAAGCTGAACTTATCGCAATATTCCATTCGGCAAATATTGAAGAATGAGCTCGGGATAAAGCCACTGAAATTTCAAAAAGTGCAAGAACTTACACCGCAACGGAAAGGAAACAAAATGATCGTGTTTACTTGCCAAAGAGGTCAGCTAAAAATGTGCACCTTCGATTGGCCACTAGATGGTCATAACAGCCGATGGTCGCCCTCCGCTCATATTATCGCGAAAATATTCTGGAGGTGTATTAAAGCCTTGGACACGCAAACATTTTGGCCGCAGACCTTGGATATTCCAACAGAACACCATCGCACTCAGCACGCGCCACCCATGAATGTTTACAAAATGAGGTTCCTCGCTTCATTTGCAACGCACAATAGCCACCAAATCTCCGGATACCAATCCGTTGGACTATTGTGTTTGGAGTATTTTGGATGCAAGGATGGCACTAAAAAATATCAAAGTGTCGATCACCTCAAGAAAGCGCTTCTCCGGGAATGGGCCAAAATACCGCAGAGCAACATTCGGGCAGCGTGTGACGGTTTCATTGGCCGTTTGAAGGTCATAATTCGTGCCAAAGGTTACCAATTCGAACAAATCTAAACTTATTCTAAAATTTGATGCTATTTACGACATTAGTTGCTTTCATTCAATAAAATTAAAAAAAAAAAATTAAAAATTATGGCGTCTGACTTTGTTGCAGTTTTTTATCGCACAATGTATATGGGAGCTATAGCTATATCTGAATCGATTTTCAGCAAATTGAAGTACTTGTTTCTAGGATGAATTCGATCGCATGTTCTGAAATTCAGTTGAGTTGGGCTAATTTGGTGCATAAAAAACCTGAAATCAGATAAAGAGATAGATAGATCCAAATCTGATTCGATCTCGATAAAATTTGACAGAGGTAGTTTTAGGCTATATCTGATATCTGGTACCAAATATCATTTTTGTGAAGTGCATATTACGAATGAGAAACTTAAACACCAGATCGGATGGAACATATATATGGGAGCTGTTGATATATCTGAACCGATATTTTCTAAATTTTATGTACATCCTTCTAGACTGAATGCGGTGGGATGTGTCAAAATTCAGGACAGTTGGACTGATATTGGCCATTTGATGCACAATTAACCCGAAATCGTTTGAAGCTATGTGTATAGGAGCTATATATAAATTTGAACCGATTCTCACCAATTTCAATAAAGTTCATCCGAAAATTTCATCTCAATCGGATTATGAAATCGACCTGAATTTTGTTCACAAAAATACATGGACTGACGGACTGACTGACATCCATAAATCGACTCAGAAAGTGATTCTATGAAGATCCTCAAAACTAACAAAAAAACAAGTCAAAAAGATGTAAGTTCGGCCGGGTTGAACTTTGAATACACTCCACCACCGTTATATGGGGGCTATACGAAGACGTGGACCTGCACAGACATTTTTCTGTCATAGGCTGTAATATCCATTACGAACTTCAAATACCAAATTTGAAATGTCGCTAAAATCAAAAATGAATAATGTCGCTAAAATCATCAAAATACCGAATATCGGGATGCGCCGTTATGTTATATATGGGGGCTATACGAAGGAGTGGACCTGCACAGACATTTTTACTGTATATAGTATACATTACGAACTTCAAATACCAAATTTAAAACATTTTCTGTGAATAATGTCGCGAAAATAGAGAGATACCATTATATAGGGGCTATGCCAAAACGTGGACCAACATGACCCATTTTCAATACCAAATTGAAGTGGGTTGATAAAATTTTACTTAAATGTGTGTTTGGTCTGCAGAGCTCTTGGTATTGAGAATGGGCTATATAGGTCCATAGGCATTACTTTTAATTTATATCTTACAAATGATTGAACCAAACCGATTACATGGTTGAAACCTTTTTCATCTCTAACCTTTTTTACCACAAGCGACATTTAAGATTTACCCTTTATTTTTTCAATTTTCAATAGCAATTTTTATTTCCAATTAGAACATAATACCCCAAAATAATATTCTTATTTCTAAGAAGTTTTCTTACTGGCGCCTTAAATTACTTCCTTAGTTGCAAAAATAAATTCGAAATGCGATTGAAAACTATGTAGCTAAAGGGGAAAACGTTCAACTGTCAGTTGTTTAGTTTAAAGAAAATTCCAATGAAATCTGAACAAATTACAAACAATTTTCAAAGCTATGGAAGTGTAGTTTTTGTACAACATCTCTGTGCTACAAATTCGTAGAAGTATTGCCATAACGCAGCAGGAAATTGAAAAAATACTGACTTAAAAAAAGGCTAACAACAATGGTCAACCCAGTTAGTGACCCAGTGCTACAGTGTGTTGATGGCGTTTGTTAGTTATTTTTAGACGTTTGGATGGCGTTTACCTTGTTTTGCAACGATAAAATGTGAGTTAAAGTTTAAAACGAAGGAATTAAAATTTAAAAAGCAGTGTGATGTCTGAAGGCGGCTTTAAGCAAAAATCTGAGCTTTTTTGTCAAGAGGTCTCAAACAAATAAGCACATATGTAATATCTAGAGCTAGA
The DNA here is from genome assembly GCF_030504385.1 of Musca domestica. Classification (NCBI taxonomy): domain Eukaryota; kingdom Metazoa; phylum Arthropoda; class Insecta; order Diptera; family Muscidae; genus Musca; species Musca domestica. The sequence goes on along the minus strand of NW_026712340.1, from coordinate 3,242,054 downwards.
GAGGGTATATATAATTTGATACGGCGAAAACGTGCCCCATCAAAATAACGGTTTTAGACCTTAGGTCTATTTGGACTCCCGAAAAAGGGAGGTGAGGGGGTATTTATTTTTTCGACGGTATTTTCCGACGGATTTTTTTTTCAAATTTCTTCCAAATGGTGGAGGGTATAAAATATTTGTCCCGGCCGAACTTAGCTGCTTTTTAACTTGTTATACCCTCCACCATACATAGTATGGAGGGTATATTAAGTACGTCATTCCGTTTGTAACTCATCGGAGTAATAATTTTAGACCTGACAAAGTACGTGTATAGATATATCAGCGTTAAATTCTAAGACGAATTAGCCCTGTCCCTCTATTGTAATCATGCTAGAATCAAAACGAATTAAACAGAAGCTAAAATTTTGCATTTGTCCAGCAGCTTGTAAATGATCGTGTTTACTTGCCAAAGAGATCAGCTGAAAATATGCACCTTCGGTTGGCCACCAGAACTCAAGCGCCGACCATCGTGATGGTGTGAGCCGCTCGTATTAATCGACCGTGGCATCAGAATAAATGTCAAATATTATCGGGAAAATATTCTGGAGGGTGTATTAAAGCCCTGGGCACGCAAACATTTTGGCCGCAGACCTTGGGCATTCCAACAGGACTCAGCTCGCGCCATCCAAGAATGGTTGCAGAATAAGGTTCCTCGCTTCATTTCCAGCGCACAATAGCCACGAAAATCTTCGGATACCAATCCGTTGAACTATTGTGTCTGGAGTATTTTGTAAAGCAAGGTTGGCACTAAAAAATACCAAAGTGTAGATCACCTCAAGCAAGAGCTTCGCCGGGAATGATTCAAAAATACCACATTGCAACATTTGGGCAGTGTGTAAAGGTTTCATTGGCCGTTTGAAGGCCATAATTCGTGCGAGAGGTGACATATTCGAACAAATATAAACTTATTCTAAAATTTGATGCTATTTCCGATATTTTTGATTTCATTTTATAAAATTTGAAAAAATTTACAAATTTGGCGTTGCAGTTTTTTTATCTCACCCTGCGTATTCTAAAATGTTCGTGAAAAATATGGCAAAACTTCTTAATACAAAAAACACAAATTGAGCGACCTGTCTCCTAACTGCCTTCTCCATGCCTTCAGTTTTTAGTGCAAATAAAGAAAAATGCCATTCCTATGAAGATTTTTGACCTCCCTTTATTTAGACCCTTAAATTAAACAAAATTATATTAAATTTTTTATGTGTTTGTTTTCTCTTTCGAGACGAGCTTAATGATCTGAAATTTGCAGTGAAAAGGAAAGCCAGATAGACACTATCACACACTCACCACTATGCGACGCGTTTCGCCGTTGGTTAAGCGGCTCATCAGGCATATTTGGTGTGGATGATGGCTTACAAGGGCCGTTCTCTGGAAAGTAGTATATATTTCGAACTTATTGCAAATTAGCATATGCGAATTATACACTAGAAACTCTCCAGGTTCGACTCAAGTTCTATTTTTCTATTCAACTTGAACTAGATAACAAAACTTGTGTAGCATACTGGAAAACCCTACAAATTTTAGACCACGTGGCGTATCCTCCCTCATTTGTTCATATATTTGGAAGCTGTTTTTATTTCTGTTTCCAGGAATTAAATTCGGACAACTGGCACACACACAAACCCATTCGAACATATGTATTTATACTTCATTGAAAATGGATGTGGCTTTGATTTGATTTTGTTGAACTAAAAGCTCTTTAATGGAAATGAAAATATTTTGTTAATTTTACGCAGTGGGCTCGAGCAAATATTTTGACATTTGGCCTTTTTTTAATGGAAGTATGGATGGATGGCTGGTGGTATTCCCAAAAAGCTTCCCTGTTTATTTACCATTCAGGGTCATTGGTGAAAAATTCTTGGAAAATATAATATTTTTGGTTTTCCTTCAAGTTTCCCTTGGGAGAACACGATAGTACATTTTCTCACAGTTCGATTTTGTAAGGCTTGATTAGTGTCTAGCTGCCACGTTTCATTGAAATACCCGGGTGATGACAATTCATTCACCTTATTGGAGGCCAAGCATTTTTGCAGAACTACTTAATACAAATTACAAATTAAATTCATGTTCAGAGAAATTTTAAGTAAACCAAGGGGTGGTGGGTGGAAATCCTTTGTAAATATGTTTGCACTTTTGTAATAGCATTTGTCGGAATATATTACTGCAAAACGAGGACACTACAACTCTGCGGGAAATATTTTTTCGTTTTTGTTGTGAAAAAAAAAGAATAATAACAAAGAGAAGGAAGAACAAGAACAACAGTTATACAGTTTAAAACAATTGCTGTTTTCCTGGAAGAATAGTTTGCTTTTAATTTATCTTTCATTCCTGTGACTTTTTATGGTTCTGCCTCCCAGAATAAGTTGGGTGGTATTATCTCGTTCCTTTCACTCTGGCTTGCAGGTATTAAAAAGTTAAAGGCAAATAGGATATCACAAAATTAACGAAGTAAACGTTTACTTCCTTTTTTATACCCTCCACCTTAGTATGGAGGGTATACTAAGTTTGTCATTCCGTCTGTAACACCTCGAAATATAAAATTTAGATCCAACAAAGTATATTAACTCGTATTCTTGATCAGCATGAAATTCTACGCCGATTAAGCGATGTCCGTCCATCTGTGGAAATCACTATAGCTTCCGAATGAAATGGAGTAGGTTGATAAAATTTTACTCAAATGTATATTATGTCTGCAGGACTTTTGGTATTGAAAATGGACCATGTAGGTCCACTTTTTGGTATAGCCCCCATATAATGGTACATCCTTATTTTCAGAATTTTGGTGCTTTAAGCGACATTATTCACCGGAATTGTTTCAAATTTGGAATTTGAAGTTCGTAATGGATACTACAGCCTATGACAGAAAATTGTGTGTGCAGGTCCACGTCTTCGTATGGCCCCAACATAACTGTATATCCCAATATTCGGTATTTTGATGATTTTAGAGACATTATTCACCGCAATTGTTTCAAATTTGGTATTTGAAGTTCGTAATGGATACTACAGCCTAAGACCTAGAATTGTCTGTGCAGGTCACCGACTTCGTATATCCCTCATATAACGGTAACTCACAAAATTCGGTATTTTGGTGATTTAAGCGACATTATTCACCGCAATTGTTTCAAATTTGGTATTTGAAGTTCGTAATGGATAATACAGCCTAGGACCGACAATTTTCTTTGCAGGTCCACACCTCCGTATAGCCCCCATACAACGGAATTTTTATGATTTTAGCTACATTATTCACCGGAATCATTTCAAATTTGGTATTTGAACTTCGTAAAGGATACTACAGTCTAGGACCGAAAATTGTCTGTGCTGGTCCACGCCTTCGTATAGCCCCCTTACAACGGTACCTCCCGATATTTGGTATTTTGATAATTTTAGCGACAGTATTCACTGGAATCGTTTCAAATTTGGTATTTGAAGTTCGTAATTGATACTACAGCCTATGACAGAAAATTGTCTGTGCAGGTCCACCTCTTCGTATAGTCCTTCAAATTTCGTATTTAAAGTTCGGAAGCGTTATTGCAGCCTATGACAAAAAATTACTTGTGCAGCACTACATCTTTGTATAGCTTCCATATAAAGGTTTTAATTTTAGCGGTATTTTTCGGCGTTTTTTTTTTAATTTTTTAGTTTCCTCCGATTAGTGGAGGCTATAAAAAGTTCGGGCCTGTCCTAAACTTAGCTACTTTTTTACTTGTTTACTTTAGATTGGAAACGACTTCGACTTTCCTAAATGGAAGACCACTTAGTCTTTTATTGAGTGGAGACCACTCGATCTTCTTGGCCTAGAAGAAGACCAGTTGGACTTCTACGCGTACCACCACTTGGTCTTCTAGAAATACAAGAAGTTCACCACTTGGTCTTTAATAAGCTTCAATCCTCTTGTCGTTCAAAACATTTCAATTAAATACTCTTCTTTCCACTATCAAACAACAACAATTTCCTCGAATTTTTATAATTTCAGCAGAATACCCTAGATCTGCCCATGTTTTTGCTTATAAATTTCATTTTAAATGCACCCCGCAGCCTTGGGTGTGGAACGCAAAATTCCTGCAAAAAACTATTTCCCAACATCGAACATGCTCTATACTTACTAAATTGCGCAATCGTTCCACCTCATACCATGACTCAATGTCATTCACATCGTAGACGAGGATGAATGCTGCTCCTGAGCTGATGGACAAGGTTCGCATGGCAGGGAATTCATATGAACCCGATGTGTCCAGAATGTCCAGTGTCAATGCTGAGCCATCGGGCAAATCGTATTCGCCACGATGCAATTCTTCGACTGTCTGTTTGTAGCGGGGATTGAATTTGTCGTAGAGGAATTGAGAGATGATGCAAGTCTTGCCGACCTTAGCAGCGCCCATAACGACAATGCGATGTTGTTGTTTGCGTATTAAATCGGATGAGTGTGTTGTTGTGGTGTTGCAACGTTTGTTACCCGACGATGCTGCTGATGACGACGACGAGGGATAGTCCGCACTGTTGGCACGCGTTGACTTTAGCACCGATGTCAGGGAGGGCAGACGCAGGCGTTGACATGTCCCGGGCATTATCAATGAATGAAATTTCACTGCAATGGCAATTTGCAAAACAATGTTGGGTGAAATAACTCTCTGTCAAAGTGTTTGCCCCAAAGCCAAGGCAAACGAGAGAACGAATGAAGGTGGAAATTTGATTGAAACGCTGAGATGTTTGTCACGACCACTTGGTGGCGAGAAGGAAGAGGAGGAGGAGGAGGAGGAGAAGTCGGAATTGTTAGAAGTTAGTTATCCTAGTTGGCCATTGCTTTCCGCCTTGTTTTCTATTTTGAGTTGGCCTCTCCCTCGCTGTGGGAATGCTCCAGGAAATTTGTTATTCAATAAATTAAAATTATTTCAATTCTCCTTGGTCTTTTGTTTATGCAAACAGCATCAGCAGCAGCAACAGCAACATGAGCACGTCGTGATAACGATACCAATGATTGGAGTCAGGTTTCGTTTTTTTTTCTCTTTTGTTTGATTGTATGTCTTCCGTTCGTTTGCTATCTGAAAATGTAGCAAAAGACAAAAATTCTTGTGATTATTGCAAAGTAAGGAGAAGAAAAATATTCTGAAAAAAAGAAATACAATATTTTAGAACGGCAACTTTCTTAGATCATCTTGGCCAAGACAATTTTTAATTAAAAAAGTTTATGACCAAACTTTTGCGGTCTCATTTAAAGTATCTGTTGGACATTCTTATGTGTCTTTTAATGTTTTCCTCTTTGTTTTCATTTATCACATTTGCATTTTTACTTTAGCATCCTCCTTAAGAAGCTTAAAGGTTAAGCGATAACCAGCAGTTGATACTTAAGGCATTTTTGCGGACTTGGCAAGATTTTTGTGTGAGGATGTTAAAGTATTTAGCATTTTTTAAAGTGAAATATTTTTCTCTTAAATACTTTAATTATCAAACAAAGAAAAATACTTTGGGAAGGAATGAACTTAACGCCAAGCGGGATTAAAGGTAAGGACATTCACATTAAATTCCTTGATTGCAGGAAACAAGTTAATGTGAAGAATTTGGTTGTAATGACCTTTTGAACCTTTTGAACCTTTTTTTGGAACATAAATGGATGTGGGGAAATTGTTATTACAAAGGTTTGATCATATATCAAGTTAAGCCCAGTTTTCAGTTAGTTATATGTAAAGTGATATTTTTTAACATATTAAAATAAACGATTTTGTAACAGACCTTTCGGAAATTTTTATACCCTACAACACTATGTGTTGGGGGTATTAAAAGTTTGATTGGGCCAAAAATTATGAAACACCTCGAAATATTGGATACCCACATAGGAAAGTATATATGGATCTTCCTATCTCGCCGAGCTGAGTCGATCTAGCTATGTATGTCCGTCCGTCCGTCTGTCCGTCTGTCCGTGTTAGTTTGTAATCACTCTACTGGTCGCAATTATGAACCGATCCTCACGAAATTGAAAATGGAGGTGGGGTTAATGTCAGAATAGAACCCTATTTCTTTCGGATATGATCGCATAATATTTAGGGGTTGAAATGGACCAAAAACTGAAAAAATCCTGATTTTGCAGTTGCTCTACAAGTCGCAATTATAGACCAATCAAAGCGGAAGTTAGCGTGGGGCTAGAGCTTGGGGCTGGCAGAAGCCTTCCAATTTGGATGGTCATCGGGTAATATTTAGTGGCTGAAATAGACCATAACATTTGTGTTAAATAAAAGTCAAATTTTCCATTAAACCGCGAATATTTTTAATCCCGGCGAAATCACAAATAGACGAACAGGTAAACTCTGACCGTTACGTAGCTGCCAATAGTAGATATATCGGATACATATAGCGAAATACATACAATGTGTATATACAAAGGAAAGGGATGAAAGCTGGAATGTTTATATCTCAAGAATGGCTGGACCGATTTTGACAAATTTTATCAATTCAGAATGCCTTCTTGGCATAAAGGAATAAAATCTAAAAAAATCGCATAAAAAGATGCCAATAATGATGTTGATATAGATTTTGTAGAATTTTGTGACATTTTTTTTATTTTTTCATATTTTTTATCGCTTGCGATTTTTTAAATTTGACTTTTAATATTGAAGTGTATATTTTGTAATATTTTTCCACCTTACAACACAGGTTTGGGATATTATATACAGATTGCAATTATCATCCGATCTAGGCCTATTGTTTTCAAAGATGTCCGCAATATATTTAGGGGTTGAAATGGACCAACAACTAAAAATGTTCCTAATTTTGCAACCATTATAAAGGCCATAAATAGAAACCAAAGGACACGAAATCTCGCATGAAGTTAGAGTTTAGGACAGCGGGTAGAATTGACCACTATTTTGTCTGAGAAATACCAACATTACTTACAGGCGATATCCGAAATACACAAAATGCGAACTTCTGCCTTTTTTGCTGATTTCGTTGACGAATATAGCCAAATATCCTAGACAAGCAAATCATATAGATGAGTCTAAATTTAGAAATACAGAGGGACCTCTTGCTTTTGGAGATAATCGCACAACATTCAAAAACAGGGAAAATTTCCTCACACAATTGAAGCCAATCGACACGCCTGAGAAGAAAGTTAGGGACAGGGAAGAAGTCTAGCATTATGTATGGCCATTGGATTATATTTAGCTGTAAAATGGACCACTACAACTAACAGCACGACGAAGTTCGTAAATATTGGTTAAATGTCCCTGGTCAAAATGCTAGTAATATCTGGGCAGTGCTCCGTGACATAATTTCAAAAGCGAAATCTTCCAAAATGGACTTGGACATAAAGGGGTTGTAGTGTTATAGGGTATCAAATGGTCGGCCCCACACGACTATAGCCTTTGCTTACTTGTTAATGTTAAACTAAATGTTCTACCCTATGAAATGTAAACAGTACAAGGTACATAACAAACGTATATTACACTTATACTATGAATATATCTATATATACTATGAAGCATTTCCTTTCAGTTAACAAATTCTGTGAAGCGCCTTAAATTATGTTATGAAAATGCTTAAAATAAATGTAAACATTTAAAAAAACAGTAAGTTCAGCCGCGCGGAGCTTTGAATACCCTCCCATATTTAGGAGGAGATTGGTAGTTTTCAAAAAAAAAAAAAGAAGAAAAGCTGTAAGTTCGGCCGGGTTGAACTTTGAATACCCTCCACCAATTAGAATGAATTTGGTAATTTTCAAAAAAAAATAAAAAAGAAGAAGTAAAAAAGCTGTAAGTTCGGCGGGCCGATCTTTGAATGGTGGACATTTGCACCAAATTCGCCAATTTTCAAAAAATAAAATCCGTTAAAAATTATATTAAAATCTTTAAAATACCGAATGTAGCCGTTATATTAGGGTCTATACGACGACGTGGACCTGCACGGACAACTTTTGTAAAAAGCCATTAGGATACTCACATGCTAAACTTGAGAAAACAAATCGGTGAATAATGTAGCTAAAATCATCATAATACCGAATATCGGCAGGTACCGTTATATTGGGCCTATACGAAGACGTGAACCTGCACAGACAATTTTCTGCCTTAGTGAATAATGTTATCCGGTGAATAACGATGCTTAAATCGTCAAAATAACAAATGTCGGGGAAACCGTTATATGGGGGCTATACAAAACCATGGACCTGCCCAGACAATTTTCTGTCATAACCTGAAGTATACATTACGAACTTCAAATACGAAATTTGAAACAATTCCGGTCAATAATGTCGCTAAAATCATCAAAATAACGAATATCGGGAGGTACCGTTATATGGGGGCTATACAAAAACGTGGACCTGCACTGACAATATTCTGTCTTAGGCTGTAGTATCCATGGATATGGACCTACATGACCCATTTTCAATACCAAAAGTCCTGCAGACATATGAGTAAAATTTTATCATCCTACTTCATTTCGTTCGGGAGCTAAAGTGATTTCCACAGACGGGCAGATGGACATACGGATAGATGGACGGACATCGCTAAATCGACATAGAATTTTATGCTTTGTGGGGTCTAAAATGTACATTTCGAGGTGTTACAAATGGAATGACAAATTTAATTAAACTCTGTTAATATCTTAAAAATTCCGATTATATCGCCCTTATATTGGTGTCTATACGAAAACGTCGACCTGCATAGGCAATTTATGTCAGCCATTACATTAAATACGAAACCGATATATAGAGGCTATACGTATACCTGGACCTGTATAGATATTTTTCTGTCACTGTCTGTAGTACCCATTAGGTAAATACGAAATATGAAACAATGCAGGTGAATAATGTCGCTAAAATCGTCAAAGTACGGAATATAGAGAGGTACCGATGGGTTTATACGAAGAACTGAACCAGCATAGACAATTTTCTGTCATAGACTGTAATACTCATTACGAACTCTAAATACAAAATTTGAAACAATTCCGGTGATTAATGTATCTAAAATCATGAAAATACCGAATAGTAGGGCTACCGTTGTATGGGGGCTATACGATATCGTGGATCTATATAGACAATACATATTCAGGCGGTAAAGTACTCCGAAGGAACTCCTTGTGTGGATTTTGCATTGAAAAATTTGGCTACAATCATCAAAATACCGAATATCGTTGGTATCGTTATATAGGGGCTATATGATATCGAGGACCTACATAGACAATACTTTTCCAGGGGGTAAAGTGCTAAGAAAGAACTTCTTGTTTGGGTCTCAAACAATTACATTGAAAAATTTGGCTACAATCATCAAAATGCCGAATATCTGAAGGTACCCTTATATGGAGGATGTACGATATTGTGGACCTATATAGACAATTTTCTTTAAGGATGTAAAGTACTAGTGCGCACGATAAGGGAGCATCCGATTTGGTCTAAACTTGGAACATCGTAAAATTATTATCAAAGTTAGATCGAGTTCGGAGATGGGCAAAAAAGGTAGAAATGTTCAAAAATATTTTACTGCACAAAAGAGAATGGATAATCCGATTTTGCTCCAACTTTGTAAATCCTAACATTTGCATCAGGGGGTAAAGTACTCACAAGCAACTCCTTGTGTGGATTTTCAGGCAATTACTTTGAAACATTTGGCTACAATCATCAAAATACCGAATATCGGGGATACCTTTATATGGGGGCTATATGATATTGTGGACTGATATAGTCCATCTTCGAAATTGACATGCCTGCAGGCAAAAGACTGATCTGTGCAAATATTTAGCTTCCTATCTTAATTCGTTTTGACTCTGGCGTGATTACAACAGACGGACGACCGGACAGGAATAAATCGTCTTAGAATTTTACGCTGATCAAGAATGTATGTACTTTGTTAGGTCTAAAATTATTATTTTGATGAGTTACAAATGGAATAACGAACTTAATATACCCTCCATATCATTAATGGTAGAGGGTATAAAAATGCAGCTTTACACATGACTCTAACATTGTATATATACTAGCCTTTAGATCATATGTACAATGATTTTTGTCCATATTTATCTTTAGCATTTATATAGCATACTTTTAGGCTTACTCCATATTTTTTAAATGTATATGTAAAATGTACACAAAAAACTTGAAAAGGCCCTGTCCACCCCTGACTACTTCGGAGATTCTGCCCCTAATAATCATCCTCATTTTATTCAGCCTCATTTAGACCTGATGGTGTCTTACTACGACAAAGTTGAAACGTTGAGGCTCAGAAATATTACTCATATCTACATACCGTTGTAGAAATTTCCTGTAAATTTGAAAATTGTTTACATTTCCCAGAAACCAATTATTCAGGTGACAAAATATAAATTCCTATTAGAATGAATATGAACCAATTGACTTCCACTTCTCATTTTTTTATGCTGTTACTTCTAATATATTCTATGTATGAAAGCATGTATGTATGTGTGTATGTACAACCTAAATACCTCAAATTCTGTTCACGTGTGGTAAATTAACCACATGTGAAATAACTTTCAAAACAAATTCCAACAAAATCTATTGCATAATAGTTTTTGATCCAGATAGCGCATGGGAAAAAAGTTTTGTGGTTAGGTTAATGGTTTTTATATTTCATCCAATCGATTTCATATATCACAAACAAGATCTACGAAAAGAAATGGAATAACTTGGTAAACTTTCAATGCAATTCTTAAAAGGAATTATTGAAAATAAGGAATTAGGACGAGTAAGTTGTATGAAACTTAAAGGTGAGTATATTCAATTTAGTTAAATCTTCGAAATCGGATCATAGGAACGATGACAAACGACCTAAATTTGAAGACACATTTTACCATTAGTGTATAAAAAAGCTAGCTACGTCTACGTCTTTAATTGTTATTGTTATTATACATACATATATGACTGATTGGGTATTGAGTATAGAATTTAGTACTTTCTTCTTTGTTGTTGGCGAACACTCAGTTCCACAGTTGGTCATTTACTTCCAGGGCTGCAAACAATTTGCCGATTTGGATTGGTTTGATTCAGTTATTCATACTACATTTTGGTTTTTCATTCGGTTTTTGAAAAGGGTTTTAAAGCGACTCAAACCGTGGTTTGGTTCAGCTCGTTTCAATATATTGTGTAAATGCATACATATCCAGTTTCGCACACAAACTGCATGCTTGGTAATAATAAAAAAATTTAAGGAGAGGTCAAAAATTGGGCGGGGCGACTATATGACACCCTACAGCACTATGCGTATTTAGCAGAGCTCCCGTAACAAAAAAGTTTATATTAGGAATTTATGTGAAGTAGATCGTACCAACTATGAACCTTTGACAAAAGGCCTTAGTACCTCTAGTACCAAATAACATTGTTATATAGGGCATGATATAACCTTGATAATAATTATATTAAAAATATTTATTGGTGCCATAGATATACTGGACAGAGATTGAAAATGAAGAAATTTATCCAATTTGGAATAATATTACATATATGGTGAACAATAACTGTAAAATGAAGATGTATATCGAAGATAGATAAAAATCTGAACCATTCTTGATCAAATTTGGCAGGGGTATTTTCGAGCTGTATTTAATATCTTGTACCGAATATCATTCTTGTGGATGAATGTGAGGGACGTAATCACCAAATCGGATGAAACATATATATGGGATCTATAGATATCACAAAACCGATGTTTACCAACATTTGAAGCACTTGCTTTATGCTGAATTCAGTCGAAATTTCCAAAATGCAGTCCATTTACGTTGATATTAGCCATTTATGGCATAATTTACATGATATCGGATAAAGATATATAAACTCATATATGGGAGCTATATCTGAACCTGTTTTCATCAAATTTGATATACTTGATTCTAGTGTGAATTCGGTCCAAAGTGCCACAATTCACTCCATTTGGGATGATATTAGCCATTTGGTGCACAATAACCTTGAAATTGGATAAAGACATATATGGAAAGCTATATCCAAATCTAAACCGATATTGATAAACTTTGGTAGAGGTATTTCTGGACTGTATCTGATATCGCATATTATTCTTGTGGAGGGCATATTACGAATGTGAGCGACTTAAACAGAAAATCAGATGAAACATTTATATGAGAGCTATAGCTTTATCTGAACCAAACTTGATGTATTTGCTTCTGGACTAAATTTCGTCGGAAGTGCCAAAATTAAAGGCATTTGGACTTATATTGGCCATTTGGTGCACAATAAACCCGAAATAGGTTGAAGTTATATATGGGAGCTATATCTAAATTTCAACCGATTCTCACCAATTTCAATAAGGTTTGTCCTTAGGTCAAACAAAATTTGTTTGGAAAGATTTATCTCAATCGGATAATAAATTCAACCTGCGGACGGACATACGGACAAACGGACTGACATGCATCAATCAACTCAGAAGTGATTCTATGAAGATTCCCAAAAGTAACTATGGGTCTATCTCGCTTCCTTCTCCAAGTTACAAACAAATGCAGACATAATACATAATACCCTAACCACTATGTGGTGTAAGGTATAAACAATACAGCTTTGTATCCGTTTCGACATAAATTCCTGATTTTGAAGATACAGCCTGTTGAACCGAATCATTTTTATACCCTTAGCCAAATGTCTATAGCCATCGAAATAACGGATTTAGCCTCTAGTCCTCTTTGGACCGAATCCGTTTCAGGATATTTGGAGTCGATCTAGCGATGTCCTTCCGCCTGTCTGGCTGGTTGGTGAGCAAAGTAGTATCCGATTTTGTTCAAACTTGGTACATCGTAATATTACTACCAAATTTAAATCGAGTCAACCCCATCTGTTACCTTTCACAAAAAAAAAAAAAACGTGGAAATTATCAAAAAAATATTTTACTGCACAAAATGATAATGGATAATCCGATTTTGCTTCAACTTTGTAAATCCTTATATTTCCGTAAGTGCTAGGTCAGGTGCGAAAATGGAAAATATCGGTCCACTTCAGCACGTACCTGCCCCACAAAGGCTCAAATTTTTGAATGATTATAACTCATATAAAATGTGATGTTAGAGACCGATTGTCTTCAAATTACAAACATCACAATATTTTTATTAATCCAAGATCTGGTACAAATATGGAATATATCGATCCACTCTTTCTGGTACCTCTCTCATGATGGTTCATAATTGTGAATAACCATGAAGCTCATAAAATGCGAAATTAACGTCCGATTCCATAAACATCCGATTTCCATCAATACAAGGTCTGTTATAAAAATGGTAGAGGTCGCACCATTCCTTCTGATAACTCCCCCACAAAGAATCAAAGTTTTGAATAACCAAGACAATTATAAAATTCGAAAAAAACATCGGGTTCTCTTCATATTTCCCACATCGCATTAGTTCTACTAACACAAGATCTGCTGTAAAGATAATATATATCTGTCCACTCCTTTTGGTACCTCCCACACGAATATCCACGAAGCTCTTATAACGAGAAATTAACATCCGATTCCATTTAGACTTGGTACATATCAATATTTCCATCAACACAAGATCTGTCATAAAGATGTTAGAAATCAGACTATTTCTTTTGGTACCTCCCCCACATAGGGTTTAAGATTTTGAAAAACAAAACGCCCCAAAAAAGCGAATTAAGCATCCGACTCTCTACAAATTTCATACTTACAAACATTTTTGATAGCACAAAACCTGTTGTGAAGATAATATATATATGCGAAGCCCTTCTAATACCTCACACACAAATTGTCACAATTTTCAACATCTTTATCTGTCACAACTTGCGAAACAAGCCAGCGATTATTTACAACTTGCTATATCTAAATATTTCTCTCGACCAGAAACCTAGGATATATAAGAAATTTATGATTTCGCATAACATTGGATATAAGTATTCAATTTTCTTGTATTTTTGCCCATACCAATATGGGAAATATATTTGTTATATTTACTTAGGTCCGATGCGAAATGGACAATATGGTCCCATTCCTTCGGAACCCACTTCATAGAAGGTCAGCAATTTGAATAATCATAACATAAGTTAAAATATATTTAAATAATCGAACATTGGCTGAGGGTATACATCCGCCGGCAAAACCGTCTGATACCTTTCAACTTGTTTAGACAATGGTTTGGTTCACGGATCGGTTCATTTAGAGAAAAAGTGGTTCCATTTAGAACCGGTTTGCATCCAGGTTTGCTTTTTTACCAATAAAAAAATAAAAAACCGGTATTTTTATATTACTAGTCATATAAAAAGACTGGTTTTTATTTTTACAGGTTTTATACTTTTATCCTTTTTTATACGACCTTTTTGACGTAAAAAAAGATTTCCGCTGTGCTATCAATAAAATTTAAATATCAACTTCTGAAATGAATACAAGAATTAATTACCCGGTAACGTAAGCCGATCATTTGTGGAATTTCAAATAAAATATTTCCTTTCCCTTTATTTTTATATTATTGTTATTTTTTTATTAAAAAAAAACATTTCCTTTAATTTTAGAGCCAAATAAAATTGTAAACAAATTTCTTTATTATTCTGTGTCGTAAATAATATTAAAGCTACTTTATTGGGCCATATTTTGTGTTTTTTCTTTTTCTTTTAAGGGGACTTGTTGAACGAAAAACAATTCACAGACATGCTTGTGCACACACATACATACATACATACATTTCTATGTATGTGCAACATGTTTCCTAAGTGTTCTCCCATACCTGTCTACGAGACCTATGGAAAAGTTTTGCAAATTGCCACCCTGCTAAACGTCGAGGCATTGTAAATGAACAAGAAGAGAAGAGATTCCTTTGAAATCATAAACTGTTGAGTTTTGTTTTGCAACAACAACAGCAACGAGACGAAAACAAAAAGCTCATACGATAGCATCCTGTAGGAGATTAGAACAGGAATTATTTCCATGGTCTGCAATAAAAGAAAATCACTTGCTCGCTCGCTTGCACACACACACACACACTCACTCACTCACTCATATGAGCATTAAATTCAAGGTTATGCCTTGATATTGATCCTGGCGAGTAATGCAGGTTATGGTGTTGTTTATACAACAGAAATTATTGCGAAATTCTTATGGCATACATAGGGTAAGTGTACCAGTAGTCGGCACTTTTAGGATTTTCGCGTTTTGAATAGCTCACCATTCTGAGTGGAACTTTTCAATTATTACAAAGTTAATTTATTCAGATTCGAAATTTTGTATAGTTTTTGCAATAATAAATAAAGTTTTAAAAACTTTTTATTAAATTTCATAAATTTGTAATTTTATTAAAACAATGCTTTTTTGCCAGTAGTCGGCACCACTTGCTAATTGTCGGTATGGCATGTTCCAACAGTCGGCATACCAATTTTTTGTAAGAATAGTGAATAATAATAATAAATTAATTCATTAAAATATAATATTTTTGTTTAGTTAAACTGATTCGATGTACTTTTCTTAAGAATATGTATTGTTGAGGACCTTCACAGACAAAAATTTAATTTTTATTAGAATAAATCATCTTTTCTTAGCGAAATTGTACACAAAGATAGCAGACAATATATTGGAAGTAAACAAAATACATTTAGTTATAATAGTTTCATTTATTTGGGCTTAAAAATAAAAAGTGCCGACTACTGGGACATGCCGAACTTAGGCACACTTACCCTATGTACTCGTAGGTACGTACATACTCATAGTGCTCATAGCTCTGAGGAAACGTCGTATCCAAGATGTTCACATGTTGACGACATCCAAAGATCCCCATTTGTTCTATTGAGACGGACGGACACACAGACCGACATCTGTGTAGCAAATGAATAAAAATCTCATTATGTGTGTTTCTTATAAGGTTTTACACGCGACTGCTCTTCAAAATTAAGAAGATAATTTATGTCGAGCAATAAACGAAAGATGGCAAAGATATTAATGACTCTTATGTAAGATGAAAGTACACATGAGAGTGATTGATGTGAGGTGAGACTAGGTGGTTCGGTTGATTTGACAATGCCACTACTTCTATGTCAATTCTCCCAAAAACACTTGAGCCCTCGAATGGACTAAATAATATTGCCAAAATATTGAAAAACACCGTTTCTAAAGGAAAAATACAGAAAAAAAAATTATTTGAAGTATTTTCAATAAAAAATTACACATTTATTATACCCTGTCTGTGTTACACTCTCTTGGGTGTATTGCTCTAAGTAGCAATAACAAATTTTTAAGAAGAGACTATGAATAATAAAAGGATTCGGAGTATTGAATAGCATTTGGAAACTGATTAGTTTGTAAGAAAGTATTTTGTATTATGCGGGAACTCAAAGCAAAGCAGAGTCCTGTAGTGGTATTCGATATAGGATAAAATTTGTCGTTAAGCAAGCGAACAGACTTCTAACCAGACCTTATGCTATAAGTTTCAAAATTGCACTACTAGTCCCAAATATAAAGGAGTTAGTGCTTTCGACTTAATTTTAATGAATCTTTATAAAAACCAGTAAAGAAAGTCTCAAAGTCGGGCGGGGCCGACTTTATGATACTCTACACCACTTGGCTAATTTAGTACAGCTCCACATAACAATTAAACGTTTTAATGGGAGAATTCAATCATACACGCCATGATTATAATTATAATTTAAAGTTCAAAGGACAAAATATGCCGAAGCATTTGAATCTTTTAAATTCGGACTTGTATTGCCCATTTGGTGCACAATTAATTTGAAATCGGATAAAAATATATATGGGAGCTATAGCTATATCTGAACCGATCTCGATAAAATTTGGCAAAGATATTTCTGAGATGTATTTGATATATTTCCCTGAATATCGTTGTTATGGAGTGCATATTACGGATGTGGGTAACAAATATAACAAATCGGATGAACAATATATATGGGAGCTATAGCTATATCTGAACCGATCTTCACCAAATTTGACATACTAGCTTCTAGACTCAATTCGGTCTTAAGTGTCAAATTTCATCCAATTTGGGCAAATATTAGACGTTTGGTGCACATTAAAAAGTAAATCGGACGAAGTTATATATGGGAGCTATATCCAAATCTTAACCGATCTCGATAAAATTTAGCAAATGTATTTCTGAGCTGTATTTGATATATTTACCCAAATATTGTTGTTACAGAGTGCATATTACGGCTGCGGAGGACAAAGATAACAAATCGGATGAACAATATATATGGGAGCTATAGCTATATCTGAACCGATTTCGATAAAATTTGGCATACTTATTTTCAGGTCTAATCAGATCGTACGTGCAAAATTCCATACTATTAGGACTGATATACACGTTTGGTGCACAAAAAAAGCAAATCGGGCGAAGATATATATAAATTTTGACCGATTATCTCCAATTTCAATAGGGTTCGTCCTTGGGCCAAACAAATGATTTGTGCAAAATTTCATCTGGATAGGGCAATAAATGCGAACTGTACTTTGTTTACAAAAATACATGGACAGACGGACGGACGGGCAGACGGACATGTATAAATCGACTCAGAATGTGATTCTATGCAGATCATCAAAAGGAACTATGGGTCTATCTCGTTTCCTTTTGCCTGTTACAAACAAATGCACAAAGACATAATACCCTGACCACCTTGTGGAGTAGGTTATAAAAAAACAATTAGGAAAAATGTGGACCTATAATTACAATGATTCGCCACACAAACTGGGACCCATTATGACCTACACCTACCAATTTTCAGAGAAATTCGTGAAGAAAATGTGTCAAAAACCATCAAAATACCGACTATCGGGAGGTACAGTTATATGGGGACTATACCAAAGCGTGGACCTATGCATGCAATGTCTCGCCTCACGAACTGAGGCCCGTTATGACATACAAATACCAATTATCAGACAAATCCGTGAAAAAATACCGAATATCGGGAGGTACCGTTATATGGGACTATACCAAAACGTGGACCGATATATCTCATTTTCAATACCAACCATCCTCGACAAAATACAAATTTATCTGCTAAATCTAATCGCTCTACATCAAATAATGTGGACTGTATCGTGATTCCAACAGACAGACGGACAGACAGACGGACATTATTAAATCGACTTAGAATTTAATGCTGATTGTGAATATATACACATTACGGGGTCTACGACGAATATTTAAGGATGTTACAAACGGAATGACAAAGATAATATACCCTCCTTTCCAAGGTGGAGGGTATAAAAATCAGATGAAAATGGATATCGAAGGTACATAAAAGTCTGACCCAATCTCGACAAATTCTAGCAGACGTATTTTCGAGCTTTATCTGATGTCCGGTATCAAATATCCTTGTTGTACAGGGCATATTACGCATGCAAGAGTCTAAAAACTTCAAATCGGCCAAAATTCAGTCCATTTGGGCTGACATTAGCTATTAGGTGCACAATAAACCTGAAATCGTATAAAGATACATATGGGAGCTATATCCAAATATGAACCGATCTAAACGAAATATTAGGCACTTATTTCTGAGCTATATATCTGATATGTGATATCAGAGATCATTCAGATCATCCGATGAAACTTGTATATGGGACCTATAGCTATATCTGAACTGATTTCCACCAAATTTAATGTACTTGCTTGTAGGCCGAATTCCGTCGGAAGTGCCAATATGCAATCCATTTGTACTCATATTAGGCATTTGGTGCACAATACACCTGCTATATTCAAATCAGGCTATATTCAAATCAGATACGATCTCGATAAATTCGACAGAGGTATCTATGGGATGTATCTGGTACCAAATACAATTTTTGTTAAATACAGACATGTGAGGGACTTAAAACCCTAAATCTGATGAAAAATAAATTTGGGAGCTATAACTATTTAAATGTGAATAAATCCTTTGTGTCTCGTACCATCGCTCGTTACCGTGATACTGGTAGCGTAGCCCGCCGTCAAGGTAGTCGACGGAAGAAAACAGCAACATCAGCAGAAATTGTTCGAAAAGTAAAGAAGCGACTTGATCGAAACCCGCGTCGCAGTGACGGAAAAATGGCTCGTGCGCTGAACATATCGCAAAATTCCATTCGGCAAACATTGAAAAATGAGATCGGGGTAAAGCCATTGAAATTCCAAAAACTGCAAGAACTTACACTGCAATGAGAAAACATTCGTTGTCCCGTAGTTTATAAACAAAAAAAATGATCCGCTCGTGTTTACTTGTCAAAGAAGTCAGCAGAAAATGTGCACCTTCGGTTGGCCACCAGAACTCAAGCGCCGGTCATGGTGATGGTGTGGGCCGCCATAACAGACGTCGGTCGCTCTCTGCTCGTATTAATCGACCGTAGCATCAGAATAAATGTCGAATATTATAGGGAAAATATTCTGGAGATGCAGACCTTGGAAATTCCAACAGGACTCAGCACCGTCGCACTTAGCACGCGCCACCCAAGAATGGTTACAAAATGAGGTTCCTCGCTTCATTACTAGCGCACAATGGTCGCCAAAGTCTCCGCATACCAATCCGTTAGACTATTGTGGCAGGAGTATTTTGGAAAGCAAGGTTGGAACTAAAAAATACCAAATTGTCGACCACCTTAAGGAAGCGCTAAGCCGGGAATGGGCCAAAATACAGCAGAGCAACAATCCGGCAGCGTGTGACGTTTTCATTGGCCGTTTGAAGGCCATAATTCGTGACAAAGGTGACCAATTCGAACAAATCTAAACGTATTCCAAAATCTGATGCTATTTCCGAAATTTTTCGCTTTCATTCAATAAAATTTAATAAAAGTATGTAAAAATTATGGCGTTTGACTTTTTTGCAGTTTGTTTTATCTCACCCTATATATGATTTCACCAAATTTGATATATTTGCTTCTAGGCTGGATTGGGTCGAATGTATCAAAATACAGGTCATTTGGATTTATATTAGCCATTTGGTGCACAATTAACCCGAAATCGGTTGAATATACATGGGAGCTATATCCAAATCTGATTCGATTATCACCAATAGGATTCGTCCTTCGGCCAAACAAATATTGTTTGCAAAATTTCCTCTCAATCGGATAATAAATGCGACGTGCACAAGAATACATGGACGGACGGAAAATGATTTTATGAAGATCCTCAAGAGTAACTATGGGTCTATCTCGCTTCCTTCTCCAAATGCACAAAAACATAATACCCTCACCTCTATGTGGTATAGGGTATAAAAAGACATTCCCATACCCTTTACAATCATCGGTATCCAATATATGTGAGATATTGTACTTCACAGAAATTAACTATTTTTTGTGCCCTCTAGATTCCGATTCGACAAGTAGAACTAAGTAGCCGTGTATAGAAAATAAATAATTTTATTAAAATAAATATATTAAATTTATTTATTTTTTTTTTTCTTGGAAATTGCTGTCACATTTTTCCTGACATCCTATTGAATTTTTAATCCGAATTGAATAAAGATTACAAGACGATTGTCATATGAAAAACGCCAGAAAGGATTTATGCGTTATCCTCCGGATTTTGAAACTTCAGTTGAAGTGGATTTTAATATATCAATCAGATGATAACATAGCTAAACAATATGATTCAGACGACGGTGAATTTTGTTTAAACAGATTTATCCCGAAGACAAATAAAGGATGTAAATACCAACTGAGGTCAGAAGAGACATGGAAAGAGTTTAAAGAGGAAGATTTGGATATTCCCCTTCTCACACCAAAACAAGGTTATCCTCAAAAATCAAAGCCTATTTCCCTACAATTTTATCCTCGCTATCTTTTTGCGAAATGTCGATGTTGAAAGCATGTTTGATCTGCTAAATTCCTGTTAACCAAAGGTACAATTAAAGTTTGCTAACCAAAATCGTGGTAAAAGTATGTTATATTTGGAGGATCCTCACCATCATTGCAAACTTATACAAATACAAGGTAAGGAATCTTATTTCTTATTCACACACTCCTAGAGAATTTTAATGAGTCACCTTTGTTTACGTGAACTGGTTCTCGGTACCAAAGATAATGTCGTTTGATCTTCTAGAATAGTTGATTCAATCGTGAAATTACATTCGGCTCACTCTAGACGTAATAATTATTACTCTGGACTTTTCCAGAAACTTATATTGGATCAGCTATAACATCCAAATTCCGAAAATGAGGGAATACAAAAAATGCCGTCCATTTGCTTGTCATAAGAGTGGTTTATTTCTCTAATCAGGTGTTTGTATACAGGTTCTGAAAGAGGAAACCACCCCTAGAGTTGCGATTGTACTGGTTCTGAAAGAGGAAACCACCCCAGAGTTGCGATTGTACTGTGGAATTATATATGGCTATAGAATATAAACATCATTTGATACGGCAAAAATGTACCTCATAGAAATAACGGTTCTAGACCCTAGGTCCCTTAGGACGAAATCCAACAAACGCTGAGTAAACAAAACGCTGATAAAATATGAAATAAATACCTTATTCTACGCATAACTCAATATGTCTAACAACTTCGTATCTGGTGTGACTACTACGGACTACTTCTCTTGCGATCTTCCACACAAAGGGTCAAAATTTTAAATTATTTGCGAACTTTCAATAAATAAATATTTCTTTGAGCTTTAGGTCTGGGTTTTTTTTCCTTTATTAAAATCCGATATTTCGCAATGGGTTACATTGCATCTTCAGGAAGATCTACAAAAATACATTTTGATTTTTATATTTCATGTTATCACAGCATTAAATTATTTAACAAAACGATAAAAGACAAACAGAAAAATACACAGAAAATAAATATATTGCTTACATGTAAAACATCTATAAAAGTGTCAAGTTTTACTTAAACCTACGATAGAATTTCACTATCATCGTCTGTGGTAAATATTGCACTGAGTTGTTTTACATATTGCACGATCTATTTTTCTGTGTGAGATGGCGGTAGCAATAAGCTGCGTTGTCGGTGTCGCTCTTATAGTTTATTCTCTTTGTTGTTGGTAGGTTATTAATATGTAACATTTCTAAAGTCAATCTCCTGTTGTAGTTACTCTCCGTTTGTAGTATTTTAATATTCTCAAAGTTTGGTGTGTGGTTATTTCTCCTGCAATGCTCAGCAAGAGCTGTCTTTTGTGTCTCATTTTCGTTTCTGCATTTGATGTTTGATTTGTGTGCATTTGTGTACGAAATATATTTTCGTATTTCTCAATATTTTCGCAAATCACAGATGCTGTGTGAATATGAGGTATATCGGCCCACCTTTGCGGTACCTCCTCGATAAAAGGTCATAATTTTGAATAATTAGAAGTCTCAACCAATCCGATGATTTTCTGCTAGCTTTGTAATTGTCAATATTTTTAGCAAGCGTACATGTAATATAAACCTGAGGGTGTATCGGTCCACTTCTTCTATTGAAATCTCTAATGATAATAACTTTGATAAAATGCAAGATAATTTAACAATAGTTTTTTCTTAAATTTGAAAAATGCTCTGCTATCACAAACTGATCTGATAGCCTCCTGATAAACGAATGTAGAGCAACTTCTCAGCAAACCAAATGTCGGACGTCCGAAACTTCTGCTCAAAGTCGGATCTTTTTCCGACATGTCTCACGGACGTATGTCCGAATTCTGCCAAATTGGTCGGAGAAATGTTTTCTCTTGTTGTAGGGTTATATTTCATTGTGCTTGTGCGGCAACAGGTAAAAGAAAACAAGTAAAAAAACATTAAGTTCGGCGGGCCAAACTTTTAATACCCTCCCCCTTAGGGCAAAAGAAACATTAGAAGAAATGTGGCAAAAACCATTAAAATGCCGATTATGGGGAGGTACCGTTATATGGGGGCCACACCAAAACGTAGACCTATAATTACAATGTTTCGCCACACGAACTAGGACCCATTATGACCCACAAATACCAATTTTTAGACAAATCAGTGAAAAAATGTGGCAAAAACCATCAAAATACCGAATATCGGGAGGTACCGTTATATGGGGGCTATACCAAATCATGGACCCATACATGCAATGTTTCGCCACCGGAGCTGGAACAAATTATGACCAACAAATACCAATTTTTAGACAAATTCGTAAAAAAAAGTTGCAAAAATCATCAAATTACCGAATATCGGGAGGTACCGTTATATGGGGGCTATACCAAATCATGGACCCATACATGCAATGTTTCGCCACCGGAGCTGAAACAAATTATGACCCACAAATACCAATTTTTAGACAAATCTCTAAAAAAATGTGGCAAAAAAACTAAAATACCGAATATCGGGAGGTACCTTTATATGGGGGCTATACCACAACGTGGACCTATAAATGCAATGTTTTGCCACACGCTCAGGGACCCGTTATGACCTACAAATACCAATTTTCAGACAAATCCGAGAAAAAAATGTGGCATAAATCACCAGAATACCGAATATCGGGAGGTAGCATTATATGGGGACTATACCAGAACGTGGACCGATATATCTCATTTTCAATACCAACCATCCTAGACACAATGCAAATAGCTCTACTAAAGTTTGGCGTTCTACGTCAAATAATGTGGGCTGTATCGTGATTTCAACAGACAGACAGACAGACAGACAGACAGACAGACGGACATCGTTAAATCGACTTAGAATTTTATGCTGATTATGAATATATATACTTTATGGGGTCTAAGACGAATATTTAAGGATGTTGCAAACGGAATGACAAAGTTAAGATACCCTCCTATCCAAGGTGGGGGGTATAAAAATTGCGTGAGTTTCTCTCTCTCTCTCTCTCTCTCTCTCTTTAAGAGGTTTTCTTGGAAAAAAATTCGTTCGTCAATCAGAGTTCAATTTTAGTTGATGGTGGCAGAAATATTTTTATACACTCAGCCATAAGGCTAGAGAGGGTATGTATCATTTCTTACGGCAAAAAGGTGCCTCCTCGAAATAACGATTTTAGACCCTAGGTCTCTTTGCACCAAATCCATTTCAGGACATTTGTAGTCGAACTAGCGATGTCCGCACGTCTGATGCACACGATAACTCTCGAATGGAGTATCCGATTTGGTGCAAACTTGGTAAATCGGAGATGTGCAAAATCGGCCCACACAATCTGGTATCTCCTCCACAAATCCTAATATTTGCATCTGTGCTAGGTCCGGTGTGAAAATTGACTTTATCGGTACTTCCCCCACAAAGGGTCAACATTTTGAATAATTATAACTCTTATAATTACACAATATGTTATTCTCCCATGGTCTGATGTGAAGATGGAATGTATCGGTCCACTCCTTCTGGTACCTCCCCCCACAAAAGGTCAACATTTTGAATGACCAAACCGATTATAAAATCCGAATTAAACATTAGGTTCTCTTCATATTTCTTATATCCCATTATTACTGCTAACAGAAGATCTGCTGTGAAGATGGAATATGTATATCGGTCCAGTCCTTCAAAATTTTGAATATCCATGAAGCTAACAGATCTCGAAATTAACATCAGATTCCATTCAGACTTGGCACGTTACAAATTAAGACAGGAAGCTAAAATTTTGCACAGATCTGTCTTGTGTCAGGCAGGTTAAGTTCGAAGATGGGCCATAACGGTCCACGATATCGTATAGCCCCCATATAATTGTACCCCCCGATATTTTAACGATTTTAGCCATATTTTTTAGGGGAATTGTCTGAAATTCTACACAAGGAGTTCTTTGTGAGCACTTTACAACCTGCAGGATAATTTGCTATATAGGTCCATGACATCATATAGCCCCCATATAACGCTACCCCGCGATATTCGGTATTTTGATGATTTTAGCCATATTTTCAATGAAATTGTCTGAAATTCCACACAAGAAGTTCCCTGTGAGCCTATTACCCCCTGAAAAAGAATTGTCTATATAGGTCCACGATATCGTATAGCCCCCATATAACGGTATCCCCCATATTCGGTATTTTAATGATTTTTGCCACATTTTTTAAGGGAATTGTCTGAAATTCTGCACAAGGAGTTATTTGTGAGCACTTTACCCCCTGAAATGGTGGAGGCTATTCAAAGTTCGTCCCGGCCGAAATTACTGCTTTTTTACTTGTTATACCCTACAACACTATGTGTTCAGGGTATTATAAGTTTGATTGGGCCAGAATTTATGTAACACCTCGAAATATTGGTTTCCCATATAGGAAAGTATATATGGATCTTCCTAGATCGCCGAGCTGAGCCGATCTAGCTATGTATGACCGTCCTTCGGTCTGTCCGCCTGTCCATGTTAATTTGTAATCACGCTACAGGTCGCAATTATGGCCCGATCCTTACGAAATTTTGCACGAAAGTGGGGTTATGTCGAGAACGGCTGAACTGATTTCGACAGTTCTCATTAATTCTGAATGGCCTCTTGGCAGGAAAGAAAAAACGTCTAAAAAATCGCATAAAAATATCTCTCTACAGATTAAAATATTGATTTTGTAACATTTTCTAATATTTTTTCAATTTTGTCATATTTTCATTTTGAATTAAACATTTGGTAATATTTCTACAGCTAACAAAACTAAGTAGTTAGGATATCAGGATATCATATACAGATCGCATTTATGGCCCGATCCTTACGCAATTTTGCATGGAGATAAGATGAGGGTCAGAATCGGTGCCTACTGTTTTTGGAGATGATCGCCATATATTTAGGGGTTGAAATGGACCAAAAAACTGCAAAATTTTCAGCAGGTCTTAATTATCGCCAGTTCCTCACGCACATTTGAATGGGGGTTACCGCACATTGCAAAAGCCAAGCAGTTTCGGATGGCCATCCAAAAATATTCAATGTGTGAAATAGTTTGCCAACTTTTGTAGACAAAATACGAAAATGTCAATTCCAGTGACTTTTTGGAGAATTCACAAATACAGGAAAGACGCACTTCTGACTATTTCGTTAACGCTGATTTCGTTGAAGAATATAATCAAATGTCTGTATCTCATATAGATGCGTTTCAGTCAAAAACCAATAATAAATGTTAATCTTTTGCCACTTCTGAGAGATTATAGGTCTTTGGGAAATATTGGTTCCAGATCTAGGAAGACCATTTACGTGCAACATCTACCAAAAAATTGGAAATGAACAAATTAGTTGAAAAAGTTGATATTATTCGAAAATTAGAGAACGAAACTTTTCTTTTATTATTTGTCACAATATCTTGTGGAATTCTTTCGAGTATTTCGCCTATAAAAACGGTATCGTTTATCATAGTGCTGTAGGGTATACAACGGTCGGCCCCACTCGACTGTAGCCTTTGCTTACATATTTTTTTTTAATTTTAGCAAATTTCTTCCAAACGGTGGAGGGTATTCACAACTCGGCCCTGTCGAACTTACTTCTGTTTTATTTGTTTCACAGAAAATGTATGGTATTTTTTTTATATTTTTAAGTTGCCTGCCTGCATGTCTTTCCAATTAAATTTGAATTCGACAATTTTTTCGAACTGCCAAACTACCGGAAATTGATCACAGCTTCATCGCCCCCAGATATTGAGCTTCATTTTTGGCACATTTTTGAAAAGTTGATATCCAAAAATTTGGGACCCTATTCTGTAGCATTTTTAAAACTTTAAAAATTGTTTTTTAAAAATGTTTTCTTTGTTAGTTTTGTCTCAATAGCCAATATGCAAATTTTCTCCAAAGGATACAGATCTAATCAATTTTCCGATTGCTCTTAAATTTTTCCAATTCTTAATATTCTAAAATAAGTTTTAATTTGCCGTGCCCAAAAAAAATTCATTTAGGTGTCTTTTTTCAAATTTTTATTTTATTTTAATTTAATTCTTACACTGTGCTAAGTGCTACTTGTCATTTCAAAATGCTGTAAAATACTTACATTCACTCGAATAATATATTTGGATTCCAAGAAAAAAAGAAACCGTCGTGCTTCACAGCTTCACAGAAAATTAGTATTTGTTGTACTCCTTTGTTTTTCTTGTTTTGTTACTGGAAAATTCTTTTCACTTCAATATCATTTGAGATTTAATTTAACAAAGTTAATTGAAAAAGGAATTGGATGTTAAGCACATAGACACGCATACACTTGTACACTCACACTTACAGCCAAAAAAAAAAACAACACTCAGTCTTACACAATGTCACTGACCCGTCTTTGTTGCTTTTTGGTTGGTATTGTTTTCTTGTCCAATTTGCTTTACTCACGTTTTTCGCGCGGGAAACGGAAGCTTTGTTAACAGATTTTTCTAGTTTCTTTTTTTTTTCTTTGTTTTTCAAAAATTCCAACGGATATGGAATTTAAAATCCGTTTCTTGGGCGGATAGCTGAAAAAAATTTAAAGTGACTTATTTTTGTTTAGAGTGAACTGTCTTTAAAAGGCGCGCCAAATTTTTTTTTTTAATTTCAATTTCTACGATGTTCAGAGTGTTGTAAACTTTACGAAATCCAAAATACATTTGAAGCACAACTCAAGTCAACACTGTAATTTATACTTTTCGCTGCGTATCATGCATTTGGGGAAAACTGTTCCCAGTTGTGTTCTCTTTCGTTGGGAAATTTCTCTTTCCTTTATAAAATTATTCTCTTTCTCGGGCATAATCAACTATCTATCTGTTGCTTCTCCTGGCTGAGCAATGGGAAGGGTGCTTTTATCCCAAACCTCCTCCCCAATGACATTGACATTGTTGCTCTTTATGTTTTGGGCATTGATTTCCTATGCAAATGACAAAGTCTATGGAACAATGACTCCCGCTCATTGTTTTTGCCTGACTGTCTGTCCTCTATGAGGAAGACAACAAGGGATGAACTTGTCGCTTCGATGATGCCTTTTTTGGGGAGGGACAAAGAGAAAAGACTAATTTCATTTATTTTGTTCTTTACTTTTTTTTTTTTGCTGTAACTGACAAAAATCTGATTGTGTGCAATTTTCCTGCTTATCTCTAATGTTTTATTATCTGACGGAATGAATGACTATAAATTATAATGCGTTTGTTGATTTCCTCATATTTGCTGTGGCTGGGAGGGATATTGGGTGTTGTTTTTTTTTTCTTTGTATTCACCATTCGTGTATTTTTTTATCAGCTTAATCGAAAGTGTCATTGATAGGAAATTTACGGGAATGCACACAACTTTCGTTTGGAATGAAATTTCATATTTTGTGGGAATTTTTGGTTTGTGGTTCTTTGGTTCTATAAATAGCTATAGGCATTTTGCGAAATAAAGCAATCGTTGGGCTTAGTGGGAAATTTTGTTGAGAGGAAAAATATTAAATTGATTCTTAAGGAGAATTCTAGAAGGGTTCCTATCCATGTATATGAAAAATGTTTCTTACATAAATCTCCACTGTGGAAAGTTCCAAAAATGTCAGCATTTTTTATCTTCAAACAAAACGAATGAGGTCTTCTGTTTAATTTTTATACCCCACACCACTTAGTGGTAAGGGTATTTTGTCTTTCTGTATTTGTTTGGAACATGGGGAAGGAAGCGAGATAGACCCATAGTTGCTTTTGAGGATATTCATAGAATTACTTTTTGAGTCGACTTATGTATGTCAGTCCGTCCATGTATTCTTGTGAACAAAATGCAGGTCGCATTTATTATCCGATTGAGATGAAATTTTCCAAATAATATTTGTTTGGTCCAAGCACAAACCCTATTGAAATTTGTGTTAATCGGATCAAATTTAGATATAGCTCACATATATCTTTAACCGATTTCGGGTTAATTGTGCACCAAAATGGCCAAAATAAGTCGTAATGACCTGAATTTTGGTTCATCCCACAGAATTCAGTCTAGGAGAAAGTATATTAAATCGGTTCAGGTATCAAGATCAGTTCGGATTAGGATATAGCTCCCACATATATCTTTATCCGATATCAGGTTTAATTTACACCAAATGGCCAATATCAGCCCAAATGGGCTGAATTTTGGCAATTCCGTCTTGAATTTATCCAAGAAACCTGTACTTCAAATTTGATGTACATCGGTTCAGATTTGGGGTTTAAGGTCCTTCATTCCACAACAATGATCCTTGGTACCAGATGTCAGATACAGCTCTGAAATAAATGTACGGAATTTTGTCGGTTCAGATTTGGATATACAGGGTTGCCCATAATCGACGGACCCATCTGGCAACGCCATAACTTTTGACAGAGATGTCACATCGCTTAATGACATACCGCGTTTGAAGCGTCAGTCCAAGTAGATTTTTACTATGAACCAATACACCCCACACGAGCGCTCTGAAATAGTTGAAATTTACATTCAACAGAAGAAGTCAATTGTGAAAACTCAACGTGCTTTTAAAACATTAAAAAATGTGAGAAGTGCGCCTTCTAAGAACACCATTAAGCGTTTATACGAAAAATTTTCAACTGGTAAGGCTCTTTCTAATCCGAAGAGGCCATATAAAAGTCGACCAAGGCGATCGGCCGAGAATATCGCTGCCGTACGAGCCAGTGTTGAGAGGTCCCCAAGAACATCCCAAAAACGCCGTTCTCAGCAGTTGGACATGGCTCGGTCCACTTTACAACGGATTATTCGCATTGATTTGCATTTGTTCCCGTACAAAATTCAATTGACGCAAAGAATGTTGCCTGCGGACAAGCCTCGTCGATTGGAATGGGCACAAAGGTCTGTCGAATATGGGCAACCCTGTAGCTCACATATATTTTCAAACGATGTCAGTTCAAATGACCTGAATTTTAGCACATCCGACCGAATTTTGTCTAGAGGCAAGTACATCAAATTTGGTAAAAATCGATTCAGATATATCTATAGCTCCCATATATATGTTTCATCCGATTTGGATGATATTTGGTAATAGATATCTTTAGAGATCGGAAATACATTTGCCAAATTTTATCGAGATCGGCTTAGATTGGCATATTGCTCCCATATATATCCTTAATCTGATTTCAGGCTTATTAATATGATCCTTCTCGAAGTGATATCATGTACTCTGTAGCAATGTTATTTGGTATAAAAGGTTAAAATGTCTCCGTCAAATTTAGTGAAAATCGATTCAGAATTGGAATTGGAAACCAAACTATAACTGTTTCAAAGGCAAATGTTGATATGTGGTATGATCTACTCTAAATAAATTATTTTGTTGCTGGAGCTATACTAAATATGCATAGTGGTGTAGGGTATCATATAGTCGGTCCCGCCCGACATTTGACTTTTCCTTACTGGTCTCTGAGTTAGTTCTGTTAGCAAATATTAGACCTATTCTGAGGGTGGCGGGTGAAAATGTAGGCTAAATTATATATAAATAATATAAACAAATTATATATAAATTATAAGTTAGGTTAGATTAGGTGAGGTCATGCGAAGTAGCCTTAAGATAAGTCCATTGTATTTATCCGAAATCAGAGAAAAAGGGATAAATGGAAATCAACGAGTAGGAAATTATCGAGTCGTCTTTAACCACTTAATCTTTTGGGTCACTGAAAAATAACTGCTTGTTCTATGTAGGAGAATGAAAACAGATCGTGCATAATTTGCTCTCCCATAAGGCTGTGTCTCAGATCGAGGAAAGTTGGAGTTGAAATAAATGTTCGATTTTTTCAATTGCCGCCTTATTTTGGCAGAACCTGCAATCCACTACACTTGGATGTCATAGCCCTTATGCTAAGTGACCTGTGTTTTTGAGTCAGATTTCGTAGTTAAATGAGCGACCGTTTTATCTTCCCGGAAATTATAGGCCATAATTTTTTGGGAAATTACAAGTTAGGCAGTTTTTTCAAATCTCTGACTCCATCAATTACCTCCCCCACAAACGAAATTATTATAATTCTTATAAAATGTGATGTAAGAGTCCGATTGACTTCAAATTACATACATCACAATACTTTTATTATTTGAAGGTCTGGTGTGAATATGGAATATATCGGTCCAGTCCTTTTGGTACCTCCCTCACAAAGGGTGAAAATTTTGAATATCCATGAAGTTCATTAAATCGCAAATCAGTTATAAAGATGGTAGAGATCAAACAATTCCTTCTAGTACCTCCCCCACAAAAACTCATCGTTTTGAATAACCAAAAAATATATATATAAATTTCGAAATAAGCATCCGGTTCTCTTCATATCCCACACATATCATTATTTCTACTAACATAGGATATGCGGTTTTTCTGGTACCTCCCCCACAAAGGATCTCAATTTTCAATATGTTTATATGGCATATAAAAGTATTAAAAAATGTCTGACTTTGGATACAATTCAGCGATTCTTTATAACTTTCTATATCTAAATATATCTCTTAACCAGAAACCTGACATAATTATGGAATTTCCCATAAAATTTGAAGTAAATGCTCAATTTTATTGTTATTTTGCCTATACCAATATTTTTATGTGTAATAGATAAGGTATGAAAGTATGAAGTTTTTAAGTGTAAAAATTTGAGGGTAGGCAGATGATCAATATTTTCCATTTTCGTGTCAAACTAAATTCTGTTGTAAATATAACGACGTGGTTAATTTCATCCTTTTCGCATGTTGGACTTTTTGGGCCTTCTTGGCAGCGATTCCAAAATTCCAAAAAATATCCATATTGTAGATTTTGTTTTGGATTTGGTTTTTTTTTTTTTTTTTTTTTTGAATAGATTTTGACTTTTTTCAGCTAAAAATTCGATATAAGTTTGAAAGAAGTATTACGAGATTCCAAGTTAAGTGAAAATCAGTCACTCCCTTCAAGATTTGCCGTGAGCATTAAAAAAAGGACGAACGGCCGTCTCTAGCTCAACTTCAAATGCCTGAAAATAATTTCTATCAAAGACATATGAGCCAAATTTTCCCTATATCAAATTATATATACATTCTGAATCCATAATACTGAGGGTATAAAAAGCCTTCGAGATGTACTTTTACCTTTAAGGATTAGAAAATAATGGTATACATATACGAATTCCATCGATTTTCGATGTACTGAAAAGTCTTTTAATGTGACCTGACATAGTTCCTCCGCAAACAGTAGATGTATACAATTATTTTAGCTTTAAAAACAAAAAAACGTTTGGTTTCTATGGTTTCTACATTTTATCTATAGCAGGAAATGGATTCTTTTTCTGTGAGAATAAGAAATGATAAATATTTTCCTTGTAAAATATCTCTTTTGGCATATTTTTCTAAAGAAGAAAGTTTTAATTTTTTTTCTTTATGTATGTATTTATTTATTCATTTTTTTGTTTTGCAGTGACCCCTGGTCTTTAAAAATATTTTCTATGCACAGACGAACTTCTATTTGTAAGTAAGTCCTCAATGCAAAAACAACGGGCTTATGAGGAAACATAATTGAAGATTTTTTTTTGTGTTATACCTTTGTTCCAGTCAAACTTAATGCCTTTTAAATTATTTACATTTTCCAATATTTACAAACAATGTTAAAATATTTCAAAGTTGTAAAGTTAATTTTTTTGCTAGCATTGCTGTCGGCATGAACCTTGAAACTTAACTCCTTTTGCAGCGATGGAAAAAGTTTGTTGTTTTGTTTGCCCTACTTGGCAAAAACATTTCGAGTGCTTTCATTGGGTTTTAGTCATATTTTTGTGTTTTTGCCAAGTGAAAGTGTATTTCAATTTTTGGCATATCTGCGAATTCGCAATGGTATATTGATGTAATTTTTAATTTAAAGGCTGACTAAACAAGGTTTCTTTTTAAATTAAATTAATTAAATTAATTATTTCTCTGCAATGCAAATTGGTATGGATGTATATGTTTATATATGAATATACTGTTAGTTGCTGTGGTTCTAGTAAAGTATGAGCAATGGGAATTATGATATAAACAATAAGTATACGCCACAATGACTTCAAAAATGTAGTTGGGATTGGGATATGTAAAGAAAAGCTGTTGAAAAAATTACTGAATATTTCATCAAAATTACTTTTTCAGATTACTAATGGTAAATAATTCAATTTAAATGACTCGGCTAGTCTAAACGATCGGTCCAATTTTTAATCACTTTTTCGATTGTGTGCAATGTAACCTCCACATAATCTTTTTGTAAAAAACAAGTTAAAAAGTATCAGTCGGTTTTGCCGAGTACACCCTTAGCCTATGTTCGTTTATTAAAATATATTTTTTATGCGTTATAATTATTCAAAATGGTGACGCTTTATGTTTACGGATGTATGGAAAGAGTAGGCCAGTATTATTAATTTCGCATCTGATCTAAGTCTGAAATAATATTGCGACGTTTCAGGTTTGAATTTTTGGACTTCTTCCTTCACTTTACAAGAGATATGGGGAAAATGCTGTACTACATATCCTATATTTATAAATGCCATATTTACATCAGGTCTATTGTTGATAGAGATATTGAGATACCTGATGTTTGAAAAAAATGCTGACTTTTTTTTGGCATGTATAAGTTTTATTCAAAATGTTGACACCTAGTGGGGAAGATACGAGAAAAAGAGGTTCTATAAATTCATAATTCACATTAGATATCTTGTTGAAACAAGAGCTGTCGCGTTTTTTAAGCTCCGTGGTCATTCAAAATATTTACCCGTTGTGGTGGTGGTACCAGAAGGAGTGGGCACATCTTTACACCACATCTTGTGCTAATACAAAGATTTGGTTATATTGTCCATTTTCGCACCTGACCTTTTCTTTTTCTAGTAAGTTAATATTTGTATACCCTCCACAATACATAGTTATGGAGGGTATACTAAGTTCGTCATTCCGTTCGTGACTCATCGAAATAATAATTTTAGACCCAACAAAGTATATATATTCTTGATCAGCGTAAAATTCTAAGACGATTTAGCCCTGTCCCTATACTAAAAACAGCTAAAAGCAAAGCTAAAAGAGGAAGCTACAACTTTGCACAGATCTGTCTTTTTCTGGAGTCAGGAAAAGTTCGAAGATGGGCTATATTGGTCCACGATATCGTATAGTCCCCATATAACGGTATCACCCACATTCGGTATTTTGATGTTTTTTGCCACATTTTTCAATTGTCTGAAATTCTACACAAGGAGTTATTTGTGAGTACTTTATCCCCTGGAAGAGAATTATCTATATAGATCTACGATATCATGTAGCCCCCATACACCCCCCCTTCGATAATCGGTATTTTGATGTTTTTAGTCAAATTTTTCAATAAAATTGTCTGAAAATCCGCACAAGAAGTTCCTTGTGGGTAGTTTCTCCCCTGGTAGAGAATTATCTACATGGGTGCTTGTGAGTACTTTATTGCCTAGATGAGCATTGTCTTTATAGATCCACGATTTCGTATAACCTCTATATAACGATAACTCTCGATATTCGGTATTTTGCACAAGGGGTCCCTTCTGAGTACTTTACCCCCTAGAAGAGAATTGTCTGAATAGCTCCCCGATATCGTATAACCCGCATATAACGGGGGGTCCCTCCGTTTTTCGGTATTTTTACGATTTCAGCTAAATTTTTTTTAATATAATTGTGTTAAAATCCGCATAAGGGGTTCGTTCTGAGTATTTTACCCCCTGGAAGACAATTGTCTAAATAGGTCCACGTTTTACTTTAGACGCCATATAACGGTACGCGGTATTTGCATGATTTTTGCGACATTATTCTCCGGAATTGTTTTAAATTTCGTATATATAATTCGAAACCGTTACTACAGCCTGTGACATAAATTACTTACGCAGGACCAGGTCTTCGTATAACCCTCCATATAACGGTTTTCATTTGAGCGGTATTTTTGCACAGCATTCTTTTGAAATTTGTCAAGTTTCTTTCAAATGGTGGAGGGTGTAAAAAGTTCTACCCGGTCAAACTTAGATACTTTTTTACTTTTTCTTTGAAAATGTAGAACTTTTTTTTAGGCACGTATCAGAAGAAGTGGGACGATGTTACCCATCTCCAAAATCGTTCTATGTTTGACACCATCCTAATCGCATGTAATTTTTGGACCTTCTTGGCTGGGATTTGGTTTCAGATTTGAAGTTGGTCATTGTTGCCCATCTTCGAAATCCTTCTAAGTTTGACAATAATACAACGATGTACCAAGTTAGGGATCGGATGCTTCTTTCGAGTTTATCAGGCGCACCAATCAGCCAGACAAACGGTTTGACGTACAACCCTAGATCAACTCCAAATGCACTAAAACAAATTCGGTCCAAAGATACCTAGGGTTCAAACCCGTTATTTCGATTAGTTTGGGCCATATCAAATGATATATACCCTCTGTAGACGAAGGGTTGAAGGTATAAAAATTCGTTCAATATGGCCCTCATTAACTGTAACGGGTAATCCTTTCCAATTTTCGAATAAAAATGACCTAATTGTGTCCTGAACCACCAATGCGACAATTTTTTATGCCCCCAGCCAAGTGGCTAGAGAGGGTATATATCACTTGATACGGCCAAAACGTGCCTAGTCGAAATAACGGTTTAAAACTCTACTTCCCTTTGGACCAAATCCGTTTCTGGACATTTGGAGTCAAGCTAGTGATGTCCGTCAGTCTGTCTGTTTGTCTGTCTGGCTGGCGTACGATAACTCTCGAAGAGTGTATCTGATTTGGTCCAAACTTGACTCATCGTGATATTTTTGTCAAACTTAGATCGAGTTCGGAATTGGGCAACATCGGTCCACTCCTTCTGGTACCACCCCAAATTAACCCAAGGTCTGGTGCGAAGATGGAATATATCGGTCCACTCCTCCTGGTACCTCTCCCAGAATGGGTCAAAATTTTGAATACCTATGAAGCTCATAAGATGCAAAATTACCATCGGCTTCCATTCAGGCTTGGCACATGTCAATTTTTCCATTAACACAAGATCACTTAAAAAGATGGTAGAAATCGGACCATCCCTTCTGGTGCCTCCCCCACAAAGGGTCAGAGTTTCGAATAACAAAAACGATTATTAAATCCGAAATAACCATCCATTTCTCTTCATATTTCACACATCACAATATTTTTATTAACCCAAGGTATAAAGATGGGATATATCTGGTACCTCCCCACAATAGGTTAATATTTTGGAATATCCATGAAGCTCATAAAACGTGAAATTAACATTCGATTCAATTCAGGCGTGGTACATCATATTTATTTAGATTCGTACGAAATGGGCAATATTGTCCCATTCCTTAAGAACCTATCCCAAGAGGGTCAACAATTTGATCGAATATTGACTGATAGTTGGCTGATGATATATTCGACTGATACTTGTTTTGTTTACATTCCCGCCAAGATGAACTTCATCTAAAAATATGATTTTTAGGAAAAATAGTATCTTCTGTAAGCCGATCACAGGGTGCCTGCGAAAACGGTCAGTTGGCTTCAACCCCTGAACCAATTAGACTTTGTGTATCGTCGTACCAAATCTCTATGCAAAATTCGTCTCAATGATGTCTCCGAAATGTTCAATTGTTAAGATCGACGGTGAATTGAGGTTAATTGCATTTGTGTACATTACTTGCCACGGGAAAATATTGTAAAGAGTATTGCCAATATAGGGATTTAAAAAAAATTTTGTCAGAATGAGATTAACTTTGGATTATAT
This sequence comes from Musca domestica, assembly GCF_030504385.1. Classification (NCBI taxonomy): domain Eukaryota; kingdom Metazoa; phylum Arthropoda; class Insecta; order Diptera; family Muscidae; genus Musca; species Musca domestica. Next base: position 3,205,648 of record NW_026712340.1, on the reverse strand, counting down.
ATCATTAAAATGTCAAACGTCTTGAAGTTCGGAATTTATTAATTAATTCTAGTACACATTTTTGCTGTCGTACTCTATAATTTCATAATATCCTACTTAAATTCCTCTCCTTAATAAATTGTCTTCTCTTTCTTAACACTTTCCTCTAATAATGATAAAATATCTTTAATAATAAGTTTCGTCATTCGAAAACCACGTGTAGTCATTACCAAAACTTGTGGCACATAACTCAACATTCAAGGGCCTAAAATATATCCTTAACCTTCAAAAGCACTCAATTGCATGGCCTCTTTAATGACGTCTTTGACCTACACATGTAACATGGACCAATGTAAATTTTTCAAATAATCTCCTGTTCACATTTGTTTATTCACGTTTTTTGTTTAACAAAAACCATTACACAACCTGTATCTATGACTTTGAATTCAATGCGAAAATATGCTCTAAAAATCAATCGAACCAAGAAAATACAATGGAGATAAAAAAAAAGTACACACAGACTCATCCTGGCTTTGTTGTGCGTACACATTGTAGCGGCACATGTTATTGACGACACATAAATACTATGCGTGTGTATGTAGATATCTCCCCCATATGTACCTCTCGTGCAGCACCAACACTCGTTGTTATTGTTGTTGTCATTGTACATGATATAAAACACTGCTTAAAAATAAACACAAAACGTGCCAATTCTATTTGCCGAACAATGCTGGCAATGACAATAGGATAACCAGGACGATTAGGTTAGTTATGTCGATCATGATACCAACAGGTTGGTATGTGTGTATGTGTGTGACTATGCATTTTCCCACAAAATGGTCTATGGCTGACTGGGAGATCAGGTTGCCCATAAAAATGTCCATTTAGTGCTAATAACCATTTTTACCGGAGCTAATGATGCCGACAACCATAGTGGTGTGTTTTCATATGAATTTTTTTCTGTTGCAAAATTTTGATGTAATTTCTGAGGGTGTTCTTTTTCAAAATTTGTCACGTTTTGCGTGCCTTTTTTTGGTGTAAAATATTATATACTGTTGTGTAGTAGTTACATAGCAGACAAATATATTCTGTAATCTAATTATTGACGTTTAGCTTTACATGAGCGTGAGTGAGAAAATTACATGTTACCAATGTAACCTTTAATTATATCTTCGTCCGATTTGCCTTTTATTGTGCACCAAACGTGTAATATCAGCCCGAATAGTATGGAATTTTGCACATACAACCAAATTAGGCCTACTAATAAGTATGCCAAATTTGATCGAAATCGGTTCAGATATAGCTATAGCTTCCATATATATTGTTCATCCGATTTTTTATTTTGTCCTCCGCACCCATAACAAAAATATTTGGGGAAATATATCAAATGCCGCTCAGAAATACCTTTGCTAAATTTTATCGAGATCGGTTCAGATTTGGATATAGCTCCCATATATAACTTAGTCCGATTTATTTTTATTGTGCACCATATGTCTAATATTTGTCCAAATGGGATGGAATTTGGCACTTACGACCGAATTGAGTCTAGAAGCTAGTATGTTAAGTTTGGTGAATATCGGTTCAGATATAGCTATAGCTTCCATATATATTATTTATCAGATTTGTTATATTTGTTACCCACAACAGTAAAATGCACTCCGTAACAACGATATTCGGGGAAATATATCAAATACAGCTCGGAAATATATTTGCCAAATTTTATTGAGATCGGTTCAGATTTGGATTTAGCTCTGATTTAGAATTAATTTTGCACCAAATGGGCAATACAAGTCCGAATTTAAAAGATACAAACGCTTCGGCATATTTAGTCCTTTGAATTTTAAATTATAATTATAATCATGGCGTGCATGATTGAATTCTCCCATAAAAACTTTTAATTGTTATGTGGAGCTTTACTAGATAAGGGTAGGGTAGGGTATCATAAAGTCAGCCCCGCCCGACTTTAGGTCTTTCTTTACTGGTTTATTTATTTATTTTGTTTTTTTTGTTTTTTAAATGGTGTCAATACCATCGGAGAACCAAGCCTATTTTTAAGCGCTAATATAGAACAAAATATGCCAATAATCCGAACCACAGAGTAGCCAAAGTTGTCACTAAGATTAAACGCTAGTATGTGCAAACTGAAAGTCTTATGTAAAGTTACTTTTTATAATCTCCACCATACCTAGTGTGGAGGGTATAAAAAGTTTGTCATTCCTTTTTGAAATTCCTCGAAATAGTCTTTTTATACCTTATAAAGAATACATATTCCGAAAAACTTTGAGACGATTTTTGTCCGTCCGTCCGTCTATGTTAAGATATGATGCTAAAAATTTGCACAGATCAGCCTTTTGTCTGCAGGCAAGTCAAGTTCGAAGATGGTCTATATCGGTTCACGATATCGTATAGTCCTCATATAACGGTACCTCCCTATATTCGGTATTTTGATGATTAAAGTCACATTTCTTAATGGTCAGAATATTTTCACATAAAGTTCTTGTGAGTACTTAACCCCCAGAAAGAGAACTGTCTATATAGACCCACGATATCGCATAGTCCCCATATTCGGGATTTCGGGAAGGTTGTAGACACATTTTTTCGATGGAATTGTCTGAAATTTTAAAAATCAAATTCTAAAGTTCTCTTGAAGAGCTATACATATAGGTCCACGTTTTCGTATATCCCCCATAAAACAGTACCTCCTGATATCCATTATTTTGATGCTTTTAGATACAGTTTTCAATAGATTTGTCTAAAATCTTATATGTAAAGTTCATAATTGGTTCTTATGGGTCTGAGAAAAAAGTTGTGTAAATAGGTCTACGATTTCATATAGCCCCCATATTAAGATACCCCCAGGTATACGGCATTTTTAAATTTTGGTCAATTTGTATACCCTACACCACATAGTGGAAATGGTATTATGTCTTTGTGCATTTGTTTGTAACATGGAGAAGAAAGAGAGAGATAGACCAACAGTTATTTTTGAGGATCTTCATAGAATCACTTTCTGATTCTATGAAGATCCTTGTATGCATGTCAGTCCGCCTGAACGTCTGTTCATGATTTTTTGTGTACAAAATGCAGGTCGCATTTATTATCCGATTGAGATGAAATTATCCAAACTAAATTTGCTTGGCCCAAGGACCAACCCTTATTGAAATTGGTGAGAATTGGTTTAAATTTAGATATAGCTCCAATATAAATCTTCAACCATTTTCGGGTTAGTTGTCCACCAAATAGCAAATATAAGTCCAAATGACCTGAATTTTGGTACATTCCACCGAATTCAGTCTAGAGGCAAGTAAATCAAATTTGGAGAAAATCGAAAATATTTTGTCAAGATCAGATATAGCTCCCATATATATCCTCAACTGATTTCGGGTTAATTTTGCACCAATTAGCCAATATCAGTCCAAATGACCTAAATTTCGGCATATCTAATCGAATTTAGTCTAGAAGTAAGTACATTAAATTTGGTGAAAATCGGTTCAGATATAGCTATAGCTCCCATATAAATGTTCCATTTGATGGTTAAGTCTCTCAAATTAGCAATATATACATTCCACAACAATGGCATTTGGTACCACTTATCAGATACAGTCCAGAAAAACATGTGCCAAATTTTATCAAGATTGGTCCAGATTTGAATATAGGTGCCTTATATATCTTCAAGCTATTTCGGGTTAATTATGCACCAAATGGCCAATATCAGTCCAAAAGTCCTTAATTTTGATGCATCCGACCGAATTCAGTCTAGAAGGAATTACATCGAATTTGGTTCAGATATAGCTATAGCTCCCATATAAGCTCCAAAATACCTTTGCCAAATTTTATCGAGAATGGCTAAGATTTGGATATAGCTCCCATATACATTGTTAATCCGATTTCAGGTTTATTTTGAAAATAAAGGCTAATATCAGCAAAATGGAGTGAATTTCGGGACGTACGTTTCCATTTTGTGCAACTCAGCTCCGATATATATATTTTTTAATATAATTTTAATATAATCCTTCTCCAAGTGATATTATGCACTCAATAGCAAACCATAACTGCACTAAAGCTAAATGTTGATAGGTGGTATGATTTACTTGAAATAAATTCTTTTGTTACGGAACTGGACTTTTCCTCACTGCTTATGGATGGATTAGTAGTACATCAGTACTACTTGTGTAAATAGGCATACGATTTCATATAGCCCCCATATAAAGATACCTCCAAATACTTGGTAAGACCCAACAAAGTATATATATTCTTGATCAGCGTAAAATTCTAAGACGATTTAGCCATGTCCGTCTGTCTGTCCGTCTGTCTGTTGTAATCACGCTATCTTTCGAAGAAATTGAGATAGAAGGCTAAAATTTTGCACACATGTATATTTTGCCAGTAGGCAGGTTAAGTTCGCAAATGGGCCATGTAGGTCCAAGTTATCATATAGCCCCCATACAACGGTACCCCCCGATATTCGGTATTTTGATGATTTTAGCGACATTATTTAACGGGACCGTTCCAAATATGGTATTTGAAGTTCGTAATAGATACTGCAGCAGAAAACAGAAAATGGGCCATGTAGGTCCACGTCTTCGTATAGCCCCCATATACCGTACCCCCCGATATTCGGTATTTTGATGATTTTAGCGACATTATTTACCGGGATTGTTTCAAATTTCGCATTTGAAGTTCGTAATGGACACTTCAGCCCATGCCAGAAAATTGTCTGTGCAGGTCCACGCCTTCGTATAGCCCCCATATAACGGTACCCCCTATATTCGGTATTTTGATGATTTTAGCTACATTATAAACAGATGAAAAATCTCAAGTTTCGCATTTAAATATTAAAATAACTTATGACAAAAGTTGCCTATGCAGATCTACGTCGTCGTATAGGCATTCGGTATTTTTAAGATTTCAACAGAATTTTAAACGGATTTTTTTTTTTTGGGAATTGCCAAGTTTGTACCAAATGGTGGGGGGTATTAAAAGTTCGGCCCGGCAGAACTTACAGCTTTTTTACTTGTTCCGCACTATATTTTACTTATTATAGACAAAATGCCTGTCAATGATACATTTGTTTGTACTTTTTTGTAGTTTAGTGTGAATTTCCGAAGACCCTTACTATTTAAACTATACGTGGATTCGTCTTACAGAACTTTATAGAAATTTATATAAATTGTAACTAGCCTTTTAAACAATGTAAACATTTTAGAATTTTTCAATGGATAAACGAGATACTTTCTCAATCTCATATGCGCCCAATGGGAAAGAATTCAGTTTTGAATTTTTGAAATGAGAAAATTTAGAAAAATCTATAGTAAAGTTGTAAGCCATTATTCTGCATTTTCTAGCTATACATACAAATTTCGTAAATGACACAATTTATATGGCAAGAAAACCGTACTCTATTATATCGCCTCTGGTATGCATTTTCAAGTCAAAACCGGTCATTCTAAATTTCTATGGTAAATAAAAAAATCACTTTTTTCAACTCTTTAACAACTTTCAGGATGAACAAAAATTATTTTCTAACTATGTACAAAATGCCAATAAATATCACTCCTCTAAATATTTGATAAAGAGAACAGCAAAATTTGCCACGTGCCATTAAGCGTGTGAGATAACATTTTTAATATTTGACCAATAGTTAAATTTTATTGCTGCAATTCGAAATATATTCATCGGGTAATAGCTATTCGTTGTAGCGCCACATCAAACATTTATTCCATTTTCCTGAAATTGATTAATATGCGGCTGATAAAATGGTCGGCATATCTAGCAGCCAGACTGTCTTCTATCGAAATACATGTGTACTTAAGGCATTCGGATTATCTCTCCATATATACAGTGCTTTTTTTTTGCCATCCGTGGTTATAAACGTGTGTTATATAACACACTGTTCATTCTATTAATACTTTCATATGTGCAGATTATATTTGGATTATTATGGCATAGTTTATGAATAGACTAGAATTTTTGGTGAGAATCTATTCGGTGAAAAAGCTATTGTATGAGCTGATATTTGGTAGACATGTTTTCATGAAGTTGAATGGTTTTCCTGGAATAAAACCGAAAGCTAATAAATTGCTCACCACGTATTTAGATTGAATGTTGTAGGCGTAGGTGAAATAATTTATTTCTTTAAGTCATTTTCTGAAAGAAAAACTTAACCTCAAAACTTAAAAAAGATTTTTCATATTCTTGTGCAGTTACAAAAAGTACGCAATTTCAACTAGATATTTTATTAGTTCTAATATTACAATGTGCAAAAACTGAGAAAAAAAAAAAAACTAATTGCTATAGATAAAGATTCAACAACTTATAAAGTATCAGTCGGTTTTGTCAACGGATGTATGCCCTCAGCCAATTTTCGATTATAAAACTATATTTTGACTTCTCTTGTTATGATTATTCAAATTATTGACCCTCTAGAAGAATATACCGTTCATATAATTACAAATGGTACCAAATTTAGTGAATTTTAGTACTTGTGTTACACTTATTATTCGAATTTAAAACCAGTAAAGAAAGTCCTAAAGTCGGACGGGGCCGACTTTATGATACCCTACACAACTTTGCTAAATTAGTAGAGCTCCACATAACAATTAAAAGTTTTTTATGGGAGAATTCAATCATTGAGACTATGATTACAATTATAATTTAAAGTTCAAAGGACTAAATAAGCCGAAGCATTTGTATCTTTTAAATTCGGACTTTTACAGCACATTTGGTGCAAAATTAATTTGAAATCAGATAAAGATATATATGGGAGCTATATCCAAATCTGAACCGATCTCGATAAAATTTGGCAAAGATATTTCTGAACTGTATTTGATATATTTCCCTGAATATCGTTATTACGGAGTGCATATTACGGCTGTGGGTAACAAATACAACAAATCGGATGAACAATATATATGGGATCTATAGCTATAGCTATATCTGAACCGATCTTCACCAAATTTGGCATACTAGCTTCTAGACCTTCTAGGTCGTATGTGCCAAATTCCATCCCAATTGGGCAAATATTAGACGTTTGGTGCACAATAAAAGGTAAGTCGGACGAAGTTATATATGGGAGCTATATCCAAATCTGAACTGATCTCGATAAAATTTGGCAAAGATATTTCTGAGCTGTATTTGATATATTTCGCTGAATATCGTTGTTACGGAGTGGATATTACGGCTGTGGGTAACAAATACAACAAATCGGATGAACAATATATATGGGAGCTATAGCTATATCTGAACCGATTTCGATCAAATTTGGCATACTTATTTTCAGGCCCAATTTGGGTGTATATGCAAAATTCCATACAATTCGGGCTGATATTACACGTTTGGTGTACAATAAAAGACAAATCGGACGAAGATATATATGAAAGCTATATCTAAATTTTTACCGATTATCTCCAATTTCAATAGGGTTCGTCCTTGGGCCAAACAACTGATTTGTGCAAAATTTCATCTGTATCGGGCAATAAATGCGGACTGTACTTTGTTTACAAAAATACATGGACAGACGGACGGACGGACATGCATAAGTCGACTCAGAATGTGATTCTATGCAGATCATCAAAAGGAACTATGGGTCTATCTCGTTTCCTTTTGCCTGTTACAAACAAATGCACAAAGACATAATACCCTGACCACCTTGTGGTGTAGGGTATAAAAACGCTTTGGTATGTCTATCCTACACAACATCAAAGACTCTCATTCCAAATATCCAGCGCTATCTGAAGGGCGAATACAATGGATTAAATTTGTGGTACCTTTTAGTACACTTATAGTTCGAACTTCCAATAATACAGTTTTTTTTTTTTTTTTTTGATAAAACCAGAATTATGATAAAATCAGAATTACCCCTGTTAGACTATATATTTGCCATACTCAAATTATGTTTCTCAAATAGCAAAAAGTCGGAGACATAAAAATTTCATTTCTCCTTTTTGCCGACTTGTGTTCGATTATTTAAATATTGTTTGACTTCTGTTATGATTATTCGAATTGTTGAACCTCTTTAGAGTAGGCTCCGAAAGAATAACCCAATATTGTCCATTTCGTATCAGACATAAATAAATATTACGACATGCCAGGCAAATTGCAAAGAACTACTGACTTGTTTCGCAAGTGTGTGAGGTACCAGATGGGTTTCGCAGACATATATATTTTTCACAACAGACCTTGTGTTAGCAATAATGTTTGTATGTGTTAAATTTATTTTTCGATTTCCGGATGCTTACTTCGGATTTTATAATCGTTTTGGTTATTCAAAACTTTGACCCTTTGTAGGGGAGGTACCAGAAGGAATGGTGCGATCTCAACCGTCTTTATAACATATCTTGTGTCGGTAGAAATATTGAAATGTGCAAAGTCTTAATGGAATCGAATGTTAATTTCGCGTCTTATGAGCTTCATGGATATTCAAAATGTTGATTCTTTATGGGGGAGGTACCGGAGGATTGCACCGATATATTCCATCTTCACACCAGACTTTAAGTTAATAATAAAATATTGTGATGTTTGTAATTTAAAGACCATCAGACCCTTACATCACATTTCTTAAGAATTATAATTTATCAAAATTTGACCCATTGTGGAGGAGGTACTTGATGGAGTTCGCACCTGATCTACCAGTGATGCATATATTAGGATTTGAAAAGTTGGAGCAATATCCGATTATTGTTTCTCTTTCTGTGCAGTAAACTATTGTTTTATTTATTTATTTACTAGCTGTCCCGGTCCGCGTTGCCGGCCCGTAGTTTTTGTCTATTGTGCATATTTGTCAAAGCATAATTATTCACAGATATGACTGATATAAGTGTTCATATACTGATCGATTAAAAGTGTTTTAAAATACCTGTACCCATGTTTAAGCCGTGGGCTTCAATATTTAAACCGTGGATTTCAAATGTGTGGATGTGCTATACAAATTCATTAAAAAGTATATATCAATCTTATCCCCTGCAAGGGATCAAATTAATTTTTAGTGTGGTAAAAATCGTAGCAAAATTTTCCAGTCAAATGAGCAGTAATTTCGAATTTACTGTATTTTGTACACCTCATAATTGAGGGCTGAATGATTTAAGAATAGCCAAAGTTAATTACTTTTTTAAACCCATTAGCACCTTAGATTGTGCATTAGAGTCCTCATAAGTCCCCCTAACCATGTCGGTCTGTTTGTCCGCCAAAAGGTGGACTTGAGGGAGTAGAATGACGATTCAACAACTATTCGGTCCTGTGCAACTTTCTTACATTTGTAACTTGTTCATGTTTTCACAATTTATTTCATATAGATGTACATCCCAAATCTACGTTTCCAACCAATATTCTCTTGGGGGTTACAAATTCAAAAGAATACAAAATTTTCTTTTCTATGTGGCAATTATCTGTATGATGGTTCCCTACCCCAGGGTAGCATAAATAAAATTTTTTAACCAAATCAATTGATGAATGTGGTCAAGACCAATATGGGTCCTACTCTGAAAATTTCAAATTTTATGCGAAGAGGTTCTCCACCCCCTTAGAAACAATGATGCCAAAAAAGGGCCAAAAAATTAAAAATGTGGCCAAGACCCCAGAAATAGCTTAAATCATATGATGGTTATATAAATATGAAATCAATCCGTGAGTTATGATCGGTATCATGACCTGCAAAAACGATTTAAGGTATCTTGAATGTTTGGGAAGAATTTCTGGAAGGATATAAATCTTTTTCTTACTAAAAGTCCTATTCGCTCTACTATTTTCTACCCACATATTTGGTATTTTACTGATTGTACTCCCAAAGAATTTTGAATTTTCAGCTCTCATTGGACGGATTATTATCACATGAAAGAAGTAGGTCCACGCTTTGAAATAAGCCCCATTAGGCTTTTTCGGTAATTTTTGTTTGTTTAAATGTGTTCGCATCTTCCAGCTGAACCACGATGTCGACCCTGGAGTTGAAAGGTAGATGCCAGTTAACATCGTATTTTTGGTGAAAAATTGTATATAGTGAAGAATTATTCTTTATTTTGTTCACAAAAAATCCACTGAATTCAATATGATAATACAAATTTAAAAAAATTGACAAAAGAAGAATAACAAATTGAAAAAATCTTCAACTTGCTCGCTGATTTTTTACAGCAAATGTTTAAAAGTCCTTACAAATTTTGTAAATACTATTATTTTAAAATTTGATTCCATTAACATTTTTTACGATTTTTTCTCGATTTCAGAGTTTTTGCAATGAGATTTGTTTTTCGTGATTTTTTAGCGATTTTAAAAAAGTAATTATCTTTTAACTTTGGTTTGACCGCGTTAATTTATTTCGATATTCCGTTTCGCCACCTCATAATTCGATACTACACTTCCATGTAACCCGCCATCAATTTCAATTCTCAAGAAATCAAATCAATTAAATAAATTGGTATTAATATTCGAATTCAATAATAAAATATAAAAAAACACTACAAATGTACATTAGAAAAAAGTAAGTCAAAATGGAAAAAAATCATGCAAAATAAAACATTACTATTGTAAATTTCAAAAGTCAAAATGAAAGTGTTAATATATCACATTTTTACGCGATTTTTTTGGATATTATCCTTTTCGGACAGGAGACAATTCCGAATTTGTATGAATCGTTAAAATCAGTCCAGCGGTTCTTAAGTTATAAGCGTAGTAACTAACACAACTTTCTTTTATATATATAGATTTATTTATTATTATTTTTATACCCTACAACACTATGTGTTGGGGGTATTATAAGTTTGATTGGGCCAAAAATTATGTAACACCACGAAATATTGGTTTTCCATATAGGAAAGTATATATGGATCATCCTAGCTCGCCGAGCTGAGTCGATCTAGCTATGTATGTCCGTCCGTCCGTCTGTCCGTCTGTCCGTCTGTCCATGTTAATTTGTAATCACTCTACAGGTCGCAATTATGGCCCGATTTTCACGAAATTTGGATTGAAGGTCGGGGTTGGGCCAGAATAAAACCCTATTTCTTTTGGAGATGATCGCCAAATGTTTAGGGGTTGAAATGGACCAAATACTGAAAAAATGTCGGATTTTGCAGTAGCTATACAGGTCGCAATTATAGACCAATCGATGCGGAATTTCGCATATAGCTAGAGTTTAGGACGGGGAAGACGCCTACCAATTTGGGTGGTCATCGGATAATATTTAGCGGGTAAAATAGATCATATATTTTGTGTTGAAAAAATTCAAAATTTTTCATTAAACCGCGAATATTTTAAATCCCGGCGAAATCACAAAGTCATGACAAGGTTACTTCTGACCTTTACATTGATGTTAACATCCAACAAATCGGATATATAGCAAAATATGTGTGATATATATGTTTATCAAAGAAGATATGCTTGAAAGATCTCTTATATGTCGAGAACGGCTGAACTGATTTCGACAGTTCTCATTAATTCAGAATGGCCTCTTGGCAGGAAAGAAAAAACGTCTAAAAAATCGCATAAAAATATCTCTCTAAAGATGAAAATATTGATTTTCTAACATTTTCTCATATTTTTTCAATTTTGTCATATTTTTGGCATATTTTTATTTTGAATTAAACATTTGGTAATATTTCTACAGCTAACAAAACTAAGTAGATATGACATCTGAATATCATATACAGATCGCATTTATAGCCCGATCCTTACGAAATTTTGCATGGGGATAAGATGAGGGCCAGAATAGAAGCCTACTCTTTTTGGAGATGATCGCCATATATTTAGGGGTTGAAATGGACCAAAAACTGCAAAATTGTCGGCAGGTCGTAATTATCGCCCGATCATCACGCAGATTTGAAAGGGGGACATTGCAAAAGCCAAGCAGTTTTGGATGGCCATCCAAAAATATTCAATGTGTGAAATAGTTTGCCAACTTTTGTAGACAAAATACGAAAATGTCCATTCCAGAGACTTTTTCGAGAATTCACAAATACAGGAAAGACGCACTTCTGACTATTTCGTTAACGAATATAGTCAAATGTTTGTATCTCATATAGATGCGTTTCAGTCAAAAACCAATAATAAATGTTAATCTTTTGCCACTTCTAAGAAATTATAGGTCTTTGGGAAATATTGGTTCCAGATCTAGGAAGACCATTTAAGTGCAACATCTACCAATAAATTGGAAATGAGCAAATTAGTTTAAGTTGCTATTATTCGAAAATTAGAGAACGAAACCTGATGGTTTTCTTTTATAATTTGTCACAATATCTTGTGGAATTCTTTCGAGTATATATAAACTGTATCGTTTATTATAGTGTTGTAGGGTATTCAACGGTCGGCCCCGCTCGACTGTAGCCTTTGCTTACTTGTTTTTTTTTTGTTTTGAAAATGTCGATCTTTTGTGGAGAGTGGACCGATATTGCCCATTTCCGAACTCGATCTAAGATTGATAATAATATTGCGAAGTATCAAGTTTAGGCCAAATCGGTTACCCCTCGACACGCTTTGGCCGTATCAAATGATGTATACCCTATGTAGCCATATGGCTGAGGGTACAACGGGAGATCAAATAGCTAAAAAACTCAACCACATAAATGTTTATACCCTCAGCTTGGGAGGATATATATCATTTAATACGGCCAAAAGGTGTCTCATTAAAATAAAGGTTTTAGACCCAAGGTCTCTTTGGACCAAATCCGTTTTAGGACATTTGGAGTCGATCTAGCTATGTCCGTCTGTCTGGCTGTTGCGCACGATAACTCTTGAAGAGAGTTTCAAATTTGGCCCAAATTTGGTACATCGTAATATTATTATTTTATAGATGGAGTTGAGAAATGGGCAGTATTGTTCCATTCATTCGAAATTTTTAAAAAAATTTATATATACTGCACAGAAAGAGAAATGCTAAACCGATTCTGCACCAACTCTGAAAATCCTAATATTTTTATCAGTGCGAAAATGGACAATATCTATTCATTCCAGCAAGTACATCCCCCACAAAGGGTCAATATTTTGAATAATAAAATGTGTATTTGTGATTGTCTTCAAATTACACACATTACAATATTTTTATTAACCCAAGGTCTGGTGTGAAAATTGAATATATCAGATCATTCTCCACAAAGGGTCAACATTTTGAATATCCATGAAGCTCATAAAACGCGAAATTAAAATCCGATTCCATTCAGACTTGCTCAGACAGGATCTGTTATAAAGATGATAGAGATCGGAATATTCCTACCGGTACCTTCCCCAAGATTTTGAAAACCAAAACGTTCCAAGAAAGCGAAATAAGCATCAAACTCTAATTTCACACACAAACCTTTTTGCTAACACAAGACCTGTGGTACCTCACCCACAAAGCGTCACAATCGTCAATATTTTTTATCTATCATAACTTACGAATCAAGTCAGCGATTCTTTACAACTTGCTATATCAAAATATTCTTCTCAACCTGAAATCTGAAATGAATATGAAATTTATAATTTCACATAAAATTGGATATAAATGTTAGACTTTCTTATTATTTTGCCTATACCAATATTTTTATCTGTATTAGATGAAGTATGAAAATGGAATACTTCGGCCACTTTATCTCACGGTCACTATACCTCACGCAAATTTTAGCAGTGCTAGGTCAGGTGTGAAAATGGACAATATCGGTCCACTCCATCAAGTACCTCCCCCACAAATGGTCAAAATTGTGAATAATTACAACTCTCATAAAATGTGATGTAAGAGTCCGACTGTCTTCAAATTTCATACATCCCAATATTTATATTAACCCAAGGTCTGGTGTTAAGATGGAATATATCGGTCCACTCCTTCTGGTACCTCCCCCACAATTGGTCGAAATTTTAAACAAATATATTTTTTGCACAGAAAGAGAAACAATAATACGATTTGGCTCCAACTTTGCAAATCCTAATGTTTGCGTCAGTTCTAGGTCAGGTGCAAAAATGGATAATATCGGTCCACTCCATCAAGCGCCTTCCCCACAAAGGGTAAACATTTTGAACATCCATTAAGCTCATAAAACGCGAAATTAGCATCCGATACCATTAACACATCCATGACACATCTGAATATTTCTATCAACACAGGATCTGTTTAAAAAACGGTAGAGATCGGACCATTCCTTCTGGTACCTCCCCCACAAAACGTCAAAGTTTTGAATAACAATAATGTTTCTAAAATCCGAAATAAGCATTAGGTTCTCTTTATATTTCATACATCCTATTATTTCTACTAACAAAAGATCCGTTGTGAAGATGGGATGTATCGGTCTACTCCTTCTGGTACCTCCCCCACAAATGCAAAAAATGAATATCAAGACTTGATACATCCCAATATTTCCATCAACACAAGATCTGTTACATACAAACATTTGTGCTAATACAATATATATTGTGCAGATGATATATATCTGTGAGCCCTTTCTGATACCTCACTCCCAAAGGGTCTCAATTTTCCATAATTTTATCTGTAATAATTTGCGAAAAGTCAGCGATTCTTTACAACTTGCTATATCTAAATATATCTCTCTTTGCCTAATAGTATTTTCCCAATAGTATTTTAATGAAAATTTCGAGATAATTCAAAATTATCGTGGTTGAATTTTCTAATAAAAACTTTCCTAATTGGTTACGGTTGTTTAGAGATTACTATCAAGATTAATGTCTTAATGCCTACATAGTCTTAAAAGCTTTTATCCAACAATATCTCCTTCATGCTGAAGTTTTCGAACGTTTTATCGCGACCCAACTTAATGACTATTATCCTCGTTTCTGAATAAAAAAATGTCACCTTACCACAAATTCCTTCCATGTGACTTCTCTTGAATTATTATAATATAAAGTCAATGATGTGAACAGCGTCATATCATCGCATAGCATATTTGCGATACCCACCTACACGATGGAGTATCACATGTCGCATTAAACGCACTTTCGCTTGGCGCATGTACCTTAAATTGTTCACTTCGCACCAGAAACGTGATGTGCTCCCTTCCTGGCGTTAGGCGTACGTACACGTTCGTACATTATAATATAGTCACGCTTAATTTAAAATGAATGCGACTGACTGACTGGCGGATTGGCTGAAATCATGTTTCTTCCATCATAACACCCATACATGTACATGGAGCACAGATTAATGTGTGAATGTAATCGTTGGCCGACGCATAATGGCGCACAAGCTAAATGTTGCTGCCACCATCCCGCCAAGGATAATGAAGACGAAGGTAGCTGCCTTTAGCCTCGTTTGTAAATTGATAAGAGAAAACTTAATTAAAATGATAATTTTTTTCTTTATCGATGACGGAGATCAACTTCTTATGAATGAATTAATTTTATGCTGCCTCTTACGCAGGAAAACTGAAAAGAAATTGAATTTAAAAGTCATAGAGTATTAGCACCACTCAGCTATTTTTATCCGGCTAATATTAGGATGTTTTTAGGTTGAGTTACTTTAGAATATTATCAATGGTGTTCCCATGAAAATCATTCAAAAATTTCACAAGAGTAAAAATATGTAAAATTTTATGTAATATCCTTGGAATGAACCATGAAAAACGTGACGAAATTCAAAGCGTTTCTACGTTAGTTAAGAGAGCATTTATTTTCAATACAATTTCATAGTACCAAATTTGGAACGAAAGAGCCAACAACGAGTTGTTGTTTACGTGTCTTAAAATTTCAAATTCATCGTAAATGATAAATACAAGGACAATTTTAATACTTTGAATAGGTCGTAGCCCTTAATCAGTATATAACCCTTCCAAAGGCTAGATCCCAAAAAGCAATTTAAGGTTTGAACATTGTAGACCTTAAGTTTCCCATTCTTCCACACTTTTGGAACTTTTCGGAGTAAGTTCTTGGGAAATCGTGGATTTTAGGTATATAGACATGAATACGAGGAATATATTGATCGAAAAGGTTAACCCTCAAGCGATTAAACAAAGGGGCCTTTTTAGTCATTTCTGTAACCCATATCATATAGTGGTGAAGGTATTATGCCTTTGTACATTTTTTTGTAACATGGAGATTTAGTTTTGAGGATCTTCATAGAATCACTTAATGAGTCGATTGATGGATGTCAGTTCGGCTGTCCCTCTGTCCATGTACTTTTGTGAACAACAAACTTCAGATCGGCGAGAATCGGTTCAAAATGAGATAAAGCTCCCATAAATATCTTCAACCGAGCTCGGGTTAATTGTGCACCAAACGGCCAATATCAGTCCAAATGACTTGAATTTTGGCACATCCTACCGAATTCAATTTAAAAGCAAGTACATCAAATTTGGTGAAAATCGGTTCTGATATAACTACAATCGTAATGATATTTGGTATCTGACATTAAAGAAGAAATACCTCTACCAAATTTTATTAAGATCTGTTCAGATTTGGATATAGCTCCCATAAATACCTTTATCCGATTTCAGGTTTATTGTTCACCAAATGGCTAATATCAGCTCAAATGTAGTGAATTGTGGCACTTCCGACCGAATTTAGCCGAGAAGCTGGTACATCACATTTGGTGATATTTGATACCGGAAATCAGATACAGCTCGAAAATACATCTGCCAAATTTTATCGATATCGCTTCAGATTTTTATATACTTTCAATACATATCTTCATCCGATTTCACGGTTATTATTAACCATATATGTAATATCAGCCCAAATTGGACAGATTTTTTCATATTCAACCAAATATTTCCATTTGGAGAAACTCGGTCCAGTGTATTTATTGCTCCAATAAATATTTTATAATATAATTCTTACTGAAGTCGTATCATTCACTATGCGGCAATGTTATTTGGTGCTAGAGATGCTGAAGCATTCGTCAAATTTGTTGAAAATCGATTCAGAGTTGGATATAGTTCCCAAATTGTGACTTTTCTAAAGCCGTGATACACATTCAAATAAGGTTCATAGTTGCTATGACCTTGTTCACAAAAATCCCCAACATATTTTATACCCTACACCACAAGATGGTCAGGGTATTATGTCTATGTGCATTTGTTTGTAACAGGCAAAAGGAAATGAGATAGACCCATAGTTCCTTTTGATGATCTGCATAGAATCACTTTCTGAGTTGATTTATGCATGTCAGTCCGTCTGTCCGTCCGTCCGTCCGTCCGTCCGTCCGTCTGTCCATGTATTCTTGTGAACAAAATGCAGGTCGCATTTATTATCCGATTGAGATGAAATTTTGCAAACAATTGAAATTGGAGATAATCGGTAAAAATTTAGATATAGCTCCCATATATATCTTCGTCCGATTTGCCTTTTATTGTGCACCAAAAGTGTAATATCAGCCCGAATAGTATGGAATTTTGCACATACAACCAAATTAGGCCTGAAAATAAGTGTGCCAAATTTTATCGAAATCGGTTCAGATATAGCTATAGCTCCCATATATATTGTTCATCCGATTTGTTATTTTTGTCCTCCGCAGCCGTAATATGCACTCTGTAACAACAATATTTGGGGAAATATATCAAATGCAGCTCAGAAATACCTTTGCTAAATTTTATCGAGATCGGTTCAGATTTGGATATAGCTCCCATATATAACTTCGTCCGATTTACCATTTATTGTGCACCAAACGTCTAATATTTGTCCAAATGGGATGGAATTTGGCACATACGACCGAATTTAGTCTAGAAGGTAGTATGCCAAATTTGGTGAAGATCGGTTCAGATATAGATATAGCTCCCATATATATTGTTCATCCGATTTATTGTATTTGTTACCCACAGCCTAATATGCACTTCGTAACAACGATATTCAGGGAAATATATCAAATACAGCTCAGAAATATCTTTGCCAAATTTTATCCTGATCGGTTCAGATTTGGATATAGTTCCCATATATATTTTTATCCGATTTCAAATTAATTTCGCACCAAATGGGCAATACAAGTCCGAATTTAAAAGATACAAATGCTTCGGCATATTTAGTCCTTGGAATTTTAAATTATAATTATAATCATAGCGTGTATGATTGAATTCTCCCATAAAAACTTTTAATTATTAAGTGGAGCTCAACTAAATTAGCAAAGTGGTGTAGGGTATCATAAAATCGGCCCGACCGAATTTAGGACTTTCTTTACTGTTTTTTTTTTTTTTTTTTTTTTTTTTTTGTTAAAGGATCCTTTTTGTTAAAGGATCTCTACTAATTACGCATAGTGGTGTAGCGTACCATATACTCGGTGCATATATATTGACTTCTGTTATGATTATTGAAAATGGCCTAGATTCCGCAGAAATGGCCCAATATTGACCATTTTGTATGAAGTATGATATAATTAATGCGACGTACCAGATTTGGACTATACTGCTTTCTTCACTTTATATGCGACATGTGATAATGTCGAAATGTGCGTGAGGTACCAAATATAGTGGACCGAAATGTTCGATTTTCCCATTTGATTTAATTCAGATAAAAAGAAAATCGAATCCATTATTTTTGGTTATTTAAAACTTTGACTCATTGTGGGGGAGGAACCATAAAGAATGGTCCGATCTCTACTATCTTTATAACAGATCTTGTGTTGACAGAAATATTGAGCTGTGCCAAGTCTGAGTGAAATCGGATAATTTTGACTCTTTGTGGGGGAAGTACAAGAAGGACCTTAGGCTAATAAAAGTATTGTGGTGTATGTAATTTGAAGACAATCGGACTATAACATCAAATTTTATAGGAGTTATAATTATTCCAAAATTTGACACTTTGAGAGGACCGATATTGTTAATGCACCTGACCCAAAATTCATGCAAATATTCTGTGCAGTATTTTTCTTTTTTTTTTTTTTTTGAAAATTTCGACCTGATACCAGAAGGAGTGAAACGATATTGCCCACCTCTGATCTCAATCTAAGTCTTATAATAATGTGGCAAGTTTGGACTCCAGTCAGACAGACACACGGACGAACATCACTAGATCTACTCCAAATGTCCTGAAGCGGATTTAGTCCAATGAGCCGTATCAAATGATATATACCCTCTCTAGCCATATGGCTGAGGATATAAAATTATGCCGCTAAAATTATTAAAATACCGACAATCAGATAGTACCATTACATGGGGATATAGGCTACGCTTGCTACTAGAGAAATAATAAAATCATCAAATATAGGGTGGTATTGAAAACTTTCATAGAAGGTAGTACCCATCACCAACTCCAAATATCAAATATGAAAAAAGTGACACAAAAGTGGAGGTACAATCATATAGGTTCTATACCAAAGCTTGGACCTATATGGACAGTTCTCTAAATTCGGCAAGCAGTTTAAAAACAGAGGTGGACAAATAAATTTTGGTTTAGAATCTCTGTGAATGTGTAGCTTTACTAAGTGTGTATATCTTTACTAAGTACTAAGTGGTACTAAATTTCGTAAATAGAGTAGGAAACGGGTGATATAGAAAAACTGTAACAAAGTCAAACGCCATAATTTTGAGTTGTTTTTTTTTTTTTAATTTTATTGAATGAAAGCAAAAATGTCGGAAATAGCATCCAATTTTAAAATGCGAATTATGGCCTTCGAACCCGAATGTTGCTCTGCGGTATTTGCGACTATTCCCGGCAAAGCGCTTATTTGAGTTGATCGACACTTTGGTATTTTTAGGGCCAACCTTGCTTTCTAAAATACTCCAGACACAATAGTCATACGGATTGGTATCCGGAGATTATGGTGGCCATTTTTGCTCTGGAAATGAAGCGAGGAACCTCATTTTGTAACCACTCTTGGATGGCGCATGCTGATTGCGATGGTGCTGAGTCCGGTTGGAATGTCTAAGGTCTGCGACCAAAATGTTTGCGTGCCCAAGGCTTTGATACTCGGCATCAATATGGCCCGCGCTTGAGTTCCGGTGGCCAACCGAAGGATCACATTTTCAGCTGACCTCTTTGGCAAGTAAACACGATCATTTTGTTTGTTTACAAACTGCTGGACAATGAATGTTTTCACATCGGAGAAACCCAAATTCGACAGTTCACTACTTTCGGCCAAGCGAAGTAACTCTTTAGCTCTTTTGAGTCTATTTTCTTTCTGTTGCGGTGTAAGTTCTTGCATTTTTTTGGGATTTCAATGGCTTTACCCGGAGCTCAATTTTTAATATTTGTCGAATGGAATTTTGAGACACGTTCAGCTCACTAGCCATTTTTCGTTACTGCGACGCGGGTTTCTTTACTTTTCGAAACATTTCTTCTGATATTGCCGTTTTCTTCCGTCCACTTCCTTGACGTCGGGTCGCGCTACCAGTATCAGTATCACGGTAACGAGCGATGGCACGAGACTCAAAATTTAAATGCTGGAGTGCTCTAACCATTGCCACTTGTAGTTGTCCAGCCAAATATAAAGAAATCGCACTATCACGCTTGAAGTCCATCACGGAAAACTTTTTTCTGGAAAATTCTCACCAAATGCTTTGTACGCTTGTAAACAATATAATGAGCTATCACCGGAATAATTTTAACAGCTGACGCCACTCGTCGTGACAGCAGTCTGAAGTTGGTAATAGTTTTTTCACCTCACCCTTTAGAGTAGGAAGCGAGATATATTGTGGACTTTGACATTAAGTTCACTGTGAAATACCTGTAATATAACCAGATTTCACAAAGGAAAAACACAACGCTACATATATTTATGTGCCAATTTTTAGAAATTTATTGGATAGAGAAATAGATGTTTCGATGAGTATATACGTATAAGCTTATCGTATGTTATTGTTATTAGCTTCGACTTGTGTTTAAATAAACCTTTTAAGTTATAGCTTGCAAGAGAAATAGTGGTCTACTATATATTCTTATTGTGGGAAAAAGATCAGTTGCCCGGACATAATCCCCATTGCAATTATGGAGATTATGTTCGGTTGTTCTGTTCATAAACCCACTAATAAATAATGGGAAGTATGGCCGTTTACTGTGGGTACCGGGAGCAATACAAGAAAATTGATATGTTTCGCGGAACTTTTTGAAAAAACCCCTCAAACATCGAAAATTACCCTATTATGGGTTTTAAGACCTACATACTAAATTATAGCCTAGCCTATCTCTTGATAAATCTCCGAAGATATTGACTTTAAAATCCAAAGCCAGGTACTTACAAAAGTTATACATTTTAGAAAAATTAATAATATATGTGAAACAATCGGGAGGGGCCTATACATACACACATGGTGAGCAATACCCGTAAAATCGTAAAAGAAGATGTATATCGAAGCTATATAAAAATCGCAACCGATCTCGATAGAATTTGGCAGAGGTATTTTCGAGCAGTATTCATCATTTTTGTAGGATGCATATTATGCATATGAGAGACTTTAACACCAAATCGATGAAACATATACATGGGAGTTAGAGCTATATCTAAACCGATATTCATAAAATTTGAAGTCCGTAATTCTAGTCGGAATTCTGTCGGAAGTGCCAAAATTCAGTCCATTTGGGCTGATTTTAGCCATTTGGTGCAAAAAATCTAAAGATATGTATGGAAGCTAAATTCAAATCTGAACCAATCTCGACAAGATTTGAAACACTTATTTCTGAGCTGTATCTGATATCTGATACCAATAATCATTGTTGTGAAGAGCATGTTACGCATGCGAGGGACTTAAAATACCAAATCGAAGGAAACATATATATGGAAGCTATAGCTATATCTGACCAGATTTTTACCAAATTAGAAGTACTTGTTTCTAGGATGAATTCAGACAGAATTACCAATTTGGGCTGATATTAGCTATTTGGAGCACAATAAACCTGATATCGATTAAAGATCGATAAGATTTTACAGAGGTATTTTTGAGATCCATAAGTTAGCTGGTACAAAATATCATTCTTGTGGGGTGTATATTACGCATGTGAGGGACCTGAAACCCCAAATCGGATGAAACATAAATATGGGAGTTATAGTTATATCTAACCGATTTTCTAGACTGAATTCGATCGGATGTGCCAAAATTCAGGTTATTTGGACTAATATTGGCGATTTGGTGCACAATTATCCCGAAATCGGTTGAAGATATATATATGGGAGCTATATCTAAATTTGAATCGATTCTCACCAATTTCGAAATGGTTCATCCTTGGGCCAAACAAATATAGTTTGGAAAATTTCGTCTCAATTGGATAATAAATGGGTCCTGGATTTTGTTCACAAAAATTTATGGACAGACGGACTAACATGTATAAATCGACTCAGCAAGTGATTCTATGAGGATCCTCAACATTAACTACGGGTCTACCTGGCTTCCTTCTCCATGTTACAAACAAATGCACAAAGACATAATACGCTTACCACTATGTGGTGTAGGCTGAATGTAGGTGAAGAATCAGAAAAGTAACTACGGGTCTATCTGGCCTCCTTCTCCATGTTACAAACATATGCACAAAGACATAACATAGCTATAGCGACTCAGTGGAGGGTCTAGGACCAACAATTCGATGTGTTACATACTTTTTGGCCCAATCTAATTTATCACACCCCCCACACATAGTATTATAGGGTATAATTAGTTGCTAATCTAAAATTTGACACAAATTAGGCCAATCGAAAAACAATTGTCTGTCATTGAAATGACGCACCGACTAGCCGGCATATATTTCAATACAACACCCACATTATAACGTACACAGGTAATATTGTCTAATTTTCAATTAAGATTAGTTCACGAGAATTAGTTCACATAACACACACACATCAAATACGTCATGCAACTAAACCAAAATCTCAACTATAACGTACCCATAAATAGACCTACAATCTCGCCTCTCAAAAATTCCCCCAATAATTATGCCAAGCGAAAATTCCCACACAGAACAACAAAACATATTAATATTATCACTGCAAACTAATGACATTCCTGTCACTTCGATTGGCCATTTCCTTGGGAGAAACTACAACGCAATAACTTAATCCAGATAATACGCATTTTAGGATATTCACTTCAGCACCACCGGGTGGTGTCCTAATCAATTCTTCCGAGTTTTTTTCCTGGTCGCTGTGAATGAATTAATTTTCACAAAATCGATTTTTATCAGCTGCCTAAGTAGACCCTCAGATAAATGTTATCCCACCAATCGAATGCTCCGGTCGGGGGGTGTGTTCGATGAGATTGATGATAATGGTGATAAGCGTCAACGTTATCACTTATAATGTGGAATTTGTATCTCTATCAGGATATTTATGGAATTTTGTGTAGAAGACGGGAATGAGAGAAGAAGAAAATAAATTAATTATTTGTTGTAGAAAATGTGATTTTCGTGGAAATCTGATTTTCGCAGAAAATTGGGTACTTTTTTGAGAAAAGTGGAAATTAAACAGAATTTATGGCTATCACACTTTTTGCCAATAAGAATTGACTGGAGAAATACCGATGTGTTAATAAAGATCCCAAAACGAAAAACGGAGGCCGGTGCAAGCTCACAGAAAAGGGTTCGTCACGGAAAATTAATTTCAAATGCCTCAGAATGAAGATCTCTCCAACAAAATGTTTTAAAACCCATTTGTTCGAAAAAAATTTTTTTAATACATTCAGAAGTACGAAAAATTCAGAATAATAATTTCCTGAAAATAATTTCCTCAAAAATTATAAAGCTACATTTTTAACATGTGTCACTTACTGCATTACTATTAATAACAACCACATACATCCTGCAATTTCAGCATCCTAAAAATCACCAGCAAGATATAATATTTGTGAGGCAAAATAACTCACGACCGACTACAAAACATGTGCTCTGTGGTCGAATCTCCGAAGATGAAGATATATATTGGTATATTGGATCAGCTGTGCCCAGGGTCTACATAAGGACGCTAAACCTTATGAAATAAGAAGAGTAGGTTCCTCCCTTTCCTGGTCGGGAAAATCGGTTTTTGTTTTATTTTTTTACCCTCTACCGTCCTATGGAGGGTATATTAGCTTTATCATTCCGTTTGTAACTCCTCGAAATATTCAGACCCTACAAGGTACATATATTCTGAATCAGCGTAAAATTCTAAGACGATCTTACGATGACCGATGATCTTTCGAACAAATTTAGATAGAAGGCTAAAATTTTTCATACATGCATAGGTTAACAGTAGACAGGTTAAGTTCGGTCCACGATTTCGTATAGACCCGATATAACGGTACCTCCCGATATTCGGTGATTTCAGCAACATTATGCAACGGAACCCTTTCACATTTCGTATTGGAAGATTGTAGTTCCCAAAACATATGGCAAAAAAATTCGAATGCAGGACCAAAAAAAAATTAAAATTTCGTATTTAAAGTTCGTAATGGGTACTACAGCCTATGACAAAAAATTTCGTAAGCAGGCCCACATCTTCGTATAGCCCCCATATAACGCTTTTCATTTAAGTGGTTGTTTTCGGTATTTTTTTTTTTTTTTTTTTTTTTTTTTTGAAAGTGTTCAACTTCCTTGCAAATAGAGGAGGGTATTAAAAGTTCGGCTCGCCCGAACTCAACTGCTTTTTTACTTGATAACACTAAATTACAATCTACTCTTGTTGAAATATGATAAGATGATGATCGGGAATTCGGCGTTTATTCCTCTCGTACGTGGACAATCGGGAACGATGATGTCGGGTTGTTGACAATGGGTACTCGGGTGGTTGATGTGAAATGCGATTTGAAGGTAATCGCGAACTTTAAAAGGTTGGATATGTTCAGGTTTAGCTATTCGGGTCGTCTACAATGGCTAGGTAACTGTTCTAGCTAGCGCTACGTTTTAAACTACCTCTACTCCACTACCAATGTTTGACATTTAACCGAAAATGCGAGCCGAAAATCCTGTGGAACAACGATCCGAACTACTCGTGGACAATTGGGAACGATGATGTCGGTTGTTCACAATGGGTACTCGGCTGGTTGATGTGGAATGTGATTTGCCGACGGTTCGAAGGTGATCGGCTACTCGTGGATGATCGTCGGATGTTGATTGATAAAGAAAATCGGGAATTACGATGTTGCGTTCGGTTTACGCTGACGTTGACGATTTGAAGGTACTCAGGAACTTTTGGTCGTCATTTGTTGACGGTTTGACTGTTGTCAGGAATTAAGAAACACAAACATGTTTGGGTGATGCAGGATTTTGACGATTTGAAGGTAATCGCGGGCTTTATTGGGTTGACGAGCGGTGAAAAATCGGAATGTGCGATGTAGGTGGCTGGGATGTTGATGTAGAGGTATTCGGAGACGAATTTGAGACTTGTGGTATAAACGTTAGCAATTCACTGTGGAGATACTCGGGAGCAGCTGCCCATGTCTTCCTAGGCGGATTGAGATTCCTTCCGGTTTGGCAGCGCACTGAATGTAGTTTCGGCAACCGATGGCTAGGACTTTGTAGATAGATAGGGGCTCGTTCCAGTTTAGCAGCTCACTGTGGATATATTCAGGTTTGGCTATTCGGGTCGTCTACATTGGCTAGGTAACTATTCTAGCTAGCGCAACGGTTTTAACTACCTCTACTCCACTACCAATGTTTGACTATAACACGAAACAGCGAGCCGAACGACTCGTTGACAATGGGAAACGATCATGTCAGGTGGTACACATTCGGGTGGTTGATGTGGAGTGTCATTAGCCAACGGTTTGGAGGTGTTCGGGTACTCGTGGATGATCGTCGGATGTTGATTAGTGAGGAAGATCTGGAATTACGATGTTGCGTCCGGGTGACGCTGGCGTTGACGATTTGAAGGTAGTCAGGAACTTGTGGTCGTCGGTTGTCGACGGTTTGAATGTTGTCAGAAATTACGATGTTTGTGTTCGGATGATGCGGGATGTTTACGATTTGAAGGTAATCGCGAACTTCATTGGCTTGACGAACGGGGAACAATCAGGGTATACGATGTAGGTGTTTGGGATGTTGATGTACAGGTCTTCGGAGGCGGTTTGGCGACTTGTGGTACCACCGTTTTAGCAATTCACTGTGGAGATACTCTGGAGCAGCTGCCCAGGTCTTCGTAGACGAATTGAGATTCGCCCAGGATTGACAGCTCACTGAGTGTAGATTCGGCAACCGACGAAGATGGAGAGGGGCTCGTTCTATTTCGGCAGCTCGTTGAGGGTAGATTCGGCAACTGCTGTCTAGGTCTTGGTAGAGGAATTGGAACTCGTTCGGGTTTGACAGCTCACTGTGGATTATGTTCAGGTTTAGCTATTCGGATATTCTACAATGCCTAGATAACTATTCTAGCTAGCGGTACGGCTTTAACTACCTCTACTCCACCTCCAATGTGTGACTATAATACGAAACAGCGAGCCGAAATTCCTGCGAAAGAGCAAGTCAAAACTCCTGCGGAACATCAAGCCGAAATCCCAGCGGAACAAGGAGTCGAAGCCCCTGTGTGAATGAATTGCCGATCAATCAAATTAATGAGAGAGCCAGTCTTGAAAAAAGTACTCCCAGCTAACGCTTTTGTTAGTCGAAGGATAACAAATTATTCAGGAAATCACTAGCTACTCTCTGACAAGCCCCCAGCAGAAGACCATTGTTGTGTTACCATTGTGCAATAGGCGTAAATAATGTGGTGGTTGCTTGGTGTTGTTAACGTCGTACGTCTTGTAGTCTTGCTGTGACTGTTGTTGCTGTGGTCGTTGTTGTTGTTATCATTGTGCAATAGGTGCGTTTGTTTGTTCGTACTAATGTATGTGATGAAATCATCACGTTACACTTTATCCAAATCCAAGCCGATCTCGACAAAACGTGCCTATGCGACTAGACTGTATCTGATATCTCATACCGAAAATCCTTAGGGGACTTAAATAATTTTGTTAGGTTATTTATAAGCTAATTTGTATTTAGTATAGGTCAAATTTGCTAGTGGCCCCATATTTTGCTTAATTTCTAAACAAATCAGCTAAAATTTGATATATCGAAATCTTTGTGGATATATTATTTCTTAATAAATATTCAATACAGGTGTAACCCCCATATAATGTAACTCCCAAATCCGAAGGATTCTGAGGTTATATAATTTGGTTTGATAGTAAAAGTTCCGTATGGTCAAACTTAACGTCGCTTTTACTCGTTTCCCTTGGCTCAGAAAAAAAAATGGTTGATGATTAGAACTGCATATTTCTATAAAAATTCCGATAATTATTACCCTTCACAATTAAGTTCTCCTCAACCTAGTCATGTATTCACAGCAATTCAACTATCCTATTAACTTTACTTACTTGCTGTAGTCAGAAACGAAACTTTTTTAAAAAATAAAAAAAATCACCTATGGAAAATTCCCTCCTAGATTAAAACAATTCCCCAGCAATTTCACGAGATAAATATTACCCCGACATTTTATTGATCCATTAAAATGCGTCGTCTTTTTATTACAAAATCAATTCACATTTTACAACGTAATCTCTAGGTGTGTGACATTTTCTCTATCCGCAACATTACAAAAGATTACAACATTGAATTCGCTGCCACCGACACCAACACCACCCACACCTGCGGAGACAACTTTATGTCAGGTTAATGACCGGTTACAACTGGCAAAAAAGGGGTTTGATACCCCAAGCACCTCAAAACGCCCACAACTACCAGAAAAAAATTCACACCAATTGAGGGGCGGGCACGCACATGAAAATCCCATTCAATTGACACACTTGCACGTAATTTTAATGCGAAATGAATTACAACAAATGGAAATCAGCCAACAACAACAAAAGTATTGCAATTTTTTGGGGCGTAAAAAGAAGGCAGAATGGACATTTTCCTTATTCTGCAATGTCACAATGAGAATACAATATAGCGATAACACACATACATTTAAACATTTAATTTCGTACAAGCGGCTTAACACGAAACGGAAATGAATATTTGTTGGGTGGACCTTGTTTATTTTTATGCTGGTATTGGGGGGAATTTCTTTGCTCGCCAAAATTTAACAGGAATTTCCAGAGGAGGAATTTTGTAACAACGGAAATTTCCTGCTACCAAGGAGATGTAGGTTATATTAGCTATTGCAAGAATTACGAGAACATCATATGCACGTGTACCAACTTGTAAATGGCAAGATCAAAAAAAGTTCTCAGATTTTGGGAAACTTGTATTTTTAAAGTTTTTAATAGTTTTCATAGAATACCAGTCAAAGGCACCAATAGAGAATCTGTTAAAGTCATCATGGAACCCTGTCAAAGTTTTTCATAGAAGACCTTTAACACTCTTCTTGGGAGTTCTGTTTAAGTTCTTCAAAGAAGACCTGTTCAAGGTCTTCATAGAAAACCTTTTCAAGGTCTTCATAGAAGGCCTGTTCAAGGTCTTCATAGGTCTTCATAGAACACCTGTTAAAGGTCTTCATAGAACACCTGTTAAAGGTAATCACAGAAAACCTGTTATAGGTCTTCATAGAAGACCGGTTATAGGTCTTCATAGAAGACCCGTTATAGGTCTTCACAGAAGACCCGTTATAGGTCTTCATAGAAGACCCGTTATAGGTATTCATAGAAGACCTGTTATAGGTCTTCACAGAAGACCTGTTAGGGTCTTCACAGAAAGGTCTTCACAGAAGACCTGTAAAAGGTCTTCATAGAGGACCTGTTAAAGGTCTTCATGGAAGACTTGTTAAAGATCTTCATAAAAGACCTGTTATAGATCTTCGTAGAAGACCTATTAGAGGTCTTTATAGTAGAAGTTTGGTATTCTTAGAAGACGTGTTAAAGGCCTTTACAGAAAACCTGTTAAAGGTCTTCATAGAAAACCTGTAAAAGGTCTTCACAGAAGACCTGTAAAAGGTCTTCACAGAAGACCTGTAAAAGGTCTTCATGGAGGACCTGTTAAAGGTCTTCATGGAGGACCTGTTAAAGGTCTTCATGGAAGACTTGTTAAAGATCTTCATAAAAGACCTGTTATAGATCTTCGCAGAAGACCTATTAGGGGTAGAAGTTTGGTTATAGTAGAAGTTTGGTATTCATATAAGACGTGTTAAAGGTCTTTACAGAAGACCTGTTAAAGGTCTTCATAGAAGACCTTCTAATGGCCTTCATAGAAGACCTGTTAAAGGCCTTCATAGAAGACCTGTTAAAGGTGTTCATAGAAGACCTGTTAAAGGTCTTCATAGAAGACCTGTTAAAGGTCTTCATAGAAGGCCTCTTAAAGGTCTTCATAGAAGACCTGTTGAAGGTCTTCATAGAAGACCTGTTAAAGGTCTTCATAGAAGACCTGTTAAAGGTCTTCATAGAAGGCCTGTTATAGGTCTTCACAGAGACCTGTTAAAGGTCTTCACAGAGACCTGTTAAAGGTCTTCACAGAGACCTGTTAAAAGTCTTCGTAAAATACCTGTTAAAGATCTTCATAGAAGACCTTTTAAAGGTCTTCTGAAAGACTTGTTTAAGGTATTCTAGAAGACCTATTTAGGTCTTCATATAAGACCTGTTAAAGAAGATCTGTTAAAGGTCTTCATAGAAGACCTGTTAAAGGTCTTCATAGAAGACCTGTTAAAGGTCTTCATAGAAGACCTGTTAAAGGTCTTCATAGAAGGCCTGTTATAGGTCTTCACAGAGACCTGTTAAAGGTCTTCGTAAAATACCTGTTGAAGATCTTCATAGAAGACCTTTTAAAGGTCTTCTGAAAGACTTGTTTAAGGTCTTCTAGAAGACCTATTCAGGTCTTCATATAAGACCTATTCAGGACTTCATATAAGACCTTTAAAGAAGATCTGTTAAGGTCTTCATAAAATACCCTTCCTAGAAGAGGTCTTAAAGGACCTGTCAACGTTCTTAAATTCATACTTTAAACAAATTATTCCTCCAATTTTTCTATCCATTGACAATTTGTCATGAATCTAATCACATTTACCTACCTCAAGGTATCGCTGTTTCCTTCCATGACCCTTCTTTAAGTTATAAATTGTGTTGTCTCACCACAACCACCCCAACACTACTATGAATCATATTCCTTTCCATTCCCAACACCTTTCAATTATCGCCTCAGGTCAAAGATTTTCATTTATTTACTCAATATTCGATTTATTGGCGCTTAAATCAAATGGCTAACAACCATACAAAGGCAGACAAAAAGGTTGGAGACAAAATGTTGGCAAAAATAAAACTGTTCCCAGTTAAGAGAGAATTGTGCTTGGTTAAGTTAAATAGTGCATAGGAAGAGTAGCACACTTTCACTCTCAGGAGAACATTTAAGAGTAAAATTTACAATGTGTATGCTTTGCAAGAGAGCGTTTAAGTGTTGCCAATATGGTTTATTTTAGACCAAATTTTGCAGGAAATTAGGACATTTCTAGATTTTAAGGTAATACTGACCAAGAGGTTATATTGTCTAATAACTTTGAAATATTTAAAAAGGAGGATAAAAAGTAAAAAATGCTAAATATTACAATATATTTTATAAAGAAAATGTAACCATTAAAGGTATTTTGAGGGTTTTTTTCGAGAAAAACCAATGGATTTTTTTAAATAATTTTTTGTCGATCTATAGAGATATAAAAGTGGAATATTGTGAATATTTTGTGGTTCATCTAAAGATAAAAAATGTGGATTATTTAGAATTATTTGTTAAAATCACCTTAGACCAAAAACGTGGAATATTTAAAAAGATTATATAGAGGACCTACAAACCAATAATAGAAAATATTGTGGTAAAATTTTGAAGATACAAATTATTGATCTGTACTTGGATTTATAGAAATATGTACACGTTCAAAAATCGTAGGTATTAAGATGCCTTTTTAGGAATACTTTTAACCTTTAGCTAAAGAGGCAGTGGTAAATTTTACTCTCTCTTCACATTTTATTGAAATTCTTTTTTTTCTATTGCGATGAATAAAAGAAACTGTTTTGTTTAAAGGAGAAATTGTTAACAAAATTTGTTTTGTTTGAAACAAATACTTATAAAAAAATTTAAATTAACTTTTTTTGTACAATTAAGAGGCATAAAATGTACAATCACATCATAATTACGTCCCGAAATTTCACCTCGATAGTTAAAGATTCTTATTCAACGGGTCAAAATCATTGGGCAACAAAATTCAATTACTTCCAAAGTTACAGTTTTTTTGTAGTTTTTTCCGATTTCTAGCTTTTAGGTAAGGTTATTCTATATCGTGATGCCCAATTTTATAGTATATTTTGATCTGATTCATCATCTTAATAGATGTTGAGTTTATTTAAATTTTCGAAGAAAAACACCTACAAGTCCCATTTAATGTCTCGACGGAGGATTAATTTATTTCACAGAAAAATTCTCCGGAGTATTTCCGTTAATATTACCGAAGGCACTACGACCGAAAATACATGGATTCTAAGGAATCTTAACTCGAATAATTTCCAAAATGTAAAATTGGTAGGTACTTCTCCGCCTTTTTTTTTTTTTTTTTGTAGCCTGCCAGTAAAAACTTTCAAAACCTAAACCAAGTAAAACAATTATTGCGGATTTGTTAAACTTTTGGAGAGGTCCAATAAACTCAGAAATGTGGATATATTTCGATATATGGACTAATAAATGTGGATTTTTAATAAATATCTTCTGGGGTGGAATCCTGGATTTTTTACAAACATCTGAAGACCAATACAATAGTTGATTAATCGCGTTTTTTATGGTTTTTATGGTTACAAAGTGTATATATTCTGGATCAGCGTAAAATTCTAAGACAATTTATCTGTCTGTTGTAAACACGCTATCTTTTCAACTAATTGAGATAGAAGGCCAAAATTTTGCATACATGCAAAGTTTACAGTTTATTGGTTCTACAAATTATGGCAAAAAATTTCGTATGTGGGTCCACGATTTTCATTTAAGTGGCAGTTTTCGGATTTTTTTTTAAATTTTCAAATTCCTTCCAAATGGTAGAGTTTTTAAAAGTTCGAACTTAGCAGCTTTTTTACTTGTTTTTAGATAACCTATATTCCGATAATCATGAATTTTTTAAGGATTTTGTCTAAGGGAGTCCAAAAATCTCGGATTTCTTAAGGATTCATCAAGAGGACATAAAATTCAATAATCGTGGATTTCCTAAATATTTTTGTAAAGCACTTGTAGTCCAATAATAATGTTCTGGATTTCTTAGAGATTTTTCCTAGAGGAGAATCAAGTCTAATAAGGATTTTTTTAAAAGCATATATAATCCAATTATCTTGGATTTTTCAAGATTTTTCCAGAGGACCTATAGTTATATAATATTGATTTTTCAATGTCTTTTCTAAAGGACCTATAATTTAATGTATTTTCTAGTCGACATATATTCCAATAATCATGCATTTCTTAAGGATTTTCTGAGGTAGACATATTCCAAAATTCATGAATTTCTAAAGGATTTTTCTAGAGGACCTATAGTCTTTATATAATGGGTTTTCTGAGGTTTTTTTTTTCTAGAGGACCTTTAGTCCAATAATCGTAGACTTCTTAGGGATTTCTCTATAGTCTCTAAATAATGGATTTCCATAGGTTTTGTTTTTGTCAAATAATAGTTGATTTCTTTTATGATGGATCCCTTTAGGATTTTCCTACAAGCAATCTCGTCCAATAATCGCATTTTTTAGGATCTATAGTCTAACAACCCTTTATTTTTTAAGATTATCTTCTAGTGGACAAATATTCGTGGATTTCATAAGGGGTTTTAAGAGTATCCATAGTAAATCAATTTACGATTTTTCTATAGACTTATTGTCCTATAATAATCATAGATTTCTTCAGGATTTTACCATAGGGCATTTTTTTAAGGGTCCTATAGTCCATTTATATTGGATATCTTAAGAACTTTTAATTACGATTTTCTGGAGGATGGGCTATAGACAAGACATTTTTTTGCAAAATATTATTAAGGACCTTTAGACGAACGAACGTAAATTTTAAAAGATTTTTCTTTCGGATCAATAATAGTAGATTTTAAAGAATATTTTTGAAGAGAATTTTTGAAGATTTTTCTAAACAATTTTTTATCCAATAATCGTGGATCTAGTAAGCATTTTTCTAGACCTAATTAAACATCTTGGCTTTTTTGAAACTGTTCCAAGGGGCCTATAGTCTAAAAGTCGAAAAGAGGTTTTCTAAAATACCTACAGTCTAGGGAACGGAAGTCAATTTATAACGGCTATTGAGCAATATTTGAGAATTTATAAAACTTGACGACCTCCTTTGATGTGGGGTTAATAAAAATTTCTTCAAAAGTATAATATTCCAATGTGCTTTTTGAAGCATGTCGTTGAAGTTCGTTTGAAAAGTAGCCATTTTAATTTTTTCAACCAGACCCAATTAGCCTAGGATCCATGAGTTCTCTTACAAATAATCCTATCATAACAAGTTCTCCATTGAATTCCTAAGCAAGTCCTGACGAAGCGGAGCCGATTTACGTATTTTTTAGGTATAATCTAGAGGATCTATATGAGTACCCATAGTAAAACAATCGAGACCCTTTTTATAAGGACTTATAATGGCAATCTTCTAGAGGGTGGACATTTTTCCAGAGGTCCTAAAGTCAAAATTTTGGTTTTTAACTGTTCCAAGGGACTTATAGTCTAACAGTCGAAAATAGGTTTTCTACAGTACCCACAGTCTAGGAAACGAAAGTTCATTTACAATGGATTTATAAAAATATTGGAGAATTTATAAAACTTGACTGCTTCCTTTGATGAGGGGTTAATAAGAATGTCCTCCGAAGACTGTCTGAAGTTTGTTTGACGAGTATTCATCTCTGGACATTTTATATTTTTCAACCACAACCAAACTTCTCTTACTTACTTCTAAGCAAGTCTTGACGGAGCAGAGCCGATTTACTGTCGAAAATTATTCCAATGGAGTTGGGAAACTTACATAAGACTGGAATGAGAAAACAAAGCTCATGTTGGAAATGTTTTATAACCAACCAAAATTTGGTAAGCATTGACTAGACGCTATTAATATTGACAAATACCTCTGACACTCTCTAATTTATTTCTATAAAATTTACGAGCCAAAATTGTTTTCTTTTATCTTACCGAGAAAATGACGGCATATTCAAAAATAGTGTTGGTGGTTCAGCCTTACATTTTATATTTTAGGCTCCAACGGCTGCTGAACATTTTATGATGATAATTCGCTGTTGATATTGAACTGGCACCCTTATGATTTGAAGTTAAACACTCTCCACACTGTTCCACTGTTGCGAACCTAAAATCTTACATTATGTCTTATACCAAAATATAATTGTATATTCTTATCCTTTAACTTCTGAGGTGACATATTTTATAACGTGGTGGTAAATTTTACCCCTCTAAATATTACAGAAAAAAAAAAACTTTGTTAAAAATTTTATTTGATAATAATTTGTAGTAAGCTTGTATATTTTAAATTACAATAAGTAAAAAAAAAAAAAAAAACATTTTTTTATGTAAACAAAATTTTTATTCATTGTAATAGAATAGAGAATTTCAAGAAAATGTGAAGGAAGGGTAAAATTTACCACCCCCTCAGAAGTTAAAGGTTATAGTTCCTTCGTTTGTCCACGCTGAGTCTCGAACTCAAAATTTTTAGCTATGGTAACCCTGAAAACGCTTTCATTATAATTTCCACAGTTCTTAGAAATTCAACTCAACTCCTTCCATTTCCCTAACAATAGACAGTCACTGGTAACCCTAGCACCGGAAAATACTCCTCAACAATACTCACGTTTTCATCACGGCATTACATAAAACCCATCCTAAATTCTTTTGTGATAACAACAGGTTAAATGTTCCTTCATATCAACCGAGCCCACACAACAACCATCCAACTAACTTACAAAACTTCCCAACCAGGAAACATCCTCAGTACGCTGGCAACCAAACATCTTAAACAAATAACGGCT
This sequence comes from Musca domestica, assembly GCF_030504385.1. Lineage (NCBI taxonomy): Eukaryota > Metazoa > Arthropoda > Insecta > Diptera > Muscidae > Musca > Musca domestica. Next base: position 3,170,928 of record NW_026712340.1, on the reverse strand, counting down.
AGTGTTTGTTTGTTTGTTTGAGTTTATTGTCATCGCCTGGCATTATCCACAAAAAAAAAAAAAACGCGCTCTTCCCATATCATCAGCAGTCCTTTTGTTTTGTTCTGACGACTATTGTTGTAACTGGCAGAGAGATTTATTTGTCAAACAATACATGGAATGTAAACACACGTTATGCTCACATTCATCAGTACATATGCGAATGTATATTTGTAAAGCTTTATTAATATACATATATCCATTTATATTTATTCTATTCCAGTTAGTGTATGAAAAAATAAATGTGAGATTGATTTTACTGCGACTCATCGTAGAGTTACCGCTTCCGATACAAGTTTCACCCCAAAATGTTTATAACCAGTAAGGAAAAGTCAAAAGACGGGCGGGGTCGACTATATGATAGCCTACTCAACTATGCATAGAAGTAGATCATACCACCTATCAACATTTGGTTTTAGAGCAGTTATAATTTGGTTTAAGAGGGAACTAATATATATGGGAGGCATAGCCAATTCTGAATGGATTTTCAATAAATTTGACGGAGATATTTTTATTATTCATACCAAATAACATTGCTACACAGGGTGAGATAAATCCAGTAAAGAAAGTCTTAAAGTCGGGTTTGTCCTTGGGCCAAACAAATGTTGTTTGCAAAATTTCATCTGGATCGGATAATAAATGCGACCTGCATTTTGTTCACAAGAATACATGGACAGACGGACGGACGGACAGACGGACTGACATGCATAAATCAACTCAGAAAGTGATTCTATGCAGATTATCAAAAGGACCTATGGGTCTATCTCGTTTCCTTTTGCCTGTTACAAAAAAATGCACAAAGACATAATACCCTGACCACCTTGTGGTGTAGGGTATAAAAATCGCTTGCAATAAAAAATATGAAAAAATAAAAAAAATTTCACTGCAAATTTCAGATTATTAAGCTCGTCTCGAAAGAGAAAACAAACACTTAAATCATAAAGCATATGATCTTCGCCTTAACAAGGCAAAACTCAAAAATTCCGCCGAGCCTGGCTGTGGGATTTGAACCGCGGACCTCTGTGTGCAGCCAACTAGAAGTTGCCGTCTCTACGTTCAGAGCCATTAACCCGTCTTCCTAAAGCAGCACTAAAACAAGTGTATGCATTGGAAGCAATGTAGTTGTTGTGGACAAAAAATCCATTACTACAAAAACAAAACGTTGCTGTGAAAAAGATCTGCCAATAGAACTTGAGTCGAACCTGGAGAGTTTCTAGTGTATAATTCGCATATGCTAATTTGCAATAAGTTCGAAATATATACTACCTTCCAGAGAACGGCCCTTGTAAGCCATCATCCACATCAAATATGCCTGATGAGCCGCTTAACCAACGGCGAAACGCGTCGCATAGTGGTGAGTGTGTGATAGTGTATATCTGGCTTTCCTTTTCACTGCAAATTTCAGATCATTAAGCTCGTCTCGAAAGAGAAAACAAACACTTAAATCATAAAGCATATGATCTTCGCCTTAACAAGGCAAAACTAAAAAAAATATATTTTATTTTTAGAATTGACCTGTTCGTCTATTTGTGTTTTCGCGGGAATTAAAAATATTCGCGGTTTAATGGAAAATTTGAGTTTTCTTTAACTCAAATGTTATGGTCTATTCCACCCACTAAATATTACCCGATGACCATAAAAATTGGAAGGCTTCTGCCCAACCCTAAGTTCTAGCGTCATGCTAACTTCCGCGTCGATTGGTCTATAATTGCGACCTTAGAGCAACTGCAAATCAGGACATTTTTTAGTTTTTGGTCAAATTCAGCCCCAAAATAGCATGCGATCATCTCCAAAAGCAATAGGGTTCTATTCCGGCCCTAGCCCCAGCTCCATTTTAAATTTCGTGAAGATTGGGCCATAATTGCGACCTGTAGAGTGATTACAAATTAACATGTACAGACGGACAGACCGAAGGACGGTCATACATAGCTAGATCGACACAGCTCGGCGAGATATGAAGATCCATAAATACTTTCCTATGTGGGAAACCAATATTTCGAGGTGTTACATAATTTTTGGCTCAATCAAAAGTATCGTAATATGTTGTCATAATATGGATTGACTTCCAATTCTAAGTCCTAAGTCTATGCATGCCCATCGTCCCGCTTGTCTATAGCAATCAGGGCACTAATTTTTTATTCAATTAATTTTTTTCAATAAATAAAAATAATTTTTTTATACCCTCCACCTTGGAAAGGAGGGTATATTAACTTTGTCATTCCGTTTGTAACATCCTTAAATATTCGTCTTAGACCCCATAAAGTATATATATTCATAATCGGCATAAAATTCTAAGTCGATTTAACGATGTCCGTCTGTCTGTCTGTCCGTCTGTCTGTCTGTCCGTTGTCTGTCTGTTGAAATCACGATACAGCCCACATTATTTGACGTAGAGCGCCAAAATTTAGCAGAGCTATTTGCATTGTGTCTAGGATGGTTGGTATTGAAAATGAGATATATCGGTCCACGTTCTGGTATAGTCCCCATATAAAGGTACCTCCCGATATTCGGTATTTTAGTTTTTTTTTTTTGCCACATTTTTTCACGGATTTGTCTAAAAATTGGTATTTGTGGGTCATAATGGTTTCCAGCTCCGGTGGCGAATCATTGCATGTATGGGTCCATGATTTGGTATAGCCCTCCTATAACAGTACCTCCCGATATTCCGCATTTTGATGGTTTTTGCCACATTTCTTCACTGATTTGTCTAAAAATTGTTATTTGTGGGTCATAGTGGGTCCTAGTTCGTGTAGCGAAACATTGTAATTATAGGTCCACGTTTTGGTATTGCCCCCATATAACGGTACCTCCCGATATTCGGCATTTTAATGGTTTTTGTCACATTTCTTCTAATGTTTCTTTTACCCTAAGGTGGAGGGTATTAAAAGTTTGGCCCGGCCGAACTTAATGTTTTTTTACTTTTTTATCAATAACTTTAACTTACAAAGTTTAGTACATTCCCATTCTTATACGCAACGAATACAGTGTCCAAATATATATCAAAGTTAATGTCCACGCAAAAAAAGTTAAACAAACTTATGTTGTTTAACATGTCTTCATTTCCACATCCCCACATTTGCTCCCCCAAAAATGTGTCCCATCAAAAGTGACTTGTTTGCTCTAATCCTTTGACACACTTTGACACAAAGTTCATTCACACACAAATGCTGACATGCGAATTCGAAGAAAACCGCAGCCAACCCTCACGCTTTTGAAAACACTAAGGAAACCACAAAATCTTTCACGTGCAGAAGTTATTACTATTTCTGCAAACCAAGCGTGTATTGCTAAATACCTGCATGCGCTGCTGCGTAGATTAAATGTCACACGATGGTATTTCTTATTAACGTTTTAATATCCCTTCATTTTGTGAACAATTGTTGAGAAAGTAGAACTTGAGGTCAAACTTGAAGATACTCATAATGACAGATTTTTCCGATTTTGTTCCTTAAAACCGGTAAGGACATTAACCTTTACGTAATCGTAAATGAGAAATCGAAATTATTGTATGGAAGTCATACATACGTACTTACAGACGATACATATAGGTGACGAATTTTTCGGGCATTCACAAGCATACCACGGCAAGGATAAAAAATCAAAATCGAAAAAGTTTAAACTGTTTGGAGAGATGTGTGGAACAGTACACTAATATGTTCCATGTTCGCTCCTAACTATAGATTTATAAAAATATTACTACGATTGGATTATATCAGGTACTCTACACACTTTATATAAGTTACAGGGAGAGTTATATATTCAGACGTGCTCTATTTTAAACAAAACCCGTGAAGATAGGCCAAAGTCGGGCTAGGCCGACTTTATAATACCCTACACCACTTTGCATATATAGTAGAGCCATATATACAGGGTGAGATGGAAAAACAGAAACCAATTTCAGACTGCTGTAATTTCTAAGCCACTCGTCCGACAGCTGTTAAAATTATTCCAGTGACAGCTCATTATATTGTTTACAAGCGTACAAAAGCATTTTCCAGAAAAAAAAATAATTCGTGATGGAATTCAAGCGTGATAGTGTGATCTCTTTATATTTGACTGGGAAACAACAAGTGGCTATCGTTAGAGCACTCTAGCATTTAAATGTGAATAAATCTTTTGTGTCTTGTACCATCGCTCGTTACCGTGATATTGGTAGCGTAGCCCGATGTCAAGGAAGTGGACGGAAGAAAACAGCAACATCAGCAGAAATGATTCAAAAATAAAGAAGCGGCTTGACCTAAGCCTGCGTCGCAGTGACCGAAAAATGGCTCGTGTGCTAAACATATCGCAATATTTTATTCGGCAAATATTGAAAAATGAGATCGGGCAAAGCCATTGAAATTCCAAAAAGTGAGAGAACTTACACAGCAACAGAAAGAAAAAGACCTAAAAGGGCTAAAGAGTTGCTTCGCTTAGCCGAAAGTGGTGAACTGCCGAATTTGGTTTTCTCCGATGAGAAAACATTCGTTGTCCAGCAGTTTGTAAACAAACAAAATGATCGTGTTTACTTGCCAAATATTGAAAATGTGCACCTTCGGTTGGCCACCAGAACTCAAGCGCCTGCCATGGTGATGGTGCAGGCCGCCATAACAGGCGGTGGTCGCTTTCCGCTCGTATTAATCGACCGAATATTCTGGAGGGTGTATTAAAGCCTTGAGCACACAAACATTTTGACCGCAGACCTTGGACATTCCAACTGGACTCAGCACCCAGCCAGCGACACCTAAGAACGGTTACAAAATGAGGCTACTCGCTTCATTTCCAGCGCACAATGACCAACAAAATCTCCAGATATCAATCCGTTGGACTATTGTGTCTGGAGAATTTTAGAAAGCAAGGTTGGCACTAACAAATACCAAAGTGTCCATCACCTCAAGCAAGCGCTTCGCAGGAAATGGGCCAAAATACAGCAGATCAACATTCGGGCAGCGTGTGACGGTTTCATTGGCCGTTTGAAGGCCATAATTCGTGCCAAAGGTGACCAATTCGAACAAATATTTCCGACATTTTTTGATTTTATTCAATAATATTAAGTAATACATATGGGTGCTATAGCTATATCTGAGCCGATTTTCTCCAAATTTAATGTACTTGCTTCTAGAATTCTGAATTCGGTCGGATGTGCCAAAATTCAGGTCTTTTGGACTGATATTGACCATTTAGTGCATAATAACCCGAAATCGGTTGCAGACATATATGGGAACTATATCTAAATTTGAACTGATTCTCAACAATTTCTATAGGTAACGTCCTTGGGCCAAACAAATATTGTCTGGAAAATTTCATCTCAATCGAATAATAAATGCGACCTGCATTTTGTTCATAAAAATACATGGACAGACGGAGAGACTGACATGCATAAATCGACTCAGAAATTGATTATATGAAGATCCTCAATAGTAACTTTGGGTCTATCTCGCATCCTTCTCCATGCTACAAACAAATACACAAAGACACAATACCCTCACCATTATGAAATTTGATATTTTTATACCCTCCACCATACATATAATGGAGGGTATATTAAGTTCGTCATTCCGTTTGTAACTCATCGAAATAATCATTTTAGACCCAACAAAGTATATATATATATATATATTCTTGATCAGCGTAAAATTCTAAGACTATTTAGCCCTGCCCGTCCGTCTGTCCGTCTGTTGTAATCACGCTACAGTCTAAATGAATTAAGATAGGAAGCTAAAATTTTGCCCAGATCTCTCTTTTGTCTGCAGGCAGGTCAAGTTCGAAGATGGGCTATATCGGTCCACGATATCGTATAGTCCCCATATAACCCACACTTTTCAACGGAATTATCTGAAATTCCACACAAGGAGTCCCTTATAAGTATTTCACCCTCTGAAAAAGAATTGTCTATATAGGTTCACGATATCGTACAGCCCCTATATAACGGTACCCCCCATATTCGGTATTTTTATGATTTTACCGACATTTTTCAACTGAATTGTCCTTATGGGTACTTTATACCTCGAAATAGAATTGTCTATATAGGTCCACGATATCGTATAGCTCCCATATAACGGTACCCTCCGATATTCGGTATTTTGATGATTTTAACCACATTTTCAACGGAATTGTCTGAAAATCTATACAAGGAGTTCCTTGTGGGTACTTTATACCTCGGAAGAGAATTATCTATATAGGTCGACGATATCGATTAGCCCCATAAAACGGTACCCCCGATATTCGGTATTTTAATGGTTTTAGCCACATTTTTCAATTGAATTGTCTGAAATTTCACCTCCTGAAAGAGAATTGTCTATATAGGTCCACGATATCGTACATTCCCCATATAACGGTACCCCCCCATATTCGGTATTTTGATGATTTTAGCTATATTTTCCAATGGTATTGTCTGAAATTCCAATGGTATTGTCTGAAAATCCACACAAGGAGTTCTTTGTGAGCACTTTAACCCCTGAAAGGGATTTGTATAGGTCCACAATATGGTATATCCCCCATATAACGGTACCCCCGATATTCGGGATTTTGATGGTTTTAGCCACATTTTCCAATGGAATTACCTGAAAATCCACACATGGAGTTCCATGTGAGTACTTTACCCCCAGACTTAGATCTGTCTATATAGGTCCACAATATCGTATATTCCCCATATATCGGCACCTTCCGATATTAGGTATTTTAAAGATTTTAACAGAATTTTTTTTTTGAAAATTTTCTAATTCGTTCAAAATTTTGGAGGGTATTCAAAGTTGGGCCCGGCCGAACTTACTGCTTTTTTACTTGTTTAATGTCAAGATTTTTCAACCATTTATTTTCATATTTTCAATTTTCTTAAATCTCCCGACGTTGATACAAAACATAAATTAGGACTTTGTTCTGAACTCCGTTCATTTAAACTTCTACTCCTCATTATAGTGTCAAGTCAGAATGCGATCGAGTACACCGTTCACCTTGATATTGACCATCGCGATATAAATTTGTCAAACTTGGACAGTTTAGGATACTCCCTTCGAGAAGATTGGTGCGCACCAGCCAGTCAAACAGATGGACAATGCTATCTCGGTTAAAATACGTTAAATGGGAGCTATACCAATATTGGAGACGTTATATGGGAGCTACACCAAAACATAAAACATTATTGATTTTCTTGAACGAATGAGAACCTTATTTAGAAATTATGGTATACTTCTCCTAAAGGCCTGAATTAGGGCGAAACTGTATAGTTGTTATACAAAAAACGTAGCCTCTTTCGAGCTTTCAGCCGATATGTGTAAAAAGCCAATCATATAGATTTTTTGCTAGTCCAGAGAATGTACATTTTATGGGTTCTCGGACGAATATTTCGACATGTTATATAGACAATTTTAAATTAATATATTGAAGTGAAAGGGTACAAAATGGGAGTATTAAATTAAAATACTCTTTTCCGTATAGGGTAAGTGTCATCGGTACTTTTAGGATTTTCACGTTTTTAATCGCTCACCATTCTGAGTGGAACTTTTCAGTTATTGTAAAGTTAGTTTATTCAGATTCGAAATTTTGTATAGTTTTTGCAATAATAAATAAAGTTTTAATAATTTTTTGTTTAATTTCATAAATTTGCAGTTTTATTAAAACAATGTTTTTTTTGCCAGTAGTCGGCACCACTTGCTAATTGTCGGTATGATATGTTCCAACAGTCGGCATACCAATTTTTTTGTAAGAATAATTAATAATAATAATAATAAATTAATTCATTAAAATGTAATATTTATACCCTACACCACAAGGTGGTCAGGGTATTATGTCTTTGTGCATTTGTTTGTAACAGGCAAAAGGAAACGATATAGACCCACAGTTCCTTTTGATGATCTGCATAGAATCACATTCTGAGTCGATTTATGCATGTCCGTCCGTCCGTCTGACCATGTATTTTTGTAAACAAAGTACAGTTCGCATTCAGATGAAATCTTGCACAAATCATTTGTTTGGCCCAAGGACGAACCCTATTGAAATTGGAGATAATGGGTCAAAATTTAGATATAGCTCCCATATATATCTTCGTCCGATTTGCCTTTTATTGTATACCAAACGTGTAATATCAGTCCGAATAGTATGGAATTTTGCACGTACGATCAGATTGGACCTGAAAATATGTATGCCAAATTTGTTCGAAATCGGTTCAGATATAGCTATAGCTCCCATATATATTGTTCATCCGATTTGTTATTTTTGTCCTCCGCAGCCGTAATATGCACACTGCAACAAGAATATTTGGGGAAATATATCAAATATAGCTCAGAAATATCTTTGCCAAATTTTATCGAGATCGGTTCAAATTTGGATATAGCTCCCATATATAACTTCGTCCGATTTACCTTTTATTGTGCACCGTCCAAACATCCAATATTTGTCTAAATGCGATGGAATTTGGCACTTACGACCGAATTGAGTCTAGAAGCTAGTGTGTCTAATTTTATGAAGATCGGTTCAGATATAGCTATAGCTGCCATATATATTGTTCATCCGATTTGTTATATTTGTTACCCACAACCGTAATATGCACTCCGTAACAACGATATTCAGGGAAATATATCAAATACAACTCAGAAATATATTTGCCAAATTTTATCGAGATCGGTTCAGATTTGGATATAGCTCCCATATATATCTTTATCTGATTTAAAATTAATTTTGCACCAAATGGGCAATACAAGTTCGAATTTAAAAGATACAAATGCTTCGGCATATTTAGTCCTTTGAACTTTAAATTTTAATTATAATCATAATCATAGCTTGTATGATTGAATTCTCCCATAAAAACGTTTAATTGCTATGTGGAGATCTGCTAAATTATCAAAGTGGTGTAGGGTATCATAAAGTCGGCCCCACCCGACTTTAAGACTTTCTTTACTGGTTTTGTTTAGTTAAACTGATTCGACGTCTTTATTGTACTTTTCTTAAGAATATGGATTGTTGAGGATCTTCACAGACAAAAATTTAATTTTTATTAGAATAAAAGATGATTTATTATGATTTATTAGCATACAAAGATAGCTGACAATATATTTGAAGTAAACAAAATACATTTAGTTATAATAGTTTCATTTATTTGGGCTTAAAAATAAGAAGTGCCGACTACTGGGACATGCCGAACTTAGGCACACTTACCCTAACAAATATTTATATTTTCCAATTTTTCCTTCTTTAAATTATGTGCATTTATTTCGCAAAAGTTTCGTTGACATCTGTTCCGTTTATGTATGTCTTTCAATTACACAAATGTTAGAAATCTTGGAAAGCATAAACATGCATGACTACATAAATTTTAACTTCCTCAAACAGACAAAGGCTAATGGTAGCATTCGAATAACAGTTGAATTCAAACAATGAAATTAGCCATTATAAACAAACATACACACATACATATGTATGTCCATACAAATATCCGGACGAGAAGACTCACTCTTTCTATTTCTCGGAACATAAAAGAAAATCACAACGATCAAAAATCATTGTTAGCAATGCAATGCTATGCTAGTGTGTGTATGTATGTATGTTTGTACATAAATATATATGTTTGTGTGCGTCGTGATTTTAGTGCGCTTTGTTGTTGATGCTTTGTTTTTATCCTTTTGTGTAAAATAGAACATAATAGATTCAATATTTGCCAACACATGCACAAACGTCAGTTTCCCAGTAAACAACATACATGCATACATACTTACATATACACACATGTGTGTATGTTATAGCTACATTGCAACATTAAGGCTTTTTCTTTTCTTATTATTTTGAAAAGCGTTGTTTTTCTTTGTCATTTGACGACGATGGAAACTTTCACTGTCATCTTATTTTGCTGAATATGTATTTGCAATTGTTGCTGCCTCGTATTCCTCTAATGTATTCCGTTTGTTGTGCAGCACTGGGATGTGTCTCAGATGCCTTTTAAATTTTCATTCCGTTTTCCTTAGTTGTTGCTGTGATTGCACTGTACGGCACTGCATTAATGATATTTAATACGAATCGAATGAAATCGTGAAATTATTTTAAATGGAATATAAACAGGGAACTATTTCTTTTGACATAGAACTGTAAATGAAATTAGTTCGAGTTATATGGAGCTTCTGTATATAAAAACAAGCTAAAAAGTAGCAGCCGGGTTTTACGACAAATGTATACCCCAGCCTTGAGTTATGATTATTTTAATTGTTGTCCCTTAATGGGGGAGGTACCAGTCTCCGGTCTCTACCATCTTTATAACAAATCTCGGTTGAAGGAAATATTGATATGTGTCAAGTCTCAATGGAATCGGATGATAATTTCGCGTTTTATGAGCTTCGCTGTTATTTAAATTTTTTACCCTTTGTTGGGAGGTACCAGAAGGAGTGGACCGATATATTTAATTTTCACATCTGACCTTGGGTTAATAAAAATATTGTAAGTGTGAAATTTGCAGACAATCGGATGCTTACATCACAATTTATAAGAGTTATAAATATTGAAAATGTTGACCCTTTTGTAGGGGAGGTACTTGAAGGAGTGGACCGATTTTGTCTATATTCTTACCTGACTGATGCAAATATTAGGATTTGCAAAGTTGGACAAAATCGGATTTCCTTTATCTCTCTGTGCAGAAAATTTTGACATTTTTTGTGGGAGGTACCAGAAGGAATGTTCCCATTTCTACCATCTTTATAACAGATTTCGTGTTGATAAAAATATTGAGATGTGCCAAGTCCGAATGGAATCGGATGTTAATTTCGTGTTTTATGAGCTTCATGGGTATTCAAAGTTTTGACCCTTTGGTGGGGAGCTTCTCACATTATATAAAATTCATAATTATTCAAAATTTTGACCCTTTTGTGGGGGAGGTACAGGATGGAGTGGACCGATACTGTTCATTTTCGCACAAGACTTAGGACTGATGCAAATATTTGGATTATCCTTTTTTCTCTCTGTGCAGAAAATTATTTTCTTTGAAAATTTTGACATTTTGTGGGTAGGTACTAAAAGGAGTGAACCGATATTACCCATTTCCAAACTCGATTTAAGTTTGACAATAATATTACGTGTACCAAATTTCGATCAAATCGGATATTCCATTCGAGAGTTATCGTGCGCACCAGCCAGCCAGCCAGGCAGACAGACGGACGGACATGCATCGCTACATTGACTCCAAATGTCCTAAAACGGTTTTGGTCCAAAGAAACCTAGGGTCCAAAACCGTTATTTCGATAAGTCACGTTTTGGCCGTATCAAATTATATTTACAGTACATCAAATTTGAAAAAAAAAAACTTTTGAGATATAGCTTTAGCTCCCTTTCTTCACTGCACAACAGTAATTTATCTTTTTCCGATATCAGGTTTATTGTGCACCAAATGGCTAATATCAGACCAAATTGACTGAATCTTGGCAATTTCGACTTAATTCATCCTAGAAATAAGTACTTCAAATTTGGTGGAAATCGGTTCAGATTTAGCTATAGCTGTTTTATCCGATTTGGTGTAAAACTTCCTCACATGGGTAATATGCACTCCACAACAATAATCTTTGGTACTAAATATCAGATACAGCCCAGAAATACCTCTGTCAAATTTTATCGAGACCGGTTAAGATTTAGATATAACTTCGAAATATTACATCAGCCCAAATGAACTGAATTTTAGCGCTTCCGACGGAACACATCCTAAAAACGAGTGCTTCAAATCGGTTCAGATGTGGCTATAGCTCCCATATATATGGTTTTGGTACCAGATATCAGATACAACTCTGAAATAAGTGTTTAAAAGTTTCTTAAAATCGGTTGAGATTTGGAGATAGCTCTCATATATATCTTTATTCGATTTCAAGCTTTTTGAGTTCCAAATGGCCAATATCAGCGCAAATGGGCTGAACGGAATTCAGCCTAAAAGCAAATGTTTCAAATTTTGGTGAAAATCGGTTCTGATATAACTATAGCTCCCATAAATACGTTTTATCCGGTATGGATAAAATAATATAAAAAAATAATAATTAAATTTGATACCGAGCACCAGATACTGCTCGAAAATATTTCTGCCAAATTTTATTTTTATATACCTTCGATTTACATCTTCATCCGATTTTACGGTTATAGTCCACCATATATGTAGTATCATATTCAACCGAATTTTTCCATTTTAGTTGGTATGATTTACTTCACATAAATTCCCAATATAAATTTTTGTAAAGAGAACTCTAAATACGCATCGTGGTGTAGGGTACCATATATTCGGCCCCGCCCTTTAACTTTCCCTTACTGTTTTAAGCATGAATAAATAGATACTTTAAAATGGCCATAACTACTTAAATGTTGTTGGATATCGTATATCCACCATATAATGGTACCTCCCTTTATCCGGTATTTTGGTGATATTAGCAATATTATTCACCGGGATATGTTTTAAGTTTCATTTTTGAAGTTTGAAATCAGTACTACAGAGTATGACAAAAAATTGCTTATGCAGGTCATCGTCTTCGTACGGCTCCCATATAACGGGTTTCATTTGAGGGATAATTTTTGGCGATTTTTTTTTAAATTATTCAAGATCCTTCAAAATGGTGGAGATCTTAACTGCTATTTTTGATCATTTTTCTAGGCATGAATTAATAAATATTAGTATAAGACTGCAATCAAATTGTCCTATGGCAAAAACTTTCTACCACTTCTTTTCCATATAGGTACCTAGAACTTTTCTATCCACAAAGAATTCTTCCTCGAAAACATTGTTGTTATTTGCCAATAAAAGTTCTTTACACTTTCAAATCACTTCTTTATAATTTCAAATCATGTCAACATTCCGGCTTACAATTTGATGTCAATAAAATTTTGACAAGTGTGAACTCTTTCAACTAATGATGGCATTGAAGGATAACACGTGTACACCACTCAGTTGGTATTATCAATCTATTGTCTAAAAAGAGTTGTCCTTTTAGGGAAAAAGTTTTGTCAACCATTGTAAACATACAAATGTAAGAATGTCCGATTGAATTTATTGTGGGAAATTTTCTTTCAAATATCTTACAAAAAGAACAAAATATGGATTTACATTGTCCTTTTTTGTCAAAGAAATAAAGTTGAAGAACTTTTAACCAGTTCATGTCACAAAGAAAAAAAAAAAAAATTCTATCTTCCGGAAGTTTCTCTGAAAACCGTAACCGGAACACAAACACCCCTTACTTGTTGTGGTTTGAACTTTTTGTGTGGAACATTTTTCTTTTTTTTTCGAATTTTCTTTTAATCCTTTGCTACCGAATTGTGTTCAAAATGAATTTTTTGCCAAATTTGTTGATGGCTATAAAAGTTTAACAACAAATTGGGAATTCTTCAATAGGAGCAGGCGTTTAGTAGAGTGTTTATGGACATTTTATGGTTTGAGTTTGTGGTCTAATCCTGCAGCTTAGCTTGTAGTTGTAAAATAAATGTATAACATGTTATTAAGTTTTATTTTATATTTTTTTAATTGCCCGGGAAATTCTTTAATAGTGTTAGGTTTCCATGAAAGTGGTTTTTCGTGTGAACAATTATACAAAGCCAAAACTATGTCAGAAGAATTTGTATTTGACACGTTTTGAATAACACAATTTTGTTGAAAGTTTATTTATGGAAATGTATAATTACATTGTATGTCATTATTTATAATTTATGAGTTTCATCGGAATTTTATTAAACCTAAAACAAAGTGTGTGAGAGTATTAAAACCAGAGCTAAAACGCGGTTCTAGTTATAGTTATTATGAAATGGTCAAAATTATTTAAGAGCCTAAACAACATTTGGCCTAATAAACCAAAACTCCTTTGGTTTTTAACTAAAAACGACCATACTGGCTAACGTGTAGTGAAATTACAAGAAAATGTGCAGGGAATTGAAAAAAACGGTACCCCCGATATTCGGTAATTTCGTGGTTGTAGCCAAATTTGTCAATGAAATTGTCTAAAAATCCACACAAGGACTTCCTTCTGAGTACTATACCTCCTAGAAGAGTATTGTCTATATAGGTCCACGATATCGTATAACCCTATGCAACGGTACTCCGCGATAATCGGTATTTTGGTGATTTTAGAAACATTATTCACCAGAATTGTTTCAAATTTCGTATGCAGGCTCATGTCTTCGTCATACCTACATTTTCAGATTTCATCTAAAACAGATAAAAACATTGTTATGTGCAAAATTTGAAGGAAATCCAACAATTTCCAATTTCGATAAATGATATATTCATATCAGATATCTGGTTAAGAGAAATATTTAGATAGGGAAAGTTGTAAGGAGTAGCTGACTTGTTTCGCAAGTTAAGACAGATAAAACTATTGAAAATTGTGACCCTTTGTGGGTGAGGTTACAAAAGGGGTTATATCTTATATATCATCCTCACAACAGCTCGTGTTAGAAAAAATGTTTGTATGTGTGAGATTTGAAGAGAGTTGGATGCTTATTTCGCATTCTCTGAGTGTTATGTTTTTCAAAATCTTGAACCCTATGTGGGTGAGTTTCCAGACGAAATGGTCCGATCTCTACCATCTTTAAAACAGACTAGCTGAACCCGGTGCGCTTCGCTACCCCTTTTGATTTTATATGCATTCAAAATTTTATATACGAATACTTGTTGGTTTAAAAAAATAATATAAATTCAAAATTTAAAAAAAGTAATTATTGTAATACTTTACAACGCGTGAACATGCCAGGCACAACTGACAATGAACAGAAACATGCCAAATTTAGTCCGTGTACACGAAGAGTTTGTTCTTCGGATTTATTAATTTCATAGCCAAGCGTACAGGAAACTGTAATCTTTAAAAGTTGAGTGGCATTTCTGTTGCATTTAGAGAATTCGAGTTAGCAACATACTTCCCCGTAATAATAATATCCTCAATTTAATTGTTGTGTCGTTTTTTATTGTTAGCCTAATACCATTGCAAAGGCGTTGTGGGTCAATGCTTCTTAATCATATCCCAAACTGAACTGATTTGAACTATTAGCCCAATACCATTGCAAAAGCGTTATGGGTCAATGCTTCTTAATCATATCCCAATCTGAACCGATTTCAATACAATTTGAAAACATTGACTTTTAGACCAAATTTCGTCGCACCTTCCATATTTCATTGAATTGTAACCAAATTCCGCCACACATTCTGAATTTCATTGAAATCGGACATACATGAAATCGGTATATATGAGAGCTATACCCAAACCTCAACCAATTTCACTTTAATTTGCATTTTTTTGTGGTACCAAATTTCTTCTCTCTTTCCGAATTTCATTGGAATTGGACATATATATTGTTTTTGGTGTATCAAATATGGGAGATTGCCCGAAAATTTATATCGGAGCCTATATCCAAATCTGAACCGATGTCAATATAATTTCACAAATTTATTTTCGGACCAAATCCCGTCACACATTCCATTTCATTTGGAATGTGTGACAAATAAACGAAATCGATCGAAAATATATATGGGAGCGATATTTAAATCTTTATCGACTTCAATATAATTTGGAAAATTCATTTTTGTATTTTTGGTAAATTTATTTTAATCACTCAAGCCGAATTTGATTGGAATTGAACATACGTATCGTGTTTGGTGCATCAAATATGTGAAATCGGCCGAAAATATATATGGGACCTATATCCAAATCTGAACCGATTTAAATATAATTTGAAAAATAAATCGTTAGACCAAATACAATCACACATTCTGAATTTCATTGATATTTGACATACACAGCGTGTTTGATGCATCAAATACATGAAATCGGCCGAAAATATATATGGGAACTGTATCCAAATCTGAACCGATTTCAATATAAATTGACAAATTCATTTTTGTTCCCGATTCCTTCACTCATTCCAAATGTCATTGAAAATAGAGATACATAGCGTGTTTGGTGCATCAAATACATGAAATCGGCCGAAAATGTATATGGGAGCTATATCCAAAACTGAACCGATTTCAATATAATTTAGTAAATTTATTTTTGTTCCAAATTCCGTTACGCATTCAAAATTGCAGACTGTATCTGTAATCGATCAAAACATATATGAATATAAAATCTAAATTTTTGGGAGGTACCTCCAATTCTGATGCTATATCTTCAGTTCCAAGTGGAATTTGAAAAATTTATATAGCCTATGTTACTTGCAGGCGATGTTGTAGTATTCTTGGAAATTTTCCAGAAAATCTGTGCAGCGAGTCCATAAATTACAAACATTCTCCTCTTTTATAGATATAGAGATTGTGCTGATGGAAATATTGAGATGTCCTAAGTCGGAATGAAATCGGATGTTAATCTCGCGTTTTATGAGCTTCGTGGATATTCAAAATGTTGACTCTTTGAGGGGAAGGTACCAGAAGGAATGGTCCGATCTCTACCGCTTTTATAACAGATACTGTGTTCATAGAAATATTCAGATGTGTCAAGTCTAAATGGAATCTGATATTAATTTCGCTTTTTATGAGCTTCATGGATATTTAAAATTTTGACCCTTTGTAGGGGAGGTACTGAAAGGAGTGGATTAGTATATTCCATATTCATACCAGACACACTTAGTTTAACAAAAATATAGTGATGTGTAAATAGAAGACAATCGGACTCTTATTTGATATTGGCCATTTGGTGCACAATTAAACCGAAACCGGCTGAAGGTATATATGGGAGCTATATTTTCCACCAATTTCAATAGGGTTCGCCCTTGGGACAAACAAATAATGTTTGGAAAATTTCGTCTCAATCGGATAATAAATGCGACCAGTATTTTGTTCACAAAAATACATGAACAGATAGGGACTGACATGCATAAATAAAAGTTGAGGGTTAAAATTTCTTACCAAAATATGAGATGACTAGATCGACTCCAAAAGTCCTTAAATAGTCCAGTGTATACTTAAAATCTTTAAGTGCCTTCCTTGATTGTTTCCTACCATTCTTCTTTCGATTCCTTGTAATGGCTCCTAAGAGAAAAGCGCTAAACCCCAAATGGGTCTTTACTACACCAATCTATTAAAAACATCAATCTAAACTGGATTTCCTCAATTGTCTACCGTATCGTGGAAATAAAGGAATATCTCCTTTAAATCATAGTACTTCCATTGTTTCCTAGATTCATTTCATGCCATTGACCCTTTCCACAAAACCAATGTATTGGGATTCTTAAAGACCCATCATCTGCCTAAAGGCATATTTTCTTACATTACATAATTTTTATTACACAATCCCGAATGTTATACATTTCTTTCTTTTTTAAAGCATTTGATAGGCATTTTCATTGAAGCGAATAATCTCAATGTCTCCCCTTCAATTTCAAGAGGACACAAAAGAGACTTTGTTGTGCATGATAAAATGAAAATCAATAAAATTTAAATCTCTTCACAAAATCTAACCTTCCCCCACCCTTTTCAGGTTCACAAAAAAAAAGGCCAACCAAAAATATACTCTTAGCTATTGTCAACATGTTTACATATGTGCGTGAACAAGCCCACCTCACTCCTTCCCATTTACCTATGTGAACCATTAACCTTTTACATCGATGCGTACATACATGGTACACACATACATACATAGCTTATGGTTCGTTGAGTTTTCCCATTTTGCAAAAAAAAAGAAGTATATTTTCGGGGAGGACAAACATTTGACGAATTGTTTCAACCCAACTACCGCTTCACGTATTTGAATGTCAATGGCGTTTTCGGTTAAGGCTGCGAATCCTTGCTGAATGACAACAAGCCCATCATCCATCCAGCCACCCAACCGTACCGCAAACTCCCTACGTTACTCACAAAAGCCATAAAATTCTAATGACAATATCATCGACAGGCCTGGTGGGGAGAACGTTTCTTGCGACCACAAGGTGGTACGTGCAAAATTTCGTGAGTTTCTTCTCTCTACCCTTTCGAAATTTTACAAAGTTACGCACACACCCACACACACTAAACCTCATGCGTGTTACTGAACCCATACTTTTTGCCAACTCACAAACACACACAGACACACGCGATGTTGTTGCATTGATAAGTTTCAAATATTCAATGTCAGTGAATATTTAAACCTTAAAGCTGGGTATTTTGCACTAATGGCTGAGAGAGAAATAATTGAGCATTACGGGAAAGAATGCAAAAGCAATCCGAAAACGATTTCGAAAAGATTTACTCGGATATTGGCTTAAACTTATAGGATGAAATGAAATAAAAAACAATATTTGGAATTGGGAAAAAAAGTTTCTGTCAACACAAGGAAAATTTGCGTGGAAAAAGTATCAATATCTTGTAGTTTAAACATTTCAAAGTCTAATTATTTAAATTGCGAAATAACTATGGAAAATCGGAGAGGAACTTCTATGGAGGGTAACGACGTTAGAGTAAAAACGAATAAAGATAGGAAGCTAAAATTGTGCACAGGACATTCTAACATGCACTCTAAACCTTCTTCTACAATTAGACAAGAAAACAAGTATAAGTCGGTTAAGCCGAAAGATGTATAAACGCAGCCATTATTCGATTACTTATGAAGTAGGTTCCAAAGGAATGGACCAATATTGTCCATTTCGTATCGGACCTACATAAATATGATATAAATATTGCGACATGTGATAATTTTTAGAAAATGTTAAGATATGTGTCAGGTACCAGATATAATCGAACGAAATATTCCATTTTCATACTTCATCTAATACAGATAAAAATATTAGTATGGGCAGAATTATAAAAAAACGAACATGCTTATGCCTTCAATGTTATGCGAAATAATTTGTATTTGTGAAAATTGGAATGAGTTGAATGCTTATTTCGCTTCCTTGAGCGTTTTGTTTTTCAAAATCTGGAACCCTATGTAGGGGAGGTACCAGAAAAATTGTCCGATATCAACCATCTTTATTACAGATCTTGTGTTGATAAAAACATTGAGATTTGCCAAGTCTGAATGAAATCGGATATTAATTTCGCATTTTATGAGTGTCATGGATTTTCAAAATTTTGACCCTTTGTGGGGGAAGTTCCAGAAGACTTGGACCGATATAGTCCATCTACACAGCACATCTTGTTAAAGTAGAAATAATGGGAAGTGTGAAATATAAAGAGAACCGGATGCTTATTATTAAAATTATTTTGGTTATTCAATACTTTAACCCTTTGTGGGGGACCTACCAGAAACAATGACCCGATCTCTACCCTCTTTATAACATAACTTGTGTTGATAGAAATATTGAGATGTGCCAAGTCTAAATAGAATCGGATGTTTATTTCGCGATTTATGAGCTTCATGGGTATTCACAATTTTGACCCTTTTTAGGGGAGGTACCAGAAGGAGTGTATCGATACGTCCGCCCGTCTGTCTGTCCGTCCGTCTGTCCATGTATTTTTGTAAGCAAAGTACAGTTCGCATTTATTGCCCTACCCAGATGAAATTTTGCACAAATCATTTGTTTGGCCCAAGGACGAACTCTATTGAAATTGGAGATAATCTGTCAAAATTTAGATATAGCTCCCATATATATCTTCGTCCGATTTGCTTTTTATTGTGCACCAAAAGTGTAATATTAGCCCGAATAGTATGGAATTTTGCACATACAACCAAATTAGGCCTGAAAATTAGTATGCCAAATTTGATCGAAATCGGTTCAGATATATCTATAGCTTCCATATATATATTTATTGTTCATCCGATTTGTTACTTTTGTCCTCCGCAGCCGTAATATGTACTCTGTTACAGCAATATTTGGGGAAATATATCAAATTCAGCTCAAAAATACCTTTGCTATGTTTTATCGAGATCAGTTCAGATTTGGATATAGCTGCCATATATAACTTCATCCGATTTACCTTTTATTGTACACCAAACGTTTAATATTTGCCCAAAATGGGATGGAATTTTGCACATGCGACCGAATTAAGTCTAGAAGCTAGTATGCCAAATTTGGTGAAGATCGATTCAGATATAGCTATAGCTCCCATATATATTGTTCATCCGATTTATTGTATTTGTTACAAACAGCCGTAATATGCACTCCGTAACAACGATATTCAGGGAAATATATCAAATACAGCTCAGAAATATCTTTTATCGAGATCGGTTCAGATTTGGATATAGCTCCCATATATATATCTTTATCTGATTTCAAATAAATTTTGCACCAAATGGGTAATACAAGTCCGAATTTAAAAGTTACAAATGTTTCGGCATATTTAGTCCTTTGAACTTTAAATTATAATTATAATCATAGCGTGTATGATTGAATTCTCCCATAAAAACTTTTAATTGTTATATGGAGCTCTACAAAATTAGCAAAGTGGTGTAGGGTATCATAAAGTCGGCCCCGGCCAACTTTAGGACTTTCTTTACTGGTTTTAAATTAAACAAGTAAAAAAACATTAAGTTCGGCCGGGCCGAACTTTTATACCCTCCACCTTAAGGCAAAGGAAACATTTTTACATAAAAGTGTCAAGAATTCAAGCGTGTTTCACTTTAAACCTCATATATCACTAAGACCTTTTGCATAATGCAGTTAAGGTTATTAAAAAACCGTAGAGTAACACCGTTATATGGTTAAAAAATGTGTAAAAATCATCAAAACGCCGGATCTCGGGAGGTACCGGTATATGGAGGCTATACCGAAATGTGGTCCTATAGAAACAATGTTTCGCCATACGAGCTAGAACCCATTATGACTCACAAATACCAATTTTTAGATAAATTCGAGGGAAAACGTGAGAAAAATTATTAAAATACCGAATATCGGGAGGTACTTATATATGGGGCTATACAGAAACGTGGTCCTATGCATACAGTGTTTCGCCACCATCATGGCAACAAATTCCAATTTTTAGACAAATCCGTGAAAAAATGTGGCAACAATTATCAAAATACTGAATATCGGGAGTTACCCTTATATGGGGGCTATACCAAAACGTGGACCCATACATACAATGTTTCGCCACACGAGCTTGAACCCATTGTACCCTACAAATACAATATTTTGAAAAAAATGTTGCAAAAATAAATAAAATATCGAATATCGGGAGGTACCGTTATATGGGGCCTTTGCCAAAACGTAGACCTATAAATACAATGTTCCGCCACACAAGCTAGAACGCATTGTAACTTACAAAAACCTCCTCTTTAGACAAATCCGTGAAAAATATTGCAAAAATCATCAAACTACCGAATATCGAGAGGTACCGTTATATTGCGGCTATTAAAAAATCTGTGAAAAAATGTGGCAAAAATCATACCCAAGATATCGAATATCGGGAGGTACCGTTATATGGGGACCATACCAAAACGAGGACGGATATATCTCCTTTTCAATACCAACCATCCTAGACACAACACAAATTGTTCTGTTACATTTTGACGCTCTACGTCAAAAAATGTGAGCTTTATCGTGATTTCAACAGACAGACAGACAGAGAGACGGACATCGTTAAATCAACTTAGAGTTTTATTCTGACAATGATAATATACCCTCCTTTCCAAGGCGGAGGGTATAAAAATTGGCGGTTTTATTGAATATTATTCGAAGAACTAATATTATTTACCTTTTTTATAGTGGGTGTTGATCGATGAAAATCCGAATAGCAAGTAAGGAAAGAGTAGCGAGCAAGCATGGATGTCACAAGAGATGTCACAAGATACCTATTGATCGATTATAGATACAGTCCTCAAATTTGGAATGTGTAACAGAATTTGGTACAAAAATGAATTTACCAAATTATACTGAAATCGGTAGAAGTTTGGATATAGTTCCCATATATATTTTCGGTCGATTTCATATATCTGATGCACCAAACACGATATGTATGTATGATTTCAATAAAATTCGGAATTAGGTACAAAAATAAATTTGTAAAATTATATATTTTAATTGGTTCAGAATTGGATATAGCTCCTATATATATTTTCGGCCGATTTTACATATTTTACATGTCTGATTTTAATAAAATTCAAAATGAGTGATGGAATTTGGTACAATAATAAATGTGTCAAATAATATTGAAATCCCATAATATTTCCACATATATTTTCTTCTGGTTTTTCGTTTGGCTTGAGGTCAGAATTTAAAAAAACATTTTAATTTATTTTTCCGATATTTCGACTATCTTCGATAGTCATCATCAGGGATTTGACTTAAAAAAAAGAACAATTAACATTTAGTATAAATAAATAAATCAAGACACTTTAACGACAATTACATTGGATTTTATCTCTTCTGTTTTTAAGTTCTCTGATGCAGCTTTTCCATCCTTTCCTTTTTACTCGAATTTTCCAACTAATTTGTAGTTATTTTCTTGTGCCAAAATGTCGACATCTTTGACATGTCCTTCTTGTTGGCAATGGGCAACAAGGGCAGTTTTTTGCTCTATGGCTTTAGTATTTGGCTTTTGGTCCGATTTATGAGAGCTAATACGAGATTTTGTTGTCCTAACATATGTCTTCTGACATACGTTGAACCCGTCCCCATTACATTTAATCTTATAAACGACGTTAGATTTGTCCTCGTGTGGAATTTTCGGCTGATTTCGTATATTGATTCACCAAATACACTATGATCTCCAACTTCAATGACATATGGAATGTGTGAAGAAATTTTGAACAAAAATAAATTTTGTCAAATTATATTGAAATCGGTTCAGGTTGCGATATGATTTTTTTAACAAACATTGACCAACAACGCCTTTGCAATAGTATTAGGCTAACAGTAAAAAAACTATGCAACAATTTAATTGAGTATACGCTGCCTCGTATTCTCTTATAACTTCAAAAGATCGCAAATTCCTGCACGCTTGGCATTTGCTATGAAATTAATAAATGCATGTCTGTTTGTCCGCAGGTGGCATTTAATATCCGATTGAGGTGAAATTTTTCAAACAATATTTGCTTGGCCCAAGGGCGAACATTATTAAAATTGATGATAATCGGATCAGATTTAGATAGAGCTCCCAAATATATTCAACCGATTTCGGGTTACTCGTGCGCCAAACTGCCAATATAAGTCCAAATGACCTGTATTTTGGTAAACGCCACCGAATTCAGTCTAGAATCAAGTAAATCAAATTTGGAGAAAATCAGTTCAGATATAGCTACCATATATATCTAATTTGGGGTTTTAAGTCCCTTATATGAGTATTATGCACTCCAGAGCAATGATATTTAGCACCGGACATCAAATACTTCTCGAAAATACCTCTGTCAATTTTTATCGAGATCGGTTTAGATTTGGATATAGCTCCCATATATATATTCAACCGATTTCGGGTTAATTGTGCACCAAATAGCCAATAGCAGTCCTAATGACCTGAATTTTGGTACATCCGACCGAATTCAGTCTAGAAGCAAGTACAAGGAACAGATATGGCTATAGCTTCCATATATATGTTTCATCCGATTTGGTGGTTAGTTCCCCCATATTCGTAATATGCATTCGACAACAATGATATTTGGTACAAGATATCTTATAGGGCTCAGAAATACTTTTGCCAAATTTTATAGAGAACGGCTAAGATTTAGATTCAGCTGCCAAATATATCTTCAACCGAATTCAGTTTTATTGTGCAAATAATGGCTATATCAGCCAGTTTTTTTTATTTTTTAATAATCCTTCTCAAAGTGATATCATTCGCTCTATAGCAATGTTTTTTGATATAAAAAAAATTAAAATGCCTCCGTCAAATTTAGTGAAAATCGATTCAGAATTGGATATACCTCCCATATATTAGATCCCTCTGAAACCAAACTATAACTGCTCTAAAGCCAAATGTTGATAGGTTATATGATCTACTTCAAATAAATTCTTTGTTACGAGAGCTCTACTAAATATACATAATGGTGTAAGGCCTCGCCCGACTTTTGACTTTTCCTTACTGGTTTAATTCTTACTTTTATGTCACGAAAACAGGTAAGAGATAATGTTGAAAATTGTGCTCGGATTTGCTCATATTTGTGTAGGAGCGTGAAATGGAACAGGGTTTTCAGAACTATTACATTTCAAGTACGAAAGCTATAAAATGGCACATAATTTTTATTGAGCGATCAATAAAGGTTAGAACTAACAAGCAAAAAACCAGTAAGTTCAGCCGGGCCGAACTTTGAATACCCTCCACCATTTGGAACGAATTAGAAAATTTTCAAAAAATAAAATCCATTAAAAATTCTGTTAAAATCTTTAAAATATCTAATATCGGAAACCTATATAGATAATTCTCTTCCAAGGGATAAAGTACTCACAATGAACTCCTCGTGTGGAATTTCAATCAATTCCATTGAAAAATGTGGCTGAAATCATCAATATACCGAATATCGGGGGTACCGTTATATGGGGGGTTATACGATATCGTGGACCGATATGGCCCATTTTCGAACTTGACCTGTCTGCAGACAAAAGAGGGATCTGTGTAAAGTTTTAGCTTCCTATCTTAATTCTTTAGACTGTAGCGTGACAGGCGGACAGACGGACGGACATGGCTAAATCGTCTTAGTATTTTACGCTGATCAAGAATATATATACTTTGTTGGGTCTGAAATGATTATTTCGATGAGTTACAAACGGAATGACGAACTTAATATACCCTCCATACTATGTATGGTGGAGGGTATAAAAACATTGACCATGGCAAATCAATCTCAGTTCTTAACACATATACTCACCAAAGCCTCTCAAGAACACATGTTTAAATAAAACACTCTTATTTCTTAAGATTTCTCATTTTAAATTCAGTATATATATTTATGTATATATGTTTTCTTTCTTTTTTCTTATGTATTTTTTAAATCTTTTTTTTTATTTCTTAATGTTTTTTTTCTGTTGACAAAAGATAATAATTATTTATGTATATTTTATTTATTATATGTATATATACTTTTCTTTTTTGTTTTTGTTAATAGCTCGCTACAGATAATATGAAAAATTATTATTTTTTATTTATTGTTTGTTTTTTTTTAATTACAACATGATCTTTTATTATATATATATATATATATTTTGTTTTGTAATTATTAATAATTAAATTTAAAAACAAAGATTTTCTTTTTAAGTTTTCATTGTTAATTATGTATATACTGTGTTTCATTTGTTTTCTTTATTAAATTTATTATTTACGCTTTAACATTCTGATTATATGATTTCGTTTAACAATTTCCATTTACAATAGCCTAACTTAAGTTAAAACTGTATGATAATGGATATATAAAAAAGAATTCGAATTCAAGTTAGGAAGAAAATCTAATTTAATGACTAGAACTTAATGTGTTCAAATTCAGAATATGTTGTCATATTTTTATTATCTTGTGTAGCACATGAACTGAAAATACCCAACAACACTTTATGACTTTAATTGAGTTAAAAAAAAAACAACACGAGTTTGAGATTTCAGAAAATAGTCTTATAGCCAATCAGTATTTCCAGTAGAGTTAAATATCTAGGAGTAATGGGACTACATTCGAGAGGAATTAATATGTTCCAATGATTTTGATGTCAATGGTTTCAAAACGGAAATTGAATCTTAAAATTACACACTGTACATTCAAGAGCGTTGTTAGTCCAACACACGCAAATAATTTTGAATTCAGGTGAACAGTATTGGATAAAAATAAAAATATTCCGAAAATCTGATAGACCTATTGCATTAGAACCAATACCCTTAGCCAAAGTACTTGTCTTCTGCTCAACAGAATATGATCTGATATCTGATAAAAAAAAGAATTTTAGGTTATATCTTTGTAAAAGTCTAAATACCGTGGCTTTTTAACAAGCGGTTTTCAGTTTAGATATGTTTTGAGATTTGAATCACAAATTTGGAATACCTAACCGAGTGATATAATATCTAAACTAATCACTTATCGATTATAGAGTTTCCAACCTTCCAAATAAAAGCTTCGAATATTAAATTGTGTTTTTATACCCTCCACCATTCTATGAAGGGTATATTAACATTGTCAGTCCGTTTGTAAATAGATCGTAAATAGGCCGTGTCGGTCCACGTTTTCGTATAGCCCCTATATAACGATACCTCTCGATATTCGGTATTTTCATGATTTTAGCGGCATTATTCGCCGTAATTGTAACAAATTTCGTATTTGAACTTCGTAATAAGCACTACAGCCTATGACAAAAAATTTCGTATGCAGGTCCATGTCTTCGTACTGTCCCCACATAACGATTTTCATTTAAGTTGAAGTTTTCGAATTTTTTTTTTTTT
Source organism: Musca domestica (assembly GCF_030504385.1). Lineage (NCBI taxonomy): Eukaryota > Metazoa > Arthropoda > Insecta > Diptera > Muscidae > Musca > Musca domestica. The sequence goes on along the minus strand of NW_026712340.1, from coordinate 3,144,719 downwards.
TTTTTTTTTTTGTTTTTTTGAAAATTGTCAATTTCCTTCGAACTCATATGTTTTTTTTACTTGTTATAAACTCCATACGAATATTTCGAATATCAAACATGAAATATTGATAATTAAAATAAATTATTAAAAAACTGAGTATTTTTGCCCACTAAATAAATTTGCTTCAAAACATCAAATGATGATAAGAATTTACAACTAAAAATAGTATATGTTCAACCTAAATACGAATTCCGAAAATAGAATGGAATTCCTATCGTTTGTTTCGGATATCAAAAAAAAGTTTTGAAAATAAAATGGAAAAATTTCTTACCCAACTACGAATATTTCCAACATCAAATTGTTTATATTCTGAAATCCTAACAATTGCATGGAATATTTCCAATATATAATAGAATACATCGGGTATTAAGGAGTACGTTTTGAAACTCCAAATCAAACACAATAACAATGTATTTTTAAAAATTAAATGAGTAGTATTATTCAAGTGACTGTTTTGAATATAAATGGCTTAAAAATTTAAGCGAGTCTTTAAAACAACTAACAAAGTGTTTTAAAATATTTCGAAAATCAAAACGGAAGCTTCGATTATCAATCAGTTTTCAAACAGTAAACTAAATCTACGAATATCAAAACAGTGTTTTTGGGAACTCCAAACGAATAAACCGAATACTTACAAGGAATATTTCAAATACAAAACAATGTATTTTGCTCCCTAAATAAAGTTATCAAGCCACTAATTCGAAATTCGGAGACAGCAAACGAAAAAAACCAATTTTAGAAAGAACGTAGTATAACAGGAATAAAGAATACTTTAATAATGAAATAATATGCTTCTTAACGAACTGCGAATATTTCAGACTCGAAATGGTTTGTACTGAACATTCAGCGATTGCTTTGAACATTACATATAATATTTTGAAATTATTGTGAAATATTTCTGATTTCGAACAGTGTGTTTTGAAATTAGTTAAAATATACCCAACGTGTTTTTAAACATTAAATGAATACTTTAAGTATCAAAGTGATTGTTTTGAAAATCATGAACACATAATTCGAATAACATATCATATGTGCAAACGAATAAATATTTCAAAAATAAGCAATGTGTTTTGAAATCAAGTACCACAAAAGTTTTAAAAATAAAAAAGTGTGATTTAAAATTTTGGATAAATACTTCGTATTTGTAAACAGTATATAGAATTACCAAAAGTGTAATTCAAATGAATATTTCAAATATAAGTAAGTTGAAACGTTTTGAATATAAAACAGCGTATTTAAATCTATTGGACAAATATTTTAAATGATATACCGCATATGTAAAAGTAAGTATTTTCAAATATAAACTTTTAATATTATTAATAAATGCAAGGAATAGTTTGTATTTTGTATTTGTCTTTCAAGCTGTATATATAATAGTCAAACACTGTTTTTAATAACCAATAACCATTTGAATAACGAACAGTGTATTTCAACATAGAACACAATTATTAAATATTATCAGTTTAATATTTAAATGATCAATAGGGTTACTAAATAATGTATTTGCATAGTTTTGTTTCAAACAGTGCATTTGATTTTGAAGTTTTATATCACTGTTTTTGATAACCAAACAGTGTATAATTACTTGTAATACAGTGTATTTTAATGTTGAGCACAATTTGTTTTTGATAAATAAACAGTGTATTGGAATATGAAGGTCAAATAGTTGTAATAATTAATTTTCAAACAGTTAAGTTAAATCAAGCTGTCAAAGCTGTATGTATGAGAAACCAACTCTGTTTTTGATAACCAAACAGTGTATTTGAATATCAAGCAGCGTCGTAGTTCCAAAGTTTTTAATAACCAAACAGTGTATATGAATATCAAACAGTGTCGAAGATCCAATAATTACAATTAAAAAAAAATTAAAAATAATGTATTTGAATAGTTTTGTCACAAACAGTGCATTTGATTTTACAAATGTATATATGGTAACAAAACACTGTTTTTGATAACCAAGTGTATTTGAATATGAAGATCAAATAATTTGCTTTATAACGTCTTCGTTCACTATTAAACAGCCACTTTTATATTTAAATGAAAAGTTTTTAGAACAGTGTATCTGATTGAACATATTGAAAGTTCAATCAAACAATCAGTTTCATATTTAAACTGTCAATATGATTACTAAATAATGTATTTAAATAGTTTGATATTCAAATACACTGTTTGTTATCAAGAACAGTGTTTGATTTTAATATATACAATTGTATATCAGTGTATTTTTTGTTCAATTTGTATATTTTAAAATCAAACACTGATCTGGTTAATCAAACAGTGTATTTGAATTTCAAGGCAGTGTCAAAGATCAATAACTTAAAATTATAAAATAAACAGTTTATTAGTTCATTATCAAGTTTCAGTCAGTTTCACATTTAATCTGTTAATACGATAATGTATTTGAATAGTTTTGTCTCAAACAGTGCATTTAATTTTCTCGCTGTACAAATGGTAATAAAACACCGTTTTTGATAACCAAATTGTGTATTTGAATATGAAGGTCAAATAATTACAATAATTTACTTTCAAATAGTTTAAATGAAAATTTTTCACAAACAGTGTATTTGATTTTCAGGCTGTTCAATATCAAATAATAAGTGTCATATTTATACGGTCTGAATTATATCAATCATAATATATTTGAACAGTATTATATGAATCAGTGCATTTGATTTTCGAATTGTATGTATTGAAATCAGACACTATTTTTTGATAACCAAACAGTGTATTTCAATATCAAGCAGGGCCGAAGTTCCGCTAATTATAAAACAGAGAGTTTATTATCAAGTTTCAGTCAGTTTCACATTTGATCGGTTAATAAGATAATGTATTTGAATAGTTTTGTCTCAAACAGTACACGTGACTTCCACGCTGTAAAACACTGTTATAACCAAACAGTGCATTTGCATATCCAGCATAGTATTTAAAAGTCAAACACAGCCGAGGGTCAAACAATTAAAAATACAAGGCGTGTGGAAAGCAAAGAAATCATTTAAACTTTTCGTAAATCTGGGTCCTTGGGTAACGGTTCCATGAGATTTAATGGATGGAGGGATTTTATTAAAAGCATCGAATATCTTAAGCAAGTACATTTAGAAACTCACTCTATCGGGATATGAAATGAATATATAGCACACAACAGACCTGTTTTGATTTAGACGATATTCTCACTTTATCACAATCATACGTTTTGAACACCATTTAGATTTAGATGTCGCCTTCAGACATAAGTTCTATATGATTCCCACGGTAGAATGAAGAAGGTAAATTCATGCAATCATATGTTCAAAATTTTTTCAAAATTCTTCAGAATTAATTACATGTAAATCCGTTATAAATACATAAATCAGAGATGGGAATCTGTTTTCTTTGCAGTTAATTACAAAAAATGCAGAGATGGATATGCTTATTTGAAATGACTTTACCTTCTTAATTTCACCATCATGATTCCCTAGAGTGTTTTAACTTTAAAGAACTTACATGTATTTCTATTGGAAATGTCTTGCTAGGATGAACAATGTATTTCAGAACAAGTTATTGTTTGAGCGATTTTCAATCCATGTGCTAATAGTATTTGAATAATGAAAGATAAGGATCCAAAATACCGAAAACGAAGTAAAATTATTTTTTTAGACAAAATTAAAAAATATATGTCTAATGACTGATTGAATATCTATTTTCTAATAAATATTTATTTTATTTGTAGGAGAAACATGGCTGGCTAGGGGGACATATTTTCTTGGGAATTCATTTTCTGTTCTATTTTTTCTTTTATGTTGATTGATTTGAATTTAGTTTTGTACTTTTAAAAAATATATAATATTTATATTGGATTTGTGGTAGTTTATTATTTTCCTTTTTAACAGATACTTTGGTTTGGTGATATGATTTCGTTAATTTTTATTTTGTATTTGAGATTTCTTTTCTCTTTAATATTTATATATACTCTTTTTTTAATATATATATTTTAACATTGTTCAGGGTTTCAATTTCATTGCTGTTTGGTTTTGGTTTCTTGTTTTCCATTTTTGGTAAAGAAAAACATTTTTATGTTCGATTTTTAAGCCATTAAGAGATTTTCATTGAAAGTTGTCTTGAGTTTTTTTACGATTTGTTAGTTTTTCGAAATAAAAAAAATTGTATTGGATTGTTTTGTTAGGTTTGTTGTAATAATTGTTGTTTGTTGTTGTTTTTTGTCGTATTAAAAAAAGTTCATAGTTTGTAAAAAATGTGATTAAAATTCCCTTGTTGTTGATGTTTTTTTCTTTATATTTTCTTCTTTTTTATATAGTACGTTTTAAAAAACCCGTTGTAGAGATAAAATCGTTTCATAATATATTTTGTGTAGTTTTGTAGTTTCGTTTTCTGTTTTCCCAAATAGAAAATTTTACTCAAGCCCGCAAATTATAAGAAACTTGCAACATAAGGAATATAAAAATGTATAAAAAGTGAGTGTGATCTTGAAGGAGATTTCAATGGAGCCACCTATGACACAATTATTGTGAGGTTAGGAAAATTTCGGAAAAATGTCTACACACTATTTTGTGCCATTGTCGGAGTATGGATTTATATGCAAAAGAACAAATCGGGATTTTGGGACTATTAGCAGAAAGTAGATCTATGCAAAAAATTCCAAATAACAAACAACGATTTCCATAAAACTCCATTTCCCGATTTGTCCGCATTAAAAATGTGTTTATTTGTATGTAAGTAGTGGAAGTTTCAGGATAAAATTCCTCTAGAAGCTTATCATTTTTGTTGGGTGTATTTATTGTTCAATTATTGTTATGTAATTATTTTGGGTGTTTTTTGTTCTATGATTGGCTATGATTTGCTTTTTTTTCTCTTTTGTTGGTTATCTCTACAATAAATATAAAATTGTTAACATTTGAATTGTTGTTAGCTTCATTGCATTTTCTTTTAATAATTATTATTATCAATTTAATAATTTTTGTTATGGATTTTTCTTTTCATATAAAAAATTATTTGTTTTTTAAAAAAATTAACAAGCGCATATTTGTTGTATTCTTTGTCAAATTTGTTGTTGATTTTTTGGTTTTGCAATTAATAAAAAGTGCATTGTTTTATTGTCATTATACTATTATTAAATCATGAATGGCATTTCAAAAATTAAAACAAAGTAGTTTTTCTTTCTTTGGAATGGCAAAATTTATTAACAATTTTTATGAATTTTTGTGTGTGTTTAACTAAATGTGAACAAAGACAATTCTACAAAAATATCGTTTTATTAATACATTAGAATGAAAAGTCTTGGGCCAAGCATAGGAATTGTGCCTCCTGAAATTTGCTCAAGAAAAACACTCTTTAGGTATTTGGTTGTCAGAGACAAACGGAGATCTATATCTGATTATCTCTAGAGAACAACTTTTAAACCCGTTTTTCAATGGCTGCAGAAAGATGTAGAATCAGTAATGTCTTTAATGAATACAACCTCGCAACAAATGTTTTAAACCCCCATATAAGGGTGGAAGCCTGAAAGCAAAGCAAAATTAAAAATTGAAAGATTTTTTAACGGAAAATCTTGTTGAAGATGGTTTGCAGTCATTTTCAGAATACAACAAGTTAAAAAGTATCAGTCGGTTTTGCAGACAGATGTACATGGTAATGGAAATTCCAAAAAGTGCAAGAACTTACACCGCAACAGAAAGAAAATAGTTGCTTCGCTTGGCCGAAAGTGGTGAACTGCCGAATTTGGTTTTCTCCGATGAGAAAACATTCGTTGTCCAGCAGTTTGTAAACGAACAAAATGATCGTGTTAACTTTCCAAATAGGTCAGCTGAAAATGTGCACCTTCGGTTGGCCACAAGAACCCAAGCGCCGGCCATAACGATGATGTGGGCCGCCATAACAGCCGATGGTCGGTCTCCGCTCGTATAAATCCGGGAATGGGCCAAAATACCGCAGAGCAACATTCGGGCAGCGTGAGACGGTTTTATTGGACGTTTGAAGGCCATAATTCGTGCCAAAGGTGACCAATTTGAACAAATCTAAACTTATTCTAAAATTCGATGCTATTTCCGACACTTTTTGCTTTCATTCAATAAAATAAAAAAAAAAACAAGTAAAACAACATTAAGTTCGGCCGGGCCAAACTTTTAATACCCTCCACCTTAGGGTAAAGGAAACATAAGAAGAAATGTGGCAAAAACCATTAAAATTCCGAATATCGGGAGGTGCCGTTGTATGGGGGCTACACCAAATCGTGGCAAAAATCAACAATTTACCGAATATCGAGAGGTACCATTATATAGGGGTTATACCAAAACGTGGACCTATAATTTCAATGACTCGCCACACGAACTGGGACCCATTATGACCCACAAATACCAATTTTTAGACAAATCAGTGAAAAAATGTGGCAAAAATAATCAAAATACCGAATATCGGGAGGTACCTTTATATGGGGGCTATACCAAAACGTGGACCTATACATGCCATGTTTTGCCACACGCACAGGGACCCGTTATGACCTACAAATACCAATTTTCAAGCAAATTAGTGAAAAATTTGGCATAAATCATCAAAATACCGAAAATCGGGAGGTACCGTTATATGGGGACTATACCAGAACGTGGACCGATATCTCTCATTTTCAATACTTCAATACTGCTTAATATTGGCGCTCTACGTTAAATAATGTGGGCTGTATCGTGATTTCAACAGACAGACAGACATCGTTAAATCGAGTTAGAATTTTATGCTGATTATGAATATATATACTTTATGGGGTCTATGACGAATATTTAAGGATGTTACAAACGGAATGTAAAAGTTAATATAACCTCCTGTCCAAGGTGGAGGGTATAATTAAAATTATGGCGTTTGACTTTGTTGCAATTTTTTATCTCACCGTGCATATTGAATATTGTCACCCTTTGTGGGGGTGGTATCAGAAAGGGTGGACTGATACCTGTCATCTTCACACCAGATCTTGCATTAGTAAAAATATTGGGATATGTGAGATTTATTATTATTCAAACTTTTGACCCGCCTTGGGGAGGTATTGTGTTAATGGAAACATTAAGATGTGCGAAGTTTGAAGACCATAACAGTCATAATTGTTCCCTTTGTGGGGGAGGTACTATAAGGGGTGAGCCGATACATCGCGCCTCCACGCCAGATCTTGTGTTAGAAAAAATATTCAGATTTGCGAAATTTGAAGATAATTGGATGGTTATTTCGTGTTTCATAAGAGATATAAATATTTAACATTTTCAGCCTTTGTAGTAGAGGTAATAGAAAGAGTGGTCTGACCTTTCCCTTCTACATACTACACCTACATTTGTTAGAAATATTGGGATATGGGAAATATTAAGTCACCTGGACACTTACTTCACATTTTATAAGCGTTAAAATTTTTCAAAATGTTGACCCTTTATAAGGGAGTTACTTAAAGGACCTAGCACAGATACAAATATTAAGATTTGCTAAGTTTGAACAAAATCGGATGATCCTTTCTTGTTCTGCGAGGTAAATTTTTTTCTGTTACAATTTTGACCTTTTTTTTGGGAAGGTACCAAAAGGAGTGGATCGAGAGTCATCCAGACAGACGGACGGACATTTCCACAAACACTGCTGGAGATACTAGTTGCAACAGCTCAACTGGAGGGAATTTTTTTTCAAAATACCGACTTGAGAAACAGATTAGACTCAGAACGTTTTAAAAAATTGTTAGAAGTTTACATAGAGGATACAGGTTCCATTCCAGATACAAAATGACAATTGGTTTTGAATAAAACTTAATTTCTAAAGAGAAACCGAAAATTTCAATTAAACAATTCAATGTTCTTTATTTCTATCCTATTTTTGTCGATACCTTTGTTTTATTGGATATTGAATATACGTGAGGAACGTATATCAGATATGTCATAATTTTTTTTATCAGAATCTTGCTATGTTTGTCCTATAAGGAAGAATTTAGGATCTTATTATCAAGTTCCATCTTGAACAAAACATGCCAAATTTGAACCAAATAGGATTAGCTCCCATTCATATGTTTTATTCGATTTTATATTAAAGATCGATATTCGTATTTTTTTGACGATTATGGACTTTTCAAATTCCGCATTTAGAGTTCGTCCTGTAACATAACATTGCCATAGTAGATCAGTACCATACATAAGTGCCACTAATTTGTATTTTGATGCCTTTAGATAAATTTCCAGCGAAAATGTTTCGTTCTCCTATATCACTAATATATCGGTACATTCCGACAATCGGTATTCTAATAATTATAGACACGTTTTTGCATCGGATTTGTTTAAAATGTGTAATTTAGTCTTTGTAAAAAGTTCTACCTCGTAGAGCAGAATATTGTCGACATAGGTTTTCATTTTCCTCTAACACGCATATATAATAAATCGTTGTTATTATGATAATTTCAGCGACATTATTAACCGGAATGGTTTCCAATTTCATATTCAAACTTCGTAATGGATACTTCAAACTATGACAGAAAATTGTCTATGCAGGTGCAGGACCCCATGTAACGGAACCTCGCTATACTCGATATTTTGATGGTTTTGCGGCATTATTCATCTGAATTGTTTCATCGGAATGGCCTATGACAAAAATTGTCATGCACGTCCATGTCTTCGTGTAAGCCACAATTCAACGGTCACTCCGCATTTTTTGATTTCAACAACGCATTTTTGAGATTTCAACAGGATTTTCAACGGATTTTATTATACATAGATTATATTATTTTTTCGAAAATTTCCGAATTCGTTCTAAATGGTGGGGAGTATTAAAAGATTGACCCTATATTTTTTAGCATAATATTAATAAATCACCAGGAATCGGGTGGAACATTTAAGAGCGTTTTAAATACTACTGATGACGTTCATATTGCCGATTATAAATCAACACATTTCTATTTTTGGCCCATGGAACTTTTTCAATCCATTAACTTGAATTGCATAACTATTTAATATTTAATAAAAATCTCTTTCTATAAGCTTTCAGGTTACTGCTGTTTCGTATTATTTTTTTATTATTTTCAACAAAAATTACTATATGGCTAATGTTTATTTGTTTTTATTAATTGTAATTTTATATTTAATTTATTTGTAACTAATATTTACAGTTTTAATATTTTTCTCCATATTATTTGTTATTATTATTTATTGCTACAATTCTAGTTAGGTTTTAACAAAAAATTCTTAAGATTTCTTTGGTTTTCTTTTTGGATTTTGGTTTGGTTATCGGTCTCCTTTCTTGGTTTTGTTTTGTTTTTTGTTCTTCTTCTTCTTTTGTTTTTTGTAGTTTGTTATTATTCATTGCATTTGCTTTATCATTTCATTTCATTTTCATCATCTTTGTTAAATGGTTTGGTTTAATTAATATCACTTAATTGACGAGTGTATTGTTGGTATTCTTTTTCTAAGTAGTTTTATCGGTTTCATTTCTTTTTTTTTTTCATTTGGTTTTGGTTGGAATTTTGTATTCTGTAACGGTTACTTTGGTTTATTTCCTAGCTGTCTAAAGAAATATTTTAGAATTAAAAGAGTAGTTAACAAAAAAAAAATAATTTACATTTGCTATTTTCATCGTAGTTTATTTTGTTATCATTTTTTATTTAATTTAAAGGCTTCATTTTAGTTGGTACCATTTTCATTGTTTGATGAGAATTGTTAAGGAGTTGGGATTTTTGGGGTGGAAAATGGCATGATTGAATTATGGGGGAAAAGTTTGTTTTTTTTTTATAAAAAAGGAAGCAACCAGATTTATATGATTTGGAATAACGTGTTTTCTATATGAGAATTAAGAATCGCCATCTATTTTCTAAATGGAAATTAAAAGACTAGAAAATTGAGAAATCAATATTATAATACACATTCCAGTATAAGTTTTTGAGAAATGCAATGGAAATACATTTTATGTCTTTATATTATACTAGCTGAACCCGGTCTACTAACGCATGAACATGCCAGGAACAGCTGACTATAAGAAAAGCAGGAACATGTCAAATTTAGTCCGCATACTCGAAGGGTTTGTACTTCGGATTTATTAATTTCATAGCAAATGCGAAGCGTGCAGGAAACTACAATCTTTTGAAGTTGAATGGCATTTCTGTTGCAATTAGAGAATTCGAGGTAGCAACATACTTCCTCGTAATAATCGTATCCTCAATTTAATTGTTGTGCAGTTTTTTACTGTTAGCCTAATAACATTGCAAAGGCGTTGTGGGTCAATGCTTCTTAATAAAACCATATCCCTAACTGAACCGATTTCAGCATAGTTCTAAAAAATTTATTTTTACACCAAATTCCGTCACTTCTTCCATATTTCATTGAAATTAGAGGTACATAACGTGTTTGGTGCATCAAATATGTGAAATCGGCCGAGAATATATATGGAAGCTATATCCAAATTTTAACCGCTTTCTAATTAATTTGACAAATTATTATTGTAACCAAATTACGTCAGATATTCTCAATTTCACTGGAATTGGACATATATAGTGTTTGGTACATAACATACATGAGATCGGCCGAAAAATATATATGGGGATATACCCAAACCTCAGCAGATTTCAATATAATTTGGCAAATTTATTTTTGTACCAAATTTAGTCACTCATGCCGAATTTCATTGGAATCGGACATACTTATCGTGTTTGGTGCATCAAATAAATGAAATCGGTCGAAAATATATATGGGTGCTATATCCAAATCTGAACCGATTTCAATATAATTTGGCAAATTTATTTTTGTTTCAAATTCCGTTAAACATTAAAACATTGGAGACGGTATCTGTAATCTATCAATAGATATGTGTATATAAAATCTAAATTTTTGGGAGGTACATCCGATTCTGATGCTATATCTCCAGTTCCAAATGAAATTTCAAAAATTTCTATAGCCTATGTTACTTTCAGGCGATGTGGTAGTATACTTGGAAATTTTCAGGAAAATCTGTGCAGGGGGTTTTGAGCCCATAAATTACAAACATACAAACGTTTTCTGTCTGTTATAGATATGGATAGATATTGAGAAAAAATACCAAATATATTCTCATAAGCATCGATTTCCCTGTCTTGAGGATTAAAATTACGCATTAAAAAGAGTTGTTCTCAATAATTTCAAGGGAGAGTGTCCCCAAAGAAAATAATTGACGATTTGTGGTCCTTTCCGAAAAGTTAGGCTCCCCTAATAAAAAATGCATTTATTTTTATAAAATAAGGGCCGGACTATTTTGAAATAATCAAGTGAAGAAATGGTTCAAATGGAGAAATGTTTGAAATATAATGAAATATGAATAAAACATAATTATTTTTTTGTGTTTGTTTTCTCTTTCGAGACGAGCTTAATGATCTGAAATTTGCAGTGAAAAGGAAAGCCAGATAGACACTATCACACACTCACCACTATGCGACGCGTTTCGCCGTTGGTTAAGCGGCTCATCAGGCATATTTGGTGTGGATGATGGCTTACAAGGGCCGTTCTCTGGAAAGTAGTATATATTTCGAACATATTGCAAATTAGCATATGCGAATTATACACTAGAAACTCTCCAGGTTCGACTCAAGTTCTATTGGCAGATCTTTTTCACAGCAAAGTTTTTTTGTTTTTGTAGTGATGGATTTTTTGTCCACAACAACTACATTGCTTCCAATGCATACACTTGTTTTAGTGCTGCTTTAGGAAGACGGGTTAATGGCTCTGAACGTAGAGACGGCAACTTCTAGTTGGCTGCACACCGAGGTCCGCGGTTCAAATCTCACAGCCAGGCTCGGCTGAATTTTTGAGTTTTGCCTTGTTAAGGCGAAGATCATATGTTTTATGATTTATGTGTTTGTTTTCTCTTTCGAGACGAGCTTAATGATCTGAAATTTGCAGTGAAATGATTTGAATTATTTTTTGAAATTTATAGCAGTTTACGAAAAGCATTAAGCAATTAATTGATTAATCATTGATGTTGTTAAGTATTCAAATCCATATAAATCTCATTGCAGTAGTGCTATTATATGCTTTACACACATTTCCAATTTCTACTGATAACTGATTTTTTTGTTGAATTTATGATTGATTGTCGGAATCAATTTTATGTGTTCAAAGGTAATACTGAGCCACACTTGATTAAATCCAAATAAGTAGTACCTAACATATTACATAAATCAGTGAAGAAAGTTCTTAAAGTCGGGCGGGCCGAAGGGTGAGATTAAAACACTGCAACCAACTTCAGACTGCAGTCTTTTCTAAACCACTCGTCCGACAACTGTTAAAATTATTCCAATGACAGCTCATTATATTGTTTACAAGCGGTCAAAAGCATTTCGGTGTGAATTTTCCAAAAAAAAGTTATTCGTTATTCCGCGTCGCAGAGACCGAAAAATGGCTCGTGAGCTGAACATATCGCAATATTCCATTCGGCAAATATTGAAAAATGAGCTCGGGCTAAAGCGATAGAAATTCCAAAAAGTGTAAGAACTTACACCGCAACAGAAAGAAAATACACTCAAAAGGACTCAGGACTCAGCACCATCGCACTCAGCACGCGCCACCTAAGAATGGTTACAAAATGAGGTTCCTCGCTTTATTTTCAGCGCACAATAGCCACCAAAATCTCCGGATACCAATCCTCTGTACTAATGTGTCCGGAGTATTTTGGAAAGCAAGGTTGGCACTAAAAAATACCAACGTGTTGATCACCTCAAGCAAGCGCTTCGCCGAAAATGGACCGCAGAGCAACATTCGGGCAGAGTGTGACGGTTTCATTGGCCGTTTGAAGACCATAATTCGTGCCAAAGGTGACCAATTTGAAAAAATCTCAACTGATTCTAAAATTTGATGTAATTTCCAACTTTTTTTGATTTAAGAGATTTTTATACCCTCCACATACATGGTTTTGAGGGTATGTTAAGATTGTCATTATGTTTGTAATTCATCGAAATAATAATTTCAGACATATATATATATATATATATATATATATAGAGAGAGAGAAATGTCTATAAAGGTCCACGATATCGTGTATCGCCCCGATATTCGGTATTTTGATGATTGTAGCCAATTTTTTCAATGAAATTGTCTGAAAATCCACATAAGTTCCTTTTGAGTACTTTACTCCCTGAAAGAGTATTGTCTATATAGGTCCAAGTTATTGTATATCCCCCATATATTCGGTATTTTGATGAGTTTGGCTACATTTTTCCATGGTATTGTCTAAATATCCATACGAGAAGTTCTTTCTAAGCACTTTACCCCCAGGAAGAGAAATGTTTAGAATTCGTAATGGGTCGTATAGCTTATGACAAAGAATTGCGAATGCAGGCCCACGTCTTCGTTTAACCTCCATATATCGGTACCTCCCAATATTCGGTATATTGTCGAGGAGTTGTTTCAAATTTCCTATTTAAAGTTCGTAATGTCAACTACATTCTATGACAGAAAATTGTCTATGAAGGTCCAGGTCTTCGTATAGGTATTTTGACGATTTTAGATATAATATTCACGAGATTTTTTTCTAAGTTTCGTATTTGAACATTGTAATGGCCTATGACAAAAGTTGACCATGTAGGTCCACGTCTTCGTATATTAGTAGACTCCTATATAACGGCCATGTAACAAAAACAAAAAAAAATGTTAAAACGTCACAGCTCCCCAGAACGACTGAATGACGGATGGATTTTTTTCAAGACTTTGATCCTTTGTGGTGGAGGTACCAGCAGGAATGGTCCAATCTCTATCATCAGATCTTTTGTTGACGCAGATCTTTTGTTGACGCAAATATTAAGATGTACCAAGTCTGAATGGAATCGCATGTTCATTTCGCGTTTTTTTTAAGTTTCATGGACATTTAAAATGTTTACCCTTTGTAGGGAGGTACCAAAAGGAGTAGATCGATATATCCCATTTTCACGCCAGATCTTGTGTTAGTAGAAAGAATGGGATTTGATTGTGGGGGAGTAACCAGGAGGAATGGTCCAACCTCTACCATCTCTATAACAGATCTTTGTTCACGCAAATATTAAGATGCACCAAGTCTGAATGGAATCGCATGTTCATTTCGCGATTTTTAAGCTTCCTGGACATTTAAAATGTTGACCCTTTGTGGGGGAGGTATCAAGAGGAGTGGGCCGATATATCCCATCTTCACACCAGAAATCCCATCTTCACAGTAGAAATAATGGAATGTCTGAAATATAAAGAAAACGGGAGGATATTCGAAATGTTGTCCCCTTGTGAGGGAGGTACCAGAAGAAATGGTTCGATCTCTACCATTTTTATGAAAGATCTTGTGTTGATAAAAATATGGAGATGTCAAAAGTCCGAATGGAATCGGATATTAGTTTCGCGTTTTTATGATCTTCATGAAAATTCAAAATTTTGGCCTTTTGTGAGAGTGTCCGATATATTCAGTCTGCACACCAGACACCTTGAGTTAATAAAAGTACTGTGATGTGTGTAATTTGAAGACAATTGGACTCTTACAAAACATATTATAAGAGTTATAATTATTCAAAATTTTTCCACTTTGTGGGGGAGTTACTTGATGGAGTCGACCGATATCGTCCATTTTCGCACCTGACCTAGCACTCACAAAAATATTAGGATTTGCAAAGTTGGAGCACAATCGGATTATCCTTCCCCTTTCTGTGCAGTAAAATATTTATTTCCAAATTTTGATCTTTTGTGGGGGAGGTATCAGAAATAGTGGACCGATATTGCCCATCTCCGAACTCGATCTAATATTGATAATAATATGATGATGTACCAAGTGTGGACGAAATTCAGCCAGGCAGACGGACGGATATTGCTATATCGACTCCAAATGTGCTGAAACGGATTTAGAGGCCTATGATCGTTATGGACACCGTTATTTCAGGGCATGTTTTGGCCATATAAAATGATATATACCCTATCAGCCATATGGGGGAGTGTAAAAAAAGACATTTCAAGACGAAGATAGGCAAAACCGAATAGGCTTAGAATTGTATACTGATCACGCGCATAGATATTAGAGCTGATGTGTATTCCTTTTGGGGTACAAAACGGATATTTATACCAAATGCTGCAAAATAGTTGATATTTACTTTCCAAAAAAAATCTAAAAACTATGGCTGCAAAATCAAAAAAATATCTTTTGCGATTTGTAAATGTTTGGAGGGGAATGGGAGTTGGCTTGTTAATGACATTTTATTTTTTATTTCCTAAAAAACAATTACCCTATGGAGAACGAAAAAAAAAACTAACACATCATCATTGTTTTTATCGTAAACAATATTAAGTGTATTTTTCTTTTAAATATTATTTCCTTTTGTTTCATTGTTTTTTTTTTTTATTTATTTTTTTTTTTTTTGAAACATGATTTTTTAGAACATCATTTGAGCTTTGTTGACAATATAGTGCTATATTTGGTTTATTTCGTTTTTATATATATTTACATAAATTCAAAATTTTTGTAATAATAATTTTACATATAGCTTAAAAATACTTAATATGTATATATTTTTTTAATTTTTTTAAGTTTAACTAATTATATATAAAAACAATGTTTAACTATAATGAAACTCAATTTGTTTTATTACAAATTAGCATTGGTTGTTGTAATGTTTGTGTGATTTGTTTTTGTTTTAATTTAATATTCATTGTTTTGGCGTTTTCTTTACAGTATCCATTTTTTTTGTAAGTATTAGTTTTAGGTTTTGTTTTAATATTTATTATTTTTAACGTTAAATAATTTACAATGAATTTTTAATGAACTATCTTTTTTTATATATTTGAATATTATTAGATTTTTATTAATTTTTTTATTTAAATTTTTATCATTAACTACCTACATATTTTTAGATTCTTTAATTAAGTTTTTTCTTTTAAAATTACTCTAATTTAGTTTATTTTTTTCTGTTTTATTTGTGTATTATTTGTAAGTTTTAACATAGAAATAACAAATAACTAAACTTAGTTTATTTTGGCAAAAATGCAATGTAACGCAAATATTTAATTAAATTATTTTTTATAAACTATCTGTTGTTAGAGTTTTAAATAATTACATATTCATACATACATATTTACACAATGATGCAGTGAAAAATAAGTTTGTTTGAGAACAGATAATGTTAAATATCCGGGAGTTATCCTCTGAGGAAGGCTAATACAAAAGGAACACACACAAAACCTGGGCAATAGGGCTCAAAGATGAAAGGCATTCTGTTGAAGAGCGCTATGGGGATATAGAGAGGTTTTAAGATGGCACACTTAAGGAAGAGTTTGAGTCTTGCAACCAAATCGATTCGGCTCAAATTTTCTAAAAAGACACTTTCGAAACTTTTAATCGCTTTTTCTTGACAGATACGTACCCTTACAGACTAAGTTTGGTATACAAGGTGACATAAAAAAAACTGCAACCAATTTCAGACTGCTGTCATTTCTAAGCCACTCGTCCGACAGCTGTCAAAATTAATCCAGTGACAGCTCATTATATTGTTTACAAGCGTACAAAAGCCTTTTCCAGAAAAGAAGTTATTCGGGATGAAATTCAAGCGTGATAGTCTGATTTCTTTATATTTGGCTGGAAATCCACAAGTGGCTATCGTTAGAGCACTCCAGCATTTCGATGTGAATAAATCTTTTGTTTATCGTACCATCGCTCGTGTATCGTACTGTGATACTGGTAGCGTAGCCCGACGTCAAGGAAGTGGACAGAAGAAAACAGCAACATCAGCAGAAATGGTTCGAAAGGTAAAGAAGCTTCTCCGGGAATGGGTCAAAATAACGCAGAGCAACATTCAGCCAGCATGTGACGGTTACATTGGCCGTTTTAGGGCCACAATTCGTGCCAAAGGTGACCAATTCGACCAAATCTAAACTTATTTTAATATTTGATGCTATTTCCGACATTTTTTGCTTTCATTCAATAAAATTAAAAAAAATGTAACAATTATGATGTTTGACTATGTTGCAGTTTTTTATCTCACTCTGTAGATCCCTATGGAACAATGAAGGCGTAGGGAAAACCACAAAAAGCCCTGTGGGGCGACCCCCATGAGAAGAACCTTTTATTACTAGGTAAGAAAAAGATTATTAAGGTAACAGAGAACCTTACGGGTCTCCTGGGCCTACAAGCTCATCTGTACAGGATAGGTTGTGCAGATAACAGCATATGCAGGACATGCGGGGAAGATGGTGAAACATTGGAGCATTTTCACTGCCAATGCCCAGCGTTTGCAAATATCAAATTTTCTAATTCATAGGGAACGACTCCATACCAGACCTAAATCAGATCATGGCAAATAATATACAAATCTTAGTCTAGAGCGCACAACAGGCCTATACTGGCCTTAGTGTATGTCCACCAGGATATATGACGATCGTTTTCGCCCCTAACCTAACAATAAATGGATTGGTTTAAATTCAGTTGGAATGTTTTGGCGTTGAATGACATCTGACAAAATTGTTATTGTCATAAATGCTAACGTGCTAAGAAAATGTACGGAAGAATGTCCTTGGCTTCGAAATTGAAAAAAGTTGTAGTTCTACCCTATATCAAAAGTTAGACGCGGCTGACTATATAATACCTATGCATGTTTAGAAAAGCTCCGGTAACAAAAGAATTTATTTGAAGTAGATCATATAACCTTTCAACATTTGGATTCTTACTAAATTTGACGGAGAAATTTTTATCTTTTATACCAAATAACATTGCTATAGAGTACATGATTTCACTTCGAGAATGATAAAATGGAAACTTACGTGCCGAAACTCGGATGTACGAAAATTCGATCTGATGTGCCAAAATGCAGGTCATTTGAACTCATATTGGACATTTGGTGCACAATGCAAATGGTGCAATATCCAAATCTGAACCGATCTTGACAAAATTTGATACACTTATTTGATATCTAATGTGTTACGCGTGTGAAGGACTTTAAATCCCAAATCGGATGAAACATATATATGGGAGCCATTCTCGACTTCTTTCCTTTTTCAGCAAAATGTTTTTTTGTTTTGGTCCATTTGAACCCCTGAATTTAAATCTCCATAAGATTAGACTTTAATTCTCACCCTAACGCTACCCCATGAAAAATTTCGTGAGGATCGGACGATAATAATACCTTCAACACATAGTGTTGGGGGTGTAGAAAAACTATAAAAATTTACAATTCAAAATTGTAAGTCAAATTGAAAAAATCGCATGAGATAAAAAATATGACAAAAATTTAAAAAAATGTAACCAAAAATATTCACTTTTTTATTGGCATATTTTTAATCGATTTTTTGACTTATCAGCGATCTAACTAACATTCCCTTCTTTGATATATGAGATTGTATATATTTGGCTATATATTCGAGATTTTGGATATAAGCATCAATGTAACGGTCAAAAGTAACATTTACGTGTATTTGTGATTTCGCCAGGATAAAAAATATCCACTGGAAAATTTCGTATTTTTTACATGGTCTATTTTACCCGCTAAATGTGGTCCGATGATCATCCAAATTTGTACGCTTCTGCCCAGTCCAAAACTCTAACTCCATGCCGATTGGTCTATAATTGTGGCCTGTATAGCAACTGCAAAATCAAGTATTTTTTCTGTTTTTCGTCCATTTCAACCCTAAATATTTTGCGATCATCTCCAAAAACAATAAATTTCTATTCTGACCCTAATCCCACTTACATTTTCAATTTCGTGGGAATCTGGCCATATTTGCGACCTGTAGCGTTATTACAAATTAACATGGACAGACGGACGGACAAATATACATAGCTAGATCGACTCAGCTCGGCGAGCTAGGAAGATAAATATATACTTTTCTATGTGGGAAACCAATATTTCGAGGTGCTACATAATTTTTGGCCCAATCGAACTTGTAATACCCCTAACACATAGTGTTGTTGGGTATAACTGCTTGCTTCTAGACTGAATTCGGTCGAATGTGCCAATATGGTCATTTGCACCAATATTGGCCATTAGGTGCACAATTAATTCGAAATCGGTTGATGACATATCTGAGAGCTATATCTAAATTTGAAGCGATTCTCACCAATTTCAACAGGGTTCGTCCTTGTATAAATACTATTTGGAAAATTTCTTGTCAATCGGATAATAAATGCAACCTATATTTTGTTCACAATAATATGTACATGGGCAGACGAACAGACGGAACCGATTCTCACCGATTTCAACAAGGTTCGTCCATGGGCCAAACGAATGTTGTTTGGAAGATTTCATATCAACCGGATAAGAAATGAGACCTCCACGGACTGACGGACTGACATGTCTAAATCGACTTAGAAAGTGATTCTATGAAGATCCACAAATGGCTAATTATGGGTCTATTTCACATCCTTCTCCATGTTACAAAGAAGTTCACAAATAACATTACCACTATGTGGTGTAAGATATAAAAATATGTGACAAAACCGAGGATAGAAGAACGTATAATTATCGCCATAACGCATACGCCTTCCTCTTACCCGATTTTTGTGTAATTAATATAGCACATCGGTACGTATGATTGATGTCACCAATCATACGCCTCCTTAATTTAGAATTTTAAAACATTTGATTTAACAAATTTTCTTTTCACTGTAACACACGATTTTTATTTAATTTTTGGCAGTGCCTTTCAACCATTCCGTATATTTTCTTTACCAATAGGTTCACGTTTTAGTATAGCGCCCATATAACAGTATCCCAGATATTCGGTATTTTAATGATTCTTGCGACATTATTCACTGGAATTATTTTAAATTTCGTATATAAAATTCAGAATCGTTACTACAGCTTATGACACAAATTACTTATGCAGGACCACGTTTTCGTATAGCCCCCTTATAGCGGTTTTTATTTGATTGGTATTTTTCGACAGAATTTTTTAAAAAAATTTCAAGTTTCTTCCAAGTAGTGGAGGCTATAAAAAATTAGGCCTGACCGGACTTAGCTGCTTTTTTACTTGTTCAAAATAAAATCGGATGCTGTCTCCGAGTATGAACTTATCGGGAAATTTTACAAAAGCTGTGAGAATTTGTTCTCACCAAGACATTGTAAAATCGAGGGAAACGAAAAAAACTCCACCAAGTACATACGTTTCTCAGTAAGCGAATGTTCTATAAATGGATTGCTTTAAATTTGATTGGAATGTTTTGACGTTGAATGTCATCTGACAAAAATTTAATTGTAATAAATACTAACACTCTGAGTAAATGTCTGATAGAAAACTTAACACTTCGTATAACAATTGAATTAATTTTTGTAACCCACTCATGTAAACATATTGAAAAATATGTAAAATAACCGTAGACACATGAACGTATAATTATCGCCATAACGCATACGCCTTCCTCTTACCCAAATTTTTATGTAATTGATATAGCACTTCGGTGCGTATGTTTGATGTCACCAATTATACGCGTTCCTTAATTTTGAATTTTAAAACATTTGATTTAACAAATTTTCTTTTCACTGTATCACAAGATTTTTTATTTAATTTTTGGCAGTGCCTTTCAACCATTCCGTATAATTTTCTTTGTATGAGATGAGATTCGTTACAACTTTAACAATTTCCCTAAGAATAAATTCTCTATTTATATAGTAATAATAATATGATATCTAAACTAGAATATATATTCTAAGATTCTTAAATATTAAATTTAATAAAAAAAAATAAACAAATGATCGCCTTTACATATTTTTTGCTATAGACACTCACATAGTCGAAAGGAAGTTTTAACAATTATTTTATATATTTTTTAAGTTGACTTTTTAATAAATTTGGAATTTTTTTCTTGTGATTTCTTACAATACGACTTGGAATTGGAATACAAAATAAGGTTCTATGTTACGTTTTGTTTGTTTTTATTCTTTGTTTTCTATGGAATTTCTATTAATTTATTATGGGAGCTTCATGTTTCCATTCTTGTTATGTTAATGATATTGTTTTTTTTTTGTGGTTTTTCTCTAAATGTTAACATTCGTTTTCCATGCTATATATAAATGTAGAATTAATACATGTTGTTGGTTTTTTTTTTATATATTTGGAGTATACTGTCATTTCATTATTGAAATTGATTGTTTTTTCTTCTAACTTCAAAAGGGAAATTTTAAACATCATCATCGTCATTATTGTTATTATTATTATTATTATTTTAATTATAATTTTTATTATTATTACAAATATTCATTATGACTTTAGAAGACAGACTACATTATTTGGTTTTCATTATTCAATTTTTGTTTTCAGTTTCTTTTTTTTTATTGTTTTATTTTAATAGAAAAACTTTAACAAGATTTTTAATATGGAATCGTATTTGTTATTGCTATATAGGGTTTGTTGGTCATAGCTGCCCTTATCGTTACCGTTACCATAACCATTCGACTGGCCGCCACCGCGTTGCAGTACTACTCAGATGCGTGGTTGTCAACTGTATTGCTGGGGGCCATCACCTTTTTTCCGGCGATTGTCTTCGTCATCGTTTTCATCCTTGTCGCCGCCCTCCTTAGCATTGTTATCGGTACCCGTCGAACTGTAACTGGTTGTCTGGTGAGCTGAATTACAGCAACTGGTGCTCGAGCTGGAACTGCTGCTCTTGGGCACCGTTGCTGTGCGAGGTGAATGTCATCTGTTCTTGTCGCCATCTTCATTCGATGAGGTCGATGATGACGATGTCGATGTGGGGATATTACTGCTGCTGCCTGTTACTGGTGGTGTTGCTGCTGGTGCTGGTGGTTGTGGCAGATCCTGTTCCTGCTGATAATCCTCTTCACTACTGCTTGCCACAGACATGGCCACTGTAGCACTTGATGTTGCAGTAGCGGCAGTCGTCGTCGTCGAAGTCGTAATTTCTTGCTCAGTACCAATCAGTGTATCCTTCACTAATTTCATTGGCACTGGTATTTCTGGCAGTGCTGTCATTGGTATATCTTCAGATTTTGGCGATTCCTCAGCCAAGGTTTCCAATATAACAATTTCATTTGCCTCATCCGGATCATAATCATAGAACACCTTCGATGTGTCACCTTGTATGTTGACATCGATGGGCTCTTCGATGACGGGTGCCTCGGGAATTGGTGGCGGTGGCATTGAAATTGGCTGCTGTTGTGCCACCTCAAATTCTGCCGAGAAATCACCCCGTGGTGGATCTTTAGGTGATTCAATCATAATTTGTACAATCGATGGTTGCATTGTATCCAAACCGATGTCATCGGAACCGGGACTTATTCGAATTTGCGGTGGTTTGGGTTTTTCTGAAATGAAATTTAATTTATTTAAAAGAGGAATGAGAAAAACAAAATAGTTGAATAAATGAGATATGAGGTGCGTATAAGTATTGGTATTACTCGTACGCACCCAATATTCCTAATATTATGGTTATAAAGGGTATGAGGTGCAGAGTCGATCAAGCTCCGACTCCGACTCCGTCGGCACGGCAACTAACGAGAGGAGTATCCTATTTCCTCCAAACCCTACAGGTCGTAATATTTTAAATAATTAAAACGTTTATTAAATCAATTCAATACCCCCCTTTTTGCTACCCTCCATAAATTGTATCAGATTCTTATTGAAGCGACATCGAAAATTAGGTTACGCCCAATTTTGTACTCCCAGGAGTACTCCGAAGAAATTTTAAGAAATTTTGTATGAGAATTAAGGTCGGAAAGTAAATGTGATATATGAAGGTGGTTTTGGAAATGTCTACTAAGTGAGAGAACGGTATTAAATGGTACTAAATTTGGAAAACAGATGAAGTAATAAAGAGGTGGTTTTAGTAGTGGGTACTACAAGAACACAAAAAGTACTAAATAGTACCACATTTGGCTTTGGGTGAACAGATAGTGCTTCAAATCTGAAATTTGGGATTGGGGTCGCTGTTTATGTGTTGCCTGGACATATGGAATAGATTGCGGAAATGGTATTGGGTGAAGGGATAGAGATAAAATTCTGATATTTGATATTTAGATTACTGATGGTATTTGTGTTTGAGATTTGGCGGAGGCTTAGAAATTCGTCCTTAATTTGTACGAAAACTATTAAATGGTACTAAATTTGTTATTCGATTAAGGGATAGGGCTGGAATCCCGGAATTTCATATTGAGTTCTCTTGAGGTCTGATATTAAGATATGGAGATGGTTATGGAAATATGTACTATAATTGTACGAAAAGTTCTAAATTGTACATAATTTGGTATTGTGTGAAGGAATAGAGCTGATTTAGATGTCACTATTGAGGTCTGTTGCTCAGATATGGGGTGGGTTTTGAAATTCATACTATAATTGTTCGAAAAGTACTAAAATGAACTAAATATGGGGATATATTAGATTTTGGCATATACGACCGAATTCAGCCGAATTCAGAAGTTAGTCAAATTTGGTGAAAATCGGTCAAAATATAACTTTAGTTCCTATATCTTTTATTCATCTAATTTGTCATGTCAGTCCCTCAGAGCAATAATATGGACAGACTTTAAAGGCATTTTATTTTTCAGCTCTAGTCTTTCACCCAATTCCAAAATTTAGTAACATTTAGTACGCATATCCAAAACCATCTACATCTCTCCATCCTAGGCACCATCAGTGATCCACAATTAGTACCATTTCGTACAGTTCGAACAATTATAGTACGCGTTTGCAAAACTACCACCTGATACCAACAGAGACCTCAATATTAAACTTAGGGACTCCAGCTCTATTCCTTCACCCAATGCCACACAGAAACCTCAGTATCAAACTTCGCAATTCCAGCCCTATTCCTTCGCCCAATACAAAATGTGGTACCACTTTTTACTTTACAATTATAATTCACATTTCCAAAACCTTCATCAGATCTAAACACCAGATACCAAACGAGTACTCAATATCAAATTTCGGGATTCCAGCTCCATCCCTTCATCCTATACCCAATATAGTACCACGTAGTACTTTTCGAACAATTAAAATGCACTTTTCCAAAACAATCTCCAAAACCTTAACCACAGACACCAACAGTGACATCTGTATCAAATTTCAAGATTTCAGCTCTATCTTTACACCCAATACCCAATTTAGTATCACTTATAGTACACATTTCCAAAACCACTCCATATCTTAATCACAAACACCAACTGTGACCTTTACATAAAATTTCGGAATTCCAGCTCTATCGGTTCACACAAATCCAAATTGTACCAAATTTAGTACATATTAGTAGAAATCCTACACTACAAATTTCCAAAACTACTTTTGTACCGCAATTTCAGAATTCCAGCTCTATCGCTTCACATAAATTCAAATTGTACCAAATTTAGTACACATTAGTACGAATTTAGAAAACTTCCTACATACATCAATCCTATACTCTAAATTTCCAGAGCTACTAACTTTCATACCTCAATCATACAATCCCATAGAAATCTCATTAGCCAGGATTACATCTATCTATCGGTTGACCCAAAACCAAATTGTAATAAATTTAGTACTAGTTAGTACACATAAGTACAAATTTTCAAATGTCACACCCCCATAGTTATCCCTATTTCAAATTTCAGGATTCCACTCCTATCGATTCGCCCAAAAACAAATTGTACCAAATTTATTGCCATGCAGTACACATTTCGAAAACTACCTCAATATCCAAATCCTATACTCAAATAGTAATCTTAATTCCAAATTTCAGGATTTCAGCTCTATCGGTTCACCTAAATTCGAATTGTACTCCGTCAGTAATCTTATTTCCAATCTCCAGGACACAACCTCTGTTGGTTCACCCAAATCCAAGTTGTACCAACATTTAGTGCCATTTAGTACAATTAGGCAAAAATTTTAATAACTACCTACATCATACAGCCCAATTAAAATCTTATTTCCCAAATTTAAGGATACCAACTCTATTGGTTTACAAAAAATTTAAATTGCATCAAATTTAGTACCACTTAGTACAAATAAGTACGAATTTCCAAAGCTTCGTACATTTCTCAGTCGTAGAATGCAATGGTTACGTTATTACGTGCCACCTAGTAGATATAAGTACGAATTTCCAAAACTACCTACATACCTCAGTCCTACAATGCAATTGTAATGTTATTTCCAAATTTCAGGATTCCAACTCTATTGGTTCACCCAAATCGAAATTGTATCAAATGTAGTGGCATTTAGTACTTTTTTGGACATGAGTACAAATTTCGAAAACTTACTTTATATCCCAATCCTACACTCCGCCAATAATGTTAATTTAAAAATTCAGGATTCCAACTCCATCCGTTTCTCCAAATTCAAATTGTACTACTGTTAGTAGCCTTTAGTACTTTTCTTATAAATGTGTACACACTTCCAAAACAACTTCCTTACATCGACTATACTCCGAAAAATACGAAATTGTACCAAATGTAGTATATTTTAGTACTTTTCGTACACTTATAGCGCGAAAAATCTTTTGGTAACCCCACCCAGTAATGTTAATATCAAATTTCAGGAATCCATCTCCACCAGTTCATCCAAATTCAAATTATACTAAATTTAGTACCGTTTAGTGCTTTTCGTATACATGGGTTCACACTTCCAAAACTACCTCCTTGCATCGACTCCACCCCTCAACCTTTCCAAATTTCAAGTTTTTAACTCTAACCGTGCAAAAGGTACGAAATAGTATCAATTGTAGTACATTTTAGTACTTTTCGTACACTTGTAGTGCGAAAACCCCGTTGGTACGTCTATCATACACTACGAAAAGTATTAAAATTAAGTAAATATTATATTTAAGGAAGCAGTAGAGCTAGAACTTTTTGAAATTTTGGGTGAGGGTCACTTTTGGTCCAAAGGGGTCGGATAAGGCTGGGTTGTTGGATATTCGTACTACGAACATCAAACAGAAGAGCTTAAACTCTTAAATTTGGAATGAAGGTCTCTGATGCTTCATTCCAAATTTAAGCGTTTTAGCTCTACTGCTTAATGTTCAGTGCCTTTTAATACTTTTCGAACAGTTCTAGTATGAATTTTCAAAAACCCAGCCTTATCCGACCCCTTCAGACGAAGAGTGACCCATACCCAAATTTTCAAGATTCTAGCCTCAGCCGTCAGACTACCAGTCAAGTCCTTTACTCTTTTTATACCCTCCACCATACATAGTATGGAGAGAATATTAAGTTCGTCATTTCGTTTTTAACTCATCGAATAACTTTAGACTCAACAAAGTATATAAATTCTAAGACGATTTAGCCCTGACCGTCCGTCTGTCCGTCCGTCCGTCTGTCCGTCTGTTGTAATCACGCCACAGTCTAAACGAATTAAGATAGGAAGCTAAAATTTTGCACAGATCTCTCTTTTGTCTGCAGGCAGGTCAAGTTCAAAGATGGGCTATATAGGTCCACGATATCGTATAGCCCCCATATAACGGTACCCCCGATATTCGGTATTTTGATGATGTTAGCCACATTTTTCAATGGAATTGTCTGAAATTCCACAAAAGGAGTCCCTTGTGGGCATTTTACCCCCTCAAAAAGAATTGTCTATATAGGTCCACGATATCGTATATCCCCCTATAACTGTACCCCCGATATTTGGTATTTTGATGATGTTAGCCACACTTTTCAATGGAATTGCCTTAAAATCCACACAAGTAGTTCCTTGTGAGTACTTTACACTCAGACATAGATTTGTCTTTATAGGTCCACAATATCGTATATCCCCCCTATATCGGCACCTTCCGATATTAGATATTTTAAAGATTTTAAAAGAATTTTTAATGGATTTTTTTTTTTTTTTTGAAAATTTTCTAATTCGTTCCAAATGGTAGAGGGTATTTAAAGTTCGGCCCGGCCGAACTTAATGCTTTTTTACTTGTTTTATTTATAAATTACCATTCCACTTTCGAAAATATTTACAACATCTGTATATCAATATTCGTGAATTTTTAAATGCTCTAATTAGATATTTTTTACATATTTCGAAGTTCTCAATATACCTACCAAGACCTTTCATCCCCAAAAGGAATTTCTGTATTCCCTCCCCAAGTTTTGTGTTTATAAGATTTTGACAAATTTCGTAGCACCTTAAATTGTTGCAAAATTTTACTCACCTATCGACGGTGACACCTGCGTTGCCTCTTCGTCCTCCTCCTTGTATTCCTCGCTCTCACGATGCACCAGAACATGGACCAATGTTGAATTCTCCGGCCTCAGACCCAATGGTAGTGTACTCTGTTCCGGTGATGGTTTGGTCACAATTACCTCGGGCGTTGGACCCTCAGCTGCTTGGAGAAACCCAAAAATGTACATCGCACAACGCATCGAGAAAAGGGAAACGGAAAGAGAAATAAAAGGGTGATTAGTGATCGCTTGCACCGGGGTCACAAGAACATCAACACACATACAGACAAAAGCATTTTTGTTAACTCTTAAAGCGCTTTGTGCTGACAAACCTCTTTCTAGGGGTGGTTTTTTACGTATAAAACTCGTAGCTCGTTTACGTGTGGGCGTGACTACCGTTTGTTGGAGGTTACTTTTTTTGGCATCCAAAGAGGCGATAGTTGTTGTGTTGTCGGCTAATGTTGTGGCGAGGGAGGTGGTGGAGGAGATAGCGGCTGTTGTGGGCGAGATGCCTAAATTAGTGTTGTTTTTGATTGATTTGTTGATTGATTGATTGTTTGTTTTATTGTTTGTCGGGTTTTGAGATGGTGGACGGGGGGAGTTTGGGGTTGATGTTGATTTGTTTGGGCGGGGCGAGGGATTGTTTTTTTTTTAATTTTTAATTAGGTGATGATTGGGTTACGGCAAGATACATTTAAGGTTCAATGTTGTAACAAACATCCAAAAAAGAACAACAACAATTAGGAAGAATTACAGAGAAAGAAAGAAAGTTGTAAAATAGAAAAAGAACAAAAAAAAAACACTTGTTAGGAGAACATATTTATAGAAAAAATATTTTTAAATGCATAATAATTTTTTTATAAAATTTTTTTTTGTTAGTATTTGGGGTAGTTCTTTTTGTAAAGTTTGAATTTGGTATCAACATTAGTAAAATATTACATTGATATGGAATATTTACAGGCGGGATTACAAAAAAAAAAAAAAGAGCAGGGTATGGAGGTGTTGAGTGTTGTGTGTTGGATATTGGTACTGTACACAAAATAGGTTCGAGTTTGAGATGGATGAATAACTAAGCCACAAATATGTTAATGTAATGGCAAGTGAATGGAATGACATGATCTTCTGTGGGTGGAATCCAAAAAAGCAAGCGTGTGTTTTATTTAATTGTGAAATATATGGTGTTCTATACACTGCATGTGAACGGGTTTGTTGGTGTTGTGATCGGGAATGGGGTTTACATTTAAATAAACGTTTTTTTATGAAGTTTTTTTTTTTGGAAAGTTCTGAAAAATAATTACTTTTTCTATGCACTGATGGTGATGTTAAACTATCATCAACAGCATCCTGATGTCGCAAAAAGAAATTATAAAAGCTTCGGCGTCGATTTGCTCTAGGCGCTTCCACAAATATGCTACCACTTGTTGTTTTAGTTTTTTTTTATTATTTTTTCGCAACAAATGAACACAACAAGACAAGAATATTGATTGAAAAATTGAAAAGGTGAGTGATATATTGGTTTTCAAAATGGAAGTTAAATACATTTTCTTTTTCACTTTTTTTTTCTCAAAAGAAACGAATACTTGAAATGATAATGGTTTTCAACTTTTGACGAAATACTTAATGAACACAAACGAAAAACACAAAAACACATGAAAACATTTACTTTATCTTTATATATTGTCTAAAAACACATTTATAAATGAAGTTATCCGAAAATTCTAAAGGAAAATATGAGCATTGGATTGTAAAATGTAATATAATCAACAACATCAATTAATTTATAATTTAATTAAAAATGTATTTAAATATACGTTTAAAATAATATCATCGTAAAGAAAAAATATTTTAAAGCTATGGGGGCCCTAATTTAATATAATAAGTTATGTTAAGTTATTCAGAATCTGATGAATAAGTTATTCAGAATCTATAGAAAATTTGAGCCATTTTAGCTAATATATATTTTTGGAAAGAAACAAGTTAATAGTTTAGATAAAATATAAGACTTTATTCCTAACACATTTTTGTAATATTTTACTTAAACCACTCTTAAAAAGGAAACCTACAATAAGTCGTTGGGGGTTAAATTTATTGTCAGATTAATGCCAGTGCGTGTTATTTTGTTTGATTTAATATTGCCAAAGACAAAATAGCAGTTAGTTAAATAGCAAAAGTTAAATAGTATCTGTCGATTTTGCCCCCAGCCTTGAGTTATGATTATTCAAACTGTTGACCCTCTATGGGGGAGGTTCCGAAACAGCTGGCTAATATAGTCTAATTCGTATCTGGCCTAAGACTGTTATAAATATTGCAACTATATTTGTACTGTATCGTCTACTTATTAATTTTATATGAGATATGTGCAAATTTTTGGAAAATGTAGAAATAGGTGTAGGTTACCAGATACAGCGGATCGACATATTCCACTTCATCTAATACAGATAAAGATATTGGTACGAGCAAAATTTAAAAAGAAATAGGAATTGAAGGAATGTCTGCCAAGGGGAAATATTCAGATAAAGCAAGCTGTTTGGATGTGTGAAATTTGCAGACAGTTGAATGCTTATTTCGGGTTTTATGAGCGTTTTGTTTTTCTTTTTAATTTTGAACCCTTTATGGGGGAAGTGCCAGAAAGAGTTCGCCGATATATCCCATTTCACAGCAGATCTTGTGTTAGTAGAAATAATTAGATGTGCGAAAAATAAAGAGAACCGGATGCTTATTTCTGATTTTATGATCGTTTTGGTTATTCAAAATGTTGAGCTTTTGTGGGGGAGATCGAACCAGAGAAAATGGTCCGATCTCTACCATTTTTATAAAAAAAAAATTGTTGATAGAAATATTGAGATTTGCCAAGTCTGAACGGAATCGGATGTTAATTTCGCGTTTAAGGAGCTTCATGGGTATTCAAAATATTGAAGCTTTGTGGGGGAGGTACCAGAAGGAGTACACCGATATTTCCCATCTTCACACCATATCTTGGGTAAATGAAACAAGTAAAAAAATCATTAAGTTCTGCCGGGCTAAACTTTTAATATCCTCCACCTTAGGGTAAAGGAAACATTAGAAGAAATGTGGCAAAAACCATTAAAATGCCGAATATCGGGAGGTGCCGTTATATGGGGGCTATATCAAATCGTGAATCCAAAACATGCAATGTTTCGCCAAAGGAGCTAAAACCCATTATGACCTAGAAATACCAATTTTCAGACAAATCCGTTAAAAATGTGGCAAAAAAACATCAAATTACCGAATATCGGGAAGTACCATTCATTATATGGGGGCTATACCAAAACGTAGATCTATAATTTCAATGACTCGCCACACGAACTGGGACCCATTATGATCTACAACTACCAATTTTCAGAGAAATTCGTGAAAAAATGTGTCAAAAATCATTAAAATACCGAATATTGGGAGGTACCCTTATATGGGGACTATACCGAAACGTGGACCTATACATACAATGTTTCGCCACACGAACTAGGACCCATTATGACCCACAAATACCAATTTTTAGACAAATCAGTGGAAAAATGTGGCAAAAACCATCAAAATACCGAATATCGGGAGGTACCTTTATATAGGGGCTAAACCAAATAGTGGACCCATGCATGCAATGTTTCGCCACTGGAGCTGGAACCCATTATGACCAACAAATACTAATTTTTAGACAAATCCGTGAAAAAATGTGGCAAAAATAATCAAAATACCGAATATCGGGAGGTACCTTTATATGGGGGCTATACCAAAACGTGGACCGATATATCTCATTTTCAATAGCAACCATCGTAGACACAATACAGATTGCTCTGATAAATTTTGGCGCTCTACGTCAAATAATGTGGGCTGAATCGTGATTTCAACAGACAGATAGACATCGTTAAATCGACTTAGAATTTTATGCTGATTATGAATATATACTTTATGGTATCTACGACGAATATTTAAGGATGTTACAAACGGAATGACAAAGTTAATATACCCTCCTTTTCAAGGTGGAGGGTATAAATATTGTGATAAGGGTAATTCGAAAACAATCGTATTCTTATAATTATATCAATGTTTTGACCCTTTGTAAGAGAGGTACTTGATGGAGTGGACCGATTTTGTCTATTCTGACACCTGACCTAGAAGCAATGCAAATATTAGGATTCGCAAAGTTGGAGCAAAATCAGATTATCCATTCTCTCTGTGTGCAGTAAAATATTTATTAAATATTTCGAACTTTTGTGGGGGAGGTACCAGAAGGAGTGGACCGAAATCATCCGAAATCGATCTAAGTTTGATAATAATATTACGATCGACTCCAAATGTCCCTCTCTAGCCATATGGCAGAAGTTATAAAAATACCCTCCACCATTTGGAAGAAATTTGGAAAATTTCAAAGCAAATACGTTGAAAGATACTGATAAAATCATAATACAACCGAATATAGGAAGTTACCCTTATATTGGGATCTTTACGAAGACGGGGACCTGCATAGGAAATTTTGGTCGAAATACGAAACTTTTTTTTTGTCTGATTTTAGCTAATTTTTCAATGGCAGTGTCTGAAATACTGCACAATGAGTTTTCTGTGAGTACTTTACTTCCTGAAAGATAATCCTATATATAGGTCCACGGTATCGTGTAGCCTTCATACAATGGTGATTTTATATAAAATTTTTAATGGAATTATCTTGAAATCCACAAAAGGAGTTCCATGTGAGTACATTACCCCTAGAAGAAAATTGTCGATATAGGTCCACGATTTTGTATATCCCTTTTATAACGGTTCTTCCCGATATTCGGTATTTTGATAATTATAACCACACTTTTCAATTTAGCTTTAATGTAAAGATTTTCATTTGAGAGGTATTTTTCGACGATTTTTTTTTTAATTTTTCAATTTCCTTCTGAATACAGTGTTCGGCCTGGACGAACTTAGCTGGCCTTTTGCTCGTCTAGATTATTAGATATATTTTATTTCCATATTTTTTTTTGTGATACTTTCTTGGAATAGTTGATACAAATATTTCAACATAAATCTATACTTTGATATTAAACTACAATATGATAAACTATTAAACTCAATCCTTCCTATCCCAACAATATGGAAATTTAAATATCCATGTGGTTGTCAAAGCCGTAATTTTTCACCACAGGTGTAAATATAATTGGCTCGCCAGAATGAAAAAAATTTGTTCAAAATGTTCTTAATTTGTGGCTATAATTAATAATAATAATTACTAATATAATATCAAAATTACAGTTTTCAATTAAATAATATTTAAATATATGTTGGCTCATATTTTCATTTAGATATTTTAAAATACGTTTCAAAATGTATCGAAATGAAAATACTGCAAACCGAAAAAAAGTTAACTAAAAAACAACATACACATATAAGTCATCACTGTTTCATTTTTTTTTTAATTATTTTTAAACTCACCACACCGCTTCTGTTTTGTACATAACACAGGATTTTCAAAAAAATCGTTGTTTAGGTTTTCGCGCTCAACAATATTCAAAATGAATTTTCCGATAGTTAAAATCTACGAAAATTCATTTTGAAGATCGTTAAGAAGGAAAACGTGGATTGAAAATTCATTTTGAATTCTTCTTCTACTTCTTCTCCTCTTTTTGTGGATAGTTGAAAATACACATCAATTAAACACTCTACAATGAACATTAATATAAAAAAATGAATAGAAAATATTGAACAAAAATAATGAAAATCAAAATAATTTTTTTCTTTCGGTTTTTTGAGGATAACAACATGGGAGCTTAGTAGGGTGTGGATTTACAGTGTCAATCAAAATTGAAACGAATGTTTTTTAATGATAACTATGAGAAGTATGATGGTAGACTAGATTTTGATTTTTGATAACTTTCAATACAAGATTTGTTTTATGAATTTTGAACTACTGCGCTGTCATTGAATACTTTCGAATTTACTACAGAAGCATTTAATGATTTAGATTTTTTGCAAATTTTTTTGGATGTAACTACTTTTTTCAGACAACTAATTTCAAATAGAACTAAAAAAGAGAATACAAATTTCAACTCCTAATTTACGAGAATTGTTGCTTTGGTTTCTATACACAGAGAGAAATAGTTAAGCATTGTTTTGAAATTTTGCATAAATCTTGGGGCGTCCAATATTTTGTTGTTTTTTTTTTTTTTTTTCATAGATTTGAGGTGAGCAATGAAAGTTTCTTACAAAATGTTTGAAAAATTTTGGTTTGGCAAACCAATTGGAGAGAATGTAAGGGAAAGTTTTTCGTTTGTTTTGCAAATAAGTCTGTAGAAAGTTCATATGATGAAAGAGCTTAGCTTTGTTGTTGTTTTTTGTTAGCGTTCATTCATTATTGTTGTTGTAGGAAATAGTGTCTAGAACTACATGTGTACGAATTGTTTTGTTTGTTTTGTTTTTGGCATCAAGAAAAAAACAAGACTTTGTTTTTAAATACAAGTATTTGAGATTGTGAATAGCTGTAGTTGTAGTAGTAGTTGTTTTTTGTCTATTTTTTTTTATTTGTAGTTGTGAGGAAAAATACGTAATTAGAATTTGATTATTCGTCTTTCAATTACCTCGTTGACAGTCATTGAAATTTTCAAAAAAATTCAAATCATTTGCATGTGATTCATCGCTTAGTATGCTGTTAACCATTTCGGAGAGTATGGACTCATAATTCAGGGATAAACATGAGGAAATTCTAAAAATTGTTCTAATTTTGTTTTAATTCAGTTTGGGATTTTGTTTTTTTTTTTTAGTTTATAATAAAAACAAACAAAAAACAACAAAAAATACACACATTCATATATGAAAAGAAAAATCCAAAAAGAAACAAATAATATTACAAAATACACACACACAGAGAAAGATTTAATTATTAAGATTTCGTCAAAAATTGTAATTTTTTTTCTGGATAACAAATGAAAATAAACAAAAATTCAAATTAAATCCAAAAATTTTTGAAATATTTATTTTCATTAAATTGCATAAATACCGCTTGCCCAATTCTTCACTCTGTTGTTTGATATCCTTGACCACATCATCGGCACCAGACACCAACATCAGGGGTAGATTTAGCCATGGTCCAGCCAATTCGCTGATATCAGAAGCATCGGAAGCCCGCGATGATTTTCGTGATGAGGCACGACTGGAACACTGTGTACCGCGGCGAGAAACCTAAAGAGGTCACAGAGAGTCATATTAATAAGTGGGTAACACAAAAAAATCGACTTTCAACTCGGAGAGCATTACTCCCTGATGTTTTGTTTTTCACAGAAGAATTGTATTCCCAAATTCATGTTTAAGCAGTTATGTCCCTTCACATGCACTTTTCCTAAACTATATGTTTTCTAAAAAGCAACAACAAGCAAATAAAATTATAACAATAATCTACTAGCGTATAAAATGCGATATGTATTACCTTAGGTTATAAAAATGTATAGCATTACTCGAAAATATGGGTAGTATTCCAAAGTTTCATGGAATTAAATTATAATCATTTTAAAATAAAAATTGCTCTTAAAAACATTGAAATTATGAAAAATCGCACCCACATTTTGCCGATTCTTTATTCTGGGCTGAATTCGGTCGTATGTGCCAAAATCTACTCCATTTGCGAGTGAAGATATCGGATAGAAACTATATCCAAATCTGAACCTATCTTGAAAAAAAATTGGCAAAGGTATTTCTGAGCTCCATGAGACATCTGGTAACAAATATCATTTATTTCATCCGATTGCAATTACGATAGATGTAGCCATATTCAATATGCGTATTTGAAACTTATTACAGGCTTTTATATTATTCTTAGGATGGTTGATGTTAAAAAAGGTATACAGGGTGAGATATAAAACTGCAACAAAGTCAATCGCCAAAATGTTTACATTTTTTAAAAAATTCTATTGAATGAAAGCCAAAAGTGTCGGAAATAGCATCAAATTTTAAAATAATTTTAGCTTTGTTCGAATCAGTCACCTTTGGCACGAATTATGGCCGTCACACGCTGCCCGAATGTTGCTCTGCGGTATTTTGGCACATTCCCGGAGAAGCG
This sequence comes from Musca domestica, assembly GCF_030504385.1. NCBI lineage: Eukaryota > Metazoa > Arthropoda > Insecta > Diptera > Muscidae > Musca > Musca domestica. Next base: position 3,109,605 of record NW_026712340.1, on the reverse strand, counting down.
CTTGCTTGAGGTGATCGAGACTTTGGTATTTTTTAGTGTCAACCTTGCTTTCCAAAATAGTCCGGACACAATAGTCCAACGGATTGGTATCCGGAAATTTTGGTGGCCATTGTGCGATGGAAATGAAGCGAGGAACCTCATTTTGTAACCAGTCTTGGGTGGCGCGTGCTGAGTGCGATGGTACTGAGTACAGTTGGAATTTCCAAGGTCTGTGGCCAAAATGTTTGCGTGCCCAAAGTTTTATACACCCTCCAGAATATTCTCGCGATAACATTCGGCATTTATTCTGATGCCACGGTCGATTAATACGAGCGGAGAGCGACCATCGGCTGTGATGGCGGCCCACACCATCACTATGGCCGGCGCTTGATTTCTGGTGGACAACCGAAGGTGCAAATTATCAGCTGACCTCTTTGGCAAGTAAACACGATCACTTTGTTTGTTTACAAACTGCTGGAAAACAAATGATTTCTTCTCGGAGAAAACCAAATTCGGCAGTTCACCATTATCGGCCAAGCAAAGCAAATTTTTAGCTCTTTTTTGTCTTCTGTTGCGATGTAAGTTCTTACACTTTTTGGAATTTCAATGGCTTTACCCAGATCTTATTTTCCAATATTGCGATATGTTCAGCTCACGAGCCATTTTTCGGCCACTGCTACACGGGTTTCAATCAAGTCGCTTCGTTATTTTTCGAACCATTTCTGTGGAGGTTTCTATGTTCTTCGGTCCACTTCCTTGGCGTCGGGCTACGCTGCCAGTGTCACGGTAACGAGCGATAGTACGAGACACAAAAGATTTATTCACATTTAAATGCTGGAGTGCTCTAACGAAAGCCACTTATGGTTTTCCAGCTAAATAAAAAGGAAACCACACTATCACGCTTGAATTCCATCACGAATAAATTTTTTGTGGACAATTCTCACCGAAATGAGAATTGACCGCTTGTTAACAATATAATGAGCGGTCACTGGAATAATTGTAACAGCTGTCGGACGAGTGGCTTAGAAATAACAGCAGTCTGAAGTTGGTTGCATTTTTTTGGTTTTAAGTCCCTCACATGCGCAATATGCACTCCAATAGAATGATCTTTGGTATCAGATATCAGATACAGCCCAGAATTACCTCTCTCAAATGTTATCGAGATCGTGTCGGATTTGGATGTAGCTCTAATATGTATCTTTATCCGATATCAGGTTTATTGTGTACCAAATGGCTAATATCAGCTCAAATGGACTGAATTTAGGCACATCTGACGGAATTCAGCCCAGAAGCAAGTACTTCAAATGAAAATCGGTTCAGATATAGCTATGGCTCCCATATATGTATTTCATCCGATTTTGTGTTTAAGTCCCTCACATGCATAATATGCACTCCATAGGAATTATATTTGGTACCGGACATAAGATACAGCTCGAAAATATCTCACCCAAATTTCATCGAGATCGGTTTAGATTTTAAATATCTTCGATATACCTCCGATTTTGGGGTTTCTGTTCACCATATATGTATTATCAACCCAAATTGAATAGAGTTTTTCATATTCAACCGAATTTTTCCAATTTACTCCAATAAATATTTGTAAGTCCTCGGAGTATCATGCACCTTACGGCAATGTTATTTGGTACTAGAGGGACAAAAGCCTCCGGCAAATTTGTTGAAAATCGATTCAGAGTGCACATAGTTCCCAAATTGTGACTAATCTAAAGTCATTATACGAATTCCAATAAGGTTCATAGTTGGTAAGGTCTACTTCACATAAATTCCCAATGTAAAAATTTTTTGTTACGGATAGTGGTGTAGGGTATCATACAGTCGGACCGCCAGACTTTTAACCCTTCCTTACTGCTAAAAAAGGCAAATGTACGATTGTACAGCTTTTTTTCTGAGAAATTGACGATTTTTCTTGCAATTTCTTTGGCAGCCCTGCGTGCAATAAATTCTGTTCCCAGTTTCTATCTTCAGTTTCATTCAGGTTTTCTCTTATTGGCTTTCATTTATCTTCATTCATTAATTCCTGGGTTAAATCGAAAAATAATCGAAGTTGAAGTCAATTGGGTATATATCGTAGGGTGTTGAAGTAAATCCAGTTTAAATTTTATAAATTATATTGTAAACACCTCCAATGGATTTCCCTGTCGTGATTTGCTAATAACTAAATCATTTTGATGTATTTTGGAAAACAATGAAATACTAAAAATTCAATCGACCCCCAGTTTTTATCAACTATTAATTATTTATTATTTTACATACATTTTTTCTGACTGATTTATAAATGCGAAAATACCATTAACAACATTTCATATATCAATTTCGCCAATTTCTTCCTTCTTCAAAACTATGTATTTTTTTCCACAAAACTATGTACTTGTTCAAAATTACCTTAAACACTTGAGATGTGAAAATGTTCTGATCTAGACGAGAGTAAGTGACATTTCCATTTAAAACCTAGTTTAAACTAATTGTAAATATAACTATTTATTAATATTATATTGAATTTATAAATGTTACTTCACCTTGACCACTCCTTCGTTATTTCAAAATTACCTTTACATTTCTCATGTTTCCCATTTAGAAATGTTGAAAATAATTTATTGATAACTATTATATTACTCTTCGAAAAAATAAATTATAAGTATTAAAATATTTATTTATATATTAATATATAAAATGACTATATTAATACTTTTTTTTAATAAAAAAGAACTTGCAAAAATACATTTCATGCAAACAGACTACGGATATTATTGTAATAATATATATTTTGTTTATTTACATTAAAAGATATTATGAAAAATAATCAAGAATTTCGTTGGTATTGGTGTAGATAACGGGTTTCTTGAGGATTGGCTGAAATTATACTACAGGACTAAATGCATAGACAAACTTAGAACGCAATAGTATCATTTCAAGGACGCCATTTTATCCTCTCAAATCCCATTTTACACCAATATTTGTAGTTTATATTAAAACTTGACAATTATATATTTAAAAAATATATATTAAATAAAAATGGCACTTGCAAATAAAAATATATCTTCATTCATTCCTTTTTTCTCTGAAATAATAAAAAGGGCATTGATATTCGCTTTCAAAACACGAAAGAGTTTTCCCCTATTTCAATTGAGAAATATTCATTCACAAACGGAACAATATCTCCCAAAAACTGAGTATAACTAACGTGGATCGTGAGATGAGCAACACTTTTCTCCTCTGGGAGAAGAATGTTACTCTCAATATCTTGATCGGCACACCGGAGACACATTTCGTTTTTATTTCATTTTTTTGCAAAACACATGTCTCTCATTAACCGAAACGGATGTTAACGATGACATATGTGAATATGTGTGTGTTGTTTGGTATGCCTCGTTGTGACTGAGTTAAGGGAGACAGGGCTCACCTCATGCTGGGACACACACACATCAATGTATGTCTCTCAACATTGGAGCCCCGTAACTTAAAACGATAATGCTCAGTAGGATACTCTCTCTTTGATTGAAAAAAAACAACGTCCCTATGCACAGACTTTTGAGTTTTTTGAATAGAGTAAGAGTTGTAGTTGTTGTTTGATTGGAGAGAAGAAAAAAATTCTTGTGTGGACCCTACCTGTGTGGGGGCATTGTTTTGCTGTTGTTGTGGGTCGTGGGTGGTGGTTATTGTTTACTTGCCTGCAAATGAAAGAAATTCAACGACGACAAACGGGCTTGCCAGCCACCTGGACTTGAGGTCTGTGTTGCACTGTCCCCCGAATTGGAACGCTCCTTTTCCTTCTTTCTTCTGTGATATTGTGTATCATGTTGTTGTCATTATAATTATTGTTGTTGTTGTTGATGTTGTTGGGGGGAAGGCAGAGTGCACGTTTACGAACGAATACAGTTACAGAGACAGGAAACGGTTAACGGTAAATGAGTTCGAAAAAAATATAGGAAGAAGAAGAAACGAAACGGAAACAAACACATGGACACACACACAAATATATTAAATCAGAATCAGGATCGTGATGTTGAGAATAATGTTAAAGACACACAAATTTTATATATATATTTTTTAAATAGTTGTTTTTTTCGAGACGCGCACCTTTGATATTCCCTCCAGGCATTCTGTATGGTCTTGGCAGCTTTCTCTTGTCTCTTCCAAATCCGTGTTGAAGAAACAATTTCCAATTCCTTGCGAGTTGGGAATTGCTTCTTGAATTTAACATCCATTTGTTCTTGCAACTGTTTAAAGTTATCCGTTTCTTCAACATGACCCAAAACATGTTTGACCAAAGCATGTAAAATATCTAAACAGTGGATTTTATTACCCTTCGAAATGGGTAAGTTAAAAGAGACCAGTGCCACGGTATTGGGCTTGGAGATACCCAATGGAGGATCCAAAGAAGCAATAAAGTCGGAAAGTTGTGCAAAGTGTATAAACTGTGTTGCATGGGGATCATATCTAAATGTTGTTTTTGTTGGTGTAAGTGTAGTGTTGCATGTCAGGGAGGGTGGGTTAATACACATTGAGAAACACAGAATTTTTGGGGCGGGGTAGGGAAACAGAGAAAAAGATAGAAAAAGAGAGAGAAAAACAGAGAGAAGAGAGAGAGAGAGTTGAGGTTATGATCGTTGGAAGAAATTTCTGGTATGGATTAGGAGCCTTACTTAGACCATCTGATATAGAACATTTCCAAGTCATCCTCCACTATACCAATTTCTTCCTCCTGATGGGCTTGATTGAAATTCTCCAAAATGATGGCAATGTACATGTTTATGACAATCATATAGCTAATTATAATGAAACTGGTAAAATACGTGATGGCCAACAGCGGATGGCCACAGTCCCCATTCGTCTGGCGATTAAAGTGCGGATCACAGTCCGGCGGCTGGATCATCAGCGACTCCAGCACATCATTCCACCCGGCCGATGTCATCAAACGAAACAACAATTGCATGCTGCGGCCAAATGTCTGGAAGTTCACCATATCATCTAGAGCACCTTGTAGCTTGACATGTCCAAATAGCGACATGCCCAATATGGCGTATATAAATGTGATTAGACCCAGTAAAGCTCCAATATTGAACAGGGCTGGCAGGGACACTACCAGAGCAAACAAAAGCTTGCGTATGCCTTTGGCAGCTTTGATCAATCTCAATATACGGCCAATTCGAAATACTCTAACTACTCGCAACAGAGTAGGACTAATCGGTAAATCAATCATGATGTCTTCCATCAAAATGCCAAAAATCGAGGCCAATACCAACAGAAAATCAAAGACGTTCCAGGGGACGGTAAAATAATGATAGCGTAAGCCGACAATTTTAACAATGGCCTCTGTGCGTGAATGTGGTTTCGTTTAGAATGAGGATCGTTTGGGCGATTTTGTAAGGTGGATGATATGCAGGAAGGTGGGGGTGAAGAATGATGATAAATGAGCCGCGTAACCGTACATAGTTTGCAATTCGGAAAAATTAAACGACAAAAAAAAACGAGAAACACAAAAGATTACAATTAATATTTGAGTTCACTTCACAAAGGATAACACAAATGGTAACACATCCATCCCAGTGACGACTACTTACCTAGCCCGAAGACGGTGGTGAAAAATGCATTGCTAACTTCGAGGATAAAAAATACCGCATGCGGCTGATTGTAGTGCTCAATACCCATGGTTAACATGTTTAAAAAAATCAACACAAATATGGCAATTTCAAATCTGATCGTTCACACACACCACATCAGCGATCGATCGATTTGTGTTAAAAAAAGTTGGAGTTGATGTTTCATTTGATAGATAGCAGGAAGTAGGGGGGAAAGAGCGAGCGAGAGAGAGATAGCGATAGGTAGTTGTTGGGCAAGACATAGATAGATTGGTAATCGTTGTTTCAGATGTTGTTGTTGTCATGTTTTTTTGATGTCATTTTGATTTCGGGAAGGACATTCACAGAATTGATTCGTGTTATTAATTTCAATTTTTTTTTTGGTTTTGGCACAAGTTCACATTTTTCGTTGGTATATTTTCATTGAGTTTTTGTTGGGTAATAGGGGGGAAAGGTAAAAAAATGTTAAAAAAAAGAAAAAACAATTACATTTAAATATTATCTTACAAAAAGTTATTTGTGTGTTTAATATAAATATATTTAAATAGTATATGATTTCGATACAGACACAATAATATCAACGAAATTATAAATGCAACAACATTTTGGATGATTTGCAAGCAGTGTCAATGGTTTGCTACAAAATAAAAGAAATAAAAACATTTGTAATTTGTTATGAAATTTAAAAAATTAAAAATCGTATGGTCTTTGTAATAAATTGTCGTCATGTTGAGAGTGTTTTTGTTGTTTTTTTTTCCTTGTTGAGAAATCTAAATCTAATATTTTTGAACTAAAATGATCACCTAATTAGTGGTTTGTGTGTAAATTTCATGTATGTATGTTGAATATTTTTTGCATTGGTTCTTTAATTTGGTATTCAAATTTTGATGATTTAAAATATTTTATATATCCACATGCATAGAACATAGTCTACATCAATAAAATAAATTTTCTGCAAATGTTAAACAATGTGGTACACAAGAGCCAAGTTAAATGTTCATTGAACCCGATAAATAATATTGTCAATCAAGGGGCAAAATTATCAATATAATAATACGTTTGTATTCATATTTATTTGTGTAAGCGACCTCATAGTCGGAATATGAGAACAAAATTACCCTAAAAATGTAGAAACATCCCATCTGCCTTCCGAATGAGAAGTTTTGTTTAAGTTTGATTTTCCCCTTTTTATAACCTCCACCATACATAGTATGGAGGGTATATTAAATTCGTCATTCCGCTTGTAACTCATCGAAATAATCATTTTAGACCCAATAAAGTATATATATTCTTGATCAGCGTAAAATTCTGAGACGATTTAGTCCTGTCCGTCCGCCTGTTGTAATCACGCTACAGTCTAAACGAATTAAGATAGGAAGCTAAAATTTTGCACAGATCTCTCTTTTGTCTGCAGGCAGATAAAGTTTGAAGATGGGCTATATCGGTCCAAGATATCATATAGCACCCATATAAATGTACCCCCCGATATTCGGTATTTTGATGATTATAGCCACATTTTCTAATGGGATGGTCTGAAAATCCACATAAGGAGTTACTTGTGATTACTTCATCCCTTGAAAGAGAATTATCTATATAGGTCCACGATATCGAAAAGCACCCCCCTCCCACTATATTCGGTATTTTGATGATTTTACCCACATTTTTCACCGGAATTGTCTGATAATCCACACAAGGAGTTCTTTGTGAGTACTTTACTCCCTGAAAGAGAGTTGCCTATATAGGTTCACGATATCGTATATCCCCCATATAACGGTACCCTCTGATATTCGGTATTTTGATGATTTCAGCCACAATTTTCAACGGAATTGTCTGAAATTCCACACAAGGTGTTCCTTGTGAGTACTTTACCCCAGACATAGATTTGTCTATATAGGTCCACAATATTGTATATCCCCCCATATAACGGCACCTTCCGATATTACTTATTTTAAAGATTTTTAAAGAATTTTCAATAGATTTAATTTTTTTGAAAAATTTCCAATTCGTTCCATATGGTGGAGGGTATTCAAAGTTCGGCCCGGCCGAACTTACTGCATTTTTTAGTTGTTTGGAACGTCAAGCTGTTATTACATTCGATATTGATGAAAACATATGAAAAAGCTTTAACTTCGGTCAGGACGAAATTTTGATGCCCTCCACCTGGAGGCAAAGAAATGGGGATTACTACCCAATAAAACTAGAATTCAGGACAATTCCGAATATCGTGGGTACCTATATGCGGGAGGTTATATTCACACGTGGGCCCATCAAGACTCGTGATTCGAAGACGTTAACCTATATATGTTGTTGGCTTATACTATATTCAAATGCGAAACTTCCAACAAGTCCGCAAAAACCATCATTCACGGAGAGACAGACAGACTGACGGACATCCCTAAATCGAAATAGAATTATATGCTGTTCAAGCATATATATACTTTGTGTGGTCTAACATTTACATTTCGAGGTGTTACAAACAGAATGACCGACTTAATACGACTGATCTCTTGGGTGCATAAAAAATTATACATAAATACTAGCCCAACATAGGTATGAGGTAGGAAAGTAAAGGAGGATTTTGAAGAGGGTCAGAATTTTTCAGTGCTGTATCTTCTGATAAATCAATGGGCTCTTCAATTTTTTCGACATATTAGTATAAGTTGATCCACAAATGAGTAACATATGTAATTCGACTTTTCGAGCTTTTTCATCTCTTCCCCGAAATGGGTTTCGAATTTAGCTCTTAAAAAGTTTAAAAGTACCAGTCGGTTTTGACCACAGACGAACATGAAATTATTTTTTTTAATGAGGGAAGTACCTGAAGGAATGGACGACATATTACATATTTACATTGGATCTATGTTTGATAGAAATTTCGCATGTTATAAGAGGGGTTAAAATTATTCCCGTGACAGCTCATTCTAATGTTTACAAGCGCACAAAAGCATTTTGGCGAGAATGGAGCTATATCCAAATCTGAACCGATCTCGAAAAAATTTTGCAAATATATTTCTGAGCTGTATATGATATATTTCCCTGAATATCGTTTTTACGGAGTGCATATTACGGCTGTGGGTAACAAATACTAGAAATCGGATAAACAATATATATGGAAGCTATAGCTATATCTTAACCGATCTTCACCAAATTTAACATACTAGCTTCTGGACTCACTTCGGTCGTAAGTGCCAAATTTCATCCCATTTGGGCAAATATTAGACGTTTGGTGCACAATAAAAGGTAAATCAGACGAAGTTATATATGGGAGCTATATCCAAATCTGAACCGATCTCGATAAAATTTAGCAAAGGTAATTCAAAGCTGCATTTGATATATTTCCCCAAATATTGTTGTTACAGAGTGCATATTATGGCTGCGGAGGACAAAAATATCATATCGGATGAAACATATATATGGGAGCTATAGCTATATCTGAACCGATTTTGATCAAATTTGGCATAATTATTTTCAGGCCTAATTTGGTTGTATGTGCAAAATTCCATACTATTCGGGCTGATATTACACGTTTGGTGCACAATAAAAGGCAAATCGGACGAAGATATACACTGGTGCCCAAAACTAAAGCAACTGAAATTACTAATAGAATAAATGCCCTGTAACTTTTTTAAAAATTAAGAAAATGAGAAAGCTTTTCTTGTTTTAAATTAGGTACTTTATTCACTTTTTAAAAACCTAAAACATAAAACCAAAATTCATTTTTATATAAAAAATAATGTTTGGTAAAGTCAATTAACCCGATTTTGGCTTGGACAAAACAAAAGCAACTCTGTTGTATATTCATATAACCGCTGCAATTTCAGTTGTTTTTACTGTGATATTTTCGCTCGCTATTTCGTGATCGCTTTTTGCTTCCTTCGACAATTTCGCTTGTCATAAATCCTTTTTGAGAAGTTTTTTTACAACAGTATGTGCTTTTCGTTTCGTTTTTTAAGTACTGCCCAAAAAATTTAAAAATGGCTAGAAGCAAATACAGTACCTGAATAAAACAGTAAATTATCAGTGTCTATCAAAACAACATGTCACAGAAAATGATTTCCCAAAAATATTTCATAAATATTTATGTGATTTCATAATTATTTCTGTATACTACGTCGGTTTTTTGAAACTGGATCAGTAGTGACAGTCTATAACGGATGAAGGCCGGGAAAAACTTCAGCCCGTACTGATCCACAAATTGTGAGAGAAATAAAAAACAACCATTTAAGAGTTCAACTGGATTGGTGAGAGAGCAATCATTGGATATAAGTTCGAGATCAGTGCGTAGACGAGTAGTGGCAGCTGGTCTGCATGCCCGTAAGACATCAAAAAACCACTTATATCTGAAAAAATCAAAAAGGCTTTCGGAAACGATAATATTAAGTGGAATCAAGCTCAATGGAAAAAACATTATTTCTGGGATGAGTCTACGTTTAATATTAAAGACTCAGACGTGAAAAATTTTACGGTGAGAAGTTTAAAAAATGAAGGACTCAAGCCGCAGTGTTGCAAAGGTACAGTGAAGCACAAGGGAGGGTCAATAATGGCGTGGCGCTGTTTTTCTTTCTATGGACTTGGGTCTATCCATAAAATAAAGGAAGTTGTGGATCGGTTTGTTTACAAAGATGTGTTGGATATCACGTTGTTCCCTTACGCTGAGTAAAATATTCGGCTGATTTGGGTGTTTCAGCATGACAATGATCCAAAACTTGTATCAAAACTGGTCAAATATTGGTTGCGGGAGTCAAAAATTGATGTTTTGTTATGGCCGGCACAATCACCTGACCTAAACTCCATAGAAACCCTTTGAAGTATCGTAGATAGGAAGATCAAGCGAGATTCGGAAATAAATAAGCACAACATTTTCTAAAGAATTCGGCGTGCCTGGGAAAGCACACCCAAGGATCAAATTGAGCGTGTTATAGATTCAATGCCTCTTAGGTGTGCAGCTGCTATCAAAAATAATGGTTATGCTATCGACTACTAGCCAAAATTTAATTATTTTAAAATAAAAAATCAAAAGTTGCTTTAGTTTTGACCAAGCAAAAATTGGGCCATATAATAATTAAGATTTCTTTATTTTTGTAAAAGTTACAGTACATTTATCGTCTTTGCGATTTAAGTTGTTTTAGTTTTGGCCACCAATGTATATGGGAGCTATATCTAAATTTTTACCGATTATCTCCAATTTCAATAGGGTTCGTCCTTGGGCCAAACAAATGATTTGTGCAAAATTTCATCTCAATCGGATAATAAATGCGACCTGCATTTTGTTCACAAGAATACATGGACAGACGGACTGACATGCATAAATCAACTCAGAAAGTGACTCTATGGAGATCATCAAAAGTAACTATGGGTCTATCTCGCTTCCTTTTCCATGTTACAAACAAATGCACAAAGACATAATACCCTTCCACTATGTGGTGTAGGGTATAAAGGAAAAATTATGGCGTATGACTTTGCTGCAGTTTTTTATCTCACCCTATATTGACGAATTCAAATTGGTGAAATCCTCAGTAAAGACCATTTTACATTTAAACATCATCATAATTTTGATATGGTTTTGTACGAATACAACATGCAATAAAGTTGTATATATAAGTTTTCTCTTAATTAGTTAAAATTAAGAAAATTAAATACACCGATTTTAGCCAACATTAGTATTTTATCGCATTTTTCAACAGCAGACCCATTTTAACTTCTTCCAAGTTTGGTGGATATCACCATCTTTTAAATGACAAAAGCTCTTGTGTACCACTTTGATATTTGATGATATCTAAATATTCGATATTGACAATTTAATCAAATAATAATAAAACATAAAATCTTAATTGACTACAACAATTACAAACAACATAACACTACATTTAATGAACACACAACTCAAAATCAGGATTCGTTTTTTTTTTTTTGTTTTTGGTTTTTTTGTAACACAGGCTCTAAGAGATACAACAGTTGGATATTATAGAGAGAGAGAGAGACACAGATATAGATACAAAGAGACATAGTTTCGTATAGAGAGACAGAGAGTGGGGTGATTTCAAAGGGACAACAAACATAGTCTTAGTGACTGAGGTTGAGGGCTTTGGGAAAGTGGCATTTGGAGGGTGGGTAGAGGTGGGCGGTTGTAGAAGAAAACGAAAGTAGGTGTAATAAAATCATCATCTGTTAAACTTTTGATTTACGATGCTTTAGACTTTATAGTTTAACAGCGGCGAGAAGCTATAAAGTTGAAAACACCCTCTACAATAAGACAGGAAATGCTGCAATATTTTCTTCATGAGGAGAAGTTAAGTGTTCAAATAATTTCAAATCACCAAATCATTCATTTGTTTGTTCTAACAAAGCTAGAAATCGAAAAACGAACATCAAACGTGGGAAACGTTCAAGGTTTCGTTTTGGGCTTCATTATCATCATCATCAACGTTTACACAACAAAATGTTCTAATACAAAACTATTTTGATTTAATTATTTTTTTGTTTTTTTTTAGGAAAAATTATGCATCCTATGGAAGAAAACCACTTTGAAAGTTGATTAGCGGTTTTGTTTGTTGTCTGTATTATGGGTGTAACAACATTGTTGTAGTTGTGTCAAAAAGTCTTTGGGTTTTAGGGATTAAGTCATAAAATGTAAAATTAAAACAAAAACTCTTGTTCAAACCTAACCTAACTATTTGCAGTAGAATTTGTGTTCGAACTGAAAATATTCAAATATTAAAAAGTTTCGTAAAAATAATCAAGGGAAAATAAAAATTTTGAAAATTTCATTTGGATGATGGCCAAACTAAAGAGAAGCTGCTGCAGTTTAGAGGTGGGTGAGGAGGTTAAGTTAAAGATTTGTTACGTTGTTGCGGTTGTTGTTGTTGTTATTTTTGTTACAGAATAATAATGTAATAAATCATAATTTTTAGCAATTATCATCTCTTTAAAAATAATTCATTGTTATTTGCTGTTGTTATTGTTGTTGTTTTGAATTGGCATACCTTCGAGAATTGGATAAATCATAAAACATAGCTAAAAAATGATTTATTGGTCGCTTAATGACTTTCTGTGGTTTTTTTCGTCCCAACTTTTTCATGGCGGTGTAATAATGCTTTTGCGATTCGGTGAGAAACATTTCCAACACTCCTCCTTCATACTAAAAAGTTTTCGTGTGTACGTTTTTTGGGTATTTTGTGTGAATGTCATGATTGGTGTTTTATTTCGTTTTTTGTTTTTTTTTTCACATATTTACATTCACAGGTTTACAGGTAAATAGTAGTCATACATACATACAGTTACAAAGACACAGGTGTCAATGGAGTTGGATTTTATTTTTTTGGTTTCAACATGTAAATAATCATTTATAAAAAAATAGAATATAAAGAAAAACACATTTATGTAAGATATGTAATTTGTAATCATTTGTTATTAATAAATTATACTAGAGTAATTGATAATATTGTTTGGCAGTTGTACAGTGTTTGAAAAGACGGTTTTATAAAATACTAGCGAAGCGCATTGGCGCTCCGCTACTCCTTTTGATTTTATATGCATTTAATTTTTTTTTTTTTAAATTTTGTGGGTTTTACATAAAAAACAAACTCAACAATATGAACCAGTAAAAAAAGTCTTAAAGTCGGGCGTTGCCGACTTTATGATACCCTTCACCACTTTGCATATTTAGTAGAGTTTCACATAACAATTAAATGTTTTTATGGGAGAATTAAATCATACAAGTATGATTAGAATTATAATTTAAAGTTCAAAGTACTAAATATGCCGAAGCATTTGTACCTTTTCATTTAGAGCTTGTATTGCCAATTGGGACACAATTAACTTGAAATCGGATAAATACTATATCTGAACCAATCTTTACCAAATTTGATATACTGGCTTCTGGACTCAATTAGGTCGTAAGTGCCAAATTCCATCCCATTACATGTTACATGTTTGGTGCACAATAAAAGGCAAATCGGACCATCATCATTCCTGAAGCTTAGAAAATGGACAGGGGGTCGCTTTACTGGATGTCAGCAAAGGCGAAACTTACAGACCAATTTCGTTTTTTTTTTTTTTTTGGCTTGTAGCAAAGAATTGAAGTTTTACTTCTCCCCAGCATCAGAAGAAGCTAGCACACTCTTTACCACGTGGTATATCATCTATTTTTTATAAGGCAGATTTAAATAAATTAGATAAGCCGAATATTGGGTGGTACCCCTATATGTAACAGATATACCACAGTGTGGGCTCATATCAATTTTTCCAATACCATTCAACCTGAATATAATATAAAGCTTTATGCCAAATTTCAAAGCCCTATATTAAATAACGTGGACTCTATTTTGATTTCAACAGAGCAAAAATATATATACTTTTCGGGTCCCCGATGAATATTTTGAGATGTTGCGAATGGAATGACAATTTTAATATACTTATATATAAAAATAGCCAGAAAGGAAAGGTCAAAATTCGGCTGGGCTGACTATATGTTGATCATACCAACTATGAACCAAATAACATTGCTGTATAGTGCAAGATATGGCTTCGATATGGATTATAATTAAAAACAATTTATATTGGAGCAATATCGGACCGGACCGATTTTCATTGGTAAAATTCGGATGAATATGGAAAAATCTATTCAATTTGGACGGAGATTACATATATGGTCGGCAATAACCGTGAAATCGGATGATGTATATCGAAGCGATATAATAATCTGAACCAATCTCGATAAAATTTGGCAGATGTATTTTCGAGCAGTGTCTGATGCCCGGTATTAAATATCGTTGTTATGGAGTGTATATAACGCATGTATACTGAAGCTATATCCAACTCTAAATCTTGACAGAGGTATTGATAACAAATTTTCTGATAACAAATATCATTCTTATGGAGTGCATATTACGCATGTGAGGGACTTAAAGCCCTAAATTGGATGAAACATTTTATGGTAGTTTAGCTATATCTACACCCATTTTCTCCAAATTTTATGTACTTGCTTCTAGATTAAATTCGGTCGGGTGTGCCAAGATTCAGGTCTTTTAGACCGATATTGGCCATTTGGTGCACAATTTATTCGAAATCGGTTGAAGATATACATATATATGAAGATTTGAACCGATTCTCACAAATTTCAATAGGGTTCGTCCTTGAGCCAAATAAATATTGTTTGGAAAATTTCATCCCAATCGGGTAATAAATGCGACCTGCATTTTGTTCACAAAAATACATGGACCAACGGACGAACGGACTGACTCAGAAAGTGATTCTATGAAGATCCTCAGTAACTATGGGTCTATCTCGCTTCCTTCTCCATGTTACAAACAAATGCACAAAGACATAATACCCTTACCACTATGTGGTGTAGGGTATACAAATATGAAGGGTGCCACTTGAATTCGACATAAATAGAGGTTTTTTAACTTCATTACTTCCTTCCTTTCGATTGCACATACAAGAGCAATAATATATGTTTCTTGTTCTTCTTAAAATGTTTATAACAATTTCTCGGTTTTTCATACAACACGACTATCCAAAGGCAAATGAATGAATTTGACTTTCAAATTTAAATGGAAAATGTAATAGTGTTGCCGATTCTAGTACCTCGATACCGGCCGGATGTCATTTCGAATTGGAAGCAAATTAATCCCTTCTTATGACTTTAAAAACAGGCCATTAGTCTGAAATTTTTTGAACATTAAAAAAATGAATTTTATTTTTAATAGTAGCTTTAATAGGTTTTGTGTAAAGCCTCTTTTCAAACACTGTACACCGCTCATAATAAATAAAATATATCTAAAAGATAAATACACTAAACGTGTGTGTGTGATTATATTAAAAAGAACTCAGATCAGAACGAGTGATTTTGTTTATTGATATATTCAAAATGAAAAAAAAAACTGAATAACATCTATTTCAAAAATATTGTTAGAACAATTATTTTACAAACCCATAATTGAGTTGTACTCTATGGCGTTTTGAAAATTCCAAAAGGGAATTTTTCGTTGTAATATGAATTTACCTTAATTTTCATTTTTTCCCATAAAATAATTTACATTTAATGTCACTTTTAGATATTCAAAACAAAAAACAAGTAAAAAAGTATCGGTCGGCTTTGCCGACAGATGTATGCCCTCAGCTCTCTTCACCCTCTATGGAGTGGGTTTTTAAAGAATGGGTCAATATTGTCAATTTCGTATCGGACCTACATAAATATGATATAAATATTATTCTAGCAGATGGATATAGGAATTGTAAAGAATCACTGAGTTGTTTCGCAATTTATGACAGATAAAAATATTGGAAAATGTGTCTCTTTGTGGGTGAGGTGCCAGAAGTTGTTCGCAGATATATAGGATCATCTTCAAAACAGATCTGGTGTTAGCAAAAATAATTTGTATGTGTGAAATTTGAAAAGAGTTTAATCCTTATTTCGCTTTCTTTGAGCCTCATGTTTTTCAAAATTAGATTATTGCTTCCTTTCTGTGCAGAAAATATATATCTCAAATTTTCGACCATTTGTGGGGGAGGTACCATAAGATGTGGACCGATATACTTCATCTTAACGCCAGAGCTTGGGTTAATATAAATATTGGGATGTGCGCCATTCGAAGACAATCGGACTCATACATCACATTTTATGAGAGTTGTAATTATTCAAAATTTTGACCATTTGTGGGGGAGGTACTTGAAGGAGTGAACCGATATTGTCCATTTTTACACCTAACGTAGAACTGATGCAAATATTAGGATTTGCAAAGTGAGAGCAAAATCGGATTATCCTTTCTCTTTTTGTGCAAAAAATATATTTTTTTGCAAATTTCGACCTTTTGTGGGGGAGGTACCAGAAGGAGTGGACCGGTATATTCCATCTTAACATCAGATCTTGGGTTAATATAAATATTGGGATGTGTGAAATTTCAAGACAATCAGACTCTTACATCACATTTTATGAGAGTTGTGATTATTTAAAGTTTTGACCCTTTGTGGGGGAGGTACCAGAAGGAGTGGACCGATATTCTCCATTTTCGCACCAGACCTAGCAATGATGCAAATATTAGGATTTGCAAGGTAGCAGAATAATGGAATTATTCTTTCTCTTTCTGTGCAAAAAAAAATATTTTTTTTTTTGTTTGAAAATTTCGACCTTTTGTGGGGGAGGTACCAGAAAGAGTGGACCGATATATTCCATCTTAACACCAGACCTTGGGTTAATATAAATATTGGGATGTGTAAAATTTTAAGACAATCGGACACTTACATCACATTTTATGAGAGTTGTAATTATTCAAAATTTTTACCATTTGTGGGGGAGGTACTTGATGGAGTGGGCCGATATTTTCCATTTTCACACCCGACCTCACACTGACTCAAATATTAAGATTTGCAAAGTTGGAGCAAAATTGGACTATAATTTCTCTTTCTGTGCAAAAATTAAATTTTTTGAAAATTTCGAACTTTTGTGGGGGAGGTACCAGAAGGAGTGGACCGATATTGCCCATCTCCGAACTGGATCTAAGTTTGACAAAAATATTACGATGTACCAAGTTTGGACCAAATTGGATACTCCCTTCGAGAGTTATCGTGCGCACCAGCCAGACAGACAGACAGACAGACAGACGGACGGACGGACGGACGGACGGACATCGCTAGATCGACTCGAAATGTTCTGAAACGGATTTGGTCCAAAGAGACCTAGGGTCTAAAACCGTTATTTCGACTAGGCACGTTTTGGCCGTATCAAATGATATATACCCTCTGTAGCCATATGGCTGAGGGTATAATAAGAAATATCCTCAAACCTTTAAATTTATGCTCGTCACGACGATTGATTGGTTCTTTTCAATTTAAAACTTTTTTTCACAAAATTAAACTAAAATAAAAGTACCTACTCCGTTTGTTTCGGACTCCATGTGACTTACCTTTTTCTTCAGCATATTGAAATTGTCAATGATTACTCCTATGAAGAGGTTAAGAGTAAAGAATGAACCGCACACAATAAAGATGACAAAATAGATGTAGGCATAGAGATTGGCCTCGCGTTGCGGTTGCAGGTCTACGCCACGGGCATCCACAGCATCGGCCATCACTTCCATCCAGCCCTCGAAGGTGGCCACCTGCAGTAGGGCCAAATAACCCATACCTACATGATCGAAAGTGATTTTTGAATTGATCCAACTGTAGTTTTGTTCAATGCAATCCCATTTGTCATTGACTTCCTAAAGGGATGTTATTTCATGTTTTTTAAGAAAAAGGAAAAAAGTATTATTAATTAATTATTAACATTAAAAGAGTAAAAGTTTAAGTGATTGCTATTTGCCTTGCTTCTATTACCGTACACTAGGTGTTGATCTAAAAACTTTATATATAACATGTTTTTTTATTATTTGGGAAGTCAGGGTGGGGGATTTTTTTAATAATTGTTTAATTACAAAGAAATTGTTTTTTTTTTTTTTTTTTGTTATTTTACTAATAAGTAATTTTAATCCAGATTTTTGGTCAAAATTTTCTTAAAAGGGTCAACAATTCATAATATCCTTGCAAAAAGAATATTTTTGAGTTTTTAATAATTTTCATTTCTTGAATTGTTGGGTGTATTTCGGCAGGACCTCCTAATAATTTTATAAAATATTATAAGATATTTTTGTTCAAACTTGTTATTTTATGTTAAGCATTTTTACTATAAGGAATTGTTCACAGAACGTTACATTTTAAAAAACTCGGTTGTAATTTAGGAGAAAGTGTTAAGGTTTCTTCCTGCATGTATAATCCCTATATGTATAATATAATATATTGTTTAAAATCTTTTCTTTTTATATCGAAAGAGCTCGATATAAAACATTTTTATTATACCCTCAGCCATATGGCACAAAGGACCACAATTTTCAATATCAATAGCGCTCATAAAACGCAAAATTAACATCCGATTTCATTCGGAATTGGCATATCTCAATATTTCCATCAACACAAGACCTGTTATAAAGATGGCAGGGATCGGACAATTCCTTCTGGTACCTCTCCTTCAAAGGACAAAATTTTTGAATGTCAATGGCGCACATTATACTCGAAATTAACATCCGCTTCCATTCAGACTTGGGACATCTCAATATTTCCATCAACACAAGACCTGTTATAAATGTGGGAGGGATCGGACTATTTCTTCTGGTGCCTTCCCCAGAAAGCATCAAAATTTTGAATCATTATAACTCTTATAAAAATATGAAGTAGTAGTCCAATAGCTTCCAAATCACACATATCAAAATATTTTTACCAATTCAAGGTCTTGTGTGGAGATGGGATATAGTCCACTCCTTCTGATACCACCACAATTTTGAATATCCATCAAGCTCATAAAACGCGAAATTAACATCAGATTCCATTCAGACTTGGTACATCTCAATATTTCCATCAACACAAGATCTGTTACAGAGATGGTAGAGATGCGCTATTCCTTCTGGCACCTCCCTCGCAAAGGGTCAACATTTTGAATAACCAAAACTATTATAAAATTCGAAATAAGGATCCGGTTCTCTTCATATTTCACACATCCCCTTATTTTTACTAACACAGGATCAGCTGTGAAGATGGAATGTAGCGGTCCACTTCTTCTGGTAACTTCCCTACAAAGGGTTCAAGATTTTGAAAAACAAAATGCTCAAAGAAAGCAAAATAAACATCCAAGATAATACATATCTGCGAACTCCTTCTGGTACCTCACCCAATTACTTTTGAGGACATTCATAGAATCACTTTCTGAGTCGATTTATGCATGTCAGACCGTCCGTCCGTCAACCCAAAATGTAGGTCGCATTTATAATCCGGCTGAAATGAAATTGTGTAAACAACATTTGCTTGGCCCAAGGACGAACCCTATTGAAATTGGCGATAATCGTTAATTGTGCACCAAATGACCAATATAAGTCCTAATGACCTGAATTTTGGTACATCTCACCGAATTCAGTCTAGAAGCAAGTACATCAAATTTGGAGAAAATCAGTTAAGATATAGCTGTAGCTCCCATGTATATGTTTTATCCGATTTGGGGTTTAAAGTCCCTCACATTCGTAATATACACTCCAGAAGAATGATATTTGGTACCGGTCATCAAATACTGCTCGAAAATACATCTGTCAAATTTTATCGAGATTTTATCGGGTCAGGTTAAGATGTAGCTCCCACATATATCTTTATACGATATTAGGTTTACTATGCACCAAATGGCTAATATCAACACAAATGGCTAATATCAACACAAATGAGATGAATTTTGGCAATTACGGCTGAATTTATCCTAGAATCTTGAATTTTAAATTTGGTGTAAACCGGTTCAGATATAGATATAGCTACCATATATATGTAAATGGTTATTTTCTAACTCTTTGACAGTCAGGTGGCCCAAAAAGCCAAAAAACAAAATTATTTTTTATAAGCTAAAAATTTCTTAAGGTGACTATTTCCCCTACAGTCATTGAAAGGGCTTCTTTAAAAAATCCTCCATTTTTATTTATCCATATCTGGCCAACATCAGTTCATCATATATCAAAAAATGTCTAACCCTTTTTCATATAATACAGACATTTATTTTAAATTATTTTGGTTTACCAAACCAAGCTCTTTATGTTTTTCCGATTGATGCTAATTTGAAAATTCAGATAAGTTCGACCCATTCCTTTCCTTCAGCAACACCTGGTGTAGGGTATATCTCATTTACTCGTAGATAATTTATGTTAGTTAATATCTTAAAAAATATGTTAATTTTATGTGTTTTGTAAGCATTTAACTAACCGTGACTGGTAGTAGCTCTCCATCGTTATCGATACATTTGAAAAATTTACCACCGAAAAATTGTACACCCATTATAGAAAATATTAACCAAAAAACTAAACAAACTAAAAGTACATTGAAAATTGATGGTATGGCATACATGAGAGCATTTACTACAATTCGCATTCCTTGCCACCTGGAATAGAAATAAAATTTTTGATGTTCGATACAGACAAGTTGTGGTTGAAAGGTATTTTTTTCTGTTTGATGGATTGAAAAGGTTAATTGAATACAAAATGCGTCGATCATCGTTGATCGATTGCACAAAAGGAAACGGAAATGGATATAGAGAGAGAGAGATAGACAGACAGATAGGCGCAGACACACACTCATACACAGTTAAAAATATAAACAAGGAGGATACACAATCTTTGGGTTTGAACTTGAATTTTTCAAAAATCAAAACGTAATTAATTAACATCATATGAAACAAACTCACACACACATACAGAATAGAGATTTATCAAATTGTCAAATTACCGATTATCGGAATAAGAGATAATAACATGCCAGTGGGTTGGGTGGTAGTGGGGTTTTAGTGGATTGGTACACTTAAGGAGTGGTGAGAGAGAGAGAGACTGAGTGATTGAGTTGTGTGATGTTCTGTTTCTGCTCTGTGTATTGACTTATTGGTGTGACAAAATTTGCCTTGGTGTGCGTGCATTTTGTGAAGAGTGGAGATTTTAAATGAAAATTTCAAATTTCAATGCTGTTGAAAATCGTTGAGGAAAACAGTTTGAAATTTGAATTTTTCACCGAGAAGTGTAAGAAAAGATTGGCGGTGTTTGTTGTTTTTGACATTCGTGTGCGTGTGTTAGATTAGTTAAGATTGTGGAGCTGTGAAGAATAGCTTGTGTTTTTTTTTTTTATTTTTAAAGTGGGAGAAGGTGGAGAAATTAAATAATATATTATTTAGATACAAAACATGCCAATTTTTTTTAACAAATTTCGGAAATTATTTATAAACATATTTCAGATACAAATTTACTTCCCTTTAAAAAAGGGAATAAAACTTGTTTCAGTTTGGATTTAGTTTTGTACATTTAAATTTTAATATTTAATTTTTTTTCTTAACAAATTTTATTACACACATTTGGAAGTTTGGATTTTCTGTTTAATTTTTTTATGACACAAACACACACGTCAAGGATAACATTTTACAAGGATCATTTTGTTTGTATGCTTTTCTTTGTTCTTTGAATTATTTCTATTCAAAATCCATAAAGAAAACGATATTGTATTAAATACTTCCAAATTCATTTGTATAGGCTTCTTTCTTCTTTTCATTTAAAGTTTTTTAACAATATGTATAGAAAACATTACTTTTAAGTTTGTTTAAGTTTTTTTCTTTTTCATATAAAATGAAAAATATTTGCAATGTAGCCAATTTAAAGCATTTATTGGTGAAAATAAAAATGTAAGTTTTTAAAAGTGAAAATAAGAAAAAAAAAATAAATAGTTGGTGTTAGAAAAAGTCAAGAGATAGATAGGTGATAGATTTTGAAAATAGTTAGATGGATTATAATTTTAAAACTAATCGGCTTAGTTCGCCGACGTACGTTACATAACTCTACACCACAAGAAAAGGCAAATGATTTTTTTATTCCAACATGGGACTTTGCTATCAATCACGAGTATATTTACACTTCATTCTTATTGACACAGAGTTGTATAACTCGCTCTATTTCAAGGTTTTCCAAGAAAAAGCACGTGAACATAGCAAAAAGTGCCAAAAAAAGGTCTCGAACTATAAAAAATTGTTACTGGTAATTTTCGATAATTTTTTTTAACTGGTAATTTTCGATAATTTTTCTACTGACACACAAGTCTGTGTTGGATACTATTGTTTCGCACAAGGCGATTAAATTTTTTCCGATATTCAATCTAATCAAACAAATAGCCGTTTTTTTAAATATATATATTTATTCACCAACAACTGTCTCGAATAATTTTAAACGACTCTTTTTGTTATGGCTAAAAGTTCCTGGATAGAAACTTCTGTATCTGTGATGCATTACTCACTCAAACTGCCTGGTCACAAAAAGGTGCCCAGGGATTGTTGTTATATTTTCTAATCTTTAAATTTGGTATGCTAATTGTTTTTAAATTTTAAAGTAGCTTATTTTATTTTTCTGAAAATATCAGCATAGCTAAAATTTCCTGCTGTAAACAGTTTAATACTTCTTTTTAATCGTTTTTTATACCCTACAACACATAGTGGTAAGGGTATTATATCTTTGTGCATTTGTTTGTAACATGGAGAAGTATGCGAGATAGACCCATAACTACTTTTGAGGAACTTCATAGAATCACTTTCTGAGTCGATTTATGTATGTCTGTCCGTCCGTCTATCCATGTACTTTTGTAAACAAAATGCATGGCCGCATCTATTACCCGATTGAATGAAATTTTCCACACAATATTTTATTTCGGCCCAAGCACAATTCCTATTGAAATTTGTGAGAATCAGTTCAAAATTAGATAAAGCTCCCATATATATCTTCTACCGATTTCGGGTTATTTGTGCACCAAATGGCCAATATCAGTCCAAATGCAAAAAGTAAGTATATCAAAATTGGAGAAAATTGGTTCAGATATAGCTATAGGTCCCATATATCTTTTCAATCGATTTCGGGTTATTTGTGCACCAAATGGCCAATATCAGTCCAACGGACCTGAATTCTGGCAAATCCAACCGAATTCAGTCTAGAAGCAAGTACATCAAAATTGGAGAAAATCGGTTCAGAGAGACCTATAGCTCCCATATATATGTTTCATCGGATTTGGGGTCCTCATATTCGTAATATACATTCGGCAAAAATGATATTTGGTACCAGATATCCGATACAGCCCAGAAATACCTCTACCTCGAGAACGGCAAAGATTTGGATAAAGCTCCCATATACAGGGTGAGATGAAAAAACTGCAACCAACTTCAGCCTGCTGTGATTTCCAAGCCACTCGTCCGTCCGCTGTTAAAATTATTCCAGTGACAGGTCATTATATTGTTTACAAGCGCACAGAAGCATTTTGGTGAGAATTTTCCAGTTATTCGTGATGAAATTGATATATTGATATATTTGGCTGGAAAACCACAAGTGGCTATCGTTAAAGCACTCCAGCATTTAAATTTGAATAAATCTTTTGTGTCTCGTACCATCGCTCGTTACCGAGATACTAGTATCGTGGCCTGACGTCAAGAAAGTGGACGGAAGAAAACAGCAACATCAACAGAAATGGTTCGAAAAGTAAAGAAGCTGAGCTCAACATATCACAATATTCCATTCGGCAAATATTGAAAAATGAGCTCGGTGTAAAGCGATTGAAATCCCAAAAAGTGCAAGAACTAACACCGCAACAAAAAGAAAATAGACTCAAAAGAGCTAAAGAGTTGCTTCGCTTGGCCGAAAGTGGTGATCTGCCGAATTTGGTTTTCTGCGACGAGAAAACATTCGTTGTCCAGCTGTTTGTACACAAACACAATGGTCGTGCTTACTTGCCAAAGAGGTCAGCTGAAAATGTGCACCTTCGGTTGACCACCAGAACTCAAGCGTTGGCCATGTTGATGGCGTGGGCCACAGTAATAGCCGAAGGTCGCTCCCCGTTCGTATTAATCGACCGTGGCATAAGAATATATGCCGAATATTATCGCGAAAATATTCTGGAGCATATATTAAAGCCTTGGGCACGCAAACATTTTGGCCGCAGACCTTGTGGAACTCGGCTCCGAAATATGTTTTATTAATGTTATCCTTCTCAAATTGATGTCATGAAATCTTCAGCAATCTTATTTGGTATAAAAGATTGAAATGTATCCGTCAAATTTAGTGGAAATCGATTCAGAATTGGATATGCCTCCCATATATTAGTTCCCTCTGAAACCAAACTATAACTGCTCTAAAGCCAAATGTTGTTAGGTGGTATGATATACTTCAAATAAATTCTTTTGTTACGGGAGCTCTACTAAATATGTGTAGTGGTGTAAGGTATTATATAGTAGGCCCCGCCGGACTTTTGACTTTTCCTTACTGGTTTTATTATGTTATAGTGTTCTATCAATTACATTTTAACAACTGATTTCTGTAAGTAAACGGACGGAATTGTCTTGATTCCTAATATTCTATCCAGATCAATTTTTGTATGATCGACTTCACATGAATTCCCAAAATAAACTTTTTTGTTACGGTAGCTCTACTAAATACGAATTGTGGTGTAGGGTATCATATGGTAGGCCCCGCCCGACTTTTCACCTTTCCTTACTCGTTTTACGTTTATGTTAATTATACTTCAGAACAGATTTCTTTAAGTAAACGGACGGACTTCTCTTGATTCCTAATATTTTATCCTCTTGTGGTGTAGAGTTCTCATCTCATAAAATCGATATTCAAATCTTAATTAAAAAGACGAAAGGTTCGATGTACATTAAGGAACTTAGAAAAAATTCAATATTCTTTTAATATTTGAAAATTCAAGTTTTTAATAAATATAACAAAATACATCATATCAAAAATTAAATAGCATTCAAAAATTTTACATTTATATCAATGTAGAGAGAAAGAGAAAGGTTTTTTTTCTTCAAAAATATATATTTTTAACAATTCCGCAATAATCGTAAAAAAACAATTCGAACGTAAGAAATGATCATGGAACTTTTCAAACATACCTGGATATGGCACGCAAAGGACGTAACGCTCTCAAGGTACGCAAAGAACGTAGGACTTTGAGATTTTCATTTTCCTCGATGAGCAGAGAGAAAACAGAAACCTGGAACATAAAAAGAAATTAGATATGAGATTGTCTGTAATGGGGAATCTCTTAAGGGGAAGTAAACACGAGGGCACAAGCGATATCAATTTTGGTCCATTCACATATGTCGGTGGATACATATGTCAAAAACATTTGAAAGAGAGCACAGATTTGCTCATTCTCTCTGGGGAGCGAAACTTGATTCCGAGCAGTGTGCTTAAAGAGTGGGACTTTTATATGTACAGATAAGCGATCCAACGTGTTTGGTTTTATTTCGATCACATTCGAACGAATTTTGATCCTACTCTTAAACGAGCAAAGGTCCACGGTATCGTATAACCCGAGTTTTTCGGATGTCAGAGCCGATACGGAAGGTTTTATTTTAAAATTAAAAACATAGACCCTTTTAAAAGGTCTTTCTGTGCCCACTTCCGATTTACTTCCCCTTCCCCACACTTCGTTTACTTACAAAAACTATAATAAAATCCAGTATCGTCCAAAAGCTGGTAAAATATTTGGAAAACCCCAATGCCAACCACTTGAGAACCATTTCGATGACAAAGATCAAACAGAAGGAGAAATTCGTCCAATACAGGATGCGCTTCAGCGATTTGTTACTATCCAAGTAGATGTCCTCGAAACAGAGCGTTATGCTGGAGGCAAATATTAACACCAAGACAAACCACTCAAAGGCTGGAGTATCCACAACAGTTAAGACGGCCGTTCTGACGCGTGTCCAATGTTTAGCTGTCGGGGTATCCATACAAGACATAAACCAAGGACAGCGAAAATAAAAGCTGAAAATCAAAAGAAAATACACAAATTAGTCATAAGATTCTCCCACTCCACCCTCTCTTCCCCACTTACTGTTCATAACACTTCTGGGGGAAACAATCATCTGGCACTTTTGGTGGCTTCGAATGTCCGAAACTTGGAAAAGTCATGGGATCATTGTATGCTCCCTGCGAATTACGTCTCCCACCCACTGTGAGATCGTCTACGTAGGAGACCAGACAATGCCATGGTTTTTCAGTCAGTCGTGAAAATGCAGATTTTTGCGACTGGAGCGCATCGCCGCTCTTATCTTGTGACCCACCGGCCGATTGCAACTGTCCCACAATCACATCGCCGGCTGCGGCCAGTGCCAGAGCTGAGGAGGTATCGGCCGCACCCGAACTGTGCGATTCGGTGCGAGCCGATTGGAAAGAACCAGCTTTGTCTAGTGCCGATTGTGGATGCTCTGAGCGTGACTTGACTTGTAGGCGTCGTTGTTGCTTCCTCTGCTGTTGCAGCTGTTCGGCGTCAACGCTATTGGCACGCGACTGCCCAGCCCTTGGGAGGAGTGGTGTGGTACGCATTTGAGCATTGGTGGCATGGAAATGTTGCTGGTGTTCGGTTAAGGCCGTCAGGGGTGGCGTTGCCTTCAGCGAAGACATTTGCGCCAGTGTGGGTGGTTCGATAGAAGACTTTAGCGAGGCTGGTGGTGTGGGTGGTACAACGGCAGACGATGAATTGGAAGAGTCGTGGTGGTGCAAATGATGCTGTGACAGCTGCTGCTGTTGCAGTTGGTGTTGTTGCTGCTGCTGTTGAGCTAATTGGGTCAATTGTTTGTGCAGCAGCAGATTTTCATAGGAATTTGTACTTTTCAGCGATAGACTTTCGATTTTGTCCGCCCCATCGACGGTCAGGCATTTCCGCGGCAATCGTTCGGATTCCATGCGCAGCGTCGAAATGGGCTTATCCTCTTCGGGCACCTCATCGACTCGCTCAATCAGCGACATTCGTTTGAAACGATCAAATTGAGCACTGAAGAGATCACTTTTTCGCCGCATAAATGGCGATTGGGCGCCAGAGGCTTGAGTGGCCGCAATCGACATTGCTTCCACTGAGGCAAAGGGAGCTTGTATTTGATCACAGATCTTGCGTATTTCATTGCTTATGCAAAAGTCTTCATCGATTTTACGTTGCTTTTCAAGGCTACGACGTTTGATCTTCACCGAGGCTCGATTTGTGTTGGCCGGCAGCGAGTGTTGCCGTCGCGGCACTGTGGACAGATCATAGCTGTCATAAGGATTCAATGGGGTTACCACCTCATCCGCTGCCGTACGCTCTGAGGCGCCCGTAATTACCGCAATATGTTCCAAAATGGCCTTATTAGCCTCATCAGCTGCCGGCGAAGGTTCGGACAATGTTGAGAGCCGTCTCTCCAGTGAAGTGGTGGATTTTTTAATCTCTTCCAACTCCTTCTCAAAACTTTGGATAATATTATCAAACTCGGAGTGTTCCACCAAGGGTACACTCTCATTGTCATGGCCATTGCCATTCGACGAATGACTACCTCCATTTCGTCTCGACTCTATGGTTTGCAGTATGGAATTGGAAATGTAACTTAAATTCGATTTGATACTGCTAGTCGAGGGTTTGCGTTCTTCCCCATGGCGTTTACTCTCCGTAACAATTAGCGAATCGGTATCCGCATCCATGGTAGAGCCATAACCTACCGTATCGCTAAAATAATTATGGCTATTATCCTGGGCATCTTCCTGTAAAAACTGAAATAATTCCTTTTGATCACAGTTCAGCAATTCATCCCTAAGATTGACATGATTCGACAGCAGTTCCTCCTGTTCCATGGATATGGTGTTCAACGAATGGCCACTTGTGTCTCGTCTCATGCTGGAGACAATTTCATCGTCGGATCGTCTTGAGGGTATCAACGAACGCTGCGACTGATCGCTGGACTGTGAGAGGCGATCCAAGGATTTGCGATAGCTCGGCGATCGCGTCAGCAACGATTTCTGATATTGCAAATACGATTCGTCATGTTCCTCGCTGCAGAGACGCGTTGAGATGCGCTCTTGAAACGAGTCGCCGCGCATGTACGAACCACTTCGTTGATCCTGATTATACGGATCGGTATCTGTGGAATTATACTGACCCATCAGCTGTAGTTCTATCGATTCCGTGTAGGTGGTTGGATCATCGCGGGAATCGTTTGGCTGTGTACCAAAACCGGAAGACATTTGATGCTGTAGCCGACGATCGGCCTGTGGATTTGGGCTATTATTGTCTAATTGGCAGGAACTGGCCACGGTGCCATCGAATGATGGCATGGCCGTTTGTTGTTGCTGATAGAGCAACTGCAAAGCTGGTTGGGTATTTAACATGGGTGATGTGGTATATTCGTGTTGTTGTTGCAGCTGTTGTAGTTGTTGTTGTTGTTGTTGGTGCTGCTGCTGATGTTGATATTGTTGCTGTGCGGATGTGTGTGACTTACGATCTTCTTCAGTTTCAGTACCATCAACAATAGTGTGTAGGCTTCCCTTTAAGGGTATGATAACGCCAAAATCTGAGCCGGAAACAGGTCGATTCATAGATTCCTGAAAATAATAAAGGAGGGGTATTATTAAAAATTACGACAACATCAGCATTCCACTCCAATGGTAGAACTTAGAGGACTTGACCGCAAAATTGGAGATAGGATAATTCAATACACAATAAAAGACCTCTAGGTCTTTTGTGGACATTAGCAGACCTTTACGTATTCCACGGAAAATAGAAGACCTACAGGTATTCCACGGATAATAAAAGACTTACAGGTCTTTTAAGGTCGCATAGAAGACCTACAGGTCTTCGAAAGACCTTGAGCTCTTCTAGGCTACCTTAGAAGACCTTCAGCTCTTCTAGGCGACCATAGAATACCTTCAGCTCTTCTAGGCGGCTATAAAAGTCAATGTGCTCTTCTATGCGGCTATAAAAGTCCATGAGCTCTTCTGGGCGGCCATTGAAGACCATAAAATACCATGAGCTCTTCTAGGCGGCCATAGAAGACCATAAGCCCTTCTAGCCGGCCATAGAAGACCATGAGCTCTTCTAGGCGGCCATAGAAGACCATGAGCTCTTTTATGCGGCTATAAAAGTCCATAAGCTCTTCTAGTCGGCCATTGAAGACCATGAGCTCTTCTATGCGGCCATAAAAGAACATGAGCTCTTCCTGGTGGCCATGGAAGACCCTGAGATCTTCTAGGCGGCCATAGAAGACCATGAGCTCTTCTAGGCGGCCATAGAAGACCATGAGCTCTTCTAGCCGGCCATAGAAGGCCATGAGCTCTTCTAGCCGGCCATAGAAGACCATGAGCTCTTCTAGGCGACCAGTGAAGACTATGAGCTCTTCTATGCGGCCATAAAAGACCATGAGCTTTTTTATACGGCCATAGAAGACCATGAGCTCTTCTAGGCGGCCATAAAAGATCTTGAGCTTCTTTATGAAGGGAAACCCCTCTTAAATGAATTTAAATTTTATTTCTTATCCATTTTTACCACTTACCTGATAGCTAAGCCGATGGAATTTAGTTTCCGACATCAGACCTGACTTGTCGAGCATTGATGAGGCGGCAGCATTTTGAGCTTCAATAACAATTTGTTGAAATTTCGAAGCATATTTACGCTCCTTGCGCTCTTTCCGTTCTTGGCGTTTTTTTCGAATCAGATCGCGTACACGTTCAATGCTGCGAGCTAATTTTGATTCTTCGCCCACTTCCTAGAGTTTGCAAACAGAATACAACAAATGCGGCAAGAGAAAGGGGAAGAAAAGTGGGTGTTAATACGGATTTCAATAAAATATTGGGATAAGCAATTATTTATTTCGCAGTTATGTTACAATGAAATTATAAAATAAATTATTAACAAATATATATTTAATTATGCCAATACAAATACAGTTGCAGCAAAACACACTATTTTTTGTTTTTGTTATGCAGACCAATATGCTTAAGCCATAGCTCGGAATACCAATTCATGTCCAAAAATTTCGGGAGTTGGGGGGGAATTACTACAACTACAGTTTTATTTGTTGCTCAAATTTCAAGGGGTAAGAGGGGGGGCAAATAAATAAAATCTCTACGGGTTACATGCTTTTTTCTCAAATTTTGAGGGTTTTGAATTTTTAGAGGAATGGGCCAAATACTAGTTTACTGGTTTTTTTCAGTTGTCTTTATTTTTGAATTCAACTCAAATTAAAAAATGTTTCAGTTTCAGTGGAAGTATTACAAGCTACAATTACCTTTTTCTTGAATATCTGTTTAGTTTAAGAGATATTTTTTTATAAACGTTGTATTTGGCGTAGGTAAGTATTGTTGTTTAAATTGTAAGGGGTTTTGTTTGACAGAAAGTGTTTCAGATTTGTTTTTTCAATTGACACGGTGCACAGAATTAGAAAATAGTTTTTTTTTTTTTTTGTTTGGACGTTTGAGGATAGTTGTTTATTTGTCAATTTGATATCAAGTGCAAATATGTTTAGAAGATATGTATATAATTTTATATTGGTATATATGTATATGTTGTTGTTGTTGTTGTTGTTTTTGTTATTTTTTTTATTTTGGAAATTTAAATTCAGTTTTTATTTTTTAATTATATTGTTTTTTGGTTTTGTTTGTTTTAACATTTAAGCACATTAAAAACGCAGTCACACACACGCACATATATATGTATTTGTAACAATAACAACAAAGAAGGAGGAAGATAGTAAAATATTTATTAAATATTAGAAAATATTGTTGTTGATAGATTTTTGTAGGGCCTTAAGAATTTATGAAAAGTCGTGGTCATGTTCTAGATGAGTTTCGTAACTTTTCATTATTCTTTTAGCTAAGACATTGAAGAAAATGATAATAAAATCTAAATGTAAAGGAAAATATTTTTTGTTTGATATATATGATAAATATGAAAAAAATAACAAAAATCTAACTGGCACACATCTAAGATAGAGTATTGAATATTTTGTTAATCATAAAATATAATTTAATTTCTTTTAATATAATACTAGACTTTATAGTTTTTTTAGGTCGATTTATAATTTGATTTTATAATTAAATCTCAAGTTTCTGATATTTCCCAATCGAAATTATTTCCCATTTCCCTCATTTCTTTCTTTTTGGAAATTATGCGAGATTTGCCAATGAAGAAGACCTCCTCATCAATCAAAAATGTTTTAATGGTCTCCAGTATAAACTGGACATCGTGAAAAAGATCAAAATTGATTATTGATTTTATATTTTTTTTTTTCACAAACAGATAATTTTTATTCCGAAGTGCTCTATCTAAGAGATTTTCTGATCCTTTGAAGAAATACCGACTTTTGGCTGAGGAGATTGAGGCTTTCAGAGCAAATCGCCTGTTTCGTTTAGCATGGGAGTTCCGAATAATAGAAAACTGTCATGGTTATGCAGATATTATCGTCGTGTCAACACGTTTGACAAATGACGTTAACTATGCTCAGGGAAGACCTATAGGTCTTCTACGGACTATAGAAAACCTTGAGCTCTTCTAGGCGGCCATCGAAGACCTTGAGTTCCTCTAGGCGGCCAACGAAGATTTTGAGCTCTTTTATACTGTCATCAAAGATCTTGAGCTCTTTTATACGGTCATCAAAGACCATGAGCTCTTCTATGTGGTCATCAAAGATCTTGAGCTCTTTTATACGGCCATCGAAGACCTTGAGCTCTTCTAGGCGGTCATCGAACACCTTGAGCTCTTCTTCTGCGACCATAGAAGATCTTGACCAAGAAGTGGACAAAAGACAAAAAAGTGGAGAGTAAACTTCGTGCAAAACTCCTACACGTCGAGTACTCCAGCTCGTGAGTATGTTTCAATCTCGATTAAAAACGAGCAAATCTTAGCTCTAGTCATATCCATAGTATCAGAAATATGGCGTTATGTGACAGCCCTTAACCACAGAACATCCAAAAAAAATTAATTTAAAGTAGCCTACATTCCTTCTAATGGAATACCTAAAGTGAGTCCACATTTTTGGCGGTTCAATATAAGCATATCTTTGAGTCATTGGAAGAGGGCGGTTAAACCATCTGAAGTCTTCTTACATTTTCAGTGGGTTGAGAGGAATTAGCTATCAGCAGTTAATAAGTATATGTTTCGCTCTATAGATCACCTATTTTCACATTTTTGTACCTCCTCCGGAACTGGTCAAAATTTGTCTACAGAGGTCCTCTGTAGCTTGGAGTTTATTTACCTTCTCCGGGACTGGTCAAAACTTCGAGATCCTGGTAAGGTTTATTGTAGATTAAACCCCATGGGTTAGTAGAGATTTTCCTTTTCATAAATTTTGACCAGTTCCGGTTTAGTTACGAAAAGGTGGACACATGACAGATGGACCCTGGATGGTACATAAATTTGACTCTGGAATTTTTCCCAGATAAAACACATGAACCTATAGGCGACTCTATTTGGAAATGTTGACAATTTATTGGAGAGGTACAAAAAAGCCAGCCGTAGTAGATACGAAAACGTGGACTCAGAGAAGAAACTGGCACTCAGCTGTCTTTCCATCGAGGGCTCTTTTTAAATATTATGACCAGTTTCATGAAAGGTACAAAAACGGACACATATGGATACCATTTGTAAATGTTACGGGATACCATTTGTAAATGTTGATCAGTTCCGGGGGAGGTAGAAAATTTTGGTAAGGGGACTCTTTTAAGAAATGTTGAGGGAGGTGGTAATCATGGAACCAAAGTGGACCCAACTATGGATATTTAGAGGTGTTGCAAAGGGATGAAAAATTTAATGTACTCAAGAATCCCACTACTGATTCGTTCACAGGTAGTGGGGGAATTCCTATAAATTTGAAATGGAGAAGAGTTGTGTGAATTTCCATTTCGATTCCGGCCAAATCCTTCCTGTAGATTTAGAGTAAGGCGTTGCAGAAGATAACCATAATAATCCTTGAATGTCTGACGGCCGATGCAACAACCTCATAATGATTACCTTGAAGCCCGCCGAGCAGATCTCGATATATTACGAAAGAAGCTCTTCTTTGACTTTAGAGAGAGAGAGATAAATCCAAAACTATTAGTTTTTCAAAATTTAACAATTTTTTTTAATATTTTTATAATTTTTTATACCCTCCACCATAGTATGGAGTTTGTAACACCTCTAAATATACATTTTAGACCCCACAAAGTATATATATTCGTGATCAGCAAATTCTATATCGATTTATGATATGGTTCATGTAGGTCCACATTTTGGTATAACCCTCATATAATAGTACCTCCCTATTTTCGGTATTTTGGGGATTTAAGCGTCATTATTCACCGGAATTGTTTCAAATTTGGTATTTGAAGTTCGTAATGGATACTACAGCCTGTAACAGAAAATTGTCTGTGCAGGGCAGGTTTTGGTATAGCCTCCATATAATGGTACCTCTCTATATTCGGTATTTTGATGATTTTAGCTACATTATTCACAGAATTTTATTCAAGTTTCCCATTTGAATATTGTAAGAGCTTATGACAAAAGTTACCTATGCAGGTCCATGACATAGTATAGACCCTAATATAACGGCTACATTCGATATTTTTAAGATTTTAACAGAATTTATAACGGATTTTATTTTTTGAAAATTGCTAAATTCGTTCCAAATTATAGAGGATATTCAAAGTTCGCCCGGCAGAACTTGAAGCTTTTTTTAATATTAATTTTGTTAATATTTTCTTCAATTTTAGTTTCATGTATTTGCTTAAAAAAACTGATAAGAATATTTTTATAAAGCATTTTTTTCTCATGGAAAACTGTTACAAAGTACAACAATAAGGTACCAATAACAAAAAATGTATTTATGGTAACTTAATAGTTTACCAAATAAAACCTCATAATGAAGGCTATCCCGGTAAAAAGCTCTAATGTAAACATTTAACTATTAAACTGTTTTTTTAATCACAGAATTCAAAGTTAAGAAGAATATATTTCTCCTTTCCGAACAAAATCTTCAACGAAAATTATTAGTAATTTAAATAGAATAAACAAGAATTGAAGTAAAATATGGAAACGTAACGATAATATGGACAAAGCTTTAAAACGTCTATTAGTCTAGAAAATAGTCGAAAGAATCAATATCCAAATACAATAACAAACTAATCACTAAACATCAAAGAACGACACTTAAATACAAAAATGAATCTTTTCGTAAATATGTTTCAAATCATTTGAGTTTAAAATTATTATGCGAAATTTTGAAATCTTTGTAAATCCAAATATTTGAAATAACAATTGTTCAAAATATTTTTTTTTTCTTAAAAAAATTGTAACCACACATATAAAATTTGCACACATCAATGCTTTTTGGGCATCTTTTTTTCAATTGCTTAAATCAAACCATTTTTTTTTGCTTTTTTTTTCTTAGAATAACATCAATGACATATTATGTGACGAATACGACAAGAACGTAATAAAGCTAGTAAAAGTAGAACCAAAATACGACAGAAAGTCAAACATGCATTTTACCTCTTTCTTGGATTTTAGCTCCTCCGAATTAAAGCTGTTGAGCAACAAGGCCAAGAACAAGTTTAGCACCATGAAATTGCCCATGACCAGTGTGGGTAGAAATATGGCAAAGCATGTGGAAGCACCTTGCTGGAATTTAAAAAAGAAATAAATATACATATTTGAAAAAAAAATAATTTTGAAATATAAATAATAGAAAAAGTCAAATTCTACATTGCACTAACCTACACCACAATATCTGCGATACATGTATATTACCAGGAGTATTACGAGTGTCAAGCAGGCTACATAATTTATTTTAATTTTGCGGTTTGAGTTCCCAGGACAAATTAAATGAGCGTCTTCGGGTGAAGTATGAAATGGTGTTATTGTTTACTCCTACTTCTAAAAGCTATTTTTAATATCAGATAAGTGCCGTATGTTAAGTGATTTTCCACGCTAATTTAGTATAGTATTAACTTTGTTATTCCGTTTGTAACACCTCAAAATATACATTCTAGACCCCACAAAGTACAGGGTGAGATGAAAAAACTGCAACCAACATCAGACCGCTGTCATTTCTAAGCCACTCGTCCGACAGCTGTTAAAATTATTCTTGTGACAGCTCATTACAAGCGTACAAAAGCATTTTGGTGAGAATTTTCCAGGTAAAAAGTTATTCGTGATGGAATTCAAGCGTGATCGTGTGATTTCTTTATATTTGGCTGGAAAACTACAAGTAGCTATCGTTAGAGCACTCCAGCATTTACATGTGAATAAATCTTGTGCCTCGCACCATCGCTCGCTACCATGATACTGAAGTGGACGGAAGAAAACGGAAACATCAACAGAAATGGTTCGAAAAGTAAAGAAGCGACTTGATAGAAACCCGCGTCGCAGTGGCCGAAAAATGGCTCGTGAGCTGAACATATCGCAATATTCCATTCGGCAAATTTTGAAAAATGAGATCGGGGTAAAGTCATTGAAATTCCAAAAAGTGAAAGAACTTACACCGCAACAGAAAGAAATATACTCAAAACAGCTAAAAAGTTGCTTTGCTTGGCCGAAAGTGGTGAACTGCCGAATTTGGTTTTCTCCGATGAGAAACAAAATGATTGTGTTTACTTGCCACAGAGGTCAGCTGAAAATGTGCACCTTCGGCTGGCCACCAGAACTCAAGCGCTGGCCATGGTGATGGTGTGGGCCGCCATAACAGCCGATGGTCGCTCTCTGCTCTTGGCATCAGAATAAATGCCGAATATTATCGCGAAAATATTCTGGAGTGTGTGTTAAAGCCTTGGGCACGCAAACATTTTGGCCGCAGACCTTGAACATTCTAACAGGACTCAGCAATGGTCACCAAAATTCCCGGATACCAATCCGTAGGGCTACTGTGTCTGGAGTATTTTGGAAAGCAAGGTTGGCACTAAAAAATACCAAAGTGTCGATCACCTCAAGCAAGCGCTTCGCAGGCAATGGGCCAAAATACCACAGAGCAACATTCGGGCAGTTTAAAAAAATATAAAAATTATGGCGATTGACTGTGTTGCAGTTTTTTATCTCACCCTGTATATATATACATTCTTGATCAGCATAAAATTCTATTCCGATTTAGCAATGTCCGGCAATCACTTTAGCTTCCGATCGAATTGAAGTAGAAGATCTGCTTGCTATTGGATATAGGCTATATAGGTCCACGTTTAGGTATAGCCCCCATATAATGGTAGCTCCCTTCATTCGGTATTTTGACGATTTTAGGTACAATATTTACAGGAATTGTTTCAAATTTCGTATTTGAAGTTCATAACGGGTACTACAGCTTGTGACAGAAAATTGCTTATTCAGATCCAGATCTTCGAATAGGCCCCATATGACGGTACCCCCTATATTCGGTATTTTGATGATTTTAGCGACATTATTCACCGGAATTGCTTCAAATTTCATATTTGGAGTTTCTAATAAGTACTACAGTCTATGACAGAAATTTGTCTTTGCAGGTCCAGGTCTTCGTGTAGCCTCCATATATCGGTACCTCCCTATATTCGGCATTTTGACGATTTTAAGTACAATATTCACCAGAATTGTTTCAAATGTCGTATTTGAATTCCTAATAGATACTACAGTCTATGACAGAAAAATTTTAGGTACAATATTCACCGGAATTGTTTCAAATTTCGGTGGTCCACGTCTTCGTATAGACCCCAAAATAACGGTTACTCTTTGTATTCGGTATTTTTAAGATTTTAACAGAATTTTTAATGCATTCTATTTTTTTTACTTTCCAAATTCGTATTCAAAGTTCGGCCCGTCGAACTTACGGCTTTTTAACTTGTTCACATTTCTATAGCATACTTCTAGGCGCTTCCAACATTAAAATATTAAATATTCAAATACTTTAAAAGAAAAGGTAATTTGTCTAGAAAAAATGCGATTTAGAATCCCCATTGGCATATTTAAGTACCAAATATTCAGATACTGTGGTGTAGGTTTCAATTCTAAACTAAAAAATCCTTAGCATATAACATACCTCTTCTTCGGCTCTCATGCAATCCCACAGAGGTTCAATCCATTCACCGCATAGAATACGAAAAATCATCATAAATGAATGGAAAAAATCATTGAAATTCCATCTACAGATAAAACAAACAAAGACACAAATAAATTAAGTTTTTCAGTTCCTTTTATTCAAACAAAATATTTCGTTAATTATTTTACCTTGGCACCGGATCGGGTTCAAATTTTTCTGGTGTATAATCTTTAGAAAACAATTGCATGCCAATGACGGCAAATATGTAAATGACTATAACCAATATTAAGGTAAGATTACCCAAAGCTCCTATGGTTGAAATAATAATACTTAATAACACTTTCATTGTAGTCCAAGATTGAGCCAATTTTAAAACACGCAACTAGAATGGGTTGTTGTTGTTGTTTGTTTGGTTTTTTTCGAAAAGAAAATAAATACACAAAAAATGAAGGAAATAAATATTTTGTTTTCCATTTTTAAGCAATGCCAATGATTTTTTTATTTTATCAACAAATTTTTATTGTATCCTTACCAATCTTAGACCTCTCAATACACTGAGACCATCAACTAATTCAAATATTATGTCCAACAATGAGGCCGTTACTATTATCAAATCAAATATATTCCAACCACATAGAAAAAACTCTTTGGATAATGCCATTAATTTTATAATACATTCAAATGTAAATATTGAAGTGAAAACCTGGTGGGGATAGAAAGGGAGAAAACAAGAAGAAGAACATCATGAAGACAATATTGAAGTTTGGAGAATCTTTTGCACACAGAAAGCTACCCTCCATGTTTTGGTGCATCAAAAAAGGGTTCATGCATGCTGCTTTGGCTGAATTCGTATATATTTATCTTGAGTGCTCGGGGGAATTTGTTTTTCTATTTTTACACTATTATATTCCTACCTTATTTCCTACATCCAGAGCATTGCGAAAACTTTCACTCATACCATGATGTTCCATTGCCAAGAACGCCGTATTCAAAACAATACACAGCGTTATGGCCAACTCAAAGAGGGGATCGCGTACCACTTTATAGAGGCAATTTTGAAATTGCAACCATCCTTCATAGTCGATGCAGCATTGAACACATCTATCACAATTACGATCGGGAAGATCATCTGAAAAGAAAGAGAGAGGAGGAACATGATATCAGTGTGGTGTAGGAGGGATATAATTGCAGTAGAATATAATCTGTACTGCTGCTCCCCCTCTTTTATGTATAGAAGACAATAAAAAGAGATCTATAGAATATCGTAACAGGTCGTCAATTATAGAATACCGTAAACAAACATTTCATGGATAGCATTGGACCGTAAAAAAGTTTTCTTGTAAAAAATTGTAAAAAATACGCTAAAAGGTATTCTATCTCTTGAAACTTTAAAACCTTCTATCAAAAGAAGACGGCAAAACGGCATTTTACCACTAGAAGACCTAAAAAAGTAATATAACACTAGAGGGCCGTAAAAAAAGTATTCCATCTCTATATAACCGTAAAATAGAGTTCTACCACTAGAAAACGTAAAACGGTCTTCTATTCCTGTGCCAATATAAGACCGTAAAAAAGGCTTGTATCTATACAAGACCGTAAAAACGCCTTCTATCTATACAAGACCGTAAAAAGGTCTTCTATCTATACAGGACCGTACAGGAATCCAAAAAGAGGTTCTGAGAATAGAATATCGTAAAGCGGTCTTCAATTAATAGAATATCGTAAAAAGGTCTTCTATTAATAGAATATCGTAAAGCGGTCTTCAATTAATAGAATATCGTAAAACGGTCTTCTATTAATAGAATATCGTAAAACGGTCTTCTATTAATATTATATCGTATAACGGTCTTCTATTAATATGATATCGTAAAACGGTCTTCTCTCAATAAAATATCGTAAAAAGGTCTTCTATTAATAGAATATCGTAAAACGGTCTTCTATTAATAGAATATCGTAAAACGGTCTTCTAATAATAGAATATCGTAAAACGTTCTTCTAATAATAGAATATCGTAAAACGGTCTCCTAATAATAGAATATCGTAAAACGGTGTTTTAATAATAGAATATCGTAAAACCGTCTTCTATCAATAAAATATCGTAAAAAGGCCTTCTAAGAATAGAATACCGTTTAAAAGGCCTTCTACCAATAGAAGGCCT
The DNA here is from genome assembly GCF_030504385.1 of Musca domestica. Lineage (NCBI taxonomy): Eukaryota > Metazoa > Arthropoda > Insecta > Diptera > Muscidae > Musca > Musca domestica. Next base: position 3,070,511 of record NW_026712340.1, on the reverse strand, counting down.
TAAGAAGTTCTTCTACATATAGGATACCTTAAGAAGGTCTTCTATCTATAGAATACCGTAAGAGGGTCTTCCATCTATAGAAGACCGTAAGTAGGTCTCTTATCTAAAAAAATCCGTATAAGTATCCCAAGTTTAGAAGATCGTAAATGTCTTCTACCAGTTGAAGACCGTAAAAAGATCTTCCATCAAAAAGTAATGTAAAAACGTCGTCTATTATTAGAAGACCGTATTTTACGGCCTTCTATCTGTAAAATATCGTTGACAAGTCTTAACACATATATAAAATACCGTAAAATGGTCTTCTTAAAAGGTATCCAAACTCAAAAGGGTAAGAATGTCTTCTATACATGGAAGACCGTAAAAGGACTTCTGTCTGTAGAATACCGTAAAAATGTCTTCTACCTATAGAATATCGTAAACATGTATTTCTATATAAATCGAAAAATGGTCTTCCGTTTTTGGATAATTGTAAATGCATTGAATAACGTCTATATCTTCTATCTGCAGAAAATCGTAAAACGACTTTCCATCTATAGGAGACCGTAGAATTCTTCGAACTATTGAAAATTTTAGTTATTCTGTATACAGAAGATCGTAGAGGATTTTCTACCTATAGAAATATACCTTCTGTGGAAGATCGTAAAAAGGCTTTCCGTCTATAGAAGATATTAAAACTGTCTTTTGTTATTCTATAAATGATCGTAAAACCTTATTCCGTCTGTGAAAGATCATTAAACGGTCTTTTATCTAAAAATTTTCTATTCATAGAAGAACTCCGTAGAAGGTCTCCTGTGTATATAAGATTTGTTGAAAGTCATTTGTCCCTGGAGGATGATCTTCTATCCACAAAAGATGTCTAAAAGTTATCTTATCCATGGAAGATAGGAAAATGGACTTCTATCCACAGAAAGCTTGCAGGAAGTCTTCTATTCATATAAGTTCATCTATATATCTTTATAGAAGGTCTTCTGTCTATTTCAGAACTACTTTTAAAAAGTCGAACCCATTTCCTCTTATTTTTTCATTCAAATACCCCATTTCCCACACTCACCGATTACAACAATTTCGGAAGAATCTTCCGGATGTAAAGCATAAATATTATGCTTTTTAATGCGTGCTATATTTCCATTGCACTTTATCAGTCGAACTTCGCGCGGTGACAAGGCGAGTGTGACCGCTGTATGTTCATTGGTGCTGCCGCCACCACCACATTCGTCCACCATCGTTGTGGTGGTCGTGGCAACGGCATTGTTGTTTGTGGTGGCAGTTACATTGGCCACTTCGGAAGCTGTTATATCTTGTTCTTCATGATCGTCCACCACACCTGAATCATCCTGAGATGATTCACGATTCACACCACCGCCCGCCGAATTTGAGCTACCTTGGCGGCCAGCATGGCCCAGCTGACCGGAGGGATATAACATATTTGGATTGAGTTCAGTGTCCTGCTCCTGGAAACAAATGCGTGTCTGGCGTTGTTTATCTTTGGCCGAGCCGGTCTTTTGATGTTGACCCCCCTTCAGATCCAAATCGGTAGGTCGTTCACAACCACTGTGGCGGGGACTGGGACTAGGTGTGGGTGTGAGTGAATCACCTTTACCAGTGTGCTAAAATGCCAGATATAAAGAACATTAATTAGGGAAACAACTTTATTTGAAAAGTCTAAGGCAGATACTCACTGTTCCATTGCCATTGCTATCGGTGTTGTTACCACTTGCTTCACCCTTGCCGGTGCCCTTGACCTTTTTCCGTCGCACCTTCTTCTTGTTGTAGGAGGCCAGTACACCCTTGCGAGAATCAATTTTATTCTTATTGTTTTTATTTAATTTTTTCACATTCAGAACGGACGGGTCGAAGCTAAATGTTGAATCATCTCGATGATCCATTAAGTCTTTTTTACGTTCCTGGAAAAATAGAAATGTTTAGTGTGATATTCGAGTTATAATTTCCCATTTCTCCAAATAACTCACTTCATTTGTTATTTCGGCTTCTTCCTCGTAACTTAGAGCAACTACGGCTAACATTAGATTTATCAAATAAAATGAACCAAAAAACACAACCACTGTAAAAAATGATACACTCATCGGTCCCGAAGTGGCCAACACCATATTGTACACGTTCTCCCAATAGTCCAGGGTGATTAACTGAAATGTCGTCAACATCGACCACATAAAGTTATCGAAATTCGTATAGCCATGATTGGGATTCTCGCCCACGCACAGGCATGTATAGCCCTCGGGGCAGTGACGTGCCCCCGTTAGGTTGCCACATAACAGAGGCAGTTCTTCGTCGTCAAACAACCAATTGTCTGTGTCATTGATCCATCTGTGGGGAGGGGGAGAAAGAAGAAATGGGTTGAACTAAATATTTATCGAAAATAAATTCTACTTACAATTTCCATTCAAGATCGGTGGTATTAACCCAATCTTCTGGAACGTTTTTAACACATTTATTTCTCAGTTCACCCATGTAAACCTGAAAGGTAAAAAGGAGCATGAACAGAAAGTATTATAAAATAGAAACAAAACATTAATCTTGTATGCAAGGACACCTTGTTAAGATCTTAAATCTTCTCTTTGACAGATGGCATACGAAACAAATTTAAATTATTTTAAAATTAGTTGTCCTCAAAATCTCTGGAGTCATATGTTAAACTATAGTTCATTGTATTGAAAAGTGTGGATCTCCGAGTGAAAAGGCTGCCGCCCCTGCCTATCCCTACATCAAACCAAACCACTTTGGGTATATTCAAAATCTCTTCCTGAAAAATCACTACGGACGGAATCAAAGTGGATTTTAAAAGCAACTAAAATTTGGTTGGAGCTCCAAAATATAGGCCGATATTAGAAATTGTTCGTACACTAATTTTCCATCCAAGGATATTGTGACTGAAACCTTCGAAATACCGAGCAAATGAAAAATATTCAGAAAGAGGACTAAAGTCCTCTGAGAACCTGGACAGCAAATAAAAAACAATTGGTTTGGCCGGGCGGAACCCTTAAACCCTTCACCTTTGTTCCACTTTAAACTACAAATGCCAGTAAGATCGTTTGGATAATGCTGTCAAACTTTTCAAAAAAAAAAAAACAAAGTGTGTGAGGCCGTTGTTTGGGAGCCATACCAAAACGGGATCCTCCATAGACATTTTAATACTTCAAGGATTGTCATCTACCAAATCTTCCTAAATGCCAAATTTGAAATAATTTCGTCAGAAAATGTCACTGGGATTATGAAAATAGCGAGTATCTGTGGGTATCGTTCTATGTGTGCTATAGGAAAATGTTCAATATTCTACCGCCGGAGCTAGAACTCATCATGAAGTACAAAGCATTAAAATACTAAATATCGGGAGGTACCGTTATATGGGGCTATACAAAAACGTGGTCCTATACATAAAATATTTCGCCACCGGAGCAAAAACTCATTGCGAACTACAAATACCAATTTTTAGACATATCCGCTGGATAATCAGCAAAAATCTTCAAAACACCGAATATCAAGAGGTACCGTTATGTGGGAGCTATAGCAACCAGAATCCATTACGAACTACAAATACCAATTTTTAGACAAATCCGTGAAAAACGGTGGCAAAAATCATCAAAACACCGACTATTAGGCGGTACCGTTATATGGGGGCTATACAAAAACGTGGACCTATACATAGAATGTTCCACCACCAGATCTAGAACCCATTACTAACTACAAATACCAATTTTTAGACAAATTCTTGGCAAAATGTGGCAAAAATCATCAAAGTAACGAATATCGGTAAGTATATATGGGGTATACAAAAACGTTGACCTATACATACAATGTTTCGCAACCGAAGCTAGAATCCATTACGAACTGCAAATACCATTTTTTGGACAAATTCGTGGAAAAATGTGGCAATAATCAAAAATCCGAATATCGGGAGGCACCCCTATGTGGAGGCTTTTCGAAACGTGGACCGCCACAGGACCTAGAACCCATTACGAACCACAAATATCGGGAGGTACAGTTATAAGATTCGCCACCGGAGCTAGAATCCTTTACGAACTACAAATACCAACTCTTAGACAAATCCTTGGAAAAATGTGGCGAAAATAATCAAAATATCGAATATCGGGAGGTACCGTTATATTGGTTACAAGCTGTAGTACCAATTAGGTACTCTAAATACGAAATTTCAAACAATTTCGGTGAATGTTGTAGCTAAAATGGTCAAACTACCGAACATACGGAGGTACTGATATATGGGGCCTACACGAAGACCTGAACTTGCATGGACAATTTTCTGTCACAGACTGTAATACCTATTAGGATCTTCAAATACAAAATATGAAACAATTCCGGAGAATTATGTCGCTAAAATCTTCAAAATACCGAATATAGGGAGGTACCGTTATATGGGGGATATACGATATAGTGGACTCAGAAGGAACTCCTTTTGTGGATTTTCAGGCAATTTCATGAAAAATTTTGGCTACAATCATAAAAATACCGAATATCGGGGGTACCGTTCTGTTGGGGCTATATCGTGAACCGATATGGTCCACTGATCTGGGCAAAATTTTAGCTTCCTGTCAGCAAAAATGACTGATACTATTTGACTTGTTTTTAAAAATTTTTAGTGGGCCGATATTGCCCATCACCGAACTCGATCAAAATTTGATAATAATAATAATATTACGATGTACTAAGTTTGAACCAATTCGGATACCCCCTTCGAGAGTTATCGTGCGCACCAGTCAGCACACAGACAGACGGACGGATACCGCTAGATTGACTCCAAATGTCCTGAAACAAATTTGGTTCAAAGGGACATGGGGTCCCGTTATTTTTGATGATGCATGCGTTTTGGCCGTATCAAAATGTGTATAGCATCTGTAGCCACATGGCTGAGGGTATAAAAAATTGATAATTTTTAAAATTCCCCTAACGGTTATATTTTCCAATTACAAACATTCATATTTAAACCCTACACCACAAAGTGGTCAGGGTATTATGTCTTTGTGCATTTGTTTGTAACAGGAAAAAGGAAACGAGATAGACCCATAGTTCCTTTTGATGATCTGCATAGAATCACATTCTGAGTCGATTTATGCATGTCCGTCCGTCCGTCTGTCTATCCGTCTGTCCATGTATTATTGTAAACAAAGTACAGATCGCATTTATCGCCCTATCTAGATGAAATTTTGCACAGATCATTTGTTTGGCCCAAGGACGAACCCGAATTGGAGATAATCGGTCAAAATTTAGATATAGCTCCCATATATGTCTTCGTCCGATTTGCCTTTTATTGTGCACCAAACGTGTAATATCAGCCCGAATAGTATGGAATTTTGCACATACAACCAAATTAGGCATGAAAGGCAGTATGCCAAATTTGATCGAAATCGGTTCAGATATAGATATAGCTCCATATATATGGTTCATCCGATTTGTTATTTTTGTCCTCCGCTGCCGCAATATGCACTCTGTAACAACAATATTTGGGGAAATATATCAAGTACAGTTCAGAAATATATTTGCTAAATTTTATCGAGATCGGTTCAGATTTGGATATAGCTCCCATATATAACTTCGTCCGATTTACCTTCTATTGTGCACCAATCGTCTAATATTTGTCCAAATCGGATGGAATTTACTTACGACCGAGTTGAGTCTAGAAGCTAGTATGTCAAATTTGGTGAAGATAGGTTCAGATATAGATATAGCTCCCATATATACTGTTCATCCGATTTGTTACATTTCTTACCCACAGCCGTAATATGCACTCCGTAACAACGATATTCTGGGAAATATACATACAGAAATATCTTTGCCAAATTTTATCGAGATCGGTTCAGATTTGGATATAGCTCCCATATATATCAAACGGGCAATACAAGTCCGAATTTGAACTTTAAATTATAATTATAATCATAGCGTGTATGTTTGAATTCTCCCATAAAAACTTTTAATTGTTACGTGGAGCTCTACTAAATTAGCAAAGTGGTGTAGGGTATCATAAAGTCGGCCCCGCCCGACTTTAAGACTTTCTTTACTGGTTTTTATATTTTCCCGTCAGCCGAAAATGGAAACAGTGTTGTGTTTTCACTTCGAAGTCATGATTTAAGCTTTGATCTGTTTCACGCTTAAGTCCTACCCAAGGCCTATTTAATAAGGGTGAAATTAGCCCTTAGTCTTATATTTCTGTTAAAAGATTTTTTTTCTTTTTTCATCAAAAAGGAAGGAAACTAAAAAAAATATTGTTATGTGTGAACGTCGTGTTTAACAAATTAACCTAACAGTGATAAAAAAAGGTAAATTAATTATAGCATATCTTTAGGCGACATTTAGCAATAAATGGCTTACAATATAAAATTTAAGATGTGTATTTCAGCAAACAATTATCAATCCATACAGCAATGTCTGTCACTCAATCCTTTTTTTTAATTCATTACAACAACATAATATGAGAAACTAAATGTTTTAAACGACGAATATGCAATTAAGTTGTTTTTCTTTTAATAAAAAAAAAACTTCTATTAATTTTATAACATTTCTTTTACTCACCTGCAGTGCAAACAGTGCAAAGACCATCAAACAAAATATGGTCAGTGTCATGACCTCGGCCAATTGACGAAACGAGTGCAGTAGTGCATTTATAATAGTCTTTAAACCTGGCATTATGGAAACAGTCTTTAAAGCTCTCAGCACACGAAATGTACGCAAACCGGCCAAGTTGCCCACGTCCATGCCGATTGTTGCATAACCGCTTGCTATGACCACAAAATCCAGCCAATTCCATGGATTTCGTAGATATGTGTACTTGTTGAGCAGGAAGCCTTTGGCAATGATTTTGATTACCATTTCAATGGTATAAATCGCTAGGAAGACAAATCTAAGGAGGAGGAAACGGAAACAACAACAACAAACATTTTAAAGGCACAAAATGAAATGAAAAATTAGCAATTATTGGAATGCAAGTCAATGGGTGAGTGAGTGAGTGCGAATGTGTGTGATAATGACATTGATTGATTGATTGAGTGAGTGAGCGATTGGTGGACTGTTATATAGATTGACTGGCGGGACACTTACTCAGCTTCTTCGACTGTCTCTGTCATGGCTAAAAAAATGCAATTAAACAATATTGTGGCCATGACACAATAATCGAAGAACTGATTTGTTGCTATATAGACGCATATTCGTCTCGCCGCACTCCATGGATGGAAGAGAAATAAACTTTTGGTGCCGGTAAATCGATGTATGTAATTTTTGCGAAAACGTTTTGAAACCACACAGAATGTCTGAAAATACAGATGAAGAGAGAGAGAGAGGGAGAAACAAGAAGAAGGAAATTGGTTATTCTTCATTCTTTTTAAAATATATCAAATTATAACATAGTACGAACGATATTTGTTTCAATGCTTAATACTAGTTTTTTTAATTTAACGACAATGTTTTTTTAGGAAATATTGAAATCAGATTAAAGCCCCAATGAAATAGCATAATGCTTTATTTGTTTTTTTTTATAGTTTATCTCATATTTATACTATTTATAAAATTGCAATATAAACCTCAAATATGAACATATATTTTTAGATATTTTCATATATTTGAATATACCAACCAATTACCGTAATCATTCTTAAGAGCGTTTTGCTGTATTTTCAAGCAGACAGCGCCACCTATATTTCAAATTATGCATATAATACTTAGAACCATTGTAAGTGTTGCCAATAATAATGGTTTACCATCATGGCGATGACATGGCATTTATGCCATGCTCACACGCCATACATGAACATTATTGACATGTTGCACCCATTAAATAATTTATGCTAGAACTGTTAGAATTATATTTCCGGCGTTGGTATGAATAATAAACAAGTTTAAATAATATTCTTACCAAATTAACATTTTCGCTATAAAATTTAACAATTTTCAGAGTCGAAGTCAAATAGGTTATAATTGCTATGAAAATTTTCCCACCCTCGTAGATTGGACTGACACAATAATCAAAGAATATTAAGTTAAGATGAGTAAAAAATAATGACTTTGTGGCAGTTAAAAGCACGTTAAAAGTGAGTCGTTTTCCTGAAGGTGGTTTTTGCAGACGTGATTGCACAAATTTTTACTCAAATAAAATAAGAACTTTCCCATAAATACATTGCAAATTTAACAGAATTTAGAAAATGTTCAATTTTTGTATTCAAAATTTTTAATTGATAGGAAATAGCTTCAACGTCGTTTTTTATACCCATAGTGGTAGGGGTATTATGCCTTTGTTTGTAACATGAGAAGGGAAGAGAGTTAGACCCATAGTTCCTTTTGAGAATCTTCATAGAATCACTTTCTGCGTTGATTTACGTATGTCAGTCCTTCTGTCCATGTATTCTTGTGAACAAATGCAGGTCGATTTCTAAGCCAATCTTCCAACAGCTGTTAAAAATATTCCAGTGACAGCTAATTATATTGTTTACAAGCGTACAAAAACATTTTGGTGAGAATTTTCCAGAAAAAAGTTATTCGTGAAGGAATTCAAGCGTGATATTGTGATTTCTTTATATTTGGCTGGAAAACCATAAGTGGCTATCGTTAGAGCACTCCAGCATTTAAATGTGAATAAATCTTTTGTGTCTCGTACCGTCGCTTGTTACCGTGATACTGGTAGCGTAGGCCGACGTCAAGGAAGTGGACCGAAAAAAAAACAGCAACATTAGCAGAAATGGTTCGAAAAAAATGGCTCCTGAGCTGAACATATCGCAATATTCCATTCGCAAATATTGAAAAATGAGCTCGGGAGAAGCCATTGAAATTCCAAAAAGTGCAAAAACTTACACCGCAACGGAAAGAAAATAGACTCAAAAGAGCTAAATAGTTGCTTCGCTTGGCCGAAAGTGGTGAACTGTCGAATTTGGTGGTCTCCGATGATAAAACATTCGTTGTCCAGCAGTTTGTAAACAAACAAAATGATCGTGTTTACTTGCCAAAGAGGTCAGCTGAAAATGTGCACCTTCGGTTGGCCACCAGAATGGGCCAAAATAGTTACATTGCAGCCCGATCGCGAACTCAACTTCGTAGAGAATTCCAGCATTCCATTCATTTTTTGTGTTTTCTCAACTAAAGAAATTTGTGAGAAAATTTGTAAAATAAGCAACTAATTGTTGCACGTTTGTAAAGTCTATTTGACATTTATGACTCTAATACGGAGTTGCAATTTTCTTATTTATTTGAAACTAAACTACCTTTCGATTTGTGCCATAGATTTTCCAAATACATTTAGAGCGATGGAAATACAAAACAAAGCGATAAATGTGTTTGCAAACAAATTGCTGGTTGATCATTTTGTTTCGCAAATTGCTATATATACAGCCAATTCAAGAAATTTATGCAGTTTATATTTGTACAGGATTTTACTTTTCAGTAGTATAGCTGTAAAGCGACAGTGCCAGGCACTGATTTTTTCTTATCTTTCTTACTTGAAATTTTTACAAAGGCCCAATTTGCACGTTTATGATTTTATTCTTCGATATTTCATAGGTGATATTAGCGCGTTTACAACAACAAATCGTATTAAAAAAGCAATAGAAAGTAAATTTATTAATTCACATTGCTATTTCATAACAAATTTTATTTAATGAGCGCCATCTACATTTCATAATCACAACATGCTGTTTTCGTCAAACACGTGCAGCCCAATGAGGTTGCTATTCGCATTGCCAACCCTCCAACACAAGTACCCATTTGTGTATACACTTTTATCAACACTGCGCAGAAAATCAACCCTGCCGCCATGATAACCATCTTTGACAAAAGTCAACGAATAGATGAACTTCCGCTGAAACTTTCTTTCGTTCTCAGTCGTCTTCGAGTATAGAAGCATTATGAGAGCTAAGGTAATTAAAATTGAAAAATTCTAGTGAAATAAAATGTGTTTTTACTAAAGTGCAAAAATACAACAAAATATATTAAAATAAACAATGAGCATTGCAAATAAAGAAGAATAATTAATGAAAACAATGTGAAATATTTGTAAATAATGTGGATTACAAAGATTTTTCAAGAATTTACGCATTAGATTTTTCTTGCTTTTATTTGGGTGCAAATTGAAGACACCACTTGTGTTGTAGAACAATTAATGTGATTTTTAAATTGTTTGTGTGGTACTTTTTATTAATTTAATTATTTTTCTATATTATTTATAGTGGCGTAAGAAGCGTATGCGTAGGTTGAAGCGTAAGCGCAGAAAGATGCGTGCAAGGTCCAAATAAATTGATACTGGAAATCCCGCTATTACAATGTAAGTATGAATTCCATCAAGTTTTAAGGCCCATTCTAATTGGCCTAGTTTTACTCCCAAAATCCATTTTTATTTGCAATACAAAATTACAAATACTTACTGTGTCCTGGGAGTTAAATTATATTGTTTTTTCATGTATTCACTTGTACTAATTTATTTTTGTCTTTTTTATTGCAGAATTCCGTACAACTTTTAAACAAATGGGAAGCTTCAAGTTATTAATTTTTTGTACGCACCCCATTATCACTGTGTGATGATGGTCACGTCAAGTTTCGAAAGCAGGCTGATATTACAACAGTTTTTGTTGTAATGGATGTTTTATTGAAGAAATAAAGAGTAAAATCTTTGGATTTTTACTTGAAGTGAAAAATACTAAAATTGTGTATTCATTTATTTTCTTGGTTGGGATGAGAGGTGGCTGGGACATGGTGGAAAAACCCCAACTGTATATACGGATTAAACTTGTGAATGTATTGCCTAGCTGTTGGCACCACGTTGTCATCGTTTTTAACCTCAATGTTTGGTGTGCATGACTTCATGCTGGGAATATAGGGATATGAATATGGAGGGAGGACAAAAAGAACCGCATTAGAAGTGTGCTGTGTTGAAAAACGGCTTGCTACAGCAGGATAGATTTAGCCTCACATTGTTGACAACTTAGAGTAACTATTGCTGATTTTTTTTTTTGGCATTTTATGCGAAAAACGCCATTAAAACTTAAGATAGCAATTGTCGAAATAGATGTGACAGTGCATTCTAACACAGTGCAGTTTGTAATCTGAAAATATATATCTCAATCTAATGTTATTATTCCTTTCAGTCCAGATAAGCGGTCCAATAAGGAACTTGTTCATACATCCAGTAGACACAGTATTTATTAGGTGATATAGTGGCGATATTTATTTGCGAGAATTTCCATAATCCTTTAACTTTTTAAACATTGGACATAGCCATATTCATATTCTGATACAAATGAATGTCGGTGACAAATAATAAACTTTTCGACAGTCAAAACGTTTGGGTAGGATTTTAGTTGGAGTAGAGTATGGATTATAATAAATTCTATTAATCAGGTTCTTCGCTTGTATTACCCGAAATAAAAAGCACCAAGAAATAATCTTAGAAAATTGAATTTCCAAACAAGCTATATTTTTGAAGACTATTGCTATATACTTCCGGTATTTAAAATGTGTTAAATAAGTTTTTTTTAGGTAAACATACATTTGATAACTAGTATTAACCAAATGTAACTATTCCCTTTTGCATATCGACAATTTATTTGGAATCGTAGTAGGTTGTGAATCATAAACCATAGGATATAAATGTTTAATAGGAAGCAAAGGAGAACTGCAATTTCTTTTTAGAATAATCTATTTATACAAATGATATTTCAATTAGAATCAGGCAATGGATTAAAACAAAAATGTTGGTCAGAATTTAGCTTGTTTTCATTCTAGGCCCATGCATAATATCCGATATGACGTACAAAATTATAAAATTCTTCCACATTTTAATACCACATGAGGGTTTTACTTTTTTGTGCATTTATCTGTACCATAAAGAAGGGGACGAGATAGACCCATAATCACTTTCGATTATCTTAATAGAATCAGCGTTTGAGCCGATTTATATGTGACCGTCGGTCCATGTTTTCAAACAAATTACAAATCGCTGAAACTTTTCACATTTCATCCGCATGACCCAAGGTGAAACAATATCGAAATTGGTTTAATCAGTTCAGATTTGTATATGGCTCCCATATATATTTTCGGCCGATTTTATTTTTTGTTGTATACTAAATGCGTAATATCTGATCAAATTGAATATATTTTGGCATATACGGTGGAATTCGCCCAATTAGTTTTTATAGTCGGGAATTATTATATATTTTTAACACAGTACCCAAGTTGTACGTACAATTAGAAGAAGGTATTTTTAATTTTGAAAGTTGGATGTTGCCAATGAAATATGAAACAATTGTATAATTATACCCTAAAACATGGAGGGTTCATTGTAGACCCCATAAAATATATATTCAGCATAAAATATATATTCATTCTATGTCGATTTAACCCACGTTATTTGACGTAGAGCTTTGAAATTTGACACAATAGTTTGTATTGTGTCTAGGATGGTTGGTATTGAAAATGAAATATATTGGTCAACGTTTTGGTATAGCTCCCATATAACGGTGATTTTAGCCACATTTTTCAACTGATCTGTCTAAAAATTGATATTTGTGGTTAGTATCTGACCTAAGTCCTGTATAAGTATTACAAGGTGGCAGGATTGGCCTGTATCGACTACTTCATGTAATGTATATTAGGTATTTGATACTATTTGGAAAAGGTTTAAATGTGCACGATGTACCAGATACTGTGGACCGAAATATTCTACTTCGTTTAATGCTTATTAAATATTGGGATGTATAAAACTTAAAGAATATTGAACACCTGTTTATGGGAACAATTATTAGTCAAAAGCAAAGGAGCGAAACCAGAAGGAAAGGAGCGAAACAAAAAGTGGTATGGTTTACATTAATATTAAAATACACGATGTTTGATGAAAATCGCTGCCTTGTTTCCCATGTTATAATGGTTATAATTCGAAATGTTGACCCCTTCTAGGGGGAGGTACCCGAAGGAGTGAGCCGATATATTCCATTTTCACTGCAGTTTTGTGCTGGTAAAAATAATGCGATGTGTGAAATATGAGGAGAACACGAAGCTTATTTTGAATTTTATGATCGTTTTGGTTATTCGAAATGTTGACCCCTTATGGGGCAGGTACCCGAAGGAGTAGGCCGATAAATTCCCTATACATCAAATCTCAAGCCAAAAGAAATCTTCTGATAAACCAAGCTTAAAAAGAATCGCTCACGTGTTTCGCATATTATGTGAAATATAATTATTCAATATTCTGAACCGTTGTAGAGAACGTACCAGAAGGAGTGAACCGATATCCATAATCTTCACACCAGATCTTATTTAATAAAAATATTGAGTTGTGTTACATTCGAAGAAAATCGTACTCTCTTTTTACATTTTATAAGAGTTAAAATTATTCCAAATGTTGGAATAATGTGAGGGAGGTATCAGAAGGAGTAGTCCTACATGTTTTATTTTTACATCAGATCTTATGTAAATAAATTTTTTTTAATGTGTGGAATTTGAAGACAATCAGTTGCATATTTCCCATTTAATTAGAGATATAATTATTTCAAATTTTGACCCAATGTGGGGGAAAGTACTTGAAGGATAATGTTCATTTTCACACCTAACCTAGCACTGACAAAAATATTGGGATTTGCACAAAATTAAATGATGCTTTCTCTTTCTATGAGTAAGTTATTTTCTTTGAAAATGTTGACCCTTTGTTGGGGAGTTACCAGAAGGAGTGGTCCGATGTATCCCACCCCCGAACTCGATCTATATTTACCAATAATATTACGATGCACCAGGTTTGGACCAGATTGGATACTCCCTGGGAGAGTTATCGTGCGCGCCAGCTAGACAGACGGACAACCCTAGATCGACTCCAAATGTTCTGAGACGAATTTGGCCCAAAGAGATCTAGGGTCTAAAACCATTATTTCAATGAGGAAGAATTGTCCGTATCATTTTCAGATTTGGCTAACCTCATTTCAAAACCAGCTATGCGTTTATCTGTAATTTACCTTGCCAAATTTAACTTAATTAAAAAAATGGTTCCCTCGGTCTTGTACCTATTCCATTTATTTATAAATGAACTTTATGGCAACGAGATATTTGGCCTGTTCCAGAACTGCAAGATTCTATTAGAAAAAATGAACATTTTTGCTACGATAAACCGTTTTCCCCGTATGATAGGGAAAAAACTCTTAGTGAATCTTGAAGACTCTGGAACAGAACTGTTTTCGTAGACAATATTTAACACACCGACTTCTAGATTATATCATACGAAGTTTCTTCGTCTATTTGAGGTATACACAAAGGAATTGATAATTTTAACATATGTTCCAGTACCTGCAACTTATTACTAATTTACTCACTTTTAAATATTATAATATATATAAATTCGATTTTTAGTTTATTTAATTATATTTTAGTTTAGTTTAAAAATATAATATTTACAAAACTAATTAAAAATAAAAACAAGTACAAAATTGCCTGAGTTTGTACCCCCAAATTAAGATATATTTAATAAGGCCACACAGGGGGGGAATTTGGTCCCATGTTCGTTTTTGCGTGGAATCAAATAAAAATAGAAAAATCTAAAAATTTGTTAATCTATATCGATGTGACGTTTTTCAAGATTTTTTTTTAATTTTGTAAAAAAACTTGTTACAGAACTTATTTGTATATACGATGGAATAAGTACTACAGACTTATATATATCTTATTCACCTCAGGTCACACCCAGTTGCACTTAATTCCTAGGCAATTGATGTGACAATTATTTAAATTCCATACCAATTGCACTTGCATCTTTTGTTTTTTAATTTTTCTGTCAATGTTCTACATTAACATTTAAGTCTCACCCCTAGTTAATAGCAAATACAACACTGCCGGCATTTTGGTGCCAACATACACTCGCATGCTGCCATTGTCGTAATTTCTTCTTATGTCCGTTTTAACCATAATTTTAACGTGCCGTGTTTCTTTCTTTTCCTTTCGTTCCTTGTACGTCAACGATCGACTTATGTGTCCCTTTTCCACAAAACGCCAATTGACAACATTAAACAGCTGATTAGTTGTTAGCTGTCATGATATAATTTAGTGTATTGTTTACAATTTTTTAACGCAAGCAACAGCAGTTAAATAATGCGAACGCACATTATCGTTAATTTTGAATACCTCCAACAATATTGAATTGAACATATCAGCAATAAACAAAATAACTACTGCACAACTCATTAAATCGAAATAGTATGAAATAAGATAAAAGGTAAGTCTGTGAAGCAACGAAAAAATAGCCGCAAATAAAATTATCCTCTCACCCACACGCAATGACATTGAAGGAAAAAAGTGAAAAGACTGGCTGGCTGGCGGTATTATGAAACTACACAGTTTTACAGAATTCTAGTCACTTGTTAATGAATATATTTATATCTAAATTGGAAACAAGTGCTACCACAAACATACACATGAGTTAGTGCACACCGTTAGAATGAAAAAATAAAATGAAATAAAAAAAGAAACAAATACAATCTTGTGAACGTGACGGGTGTCTTATACGTTTGGTTTGGTCGAGTCGTCAAAACAAAAACAAACCACGAGGCTACAATGTGAGTGCTTTTTTCAGCCGATTGTCTGCAGGATATAATTATCATTGTTTACAAGCCCAAAATGTAATAATAGATGTGTGGTCGGTGTTTTCGGGTATATGACCTTTATCAATGAATTTTCCAAAAATAGATGGATATATTTATATACAACGAAATGTAAATAAACAATAATAAAAATCCACTTAAATGTGAAATAATAAACAATACAGCTTATGACGGTGTCGAAGATTACTGCAGATATGCTTCAAGGACAACTTAGGCTTCGAGGACAACAGAAATCTACATATTTCGCTAATAATTAACTAAAAATCCCATAGGTATGTTTCTTTTCGTTCTTTTAACAGGCGCGAGATAAATTATAAGTTGAGGATTTAAAACTCCTTCGACGTATTGGATACTTTCAAGTATATTACCACTAATATCTAAAAAATTACCAGGAAACACATGTATGTACATATTCAAAAATCAATTTACACACGACGCAATATTTACCAAAATATGGATTCACATTTATGCCTAGCAACAGTAAGATTCTATTTTTAATTTTGTTTTGACAGTGAAGTAATTAAAACATATCCTATACTTGAGTCACGAAATATTTCTAAGCAACAATTCTTAAAAGTATTAATGCTTATGACTGGCCAATTGTTTTCTAAGTTTTTGAATAAACCTTTGGAATAACAAAGCCAGATAGAAGAGTATATTTAATGAAGTAGTGTTTAATAATAAATCCCAAGGATATTTTTGAATTTTACTAAAATTATCGAAGCAAATTGAGTTAATTGATATTAAATGTATGTTTTTTTAATCTTGGACGGTCCCTATTAAATTTTGACAAATGAATTTAATTAAAATTAGAAATGCAGCTGATAGCTGCTTATGCCTTATTAGATATACCCGGCAACTAAGATTTTTGCTAAAAGTATTTTTTCTTAAACAACAACTACAATGTTTATAAAAACTGCCTTGCTGTTACAGGAAATAATTTCCCAACGACAAAAATTTTTTTAATTTAAATATCTTTTCCACTAAAATATTAATTTAACAACATTTAATATACAATAATTCATGTCGTGAATATTTTATTCAATTCGGATTCAGATATCGGATCGGATTTTTTTAGATACTACCCTTGAAAATTCTGTAGCATTTCAAAGCCGACAAAACAGATTTGAGAGGATGAATCGAAAGATTTCTCGATTTCTTTTTGAAAATTGCCAAATTCTTCCAGATGGTGGAAGGTATTCATAATTCGGCCCGGCCGAACTTACATCTTTTTTGTTTATTTATTCTCATTTGAATCTCTATATTATTTTGGTGTTTCCTATTCATGGCTAATTTTTTGGTATTTTTGAGACTTTTTTATTATTCGTACAGGACATACAGGATTAATTGCTACTTGTCTGGATTGTATAATTCAATGTTGTTTTCGATTTTAATGTTTTGCATGCTATGGTCATTTTGACTGATAGAATCAGATGGGTAGATACCGAGGTGGAATTTCGAATTATTTTCTGCGTTTGAAAGACCCAAACAGCAAGGGTAACGATGTTGTTGGGGATCGGCAGGCTGGAATTCATGTGTTAACTGAATTTAATAAGTCTACAGACACGAGTCTTCATGCAAAATAATGTGTAAAAAGGTTTATGGAATGACCCATTTCAAAGAACGACAATGAATTAACAAACCTGGGTTTTTCTTTAACATTTTGGGCTACAGCAGCAATTCTCTCAACTGTTCTTGTGTAACATGCACAGGTTTTATTCTACACATCGCTAATTTGTTCAAAACTGTCTTATTTTTTCCCTTATTTAAAAGCGGTAGACATTTTGAAAAATGAAATGAAAACTATTTGTCAAATACATTTTACATAATTATATTTCTATGCAAGTTAAAGTTCTAAAATAGTACCTCTTCGGCAAACACAATACAATGGTCATTGTGAAAGGCCGAAAAACCCCGTTCTCATTCAAAAAAGTTGGCGAGTGAACTATGGCATTACTATATGAAACATGGATCTTAACTGGTCATGGAAAACGGTGTGATTTTCTCATATTAATTTAATAACAAATATTGTGTTTTTCATGTTGATACCTGAGCAAACCAGTAAGTTATGTACCTTTTGTACAATAGGATAGGGAACATGGGAAGAAAAGTCAGAGCAAGCCAGCAAGTTTTGTAGCTTTTATACAATAGGATAGGGAATATGGGAAGGAAAGTCACTGAATATGAAAACTGCCTATCCAAGATTGTTTTCGGTTATAGATATGAACTAAAAAAAACGTTATACTTTAACCGAATGTACCGAGTTTTTGGGCGAAATTAACCTGCAAATGTATTCATGAAGGCTGTTTCCCTGAATTTTTATGGAATATATCTGCTAGCAATATATCTTGAGGAATTTTAATCCTCTTTACAACTTCTACAAGATTCTAACTTTACCAAAGTTCTTTTTATATTAGTAACCATGTGTTCATTTTTTCAAGGACATTTTAAAGTCCCTTTAAATGGGTGCTCTTGATTCCAATCGAAATCACCGCATCTGTAAGTTAATTTGTTTGTTTGTTTCTTTAAGATATCGCTTCTCTCCTCTAGTTTTTTGTTATTGTTTGTTTAACAACAAAACAATACTGCAATAAAATACAAAAGAAAAAAGTTTATTATTTCAACTTTAGGCACGCTTAATTTTCTTCATTTTCCAACTTGAAGAAAAAAAAACAAAGACGAGAATCCTTGAAAACAACAATAACAACAAGTGTAAGTGAAAGTAGTTGGTCGTCAGTCGGTCGGTCGATTGGTTTGTTCGTCGGTCATAAAAATAAAACAAACACAAAAGAAATGCAGTTAAAAATATAAAAAAGAATAAACATTGCTAAAGTTAAGCTGAAATAAAAGAACGCAGAAAAAAACTTTGGCGTTGAAAATAGTTTATTTCTCTAGTGATTGTGGCGTAATGCATTGCACATTGTATTGTGTTCCTTTACGAATTGTAAAAGTTTTCTGTTTTTTTTTTTTCGAGAATGGTGATTGTCGTGGTGGTTGGTGTTGGTAGTTTATAACGCCCACTTACTTAAGCGATTGGAGAAATGATGGCAACAAAAACAATAAGTTTTTTGTTAAAAAAGAAAATAGGATTTTTTCAACTTTTAAGTTTCCATTCGAATTGTAAAATTAAGTTGTTAAAGTTTCATGTCTTTAAAATTTTTGAAAATCGTAAAAATAATATCAACAGGATCAAATTGTCCTATTTTTCACATTTTCGTTTTTATATCCTCTACCATAGTATGGAGGGTATATTATGTTTGTCATTCTATTTGTAACACCTCGAAATAATTATTTTAGACGCCACATTGTATATATATTTGATCAGCACATAATTCTATGTCGATTTAGCGATGTCCGTCTGTCCGTCTGTGGAAACCACTCTAGCTTCCAAACGAAATGAAGTAGATTGATAAAATTTTACTCAAATGTATATTATGTCTGCACGACTTTGGGTATTGAAAATGGGCTATGTAGGTCCACGTTTTGGTATAGCCCCATATAATGGTACCTCCTTATTTTCGGTATTTTGATGATTTAAGCCACATTATTCACCGGAATTGTTTAAAATTTGGTATTTGAAGTTCGTAATGGATACTACAGCTTATGACAGAAAATTGTCTGTGCAGGCCCACGTCTTCGTATAGCCCTTATATAACGGTACCTCCTGATATTCGGTATTTTGGTGATTTTAGTGACATTATTCACGGGAATTGTTCCAAATTTTGTATTTGAAGTTCGTAATGGATACTACAGCCTAAGACCGAAAATTGTCTGTTCAAGTCCACGTCTTCGTATAGCCGTCATATAACGGTACCTCCCGATATTCGTAATGGATACTACAGCCTATGACAGAAAACTCTCTGTCCGCGACCAAGTCTTCGTATAGGCTTATATAACGGTACCTTCCAATATTCGGTATTTTAATGAATTTAGATACATTATTCACCGATTTTTAAGTTGGCATGTCCACGTCGTCGAAAAAATCTAATATAAAGGCTACATTCGATATTTTTAAGATTTCAAGGCAATTGTTAACGGATTTTTTTTTGAAAATTGCCAATTCGTTCCAAATGGTGGATGTTATTCGTATTCGGCCTGACGAACTTGCAGCTTTTTTACTTGTTTATATCTCCATTTTATGAATTAATTTGCTAATCTTGTAAATTGTTTTACAGTGTGCGCCAGATTTCTTTAGTTTGTTTCTTTTATTACATCTGATATAAAACAAAAAAAAAAAAAAAAAAAAAAAACAAATTTAATTAACTTAACACGACATATTCTTCTTTTTTCGAGTTTCGTTACAGACGAATAGAAAAACAAAACAGAAATTCTGCTGAACAGACAAATTATAAAATTTTATTTAAATTACAAAACAACAGCAACGCCCCATTTCCTTCGGTCGCAGCAGCAGTAGAAAGAACATTTTTTTGCTGAAAACAATAAACAAATCCCCCCAAATACAACAAAAACACCTGATGGCATTAAATGATGTCACCTAACACTTGGTGTTGGGGTTTATGCAAATTTTATTTTCTTCTTCTCCGTTTTTGTTGTTGCTGCTATGGTTGGCTGTTGGCGGTGATGATGGTGACGGTGACGAGGACGACGTCGGTTGTTAATGTTGTCACGTGTTGCCAGGATTTGTTGTTAAACGGTTTTGACAAAGTTTTTGGGGCCTGTTTTTGTGTTTTTTTTCTTAAGATGTTTTATCCAGTGGCCATTAAGGATACACAAACAATGTTCGCAAACCAAAGTAGCATACAATCAACATAAATGAACCCAACCAAACCCATGCAAAGCAAAACTGAAGAAAAGAAAAGTGCCGGAACAGAACCGAAAGGTAAATAGACACGTCGGGTGAAAGAGAAACAACGGTTTTTCCAACACACTCACCCGCTCACCCTGTCACTTCAAGTGAAGTGTTCAAAAGAAAAATACCCAAAACACGCCAAAAATCTGATTTCCAAAATCTTGGCGGCAGGTTGGCAGAAAATTATTTTCGGTAAAGTTTCTTGTGAAAACGTACACAACGGAAATTAACCTTTCGTTTATTTGGTTTTCATTCGTCCCCAAATTACTTTTTAAAACACACAAAATGATTATGACCAGATAAACTCCATCCACCGGGGAGTGTATTATTTTCTATTTGCTTTTGGCGGATTTTGAAAGGATATCTTTCAGGTAATTGAATAAACAAATAGATAAGTGAGTAAAGAAAGGTTTGAGTGGATTGCAAAAGGATTATGTCTATTGTTAATGAAGTGATTGGATAGCGTAAATGGTCTTTGAAGTATTTTTAAAAAATCCACGATAATGTGGGAGGAGCTTGGAAAAGTGTTTTTAGGTGAAGCTAATTGGATGTTTATTGATTCTGGTGGAGGTTGTATTAAGAAATATATGAAAATATTTCAATTTTTTTGCGTGTTTATACTGCAATAGGCATCAACATACCGTTGACACATCTTCCGTAGAACTTTTTGTTAGCCAGCATCTGTCACAGCTTCCGGCGTAATTGAGAAAAATCACAGTTGTTTATATTACCAAAGCGGAAAAAACATGTGAATGGCTTCCATTAAACGAAAATCGAATCTCAACCGAACCGGGTTTGAACCGAACCGCTATTTTTGTGAATGACCCTAGTCGTGAACCAAAAAAATATCTAACAAATGTTGAAACGAACCAAAAGACGTATTTCAATTTAAAGTATGGTTCGGTTCAATGAGTTGTGCCTCCAAAATTAGGAATTCATGTCGACAACATGTGAAACAACGCTTAATTATTTTACCCTACCCTCAGGGTATTATGTCTTTGTGCATTTGTTTGTAACAGGCAAAAGGAAGCGAGATAGACCCATAGCTCATTTTGATGATCTGCATAGAATCACATTCTGAGTCGATTTATGTATGTCCGTATGTCCTTCCGTCCGTCCGTCCGTTCGTAAAATAAAATCCGTTAAAATCTTAAAAATACCGAATGCAGCCGTTATATTAGGGTCTATAAATAAAGTGTGATAAATAAACTTTTTAGAGATTTTAATGCTAAGCGGTTTCGAAGTTTTCCTATGATGTAAGTTTCTATGTTGTTTGCTTTATGTATCCATTTTCAGGGGCATTTTCCCTCATTTCCCATAATCCCAATAAATGTCATAAGCATTGTTGTATAATAGTCTTAAATGTCAATAGCAATTTTTGTAATATAAGCTTATTATCCTAACGTTTTCCCCCATGATCATTTGCCCCCAATGTACGCGTGAGGTTTGCCATGAAAAAGGCAAATGTCTAGCTAAATGACAAGGATAGTGATTGAGAGGTCCTTAATTTATTTAACATTTAAACCTTTTTCGGTATTTTGGCACATCATAGGTCGGTCGGTCGGTTGGCAGCGTGTGTGTTCGAAGCGTGTTTTTGGTAAGGGTTTCTGGCGTTTGGTAAATAACACCAAAAATTTGCTGAATGGCAAATATTTTCTTTTCTCCTTTGTTTTTTTTTCATTCATTTTCATTTCGTTCGGGGACAAGTTCACTAGTGTTTTTCCAACAAATTTGGCACTTGGCCAATGCAAAAAAAAAAAAGAATATGTTCTCAAAACAATCTACGACAACGATGAGCGGGTAAAACATGCTGCTGCTGTTGCTGCTGCCATAGAAGAGAAGAGTTGGCCCAAACATTAGTGACACCTTTTCACGACGGCAAAGACAATGAGGACGAGTAAGGTTATGTTATTCAATGCCATAGCAGCAACATATTATCAACGGGATTTTTGGCGGTAAGCACGGTGTTCAACAATGTTTGTGTAAATATTTGAGAGGATATGACGGAGAGAGAGAGAGGGAGAACGAACATTCATCTGTACTTCCAAGTAAACAGTGACAACGTCAACATCAATATTGGCAACATCGTAACCGACGCTGACAACAAACGACTAAAGGCGACATCGAAAACGACATTAATTTGAATCTTATCACTCATCCGTTGGCGGTCTTGTTTGAGTTTTTTCCTCTGTTTTTTCTAATATGAATTTAAACTGTCATTTCCACAACAATGGTGGTGTTTGAGTGGGGACTTTTTATACCCTCCACCATAGTATGGAGGGTATATTAAGTTTGTAATTCCGTTTGTAAAACCTCGAAATATACACAAAGTATATATATTCATGATCATCATAAAATTCTACGATGTCGGAAATGTTAATATTTAAGTTATGACCATTTTAAAATAGGCTATTTTTCCTCTTTAAATAAACTATCCGTACGTCGGGCTGTGAAAATCACTCTAAGTTGATAAAATTTTACTTAAATGTATATTATGCCCGCAGGACTTTTGGTATTGAAAATGGGCCATGTAGGTCCACGTTTTAGCATAGCCCCCATGTAATGGTAACTCCCTATTTTCGGTATTTTTGTGATTTAAACGACATCATTCACCGGAAATATTTCGATATTGGAAGTTTGTAATGGATACTACAGCCTATTACAGAAAATTGTCCGTGCAGGTCCACGTCTTCGTATAGGCCTCATATAACGATACCTCCCGATAATCGGTATTTAGATGATTTTAGCGACATTGTTCATCGGAATTGTTTCAAATTTGGTATTTGAAGTTCGTAATGGATACTACAGCCTATGACAGAAAATTGTCTGTGCAGGTCCACGTCTTCGTATAGGCCTCATATAACGATACCTCCCGATATTCGGAAATTTGATGATTTTAGCTACATTATTCACCAATTTTTTTTAAGTTTCGCATTAGAATATTGTGATGGCTTTGTTTCAAATTTGGTATTTGATTTTCTTAATGGATGCTACAGCCTATGACAGGAGATTGTCTGTTCAGATTCTCCGTCTTTGTATAGCCCCCATGTAACGGTACCTCCCGATATTCGGTATTTTGATGATTTTAGCGACATTATTCACCGGAATTGTTGGAATTTGAAGTTCGTAATGGATGGTCCACGTCTTCGTATAGCCCCCATATAACGGTACCTCCCGATATTCGGTATTTTGATGATTTTAGTAATATTATTCACCGATTTTTTTGAGTTTCGTATTTGAATATTGTGATGGCTTATGACGAAAGTTGCCTATGCAGGTCCATGTCGTCGTATAGACCCTAATATAATGGCTACTTTCTGTATTTTTAAGATTATAACAGAATTTTAAACGGATTTTATTTTTTTTTTTTGGAAAATTGCCAAATTTGTTCCAAATGGTGGAGATCGGCCCGACCGAACTTACAGCTTTTTTTACTTGTTTAATTTTTGTAATTCTGAAAAAAAAACTGTAAAGAATACATAACCTTTGTTTTTTTTTGTTTCCAACTTCTTCTTTCTCGAGTGTTTATTTTAAGCTGTTTGCAATGACAGCCGAACATTTCTTTCACATTGCTGTTTTGAATACAAATTATCCCGAATATCCAATAGATTTTTATTTTTGGTCAATATTGATGACTGTCTGAATGTAGAATGACGTAGACATATTGAGTGTTTTATTCAAAAGGTATATTTTTTCCTTTCTTCCCTTCCCTTTCCTTCCGACCACACCAATTTCCCTTCCTTTGCGGTTAAACCAAATTCCATATTCTACACATGCCCACATTGAACTTCATCAAAGTCCATTAGTTTTATCTTTTATTGACGGACAATCTTCCTTTCTTTTTACCCATAGCCTAAAGACAATCTATAAAAAATATATATGTATGTAAATATACGAATGTGGTTTATTTATACAAATTGTGAAAAATTAAGATGTCTAGGAAATTTTGTGGGTATCTTCGTTTTTTTGCAATCAATCGTATTGCTTAGACCATAATCAAAGGTATAGAATATATTTTTGTAAATAGTGAAATGTGGCTTGCAATTTTAATAAGAATAAAATATATTTTCGGAAATTTGCATATTAGCAGTGATCAGTGGTGTAGTCAAAACTGGGTCGTATTCATTTCGAGGGGCCTTCAAGACTAACAAAGTCTTGTGTGATTTTCGGAAGATCTATAACAGTGGAAACTTCCAGTATCTTTAAAATCGAAAATTTGGATCTTAGAAAAGTTCTCGACAGAGGAATAATTTAGGGCCTTCCCTAAATGAGGATCTTTGGGTCCTCTATAGGAGAACATTGTCGATTCCTTTAGAGAAACATACCTTGCGGCTTTTTACATAAAAAAACCGGCTTCGTTAGAAGACCTTCCGGTATTCGCTAGGAGAAGACCTTCCGGTCTTCGATAGAAATTCGGGTCTACTACAGGAGAAAACATTGTGCATTTTATTCGAGAAGATTTTTTTGGTTTTCTGTAATAGGAAACTTTCTGGTCTTCTACAGAAGAAGACCTTCTGGTCTTCTATGGAAAAGGACCTTTTGGCCTTCTATGGAGGAAGATCTTCTGGCCTTCTATGGAAGAAGACCTTCTGCCCTTCTATGGAAGAAGACCTTTGGGTCTTCTATAAGAGAAGAACTTCGTTAGGAAAGACTTCTATAGGAGATGACTTTCTGGTCTATAGAAGATGACCTTCTGGTCTATAGGAGAAGACCTTTAGTTCTTCTATAGGAGAAGACAATCTGGGTTTCTTCTATAAGATAAAATTTTCTGCTTCCACCAGAAGGTCTTTTCCTATAAAACAGAAGGTAATCTCCTATAGTAGAAAAATTTTTTCCTTTATGCGATGAGCTTCTAGTCTTCTATAGAAGAAGAACTTCTGGCCTCCTATGGAAGCAGACCATCTGGTTTTCTATTGGAAAATACCTTCTGGTCTTCTTCTATAGGACAAGAGATTCTGGTTTTCTTCTTCTATCTCTCCTATAGAAGAGATACAATAGCTGGATCCATGGCTGACCTCTTTTTAATGACTTTGGTAGAAGACCTCTTCTATGGAAAAGTACCTTTATTCTATAAGAACTCCCTGGCCATTAGCTCATCAGCTCGTCTATAGAGACTTCCTGGCCAACAGCTGGTCTATGGAGACCCGCTAGCCATCAGCTCGTCTAAGGAGACCCGCTGGCCATCAGCCTGTCTATAGAGACCCGCTGGCCATGAGCTCGTCTATGGAGACCCGCTGACCATCAGCTCGTCTATAGGGACTGCATGGACACCGGCTTGTCTATAGAGACTCCCTCGTCTATAGAGACCCCTTGGCCATCAGATCGTCTATAGAGACCCCTTGGTAATCAGATCGCCTAAAGATACCCCTTGACCATCAGATCCTCTGTAGAGGCCCGCTGGCCATCAGCCTGTCTATAGAGACCCGCTGGCCATGAGCTCGTCTAAAGAGACTCCCTGGCCATCAGTTCATCTATAGAAACTCCCTGACCATCAGTTTGTCTGTAGACACTCCCTGGCCATTAGCTCGTCTGTAGAGACCCGCTGATCATCAGTTCATGGAAACCCGCTGGTTTTCAGGTGGTGTATGGAGACCCTCTGGCCATCAGCTGGTCTATGGGAACCAACTGGCCATCAACTGGTCTATGGACACCCGCTGGCCATCAGTTCGTCTTTTGAGACTCCCTGGCCATCATCTCGTCTATAGAGACTCCCCGACCATCAGCTCGTCTATAAAGACAGCTTGGCCATCAGCTCATGGAATCCCGCTGGTTTTCAGCTTGTGTGTGAAGATCCGCTGGCCTACAGCTCGTGTATGGAGACCCATTGGCCATCAGCTCGTCTATGAAGAGACCTGCTTGCTTTCAGCTCTTCCATAGAGATTCCCTGACTTCCATAGAGACTCCCTGTCCTGTTGTTCGTCAATAAAACACAGACTCAATTCCTCTCGTGTGTTGAAAAGTACAGCGGGTCTATAAATATTCTTAGAAATTTGTTTATGGAGTCTCCCTTCCTTTTCTCTTTTCAGGTTCTTCCTCTTGACCTGTTTTTATATAAAGTAGACAAGAAGGGGTCTGCTATAGGGAAAAGCCTTTTGTTTTAGGTTCATAGCAACAAATGCCTGGTCCCAGACAATGATGTTGGATGATGTCAATTCTTACTAATTTTCAGTTAGTTTTTTCTCACAGTAGTTGAATGTTTCAAGGCCATGTATTTTGTGTGTATGAGCGTGTTGTTTGGTTGGTTGGTTAGTCATTTGATGGAAAATGAACATTGCCATTGTTTTCATTGCAATTCGAAAAAGTAGTGGCAGCAAGAATAAAATACAAGAATACAAACATATGTATGTATGTATACGGCAATCTCATCTATATTTAACATTTACAAGACTTTTGTAAAATTTATGTGCATGAATGTGCCGAGCAGAACAAGACCGTAGCTAGCAGCTATATTACTGGTTCGTCGTTCATCCACTTGTGTTTCATTCGACGTCAGTTGTTTTTTTTTTTTTTTTTGTAAAACGAATGAATGGATGAATTTCATGTTTATATAGTTGAAAATGTTATCTACGAGTATATCTGTGTGTGGTTATGTGTTCGTGTGGGTGTGGAGACCTTTGTCTTTTATCTTTCACCTCCAATGCAAGAAACTTTGAATGAGCTACACGCGCTTTAACAAATCCCTCCCAAACACAATCGGACGCACAACTATTTGCCAAAGAACTATGAAAACGAAATCCGGACGTTTGTTGTCAGCCTTCCAAAGAATTTAAATTAAATAATGAGAATTGTTTGCCTCACTTGAAAAACAGTTTGAAATGTGAAATGGATTTTTCCACAGGAAAATCATTTTGAAATTTCTGTGAATTTGAAATACGGAACGATCAACGGAACTTATTATCCAATACCAACCTAACAACTAATTAAGGGTGAGTTCCCAAAAATCCAACTAAGGACAAATGCTTCCCTAATACTTTTGAGCCTCTGAATACCAGACTGTGGTTATTTCTATACCTCGCTATGAGTTAGTTTTTAGTTTAAATCAAAAATTAAATAATTTATGATATGTTCATTTTTATTCTCACCTACATCCAAACCATAAAGTTATGGCCCCAACTATTTGGCTAACCAAAAACAATTCCCTCAGCCAGCATCGTTTACAGAACAAAACTAAAATATAAAAAAATATTGAATGAAAAACCATCCATTAACACCAACAAACAGTTGAAATAGGGAGGGTTCGTATGGAAAGGTAAATGGCTTTGCGACCAATATCGGAAAAATCATAAACGAGCTGAAAAGAGTATTTGTAGATGAATGTTGGATAAAGTCTCTGAAGATGAGCTGAATCGAGTCTCTATAGACGAGCGGAATGGAGTCTCTATGGACAAGTTGGATCGAGTCTATTTAAACGACCTAAAACGAGCCTCTTTAGACGAACTGAACCGAGTCTTTATAGACGAATGGATAGGGGGCTTTAAAGACGAGCTGAATCGAGTCTATCGACGAGCTGGATGGTCTCTGTAGGCGTATTGAATTGAGTCTCTATAGCCAAGCTGAATCTCTGAAGACGAACTGAATCGATTCTCTGAGAAACTGAATGGAATTTCAATAAACGAGTCTACAGACGAATAAAAGGGAGGAACTTTAGACGAACGAAAGGGAGTCTTTATGGACTAGTGGCATACTCTACGCCTTTGTACGAGTTTTTTTATAGACGAACAAAAGATGTGAGAAAGATAGTCATACCGAGAAAGAGAGGCTCTGTAGATGAGTGGAAAATAGTCTCTATGGACGAGTGGCAGGGAGGCGAGCCGAATCGAGTCTGTATAGACCAACTGCATCGAGTCTATATAGACGATCTGAATCGAGCCTCTATGGAACCGAATGGAAAGGTGGCATTAAGACGAGAAATCTCTATAGACGTATTTAATGTAGTCTCTATTGTCGAGCAGAATCTCTCAAAACGAGCTGATTCGATTCTATGAAAAACTGAATCGAATTTCAATAAACAAGCTGAATCGAGTCTATACACGATTGAAAGGGAATGAATTATAGATGTTCGAAAGCGAGTCTCTATAGACTATTTCCATTGAGTCTCTATGGACAACTTTTTATAGGCGAGTGACAGACGAGTGAAAGAGATTTAAAGAGAGAAAAGGATTCTCTAAAGACGAGTGGAAAGTAGTCCCTGTGGACGAGTGGCAGGGAGTCACGGAGTGTGTATTGACGAGCCAAATCGATTCTTTGGACGAGCCTCTTTAGACGAACTGAACCTAGTTTCTATAGACGAATGGAAAGGTGGCTTTAAAGACGAGATGGATCGAGTCTCAATACATGAATGGAAAGGTGGCTCTAATGACAAGCTGGACCGAGTCTATTGACTCGGATAGATGAAGCTGAATCGATCGAAAGGGAGTTTTTATAGACTAGTGGCATGGAGTTTTTATGGACGACTTTTTACAGGAGAGTGACAGGAATTTAAAAAGAGGAGTGTGTATAGACGAACCGAATGTATGTGTTGCCTTTAACGACTTTGAAGGCCGTTTCTATAGACGAGCTTAGGTAAGTCTCTATAGACGAGCTGAATTCTGCCTCTTTTTAAAAGACCTATAGGACATTTTTTAGCAGAAGGGATTTTTGAAGACTGGACTACGACCGCACTACATAGTCCTCCATGTATGTCTGTCAAGCATGTGTATGTCTAGTACACCAACACCACCATCTCTGACCCCCCCCCAAGTACATACTGTAGCATATTTCGTGTAATTATAAAATATGAAATAATTCCGACGTTGGTATCGCTCGCATATCGCTGGTTTTTATTATTTCCTTTGGTGCTTTGGTGGTGGTATTTGCCGCGGCATTTAATAATGAAAAAGAATGAGCAAAAAATTGTTGGATTAACACATTATGAACATAGGTAAAGTAACAACTATAAAGCAAACAGAATAGAAAAAATAGGGAGAACGCGAAGCTACAACAAAATTTAACGGAATGATATGCCCAAAGGAAATGAAAAATCATTTGTTGTACAGATAGCAGAAAATAGTTTCCTGCTGAGTGCCACTGCTGGTTCTGTTTCATATACATTTTAATAACTTTAAATGGGGATGTATGTAGTGGCTTTTCGTTTTCCCTCTACATCGGAAATATACATATTTAGAAATGGAGTTCTGTTATTAGAATTTTTGGGGGAAATATTAAACTAAATCATATGTGCCACTAAGGTCCGATAGACCAAAGTCGTCCACCAAAAATGCAGCCTTTTTGCATTAAGTATAAAACCCTTGTTCTTACAGAGACTCTCTATTCTGCAAACTTAATTCCAAGTGTCATTCTGCAATTGTTGGTTAATATATCTCTTTCTTTTCTTCAAAAAAAAATTCCACAATTTACAAAGTGATTTACTTAGTTTATATGTAGCCACCGTGTCCTTGTCCTGGTACCATTTCAACGGCTCCAATTCCTACCAAAAGGCTAGAAAAATGCCAGCAAAACAATGACAACATCCAAACCGACTTAAATGCGTATGAATGAAGTGGTAAATTACCAGAATATGCCAACATATTTCTCAGCAAGCAATAATGCACCACATTAACTCGCCCTTTTTTTTTCTTCTTCGCAAGAAAAGTTGTTTTTTTGGTGAAACCAACAGAAACATGCAGAGGCCCACAAGTCATGGTCATTGAATTATGAAACAAAACAGCCAATGAGGATGTCAATAGACTAAGGAGATTTTTTGACTGTTCAAAAGACCAGTATTTATTCGCGAATCAAATGAAGCCTTTATAGACCAGTCTATCAAGTCTTTGCAGACGACCTTTAGCTCGTGGGAGTCCTATAGACGAGTTGAATACCCAGTAGCCTTTATAGACAAGCTTAAGTCCCGGGAGTGTCTATATGCGTGCTGAAGGGCTGGGAGTCTCTATAGGTGTAAAGTCCAGGGAGTCTCTCTCTCTCTCTCTCTCCATGTACGAGCTGAAGGCCCATGTCAATGGGCTGTATAGAAGTGAAGGCCTGGTAGTCTTTATAGATGAGTTGAAGACCGGGAGTCTCTATAGACAAGCTGAAGGCTCAGGAGGCTGTAAAGAGTATCTCTCTCTCCATGTACGACCTGAAGGCGCATGTTGATGGGCTGTATAGAAGTGAAGGCCTGGTAGTCTTTATAGATGAGTTGAAGCCCCGTGAGTTTCTATAGATGAGCTGAAGACCCAGGAGCCTGTAAAAACAAGCTGAAAGCCCATATAGAAAGCTATATAGAAGTACGTATAGTAATGGGGAACTATAGACGAGCCGAAGGTCAGCAGGGCTGTATAGACGCGATGATGAGCCAACGGGTCTCTCTAGATGCTATGATAGCCAGCGAGTCACTATAGACGAGTAGATGGCCAGAGGATTGAACTGCTGATTGAGACCAGCTAATGGCCAGCGTATCTCTGTAGACCAGCTGATGGCCGCCGGGTCTCTA
The DNA here is from genome assembly GCF_030504385.1 of Musca domestica. Taxonomy (NCBI): domain Eukaryota; kingdom Metazoa; phylum Arthropoda; class Insecta; order Diptera; family Muscidae; genus Musca; species Musca domestica. The sequence goes on along the minus strand of NW_026712340.1, from coordinate 3,039,652 downwards.
TAGACCAGTTGATGGCCAGCGAGCCTCTAAAGATCGCATGATGGCCATCGTGTCTCTATAGATCTGTTAATGCTCAGCGGGTCTCTATAGACCAGCTGATGTCTATCAGGTCTCTAGAGACCAGCTGATGTCCATCAGGTCTTTATAGACCAGCTGATGGCCAGCGGGTTTCTATACACCAGCCAGTCTATATAGACTAGCTGATTGTCAGCGGGTCTCTTTATACTAGCTGATGGACAGCGGGTCTCCATAGATGAGCTAATGGCCAGCGGGTCTCCATAGACCAGCTGATGGCCAGCGGGTCTCCACAGACCAGCTGATGGCCAGCGGGTCTCCACAGACCAGCTGATGGCCAGCCGGTCTCCACAGACCAGCTGATGGCCAGCGGGTCTCCATAGACCTGCTGATGGTCAGCGGGTCTCTATAGACCAGCTGATGGCCAGGGGCGGGTCTCTATAGACCAGCTGGTGGCCAGCGGGTCTTTATAGACCAGCTGATGGCCAGCGGGGCTCTATAGACCAGCTGATGGCCAGCGGGTCTCTATAGACCAGCTGATGGCCAGCGGGGCTCTATAGACCAGCTGATAGCCAGCGGGTCTCCATAGACCAGCTGATGGCCATTAGGTTTCTATAGACCACCTGATGGCCTGTGGGTCTCTATGGACCATCTGATGGATGGTGGACCAGCTGATGGCCAGCGGGTCTCTATAGACGAGCTAATGGCCAACAGGTTTCTATAGACGAGCTGATGGTCAACTGGTCTCTATAGACCAGGTGATGGCCAGCGGGTCTCTACGACCCTATTATTTTTAAAAACTACTTCCAATAATGAGGATTACTTTATCAAATAAAGTTTCCCTTATTTAATAATATGAATATCTGAAATCCTTAAGCCAAGTCCGAATACTGTACCGCTTCCCTTCCTGCCACTCGGTTTTGGATAAACGGAAAGGACATAAAAACGAAAATATTACCAGCGAACCGCCGAACCAGCCAGCCAACCAACCAACAAAACACAACATCAATATTACCCGGCAGTGCCATTATCGCTACCACGAGAATTGCATACAAATGCCAATGTATGTGTGTGGGCAAGAGTGAGAGCATTTTAGTATGAGTGTGTGTGTGCGCGTTCTTATTATAATTATCATATTACAAATGCGAAAAAATACTGAAAATGGGTTAAATTGTGTGAGTAATTATGATGTGTGCTTTTGCTGGGTGGTGTTTTTTTTGTGGACCGCAACTTTTGCCTCAGTGCAACTTGAAATGTGAAAATATGTTGGTGGTAATATCCTAGCTGCACCACACCACTCTGCCACGTTGCCACGCCCCGCGCCAACCATCAACACCATTGAGTTATTTTTTCTCTGTTGATTAATGCAAAGAACAACAAAGGCGTTAAAATACGAACGCAAAATGCGAAACGCATACGTTTGGGAAACTTTCTTCTTGCCGTCGTGGTGGAAAATAACCCATATTCTGTTTTTCAAGTGGCAAAACAACACTAACACCAACAACAACGAAAAATTAAACGCAAAAATAAAAAAAAAACGCGAGTGTGAAAAGCTGATATGAGTTTATGAACGAAACGATTTAATGGCATTGATGATGATGATGGCGATGATGGTGATGTGAAGTGTGAACATTTTCCATCATTTTAATGAGAGTTTTCTGAATGATGATGATGGTGATGGGGCTGGCGAATGCTTGCAATGATGAGATAGTTGGATGCTGGTTGCATTTGATGGCGTGATGAAATGAAATGATGATGATGATAATAGCTACATTGACGCCTGATTCCAGTAATGGACAATTTCTTAAAGTTATCAAATCAAGTCATCAACATATCAAGGCTGTTAAATGGGTTTTTTGCACTTTTGAATGAAATTGCGTCTATTTTTACGGGATATTTGCAAGTAAATATAAAGTATACATCTGTAATATGAGGGGAAAATATATATAAAATCTACATGTATGTAAAAGAATTTTGGTATGGGGAACCCATGTCGAAAAACCTCTTATCCAAAATCTTAATATTTGCATTAGTTCCATTGGAAAAATGAAGTATTTCTTAAAAAAAATAAATGAAATTAAAAAAAAAAAACAAGTAAAAAAGCTGTAAGTTCGGCCGGGCAGAACTTTTAATACCCTCCACTATTTGGTACAAATTTGGCAATTTCCAAAAAAAAAAAATTAAATCCGTTAAAAATTCTCTTAAAATCTTAAAAATACCGAATGTCTATACGACGACGTGGACCTGCATGGGCAACTTTTGTCATAAGTTATTACAATATTTAAATGCGAAACTTGAAAAAAAATCAGTTAATAATGTAGCTAAATTCATCAAAATACCGAATATAAGGGGTACCGTTATATGGGGGCTATACGAAGGCGTGGACCTGCACAGACAATTTTCTGGCACGGACTGAAGTATCTATTACAAACTTCACATGCGAAATTTGAAACAATCCCGGTAAATAATGTCGCTAAAATCATCAAAATACCGAATATTGGGGGGGTACGGTATATAGGGGCTATACGAAGACGTGGACCTACATGGCCCATTTTCTATTTTATGCTGCAGTATTTATTACGAACTTCATATACCAAATTTGGAACGATTCCGTTAAATAATGTCGCTAAAATCATCAAAAAACCGAATATTGGGGGGTACCGGTATATGGTGGCTATATGAAGACGTGGACCTACATGGCTCATTTTTTTGACTCAGGATGTAGGATCCATTACGAACTTCAAATACCAAATTTGAAACGATTACGTTAAATAATGTCGCTAAATTCATCAAAATACCGAATATCGGGGGGTACCGGTATATGGGAGCTATATGAAGACGTGGACCTACACAGATTATTTTCAGTCTTAGGCTGTAGTATCCATTACGAACTTCAAATGCCAAATTTGAAACAATTCCGGTGTATAATGTCGCTAAAATCATCAAAATACCGAATATAGGGAGGTACCGTTATATGGGGGCTATATGATAACTGGGACATACATGGCCCATTTACGAACTTAACCTGCCTACTGGCAAATATACATGTGTGCAAAATTTTAGCCTTCTATCTCAATTTGTTCGAAAGATAGCGTGATTGCAACAGACAGACAGACGGACAGAGAGACAGACAGACAGAGTGACAGACAGACAGACAGACAGACAGAGTGACAGACAGACAGACGGACATGGCTAAATCGTCTTAGAATTTCACGCTGATCAAGAATATATATACTTTGTTGGGTCTGACATGAGTATTTCGAGGAGTTACAAACGGAATGAATGGAGGGTATAAAAACAAACAAAACGCCCTTACTAGCGAACCTGCATAGGCTAACCAGCTGGGAGTTGTGACAATAAGCATAAGATAAAATTATCTTATATTATTATCTTATCTACTATAGACTAATTTTTAATTTTTCTCTTTATTTCCAGGTATGTTGCCCAAAATATGTCTCAAAATGTAAGTTTCTTTAATCAATAAAAGGAAGGGTCAAGAGTTAGGCGGGGCCGACTATATGATACTCTACACCACTATGCCTATTTATTTAGTAGAGCTCACGTAACAAAAAAGTTTTTGTTGTGAATTTATGTGAAGTCGATAATTCCAACTATAAACCTTATTCGAATGCGTAGAGTAGAGTAGTCACAATTTGGGAACTAAATCCAACTCTGAATCGATTATCAACAATTTTGCGAAGGCTTTTGTACCACTAGCACCAAATAATATTGCTGTATAGTGCATGATATGACTTCGATAAGGATTATATCAAAAAATTATTTATTGGAGAATATATATACTGGACCGAGTATCACAAAATGGTAAAATTCGGATAAATATGAAATTAAATCTGTTAAATTTGGGCTGATATATGTATATATTTTAAGCAATAACCGTAAAATCGGATAAAGATGTATATCGAAGCTAAATAAAAATCTGAACCGATCTCGAAAAAAATTTTGAAGAGTCTTTTTCGAGCAGTATCTGGTGCCCGGCACTAAAGATTGTGGCGTGCATATTACGCATGTGAGGGACTTTAACACCAAATCGGGTGAAACATATATATGGGAGCTATAGCTATATCTGAACCGACTTTCACCAAATTTTGAAGCACTTGCTTTTAGGCTGAACTCCGTTGGAAGTGCCAAAATTCAGTCCATTGGCCTGATATTAGCCATTTGGTACACAATAAACTTGATATCGGGTATAGATATATATGGGAGCTATATCCAAATCTGAACCGATCTTGACAAAATTGTAAACACCCATTTCTGAGATGTATCTGATAATTGGTACCAAAGATTATTGTTGTGAAGTGCGTTATACGTATGTGAGGGACTTTAACACCAAATCGAATGAAATTCATATATGTGAGCTATAGCTATATCTGAACCGATTTGAACCAAATTTGAAGTACTTGTTTCTAGGATGAATTCAGTCGTAAGTGCCGAAATTCAGTCCATTTGGGCTGAAATTAGCCATCTGGTTTGCAAAAAAACTGGAATCGAATAAATAAAAGTTAATACTTAAAATTTGATGAAAATCGCTTCAGATATAGATATAGCTCCCATATATATAGGTTTCATCCGATTTGGTGTTTAAATCTCCAACTTTCGGAATATGCACTCTACCATAATCATATTTTATACCAGATATCTCATAGAGTTCAGAAATGCCCAATATAAACCTTTCTTGTACAAGAGCTTTACTAAATATACATAGTGGTGCAGGGTATCATATAGTTGGCCCCGCTCGATTTTTGAGATTTCCTTACTGGTCTAACTTTCATAGAGTTCTTAAAATGCCACCTTTTATATAGACGATGTTATGCCATTACTTTGCTTTTTTTACCTTGTGTACCCTATTTGTTATGAAAATTGAAGTTGCGTTTTGAAATTCAAAGCCAAATTTTTGTCAAAAGTAGACTTATTGTCCGACCTTATATTAGCCTTTGTTCGAATATATGTGTTGATAAGTCTGTTGAGCGAAATATAAGTTTGAAAATAAAATCCTGAACGGCAATTTCAACAATGTTTTTGGTGTCCTCATGTACCCTCCACCTTGAAAAGGCGGATGTCTTTGTCGTTCCGTTTGTAACATCTCTAAATATTCGTCACAGACCCCATAAAGTATATATATTCATGATCAGCATAAAATTCTAAGTCGATTTAACGATGTCCATCTGTCTGTCAGTCTGACCGCATGTCTGTCTGTTGAAATCAAGATACGTAGAGCTTCAAAATTTGGCAGAACAATTTGTATTGTGTCTAGGATGGTTGGTATTGAAAATCAAATATATCGGTTCACGTTTTGATATAACTCCCCATATAACAGTACCTCTCGATATTCGGTATTTTGATGATATTTCCACCTCTTCTCCACGGATTTGTCTGCAAATTGGTATTTGTAGTTCATAATGGGTTCTAGCTCCGGTGGCGAATCATTGAATGTACAGGCCTACGTTTTTGTATAACCCTATATATCAGTACCTCCCGATATTCTGTATTTTGATGATTTTTGCCACATTTTCCCCATCGATTTGTATAAAAAGTGGTATTTCTAGCGTCGGTGGCGCACATTGTATGTTAGGTCCACGTTCTTGTATAGGCTCCATATAACGGTATTACCTGATATTCTGTATTATGATTATGTTTCCACACTTTCTTCACGGATTTGTCTAAAAATTAGTATTTGTAGTTCATAATGGGTTCTAGCTCCGGTGGCATAACATTGAACGTTTAAGTCCACGTTTTCCTATAGCTTACATATAACGGAATATTCGGTATTTTTATAATCCTAGTCACGTTTACCCACGAATTCTTTCAAATTTGGCTTTTAGACTTGCAATAGATAACAATTCTTGTAGTATAAAGATGTCTATATAGGTTCCAGTTTTGATATGACCCCTCATATAACGGCTTCACCCACTTGATGGTTTTCTGAAAAGTTTAACTGCAATATTCAAACAGTCTTGCTGGTATTTGAAGTTTAAAGTGGAACACGCTTGAATTCGGGTACTTTTATATAAAAATCTTTTTTTTGTCCAATACTAAAAGGGCTTTAAAAGTTTGGCCCGGCCGAACTTGATGTTTTTTAATTGTTATACCCTACACCATACTATGGAGGGTATATTAACTTTGTCATTTCGTTTGTAACTCCTCGAAATACTCATGCCAGACCCAAGAAAGTATATATATTCTTGATCAGCGTAAAATTCTAAGTCGATTTAGCGATGTCCGTCTGTCTGTCTGTCCGTCTCTCTGTTGTAATCACGCTATCTTTCGAACGAATTGAGATAGAAGACTAACATTTTGCACACGTGTTTATTTTGCCAGTAGGCAAATTAAGACCATAAATGGGCCACGTAGGTCCACGTTTTCATATAGCCCCCATGTAACGGTACCTCCCAATATTCGGTACTTTGATGATTTTGGCGACTTTATTCACCTAAATTATTTCAAATTTGGTATTTGAAGTTCGACATGAATAGTATCCCCTAAACCGGAAATTTGTCGGTCCACGTCTTCGTATAGACCCCATATAACGGTACCTGCCTATATTCGGTATTTTGATGATTTTAGCGACATTATTCACCGGGGTAGTTTCAAACTACGTATTTAGAGTTTGTATTGGAAACTACAGTCTGTGACAGAAAATTGGTCCTGGTCTTCGTATAGCTCCGATATAATGGTACCTCCCAATATTCGGTATTTTGGCTATTTTAGCGACATTATTCAACGGAATTGTTTCAAATTGGATATTTGAAGTTCGTAATGGATATTACAGCTTATGACAGATAATTATCTGTGCAGATCCACGTCTTCATATAGCCCCCACATAACGGTACCTCCCTATATTCGGCATTTTGACTATTTTAGCGTCATTATTCATCAGAGTAGTTTCAAATTACGTATTTAGAGTTCGTAATGGAAACTACAGACTGGGACAGAAAATTGTTTATGCAGGTCCAAGTCTTCGTATAGCTCCGATATAATGGTACCTCCCTATATACGTTATTTGATGATTTTACCTACATTATTGATCGTTTATTTCAAGTTTCGAATTTGAATATGGTAATGGCTTATGACAAACAAAGCCTATGTAGGTTCACGTCATAGAGACCCCAATATAACGGCTATATTCGGTATTTTTAAGATTTTAACAGAATTTTTAACGGATATTATTTTTTGAAGATTTCCAAATTCGTTCTAAATGGTGGAGGTTATTCAAAGTTCGAATTCGAATTTGCTTTTTAACTTGTTTTTAATTTTTTTATTTATTATTTAAACGTTGGATTTTTTCAACAGAAAAAATACTGGATTTTAAAATTTTTCATATTCTTCCTCGGAGTTATTTTCTTAGCGGAATTTTTGTTTATAATAGAAAAAAAGTGAGAAATTCCACAGGGACTTGTAATTCCTAATTGAGCTGATTGGAAAACCTTCAGCACAAAAGTTGACAGCATTTGCCTATATTTAATAAATATAAAAGTTTTCAATACAACAAATTCCTACACACCGTTCAATTTGTGGAGATAGAAAAATGTAACCTTTTTTTTTTTTTTTTTGAGAAACGATATTTTTGGTTCCCTGAAATAGATGTACAAATAGTACGAAAATGTACTGTAAAAGTTGACTAATTTCCATTTTGAATTTAAATCCATCGTTACTTCTTTTTTTAATTGCTAGCAAATTACCTACTTTTTTGTAAAATGTGACGAAATTATCTACACTTTACTGCAATGCAATTAAATTAGTGAAACTAATTTAATTTTGTATTGTCCTTTGTCAGTTTTAGCATGCTATTTATTATCCCTTCTTCCTCTTCCTCCTCCTCTGCACCATATATCATTTGTCCGATGTGTCTCCGAAAAATGTTAAAAGTGCATCTATCTATTAAATTGCACTAATTTTTGTTTTTGTTGCAGCAATTAAATGCTGCACTTCCCCTCCCACACACACACACATACACACACATAAAGAGAACGTTTTAGAGGTTCTAATTTTTTTTGTCAAATTTCCAAGTTTCGTCTAAATGATGCTATCATTTCATTTCATCCATGCCACATCCATGTTGCAGCAGTAGAATTTTGAAATTCTTCTTCTTTAGCTGGGACAAGCACGTCGTCGTGGTGGTTAATGGCAGTCGTTTTCAGTTTTCTGTGCCAAGACAATGCACTTTTGGAAGTGGGTGTGTGTGTGTGGTTTTGGGGGGAGCTATTATTAAAACATGACTTTTGGGTATATAGCACACTTCAAGTGGGTGCATGATTCCTTTTCCACTCACTCTTACCACTAGGTATCGTGGCCTCTGGCACTTTAACATTATTATCACTCCGCCTGCAGCCTCATAGAGAATGGAAAATGTTCCCACTGCTCCATGTTGGTGTGGGTGTCATTTTTTCCTCCATTGCTTAGACGAAAGTGACATTAAACGAAACCTAATGACTCCGACTATTTTGCATTTGCATTCCGGAGCAGAATTTTAGGTTCTTTTTAGAAATGCAATTGTTTAATTGAAATAAATCATGCGAAATGTCAAAGGGGAGGAGGAGGTCAAATTAGGTGCACTCTTGTTTTCGAAATGGGTGATTTATAAAATCTCATTTGAACTTGAAACCAATGTGGCCCATTTTTATACTCTACTCCACATAGTGAGTGGTAAGGGTATTATGTCTTTGTGCATTTGTTTGTTACATGGAGAAGGAAGCGAGGTAGACCCATAGTTACTTTTGAGGATCTTCATAGAATTACTTTCTGAGTAGATTTATGCGGTAGATAAGTTCGTCCGTCCGTCTGTCAACGTATTCTTGTTAACAAAATGAAGGTCGCATTTATTATCCGATTGAGATGAAATATTCCAAACAATATTTGTTTGGCCCAAGGACGAACCCTATTGAAATTGGTGAGAATCGGTTAAAATTTAGATATAGCTCCCATATATATTTTCAACCGATTTCGGGTTAATTGTGCACCAAATGGCCAATATCAGTCCAAATGACCTGAATTTTGGCACATCTGACCGAATTCAGTCTAGAAGCGAGTACATCAAATTTTGTGAAAATCGGTTCAGATATTGCTATATCTCCGATATAATATATGTTTTATTAGATTTGGTGTTTAAGTCCCTTATTTATTATTTATTAAATTTAATATTTGGTACCAGATATCAGATAAAGCCCAGAAATACCGTTGCCAAATTTTACCAATCGGTTCAGATTTAGATAGCTCCCATATATATGATTTATCCGATTTGGGGTTTTAAGTTCCTCACATGCTTAATATGCACCCCATAAGAACGATATTTGATAGCAGATGTCAGATATCAGACACACCCAGAATAGCTCTGAATCAAGATCGGTTTAGATTTGGATATAGCTCCCACTTACAGGGTGAGATGAAAAAGCTACAACCAACTTCAGACTGCTGTCATTTTTAAGCCACTCGTCCGACAGCTGTTACAATTATTTCAGTGACAGCTCATTTTATTGTTTACAAGCGCACAAAAGCATTTTGGTGAGTTATCGTGATGGAATTCAAGCGTGATAGTGTGATTTCTTTATATTTGGCTGGAAAACCACAAGTGGCTATCGTTAGAGCACTCCAGCAACATCAGCAGAAATGGTGCGAAAAGTAAAGCAGCGACCCGCGTCACTGTGGCCGAAAAATGACTCGTGAGCTGAACATACCGCAATATTCCATTCGGCAAATATTGAAAAATAAGCTCGGGGTAAAGTCATTGAAATTCCAAAAAATGCAAGAACTTACACCGCAACAGAAAGAAAATAGACTCAAAACAGCTAAAGACTAGCTTCGCTTGGCAAAAGTGGTGAACTGCTGAATGTGGTTTTCCCCATGAGAAAACATTCGTTGTTCTGCAGTTTGTAAACAGACAAAATGATCGTGTTTACTTGCCAAAGAGGTCGGCTGAAAATGTGAACCTTCGGTTGGCCAACAGAACTCAAGCCCCGGCCATGGTGATGGTGTGGGCCGCCATAACAGCCGAAATGCCGAAATCATCGAAATATTCTGGAGGGTGTATTAAAGCCTTGGGCACGCAAACATTTTGGCCGCAGACCTTGGACTCCAACTCCATTCCAACAGAACTCAGCATCATCGCACTTAGCACGTGCCACCCAAGAATGTTTAGAAAATGAGGTTCCTCCCTTCATTTCCAGCGCACAATGCCACCAAAATCTCCGGATACCAATCCGTTGGACTATTATGTCTGAAGTATTTTGGAAAGCAAGGTTGGCACTAAAAAATAGCAAAGTGTTGATCACCTCAAGCAGGGAATGGGCCAAAATACCGTAGAACAAAATTCGGGCTGCGTGTGACGTGCCAAAGGTGACCAATTCGAACAAATCTAAGTCCTTCACATTCGTAATATGCACTTCACAAGAATGATATTTGGTACCAGATATCAGATACAGCCCAAAAATAGCTCTGCCAAGATCTGTACATATTTGGATATAACTCCCATATTCGGGTTTATTGTGCACCAAATTACCTGCATTTTGGCACATCCGACTGAATTAAGCCTAGAAGCAAGTAAATCAAATTTCGGTTCAGATATAGCTCCCATATATATGTTTCAGTGGATTTGGTCTTTAAGATCTCGGAAATACGTTTGCCAAATTTTATCGAGATCGGCTAAAATTTCGATATAGCTCCCATATATATCCACAAATAATGGCTAATATCCGCCAAAAACGAGTGCATTTCGACACGTACGTTTCAATTTGGGGGAACTCGGCTCCGATACATATTTTTCTTAATATAATCCTTCTCGAAGTAATATCATGCACTCTATAGCAATGTAAGTTGACATAAAAGATAAAAATGTCCTCACCAAATTTAGTGAAAATCGATTCAGAATTGGATATGCCTCCCATATATTAGTTTAATCTGAAACCAAACTATAACTGCTCTAAAGCCAAATGTTGATAGGTGGTATGATCTACTTCCAATAAATTCTTTTATTATTGGAGCTCTACTAAATATACAAAGTGGTGTAGGGTATCACATAGTCGGATTACTTTGATTTAAATTTCTCTTTTGAAATTTAAGTCTCATTGTGGATCATCTTTTCTAATATTTACTCTTCTACTTGAACAGCAGATTTACCATGTCCTTACATGGCATTCTGTTGTTATCAGCAGCTTTATTTGCTTCTGTAACTTGTCTCAGTCTCAGTCTCCGAGTTGTTTTGTGTGAAAGTGTTGAAATGGAAAAAGTCCACATCAATACTAAATGTATAAATATTGAATTTATCATTTGATCTCTCTTTTGTTACTTTTTTCACTTTTTGACATTTTATCTTCTCCCCCATTTCAAGTCAAGAAAAAGAAATGCTCCATTGACATTGCGGAGTGGGGACCCTTCTGCTGTATTACAAGTATTGAAACTTTTGTCCAAGTTATTTTCTATTATCTATTTGGCTCCTCTATTCAGTGAGTTTATGTGCAAGTATGTGTGTGTGTTTGATTGTGCCTCTATATTGACAACCTACTTACACCTACATGAATTTTCATTTCACTTCTTATCTCAATACGAAGTTACTTTGCAAAGTATTGTGAGAAATAGGGAACCAAAGGAAAAGTTAAGTTTTACAACAAAAGCAGCAAAACTTGAAGACATTTTTGTGGGTCAATACCAAAATTTAGTGGAATTTTATACATAATTTTTACAAGAAAATTGTCTACCCCTCCAAAAATTTAATGTCATGATTTTTCACAGCATTCTATTTTCAGAGATTTTATTGTAGATCCGAGGTTCAAATAAACGCGTCAAAGGACCACAATTGAATTGCCGAGAAAGTACCCCAATCGCATTATTGAGAATTCTCCTTAAAATATCCAATCTAATATCGTAATTTATGTAGACATTTTGAAGACGGACGCATTTCCACAATCGTGCAAAAGAATATTTTGGAATATGTAATTATACCCTCAGCCATATAGCTAGAGAGGGTATATAACATTTGATACGGTCAAAACGTGCCTCGACGAAATAACGGTTTTAAACCCTAGGTCTCTTTGAACCAAATCTGTTTTAGGACATTTGGAGGTGATCTAGAGATGTCCATCCGTTCGGTAGTCTGTCTGTCTGGCTGGTGCGTACGATAACTCCCGAAGGGAGTATCCGATTTGGTCCAAACTCGGTACATCGTAGTATTTTTATTAAACTTAGATCGAGTTCGGAGAAGAGCAATATATGGTACCACCGGTCAAAAACGGTCAACATTTTCAAAAAAAAAAAAAAATAAATAAATAAATATTTATATATATATATATATATATATATATATATATATATATATATATATATTTTTTTTTTTTTTCTGCACAGAAAGAGAAAGGATAATCTAATTTTGCTCCAACTTTGCAAATCCTAATGTTTGCATCAGCGCAACATCAGGTGCGAAAATAGAAAATATCGGTCCACTCCATGAAGTACCTCCGCCACAAAGGGTCAACATTTTGATTAATTATAACTCTTATAAAATGTGATGTAAGGGTGTGATTGTCTTCAAATTACAAACATCACAATATTTTTGTTATCCCAATGTTTGGTGTGAAGATGAAATATATCGGTCCACTTCTTCTGATACCTTCCCCACATAGGGTCAACATTTTCAATATCCATGAAGCTCATAAAACACAAAATTAACATCTGATTCCATTCAGACTTAGTACATCTCGATATTTCTATCAGCACAAGATATCTCAGAAAGATGGTAGAGATCGAACCATTCCTTGTGGTACCTCCCCACAAAGGGTCAAAGTTTTGAATTACTAAAACGATTATAAGATCCGAAATAAGCATCCGGTTCTCTTCATATTTCAAACATGCAATTTTTTCTACTAACACAAGATTGCTGTATAGTGTATGATATGACTTCGATAAGGATTATATTAAAAAAAAGTATTGGAGCAATATGAAAAAATCTATTCAACTTGGGCTGATATTACATATACAGTGAGCAATAACCGTAAAATCTGATGAAAATGTATATCGAAGCCGAAAAAAATCTAAACTGATCACGATACAATTTGGCAGAGGTATTTTCGAGCTGTTTCTGATGTCCGGTATCAAATGTCATTGTTGTGGAGCGCATGTGAGGGATTTAAATCCCCAAATCGGATGAAACATATTTATAGGAGCTATAGCTATATCTGAACCGATTTTCACTAAAATATGAAGCACTTGCTTTTAGGCAGAATTTCGTTGGAAGTGTAAAAATTCAGACCATTAGGGCTGATATTATCTATTCGCTGCACAAAAAAACCTGAAATCGGATTAAGATATGTATGGGAGCTTTATCCCAATCTGGCACGATCTCGATAAAATTTATCATAATATTTTTTAGCTCCATAACTTTTCTGGTACCAAAGATTATTGTTGTGGAGTGCATACTACGCATGTGAGGGACTTAAAACTCCAAATCGGATGAAACATATATATGGGAGCTATAGCTATATCTGAACCGATTTTCACCAAATTTGATGTACTTGCTTCTTGGATTCAGTCGGAATTGCCGATTTTCAGTTCATTTGGGCTGTTATTAGCTATTTGGTGCACAAACAAAATCTGATATCGTATAAAAATATATATGGGAGCTATATCCAAATCTGTTCCGGTCTTGAAATTGAAAATTTAAACACTTATTTGTGAACTTTATCTGATATCTGGTAGCAACGATTATTGTTATGGAGTGCATAGTACGCATGTGAGGGTTTTACAACCCCAAATCGGATGAAACATATATATGGGAACTATAGATATATCTGAAGCGATTTTCTTTAAATTTGATGCACTTGCTTCTCATAATTCGGTCGGATGTGTCACAATTCAGGTCATTTGGACTGATATTGGCCATTTGTTGCACAATTAACGCGAAATCGGTTGAAGATATATATGGGAACTATATCTAAATTTTAACCGATTTTCACCAATTTCCGTAGGGTTCGTCCTTGGGCCAAACTTTTATTTTTTGGAAAATTTCATGTCAATCGGATAATAAATGCAATCTGCCTTTTTCACAAAAATACATGGACATAAACATTATATTACCTCATGATTGAAAAAAAGAACGAGCTGTTTTTTAGGTGCTTTGAGAATTGAGAATGTTTGCTATGCTATATTTAAATTTAATTATCTTCTGTTATATATCAGTAGTTCTTTATCTTATTCCATAACCTCAAAAACGAAATACATTATAATGTTATATTAAAAGTTCAACTTACAATATTCGAATGAAGGAATTAGAAATTTAATACATACCTAGAAAAAAAGTAAAAAAATAGATTATTATATTATTAAATAATTTTTATGAGGTAAATAGATATAAGACAAATGCTCACAAGTTCCTGTGTGTGATGTTTTAATATAAAGCAAATATTTTTTTCATTGAAAGGTAATAATTACAGACTGAGATAAGAAAACTGCAAACAATTTCAGACTGCTGCCATTTCTAAGCTGTTAAAATTATTCCAGTCACAGCTCATTATATTGTATACAAGCGTACAGCATTTTGTTAAGAATTTTCCAGAAAAAAAGTTATTCGTGATGGAATTCATGTGTGATAGTGTGATTTCTTTACATTTGGTTGGAAAACCATAAATGGCTATCGTTAGAGCACTCCAGTAATTGTGAATAAATCTTTTGTGTCTCGTACCATGCTCGTTACCGTGATACTGGTAGCGTAGCCCTACGTCAAGGAAGTGGAAGGAAGAAAACAGCAACATCAGCAGAAATGGTTCGAAAAGTAAAGAAGAAGAAAATGTTCGTGTTTACTTGCCAAAGAGGTCATCTATAACTGTGTACCTTCGGTTGGCCAACAGAACTCAAGCGCCGGTCATGGCAATGGTGTGGGCCGCCATAACAGCCGATGGTCGCTCTTCGCTCGTATTAATCGATCGTGGCATCGGAATAAATGCCGAATATTATCGTGAATATATTCTGGAGGTTGTATTAAAGCCTTGGGCACGTAAACATTTTACCCTCAGACCTTGGACATTCCAACAGGACTCAGCACCATCGCAATCAACACGCGCCACCCAAGAATGGTTACAAAATGAGGTTCTCCACTTTGTTGCTTTCCAGCTCACAATAGCCACCAAAAACTCCGGATTCCAATCTGTTGGACTATTGTGTTTGGAAAGCAAGGTTGGCACTAAAAAATACCAAAGTGTCGATCACCTCAAGCAAGCGCTTTGCCGGGAATGGACCAAAATACCGCAGATCAACATTCGTGCCAAAGGTGTCCAATTCGAACAAATCTAAACTTATTCTAAAATTTGATACTATTTCCGACATTTTTTGCATTCATTCAATAAAATTAAAAAAAAAATGTAAAAATTATGGCGTTTGATATTGTTGCAGTTTTTATCTCACCTTGTATAGTACCTATAGTTATATTTGGATTGGATGATTGCATTTATAAACACTTAAAGCTTACAACAAAAATATAAAATTATAAGCGTTTTTACAAATTTAATAATTTGTTTACCGGTAAGGGTTCCCATTAGAATCATCTTCAATTTTAAGGTTAACCAAAAGATTACGCTTTCTTGTGTAATTTATACTTTTATTGGGCCCGAAGAAGCTACAACCACTAAAAAATCTATTTTTCTAAACGTATGTTGTTTCCTGTGCTATATAATTAGTATAATTCGTACCATTTCCCTTATCAAAGCATACATGTATTTCATTCCTAAGTTTATCGTGGGAACTGTTTTCCTACAAGGTGCAAATATCTTATTGTCTTTATATTTTGAAATATTTTTTAGTTAATTGTTTTGCAAAGTCCTATTTTCCATAACTTTTCGCACTGTCCCCCACAATTAACCTTTGCTCTCGCCATCATGATCATCCTCCCACATTACCAGTCGAGTGTGGATAAAGATGTCAATACGAATAATACACAAGTTACATTCTTATCTGGATAGTTTTACATTTTATTCGTGTTAGCTTTTTTTCTCTTTCTCTCACTCTCACAATTGTGGTCCCCTGTGGCAATATTATTTACTGTGTGGCATAATAATGACATGTGGGTGTATGTGTGTGTCTGTTCGTCTTTCTGTCGATTTGTAGCAATGTCTGTCATCATGTATTGACAATGTTTGCACTTTGCTTCATGATATTTTATTTTGTTGAGATATACCACAGTTGACCTCAGATTATGTTACACACACACACACATTCATACTCCCGGATTCACACACATACCCATCTCATATGAGCTTTATTTTTATTATATTCTATTTGCCTCCATCTCCTTTTGTTATTCTTATTGTTATATTTTGATGATACACCACTGAGAGAGTATGGGAAGATTGGTTCATATCGTTTTTTTCCGGGTCCTTTATTTGTTCTTCCTGTGCTGTGTTCCAATGTTCTTATTGGCCACCATCATCAGCAGTCAGCCATCCAGCCATGCCATTTTCATTTGCAATTTGTTTGAGCATGAAGATATACTTCGTGACAATAAAACATGTCGTTTAAACAATATATGACTTGAGATCTTTTTCCTTGTTTTTTTTTTCATTTTTTTTTCTCTTTTCCGTTTTTCTTAAATCTTCAACATTGTGTGTTTTCAGTATTTATTTAATTTAAAATTTGTTACAAATTGCAAGCAATTATTTACTCGGAGATTGATAGTGGGTTATTGAAAATAAGAGGAGGCAGGGATGGAAAATCGAAATCTGTAGGAGAGACTTGGGAAAGGACTATGGATCGAAAATGTTTTGCTATTATAGAAGACCTATGGAGACTCATATATTAATGAAGGCCTGCGTAAGACTATGAATGGAAGATCTGTGGATGGTCTTCTATCAATTTAGCATCAGTGGAAGATTTTCTAACAATCGAACACCAGTCGGAGGTCTTTTATGAAAAGAAGACTCGTACAATGCCTTCTACCAATAGAAGACCTGTGAAAACGTTTGAAAGGTCTGACAATCGAAGGACCGTGGAAGATATTCCATCAATATAAGATCTGTGTAAGGTCTTCTATTGGAAGATCTATCAAGAGAAAGCCTATAGAAGTTTTTTTCTATTAATAGAATAGAAGTCTTGTGGAAAATTTAAATAATTATTTTATTAAAATATAATTTAATTTTAAATCAATAGAAGAGCTGTGGAGGGTCTTCTATCAATAGAACCTCGGAGGAAGGATTTCAATCGAAATCAGGCTGGGGAATGTCTTTAATCAATAGAAACCTTGTGGGAAGTCTTTTACCAATGCAAGACCTGGGGAAGGTTTTCTATCAATGTGGAAGGTTTTTAATCAATAGGAGATGTTTGAAAGATATTTTTTCAAAAGAAGGTCGGTGGACATGTTGAAGGTCTTATATCAATAGGAGACCTGCTGAAGGTCTTCTGTTAATCAAAGTCCTGTGGAAGATTTTCTATCTATAGAACCTCAGGGCAAGGCCTTCAATCAAAAGCAGGCCGCGGAATGTCTTCTATCAATAGAAGCCTCCCTGTTGGAGGTCTTTTATCAATCAACCCCGTGGAATGTCTTTTATCAATAAATCCCGTAAATCGGTGGACCTGTGGAAGGTCCTATGTCAATAGGAGACCTGCTGAAGCTCTCCTATCAATTAAAGGTCTGTGGAATGTTTTCTATCGATAGAAACTCAGGGGAAGGTCTTCAATCAAAAGAAGGCTGCGGCATGTCTTCTATTAACAGAAGACTTGTGAGAGACTTTTGCCAATTGAATGCCCCTGCGGAAGATCTTCTATAAAAAGGAGACCTGTGGGAGAACTTCTATTGGAAGGTTTATAAATAGAATATATATGAAAGGGTTTTTATCAATAGAAGTCCTGTGGAAAATCTTCCATCACTAGAACTGCTAATTAGGCATCAATAGAAGACATATGGAAGGTCTTCTATCAATGAAAAACCAGTGAAACCCCTTTGAAAGTCCTTTTGAATGTTTTCTATAAATGGGAGATCTGTGACGGTTATTTTATCGAAAAAAACCTTTGAACAAGTAAAAAAACATTAAGATGGCCGGGCCGAACTTTTAATACACTCCACCATTTAGTAATGAAAACATTTTTATATAAAAGTATCGGGATTCAAACGTGTTCCACTATAAACTACAAATACCAATACGACCGTTTGGATAATGCTGTTAAACTTTTCAAAAAACCATAAATTGGGTGAGGTCGTTGTATGGGGACCATACGAAAACTTGAACCTCATTAGACAATTTTATACTTCAAGGATTGTCATCTACCAAATCTTCTTAAATACCAAATTTGGAACAATTTCGTGGGTAAATGCGACAAGGATTATCCAAATACCGAATTTCGGTGGTAATGTGGACTCAAATATTCAATGCTCTGCCACCGGAGCTAGAGCCCATTACATACTACAAATACCAATTTTTGGACAAGTCCGTGGAAAAATGTGACAAAAATCATCAAAACGCGGAATATTCGGAGGAACTTTTATATGAGGGCTGAACAACAACGTGGACCTATACATACAATATTTCGCCACCGGAGCTTGAGCCCATTATATATTTTATATTTATTTGTTTTTTTTTTTGTCTCAGGAGGAGTTGAACTTGCGATCTTCTGATAGGTGGTTTGGCAAGCTATACACTCCACCAATGTTACTCAGCAATTTTGGGATCTACATAATCCGAATAATCCATTACTTGTAATGTAAACTTGGTACTTGGTAACTACTTACAAAACGCCATACCAAATACCCTTATATTAACATGTTTTGGGTAATTTGCTGAAGTGCAGATTTTAGGTTGTCGTATATTTTATAGGAATAACTCATTATTTTTCAGCTCGTTGGTAATGCAGAAAGTATGTGGTTGTCATTATATTTTGCTTGCTGGTAATGTAGAGGGTGTATAGCTGTCATTATTTTCGCCTTTCGGATAATGCAGCAAAGGGAATATAGTTGTCTTTTAAGTGCTGCTTAAAATGACACATATGTCTACCAATTTTTTACTCGGTATTAAAAGTTTAAAACCGATTCAACACCTTTCAGCAAAGATGGGGTAAGCACTTTTAGCACCAATGGTAATGACAACTACATACCTTGTGCATTACCAGCTGACTGGGTATCCCGCCTTTAAAACTTACTTTGTAAGACAATAGTAAGTCATTTTGTCTTTGAAATTTTGTAGGAATAACCCATTCATTTTTTTATTACTGGCAATGCCGAAGGTAGGAAGTTGTCATTATTTTCTCCTTTTGTAAAAAAAGTATAGAGGGTACAATACTTTTTTGTGAAATGTAAAAAAGGTATAGAACCCCTTGAATTTCCCATCCCTGTTTGCTATCATTTATTTTCTTTTGGAGTGTGTGCCTATCCAATGTTTACAGAAAAGCCAGACAGGCATCGCCCCTTTACAATTTTCAGTTGTTCAAAACAAAACGGAAAACGGAAGGAAGTTTATGAACTATGAGTTTCAAATTTATTTGACTGCTCTTATTGATTGTGATCTATTTATCTATCTAGCTGTGCATCGGGTTGGTTTACAACTATACTCGTTTGTGGGATTTTTTAAGAATTGCTGTTATTGTTGTAAATACAAACAAATAATAGAACATTGCCCATTTGAGTGATACATCGGGCATTCATTCCTCCATTGCATTCAGTGGTTGTTATATTATTTCCGTTCTTCATTCAACCATTTATTCATTCATTCTGGGGTAAAGTTTTGCTGAATATAGAAGGAAATTAAATTATTGAATACAAAACAAACACATACACATACATAAAGAGACATATCTCCTCCGGATTTCTGTGGATTTTCATATATATTTCCACAGAATTCAATTGCAATTTATTATTCTTTGGCAGGGGAAAATATTGTTCCCTGACAGATTGATTTGTATTGAATGTATTTTAAATATTGCATAAAATACAGGGAATACATTTTTATTGGAACTTCAGTGAAAAATAAGTAAAATCGATGTTAAGTACGCCCGAGCCAAGATTTTGTGGGATTGGTTTCAATTTTTCCGAAACTAGAAAAAAGTAATCCAAAATTTAAATGATAATATCGTTTGACAATTATAGAAATAAAAGACAATTAGATTAAAATCCAGTAGATTATGAAAGTAGAGTTAAAAATAGGCGTTTTAAAAGTTTTCAGTGCCCAGTAACCCAAATAGAAGGGGCAAGTACCTACAATTACCACTAATTTCATGATTTTTTTTTTTTTTTGATTTTTATACTACTATTTTCGGCTATATTGCAGATAAAAGCAATAGGATTATATCGGCATTGGAAAATTTTAATCCTCAAGCGAGTCATCAAAGGGGTCGCTTTGGCCTTTTCGACAAATATTGAAAAATGAGCTCGGGGCAAAGCCATTGAAATTCCAAAAAGTGCAAGAACTTACACCGCAACGGAAAGAAAATAGACTCAAAAAGCTAAAGATTTGCTTCGCTTGGCCGAAAGTGGTGAACTGCCTAATTTGGTTTTCTCCGATGAGAAAACTTTGGCATCAGCATAAATGGCGAATATTATCTGGAGGGTGTATTAAAGCCTTGGGTAAGCAAACATTTTGGCCACAGACCTTTTCTCCGATGAGAAAACTTTGGCATCAGCATAAATGGCGAATATTATTGCTAAAATATTCTGGAGGGTGTATTAAAGCCTTGGGTAGGCAAACATTTTGGCCACAGACCTTGGACATACCAACATACAAAATGACGTTCCTCGCTTCATTTCCAGCGCACAATGGCCACCAAAATCTCCGAATACCAATCCGTTGGACTATTATGTCTGAAGTATTTGGGAAAGCAAGGTTACTAAAAGCAAGGCACTAATAAAATACCAAAGTGTCGAGCACCTGAAACAAGCGCTTTACCGGGAATGGGCCAAAATACCGCAGAGCAACATTCGGACAGCGTATGACGGTTTCATTGGCCGTTTGAAGGCCATAATTCGTGCCAAAGGTGCCCAATTCGAACAAATCTAAACTTATTCTAAAATTTGATGCTATTTCCGACATTTTGTGCTTTCATTCAATTAAATTTAAAAAAAAAATGTAAAAATTATAAAACCCTATACAGGTGTCTCCTAATTTAGCTCTATTTTCCTTTCCTTATCCTTTTACCTTTTAATTATTGAAAATTTGTCGCATAGTGTAATCTACATACGATTCCTTGCATTTTGTTGATATACTCTTCAAGACGATTATCTTATCTACGTCATTACACATATTCTAAACATACCAACACTAAGAAGATCTCTTTATAGCTAATTAAATTATGACATTTATCCAAACAAACATCTTCAAACGAATGACGAAATAATCCAAATGTTCGTCTTCCGATAGCAGGGAATTCGAAAACATAAGGGACTTATCCCAACCTACCTCCCTCCCCCTCCGAAATACAAATGAAATGTTGACACATATCGGATATAACCATAAATCCATTACGCACTTGTTATTGTTCACATAGGCAAAGTTACCTGATACCCTCTCACTCACTCTCTCTCTCTCTCCCTCTCTGCCCAACATCCGGTCTACCAATTCTTGTGAGTGCCAAAATTTGTCTCCTAAACCTCCTTCTACGACGCGGCATTTGCATACATAAGTAATAATTCCCATAATAATTTGCCCAATTATGTTAATGTGTCGTCTTTATTTTGTGGGTGCAGGAGATAAAACCAAAATAAGGTGAGCAAAGAGAAGAGGTGGGGAGAGACAAAATGTGATCTGAAAACGAAAATGTCTATTGCTTGGCATTTGTGAGTTGGTGGGGGCCATCTCTCTCTCGCTTGTTGTTATGCATTATTTTTGGCACTTTGAAAGTCTACGTCATACACAGACGACCATATACATACGTCATAATGACTTGTTTTTCTTGCTTGTTGTTGTTGTTGTGGTGTGTGTATGTTTAAAATTGAATTCATTAATACTCTGCACATATTTACATTACAAAATATATTCACAAACATTTTCAATCAATCGATTCATCATCTGTCATCGTCACAACAGCAACAACCACAAGAAATTTGCAGACACACACATACAGTTGCAAGTTTACATGCATTCAGCAGGCAATTAATCATCATTGTATAAATGTGTGTTAATTTTCGTTTTCCTTTTTTTTTTTGGAAGATTAACAGGGATCTAATGAATGATTTTTAAAGGACATTATCAGCAATAATTGTGGATTTTTAAGAAATTTGCTTCTAGAAATAACGGATTTAAAACAAATTTAAGAATTTAGCTTAAAGACGGACTAAAACGGATTTTTATTTTTTTAGAATTTTTTTCAAGGACTCTTAGAGCAATAAATGCGATTTTTAAAGGACTTTAAGAGCAACAATAAAATATAATGCATTTAGGAAATATTTTTTTCCAAAAGCTATAAATGAATTAAGGATTTTTATGAAATAATTTGTTTTTAAGGACTCTCAGGGCATTAAATAAAGATTTTAATTTATATATTTTTTTCCATTAGATTTTCAATTAAAAAATGTAAGAATTTTGTTAAAATTTGTTGAATGGCAATAAAGGGAATTTTTAGTTTTTAGCATTTTTTTCACGGACCTTTAGAGTAATAAATGCGAAATTTAAAGGACTTTAAAAGCAATAATAAAATATTAAGCATTTCTGAAACAATTTTTTCCAAAGGCTATAAATGCTAATGCTTTATGATAATATTTGTTTTTAAGGGCTTTCGACCGATTTCGGGTTAATTGTGCACCAAATGGCCAATATAAGTCATAATGGCCTGAGTTTTGGTACATCTGACCGAATTCAGTCTAGAAGCAAGTACATCAAATTTGAAAATCGGTCCAGATATAGCTATAGCTCCTATATATATGTTTTATCCGATTTGGGGTTTTAAGTCCCTCACATGCGTAATACGCACTCCACAACAATGATATATTTGGTACCAAATGTCAGATACATCCCAGAAATACCTCTGCCAAATTTTATCAAGATCGGTTTAGATTTGGATATAGCTGCTATGTATCTTCAACCGATTTCAGGTTACATGTGCGCTAAATGGCCAATATCAGTCCTAATGACCTGAATTTTGGTACATCCGACCGGATTCAGTTTAGAAGCAAGTACATTAAATTTGGAGAAAATCGGTCCAGATGTAGCTATAGCTCCTATATATAAGTCCCTCATATTCGTAATATGCATTCGACAACAATAGTAATTCGTAGCAGATATCTTATAGAGCTCAGAAATTTTATCGAGAACGACTACGGCTTGAATATGACTCCCATATATATCCTTAATCCGATTTAAGGTTTATAGTGCAAATAATGGCTAATATTTGTTTCCATTTTATGGAAGTCGGCTCCGATATATATTTTTTTAATATAACCCTTCTCGAAGTAATATCATCCACTCTATAGCAATGTTATTTGGTATAAAAGATTAAAATCTCTCCGTCAAATTTAGTGAGAATCGATTCAGAATTGGATAACTTTGGAATTGGATATAACTGCTCTAAAGCCAAATGTTGATAGGTGGTGTGATCTACTTCAAATAAATTCTTTTGTTACGGGAGCTCTACTAAATATGTATAGTGGTGTGGGATATCATATAGCCCGACTTTTGCTTTTTGTTTTTTTTTTTTAATTTTCGATCAATAATTGTGGATTTTGTAAGCCTTATTTTTTTTAAACTTCAGATCATTAATCGTGGATGTTTAATGAAATATATTATTTTTAGAATATTGTTTCAATGACCTCCAGATCAATAATTGTGGATTGTTTAAGGATATTTCAAGGACCTTAAGCGTGATAATATTAAAATGTTGAAAATATTTGTAGGTAATAATCGTGAATTATTTAAAGGATCTCCGAAACAATAATCGTGGATATTAAAAATAATTATAAGCAACTTTTATAGCAATATCATTTAGATCGGATTTTTAAGATTTTTTTGGATTTTTTAAGAATAGATCTTAAATGATTGTCGTGTTTTTTTAAGACATTTACCGCAAGGACATTTTGATCATTAATAGTTAATATATTAACCATGTAATTATTGAAAAGAAAAACAATTGTGGTTTTTTAAAGAATTTTTTTTTTTAAGAATTTCAAACTAACCGTTGTGGACTAAAACGTGAAAAATATTCAAGGATTTTTGAATATGTTTTTCCAATGACCTTCAGAGCGTGAATTTATGTATATTTTGTCAATGACCTCCCGCCCAACAATTGTGGATTCTTGTAGTATCTTTTTCACGAACCTCCCGAGTAATAATGCTGGATTTTGAAAAATAAAATTTCAAGGAATTTTTTAAAATATTTTTCCAAGGTCATTCAGTAGTTGTGATTTTTTTTTTTAAACATTTTAAGGACATTCCAGAATCGTGCCCAACTATAACGGATTCTTGAAGAATCTTCTTCAAGCACCTGCCGAGTAATAATGCTGGTTTTTAAAACGAAATTTTAAAGGTTTTTTTTAAATTATGGCCAAGGTCATTTAATAATTGTCATTTTTTTATAAATCGTTTTCAAAGACATTCCAGAAGCGTTGATGTTCTAAATATCCTTCTTTAAAAATAGTTTTTAAATTTCCTTTGATAATCGAAACCTTTTAGGAAATATTTTAAGGACCTTTGATAATCGTGGATTTTTTCAAACTATTTTCCAAAACCATTTAATAATCGTGGATCATTATTCTTAATATTTTTTTCGTACATTTTCTCAATTTTTTTCAAAAAATTGTGAATTTTTTAAAATTTTTTACAATGTTTTTGCAAGGATCTTTAATAATAATGATATTTTAAAGATTATTCTTTGGAAATATTTTTTATAATTGAAATAAGTTTTCTCAAAGACTTCTGTAATCGTGATTTTTTACAAATATTAAAAAAAACCTTCAACAGAATATTTGTTTCAATGTCTTTCAATTATTCTTTCGTTTTTAATGACCCTTTGTAATCGCACACTTTTTAGAAAAATTTTAGGGACCTTCAATAATAGTGGACTTATTTTATTATTTTTTTAATATTCAATATAATTCAATAAATACACTCTTTTCAAGAAAATTTAATAATTTTTTTAATAAGTGGATTTTTGAATTACTTTTTATTAATTTTTAGGAATATTTTATTTTTTTCTAAAATAATAGTAATTTTTTAATTTAAGAATATTTTTAAAGGATCTTCAATAACGGTTGATTCTTTCAAATATTTTCAAAAACTTTTAAAACAATAAGATTTTGGTTAGTAAAATAATGGATTTTTGAAAATCGCTCCGTATTTTTATGTGAATTTCTGCAAATACCTTTACAACCACATTCCCAAAAAGCACATACTTTATTATTTAAAATATAAAATTACAAACACATACATAACACATTTTCCCAGCTGCCAAAAATTTTAGCTTCAAAAAAAGAACAATAAGTGCTGCCAGGTGGGCGTTTACACTGCTAATTAAAAGAACTTCGGTTGAGTTGGGTTTTTTTATTTACATTTGGCCATAGCTGCGCTACTTCTCCGCTAATTTAAAGTTGAATTATTCGCCTTTGGCAAGGGCGATGATGCTCTGCGAAAAACTGATGAGGGAGAGGAGATTTGATTCTGACTTTTGTTGTTGTGAAAAAAAATGCAAAAATAAAAAAAAAATAATGGATATCCACACACTCTCATGCCAAAAAAAATAATAGAGTCTTGCTAATGAGAGCACTAAAGAGCTGTGAAGCAATGAAATTAAAACCACATTTGAATGCTGCTGTTGCCTTTAAGGCATAAAAAGAAGGGGTTTCAAAGAGAGCAACAATGAATAAATATTATTAAAGGTATTTTGTGATGATAAAAGGCTAATAATGAAATATAATATTTTTCGTCTTTAGGTGGTACCCAAAAGGTTTAAACCATTTTTTAATAGGCCGACCAGCCAGGTCAATAAGTCACTAAATTTTGAATTTTTACAATTATTTTTCAAAAGTTGTCAGATTAGTACTCGTGGCTTTTATAGAAGAGTGCGGGTATAAATCAGTCCAAGGAACCTTGATTTTGGGAAAACTTTTCTGTGATATACGACCAAAAACCAGTAAGGAAGGTCAAAAGTTAGAGACGAATATATGATAACCTACTCCAGCATCCGTATTTAGTATAGCTCTCGTAACAAAAAATTTTGTATTGGGAATTTACAGGGTGAGATAAAAAACTGCAAACAATAAGTTTAGATTTGTTCGAATTAGTCACCCTTGGCACGAATTATGGCCTTCAAACGGCCAGTGAAACTGTCACACTGTCACCATTCCCGGTGAACCGCTTGCTTGAGGTGATCGACACTTTGGTATTTTTAAGTGCCAACCTTGTTTTTCAAAATATTACAAACAAAATGGTCCAATGGATTGTTATTCGGAGATTTTGGTGGCCAATGTGCGTTTGAAATGAAGCGAGGAACCTTATTTTGTAACCATTCTTGGGAGGCACGTGCTGAGTGCGGCCAAAACGTTGGCGTGCCCAAGGCTTTTAATACACCCTCCAGAATATTTTCGCGATAATATTTGGCATTTATTCTGATGCCACGGTCTTTACCCCGAGCTTATTTTTCAATATTAGCCGAATGGAATATTGTGATATGTTCATCTCACGAGGCATTTTTCGGCCGCTGCGAAGCGGGTTTCGATCAAGTCACTTCTTTACTTTCTGAACCATTTCTGCTGATGTTGCTGTTTTCTTCCGTCCACTTCCTTGACGGTGGACTACTCTACCAGAAAACGCTTTTGTACGCTTGTAAACAATATAATCAGCTGTCAGTGGAATAATTTTAACAGCTGTCGGATGAGTGGCTCAGAAATGACAGCAGTATGAAGTTGGTTGCAGTTTTTTCATCTTACCCTGTATATGAGAGCTATAGCTATATCTGAACCGATTTTCACCGAATTTAACGTTCTTGCTTCTGGGCTGAACTCGGTCGGAAGGGCCAAAATTCATTTGGACTCATATCAACCATCTGGTGCACAATAAACGTCAAATCGGTCGAAGATATATATGAGAGCTATATCCAAATCTAAACCGATCTCGATAAAATTTGAAACAGGTATTACTGGGCTCTATCTGATATTTGGTACTAAATATAATTCTCTCGGAGTGCATATTACGAATGTGACGGACTTAAACATCAAATCGGATGAGACATGTTTGGGAGCTATGGTTATATCTCATCTTATTTTCATCGAATTTGATTTACTACTGAATTCGTTTGGAGTTGTCAAAATTCCGTTCATTTGGACGGATCTTGGCCATTTGGTGCACAATTAACCCGAAATCGGTTGAAGATATATATGAGAGCTATATGTAAATTTGAACCGATTCTCAAAAAGTTTAAGGTCTCATCCTTGGGATAAACAAATATTGTTTGGAAAATTTCATCTCAATCGGATAATAAATGCGACCTGCTTTTTGTTCACAAAAATACATTGGGCAGACGCACAGACGGACTGACATGCATACATCGACTCAGAAAATGATTCTATGAAGATCCTCAAAAGGAAATATGGGTCTATCTCGCTTCCTTCTCCGTGTTACAAACAAATGCACAAAGACATGATACCCTTACTACTATGTGGTGTAGGGTATAAAAAGGACAGTTTTACCTCCTCTTTTTCCCTCTTTCCTAAATGTATGATAAATGGATCACCGAACCTATAGAATATGAGTTGAGGACCTTTTAGAAGCATTTTTGAATTTTTAAAACACAAATTTTTTTCAAAACAAAAAAAAAAAAAATCATGCCAATATTTGAGAATTTTTAAAAATTGTAATTTTTTTCTTAATTTTGGATTTGACATCTACTGACATCCTCTTTCTACTGTCTAACGGCCCCCATTTACTTCCGCATTCCAGTCAAATATTAACTCTTAATATTTATTTGTGGCCACAGTTACTCTTAAAGTTCACTTTTATGGCATATTTTTAGGGAGGGAGGGAGGTAGAGTAGGAGTCGCAATATTGTTGCTAACATCGAACCCCAAATAACCATGACTGCCAGTTTTCCATGGCATTTTCCTTTATTCTATTTTTTATGAAAAATAAAAATTTTGTTGATGCTGTTGTTATTGTTCTTCGTTGGTTCTACGAAAATAGTTTTGCTGGTTTTTTAATGCCGCCAACTTCAATGTTTTTTTTCGAAACTCACAGGGGTATCGTAAAATTCCAGCTAAAAGTGGCCAAAAAAGGCAGTTGCTGGTAGAAAGAGCAGCAGAAAAAATCTAAAAGCAACAGCAACAATAATACAAATACAAATAATGATGTTTATAAATTTATATGACTGTGGTCGTCGAATGCGCTATGAATTCTTAAGCCAACCATTTCGGTTGGCAACACTTAAAATGCTTTGGGTTTTTTCCGAGGGGGGAGGGGATTTGAGTGGTTAAATAAATGAAAACTAAAAAAAATGTTTATGTGCATGTTGTCATTGTTATATAAAATATAGTTTCTAATTTGATTAAGTGTGTTCGGGGGAGAAATAAATCTAATTTAAATTATTTTAAAATATTAACTCAACTGTGTAGGAATACGAATTGCATTATGTTTGATTGGAATTAAATTAAAAATAGTTATTTATTATTTTAATTGAAAGAAGCTAAGGATATGTCATATATAACCAAAAAAAATCATTATCTGCAACTCATATTGTGATTTTAATATTTTTTTTTGTACAGAACAATCATTCAAAATTAAGAACTGTAACTCATACATTCCTTTAGGGAATAACATTGAAATATTGGCAACAAACGGAATGACTAACTTAATATACCCTCCTTCTTAAGGTGGAGGCTATAATTAAAGAATATCAGTCGGTTTTCCTGATAGATGTATACCCTCAGCCTATGTCAGTTAATTAAAGTATTTTCAACATCAAGTTTATTCAAAATGTTGACCCTTTATGGAGGACCAATATTATCCACTGGACCAATATTATCCACTTCACATCTAAACTAACTCTAATACATAACCACGTGCCCGATTTGGCCTATACCGACTAATTCCTTTACTTTATATGTAAAAATTTCTGGTAAATATTGAAGAATGAGTACTAGGTACTAGATATGTTGGATCAAGGAATTCCACTTCATCTAATAGTAATAAAAATATGTGGCTGTGCAAAATTTTAAGAAAATCAGACATCTATAACAAAGTTTTTAGGAATACAGTGTGAGATAAAAAAACTGCAAAAAATCAAATACCATAATTTTTAAAATTTTTTTATAAATTTTATTGAATGAAAACAAAAAATGTCGGATATAGCATACTTTTAGAATAAGATTAGATTTGTTCGAATTGGTCACCTTTGGCAGGAACTATGGCCTTCAAACGGCCAATGAAACCGTCACACGCTGCCCGAATGTTGCTCTGCTGTATTTTGGCGAAGCGCTTGCTTGAGGTGATCGACACTTTGGTATATTTTAGTACCAAGCTTGCTTTCCAAAATACTCCAGACACAATAGTCCAACGGATTGGTATCCGGAGATTTTTGTGGCCATTGTGCGCTGGAAATGAAGCGAGGAACCTCATTTTGTAACCATTCTTGGGTGGCGCGTGCGGAGTGCTGAGTCCTGTTTGAATGTCCAAGGTCTGCGGCCAAAATGTTTGCGTGTCCAAGGCTTTAATACAGCCCCAAAATATTTCTGCGATAATATTCGGCATTTATTCTGATTAATTCGAATTTAAACGCTGGAATGCTCTAATGATAGCCACTTGTGGTTTTCAGCCAAACATAAAGAAATCACTCTATCACGTTCGAATTTCATCACGAATAAATTTTTTATAAAATATGAAGAGAACCTGATGCTTATTTCGGATTTTATAAACATTTTGGTTATTCAAAACTTTGACCCTTTGTGGGGGAGGTACCAGAAGGAATAGTTCGAGCTCTACCGTTTTTTTTTTTTAACAGATCCTGTGTTGTTGGAAATATTCAGATGTGCCAAGTCTAAATGGAATCCGATGTTAATTTCGCGTTTTATGAGCTTAATGGATATTCAAAATTTCGACCTTCCGATTTTGTCCATATTTGCACATGACCTAGAACTGACCCAAATATTTGGATTTGCAAAGTTGGAGCAAAACCGGATTATTGCTTTCCTTTCTGTGCAAAAATAGAATACATATTTTTTTTGAAAATTTCGACCATGTGTGGGGGAGGTACCAGAAGGAGTGGACCCATATATTCCATCTTAACAGCAGACCTTGGGTTAATATAGATATTGGGATTTAATAAGATTTATAATTATTCAAAATTTTGCCCTTTGTGGGGAAGGTACTTGATGGAGTGGATCGATATTGTCCATTTTCACACCTGACCTAGCACTGATTCAAAAATTAGGATTTGCAAAGTTAGAGAAAAATCGGATCATCGTTTCTGTTTCTGTGCAAAATTTATATATATATTTTTTTTGAAAATTTCGACCATTTGTGGGGGAGTTACCAAAAGGAGTGGACCGATATTGTCCATCTTAACACCAGACCTTGGGTAAATATAATTATTGGGATGTGTGAAATTTGAAGACAATCGGACTCTTACATCACATTTTATGAGAGTTGTAATTATTCAAACTTTTGACCATTTGTGGGGGAGGTACTTGATGGACTGGACCGATATTGTCCATTTTCACACCTGACCTAGCACTGATGAAAATATTAGGATTCGCAAATTTGGAGCAAAATTGGATTATCCTTTTTCTTTCTGTGCAAAAAATTTATTTTTTGAAAATTTCGACCTTTTGTGGGTGAGGTACCAGAAGGAGTGGACCGATATTGCCCATCTCCGAACTCGATCTAAGTTTGACAAAAGTATTACGATGTACCCAGTTTGGACCAAGAGTTATCGTGCGAACCAGCCAGACAGACAGACGGTCGGACGGAAACGGATTTGGTCCGCATTAAATTGTATATACCCTCTGTAGCCATATGGCTGAGGGTATAAATATTCTTTAAAAACAGTCAATTTTCGTGCACATAGTCCTCGTAGAATTGTTTTCCAAAATACATTCATTCATTTAAAAATAACCTTTAGCCAAGCTTTAAAAAGAGAATTGTTTTTTGCTTTATTTGGAAAAATTCTCAAATTAGCTGGTCACTTAAAAGCCCAAAAAGCAGTACCACCTAATAACAAACAATATCATATTAAACAAACAACTTATTATATTTCATTATTGGCCTTTTATTATCATAATATACCTTTAATAACATTTATTTATTTTGCTCTCTTTAAAACCCCTTCTATTTATTCCTTAAAGGCAAACACCCACATTCAAATGTGGTTTTCATTTCATTGCTTCACAGCTCTTTAATGCTCTCATTAGCAAGACTTTATTTTTTTTTTTTTTTGGCATGAGAGTGTGTGGATATCCATTATTTTTTTTTTCATTTTTCTTAACAACAACAAAAGTCGATATCAAATCTCCCCTGCCTCGTCAGTTTTTTCGCAGAGCATCATCGCCCTTGCCGAAGGCGAATAATTCAACTTTAAATTAGTGGAGAGGTAGCGCACCGATGGCCAATTGTAAATAAAAAAAAACCAACTCAGTCGCAGTTCTTTTAATTAGCAGTCGAAAACGCCCACCTGGCATCACTTATTGTTCTTTTTTGAGAGGTGTTTTTTGTTAGAAGAATTTAGTAGTTCGGAAAAAAGTGTTGGCTTTGTAATTTAATATTTTAAATAATAAAATATTAGTTGTTTTTGGGGGAATGTGGTAGAAAAGTTTTTGTGTAATAATTCATGTAAAAGTATGGAGCGTTTTTACTGGAAGCAATCATGGAAGTAAAAATGTATATTATCAGGCATGTCACAGAAGTTTTACGAAATCGATTTATTTCACCTTTTCCAAATCGTTACGATTTGCTTTTGCTTCTTCAGCACTCGTACGTTTTGACTAATCCGGAAAAAAAATCATTTCACATTTTTGAAATAAAAATATGGTAACTCCATGAAAAAAAAAGTCGTAAACAAATTATTGACAATTAAAAAAGGAGTTTAAATTGTTTTTTATAATATAAACACCAAAAGTAAAAATGCCAGGGGCTTCAATACTTGCTGTAATGGATGAAGAAATAAATCAGCAGTCTACTGAAAAAATTGTCGCCGGACATTGAGGAACGCATCAGATCCTTTATCTCACTCAAATGCAGAGTAAGGATCCACCAGCAATGAGTTGTTTTCAAATTTATTTTAATAATAATTTATTTCTACAGATTTATAACTAATTATCGGCTAAATAAAGAAGCTTTTGTTTTAGTTTTGGAAAAAATTTCTCCCCACCTCAAACGTTCCAATATACCGGCTATTATCCAGCTTGCAACAACGCTTAGGTTTTTGGCTACGGGTGCATTTCAAAGAGTTATAGGTAGAGATGTGGAGCTAAGCCTTGGGAGAAGTACAGTTTCTACAATTATGTGGAGAGTTATTAATGCAATTGAAGCTGAAATTTGTCCACATTGGATCAAATTAAGAATGTCTTCCGAAGAAAAAAGAAAGTCGAAATTGTACTTTTTTGCTTTTTGGTCTGTCAGTTGTACATTTCTACACCTTCTTCTTCAACACATATGGCAATAATTCAACAATACAAGTCTGCCGTTCATTTCTGCATATTTTTTTGCGTTTTCATCATGGATTAGAAAAATAATAGATTTTTTGTAAAATAAATTCCAAAAACATGTTCATTCTAAGAGAATTTGGTTAATACAATATTTTCTGTTAAATGTATGTGTCTTCTGTTTATTTTTTACGTTAAAATCACTAAACATTTCAATTTCACCCTGCTTTTTGAAAGTGATATCAAAACGCAAAATTTTTGCGTTTTCCGTTTTTTAGAGAAGCTAAAACCGTTTTCGTTTTCACTCTTGAACGATTTTACATTCTGTGACATGCCTGTATATATTAAATAGTCCTTTAAAATATATTCTTAAAAATATAAATTCTTAGAATATGGCACCGAAAGTCGTTAAGTTTTTCAAAAATATGATTCAAACTCCGAAGGACCTAAAACAATTTTCTTAACAAGTCATGATTATTTTCTAAATTTCTCAATCAATCTGTATTTTGGAATCAACCATTTTTTTAATCGAAAAATATTCTTCAAAAAGTTTACGATTATTAATGGTGCATACTAACAAGTACCCGCTACCACATTAAAATTTTAGATTCGTCCAAACAGTTCGAATTAGGCATTTTTAGTACAGAAAATTCACAATTTGTTCAGTTTGACAAAATGTTTTAATCCAAATTTTATTTCGTCGTACTAAACTTTCAGACTTTCGATTTTTTTTATTTTATTCAATTTTTTCCTTTTTCGAAAAGAACAATAGGAAAATGTTGTTTGCACAAAAGGACCCACATCCAATATTTTTTTGTCCAAAACTATTTCAACGTCCCCATATGAAAGCCCTAGAAATTCCAGCCCTATCCCTTCACCCAATACCAATTTTTGTAAATTTCCATGACAATCTACATCTCTCCATGCTGGACACAAATAGTGATCCAAAATAAGTACTATTTAGTACTTTTCGAACAAGTGTAGTAGGCTTTTGCAAAACCACCACCAGATCTCAACACCAGATACCATAATATCGAATTTCTTTTATATTTTTTTTTCTATACTTTCACTCAAGTTAGTAACGTTTACTACTTTTCGTATAATTTTAATATTCAATATCTCAACATTTATCGCAATACAAAATGTCACACTTGTTTTCGACCAAATTAGTACTTTTCGTACAGTTAAAGTATACATTTCCAAAACCGCCTCCGTATCTCAATACCAGATATAAACATAGACCTCAATGTCAAATGTCGAGATTCCAGCCCTATTCCTTAACCCAATAACAAATTTTAGTACTTTTCGTACAATTATGGTACATATTTCCAATACCATCCTTACATACAAAGCACTACTTTCAAACCTCGATTCTCATACCAAATTTCAGTTTTTAGTTTTTAGCTCTATCTGTTCACATAATACCAAATGGTAACTTTTTAGAAGTTTAGTACCATTTTAGAACTATTCGTAACGTTAAAGTTTGAATTTCCAAAAATGCTTTGATATATCTATCCTGGACTTCGTCAGTAACTCTCATTCCTAATTTCATTCAATTTTTAGTAAATTTTAGTACTTTTCGTACGTTTTTAGTACGAATTTCCAGCCCAAAACCCAGCCTTATCACAACCTGCGAACCAAGACTTCCAGCTTCAGCCGTTTCGCTTGGGCATTGATTCTTCTACGGTTGGTCAATTATTTCGATATACTTTTATATATGTAGATTATTTTTTGATTATTATTTGAATATTTTGACTTGATCCGGTTAAAGAGAGTTTACAACCATATGTAGAAAAAGGCCCGAAAAGCCAGACTCGCTTGAAGCAGATGATATATATAGCTGAAATGCCTGGATTCCGAGGAATCTTAATCCGAAAAATTTTGAAAAGTGTGGAAGAGTGGGAACATTTTACTCCCCTTCGTTTTTGATTACTTTGCTTCTATTTTGGGCTCTACTTTCCTAATCTGTTGGATTTTTCCTGTAATTATTGAAAATATGGAATCTTGTTGGCCAGCGTATTTTCTTTGAGGGTGCTTTGGAAAAATATTCTTTGAAGTTCCTTAGAAAGTTTTATTCCTTGAATTAGTTTTTAAAAATCCACGAAATGATATTATAAAAAACATGATTATCGCTCTGAAACAATATTCTGAAAAATATTTTTAAAAATTCAAGAAGAATTATTCCTTAAAAAATCAAGACCATAGTTTTGAAAGTCCTTGAAAAGTATTGCCAAAAACACCTATTGTTGTTCCCGTGGTTCTTGGGAAAATTTTTTTTTTTAATCCACAAAGGCTCTTGAAAAAATGTTCTTAAAAATTCCCTTAAGGATTCTGGGGGAAATGTTTTTATAATTCATGCTTGTTGTCTTGAAAAATATTGTGAACCAATCTACGATAATCCTTAAAAACATCATCATTACTATTTCTTTAAGGCCCTTAAAAAATGCTATTGCTATGAGGGATATTCTTAAAAATTCCTTGATTGTTGCCTTAACTTTAAGGATCCTGAAAAAGATATTCTCAAATACATGGTTATTTCCTTAAAAATATTCTTAACAAGTCGATGATAATCCTTAAAAAATCATCATTATTATTGCTTTCAAGGTCCTTAAAGAATTCCAATTTCTTTGAGGGATATTCTTAAATAATCCTCGATTGTTGCCTTAAGGTCCTTCAAAAACAATAAAAATTCTTGATCACGTTCTTTAACAGTACATGACTATTGCTTTGAATGTTATTCAAAATTATTTTTTAAAAATCCACGATTATTGTTTGAGGACCTTGAAAAATTATATTCAAAAATCCACGATTATTCCTTTGAAAATTTTATTTAATCCACACAAAAATATTATTAAAACAAGTTAAAAAGCAGTAAGTTCGGCCGGGCCAAACTTTTAATACCCTCCACCATTTGCAACGAATTTGGAAATTTTTAAAAAATAAAATCCTTAAAAAATTCTGTTAAAATTTTAAAAATACCGAATATAGCCGTTATATTGGGGTCTATACGACGTGGACATACATAGGCATTGTTTGTCATAAGCCATTACTATATTCAAATTCGAAACTTGAAATAAACGGTGAATAATGTAGCTAAAATCATCAAAATATTGTATATAAGGAGGTGCCGTTAAATTGGAGCTGTGCGAAGACCTGGACCAGCATAGACAATTTTCTGTCACAGGCTATAGCATCCATTACGAACTTCAAATACCACATCTCAAACAATTTCGGTGGGTATTGTACCTAAAATCATTAAAATACCGAATATAGGGAGGTACTGATATATGGGGCCTATACGAAGACCTGGACCCGCACAGACAATTTTCTGTCACAGACTGTAGTTCCCATAACGAACTTCAAATACCAATTTTGAAACAATTCCGGTGAATAATGTCGCTAAAATCCATTTTGAACTTCAAATACCAAATTTGAAACAATTCCCGTGAATAATGTCGCTAAAATCATCAAAATACCGAATATAGGGAGGTACTGTTATATGGGGGCTATATGAAAACGTGGACCTACATGGCCCATTTACGAACTTAACCGGCCTACTGGAAAAAAAAACATGTATGCAAAATTTTAGCCATCTATCTCAATTTATTCGAAAGATAGCGTGATTACAACAGACAGACAGACAGACAGACGGACGGACATCGCTAAATCGACTTAGAATTTTACGCTGATCAAGAATATATATATACTTTGTTGGGTCTGACATGAGTATTTTGAGGAGTTACAAACGGAATGAAAAAGTTAATATACCCTCCATAGTATGGTGGAGGGTATAAAAAGAAGCGCTTTTTTACTTTGAGGATCCTGAAAAAATATTCTTAAAATCCATGGTCATTGCCATATTGCCATATTCGTAACAAGTAGACGATATCCTAAAAAAATCATCATTACTATTGCTTTCAAGGTCCTTGAAAAAGCATTCCTATTTTTTAAGAGATATTCTTAAAAAAAAACCTCGATTGTTGCTTAAAGGTCCTGTTCCATGTTCTTAACAGATCCACGATAATCCTTGAAAAGAAGTATAACTATTGCCTTTGAGTCCTCCAAATAATGTTTCTATTGCTTTAAGGGATATTCCTCGATTGCTGCTTAAAGGTCCTTTAAAATCTATGAGCTTTCTTGAGCATAGTTTTTTAAAGTCCATGAAGGTTGCTTTGAAGGTTCTTGAAATTTATTTTTAAAAAATCCACGATTATTGTTTATCGACCTTGAAAAATGTTCTTCAAAAATCCACGATTATTGTTTAAAGACCTTGGAAAATGTTCTTCGAAAAACCACAATTATTGTTTCAAAAGTCCTTATTTTTTACATCCACCATAATATGGGTCTGATAGTCCTTTATGCTTCATACAATGCCTTACTTCTCTCTGTAACACAATGAACATAATTCTTCATTTATTAAACTAAATACAACCACATAATGTTGTAACTTTTGAAAGTTTATTTACCTCTTTTGTTTTGTTGTTGTTGTTTAAATGCCTTGCAAAACTCTAAACCAACTCCATTAAATTAACTATTTAATTAGATAAATTTAAAAATTAAGAGCAAACAATGAAATGAAAAACTTTGTTGTTGTGTGGCTTTATCTGGAACATGAATTTGTACTTTATTTACCTGAGAAAGGATCTGCCTGCCGTTACCTAGGGTTAATGTACATAAATATGCCTTTTGTTCCTTGACATGTTTGCTTGCCATGAAGTGGTGGTCTTGGTCGCGTGCTGGGACCAACCGAATATGGGTCAAAAGTTGAAATGCAAAAAACGAAAACGAAAGACGAAACAAGAAATGTTGCTGCTGCTGCTGCCACAAAACATGTAAAATGTGCAAAAATTCCAGAATATAAATTTTAATAAGGATATGTTTCCTTTTTTGTTTGGTGTGAGGTTCCTTTGACTCTCTCCTCTACCCACTCTTCCCTCTTTGACCTGGTTTCTTTGTATGTAATTTATACATTTTCCTAATTCTGCTTCTAATATTTCTAAATAAATTTCAAGGATTTGTTTTCTTTTTTTTGGAACAAAGCAAAAGCCTTTATGTTGCTTTGCCTTTTTGTGTGGGATACGAGTATGTAAATATGTAACATGATGGCTTTGGTATATGAGGATGATATTTGACTTGCAAAGGTTTGTTAGTATAGCCATTGTTTTTTATTGGATTTTTTTGATCAAAGTTTTGTAACAAAAATTTTCATTATTGAATAAGTGGGAAACTATGGCTAGGAAAAATCCTCAGTTTTGTTAAACTTGCAATGCAAGTACGAAGCATTTGATTATTCTTTAAATCCCAAGTCGACGATGAACTCATCAATGTATGAAGACGAAAATGAAAAGTGTAATATAAAATAAGTTCTTCTAAGGAGGTTATTCAAATAATAAGGAAACAGAATTCTAAATTTCCAGAAAATTTGAGGAAAAAACTATTTATCCTTAGAATGACCCAAAACAAGGAGCAATTTGAGTTTAGGGGCCCGGATCATTTTGAAATTTTTACGGCAGGTGGGTATTTTTAACCTGATTAAGGCAATGTAATTTTTTGGTGGGGGAAATACCCGGTTTCACGGACCAGAAAGTTCGGATACAACATCCGGTTTATATCCGGTTCTACGTAAAAAGTTAGATACATACAGGATGGGATGAAAAAACTGCAACCAACTTCAGACTGCTGTCATTTCCAAGCCTCTCGTCCGACAGCTGTTAAAATTATTCCAGTGATAGCTGATTATATTGTTTACAAGCGTACAAAAGCATTTTGGTGAGAATTTTCCAAAAAAAGTTTTTCATGATGGAATTCAAGCATGATAGTGTGATTTCCTCATATTTGGCTGGAAAACCACAAGCGGCTATCGTGAGAACACTACATCATTTAAATGTGAATAAATCTTTTGTGTCTCGTACCATCGCTCGTTACCGTGATACTGGTAGCGTAGCCGGACATCAAGGAAATGGACGGAAGAAAACAGTCACATCAGCAGAAATGGTTCGAAAAGTATAGAAGCGATTTGATCGAAACCCGCGTCGCAGTGGTCGAAAAATGGCTCGTGAGCTGAACATATCGCAAATATTGAGAAATGAGCTCGGGGTAAAGCCTAACACCGCAACAGAAAGAAAATAGACTTAAAAGAGCTAAAGAGTTGCTTCGCTTTGCCGAAAGTGGTGAACTGCCAAATTTGGTTTTCTCCGATGAGAAAACATTCGTTGTCCAGCAGTTTGTAAACAAACAAAATGATCGGGCTTACTTGCCAAAGAATTCAGCTGAAAATGTGCACCTTCGGTTGGCCACCAGAACTCAAGCGCTGGCCATGGTGATGGTTTGGGCCGCCATAACAGCCCGAATATTATCGCGAAAATATTCTGGAGGGTGTATTAACGCCTTGGGCACGCAAACATTTTGGCCGCAGAACTTGGACATTCCAACAGGACTCAGCACGCACCACCCAAGAATGATTGCAAAATGAGGTTCCTCGTTTTATTTCCAGCGCACAATGGCCACCAAAATCTCCGGATATCAATCCGTTGGACTATTGTGTCTGGTGTATTTTGGAAAGCAAGGATGGCACTAAAAATACCAAAGTGTCGGTCACCTCGACCAATTCGATCCAATCTAAATTATTCTAAAATTTGATGCTTTTTGCGACATTTTTTGCTTTCATTCAATAAAATTAAAAAAAAAAATACAAGATGGCATTTGGCTTTGTTGCAGGTTTTGATCTCACCCTGTATTAGTGGAGAAAATCTCAATTTCATGATTTGCAACAATAATATCTTCGGAACTATAAGAGATATGGATACGTATGACACCATTTTGGAAAGGCCAGTGTGTAGGCTGGAATGAAGTATGCAATTTTTTATACTCCATAAGGGGTCTATTTTCGTCTTTTTATAGGTTTCCTAAAAAGTTCCGATACAAAAATGCAAATTCGTGTATTACTCCGGAATCTGCTCCAATAGCAATACTACGGAAACTGCTCATCATATAACCACTTTCTGTATCCCTATTATTATTATTTCCTTAAGCTTTCAAATTATATCCATTTTGTAGATATCGGTAAAATAGCTTTCGGGTCAAGAAACCGGGTAACCGGGTATTTCCACCATGAAAAAAATACTTTGTGTAGTCAGAATGGCATAGCCCCTAAACTAAATTTAAGTCCAAAATAAATATGTATATTAATATTTAAATATTCAACACTTAGAAAATAAACACTAATAAAAATTCTAATAATATATCAATAATACGTTCTTTTTTTCAGGTATGTTGAATGTGAACAGACACTTGCAATAATAGGATATTGTAAGTATAACACTTTACACACAGTATTGGAAAAATATCACTAGTCGATAAAATTAATATTTCCGATACTTCGGGTTATAAATAAAATTGTATAGGGCAAATTCTAAATAATAGTACTATTATTAAAATGAAAATGTAATGTACGAGGGAGAGCAAGACTGCGTCTTCAGGAGATCCAATTCTTATTAGCTACGTTTGGGAGAGGCCTTAATAAGTACTCAAGCAGGATCTACAAGTAAGTGCTAGACTACGTTTGCAAGAGACCTTAATAAGTATTCAAGCTGAATATACAAGGATTCAAAGGACACTACAGGGATTCAAGGACTTAGGACTTAGAGACCTGAATAAGTACTCTAAGGAAGGATGATGTTCACTCTCTGCCTGTATTACAATGGTTGTCTCGATTCTGCCATTGTCCGTATTGAAATGTATGATGTATACAAAGAATCGGATACTTATTTCGCATTTTATGACAATTTTGATTATTTAAAATTCAGACCGTACGAGAGGTCATATATATTTCATCTTCACACCAAATCTTGGGTTGATAGACGTATTGAGATGTGCCCAGCTTTGAGGTACCAGAAGTAGTGGTCCATTCTATCTGTTCTTCATACCAGATCTTGTGTCTTGCCAGAAACGTTGAGATGTGGGAAATTTGCAGATAATTGATTCTTACTTCACATTTTATAAGAGTCCTGACTATTCACAATTTTGAATCGTGATTATTCACAAAAGGGAAATTATTAGACCCATTTTCCCACCTGACCTAGAATTAATAAAAATATTCGGATTTGCAAAGTTTGCACAAAATCGGACGATCATTTCTTTTTCTACAAAGTAATTTATTTTCTATGAAAATATTGATATTTTATGGGGGAGTTACCTGAGGGACTGGACTGATTTTGTCCATCTACGATCTAGATTTAAGTTTGCTAATAATATCACGATTTACCAAGTTTGGACCAAATACAATACTCTCTTCGAGATTTATCGTACGCACCAGCCAGACAGACGGATATCACTAGATCGACTCCAAATGCTCTGAAATGGAGTTGGTCTAAAGAGACCTTGGGTCAAAACCGTTATTTCGATGATGAACGTTTTTGGCCATATCAAATGATACATACCCCCTGTAGACATTATACCCATAAGGGAATAAAAAGACGACATGTGTATCGTCTGTATTGTAGAATAACTTAACCCATGAGCTTGTTTTTTTGTACTTTTTTGAAAAATCATGTTGAAAGCTCACTTTTAACGGAATCGTAGAAATATAATATATTCTACAAAATTATTTGTCGTAAAATTCTACTATGGGTCCTAGAAAACGTCAAAAGTCTAAATCCTACCTAAACGCCAGGAATTCATATATATTAAAGAGACTTTTTAGGGTTAAAGCCGCACTTTGTGTGTCAGTACAAAATTTGATACGATTCCGGTGAACAATGTTGCTGAAATCATCAAAATACCGAATATCGGGAGTTACCGTTATATAAGAGCTATAAGAAGACTTGGACCTACATACAAAATTTTTTGTCATAGGCTGTAGTACCCCATTAAGAACTTCAAATACGAAATTCAATAAATAATTCCGGTAAATAATGTCGCTAAAATCATGAAATACCGAATATCGGGAGGTACCGTTATATATACGGTAAAACGTGGACCGACCCAAGTAGGCATAACTGCGATTCCAAACATTTTTTACGTTTCTGTTTTTCATTTAATTTCGCCATATTTGAACATGGACCTACATTAAAATTAATTGCGAAAAAATGTTCCACGACCTCTTGCTCTTTTAATTTCCGTTACTTTGCGATGTAAATTTACAAAACTCTGATACATTTGTCTTCTATTTTTTAAATGTATTTTCATAATCTGTTAGATTTTTTTGGCTCTGGTGCAGTTTGTTTCAAAAAAAAAAAGTATTCATAAAATTTAGTTTGAGCCACATCATAGATTTTCATAAATCACAATAATACTCTAATGAGTCAATATTTTAAAAATATATAATTTTAAAGCTCTGATGATTACATAAAGTATTCTTAAACAACTAGGTAGAATCCTTTGTTAGCCATTAAAATATTCATAAAAATGGTCCTTTAAAAATTATGTTTAAACATTCCGAGGTGAGAGAAGACCCCTTTATAACATGAACTTTTTAATTTTTGCATTTATCATTTAATATTCGTTTGCTTTAGAACCCATTCTCTAACATTCCCGTCAACTGGTAAACTCTGT
The DNA here is from genome assembly GCF_030504385.1 of Musca domestica. NCBI lineage: Eukaryota > Metazoa > Arthropoda > Insecta > Diptera > Muscidae > Musca > Musca domestica. Next base: position 2,997,561 of record NW_026712340.1, on the reverse strand, counting down.
GCAACAACCAACAATTATTTCTAAATAACATTGAAGCTAAATGGAATATGATTGTGGGCTAGGTGAAGCAGTGGTTAAAATGCCACAAAAACACATCGAGGAACGTGTTATGTTCTATATTCTAAAAAGGAGTATATATGCGCGTAGAAAAAAAAAAAACAAACAATCTACATAACTTTGCCGGCAATTTAATATTTCCGCACAGCAGATTGCTTTTACGTTTCAACAGAACCGCACACACTCACGTCCTTTTTGTTTTTTTTTTTTTTTTTTACGAGACTACTGAGGTGTTGCAATAACACGATGCAATTAAACAAACGCATAGGAATAGAGCGGAGAGTGTTATGTATGTACAATGGGGTGGTGTTGGAAAAATTCAATAGAACTAACAAATGTAGGGATATTGTTTATTTTTAAAGCTTAATTTTTTACCCTATAGATGGCAATTTAAGTTTGTCTTTCCGTTTGTAGCACTTCGGAATATACACATTAGACCCCACAAAGTATATGTATTCTTGATCAGCATAAAATTCTATCCGTATATCTGGCCGTTCGTCTGTGACAATCACTCTAGCTTTTGAATGAATTAAAGTAGGTTGATAAAATTTTACTCAGATGGTATTTTTGGTCTGCAGGAGTTTTGGTATTGAACCCCCATAAAACGGTACCTCCCTTCCTATAGTCCCCATATAACGGTACCTCGCTATTTCCGGTATTTTGATGATTTTGGCCACATTATTCACTGAACTTGTTTCAAATTTCGTATTTGCAGTTCCTAATGGGAACTACAGACTGTGACAGAAAATTGTCTATGCAGGTCCAGGTCTTCGCATAGCACCCATATATTGTACCTCCCTATATTCGGTATTTTGACGATACAATTTTCACCGGAATTGTTTCAAATCTCTAATTGCCGTTCCTAATGGGTACTACAGTCTATGACAGAAAATTGTCTATGCATGTCTTCGGATAGACCCCAAAATAATAATATTTTAAGATTTTTGTTTTTTGAAAATTTCCAAATTCTTTCCAAATGGTGGAGGGAATTTATTTTCGACCCTGTCGAACTTACTGTTTTTATACCCTCCACCATAGCATGGAGGGTATATTAAGTTTGTCATTCCGTTTGAAACGCCTCGAAATATACATTTTAGACCCCACAAAGTATATATATTCTTGATCAGCATAAAATTCTGTCGATTTATCAATGTCCGTCCGTCTGTGGAAATCACTCTATCTTCCGAACGAAATGAAGTAAGTAGATAAAAATTTACTCAAATGTGTATTATGTCTGCAGGACTTTTGTTATTGAAAATGGGCTATATAGGTCCACGTCTTCGTATAGCCCCCATATAACGGTACCTCCCGATAAGCGGTATTTTAATGATTTTAGCGACATTATTTACTGAAATTGTTTCAAAATTGGTATTTGAAGTTCGTAATGGATACTACAGCCTCAGACAGAAAATGGGCCATGCAGATCCACGACTTCATATAGCCCCCATATAACCGTACCCCCAATATTCGGTATTTTAATGATTTAGCGACATTATTTAGCTGCATTATTTCAAATTTTGTATTGCCAGAAAATTGTCTGTGCAGGTCCACATTTTATAACTCCCTGGTACCTCCCTATATTCGGTTTTTTATTTATTTTAGCTACATTATAAACAGATTTTTTTTAAATTTAGCATTTGAATGTTATAATAGCTTATGACAAAAGTTGCCTATGCAGGTCCACGTCGTCGTATAGAACCAAATATACGGCTACATTCGGTATTTTTGAAATTTTAACAGAATTTTTAACGGATTTTATTTTTTTTTTGAAAATTGCCAAATTTGCGGAGGGTATTCAAAGTTCGGCCCGGCCGAACTTACAATTTTTTGACTTGTTTAACTTTAATTTAATTTTTTTTTTTTTATTTTTTGATTGCAATTTTTAAAATCGTTTCACCCTCATATACGTCGTACATGTGTTTTCACGGAAATGGAAATCGTTTAAAATATGCAAACAAATAAAAGCAACAAAGTACATATATATAGTTCGTATATGTCGCTGCATTTGATATTAAAGCCATATTTCTGTTTCCTGTCCTTTTACGCCAAGAACTTCCACTTCAAGTTGTGCAATATCAAAAACGCTTTTGGTTTCATAATTGCAGTTTTATCACAAATTGTTAAATGGTGGGATACAGGGGCTTCAGTAGTTGTTGGGAATAGGAGACTAGAAAAGTGAGGCAGTAATTGTTGGAAACAGTGAAGGTATGCGGGAAAGTAGTCAAAATTAGGGATCGGAAATATACGTAAAGTATTTTTTTCGAAACAGATTAATAAGATTTTTCCCTGAACCCTTGCAAAATACAATAGAGCTCAAGTTATACTTAAAATCATATTAGAGGAATCCAGATATTTAATATAAAAATTATCTTACATTTTTATACCCTACACCACATAGTGGTAAGGGTATTATGTCTTTGTGCATTTGTTTGTAACATGGAGAAGGAAACGAGATAGACCCATAGTTACTTTTGAGAACCTTCATAGAATCACTTTCTGAGTCGATTTATGCATGTCAGTCCGTCTGTCCGTCCGTCTGTCCATGTATTCTTGTGAACAAAATGCAGGTCGCATTTATTATCCGATTGAGATGAAATTTTCCAAACAATTTTTTTTTTGGCCCAAGGACGAACCCTATTGAAATTGGTGAGAATCGGATCAAATTTATATATAGCTCCCATATAAATCTTCATCCGATTTCGGGTTAAATGTGCACCAAATGTCCACTATCAGTCCAAATTACCTGAATTTTGGCACACCCAACCGAGTTCGGCCTAGAAGCAAGTATATCAAATTTGGAGAAAATCGGTTCAGACATAGCTATAGCTCCCATATATATCTTTCATCCGATTTGATCATTAAGTCCCTCACATTCCTACTATGCACTCCACAAGAATGATATTTGGTACCAGATAAAAGATACAGCCCAGAAATAGCTGTTTGTAATTTTATCGAAATCGGTTCAGATTTGGATATAGCTCCCATATATATCTTCATCCGATTTCGGGTTAAATGTGCACCAAATATCCACTATCAGTCGAAATTACCTGGCACATCCAACCGAGTTCGGCCTAGAAGCAAGTATATCAAATTTGGAGAAAATCGGTTCAGATATAGCTATAGCTCCCATATATATCTTTCATCCGATTTGATCTTTAAGTCCCTCACATTCCTACTATGCACTCCACAACCGTGATATTTGGTACCAAGTATTAGATGGAGCACAGGAATAGCTGTTTTAAATTTTACCGAAATCGGTTCAGACTTGGATATAGCTCCCATATATATCTTCATCCGATTTCGGGTGATTGACCACCAAATGGCCGTAATAGCATCAATTTTGGCAAATCCGACCGAAACCAGCTTAGAAGCAAGTACACCAATTTTAGTAAAAATCGGTTCAGATATAGCTATAGCTCCCATATATATCTTCATCCGATTTCGTGTTAATTGTGCATCAAATGGCCAATATCAGCCCAAATGGCATGAATTTTCGTACATAAGACCGAATTCAGTCTAGAAGCTAATACGTCAAATTTGGAGAAACCCGGTTCAGAGATAGCTATAGTTCGTAAAATGCACGATAGAATTAGATAGATTTTGATTTTGTACCAAATATCTCATAGAGCTCTGAAATGCCCTGTGTACGAGAGCTCTACTAAATATGCATAGTGGTGTAGGGTATCATATAGTCGGCCCCGCCCGACTTTTGAGCTTTCCTTACTGGTTTCTTACAATTTATTTCGCAATCCTAATATTTTTTTCGAAATCCGAAATTCGAAAAAAGTACCCGACAGAAAATATCTCAACAAGGAACACCTGTGTATGTGCGCCCAGATAATATTTAAGTGGTGTAGAAGAATAGCCAACATTGTTTAATATCCACTTATGGGGCGCGCTCTGAATGTTGAGAACAACAAACATACGCTTATGGAGTGTGGAGTGTCATTGTGCGAGAGAGAGATAAGAGAGTTTTACCTTGATGTACAGGGAAAAACTGAAAATGCATTGCTGTATGTTTTCTTTAATAAGACTTTTGCTACCTTTTTGTGGACATAAGTGCATGTGTATAGGTGCATGTACTCAACAGCATCTCTTGGCAAAGGAAATACATTTTTTCATATCAGAGATGGGAATTATGACATCATATCTATGATTTTCGATATCACTATTTACCCTTTATCTCGAAATAAACCGAATGAATTGTAATTGGCATTTGGAATTCCCAATAGACTTAATATTTTTTGGAATGCATTTTCAAGGACTTTAAATGAATATTTTAGGAAAGCTTTTCAAGGAACTTTGGATATTTAATATCTTTGCAAGAACCTTAACACCTTACCTCAGTTTGTTTTATTGAAAAAGAAAGGCTGTTTAGGCTATTTAAAAAATCATTAAATTTTAAAATAAACCGAATGAATTGTAATTTGACATTCAGAATTCCCAATATGTAGAATTTGGTACATCTTTGAATTTTTACTGGAATGGCGTGAATTTCAAAAGCTGTTTTTGAGGACTTAAGTATCAGTATCCTTTAAAGAACTCGCTTTGCAAATTGTTTAAAGAATTTTTTTATTTAATCTGCTCCTATGCATTTGTAAAGAAAAATTTCGAGAAACTATTGAACCACCAATCGTGGATTCGTAAGGTTTTTTGTTTTATGAAAATATTGAATGTCTAGGTAAGGATTTTTAAAGATCCTCAAAACAATCTTTACGAATAAATTTTCATGTAGAGATTTTATTTGAGAAACGTTTGAAAAAATTGAGGGAAATATTGAAAAATTTTAAACAATTTAGAAAATATTGAATCTTTCCTCGTGGATTAGTAAAGAATTTTTGGAAAAATGTATTCTCCACTTATTAATTTTCAAAGATTTTTATCAGTTTTTTTAGTTGTGGATTTTTAGGAATTTTCAAAAAACTTCATTCAGATGATGTATTCTGGAATTCAAGTCGTGACCTATATTGCAGCCATTGTTTTTCAGAGTTTAAGAACTTCAGCTGTTGATTTTCCAAGATCCTTTGGATTTGTAAAATAAACCTGTCGCAGATTTTCTAGACATTCTTTAAGGTCTTTAATAGAAATTTTTTGACGGAACCTAGTCGTAGGCTAGTCGTAGGCCTTTTTTAAAGAACCCCAGACGTGAATTGATAAGGAATGGATTTGAATGGAATTGTTAAAATGTTCCAGTCAGGGAATATTCTAAGAGTTTTTTTTAAAGAAGCCTCCATTGATTTTTCAAGAGAGCTGTTGATGACCATTTCACCTTTATTCGAGGGTAATTTAAGAATTGTAGTTGTGAATTTTCTAGTAATTTTTGAAGGACTCCACCCAAGGATTTTTATAATTTTTTTAAGGACACCAGACTCCATTAATGGATATTCTACGAATTTTGGAAGGTCTCGAACCGTGAATTTTTTATTTATTTATTTATTCATTTTTTTTTTTGAGGACACCGGTCCCAGGCTCCCCTAATGGATTTTCTATAAATTTTTTAACCACTTAGAATAATTTCTTAAATATTTACAGATGTGGATTTTTTCAAAGGAATTTTTTCCAATAATTTTTTATGCAATTTTGGAGGATATGAGTCTGGAGTTTTAGACATTTTTGTAAGAACTCAAATCACGAGAATTAATGATTTTTTCGAAGGACTACAACCGTGGGGTACTTCAACTTTTTTGAAACTCCATTAGATTTTATGAGAATATTTTATGAGCTCCAGAACTTCAGTTAAGATTTTTAAGGGGTTCTAGCTGTGGTAGATTTTAAGAATTCCTTTGAGGACAAAAGGATTTTCTGTAGTATGTTGTTTTTAATTCTTGAAAGAATTCCAATTCTTTATAAACATAACTTAGAAAACTATTTTCAATTTAATTTTAGATTTTTTAAGGATTTATTGAAAATCCAGTAGCAGATCTTTAAAAAATATGTATAATCTGTTTCTTAGATTTTACCAGCCCAAGAGTTTTGAAGAATCTACAATTTTTCAGTAAGATTTTTTCAATCCAGCCGCAAATTTGTTGAACATTGTTTATTGAGTATCCAGGGGTTTTTAGTATCGTGGGGTTTTAAAGAACTAGCCAGCTCTGGATTGTGGAAGAGTCTTTAATTTTTAAAATAATTTTCTAAGCGATTATCCAGCGGCGAATTTTGGAAAAAAAATTGAGCAACGCGGAAATGCTTAAAATTAAGTTTTGCAGTTTTTAAGAGCTTTTTTTGAAGGATTATTCAGCTGTGGTGGTTTGCAATTTTATGAAGGGCTACAGTCGTGAAGATGGCGTTTTTATGAATGTCATGTCAATCGTCAAAGTCAATCAATCATTTTTTTATTAGACATGCATTATTATTAAATTTTCAAAAGACCTGAATTAGATTGAGATTTGTTAAATGTAGCCAAGGTTGCATTCGTAAATGGCTTCCAGATTTTTTTTATGATAATTGGAATGTCAATTTTTTATTTTTTTTAATATTTTAAGAATTACTCTAACAATTCTTAAATATATCAAAAAATCCATGTGGATATTTACAGAAAAAGAACACAAGCAAAAATACAGATAATTTCGGCCAAGCCGAATTTTTAATACCCTCCACCATTTGGAAGGAACTTAAGAAATTTCAAAATACCGTTGAAATGATGACCTTTATACAAAGTCTACAGGAAGAAGTGGACATGCAAAAGTAATTTTTTGTAATAGGCTGTAGTACCCATTAAAATCTTCAAATACGAAATTGGAAATGTAGCTAAAATCCTCAAAATACCGATTAGATGGAGGTACTGTTATATGGGGGCTATACGTAGACGTGGACCTGCATAAATTTTTAGGCATAAGCTCTAGCACCCACAGCTAATTTCGAACACGAAATTTGAAAGAATTCGGGTGTATGATGTCGCGAAAATCATCAAAATACCGAAGATCGGGAGGTACCGTTATATGGGATTATACGAAGTCGGGGTTCTGCATACGAAATTTTTAGACATAAGCTGTAGTACTCATTACAAACTTTGAATACGTAATTTGAAACAATTCGGTTGAATGATGTCGCTAAAATCGTGAAAATACCGAATATTGGGAGCTATCCTTATATAGGGGCTATGCGAAGACGTGGACCTGCACAGAAAATTTTCTGTCTTAGGCTGTGGTATCCATTACGAACTTCAAATACCAAATTTGAAACAGTTCCGTTGAATAATGTCGCTAAAATCGTCAAAATACCGAATATCGGGAAGTACCGTTATATGGGGTCTATCCGAAGAAATGGACCTGTATACGGCTGTAATACCATTTACGAACTACCACTACGATGTTTGCAACAATTCCGGTTAATAATGTCGCTTAAATCATCAAAATTCCGAATATTGGGAGCTATCGTTATATGGGGGCTATACATAATCGTGGACCTATGTGGCCCATTTTCAATACCAAAAGTCTTGTAGAGCAAAGACGCATCTGAGGACAATTGTATCAACATACATATGTTCGTTCGGTGACTGGGGTGATTTCCACAGACAAAAAGATGGGTAGGCCGACAGACGGACGGACATAGCTAAACCGACATAGAAGTTTATATATCGGATTAGTGGAACACCTGTTTTTCCATTATTGATAAGGCATTAAATCAATAGAAGAGTGTATCTACATGAAGGATATACATGTTTACTTTACTTTTATTTTCCTTTGCTTTTGCAGATTCCTGTAACGGACAGTTTTTTAATTCATTTTTTTAATTGTAGTGAATGTATCACAACTTCCATCCCTGGCATATGCACTAAAGTCAGCAATGAGTTTAAGAAAATATCACCACTTATGTACATGTATGCATTTTTTTCCTCACTGCAATTTTATATTCTACTCTCTGACATGAGGAGTAGTATCTACTCATTGGTATGCTCGCACTTCGACGAACCAACACCCAACCAAAAAGAACTTCAACTGAATTAAACAGACACTTGGAGTAGAAAAAAAAAATACTTATGCTAAAAATTCTTAAACACTCGAAGCGCATGGCTGGCACACAGACCCACTGAGATGAAACGAAAATAAACAAAAAACAAAACAAAAAAAAACAAGTAAAAAAGCTGTAAGTTCGGCCGTGCAGAACTTTGAATATCCTCCACCATTTGGAACGAATTTGGCAACTCTCAAAATAATAAAATCCGTTAAAAAAAAACTTTTGTCATAAGCCATTACAATATTCAAATGCGAAAATTAACAAAAAAAATCGGTGAATAATGTAGCTAAAATCATCAAAATATCGAATATCGGGAGGTTATATGGGGGCTATACGAAGACGTGGACCTGCTGAGATAATCTTCTGTCATAAGCTGTAGTATCCATTACGAACTTCAAATACCAATTTTGAAACAATTCCGATTAATATTGTCGCAAAAATCATCAAAATACCAAATATCGGGAGGTACCGTTATATGGAGGCTATAGGAAGACGTGGACCTACATGGCCTATTTTCAATACCAAAAGTCCTGCAGACATAATATACATTTGAGTAAAATCAATCTACTTCAATTCGTTCGGAAGCTAGAGTGATTTCCACAGACGGACGGACATCGCAAATCTACATAGAATATTATACTGATCATGAATATATATACTTTGTCGGGTCTAAAATGTATATTTCAAGGTGTTACAAACGGAATGACAAATTTAATATACCCTCCATACTATAGTGGAGGATATAAAAAAAACAACAAAACCATCATCACTGGGTGCCGGCCAACATTCCCCAAGTCACATTGTAGCAATTTCACATTGAGACGAATGAATTGAATAGCTTGCCAATTTCTTTGGGTTTGTTTTGATTTTCTTTGCTATTTTTAGAAAATAATTTGATTCTATTTTCGGAAAATTGTCTCTAAATTACTCACGTGCTGATGGGGTGCAAATTTCTGAAAAGGTAATCTGTTTTGGTTTTGTTTTTGTTGCATAAATGTCATATATTAGCCCACTGTGCATGTTTATTTATAGTCTGGCTTATGTCAAAGGTTTATGAGATGACAAGCAAAGGCATGCACATACGCACATCTACATACATATTTCCCCAATGCATATGCACGAGAAATATGTAAAAGCTGACCTGGCCTTTACATTACATTATGATGCATTTACATAGCCTAGTTTATGTTCGGTTTGACTTGTTTGGCTGTTTTCTTGCCATAATCAGGTTTTCGGAAAAAAAGACACACTTCAAACTTAGCCTCTCAATACACATGGGAAATAAATTGTAAACAGACAAAACATACATGATCCTTTTCAAATACACTCCCACACCCACATAGACATTAGTTGGTAGTTTTACTCCCACTATTTGACATTTGCCCTGCCACCGCATGCTCATGCCAAAAACAAATTTTTTTGTCATCAATGTCACATTCATAACATTATGTCATCGTGACATTAATTATCTCATGACAATCTTCCTCTCTTCTTTATGTCATAAACAATTATGCCAAATGGGATTTTTTTTGGTTGGGGCTTTGGATAATCATTTGTGGGGGGCCATACATGTTGGACCGGTCTAAGAACTAATAGTTTGTGTTCATTTGCAGACTTGTTTTCTTGAGAGATTGTTGAGATTTATTGGCAAATAATTACATTTGGCAATGTAGGTGAAGGTAGATTATTGGCATCAATTGATTGAAATGATTTCGGATAATAAGATTTAGGGATTTTTTGAGACTAAATAAAAAATAATTATCCTTACATCAGGATAATTTCAGAAATAGGTGGATTCGGCGGCATCGGGCAATATTATTGAAACTTTTTATTATTGCTATGGAGATAAGCTTTCCAACGGTACCCATGTTGTCCCGGCAGAATTTATCCTTGCAGGAGTAATGGCCGGAATAATTATCCTTATCTCAGGATAATTTCAGAAATGAGAGTATCGGGCAATATTTTTGAAACATTTTATTATTGCTGTTGAGAGTACTATCGATAAGATTTTCTAAGGTTCTTTTGGCTTGAAATTGACTTCAGTCTTGAATTTTATAGAACTCCAGCCTTGGATTTTTAAATAATCACAGTCTTAAATTATTAAATGGATTCAGTCGAGCTTTTCGAGGTAATCAACCCGTGTATTTTTAGGAACCTTTTAAGCAAGCAAGTCATGCATTTTTATATCACTAGAGAGGGTTTATATATCACCTGATGCGCCCAAAACGTGCCTCTTTGAAATAACGGTTATAGACCATAGGTCTCTTTGGACCAAATCCATTTCCGGACATTTGAAGTCGATCTAGCAATGGCGTCCGTCCGTCTGTCTGTCTGGATGGTGGGTACGATAACTCTCGATGGGAGTGTCCGATTTGGTCCAAACTTGGTACATCGTGATATTATTATCATACTTAGATCGAGTTCGGAGACGGGCAATATCGGTCCATTCTTTCTGGTATTTTCGAAATTTTCAAAAAATATATTTTTTGCACAGGAAGAGAAACGATAATCCGATTTTGCTCCAACTTTGCAAATCCTAATATTTCCGATCAAGTAACTCCCCCACAAAGGGTCAAAATTTTGAATAATTATAACTCTTATAAAATGTGATGTAAGTGCCCGATTTTCTTCAAATTACACACATCACAATATTTTTATTAACTCAATATCTGGTGTGTAGATAGTCCACTCCTTCTGGCATCTCCCCCACGAAGGGTCAACATTTTGAATATCCATGAAGCTCATAAAACGCGAAATTAACATCGATTCCATTTATACATCCCAATATTTCCATCAACACAGGGTCTGTTATAAAGATGGTATAGATCGGACTATTCCTTCTGGTACCTCCCCCTCAAAGGGTCAAGATTTTGATTTTTAACCAAAACCATCATAAAATTTGAAATGAGCTTCTTGTTCTCTTCATTTTTCACACATCCCATTATTTTTATCAATACAAGATCTGCTGTGAAGATGGAATATATCGGTCCACTCCTTCTCGTATTTCCCATGAAGCGAAATTAACATCTGATTCCATTCAGACTTGATACATCTCAATATTTCCATCAACACAAGATCTGCTGGGGAGATGGTAGAAATCGGTCTATTCCCTCTGGTACTTCCCCCACAAAGCGTCACAATTTTGAATATTCATGAAGCTCGTAAAACGCGAATTTTACATCTGATTCCATTCAGACTTAGCACATCGCAATATTTCCACCAACACAAGATCAGTTATAAAGTTGGGAGGGATCGGACTATTTCTTCTGGTACCTCCCTCACAGAGGGTTCAAACTGTTCAAAAAACAAAACTCTCAAAGAAAGCGAAATAAGCATCCAACTCTCTTCAAATTTAACACATACAAACATTTTTGCCAACAAAATATCTGATGAAAAGATAATAAATTTAAGAATTTTGGACAAAGTTGCAGGTTTTTACAAGAACTTTTTGCAGGACTAAGATAATGGATTTTTAAAAAATTTTTTGAAGGATTCAGTTTTTTCAAGATTTTTTGATTGAGTGATGTTGTGGATTTTTTAAGTATTTTTTGATAGTGGATCCTTCAAATATTTCTTAAAGTATTTTTCGAAGTATTTACGTCGTGTATTTTTCCAGGATTTTTGAAGGACTAAAGTTGTAGATTTTCGTGAATTATTTGAAGTTTTATTTAGTCATTAATTTTAGAAAAAATTTTGAACGACTGGATTTTACTCGATTTTACAAAAAATTCTTTAAGAATTGAAGTTGTAATTTTTTAAAGGACTAAAGTCGATGATTCCTCCCAAAATTTTCAAGGTCTTTCGCCGTGGATTTCAATGTTTTAAGAAAGACTAAGCCCGAAGATTTTTGGGATTTTTTAAGTACTTCAGTTGTGGGTTTTGGTGAGTTTTTTGAAGGAGGATATTTAAAGAATTGTATTAAGAATATTCCAACATTTGTAAAAGAATTGTTGGAGGACACTTGTTTCTTTTAAATTTTTGTTGATTTTTTATTATTTTTGAAAAAGCACAAGCTCTTAATTTTTTAGCATTTGTTGAAAGGCTTTAAAAATATGTAAGAAGCACTATCAAAGCTTTTTTCGAAGGATTTTTGGAAAACATTTTCTAGTGCTCCATCTTTTGTTGGGTTTCTGGATTTTTTAAAGACTTTAAAAAAGTTTTGGAGGACCATTTGGTACTTTTTATAAAACCTTGGGTTTTTGAGACATTCTTGGACCGTCCAGGCGTAATTATAAGAATATCTTAAGATTTTTTTAGGACCATCGAAATTACTGCTGTGAATTCTGTAAACATATATTATATTTTTATGGCATTCACGGATGTGTTAAATTAGTTGGGAGGACAATTTGTGTCAATAGAAAACCTCCGAAAGATTTTTAACTTTTAAAATGTATTCTTCAAAATGTGAAGTGTCTAGAAAACATTTATATGATATTTAAAGCCGTGCTATGTTCTTTAATATCCACGACTGTAGATATAAAACTTGCTTAAAAATATTCTACTTGATCTGTAAACTTCTTTAAAAACATTCTCAATTCAACTCGGATAGTCGTTCAATGATAGACCAAATTTTGTTCATAATTACATATCTCCCCTTCCGTCAAATCATATGATTATCTTCAAAATTATTTCCTTTTTTATGGGCATCAATTCATTTTCAATTGATTCACTTCTCACCGCCATATGTGGCCTCGTTGCCGCACCAACATTAATGTTAATCGAATGTGGTTAAACGGAATAAGTTTCGCAAGAGCTGACTTCAAAACGATAAAACTCGGCGCATATTCTGCATAGCAAATGGGATTTTTATCGCAAACAACTCTCATCATTTTAAAAGAAATATTGCCACGGCAATATGTTTTTGGTGTAACCACAATCTTGAAACAATTTATTAACAAACAAACACACACGCACACACATACTTTCAAGCAGTATGAAGAGGAGAGAGAGAAATTATTTCGTCCTTCTCCGAAAAATATACATAAATTTAATTTGTGTTATTTTTGGTTGAGAAATGAAGGAAAGAAATTCAAATTATATTGGAAAGAAAATTTGAAATTCCAAAAAGAAGGAGTTTGAAGGTCAGTGAAATGTTGGTGGTAAGGAAGGGATATTGATCAAAGAATACTCAAGAGAATAATTTTGGAATTGGTTGCCCACAATTCTTTAGAATTGAGTTGATGACTCCAATAGTCCTTGAAGGACGTTTTCAAAATCCACGTCAATTGAATGCGCTTAAAAAAATTCTTAAAGATATATTAAAAAAGAAACACATTAGATGCCACGATTTTCCTTGAAGGGATAATTGACAAAAAATCATGTCAGATGTCTTGAATGTTTTCGAAGAAATGAAAAATTCAAGATAGATGTCCTCAAAGAAATTGTGGAAAAAATCATGTCAGACGTCCTGAGAATTCTCGATGAAGTATTTGAAAAAATCTACTTTAGATACCCTTAGTGTCTTTAAAGAATTTCTTTTCAAAAAATTCACCCTAGATGTTTTGATGATCCCTGAAGAAATATTTCTGAATGTCCTCCAAGAATTATTTTTAAAAAGCCCAGGTCAAATGTCCTGATGATTGTTGTATATATATCAGAACAAATTTTACATGTCACAAATGTTCTCAAAGAAATCCACCTTAGAAGCTCTGAATGTCCTCGAAGATGTCTTGATGATCCTTATACAATAACCAACAATTGATACCCTGAATATCCCCAAAGATACATTTAAGGCAAACCTACGTGATCCTTGAAAAAAATAAATAAAAATAAATAGATCCACGTAAAGTGAAAGTACTCGAAAAAAAATATTTATATAAAATCTATTTTCGATGTCCTGATTTCGATTAAATCCACGATCGATGTCCTGAAGGCCCATTAAAAATATTTTTAAGAAATACAAGTTTTTTCCCTTTTATATGAAATCATAAATTCTGATAAATTACATATTCATATCCCCCAGGAGGACTGGTTTAATATATCCCAATTTCACAACAGATCTAGTGTATGTAGTAATAATGGTTTGTGTGTAGGTTATTCAAAAGTTGAACCCTTTGTGGTGGAGGTACCAGAAAGAAATCGTCATCTCTACCGTCTTTATAACTGATCCTGTGTTGATTGAAGTATTAAGATGTGCCAAGTCTAAATGAAATCGGCTATTAATTTCGCGTTTTATGAGCTTAATGGGTGTTCAAAATTTCGACCTTTTGTTGGGAGGTACCAGAATGAGTGGGTCGATATATTCTATCTTAGCACCAGATCTTGGGTTTATAAACATATTGGGATGTGTGAAATTGGAGGACAGTCGGACTCTTACATCCCATTTTATAAGAGTTGTAATTATTCAAAATGTTGACGCTTTGTGAGGGAGGTACTTGATGGAGTTGACCGATGTTGTCCATTTTCGCACCTAACCTAGCGCGGATGCAAATATTAGGATTTGCTAAGTTGGAACCAAATCGGAATATCGTTTCTCTTTCTGTGCAGGAAATATATTTTTTGAAAATTTCGGTATTTTGTGGGGGAGGTACCAGAAGCAGTTTACCGATATATTCCATTCAACGCCAGGCCTTGGGTGTGAAATTTGAAGACAATCGAACTTCTTACATCAGAGTAAGTAAAAATGTTGACCCTTTGCGAGGGAGGTACTTGATGGAGTTGATCGATGTTGTCCATTTTCTCACCTGACCTAGCACTCACGCAAATATTAGGATTTACAAAGGTGGAGCCAAATCGGATTATCGTTTTTTTAGCTGTGCAGAAAATATATTTTTGAAAATTTCGACCTTTTGTGCAGAAGGAGTGGACCTATATATTCCATCTTAACAACAGGCCTGGGGTTAATACTAATATTGGGATGTGTGAAATTTGAAGACAATAATTTCAATATTTTGACCCTTTGTGGGGCAGATACTTGTCCATTTTCGCACCTGACCTAGCATGGATGCAAATATTAGAATTTGCAAATTGGAGCAAAATCGGATTATTCTTTCTCTGTCTTTGCAGTAAATTAATTTCTTTGAAAATGTTGACATTTTTTGTGGAAGGTACCAGAAGGAGTGTACCGATTTTACCCATCTCTATTGAAGTTTGACAATAATATTACGATGTGCCAAGTTTGGACCAAATCGGATACTTCCTTCGAGAGTTATCGTGCCTACCAGCCAGCCAGACAGACATACGGACGGACATCGCTAGAGCGACTCCAAATGTCCTGAAACGGATTTGGTCCAAAAAGACCAAGTTCTAAAAGCGTTATTTCGCCTGAGCACGTTTTGACCGTATCAAATGATAATATATCCTCTGTAGCCATGTGACTGAGGATATAATTATGAAAACCCGATGTTGATTGGTCTTATGACCCTTACAAAAGTTTTTAAAAATCCACGATAGATGCCTTTATTGTCCTTGAAGGATTAAGAGAATCCTTTAAGAAATAAATTTTAAATATAATCTTTGTATGATGTCCTCGAAGAATTATTTTAAGAAATCGACGTTTGATGCCATGAATGTCCTTTCAGAGTTATTAAAAAAAAATCAATGTTAGATTCCCTGAAAATCCACGTTACGTGTCATCTAAGAAATAATTTTTAAAAACCCACGCTAAATAACTTCGAAAAATACTTTTAAAAATCCACGTTCCAAAACACACGTGATCTTTAAAGAAATAATAAGAATAAATTCCACACCCACTTTAGATGCCCTGAAAGTCCTGCAAGAAGTATTTAAGAAAATCTAGTTCAATTCCCTGATTATTCTTGGAGATATGTTTAGAAGAATCCACCTTACATCCACAATAGATGTACTGAATGAAATCTCAATCTTAAAAAATCCAAGTTGTTTTCTCTGAATGCATTTGTAAAAAATATATTTCATTCAAGAATATCCTTTAAACAAATTAACAAATCCTAGATAATTATCTGAATTATCCTTGAAAAAAAATATTTTTAAAAAATTAAGTTTGCTTTGAATGTTCTTGAAAAAAACTCTGAATTATTTGCGTTCATAAATTCGATTATCCTTGAAAATAGATGTTTTAAGAAGAATCCACATTGGTTGCTCGTCTTACAAATGTAGGTCCATAAGAAGACGCCGAAGACCCGGTAAACTAATGTTGAACATTCACTTTGTTTTCTCTAAATGTCCTTGAAAATTGTCTTAAAAATTTAGGTTAGATAGAGCGTGTGTTCTTTTAGACAATATTTTAAATAATCCCCGTTTAAGGCCTGAAAAAGATATTCGTAAAAAATCTTGAAAAATCCTCAATGGCATAATATTCTTCAGAAATTTTCTTTGAGAAAAATATTCTTAAAAATTCACGCTGGTAAAAAATTCTTTAAACTCTACGTTGAAAAATATTTTTAAAAACCGTTGGAAAAAGTGTCTTTAAAATAATTTTTGAAGAAAATATTTTTTTAAAAATGCATGTTAGCAAATTTATTTAAAAATCCACGTTGAATAAAAAGACTTTGAATATCTTTGTTAAAACACTTAAAATTGTTCTTTCAAAAAACCACGTTGAAGAAAGTATTGTTTAATAGTAATCATTGGAATAAATGGTCTTTAATAATATTTGTTGATAAAAATATTCTTTACAAATCCGCATTGTAAAAAATCAGTGAGAAAAAGTCAAAAGTAAGCCACTCGTCCGACAGTTGATAAAATTATTCCAGTGACAGATTTCTGTTATAATCCACTTTTGAAAAATTATTAAAAAATTGTCCTTGAGAAAATTTTTTATAAAAGACTGAGCTAATGTCTACACCGTTTGGATTCATATTATTTCCCACAAGCATTTTGATTTCTTAAAGATATAAAGTTTTTTGTTCTCTCCATTCTCTTGTGCAATGAACTCATTTAAGTGACATGTGGCGTATACGTAATAACACCAAGTAATACGCATGGGTGTACAGAATAAAAATAATAATTTAAATTAAGTATACGTCAGATGTTACACGAACGCACACACACACACACATATATATACACGAATGACAGTTAAATTATGGAATTTTTAATATATCCATCAACTCGCTTAAAGTTATTAACTCTTCATTCTACTTCTTAATACAAAAATGTGTTGCATGTTTCGTTGCCACCTCCCCCTCTCCCCCCTTCGGTAGGACGTCACTTATTTCATGTTTTCCTTTTTGTGTGTGTGTGTTTTTTATTTTTTCATTTTAAGGTTCGCGGCTGTGTTTTGCTCTAGTGATGACATATTTTCTTAACTTAGAGCGTTGTTTTTTTTTTCAGTTTCTCTTTCGTTTCGTTGTTTTTGCTATGTAATTGGCACAAATGCCAACCAGAGCAGCGAGCTACATGGGTGTAGAGGCGAAAAAATGGCAGCGAATGCAAAAAGGTTGTTTTTTTCTTTTTCTTATTTTTTGTTCACTCTCTCCAAATGAAATGTAACTGAAAAAAGTTTAAGGCCATAATGTGCTCATGGCATTTATTTAAATTAACACAGACACTTATTCATCCATTTACTCATTCATTTGCGTTTCGTGGCACATGGCTGAGGCCTTTTTTCTGCTGGCTTGACATTTGCTGTTGTTTCGTTGCCGGAGGAAATGTGGGCTTTTTTTCTACGCTTTGTTTTTTTTTTTTTTTTTGGGTGTTTGTCTAAGTTTAGCCTCCCTCCTCTAGTAGGCCGGTCGGGTGTTGGGTGTTTTGCAACAATTGGGAAAAAGTTACTTGTATTTCAGGGTTGTTAGTATTTGTATACCCTCCACCATAGTATGGAGGGTATGTTAATTTTGTCATTCAGTTTGTTACACCTCGAAATATACATTTCAGACCCAAAAAGTATCTATATATATTCTTGATCAGCATAAAATTCTATGTCGATTTAGCATGTGCGTCCGTCTATCCGTCTGTGGAAATCACTCTAGCTTCCGAAATAAATGAAGTAGGTTGATAAAATTTTACTTAAATGTGTATTATGTCTGCAATACTTTTGGTATTGAAAATGGGTCATGTAGGTCCAAGTTTTGGTATAGCCCCCATATAATGGTACCTCGCGATATTCGGTATTTTTGTGAGTTTAGCCACATTATTCACCGGAAATGTTTCACATTTGGTATTTGAAGTTCGTAATGGGTACTACAGCCTATGACAGAAAATTGTCTGTGAAGGTCCACGTCGTCGTATAGCCCCCATATAACGGTACCTCCCGATAATCGGTATTTTGATGATTTTAGCGACATTATTCACCGGAATTGTTTTAAATTAGGTGTTTGAAGTTCGTAATGGATACTTAAGCCTATGATAGAAAATTGTGCAGGTCCACGTCTTTGTATAGCCCCAATATAACGGTAACTCCCGATATTCGGTATTTTGATGATTTTAGCGACATTATTCACCGGAATTCTTTCAAGTTTGGTATTTGAAGTTCGTAACGGATGCTACAGCCTATAACAGGAAATTGTCTGTGCAAGTCAACGTCTTCATATAGCCCTCTTATAACGGTACCTCCTGATAATCGCTACTTTGAGGGTTTTAGCGACATTATTCAACGAAATTATTTCAAATTTGGTATTTGAAGTTCGTAATGGACTCCGCAGCCTATGACAGAAAATTGTGCAGGTCCACATCTTCGTATAGCCCCAATATAACGGTACCTCCCCCCATATTCGGTATTTTTTTATGTAATTTTTTTCAAGTTTCATATTTGAATATTGTAATGGCTTATGACAAAAGTTGCCTTTGCAGGTTCACGTCATCTCGGTATTTTTAAGATTTTAACAGAATTTTTAAAGGATTTTTTTTTTGAAAATTGCAAAATTCGTAAATGGTGGAGGGTATTCAAAGATCGGCCCAGCCGAACTTACAGCTTTTTTACTTGTTCTATTTGAATTTGGCTTACGATGACATACCGCACACACAACGAATGGAAAGTGAAATAAAAAAATAAAGCAAAAAACAAACAAAAAACTTTGAATTAAATCCCTTTGACTGAAGTGGGACTTTGGTTTTGTAAGTTATGCATCTAGAGAAGAGAGAGGGGGAGAGAGAGAGAGCGCGAAAAGTGATTGAGAAGTGTTGCTCTTTTGTTTGACTTTCTGATGAATGTGTTTCGGCACTAATGGGGGTATTATGGCATTTTGTGCTCCCCTACAATTCTCTCAAAAGCCCCTCTATCATTAATGTATTCCACTTTCCTTTGGCAAACAACAACAATAAAAAGTTCCAACAAATTAAAAACCCTACGATATTGTTATTCTTAACTAACCGCGTTTGATGGTTGTTATTTTTCGGAAGTTTGTTTTTTTTTTTTTTGCATTTTCTTCTCTCTGCCTCTCTCTCTTTTTTTCCTAAACCTATTACCATAAACTTTGTTATGCTTATCTGACATTTCGTTTAATTTAAATTTTGCACAGCTAATCCACAATGTGAATTTTTCAATATTTTATAAGCTTTGAATCACTTGCTGGAAATGATGAAATGAACAACAAATACAACGCGGGGACGGACGGCCGAACGAACGAACACATCTGCTTTGGCCAAAATTTTGTTGCAGGCGAAAAGTTAGAAATTGAATTGAATAATTGATTTACAATTTCGTTGTGTTTACCTTCATTCAACGCAGGAAAATTGGGGGAAAGGGGGGGAGTGAATGAGAAAATGATTCTGAAAAAAGGCAACAATTTTAATTTATTCCAAAATAAATTTTTGAACAAGCAAAAGTTACAAAACTGATTTAATGAGTTGGCAGCGAATAAAAAATCACCAACTTTTTAAGCGGATTAAGGTAATGTTTGGGGGTTGTGGCAAACAAAGGCGATGGGGGTTTTTCCATACAAATTAGGAAATTTCATGCTCAATTTTTAAAACATAATGTTGAATTGCATTAATTTCTGCGAATTTAATCAAAGGAAGCCCTCAGTGCGTATGATTTATTTTAATGGCAAAACAAGGTGGCGTATGATGTATAAATATTATTCATACACAGCAATGTTGGAGTGAGCGGGATAATCAGAAAATGGTCATTCACATTAAGAGTTCTTTGAATTTGGAAAGAAGGAGCATATGGATACGCATTCATCCGTATGCATTAGGTTCATCCAATGAAAACCGCTAACGACCTGCACCTGATTACCCCTCATAAAGAATGGTGTTTAACGACGCTAAGGCAAATACATACCGGTTCATATTAGTTGATTTCGGATAATTTCTAAGAGGAAACATAAATGTCAAACTGGGTAATACTTTCGGAACATGTACAGGGTGAAATGAAAAAACTGCATCCAATTTCAGACTGCTGTCATTTATAATCCACTCGTTCGAGAGCTGTTAAAATTGTTCCAGTGACAGCTCATTATATTGTTTAAAAGCGTATAAAAGTATTTTGGTCCATCGCTCGTCATAGTGGTAGCGTTGCCCGTCGTCAAGGAAGTGGGCGGAAGAAAACAGCAACATCAGCAGAAATGCTTCGAAAAGTAAAGAAGCGTCTTGGTCGAAACCCGCGTCGCAGTGTCTGAAAAATGGCTCGTGAGCTCAACATATCGCAATATTCCATTCGGCAAATATTGAAAAAATGAGGTCGGGGTAAAGTCATTGAAATTCCAAAAAGTGCAAGAACTTACACCGCAACAGAAAGAAAATAGACTCAAAGGAGCTAAAGAGCTGTTTCGCTTGACCGAAAGTGGTGAACTGTCGAATTTGGTTTTCTTCGACGAGAAAACATTCGTTGTCCAGCAGTTTGTAAACAACCAAAATGATCGTGTTTACTTGCCAAAGAGGTCAGCCGAAAATGCGTACGGTTGGCCACCAGAACTTAAGCGCCGACCACGGTGATTGTGTGGGCCGCCATAACGCTCTCCGCTCCGTGGCATCACAATAAATGCCCAATATTATCGCGAAAATATTCTGGAGGATATAGTAAAGCCTTGTGCACTCAAACATTTTGGCCGCAGACCTTGCACATTCCAACAGGACTCAGCACCATCGAACTCAGCACGTGCCACCCAAGAATGGGTACAAAATGAGGTTCTTCGCTTCATTTCCAGCGCCCAATGGCTACCAAAATCAACGGATACCAATCCGTTGGACTATTGTGTCTGGAGTATTTCGGAAAGCAAGGTTGGCTCTAAAAAATACCAAAGTGTCGATCACCTCAAACAAGCGCTTCGCCGGAAATGGTCCAAAATACCGCAGAGCAACATTCGGGCAGCTTGTGACGGTTTCATTGGCCGTTTGAAGGCCATAATTTGTGCCAAAGATGACCAATTCGAACAAATCTAAACTTATTCTAAAATCTGATGCTATTTCCGACGTTTTTTGCTTTCATTCAATAAAAGTAAAAAAACGAAATGTAAAAATTATGGCGTTAGACTTTGTTGCATTTTTTTATCTCACCCTGTATATATGTTTCATTCGATTTGGTAACATGCGTAATATGCACTCCACAAGAATGATATTTGGTACCAGGTAACTTATGGTGCTCCAAAAAACCTCTGTCCAATTTTGTCGGGATCGGTTCAAATTTGGATCTAGCTCCTATATAAATCTTTATACGATATATGGTCTATTGTGCGCTAAATGTCTAATATCAGTCCAAATGAACTGAATCCTGGCAATTCCGACTGAATTCATCCTAGAAACAAGTGCTTCAAATTTGGTGAAAATCGTTTCAGATGTAGCTATAGCTCCCGTATATATGATTCATCCCTCACATTCGTAATATCCTGTCCACAAGAATGATACTTGGAAGAAGGTAAGTACCGCCAGCTCTGTGTGTATACAAGCTAATTTATGGCATGTGGGGCACCGAAAAGCCGATTCGCTCAAAAGGAGTCACTGTTGGTGCTGATTTAGATTCAGAGGCATAATTGAGCCATTTTTTCGAAAATGAGAATGAGTGGCAGCTGCGTTGTCGGGCCGTTTTCAACGAAATTCGGTCCGGAAAAATTAAAGAAGAGGATGTTGGCGCCATTTGGTTTTTACAGGGAGACGCTACGTGCCACATAGCCGAAGCTACTCTCCATGTTTTGCACCCTGTTTTTGAAGATAATATTATCAGCTCACCTCGGAGCTTCAATTTGACCCCGTTGTTCGTTGTTCTAGAACTACGATATCTGGGAATAAGCTAATACCAACCAATGAAAAGTCCGATATATAACAAATTTTCGACTTTTTGAAAACTTAAATTTTAACAGTGAGACCCACTGTGCGAAGACTACGATGTCTGGTAAATTGTAAGACGATTTAGCCCAGACCCTCCGTCTGTCCGACTATTTTAATCACGCTAGAGTAAAAGGAATCGAGATAAGAAGCTAAACCTATTGCACAGATCAGTCTTTTGTCTGCAGGCAGGTCAAGCTCGAAGATGGGCTATATCGGTCCACTATATCGTATAGCCCCAATATAACAGTACCTCCCGATATTGAGTATTTTGATGATTTTAGCCATATTTTCAATGGAATTGTCTTAAAATCCACACATGGAGTTTCTTTTAAGGTACTCAAAAGTAGATATATAGATATAACGTGTATCCCCCTTCCGATATTTGGTATTCTGATGATTTTAGCCAAATTTTTCCAATGGTCCACGATATCGTATAGCCCCATACAACCACATTATTCTCCGAAATTGTTTCAGATTTGACAACGTTAGCGATACTTTTCACCGGAATTTTTTCAAATTTCGTATTGGAAGTTCGGAATTGATACTGCAGCCTATGACAAAAAATTACTTATGCAAGACAACATCTTCGTATAGCTCCCATATAATGGTGTCCATTTGAGCGGTATTTTTTCACAAGGAACTCCTTTTGTGCTATTTTTTTATACTTAGGGCATCATAGATTTCGACAGACGAATATGGCTTAGAAATATTATCCTGATTATAAAATTCATTTCTATTGAACAATCCTGTATATTATTCTAAATAGTTTTTGACTGTATTAGTTACCCATCTTTTTGTTATTTAAGAAAATCCCCTGAAATGTGTGTGTGAACAATTTAAAATATTTGTAACCATTTGCCTATTACATTCCGAATTACCAAAAAACCAACAACATTTCACAATATTTTATTGCAGTGAGAACAAACATCTTCACTCAACTAATTTTATTGTTTTCTTTTCTATTCGACATTATCATTGCACCACACTTTTGGGCATTGTTAAGATTACCCATAAAAGCTATAGACCACAATCCGTTTGCCTGTTTCAAATCAAAGTAATCCGATGTGCTACAAAAAACATGCATACATTTTGTAACAAATGGCTGGTAACACTTTCGTGATTCTCTCTCAGAGAACCGTAAACCCAAAACAGATGGTACCCATTTTTTCGAAAAAAAATTGGTTCAAAAGACAATTTTTGCAAAAATGCAATCTAAGCTTATTTTGACATGAATTTCAACTTTACTCTTAAAAGTGTGGTCTTCGAAACGAGAAGAAAACATTTGGACCAGCTTTTCGGTTTGGTAAGGATGTGCCCATAAAAAAGCCAACAATGTGCACACACACCCTTATTTACTACACCAATAACCACACAGGACCTTGTGCATGGGGTTGTTTTGATTTGCTGAGAAATGGGAAAACAACAAAAATTGCACGGAAGCAAAGAAAAAATGCCAAAGCAATCAGAATAACAGATTTTCCAATTTTTTTCTTCGGCTCCTTCTTTAAGGTTGCAGTTCCAAAATGCAGATTTTGCATTTGCCGCAGAAACAATGAATGTCTATTTGGGGAGTAATGCAAGGAGTAGACAAGAAAAAAATACGTTAAACATGGACAGATATGTAGGAAGGAAAAATCGGAAAATTTGAATTTTTGTGGAGTTGTTTTAAGATTGTGATTTTGAAGGACTAAGGAGGATCGACCAGTAGAGCAGCCTGAGGAAGGCCTGTAAATCTCGATTTCTTCTACTAACTGTAGAAGATTTCTGGATAGTAC
Organism: Musca domestica; assembly: GCF_030504385.1. NCBI lineage: Eukaryota > Metazoa > Arthropoda > Insecta > Diptera > Muscidae > Musca > Musca domestica. Next base: position 2,973,649 of record NW_026712340.1, on the reverse strand, counting down.
TCAAACTTTATTTACCTTTAAACCTTGTGAGAATCACCCCCCCGAAAATGATACAATGCATTAGGAGACTATTACAAAATTGATTGAAATTTTCTACATTTGGAGCCTGGAAAAGCCATTTGTTATTTTTTCGAAAACTGGATTTTTTTGAATGTGGTTGCATTTATTTGGAATTATTTTCAATATAAATTTTAGAGCTTGTCATCTTTGTAAAATGTGCTTTCTTCATGGGAAGTTGTAGGGTAGGGTATATTTAGTTTGTCATTCCGTTTGTAACACCTCGAAATACACATTATAGACCCCACAAAGTATATACATTCTTGATCAGTATAAAATTCTACGTCGATTTAGCGACATTATTCACCAGAACTGTTACAAATTTGGTATTTGAAGTTCGTAATGGATACTACATCCTAAGACAGAAATTGTCTGTGCAGGTTCATGTCTTCATATATCCCCCATATAACGGTACTCGGTACTCTTTCGATTTAAGCGACATTATTTAACGGAATTCTTTTAAATTTGGTATTTGAAATTCGTAATGGATACTACAGCCTAAGACAGAAAATTTTCTGTGCCGGTCCACGTCGTCGTATAGCCCCCATATAATGGTACCTCCCGATATTTGGTATTTTAAGGATTTTAGCTTCATTGTTACCGTTTGTTTCGCATTGGAATATTGTTTCGCATTTGAATATTGTAATAGCTAATGACAAATGTTACCTATGCAGGTCCATATGGTCGTATGGACCCTAATATAACATCTACAATCGGGATTTTTAAGATTTTAACAGATTTTTTTTTAACGGATTTTATTGTATTTGAGAATTGCCAAATTAGTTCCAAATGGTGGAGGGTATTCAAAGTTCGGCCCGGTCGAACTTACAGCTTTTTTACTTGTTTTTTGTAGGATTAATGTCTTTGAGGGATGTGAGGACCAAATAGCGCTATCTACAAAAGATGTGTTGCGTGCTGTAAGTACTGGCAAAACATGATGTTTGTGTCTAGGCAACGAAGCTAATTTTAGCTCAGCCATAAGCGAAATTTTCGAAATTAGACAGAAAATTATGGCTCAAACTGAAAAATACCGAAAAGGGTGCTCATCTTTTGCATGGAAACAAATTTGCCAGTACCTATCAACGATCTACGGGATGTCTACTGATAACGGTTATTTAGCGATATGTCTATGATCCAGCAATGATTTATAGATAGTTTTTGATAGTCTATCGACGGTAATCAATTGGCGACGTACCATTGAAGAGACGTTAACTACTTTTCGACGATCTGTTAGTAACCCGACCCAATATCTATTATTGAACATTGGATGACTTTTCGCTTATTAATTGAGTAACTATCAACGCCTGTCCACGATCCGAGAGAGAGTTTTCGATGGTCCATCTATTGACAATATATGGACAGTCTATCCACCATCCCAGCCGACGAGCTATCAGCGGTTTATCTACCGTATGCGGCCAAAGTGCTTGCGTGCCCAAGTCTTTAATACACCCTCCAGAATATTTTTGCGATAAAATTTGGCTTTTATTCCGATGCCACGGACCGTCGGCTGTTATGGCGGTCCACACCATCTCCATGGCCGGCGTTAGAGTTCTGGTGGCCAACCGAAGGTGCACATTTTCAGCTGACCTCTTTGGCAAGTAAACACGATCATTTTGTTTGTTTACAAACAGCTGGACAACGAATGTTTTCTCATCGGAGAAAACCAAATTTGGCCGTTCACCACTTTCGGCCAAGCGAAGCAAGTCTTTCGCTCTTTTGAGTCTACTTTCTTTCTGTTGCGGTGTAAGTTCTTGCACTTTTTGGAATATCAATGGCTTTGCCCAGAGCTCATTTTTCAATATTTGAAGAATGGAATATTGCGATATGTTCAGCTTACTAGCCATTTTTAGTAAGTAAGTTCGGCCGGGCCGAACTTTGAATACCCTCCACCATTTGGAACGAATTACTAAATTTTCAAAAAAATAAAATCCATCAAATTTTTTTTTAAATCTTTAAAATACCTAATATCGGAAGGTGTCGATATATGGGGGGATATGCGATATTGTGGACCTATATAGACAAATCTATGTCTGGGGGTAAAGTACTCACAAAGAACATTTTCGTTGAAAAATGTGGCTAAAATCATCAAAATACCGAATGTCGGAGGGTACGGTTATATGGGGGGTATACGATATCGTGGACCTATATAGACAATTCTCTTTCAGGTGAAAAAGTACTCACAAGGGACTCCTTGTGTGGAATTTAAGACAATTCCATTGAAAAATGTGGCTAAAATCATCAAAAAAAAAACGAATATCGGGGGGACCGTTATATGGGGGCTATACGATATCGTGGATCGATATGACCCATCTTCGAACTTGACCTGCCTGCAGACAAAAGAAAGATCAGTGCAAAATTTTAGCTTCCTATCTTAATTCGTTTTGACTGTAGCGTGATTACAACAGACGGACAGGGCTAAATCGTCTTAGAATTTTATGCTGATCAAGAATATATATTCTTTGTTGGGTCTAAAATGACGAACTTAATATACCCTCCATACTATGTATGGTGGAGGGTATAAAGAAAAGACGCTTTAAAATATGAATTTGTACAATTCAGTGATATTGTGAGCTACATAAGATGATAATGGTCATGACCCACAAATAAGGTATCGAACCGTTCAGTGGATAGCCAAGATCCCTTGAATACAGGAATATAAGCTGCCGTGACATGTTCTTCATTCAATATGAGAATAGATAAGTATAATTGTGTGGCTGTGATTAGGTTAAGTTAGATTAGATTTAGAACCACCCAAACGAAGCGGTTGTGTTTCCTTCGCCATCGTACACATGTTTTCTCACATATTCTGCCTTTTCAAATTCCATCACAATTACAAATCATCACTCCCAACGTCAGATTCATGCATTTGCTTACGACCAATAAGCGCCATCTGTATCCCAACACAAAAATATTATGTTTGTGTCTAGGCTAAGTGAATGTTCACTATACAGCTATGTGATCATTTTAAGAACCATTTTGTTGTGTTGGAACCGCCATAAACTGCCTACGCACCAGGAATAAGGCTGAAAATTATGGTTTCAACTTAAAAAAGTGTAGAACAAGAATTACCATTATAAAAATCTTATTTTTGTACATGAAAGCAGCCTATTTGCTATAGGAAATATGCTGCCTGTAATAAAAATGTCCGTAAAAAATACTGTGGATATGACTCGGGCTGCCGACTTTTAGCTATGGGACGCACAGAGCCAGCAAAGCTCTTACCCTTCATTTTCAATTCTTTGAACTCAAATTAATTAATATTTATTTCTAAATTAAATTTATATTAATTTTATATTTGATCAATAATTATTTAACAAGATTCATGTATTTGCTAAAGACCAATTAGCGCCATCTACGTGTCAACGCAAAAATATGAAGTTTGTGTCTAGGCTTAGTGAATGTATACTGTGTCGTTAAGTGATAATTTCAAGAACCATTTTGATGGCTTTGCGTCAGAACCGCCATAAACTGCCTACATACAGGTAATTAGGCTGAAATTATGGTTTCAACTTTAAAAAGAGTAGAACAGGAATTACCATCATAAAAAATATATATTTATGCCTGAAATCAGCCTATTTGCAATAGGAAATATGCTACCAGTAATAATAAGTAAAAAAGCAGTGAATTTCGGCTGGGCCGAAATTTTATCAACAACTATCAAACATTAGGAAGGAACTTGAAAATTAAAAAAAAAAAATTCCGAAAACTACCTCTTAAATGAAAAACTTTATATGGGGATATACGAAGACGTGGACCTGCATTTAAAAATTTTTGTCATAGGCTGCAGTAATTCCGGTAAATAATGTCGCTAAAATCATGAAAATACCGAATATCGGGAGGTATCGTCATATGGGGGATATACGAAGACCTGGACCCGCATACGAAATTTTTTGCCACTAAGATTTTCTAATCTATAGATCTATACGAAAACGTGGACGGACATGGCCCATTTACGAACTTAAAATGCCTACTGGTAAACTATGCATGTATGCAAAATGTTTGTCTTCAATCTAGCTTGATAGCTTGATTACAACAGACAGACAGACGGGCAGACTAACAGACGGACATAGCTAAATCCTCTGAGAATTTTACGCTGATCCAGTATATATATAATTTGTAGGGTCTATTATGAATTTTTCGAGGAGTTACAAACGAAATGACAAGGCTAATATACCCCCCACAGAATGGTGGAGGTTATAAAAATGTCTGTATAAAATACTGTGGATATGACTCGGAGTTTTTCTCCGGACATGAATTTGCGGATAATAAGCTGAAATCCAATCCGAATCATTTTACTATAAGTTAGAGCCAGCAGAACTCTCACCTATCAATATTTCAATACATTTGAAAATTTCCTTCATTTTCAATTCCTGTGACATCTCTCAACTCAAACGAATTAATATTTATTTCTAAATTAAATTTATATTAATTATTTAACTATTTAATTATTTATATTCATTCAGTCATGTGTTAATAGAATTAATCACATACATCTATGTGTGTGTGTGTGAGCGTGCGTGTGGCATAGTTAATGTCATATGCTTGAGTGGATTTGAAAGGATACACTACGCATAACAAGGACACTTTTCACTCTCTAAATTTTCTTTTAATGATGTGTGTGAAAGTGTACGTTTTTATGAAGAAATCTCCAAAGCTAGACACAAAGATGACAAATAAAATTGTGGGAAAGTCAACCAAACAAGAAAAAAGGGATTTTGAAAATTTTAACAAAATGTCATTTCCTTTAATCTGGAAATCCTTTTAGCAGTCTCCGCTTGTTGTGGCGTTGTTTGTCCTCTTGCAAACCAATCAATCGAATGGGCTTTATTTCCAAGCTGAACAGCAACAACAAAACAATTTTTTTGGCCTATGGACAATTTCCGTTAAAACCATGGCTAATACTTCCGAATTTGTTGGCCTTTCAATTTATGTTACAGGAAATGGGATGAGATGGCGATGACAGAACTCTTTTCAATTTTGAATGAAAGAATGGACGAACGAATGAAGGTTTTGTTCGTTCGTTTTTTTCTTTTCTTCGTTAGCCATAAAAGCATCAAATATGGACACACACACAGAATGAATTGGCGTCTCTCGTTGTTCTTCTTCAACCCAGTAAACAATTTTTGCCGAATTCGGTCCGATTTCTGTCAGAATCTCTGAAAAAATGTCCGATTCTGATTCCGAATTCCTTCCGATTTCGGTACGAAAGTTGTATGGACGTGGTCAACGAATTCGGAAAGATTTTCTGAAAAAAATCTGAAAAAATATTAGATTTTCTGGACGAATTCGGTACGAATTCGGTGAAAATTCTTGAAAAAATAGGAGAAAAAATTAGGTTTTCGGAAAAGATTCGGAGGACAACTCCTAATTTCTGAAAGAAATCGGGCAGAATTCGTTTGGAAATTCGGCGGAATATTCAGATTTTCTAAAAGAAATCGGTCAGAATTCGAAAGAAAATTCGGAATAAAATTCAGATTTTCTGAAAAAAAAAAACGCTCAGAATTCGGGAGAAAGTTCCGATTTTCTGAAAAAAAAAAAACGTTCAGAATTCGGAAGAAATATCGAAAAAATCGTCACACCACTTAAAAATGAAAAAAAAAAACACATATTTATTTAAAAAACAAACAATTTATTTCGGGTTTCGTAAAAATGTAGTTTAAATATTACATCTATAATACATTTACATTATAAATATTATGTATGTAGTTGTTTTTGCAATTTTTTTCCATCATATTTTTTTGGGAACGAAAGAGAAAGAGGCTGATTCACAACAACAACAAAACGCACATTTTTACAACGAAAAATCTAACAGTTCACAATAACAAATAGCATTTTTGCTTTGCGCTTTGTTGTTGTTGAGATCTTGAAATGAATGATCACAACAACAACTACTATGGGAGAGAATGTGTCAAACCACCACCATCCGTTTACATGTGGGAGAGAATATGCCAGAGCAATAGACAATCTACTCTCTCCGTTTGTACATTTTTCGAGTTTTTTTCGCTTAAAAACACAGGAAAATGTGCAGAAATTCTAAAAAAAAACGTTTAGAAATTTCGGAAAAAAATCTAAAATCAGAGCAGTCGGAAAAAATTGTTTACTGGGAATGGATTCCACACCATTGGACCATTTCTTTTTTTTTGTTTTGTGTTCTTTAGATGATGATTCAGCATTTTGTTGTAATAGAACCCTGAACCCATGTGAAGAGCAAGAGAGGGGGAGAAAGGAAAATATTTCAAAGTTTGTGACCGTTCATTATGAACATGAATAACTTCTGGTGTTGTTCGTCGTCATTGTAAGGATGATGTGAAAAATCATAAAACTCAACAGACTTGAAAACGCAAGTGATTAATGGAAAAATTGTCTGATGTCTAAGGTTAGAGATTTTCTTGCGCCATTCAGAGTTGCGACTAAAAATAGACTTGTTTGAGGGTAGAGGCGTGAGGGCTGATTTGTTAGGTCCACAATAAATAATACACAAAATCTAAAATTTTTTTAAATATTATTAATTGAAAAAATATTGTTTTATATTCTCCCCCATAGTATGGAGGGTATATTAAGTTTGTCATTCCGTTTGTAACACCTCGAAATATACATTTTAGACCCCACAAAGTATATATATTTTTGATCAGCATAACATTTTATGCCAATTTAGCGATGTCCTTTCCGTCTGTGGAAATTGCTCTAGTTTCCGAACGAATTGAAGTAGATTGATAAAATTTTACTCAGATGTGTGTTTGTTCTGCAGGGATTTTGGTATTGAAAATGGGCTATATAGATCCCCGTTTTGGTATAGCCCACATTTAATGGTACCTTTCAATATTCGGCATTTTGATGATTTTAGTGACATTATTTGATATTTGAAGTTCGTTATGGATACTACAGTCTATGACAGAAAATTTTCCTTGCAGGTCCAGGTCTTCCAATATATCGTACCTCACTATATTCGGTATTTTGACGATTATAGGTACAATATTTACCGGAATTGTTTCGAATTTCGTATTTGAAGTTCGTAATGTGTACTTCAGCCTACGACATAATTTTTTGTATGCAAGTTTACGTCTTCGTATAACCTCGTGTGACGGTACCTCCCGATAGTCGGTATTTTGATGATTTTAGCGGCATTATTCACCGGAATTTTTTCAAATTTGGTATTTTATGTTCGTAATGGATACTATAGCCTAAGACAGAAAATTGTCTGTTCAGGTCCGGTTCTTTGTATAGCCTCCATATAATGGTACGTTCGATATTCGGTATTTGGATGATTTCAACGACATTATTCACAGGAATTATTTCAAATTCAGTATTTAAAGTTCCTAATGGGTACTACATCCTGGGACAGAAAATTGTCTATGCAGGTCAAGGTCTTCGTATAGCCCCGATACAACGGTATCTCCCAATATTCGGTATTTTGATGATTTTAGCTCCATTATTCACCGGATTTTTTCATATTTGAATATTGTAATGGCTTATGACAAAAGTTACCTATGCAGGTCCAAGATTTCGTATAGACCCCAATATAACGGTTACATCTGGTATTTTTAAAATTTTAACAGAATTTTTAACGGATTTTATTTTTTGAAAATTTCGAAATTCGTTCCAAATGGTGGAAGGTATTCAAAGTTCGGCAGGACCGAACTTATTGCTTTCTTACTTGTTTAATTTTATTTAAAAAAATTAATTAATTGAACAAAAATATGTTTTAAAATCTAATGGCTTACAAAATCTAATATTAGTTAGTTTTAAAACCAGCATATGAAATTATCCAAACACTATTGTCAGTGCCTTAAAGTCCTCTTCTAATGCCAAAATTTAAATTTTGGAACAAAAACGTTGCGGAACAGGGTATTCCTACAAGAATACAATAGGAGAAAGCTGGGGACTCTATTCCGCTAATATATACCGAATTTATAAAATATGGTAAGGTACATCCTTTCTTATGGAAGTCTTGTCTGGAGGTTCGAAACTCCAAAGCGTACATCGAGCAGCTTCAATACTAATCACGGTCGCAACCTCACGGGTAAAAGGTTACCTCAAGCAAAAGGTGAGGTGAAAAAACTGTAACCAACTTCAGACTGCTGTCATTTCTAAGCCACTCGTCCGACAGCTGTTAAAATTATTCCAGTGACAGCTCAATATATGGTTAACAAGCGTACAAAAGCATTTTGGTGAGAATTTTCCAGAAAAAAAGTTATTCGTTATGGAATTCCAGCGTGATAATGTGATTTCTTCATATTTGGCTGGAAAACCCCAAGTGGCTATGGTTAGAGCACTCCAGCATTTAAATGTGAATAAATCTTTTGTGTCTCGTACCATCGCTCGTTACCGTGATACTGGTAGCGTAGGCCGACGTCAAGGAAGTGGACGGAAGAAAACAGCAACATCAACAGAAATGCTTCGAAAAGTAAAGAAGCGACTTAATCGAAACCCGCGTCACAGTGGCCGAAAAATAGCTCGTGAGCTGAACTTATCGCAACATTCCATTCGGCAAATATTAAAAAATGAGCTCGGGGTAAAGCCATTGAAATTCCAAGAAGTGCAAGAACTTACACCGCATCAGAAAGAAAATAGACTCGCTTGGCCGAAAGTGGTGAACTGTAGAATTTGGTTTTCTCCGATGAGAAAACATTCGTTGACCAGCAGTTTGTAGACCAACAGAATGATCGTGTTTACCTGCCAAAGAGGTCAGCTGAAAATGTGCACCTTCGGTTGGCAACTAGAACTCAAGCGAGGGTCATGATGATGGTGTGGGCCGCCATAACAGCCGATGGTCGCTCTGTGCTTGTATTAATCGAATAAATGCCGAATATTATCGTGAAAATATTCTGGAGGTCGTACTAAAGCTTTGGTCATGCAAACATTTTGGCCGCAGATCTTGGACATTCCAACAGGACTCAGCACCATCGCAGTCAGCACGCGCCACCCAAGAATGGTTACAAAATGAGGTTCCTCGCTTTATTTCCATGGCTAGCAAAATCTCCGGATACCAATCCGTTGGACGGTTTCATTGGCCGTTTGAAGGCCATAATTCGTGCCAAAGGTGACCAATTCGAACAAATCTAAACTTATTCTCAAAATTGATGCTATTTCCGTCATTTTTTGCTTTCTTTCAATAAAATTTAAAAAAGAAATGTAAAAATTATGGCGTTTGACTTTGTTGCAGATTTTTTTATCTCACTACTTCACAACAGGGTCATGAGAAGTTGTTGGACTTTCTAAGAGCTGAATTTACACTTCAACCCTTCATGAGTGGAACAGCGACATAAATGGCTCAAACTATGAGGTTTCACAGAATTGAGATACTGATTTCAAGCAGGTATGAATGGAACGGAGCCAACCTACCTCTAATCGATCTGCTGATGTATACAGTCGGATCAAAGACGGAAGAAGGCATGCTATCTGGTACCAAAGATCATTATTGTGGAGTGCATATAAATCATGGGAGCGACTTTAAGCCCCAAATCGGATGAAACATATACGGGCGCTATGGCAATATCTGAACCAAATTTGAAGCACATGTTTCTACGATGAATTGCCAAAATTCAGTTCATTAGGACTAATACTGGCTATGTGGTGCACAATTAACCCGAAATCGGTTGAAGATATATCTGGAAGCTATATTTAAATTTGAACCGATTCTCACCAATTTCAATAGTCCTTGTGCCAAACAAATATTGTTTGGAAAATTTCATCTCAATCGGATAATAAATGCGACAAGCATTTTGTTCACAAAAATACATGGACGGACGGACGGACGGACGGACGGACGGACTGACCTGCATAAATCGACTCAGAAAGTGATTCTATGAAGATTCTCAAAAGTAACTATGGATCTATCTCGCTTCTTTCTCATTGTTACAAACAAATGCATTAAGACATAACATCATTACTACCATGTGGTGTAGGGTATAAATATTTTTCATTAAAAAAAATAAATTTTGAAAAATGTCCATTCCCAAAGTCCTTTAACAAAATGTTTTGCAAAAAATATAAATTGGCATATTTTTTCAATCAAGATTTAATGACTATCCACATTTTGTTTGCATTCTTTTACTTCGCTTTCCTTTATTAGACTGCCACAATGTCAAGAACATGAGAGAATGAAAAGATGACAGTCACCTAAATTATTAAAATATTGTTCGGCAATGATAAGACCAAAAAGACTGCTGTAAGTCTCTGGAATCTTATCTTGTGCCTGAATAAAAGCCGAAACATTGTCAATGGAAACACAGAGCTGCTAGACCAAAAGATGGCTATGAGGGGGCCATTAAATGTAATCTTCATTTAGCCAATAAATAATCAAAGGTTGTTAAAAAAGCAAATTTCCAACACAATATCATAAAGACCGAAACCAACCAAAGAAATGTTGTTATGTTACCCTAGTCATAGTATTTTCTTGTTGTTGTTGTTGCTGCAGTATCTACAACTTCCGTTTCCCCAACAAATAGTCTGATGAAGAACCTCCTTGACACGAGCCAAGGTTTGTGTTGTACACTTGCCTCATTGTGTTGTGTACACTGTTTATGATGATGATAATGAAAACGATGATGATGATGACGACAACAATGCCCCACAAGAATATCCCCCCATGCCATGTTGTTAGGTTCGTTCTTCTTTCTTGCCTAGTCTCTAGGACTCTCAGTATTGTGCCTAGGTGTGAACGCCAGAGGTTCGGGAGCAATTTAAAGGTGTTCACTTTATAATGTTGTAAGTGTACTCATACATAAATTGATGTGAATACATAAATATGTACCCATCCATATATATATTGCTATAATGAAAGTGACATTAAACGATAGTTGTTGTTGTTGTCGTTGTTATTGTCATTGTTTATCTAGTGCTAAGATATTAATCGATAACAGCAATTTATTTTGTATGTTTTTTTTTTTTTTTTTGTCGTACATAAAGGATGGCCGGCTGGCTGGCTGACTGGTCATGTCGGACGTTCGAAAAAGGGGTTTCTTTGTTGTTCATATGTGTTTTATGGGGCTATATGAAATATATAATGAAATATTATACTCTTTGATGTAGATCTACCAAATTGTTTAGTGTATTCATTAGAGTTGCCACTTTTGGGATTATGTATGAAGTTTAAAATTTGATTGATGGCAAGGTGGCATTTAAAGTCATTTTCAAATATCGAATCCCATATCAAGGCCTTGTGAATATCTTTCAAGTTTTTGCCCAGAATACAAGTTATAGATTTGAATCTAGTTGTAACAAGTAAAAAAGCTGTAAGTTCGGCCCGGCCGAACTTTGAATACCCTCCACCATTTGGAACGAATTTGGCAATTCTCAAAAACAATAAAATCCGTTAAAACGTCTGTTAAAATCTTAAAAATAACGAATGTAGCTATTATATGAGGGTCTATACGACGACATTAACCTGCGTAGGTAACATTTGTCATAAGCCATTAAAATATTCAAATGCGAAACTTAAAAAAATCGGTTATAATGTCGATAAAATCAAAATAACGAATATTGGGAGGCACCGTTATATGGGGACTTTACGTAGAGGTGGACCTGCACAGACAATTTTCTGTCTTAGGCTGTAGCATCCATTACGAACTTCAAATACCAAATTTGAAACTATTCCGGTGAAAAATATCGCTAAAATCATCAAAATACCGAATATTGGGAGGTACAGTTATATTGGGGCTATACCAAAACGTGGACCTATATGACCCATTTTCAATACCAAAAGTCCTGCAGCCATAACACACATTTGAGCAAAATTTTATCAATCTACTTCAATTCGTTCGGAAGCTAGAGTGATTTCCACAGACGGACAGACGGCGGACGGACATCGCTAAATCGACATAGAATTTTATGCTGATCCAGAATATATATACTTTGTGGGGTCTAAAATGTGTATTTCGAAGTTTTACAAACGGAATGACAAACTTAATATACCCTCCATACTATGGTGGAGGGTATAATAAAAATGTGATAAAATGAGGCCTATATTAAATAATGGAATTGTTAGATGTAACACTTATAAAGGCAGTTTGTTCGGCCGGACCGAACTTTGAATACCCTCCATCAAATGGAACAAACTTGATAAAATTGACATTTCACAAAAAAAAAAAAAAAAAAAAAAAAAAAAAAAAATCTCTTCAAATCTCAAGAATGCAGAATATATGGAGTTGCCGTTATATTGGGGTCCATACGAAAGCGTGGATGTGCACAGGCAATTGTTTTAATACCCATTATAGTATTCAAGTAGGAAACTTTAAACAATTCCGGTGAATAATATCGCAAAAACATCAAAATGCCGAATATAGGGAGGCAGCAATATAGGGGGGATATACGAAAACCTGGACCTGCCTCGATAATTTTCTGTCCCGAATGTAGTACCCATTACTAAGTGCAAATACGAAATTCGAATTCCAGTGAATAATACTACTGAAACCATCAAAATGCCGAATACAGGGAGGCACCGTTATATGAGGCTACACGAACACATGGACCTGCATATGCAATTTTCTGTCACAGGCTGTAGAACCTATTAAGAACTTCAAATTCGAAATTTGAAATAATTTCCGGATCAAGTCGCTAAAATCATTAAAATAACGCATATAGGGGGCTATAACTAAACGTGGACCTATATAGCCCATTTTTAATAACAAAAATCCTGCAGGCCAAACACACATTTAAGTAAAATTTCATCGACCTACTTCAATGTGTTCCTACTTATTTCGAGGTGTTACAAATGGAATGACAAACTTAATACACTCTCCATACTATGGCGGAGGGTATATAAACAATGAGGGGACCTCCTGGTACCTCCCCTACAAAAGGTCGAAATTTTCACGCAAAATATTTTACTGCACTGAAAGGGAAAGGACATTCCGATTTTGCTCCAACTTTGCAAACTGTCTTCAAATTATACACAGCAAAATATTTTTATTAACATAAGATCCGCTGTTTAGATGGAATATATCGGTCCATTCCTTATGGTACCTCCCTCATAAAGGGTCACAATTTTAAGTACCATAAAGCTTAAAAAAATCTGAAATTAACATCCGATTCACTTTGGACGTGGTACTTTTTAATATTTTTTTTTATCAACACGAGATCTGTTATAAAGATGCTAGATATCGGATCATTCCTTTTGGGACCTCGACTAAAAAGGGCAAAATTTTTATAAAACCAAAATGATTATAAAAGCCGGAATAAGCATCCGGTTCTCTCCACATTTCACACATCCTATTATTTGTACTAACACAAGATCTGCTGTGAAGATATGATATATGTGTTTACTCCTTTTATGTCCCTCTATTGCTGATAAAATATTGGACGGTGTCAGTTTTTGTTATTTTTTATGAAATTACATAAATAATACCGTGGTTCATTGGACATTAGTTTTTAGGCTAAACAGGGGTTTCGCAAATATTGGGTTATTTAAAAATTCGTTCTGAATAGCGCAACAATTATAGTTGATATTTTACTTTATGTTATAAACAACGCCATCTATGCTTCAATATTATAATCGTTCTCAGCTAGCATTATTATCTGTAGTGTATATATTTAGTCGCTAAGCAAATACATTGCTCTCTTACAGTGCCTGCAAGAATCTATTACTTTTAAAATTTTTTTCGATATCGTAAGGGGGAAATCGGTTATTGTAGTAAAACAGTTTACAATCTTGCAGTTCTGGAACAGACCATATGTTATATCATTCATTTTGAAAAATTAAATGTTTATTGTCTGTCTCACCCTTTTATAGAACCCCGTCATAAAAATTATATGGCAACCCTATTCAACCACATACCGATAATAATCTTAAACAATTAATGGGACAATATTTAATGTATGTGTTTTGAAACTGTTAATTTTATTTGATGGACTTGGTTTTTGTGTATCATTTGTGTGTGGTGGTCTCCGGACACATTGAGGCCAGGAGCATTAAAGTTTAATGGTAACCCACACAAACACATGCACACACGTTCCCCATAATGACCTCAAATTTATGTTTATTGGCATAGTATGTAATATTAATTAAAGGATGTTTTATGGGTATAGTAGAAGGAAGTGGGTGGCAGTAATAGGTGATATGGATATGATCACAGAAAAGAGTCCGACATCGGTTGAAGCAAAAACTAAAAAAAGAAAAAATAAAAAAAAAATCTATGAGACCTTTTAAATCTAAAATCCCGAAAAAAAACGCAGATTCTTCCTTGGAGGATGGACCTGATGGGCTCAAAATTAAATGATATTTTCCCGCTCTCTTGAGGACTTAAATAAATAAACAAATATAGAAATAAAATAATCAAAAATGACTAAGTTCAGCGGAGGCGAACTTTTAATAACTTTAAAAATTAACCTGACCTATGCCCCCAAATACCTAAAAAAAATCGAAAGTTCTGCTATATTTAGGATATATACTTTTAATAAATAGGAGAAGTTTTTTTCCCACAAAATGTATGCAGATGTGTTTGGAAATTCGGACCCAAATCCTTAAAGTACCGTAAATGAGAAGGTACAGTTATATGGAGGCTATACTCAACAGCGAACCTGCATATGTAGAAGGAAACGTACGTCCCGAAATTCACTCCATTTGGGCTGATATTAAGAATAAGGGATATTATATGACAGCTGTATCCATATTTTAGACGATCTCCATAAAAATTTGCCAAAGGCATTTCCAAGCTCTATAAGATATCTGGTACCAAATATCATTATTATCGAATCCATATTACGAATGTGAGGGACTTAAAGACCAAATCGGATGAAGCATATATATGGGAGTTATAGCTATATCTGTACCGATTTTCTCCGAATTTGATGTACATGCTTCTAGAGTGGATTCGGGTGAATCTACCAAAATTAATGTCATTTGGACAGATATTGGCCATTTAGTGCACAATTAACCCGAAATCGGTTGAAGATATATGTGGGAGCTATATCTGAAACCGATCTTGATACAATATGACACAGGTATTTCTGAGCTGTATCTGATATTTGGTACCAAATATCATTCTTGTAGAGTGTATATTACGAATTGAGGGACTTTAACACCAAGTCGGATGAAACATATATATGGGAGCTATAGCTATATCAGAACCGGTTTGCACCAAATTTGAAGTGCCTATTTCTAGGATGAATTCAGTTGGAATTGCCAAGATTCTGTTCATTTGATGCACAAAAAACCCAAAATCGGCTGAAGATGTGTATGGGAGCTATATCTGAACCGATCTCGATAACATTTGGGAGAGGTATTTCTGTACTGTATCTGATATCTGGCACCAAATATCATTCTTACGAAGTACATATTTCCAATATGAGGGATATACCAGCAAATCGGATGAAACATATGTATGTAGGGGGGCTATAGCTATATCTGAACCGATTTTCACTAAATTTGAAGCACTTGCTTCAGGACTGAATTCGGATGTGCAGGTTATTTTGAAAGATATTGCCTATTTGGTGCACAATTAGCCCGAAATCGGTTGAAGATATATATATGGGAGCTATATCTTAATTTGAACCCATTCTCAGCGATTTCAATAGGGTTCGTCCTTAGGCCAAAGTTATATTGTTTGGAAACTTTCATCTCAATCGGATAATAAATGCGACCTGAATTTTGTCCAAAAGTATACATGGACAGAAGGACGGACGGACGGACTGATGCATGTCAGAAAGTGATTCTATAAAGATCTTTATGTTACCATGGGTCTATCTCGCTTTCTTCTCTTTATGTTACCACTATGTGGTGTAGGGTAGGGTAGGGTAGGTTAGGGTCCAAGTGTATTTCGTAGTATTCGGTTTGTAGGTCAAAACTTCAAAAGAGTTTTGGATTTCAGGCCAAACTTTTTTAGGACCCTTACAGAGCCAGTGATAACCATACACAAAAGGACACAGTTTTTTAAGCTATACTTTGCAATATGTTGCCACTCTATTTAGCTTATTTTTGGGATCAAAACCTCCCAAATACCGAGATACGTCTATTCTATAGTTAGCTCTACTTTCATAGTCCACCGTGTTTTACTGTAATTTTCGGTAAGTGAAGCTTGCACCTAGAATCTCATTTCTACCGACTTGTTTATTTTCTCGGTACTTGTCGTGGATTCTGGTGGGTCATCATAGCACAAATTGTATTTTTATTAAATTCTCAATTATGACCCCTCATAAGAACCTCTTAAAAAATACCACAAAAAAAAACCGATTTTTATAAACTTTGTGATTAGCTCCAGCATAACATTGCAGAGATTCCATCTTTTGCCTTTCCAACCCCCCGCCTACGGCATTGACGTTTTCATCCCATCGACACTTAAGCCAGACCTTTCTCGTGGCCCACATTTTTATTTTCCATTATCCCCGAGTAGAAAACAGTTTACCAACTTTTTGCGAAAAAATATTTAATCGTAAAAAAACTTTTGATGGCCACAACAACTTAAGGCAATAAATGTGGGCGATGATAACATTTTCATTTCCGTAATACATTTATTCAACCAAAAAGCCCCCCACTTACTCACACACACATAGATAGATCCGTAGTGGACGCGTGTGGTCCATAAATTAAGAAAAATACTCCTTTCTTTACAAAAAAAAAAACCAACAAACAAACAAAAAAAAAAACGCAGAAGAAACCCATTTCCAACTTACCTCTTCATATATGAAATGATCAATTTCCTCCAGTGGTCGTCCGTACATATTCTCCGGAAATGGTTCAAATTTCTTTGGCAAAACATCGCCATCTTCCACGGTGGCCTTGTTGCGCGGATGAAAGCCATATTCACGGACCAATTGGATGTGACGAGTCTCATTTTTGATTTTCGATTTTTGGGTGTAGGCAACAACCTGCTGTTTGGCAACTGCAATGAAAAGGAGGCAAAAGAGAAAACAGAGGATAACATTAAGATATGAAGATAAATAAAGATGAAAATAAATGTTAATGTTGAGTAATAAGCATTAAATATGGAATATATTCAAGGATAAGCAAAGAGACCAGCCAACCATCTACCAAGCACATATTGTTGAAAGATGCCGCAACATCCGTTTTGTTTACGGCCGGAATTTCTTCCCCAAACCCATCCCCACCACCCACCAAACGATATCTGTGTAACATTGTTGTCTGACATGTCGTTGTTGCAATTTAAATGTAATTAAGTTTTTTTCTCTCTCTCCACCTCTCTCTCTCTCTCTTTCGCTTTTCCTTAAAATGATTTATATTTTAATTCCATGAAACACGTTCGCAAATTGTGTAGTCTCTGTACCTGACAAGTCGCCATGTACATACATATGGTTGTATGCTTGTATCTACAATTTTGTATGTTTGTGTGGGTATGAGGAATATTTATGTTAATTATTAATGAAATTATCGCCTTACACAGTCACATCTTTGTTTACCCCACTCAGATTTTTGAAAAAAAAAATAGAGAAATATTTCCCAAAGACAAGATTTAAAAAGAAGAGATATTTAAAGAATATTTTTCAAGGACTTACAGTTCAATAAGGACTAAGGATATTTTATTAAGAATTAGACCAAAAGGAGGAATTTGTCAAGGTAAATATTTTTGTATAAATATTCAAAAAACGCAATATCTATATCTATAAAAGAGGAAAATGTTTGTACATTTAATTGTTTGTTTCTAATATATGGAATCAATAACTGCTGAACAGATTTTCTTGAAAATGTCCAAATGTACTATAGCATAGCCTGAAAATAATATAGGCTATATAAATTTTTGAAATTACACTCAGAACGGAAGTTATAGCATCAGAATCAGAGGTACCTCCACAAAATTTAGTTTTTGTATGCACATATCTATTGATCGATTGCAGATATAGTCTTGAAATTTGGAGTCCGTAACGGAAGCAAAAATAATTTTGTCAAATTATATTGAAATCGGTTGAGATTTGGATATAGCTCCCATATATATTTTCGGCCGATTTTCCCATATTTGATTCACCAAACACGATATGAATGCGCGATTTGGTAAAAAAATTTTATTGAGATGTGTCGAGGTTTGGATATAGCTATATACACATATATATATATATATATACATATATATGTATATATATATATATATATATATATATATATATATATATATATATATATATATATATATATATATATTGACGGATTTCATGTATTATATACACTAAATACGATATGTACAGAGTGAGATGCAAAAACTACAACAAAGTCAAACTTCATATTTCTTACTTTTTTTTAATTTTATTGAATGAAAGCAAAAAATGTCGGAAATAGCATCAGATTTTAGAATAAGTTTAGATTTGTTCGAATTAGTCACCTTTGACACAAATTATGGCCTTCAAACTGCCAATGAAACAGTCACACGCTGCCCGAGTGTTGCTCTGCGGTATTTTGGCCCATTCTCGGCGAAGCGCTTGCTTGAGGTATTTTTTAGTGCCAACGTTGTTTTCCAAAATACTCCAGCCACAATAGTCCGATGGATTGGTATCCGGATATTTTGGTGGCTATTGTGCGCTGGAAATAAAGCGAGGAACCTTATTTTGTAACCATTCTTGGGTGGCGCGTGCTGAGTGCGATGGTGCTGAGTCCTGTTGGAATGCAAGGTCCAATGTCTGCGGCCAAAATGTTTGCGTGCCCAAGGCTTTAATACACCCACCAGAATATTTTCGCGATAATATTCGGCATTTATTCTGATGCCACGGTCGATTAATACGAGCGGAGAATGACCATTGGCTGTTATGGCGGCCCACACCATCACCATGGCCGGCGCCTGAGTTCTGGTGGCCAACCGAAGGTGAATATTTTCAACTGAACTCTTTGCAAGTAAACACGATAATTTTGTTTGTTTACAAACCCGCTGGACAACGAATGTTTTCTCATCGGAGAAACCCAAATTCGGCAGTTCACCACTTTCGGCCTAGCGAAGCAACTCTTTAGCTCTTTTTAGTCTACTTTTTATTCTGCTGCAGTGTAAGTTCTTGCACTTTTTGGAATTTCAATGACATTACCCCGAGCTTATTTTTCAATTTTTGCCGAATGAAATATTGCGATATTTTCAGGTCGAGAGCCATTTTTCGCCCACTGAGACGCGGGTTTCGATGAAGTCACTCCTTTACTTTTCGAACCATTTCTGCTGATTTTGCTGTTTTCTTCCATCCATTTCCTTGACGTCGGGCTACGCTACCAGTATCACGATAACGAGCGATGGGACGACGAGACACAAAAGATTTATTCAGATTTAAATGCTGGAGTGCTCTAACGATAGCCACTAGTGGTTTTCCAAAATGCTTTTGTACGCTTATAAAAAATATAGTGAGCTGTCACTGGAATAATTTTAACAGCTGTCGGACGAGTACCTTAGAAATGAGAACAGTCTGAAGTTGGTTGCTATTTTTTCGTCTTATCCTGTATATATTATTCAAGTTTTTCCTTTTTTCGGAAAGCATAATAGCAAAATTATTATCTTTTAAAGTCTTCAAAATCTTTCGTTTTTAAGTTTATCGAAGAGCATATTAATTAAACTCAAATCCAATTTTTTCCGGCCAAACCTATTTCAACTTATCTTCATTACAAAAATTGTTAACCACCATATTTAAATCTTAGAAACCAACTGTGACCACAATATCAAATTTCAGGATTCCATTCACGCAATTTCAAATTTAGTAATATTAAGTACTTTTCGAATAATCATCCGGCTCTTTCTATCAAAATTATATGATCAGTGGCCTCCATGCGAAAATCAAGAAATCCGGTTCTCTCCTAAGACCCAATCCCAAATGTATGACCATACTGACTTAAACTACACATGTCCAAAACCACCTCCTTGTCTACACCCTGTACACTAACAGTGGCATCGATACCAAATTTTAGAATAATTTCCACACACCCCAAAAGCACATTTTGTGACATATCAAATTTTAGGTTTCAGCTCTATTCCCTTTACCCAATACCCAATTTAGTACTTTTAATACAATTAAAGTACATTTCCCAAAACACCTCCCTTTCATTTGAATTTTTCAATGAGCTTATTTCTTTACTCTTGTCCTTTATTCTAATCAGATTTAGTACGCAATTGCATCGAATTGGCTATCAAATTTAGTAACATTTAGTACAATCCAAATCTTTCCATCATATACACCAACAGTCATGCAAATTTTGTACCATTTAGTACTTTTCCAACAATTATAGTACGTATTTGCAAAGACACCACCAGATCTCAACCTGAGATACCGACAGAGACCTCAATATCAAATTTGTGGATTCCAGTCCTATCCCCTCATTCAATATCACATTTAATACTTTGCAAACAATTATAGTAAACATTTTTAAAGCCGCATACATATCTCAATTTCAGATGCCAATTAATATCAAATTTGAGGATTCTAGCTCTATTCCCTTTACCCAATACCCAATTTAGTACTTTTAGTACAATTAAAGTGCATTTCCAAAAACACCTCCCTTTCATTTGAATTTTCCAATGAACTTACTTCTTTACTCTTGTCCTTTATTTTAATCAGATTAAAATCACCTCATACAATTACCTGTAAAATATGTGTGATGTGAATATAACAAGCAATTTAACCCAAGCAGACACATACACACCCAGGCACAATCAATTTTCAGATAAATGTAATTTTATTTTTATTCAGTGTTCTTTGCTGGAAAAAATCACTCTCTCTCCCTTTCTTCTCTTTTTATCTATTCACATATAATTTTCATAATTTGCCATTTCTCTGATGGCAGTAGAGTGTGTGTCTGAACGACAAAACAACTATTCGACCATTGAGCAAACGAACGAACAAGGCAAAAATTACCATTTATATGTAGCATATTCTTAAAATAATCTAAATTTGAATACATACAAACATACAGTTATATCAATGTGGATCTGTGTGCGAATATGGGTCTTTTTAACATGGTGTTTGTGCTATTAGTTTGAGTGTATATGTGTGTGTATTTGGATTGGGGACCAATAACGGAACTATGAAATAAGGAAATATGCTGCGTATTATATAAATATATCCTATTATTTTAGCTTTTATCCAACCATCACTTCCCCCCACTCAGTTTCTCATACTCACTCTCTCTCGCTCTCTTCTTTTCATTGCACTGCAATTTAACTCAATTGAAAACTTAAACCAACATTTGTGGCTTCAGTGTGGGAGAGAGGGAAAAAAGGAGGAGCAAAGAAATCATTTCAAATCGAGTTGAAAGTCAATCTAATGATATAAAATTTATATTGTAGGTTAATGGCAAGATGTGGATATGGATGTTTGTATGCATCTGTGTGAGTTCTATACTCGTATATGAACTCAATCTGTTAAATATACAAAGTTCACAATGTATGCATAGATTTTATTTGAATTTATAGTTCAATCTTTGATGTGTTTATTCGGAATGAAATTTTCTGCATAAATGAATGGAAACGGGTGTGTGCGTGTGCGTAAATAAGATTTTATGAATATTTCAATAGAATTTAATAAAATGTTTGCATTAATTAATTAATGAAATTTTTATTTTCATTGAAATAACTGAAGACCAAGTTTAGTTTCGAAGTCGGAAACATTTCAGCAAAGATGAAATTTTGCAGGAAGTCCTCTTTATGTAGATACAGGGTGAGATAAAAAAATTGCAACAATGTCAAACGTCATAATTTTAATTTTTTTTTTTTGTTAAATTTTATTGAATGAAAGCAAAAAATGTCGGAAATACCTTCAAATTTTAGCATAAGTTTAGATTTGTTCGAATTAGTCACCTTTGACACGAATTATGGCCTTCAAACGGCCAATGAAACCGTCACACAATTCTTGGGTGGCGCGTACTGAGTCCTGTTGTTATGTCCAAGGTCTGCAGCCAAAATGTTTGCGTTCCCAAGGCTTTAATAGTCTTTTAAGAGTTCTTTTTTATAAACTAAGTAAAGTCTACAAGCTACACGATATTCAGATACTTGTTTTATATTAAAAAATAGTCCTTGGTTTTTATGTGCCACAATACTTTTATATAATTACTATCCTCAATTTATATTTAAAAATCATAGTAATATTTTCCAATCAGATCAAATATTAAACAAATCTTCGTAAGCAAAACTCCGTGCTCTCTATAAAAATTGTAATTCGTGTTTCTTATTTTCCTAAGTTTCTTATGATAGATCTCCGATTGTACTTAATGACGATTTATAATAATTTCTCCGTGACACCTCCAGATAATTTGTACACCCCCCAATATTGTCGATTTAGCGATGTCCGTCCGTCCGTCTATACATCTGTGAAAATCACTCTAGCTTCCGAACGAAATGAAGTGGATTGATAAAATATTACTCAGATAACTGTTTGCGGGACTTTAGATATTGAAAATGTGCAATATAGGTCCACGTTTTGGTATAGTCTCCTTACAACTGTTCGGTATTTCGATTATTTGTGTCACACTTTTCACCGGAAATGTTTCAAATTTGCAATTCAAAGTTCCTAATGGGTACTACATCGTATGACAGAAAATTTCACATATACAGGGTGACATATAAAAGCTGCAATAAAGTCAGACGCCATAATTTTTACCTTTTATTTAAATGCCGGATTGTTCGAAATGGTCATCTTTGGAACGAATTATGGCCTTCAAACGGCTAATGAAACCGTCACACGCTATCCGAATCTTGCTCTGCGGTATTTTGCCCCATTCCCGGCGAAGCGCTGGACACTTTGGTATTTTTTAGTGCCAACCTTGCTTTCCAAAATACTCCAGACACAATAGTACAACAGATTTGTATCTGGAGATTTTGGTGGTCATTGTGCGCTGGAAATGAAGCGAGGAACCTCATTTTGTAACCAATCTTGGGTGGCGCATGCTGAGTGTGATGGTGCTGAGTCCTGTTGGAATGTCCAAGGTCTGCGGCCAAAATGTTTGCGTGACCAAGTCTTTAATACATTCTCCAGAATATTTTCGCGATAATATCCGGCATTGATTCTGATGCCACGGTCGATTAATACGAGCGGAGAACGACCATCAGCTGTTTTGGCGGCCCACACCATCAATATGGCTGGCGCTTGAGTTCTGGTGGCCAACCGAATGTGCACATTTTCAGCTAACCTCTTTGACAAGTAAACACGATCATTTTGTTTGTTTACAAACTGCTGGACAACGAATGTTTTCTCATCGGAGAAAACCAATCCAAAGCCATTTTTCGGCCACTGCAACGCGGGTTTCGATCAAGTCGCTTCTTTAATTTTCGGACCATTTATGCTGCTTGACGTCGGGCTACGCCAGCAGTATCACGGTAACGAGCGATGGTACGAGACACAAAATATTTATTCACATTTAAATGCTGGAGTGCTCTTACGATAGCCATTTGTGGTTTTCCAGCAAAATATAAAGAAATCACACTATCACGCTTGAATTCCATCACGAATAACTTTTTTTCTGGAGAATTCTCACCAAAATGCTTTTGTACGCTTCTAAACAATATAATGAGCTGTTACTGGAATAATTTTAAAAGCTGTCGGACGAGTGGCTTAGAAATGGCAGCAGTCTGAAGATGGTTGAAGTTTTTCATCTCACCCTGTATATTCTTGATCAGTATAAAGTTCTATGTCGATTTAGCTATGCCCGCCCCTCTGTGGAAATCACTCTAGCTTCCGAACGAAATGAAGTAGGTTGATAATATTTTACACATATGTCTGGTAGTTCTTCAGGAATTAGGTATTGAGAAAAAAACGATAGATTTAGGGTTTTTGGCTGCCTTTGTCACAATTTCAATTGAAATTTGCTGTAAAAATGTTTACATTATGTAAGAAACATCTTTGCATAAAATTGTCTATGTAGGTCTAGGTGTTGATATAGTCCCCTTACCTCCAAATATTCGGTATTTCTATGATTGTGTCACACTTTTCACCCAAAGGGTACTACATCCTATGACAGAAAATTGTACATATAAGTCCACGTCTTCGTATAGCCCCCATGTAATATTAGGTATTTCGATTATTTTAGCCACATTATTCACCAGAAGTGTCTCAAATTTCGTATTTGAAGTTCGTAATGGGTACTACAACCTATAACGGAAAATTGTCTATGCCTGTCCACGTCTTTGTATAGCCCCACATGTAAACGGGAAGAGAAGCACAACCGACTGGTTTTGCTGTAGAATAAATTCTTGATCGGGCTCGAAGGACCAAATTTAAACGATAAGAGAAACTAAAGCGAATGGTTTGGCTGTAGAATTAATTCTTGATCCGGCTCGAAGAACCAAATGTTAGCGGGAGAATCAATTTATACGACTTGCGGGTTCGTTTGTCAGTTTAATTCTGGTTGATAATTTAAAATATTTTCCTTAAGTACTACTGAAACTAATCTAACTTAACCAAATCACAGCCACACAATTATTCATATCTATTATTAGATTTAAAAGAAAACATTACCTGGGTGCTTGTTCCTTCATCCAAGTGGTCTTGTACATCTACTGAGCGCATCAATATCTGTGGGTTTGGGTCATAACCTTTATTATCTCACACATTATCGTATCATCAGCGCACAAGATCACAGAATTGTTCACATGTGGTTTTTATGACGGCTGGGAAACTGATCATTTTCAAATATTTATTTTTAGTTAGATTTTCTCAGCGCCTCACCGCACTCAAAATTATGTAAAAAGTATTTTGTACACCACATATAACGGTATTTCGATGATGTTAGCGATATTATTTACCCGAATTGTTTCAAACTTTCTATTTGAAGTTCGGAGTCGTTACTACAGCTACATCTTCATATAACCCCCATATAGAGGTTTTCATTTGAGCGGCATTTTTCGAAGGCCCGGCCGAATGTTACAAATATGTAAGTGATATTTTTTTAAACAACTTAACCGTATAACAGATTAATTTATTGGATTTAAATTAGAAGAATTCCCTCTGTAATGATACTCAAATAATCAATACTTCTGATACTAAAAAAATTATATCGAACCTTGTTGGACGAATTTGGTATTTGGTTCCTCTAATTTGTTAACATTCCCAGTGACATTGTTTCCGCCAGGATTTTCCAAAATAAATTACCATTAAAACATCCATTAAATTTTCTGATGCCATTGTCACAAAGATATATATAAATACCATGTTAATGACATTATAAAATACATTTATTTACAATAGCAGACAGCCGAAACTCTCCTCTGTAATTTGTAACCTAAATTTTACCAAATGTGCATGTGTGTGTGTGGGTAATAAACATTTAATTGGTAGTAAATTTGAGGATAAAATACAACGACATTGCCATAATAAACTGGCAGGGAAATCAGAAAATCAATTAACTAAATGTCGACTACAAATTATAATGGCCATTGTAATTAACTTAAACTTTGATACGAGACAAACTAACCTCTCGTTTTTCTTTGTTGGTGTCTTTACAGATAAGTACGTGTTTAATAGCATTGTTCCATCCATCCATCCCAAAAACAAATCTCAGGGTATAACCAACAAGGCTGGTTGGTGGTGGTCGGCACGCATACAAAAACAGAAGGGCGTTAACCACAGGAACAGTAAAAACAGCAAAACAGGAAAGGCCTAAAAATGTCCACAACATCCAATGAACAGCCGCCGCCACAACAACACACACATCCCACAGTTCAAAGTCACACGATTTTGACGCAGCTGAAACAGGCTTCAGCGGGTGCAGCCTCAGGATTTTTTACTCGTACCATTACCCAGCCATTTGATGTCTTGAAAATTCGTTTCCAATTACAACTGGAACCGGTTAGTGAAGATCATCCCTCGAAATATCGTTCCCTGGCCCAGGCCAGTAAACTGATTTACAAAGAGGAGGGTCTATTGGCCTTCTGGAAGGGTCACAATGCCGGACAAATGCTCACCATGCTCTATACGATATTTCAGTTTTGGTCCTACGAACAAATCGATTTGAAGTTACGCCAGTACGAGTATTTGGAACAGAATAAGAATACCAGGCATTTTATTAGTGGCGGTGTGGCTGGTTGTGTGGGCACAACCGTTTCCATGCCATTTGATGTGGTGCGCACCCGAGTGGTGGGCCAGGACCCAAATCGCAAAAGCAGTGTGATACACATAATTCCAAATATCATCCGAACTGAGGGTTTCTATGGCCTGTTTCGTGGACTCGGCACGACGTTGATTCAAATCGGTCCACTGATTGGTTTCAATTTTGCCTTCTATCACAAGACCAATGATCTGTTTATGAGCATGGCCGAACCACCGAATCATCATTTGCCTGTGGTGGTGCATTTGTTTACTGGCGGTGTGGCTGGTGTGGTGTCCAAGGCCATTGTCTATCCGCTGGATTTCATAAAGAAACGACTGCAACTGCAGGGATTCCAGAATGCTCGACGTACCTTTGGCCGTAATCAAGTGTGTTTCGGTATTGGCGAATGTATACGATTGACCTATCGGGAGGAAGGCATTATGGGCTTTTACAAAGGCATGAATCCCACACTCATCAAATCGGGTCTCACAACGGCACTGTACTTTAGTTTATATGATATTTTCAAGGCAACCTTTGTACCCGAACTGGAAACTGACGACTCATAGATGTAGAACTTTG
The DNA here is from genome assembly GCF_030504385.1 of Musca domestica. NCBI lineage: Eukaryota > Metazoa > Arthropoda > Insecta > Diptera > Muscidae > Musca > Musca domestica. The sequence goes on along the minus strand of NW_026712340.1, from coordinate 2,947,086 downwards.
TACGTTAACGTAATTAAGTTAAATTATTTCCTAAATATAACTAAACTATGACGAAAAGGTGAGAAAAGAAAAAAAAAAAGAAAATATTTAAGAAAAAAAAAAACTAGAACAAATATGCTACTCAGATGCTTGAAATGTAACTCTAAGACAAATACAATAAATAACCCGAAAAATCTCCCGATATATAAAGTCTCCCAGAAATTTAAGGAAAATCCTTCTAAAAACTCGAAATTCAATCCCTAAACTGAATCCAAAAAAAACCTTTTCCATAATCATTTATCAGACTATTTTGATTTAATTTCTATTGTCATATTAATTCAATATTATGTCCACACACACACACACACACGAAATGTAATGTGATTGTGTGCGTTTTTATTTCTGTACATGTATGTATGCGATTCCTGCCCAACTTCCGCTATATATTCTCTAATGAGTATTTCCTTCTTGTACGCCATGTGGACCATGGTAATATGGTAGCGCAAAAACCGGATGCAATGACCAACGGAAATGGTCAATCATGAAATACAAAGCCCTTTGTTGAGCAACGAACCAACCAACCATTTGAAATATTTATGCAGTGGAAAACTCGAATTGGAAAGCACAAATTGAAAAAAAAGATATAAAACATGTTAAGTATATTATTAATGATATTGACCAATAAATACATTTAACTATTTATAATTTCAGCCATGAATCCAATTGGAAGGAAATTTATTCTCAATTTAACATATTTGCATTTAAAGTTATAAATAAATTCTGATGGAGCCCTGAAAATATTCCACATGTAACTCCCTGCTTTGGAAGGTGCCTACATAATTTTTAGGATTTTTTGAAGCGGCCATAGTAGGCAAGATTGCCACTAAAGTTTGAAGATGGCGAACTCCACTAAGATTTTTGTCATACACAAGAATCGTATGCATTATCAGCAAGAGTTACTCGACGAGCCGTTTTTACATGCTTGGAGAGGAGTTAAGTTGTGTAAAAATTTTAAGTAATAGCCGGGTTTCTTCTCAAAAATTCTGTTAGAATATCATAAAAAGTTTGCATCGCAATGTTACTGGTGTTGCGCAAATGTGTAAGAAGTCGTATGTAATGCCCAAACAATCAGCTGAATCAACTCTGATGGCGAACATCCTTCAATCAATGTAATGATCTGATTGCGGTTGAGGTTCGAATGGTGTTTTATATCATGAGCTTATAAAACTGGGATCATTACCCAAACAACAGAAAACGATCATAATAATCTGTCAAACACTGGCACACAATGTTGCAATACTTCGGAGTTTTTCATTGCATTTGTCAAATGTAGGCTGTCTAGACAAGTAATTGTAGTTTTTGCCCATAATGTAGCCGATGGTGAGATCGATCGAGTGCGATGGTACTGAGTTCTGTTGGAATGTCCAAAGCCTGCGGCCAAAATGTTTGTCCAAATCTTTAATACACCCTCCAGAATATTTTCGCGATAATATTCGGCATTTGTTCTGATGCCACGATTAATACGAGCGGAGAGCGACCATCGGCTGTTATGGCGGCCTACACCATAACCATGACCGGCGCTTAAGTTCTGCCGGCCTACCGAAGGTGCACATCTTCAGCTAACCTCTTTGGCAAGTGAACACGATCATTTTGTTAGTTTACAAAAAGCTTGACAACGAATGTTTTCTCACCACTTTCGGCCAAGCGAAGCAACTCTTTCGCTCTTTTGAGTCTATTTTCTTTCTGTTGCGGTGTAAGTTCTTGCACTTTTTGGAATTTCAATGGCTTTACCCCGAGCACATTTTTCCAATATTTGCCGTATGGAATATTGCGATATGTTCAGCTCACGAGCCATTCTTCGGCCACTGCGACGCGGGTTTCGATCAATTCGCTTCTTTACTATTCGAACCATTTATGCTGATGTTGCTGTTTTCTTCCGTCCACTTCCTTGACGTCGGGCTACGCTACCAGTATCACGGTAACGAGCGATGGTACGAAACACAAAAGATTTATTCACATTTATATGCTGGAGTGCTCTAACGATATCCACTTGTGTTTTTCAAGCCAAATATAAAGAAATCACACTATCACGCTTGAATTCCATCACGAATAACTTTTTTCTGAAAAATTCTCACCAAAATGCTTTTTTACGCTTGTGAACAATATAATAGGCTGTCACTGGAATAATTTTAACAGCTGTCAGAGGAGTGCCTTAGAAATGACAGCAGTCTGAAGTGGGTTGCAATTTTTTCATCTCACCCTGTATATTAGTACCGGGCCTATTGAAGCTATTTAACGAAGTCAGTGAATCAAATCGTTGCTTCAATTCTAACAACAGGCGCATAAAAAACGGTAGAAAAACAGAGCCAGGCTGCTCGAAGTGAGATGAGGCTGTTAGAACATAATAAACTGGACTTTCTAAGAGCTGAAGTAAGCTTCGATCCTCGATTCGATGTGATACTGATTCCAAACAGGTAATGAATAAAAATAAGAACGCCTTCCTCTAATCGATGTGCCGATATATACTGACGGATAAAAGGTAGCCGGAGCCTTCTGTGATTAACTATGAATGACATCATTTTGATGGAAAATTCAGTGTTTTCCAGTCAGCGATTTTTGCTATCATGTAGGCAGCAGAATTTATTAAAATTATGGAGAATGATAAACGTTGACATTTATATGGATAATCATGCGGCTTTTAATGCTATTGAATCTTCTAAAACCAATCCTGATATGAAGAACGGTTCCGGGAAAACTGCACACTACAATCCGGCTTTGCTGGGTACTTGGTCATTGTAATATTGAGGGAATTGCCGATGAATGACGCAGTCGAAAGACTTTGAAGTCGCCGACATCTTTAAATGTCCTCTTTGTCATTTTACAGGAGCGTAAAAACTTCACTTCCGATAGAAAACCAAAGTGAGCTGGTACAAGGAACCACTTGGACAGAAGAGTCTCTATTAAGTATGAACAAATCAATGATAGGGATAAATATGGGAAATTGCAAAATCCGATCAAGAACGTTCAAACGGAATAATTCTAACATCGAATACCGCAGGCTATGTAAGGATGAAGAAGAGAATGCAAAACTGGAACACTGTCCTGCTGGGAAAGATTACGACTCATGATTTCAGAGTGCATTCATTGTGATCTGTAACTACGCTAAAAGGCTGGCGCCGGAGTTTAAACTCGACACTATTCGATGTACCTCTCAATTCCTTTAATTTTTATGAACATCTATTAACTTTCATTCTCTCAACTTTTATTACAACTTTTTATTCTTTCAAGTTGGTTGATCATAATGGAGCGAAAGGTCTCCGAGTGTATTAGATACATATACTTTGATTTAACATAACGAAATCGTATAGTACAATATCTTAACTTCCGATAATTGTAGAGTGGATTGTAACCTCAATATGTCCGATTTATGAATTTCACCATAGGCAAAGGTCAACTTCGATTTTTTAACACCAAAATCAATTGATAGAAAGTCGATTTAGGTATAACTTACTATAACTCTTTTCGGACCTCTTTTTAAAATATGGCTAAAATCTACTCTATAACAAGTAAAAAAGGTGTAAGTTCGGCAAAAAATAAAATTCGTTAAAAATTCTGTTAAAATCTTAAAAATACCGAATGTAGCCGTTATATTATAGGAAGACGTGGACCTGCACAGACAATTTTTTGTCATAGGCTGTAGTAGAATTTGAAACGATTCCGGTGGATAATGTCAAAATACCGAATATAGGGAGGTACCGTTATATGGGGGATATACGAAGACGTGGACCTGCACAGACAATTTTCTGTCTTAGGCTGTAGTATTCTTTGCGAACTTCAAATACAAAATTTGAAACAATTCCGGTGAATAATGTCGCTAAAATTATGAAAATGCCAAATATCAGGGGTACCGTTATATGGGGGCTATACGAAGACGTGGATCTGCACAGACAATTTTCTGTTGTAGGCTGTAGTACCTATTGCGAACTTCAAATACCAAATTTGAAACATTTCCGATGATATTATACACATTTGAGTAACATTTTATCAATCTACTTCATTTCGCTCGGAAGCTAGAGTGATTTCTACAGACGGATAGATGGACGGACATCGCTAAATTGACATAGAATTTTATGCTGATCAAGAATAGATAAACTTTGCGGGGTCTAAAATGTATATTTCGAGGAATGACAAACTTAATATACCCTCCATACTATGGGGAAGGGTATAAAAATGCTACACCTTGAGTTAGCTAACCTTTAGGTTACTAATTTTGTTTAAGAAAGAAAAACACTAAAAGTTTATACCAAATATGATTGGTGGAATGATCTCTCGTGAAAAATATTGTTTGTCTTTTGTCGCTTGATATACTCCCTCCTTTTCAAGAGGGTATAGAAACGTAAATCTTTGTACACTTTATGGAGCGTTAACAACGTGCCACAGATTGATGGTCGAAAAATGGTTCCGAACAAAAGTCACTTCAACATATAGACTTTTCAATCCCAAAGTCTATATCAGTGTTACCTATTCCCAGTACAAATCGTTGTTAATAAAAATGGTTAGGTTGGTACCCTAACCTGGTTGACTTCCCAAAATTAAGTTTCTAGTTCTATTAAATGAAAAATATAAAAAACCCATAACTATCGTAAGTTCAAATCCTTTAAACCATATTTCAAAAATTATTTAAGTAGTTTTTTTTATTTTATTCCCCGCTTCTTTCTACCTTTTCGCCATAAACCGGAAGTGTTATTTAAAATGCTTTCCCCTTTTATGTAAAGTGGCAACTTTCTGCTCTATTTACTTCATCTTCTTCTATTAACCGCAATCGTTATATGTATGCATATTTATGTCTTTCGTGTTTACGGTTCAATAATGATCCCAAAAGGGGGGCGGACCATTATTTATGAAATATGACAAAGTATTTTCTCAACGTTTGCTGAATACCAACAAGCTGTTATGGTTGAATATAAATTTTCTTTCGCTACATCGATTGTCCATCTGCGAGCGAGATAAAAATGAAAACGAGAAGATATGTAGCTGTTCCCGTTTTCTTCATTTCTTCCTGGCTTTGACATATCCTGAAATGGGGGGAACTATATAAAATGCGAAGAACGGCAGGAGTGATGAACTATATTGTAAGGATGTACATTCGTGTGTATGTAGATAAATACGAGACACAAATTGAAGTGTACATTTTAAATTGGTCCCTCGAACTTTTCGCAGGTGAACTCTTCGCCAGCCATCTCCTCGTGTTTATGTAAAACACAAGGATTGTATTTCATCATTCAATTATCGTATGGGTTGAGTGAGTTATTCCATTTTTCCAATATGAACAAATTGAAAAGTTCATAGAAGATGAATTTCCACGAATGTTGGCACTGCAGGCCACATCTACCACATCTGCAGACATTTCTCGACTCAATTACACTCACTTCTTTTACAGCTGTTTTCAAGTGAAATTCTCTTCCATCAAAGATAGTGAGAGGGTGGGTAAAAGTTTTTTTTTTCTTTTTTAAAAATTGCTTTTCTTTTGTCTTTGTTGCCATTTCTTTCTTTTCTATATTTTAAATATGATGTTTGGTTAGTTGTGACACTTTTCGTTGTGGCCTTTTTTTGGGTTGCAATGTTGCCACTTGTGTTTTTGGGGCGTAGATATGTACAATATTGTGGTTGATGATACCTTGCAGTCTATGAGAAGGTTACAGTGACATTCTAGGTTTTATTTCTTATTAAAATCGATTAATTTCTTATATTTAAATTAAGAGGACCCAATTAGAAAATCCCATTTGATACTATCAGTCACAACGTCCAGTGAATTATCCTTCGGCCAGGTTTGAAATATTCAGCTGTCAGCTTTATGCTTGGGCGCCACTAGTAATTGGAATTGGCAACCCAGCAATCGAACAACTGTAGAGTGAAACAGTTACATACAGTGAGATGATATATTTTCTACGGAATTCTCAGTGCATGAGAATAGGATGGTAGTAGGAAGGAACGAGATTTTTAAGCCTCTTGACGTAACGTCTTTGGAGAGAAAACCTTGTTCTCCCAATTTTTCGCGATAGTTTGGCCGGTGATAATCTATGAATCGTCATTGTGCTTCCCAACGTAAGATACACCTTTCAAAAAAATGTATAGGTGATCCATATTTCAATACCCTCCACCATATAATAGAGAAATATTCATCGGAGACCCCGAAAAGTATAAGCAAAAGTAAATTATAAGGCGATTTTGCGATGTCCTCCTGTCTGTTGAAATCACGATAGCGTTCACATGAATTAATTTAGAGCTTTGAAATTTGGCTCAAAGGTTTATATTATATGTAGGGCTGATTGGTATTAAAAAGGGGATATATTGAACCAAGTTTAGGTATAGCCCTTACATAACGGTACCTCCAGACTTTCGGCATTTTGAAGGTTTCTGCCACAATTTCTATCCAAATTAGGTATAACTTTACATTTGAAGTTGTTGCTAGGTGTTTTCTCTCCCTGCAAAAATATTCGCTATATGTCCACTAATTGGTGTAGCCCTAATATAGTGGTACCTCCCGATTTTTGGTATTTTGATGGTTTCTGCTACAAATTACAATCAAATTAGATAAAACTTGACAACTGGGGTTATTGGAAGGTTTGATGTCTCCTTGCCAATATTATTTAATTCAGTTCCACTAATTGGTATATCACACATATAACAGTACCTCCAGATTTTCAGTATTGTGAAGATTTCTCTTACAATTTCTATCTAAATCAGGTAAAACTTTACATTTAAATTTGTTGGTAGGTAGGTTCTCTCCCCGCAAAAAATATTCGCGGTAGGTCCACTAATTTTAATAGCTCCCATATAGTGGTACCTCCTGATGTTCGGCATTTTTGAGGTTTCTAACATAATTTCCAACCAAATTAGATGAAACTTGACAATTGGGACTCTCGACAGGTCTGTTTTCTTCATGCAAAAAATGTTCAATCCAGTTCCATTAAATGGTATAGCCCCCATATAACGGTACCTACCGATTTTCGGTACTTTGAAGGTTTCTACCATAATATCCAACAAAATTAGCTGAAACTTCACAATTAGGGTTATTGGTAGGTTTGTTCTCTCCTTGAAAAAAAGTTAAATTCAGGTCCACTAATTGGCATATCCCCCATACAACAGTACCTTCCGATTTTAGGTTTTTGAAGGTTTCTGCCACAATTACCAACCAAATTAGATGAAACTTCACAATTGGGGTTCTGATAAGGTCTCTTCTTAAAAAAAAAGAAAAAAAAAAAATCAATTCAGGTCCAAATAACGGCGATTTTAGGGTTTTGAAGGCCACAATTCCAACCAAATTAGTTGAAACTTGACACTTGGGGTTCTTGAAGTATCAGTTCTCTTCTTGCGAAATAATGTTCGATTTTGTTCCACTAATTGATATAGCCCTCATACAACGGTACCTCCCGATTTTCGGATATTTAAACCGGAGTACCTCAAGGAAGCGTAGTGGGTTCTGTTCTACATGTTCTTGATACGCCGATGAACTGATATAAAATGGTCAAATATCTCTCTAAAGTCATCAACTTGTCTCTCCAGTCAGGTTTGAAGCATTGGATCATCAACTATATTTTTGGGCGCCATTCGTAATTGAAATTCGGAAAGAAGAGTTAAGTTTAGGATGCAAGTAGTAAAAAGCAGCAGCCGGAACTTCTAATACCCTCTACCATTTGGAAGGAACTTAAAAAATTTCCAAATTTTTTTTACAAAAATTAAAAATCCCGTCAAAAAATACAGCTAGAATTAAAACCGTTATAGTACCGAGTCTAAAGTTCAAATAGGAAACTTGAAACAAAATACCATCAAAATACGCATTTGTGCAAAATTTTAGACATCATTCTCAATTTTTCGAAAGACGGCGTGATTGTGACAGACAGACAAACATAGCTTAATCAACTTAGAATTTTTAGCTGATACGGAAAATATATACTTTGTATTGTCTAACACGAGCTTCAGCATATCGATTGTTGAACGCGCAGTGTGTGCCGTTGCACCGTCCTGTTGCAACCATAGGTTTTCCAATCCCAACTCATCAAGTTGCGGTAAAAAAGTCGTTCATTATTGTTTTGTAGCGCTCACCATTCGTAACAACCGGACGTTGCGACGATGGGCCGCGACGTCTTCGAAGAAAAAAGGTCCGATGACTCCTCCTGCGAAAACAGCACACCATACAGTGCCTTTGAGCGGGTGTAATGGCTCTTCGTTGGTTACACGCGGATTTTCAGTACCCCAGAAGCGTAAATTTAGCATTTTTTATGTACCCGTAAAGATAAGATGGAAATGGGCCTCATCACTGATGATTATTTTGATGAAAAATCATTAGCTTTTTCTGATTTTTTTCTGATGGTGATTAGGGAGGGCTAGAGCGTATGCTAGACGGGCTTGGTGGTCAGTAGCTAACAACTGATGCACCATTTGAACTGTGTACAGAAATATATTCAAATCTTGTACCAAAATTCGCTGTAAAGACCATCGACTTATACCCATTTGCGTGGAACGTCGTGTCGACGGCGCTTCCATGACATCCTCGGCTACAGCAGTTATATTCCCTGCAAAACGGATAGTCCGGGGTCTGCAACGCCTGGCAGCATCTTTTGTTGTGTAAGTCTCTTCGAGGCGAACGGCTAAACGTCGTAGTGTTTCACCACTAGGCGTTGGACGGCCAAGAAATCTTCGACGAAATTTACGTTGTGCCAAAGTCACCGACCGATTATTGGTCAAATAAATAGTCATCAATATTCCTCCTTCTGGACCAGTGAAGCGTAACACTGTTTATTAACGTGTATTTGGCATGTGTTCACTACAAAAATGTCAAAACAGAACTGACTCTAAGGGCCAATCGTAAAATTTATAGAATTTTTTTGATAGGAGGATTACAAGGTTAGATGAAAAAACTGCAACCAACTTCAGACTGCTGTCATTTCTAAGGCACTCGTCCGACAGCTTCTAAAATTATTCATGTGACTTCTCACTATATTGTTTACAAGCGTACAAAAGCATTTTGGTGAGAATTTTCCAGAAAAAAAGTTATTCGTGATGGAATTCCAGCGTGATAGTGTGATTCCTTTATATTTGGCTGGAAAACCACAAGTGGCTATCGTTAGAGCACTCCAGCACTTAAATGTGAATAAATCTTTTGTGTCTCGTATCATCGCTCGTTACAGTGATACTGGTAGCGTAGCCCGACGTCAAGGAAGTGGACGGAAGAAAACAGCGACATCAGCAGAATGGGTTCGAAAAGTCGCAGTGGCAAAAAAATGCTCGTGAGCTAAACATATCGCAATATTCCATTCGGCAAATATTGAAAAATGAGCTCGGGGTAAAGCCATTGAAATTCCAAAAAGTGCAAGAACTTACACCGCAACAGAAAGAAAGTAGACTCAAAAGAGCTAAAGAGTTGCTTCGCTGGTGAACTGCCGAATTTGGTTTTCTCCGATGAGAAAACATTCGTTGTCAGCAGTTTGTAAACAAACAAAATGATCGTGTTTACTTGTCAAAGAGGTCAGCTGAAAATGTTCACCTTGGCCACCAGAACTCAAGCGCCGGCCATGGTGATGGTGTGGGCCGGCATAACAGTCGATGATCGCTCACCGCTCGTATTAATCGACTGTGGCATCAGAATAAATGCCGAACATTATCGCGAAAGTATTCTGGTGAGTTTATTAAAGATTTGGGCACGCAAACATTTTGTCCTCAAGCCTTTGATATTTAAACAGGACTCAGCAACATCGCACCCAGAACGCGCCACCCAAGAATGGTTACAATATGAGGTTCCTCGCTTCATTTCCAGCGCACAATGGCCACCAAAATCTCCGGATACCAATTCGTTGTACTATTGTGTCTGGAGTATTTTGGAAAGCAAGGTTGGTACTAAAAAATACCAGAGTGTCACTCATCTCAAGCAAGCGCTTCGCCGGGAATTAGCCAAAATACCGCAGAGCAACATTCGGGCAGCGTGTGACGGTTTCATTGGTCGTTTGAAGGCCATAATTCGTGCCAAAGGTGACCAATATTCAAAAATTTGGTGCTATTACCGACATTTTTGCTTTTATTTAATAAAATTTTAAAAAATGTAAAAGTTATGGTGTTTCACTTTATTGCTGTTTTTTATTTCACCCTGTATAGCCTAAGGTTTTAAAAATGTCAGGAACTTAAAAGGTGTGGCCTACTTATTCACATCCTTCAAAAATCCCCCTACTGTGCTGCGTCCTTCAGTGTGTCGCCGTTCAAATGCAAAACTATATTTAAAATGACACCTTTTGTTTAATTTGACAGCGGTATTGTGCGCCAATGCTGTAAACTTTTCATTGAGTATTACGACACTCTGTGATATGGCAACGGCTGACGACGGCGGTGACACCAAAACCATTGAGTACTGCAACCCGCAAATGGGCTAGGGCATCCGGTTATATTGCGTTAGCTGAGAAACAAGATGACAAACACGTAGACATGAAAACGAAAGAAACTGCTCGAGAAAAGGAACAAGTGTCACAACGATTTTCAATTTATGTTTTACCTGCTACTCATCATCATCTCGGGCGTTGATACTCCTTTTTGTGATGGTGGTAGTATCAGAGTTTGCTTTTTTTCTGCGTTCGTTTTCAGTTTACATCTTTACTTTACACTTTCCTGCACTCTATGAAATGCACGTATCATGAAAATAAAAAGAAGTTGTCATCATTGGTGGGATGACATCATCATCATCATCATCGTTATCGTCACATCATTGTCGAAAGATGATAATTTTGTGTGAAACGAAGTCAGAGTGAGAAAGTAATCCAATGGTGTGACATGTTCACTGGAACCTATTGGTTATTCCTCTTCTGCATTCATCCCTCACCCTCACTGTATGAGTGTCATTCCCTTTTTCACAAAACTGTCAATTACTTTTGAGATTTTGAAAATGGCTTGACTTTATTTGATATCATTACAACGTTGAATGTTACAGTTCAGGTGATTTGTTCTGTGACAAGCTGAAATTGGATTTGGGTTAGATGGGTAGCGTGGGAATAAATGGTTATTGTGGTTGGCCAAGCATTTGAATGTGGCATTTCTGTTAATATCCGTTAAAAGTGTGGCAAAATGTGAAACAATTTCGATGCAGGATATTTCTGTAGATGTAATGGCGGTGGTTAAATAAAGGGTATTAAAGTTTCAGAGTATTTTTGTGGACATAGTTTGGAGTTAGAATAGGAAGAGTTAGAATATAAAGATGATAATATTTGTGACCATTTGCCCCGCCCAACCTTCTATACAGCTCATACATTCTGTACACACGAGAAATATACAGGGTTGCCCATATTCGACGGACCCATCTGGCAACGCCATAACTTTTGACTTGACTTGACTTTGCTTAATGACATACCGCGTTTGAAGTCCAAGCAGATTTTTACCATGAACCAATACACGCCACGCGAGCGCTCTGAAATAGTTGAAATCTGCGGCCAAAATGTTTGCGTGACCAAGGCTTTAATGCACCCTCCAGAATATTTTCGAGATAATCAATGTTTTCATTTTTCAATGTTTGCCGAATGGAATATTGCCATATGTTCAGCTCACGAGCCATTTTTCGGCCACCGCGACGCGGGTTTCGATCAAGTCATTTCTTTACTTTTCGACCCATTTCTTCTGATTTCTTTGTTTTTTGTTGTTTTCTTCTGTCCACTTCCTTGACGTCGGGCTACGCCACCAGTATCTCGGTAACGAGCGATGGTACGAGACACAAAAGATTTATTCACATTTAAATGCTGGAGTGCTCTAACCATAGCCACTTGTGGTTTTCCAGCCAAATATAAAAAAATCACACTATCACGCTTGAATTCCATCACGAAGAACATTTTTTTCTGGAAAATTCTCACCAAAATGCTTTTGAACGCTTGTAAACAATAAAATGAGCTGTCACTGGAATAATTTTAACAGCTGTCAGACGAGTGGCTTAGAAATGACAGCAGTCTGAAGTTGGTTGCAGTTTTTTCATCTCACCCTGTATTTTTTATCTGTATTAGATGAAGTATGAAAATGGAATACTTCGGTCGGCTATATCTGTTACCTCACGCATATTTTGACATTTTTCAAAAATTTGCAAATATCTCATAGTCGATATGGTCCAAATCTGGGACGTTGTAATATTTTGATCAGTTTTAGTTCAGATACGAATTGGTCAATATTGTCCAACTGCTTCGGAACCTTCTCCATAAAGGGTCAACAGTTTGAATAATCATAACTCAAGGCTGGGGGTATACATCTGTCTGCAAAACCGACGGATAGTATTTTACTTGTTCATTATAATTTCATCCCATCTATGTAAAGGGTGTTTCTTTTAAGCCAGATAGAACTTTAAATTGTGAAAAGTAACACAAAAAATTAAATTTTGATGAAACTTTTTTTTTTATTTGTTTCAGTATACTCTGACAAATCATCACGAATAGAATCACGCTTGAACAACGCTACGAAATTATCCAAATTTACTTTGAAAATCAGGCTCTAGAGCAGTTGGCAAATGACTCGTTGTTTTATCGCAAACTTGTGTTCAGCAATGAGGCGCATTTTTGGCTTAACAGGTTTGTTAATAAGCAAAATTTGCCGCATATGGAGTGAGACCAATCCACAAGAGACCTAGACAGACTCCATTACATCCAGAAAAATGCACCGTATGGTGCGGTTTTCACGCTGGTGGCATCATCGTACCGTATTTCTTCAAAAATGAGGCCGGAGCTCGCGTTACGGTCAATGGAAATCGTTACCGCACCATGATCAATGATTTTTTGTTTAAAAATATGGATGACATTGATGCGGAGGAGATGTGGTTTCAACAGGATGGCGCTACGTGCCAAACGGCGAACGCAACCATCGACTTATTGAAATCAAAATTTGGCGATAAGTTGATTTCGAGAAGTGGACCTGTCAATTGGCCTGTAAGGTCGTGCGATTTGAAACCTCTCGATTATTTCCTGTGGGGCTACGTGAAGTCACTGGTTTATGCTCGAAAAAGTGGCCAAAAATTGGACGTCCAGAATACACTTCGTCAAGAACAGCCGCGGTCCCCTTTTGCCCGAAATCATTTTCAAATCAAAAACCAGTAAAGAAAGTCCTAAAGTCGGGCGGGCCGATTTTATGATACCCTACACCACTTTGCTAATTTAGTAGAGCTGCGCATACCAATTAAAAGTATTTATGGGAGAATTCAATCATACACGCTATGATTATAATTATAATTTAAAATTCAAAGGACTAAATATGCCGAAGCATTTGTATCTTTTAAATTCGGACTTGTATTGCCCATTGCGTGCGAAATTAATTTGAAATCGGATAAAAATATATATGGGAACTATATCCAAATCTGAACCGATTTCGATAAAATTTGGCAAAGATATTTCCGAGCTGTATTTTATATATTTCCCTGAATATCGTTGTTACGGAGTGCATATTACGGCTGTGGGTAACAAATACAATAAATCGGATGAACAATATATATGGGAGCTATAACTATATCTGAACCGATCTTCACCAAATTTGGCATACTACCTTCTAGACTAAATTCGGCCGCAAGTGCCAAATTCCATCCCATTTGGACAAATATTAGACGTTTGGTGCACAATAAATGGTAAATCGGACGATGTTATATATGGGAGCTATATCCAAATCTGAACCGATCTCGATAAAATTTAGCAAAGGTATTTCTGAGCTGTGTTTGATATATTTCCCCAAATATTGTTGTTGCAGAGTGCATATTACGGCGGCGGTGGACAAAAATAACAAATCGGATGAACAACATATATGTGAGCTATAGCTATATCTGAACCGATTTCGATCAAATTTGGCATACATATTTTCAGGCCTAATTTTTGTGTATATGCAAAATTCCATACAATTCGGGCTGATGTTACACGTTTGGCGCACAATAAAAGGCGAATCGGACGAAGGTATTTATGGGAGCTATATCTAAATTTTGACCGATTATCTCCAATTTCAATAGGGTTCGTCCTTGGGACAAACAAAAGAATTTTGCAAAATTCCATCTGGATCGGGCAATAAATGCCACCTGTACTTTGTTTACAAAAATACATGGACAGACGGACGGACGGACGTGCATAAATCGACTCAAAATGTGATTCTATGCAGATCATCAAAAGGAACTATGGGTCTATCTCGTTTCCTTCTGCCTGTTATAAACAAATGCACAAAGACATAATACCCTGACCACCTTGTGGTGTAGGGGATAAAAACTTGTAGTATTAATCCCCCCTAGTTTTAGAGGAAGTTTCGTAGTTATCGATCACTGCAGTCAATTGATACGCCATGCTATTCGAGGATATCAACCATATGTGGTTGGGCGCCATTCCCATTCAGCGAAGTCGAATACCCGCAGAGTTATGTAGGCAGTTTTTCGTGTTGGAATGCAGGTAGTAATTAAATTGCTTGTGTTATTACTCGACAGAACTAAACCATTAAATGTCATTTCCGATCATATGTTTAAGGAACTCAACTGAGGATCTCATTTGATAAACTATTAACGTTATCTTATTCTAGAGTGGTTTATGAACATTACGTCGTTCAGTCTCGAAACGTGGTCTCATCAACTATATATGAATCACCATCATCCAAGGTATAACTCCCATTAACTTATTTTTATTTCAGTCGTCGAGACTGATCTTGCTGCGTGGATACATTTGTCGATGATGTTCTAAGTGGGTACCAAAGTATTCGCATACATTTGGAAATAAGTGTTTGATATTCTGTAAACATTAAGCGATGTGACATCTCTGTCAAAAGTTATGGCGTTGCCAGATGGGTCCGTAATAAAACAAGTTTAAAAGTAAGTCGGTTTTTGCCGACGGATGTATACCCTCAGCTATTGCCGGTTTATTTAAACATACAGTGTTAAATCACTCAAATGATTTTTTAATATTATTTAAATTTGATTTGTTGCTCAAAGAGCATTTTTGAAAACATAACATTATTTAAATTAATTATTTTCAGTACTTAATATTTTAACGCTACAAGAGCCACCTTAATGTCATTTTTTCTGTTTTCCCTTTTCTATTATTTATTTTGAATTCGCCCTAAAGAGAATCCATCATAACTAGCATTGTTATTGTAAATATGGATGAGCAGTCAGACGATCAAGTGATAGGCAGATAACGCACATACGTATGTATGTTTGTACATACATACATACGTTGAGTGCATCATCTCTGTTTATGTTATTGCTCTGCCTCTGCTGATCGCTCTGCTGCTATTCAATGCAAAAAATATTGTCCCGCTATTCCTTTGGTTGTTAAACCAGAATAGAAAAGAAATAAAACATTCTTATTTGAAACAACTAAAGAGTGAAGAAGTGTTTTAATTTGGTGACGGGCTAGAGGCAAACAAAAAAGTAAAAAATATCCCAACACAGTGGTTGAGTAAAAATTGCAAATTAATTTTGGAGAAATTAAATTTGATTGTCTTGATGGAACAAATTGCATAAAAATTAAGCTAAAGGTGGAACTAAACGAAGGCGAGAATTTTGGCGTGTCTCAACAGAGGAACAACATATTTGGACAAATTGCTCTTCCAGGAGAAAGAACTTGCTCAGGGAATTCTACTTGCTGTTGGATAACCGTGGTCAGATTAAAGGTGGAGAGGTGTATTAAAACACTTTTGTCGTAAGTGGCCCTATAGACAACACAATTGCCCAGAGTAAGTCAATTTACATACTCAAGTCGAACCCTTGAGTTAGGAGTGTGTTTAATTACATATGAAACATATTCCGGGGTTGTCAAAATAGGCAATCCTCAAACATTGGCGACCGTGACAGGACACTTGTGTCTTTTTAACCTACAATTTTTGCTCCATATTACCCAAGTGCATTTGGATTTTGTTTGCCCGCCTTTTTACTGTCAGCCATTACTCCGTCATTTTGCGAAAGAATCGAAGCCATTTTTATAAGCGATAAGGAATATTGCTGAATTGAAAATTTAGAGTGAGACAGCATTCTCGCGTACTTTTCAGCTAATTTTTTGCTGCAATTTCTAAAACTATCGTATTGCTTCTTTCTCAGAGGGAAATTGTTGCTCAAGTGGCTGAACCTGAAAATTAGACTGAGACGGCATTCTCATATACCAGCTTCTCTTTCTTGCGCAACATAATCCTATCATCGGTAACCAACGGAAAACATTTTTACACAAATTTATAATAAATTATAATTCCAAATGACTGATGAACAAGTCCAGGGTTCCCAAAGGGACACAACCCTTGAGGAATTGAAACAACAACGTGGCTCGTCAAAGGGGAGTATGACCCGAATTAAAAATATAATTGAATCCAACACTTCATTGTCTCATACAGAACTTGAGTGTCGTTTGGGAATTGTAGAATCCCACTACAAGCAAGCTTCTTACTACCAAAGCCAGATAGAAAGATTGTCCCCCAGAGATAATGGAAGAGCCGAAATTGAGGAACTATATGTTTCAATTAAAACTAAAATTCTTACTCAAATTGGGCAAGGTAGACGTCCTAGTATAGCTGATCAATCTTTTGTGTTGCCTCATGTCCCATCAAATAGATTACCCAGCTTAAAATTACCCAAGTTTGATGGGAAATATCTGGAATATAAGAACTTTATAAATACGTTTAACAATTTGGTCCACAATGACCCAAATATTTCTACTTCGGAAAAATTCAACCACTTACTCTCGTGTCTTAGTGGGGAAGCGCTTGCAACCATAAAGGCATTCCAAGTCACTGATGAAAATTACTCTAGTGCCCTTAAAATATTGAAGGAACGGTACGATAATGACACACTAATCTTTCTTGAAAATGTGACATCAATGTTTGAACTTCCGAAGTCCAATAAACCTGTTCCAAAGCAATTGAGAAATATTGTGGATACAATTTCTGCTCTCTATAGCTCTTTGAAATCGCTTGGCTCCTTTGAACAAATTTGTGATGCCTTCATAATTCATCTCGCAATGAGCAAGGTTGATTCTGAAACCAAACAACGATGGGATGAATACATCGATTACTCTAAATTACCCTCTTGGACTGAATGTTGCTCCATGTTGGACAAGCGTTGTCAGCAATTGGACGCACAGTGCCGACGGTCTTCAAAACAGCATAGCCCTACCATAACAACAAATTACTCACATAGTAATAATCAAAAACAACATTCATTCGTAAAAAAAAATGTGGCTCAAGATTTTGTGTGCAGTCATTGCTCCAAATCGGGTCATATGATATCAACTTGTCAGCGGTTCATCGTTCTTACTCCTAATCAACGAATTGAAAAAGCTAAACAACAAAAACTTTGCCTCAACTGTTTATCAAAAGGGCATGGTTACATACAATGCCCCTCAAAATATTCATGCAGATTTTGTAAACAACGTCATCACTCGCTTCTTCATAAGCAATTAGAACCAACCTGTCCCCAGAAAGAAGAAGAAACGTCATCATCATCTGCTGCTACACATAGCACCTTTCAAAACAAACCCAGTCCCCAAATGAGTGCTGTTATTCTTGCTACTGCATTAGTATTGGTTCGTGACTCAGAGGGAAAATATCAACTGGGCCGTGCTCTGCTTGACTCTTGCTCTCAAGTTAACTTCATAAGTGAGACATTATGCAAATCTCTTAATCTCAAGAAATGCACAAATTCAACAGATGTCTCTGGAGTTGGCTCTTCGAAGTTGAGAGTCACTCATAAAACACAAACGACAATAAGATCTCGTCTTAATAACTTCAATATGTCATTAGAGTTCCTGGTTTCTCGCAATATAACTGGTTATCATCCTGATGAGAATCTTTCCGTTAATGATTTCAATTTGCCCTCCAACATAGAGCTAGCTGATCCAGAATTTCATCGTCGACGAGGAATCGATATTTTACTCGGAGCAGAATCATTCTTTTCGCTCTTATCCGTTGGTCAAATTAAACTTGGAGAAAATTTGCCCACTTTACAAAAAACTCTCTTGGGATGGATTGTCTCTGGAAAGTATACAAGTCAAACGGCAGTATCATCACAAAGGTCTACTTACTCCATTGTACAACACAAAGATATTTTCCAAGAGATAAATAAAAATATTGAAATGCTATGGAAAATTGACGTCGTTGAAAGTAAATGCCAAAATATGTCCCGAGAACAAAAAGTATGTGAAGACCACTTTGTGAAAAATGTATCAGTTCAATCGGATGGACGCTTAATGGTGAGATTGCCCTTTAAAGGTGACCCAAATGTGCTTGGCGATTCACGAGACATTGCACTGCGTCGTTTCTTTTCCATAGAGAGAAAGTTGAACAAAAACCCTGAATTAAAAGAAGATTACTCAAAATTTCTTAAAGAATATGAGGAATTGGGCCATATGTCTCAGGTGGACGACACTAATATTTCAGTTCCCAACTATTACATACCACATCACTGTGTTCTTCGCCCCAGCAGTGTGTCGACCAAGTTGCGTGTTGTTTTCGACGCATCATGTCGAACCTCTTCACAAACATCCCTGAATGAAATTATGATGGTGGGTCCAACAATCCAGAACAATTTATTAATTACTCTGCTTCGTTTCAGATGTCATCGTTACGGAATGACAGCTGATATCGTCAAAATGTATCGTCAGGTTTTGGTTCACCCTGAGGATAGACAACTTCAGCTTATACTGTGGAGAGATGACTTCACCAAACCGATAAAAACATTTGCCCTCAACACCGTTACATACGGGACAGCTTCGGCACCATATCTCGCAATTCGAAGCCTACATTATGCCGCAGAACGTTTTCCCAACCCATACGAAGTAGGAAAAGGCATAATCATGAATGATTTTTATGTCGACGATATGGTTACTGGAGCGGATGACCTTGTATCTTTAAAACGCATTAAGAACGAAGTCACCGAAATTTTATCTTACTCGAAATTTTCACTCTCGAAATGGCATAGCAATTACCCAGGTTATGTCTCAAGTGAAGATGGAGTAAAAGAAATGAAGCTAAATGATGACGTCACAAGTACTTTGGGTATGACATGGCACTCAGATAATGACACATTCCATTTTGAGTTTCGCCCATCCAAAACGTATGCACATAATACGAAAAGAAACATTCTTTCCCTGACGTCGACGCTCTTTGACCCAATGGGTTTAATAAGCCCTCTCATCATCAGGTCAAAAATATTGCTCCAACATCTTTGGATCATAAAATGTGATTGGGATGAATCAGTTCCTCAAGAAATTGAATCAGCGTGGGAATCCATCATGGCTGATTACAATAATTTGTCTCAAGTAAAGATTCCTCGATACATTCGACTGCCAAATTCAACTAACATAGAGGTCCATGGATTTGGAGATGCTTCAATAAAGGCATATGGTTGCTGTTTGTATCTTCGCTGTGAAGATTCTTTGGGAAACATATCAGTAAATTTAATGGCATCAAAGTCAAGAGTTGCGCCTTTGAAAACGAGAACATTGCCTCGATTAGAGTTGTGTGCTGCTCATTTACTCGCAACCTTCTGGAGCCAATTAAAGCAATATTTTAACTTCTCGATTTCCCAAATCTACTTCTGGTCGGATTCTCAGATTACTCTTCATTGGATTAATTCCCACTCTTCAACCTTGTCTACTTTTGTGGGTAACAGAGTAGCTGAGATTCAAGAAACTTGCCCTGATGTCCTATGGCAATATGTTCCTACTGAACACAATCCCGCTGATTTAGTATCCAGAGGTTGTTCTGTCTCCGATATACTGGTTTCGCCTTGGTTCGTAGGCCCTTCCTTTCTTATTGGCCCATCTTTCAATTGGCCAAATTATTCTGGCCCAAGTCTAAGCGAAGCGGACATGCAGCTTGAAAGACGAAAAATTACATTGGTAACAAAAAAGGAGGACTTACCCTATATCCTAAAAGCAGTCCATAAATTCAGTAACTATTTAAAATGTCTCAGAATATTCTCATATATATTTCGAATTCGTTCAAGGAAATCGCTCCACTTGCCCTCTATATCTCCAGATGAGTTGACACATTCTCTCCATAGGATAGTCTGGTGCATTCAACAACATTATTTTTCGGAGGAATTCCTTGAAATATCAAAGCATGGATTTGTCTCTGGTCAGCTGTCATCATTGGCTCCATTTATAGAAGATGTCTCTGGAGTGCAATTAATAAGAGTTGGCGGCCGATTATTAAATGCCGAGCTTACACCAGAGATGAAGTTTCCTTTGCTCCTGCCCAAAACCGATCCCTTCGTAAAAATCATGGTGATCTACATTCATCGCTCTAATTACCATGCTGGTCCAAGAGCCTTAGTATCTTTGGTTCAGCAGCAATTTTGGATTGTCAATTGTCGGTCTTTGGCCCGCAAGGTTGTTCATCAGTGCATACATTGCACAAGATACAAACCGAAATTACTCACTCAGGTAATGGGCAACTTACCCAAAGATAGAGTTACCCGTTTCCGCCCATTTGATGTTGTTGGAGTTGATTTTGCTGGTCCCATACCAACGTATCTCAGGATTCGAGGGAAAGCTCCATCAAAATCCTACATTGCTGTCTTCGTTTGTTTCGCATCAAAGGCAGTACACCTAGAAGCGGTATCCGACTTGTCCAGCGAGGCCTTCATAGCAGCATTAAAGCGGTTTGCTGGCCGCAGAGGTGTACCGTCAAGAATTTATTGCGATAACGCTACCAATTTTGTTGGAGCAGAGAGGAAATTGAGTGATTTTCATAAATTTTTCCACCTCGACAAAAATAAGGAAGCAATTGCTCATTATTCATCTGCGAAGTTCATAGAATTTTCCTTCATTCCTCCCAGAGCTCCTCATTTTGGTGGACTATGGGAAGCTGCTGTGAAATCAGCTAAAGGCCACTTGCTCAGAACGCTCCCTAGTGCTCGTCTTACATTTGAAGAGCTATGCACAGCCCTTGTTGAAATAGAGGCAATTTTAAATTTCCGTCCTATCTGCCAGATATCCACAGATCCCAACGACTTAGAAGCGCTTACTCCAGGGCATTTACTCATTGGTTGCCCGTTGCAGTGTATTCCAGAGAAGATAAAATATGACTCTGACATTTCTCATCTACAACAGTGGCAACGAATCTCAGCCATAAAGTCTCATTTCTGGAGCAGGTGGCACACAGAATACTTGGCTCAGTTACAAAATCGTTATCGCTGGAAAAACCCACAACAAAATCTTCAAGTCAACGATATGGTGCTCATACACGAAGACAATGTTCCCCCCATGAAATGGGCCATCGGTCGTGTTACCAAACTTATTCCAGGAGCAGACGGTTTTGTTCGAGTGGCAGAAGTCAAGACAGCACAAACTACATTAAAGCGTCCCGTGGCAAAGTTAGCCGTACTTCCTAAAGAATAAAGTTTGATTGAAACAAGGGTTTCAATGGGGCCCGGGATGTTAAATCACTCAAATGATTTTTTAATATTATTTAAATTTGATTTGTTGCTCAAAGAGCATTTTTGAAAACATAACATTATTTAAATTAATTATTTTCAGTACTTAATATTTTAACGCTACAAGAGCCACCTTAATGTCATTTTTTCTGTTTTCCCTTTTCTATTATTTACTTTGAATTCGCCCTAAAGAGAATCCATCATAACTAGCATTGTTATTGTAAATATGGATGAGCAGTCAGACGATCAAGTGATAGGCAGATAACGCACATACGTACAAACATACATACATACGTTGAGTGCATCATCTCTGTTTATGTTATTGCTCTGCCTCTGCTGATCGCTCTGCTGCTATTCAATGCAAAAAATATTGTCCCGCTATTCCTTTGGTTGTTAAACCAGAATAGAAAAGAAATAAAACATTCTTATTTGAAACAACTAAAGAGTGAAGAAGTGTTTTAATTTGGTGACGGGCTAGAGGCAAACAAAAAAGTAAAAAATATCCCAACACAGTGGTTGAGTAAAAATTGCAAATTAATTTTGGAGAAATTAAATTTGATTGTCTTGATGGAACAAATTGCATAAAAATTAAGCTAAAGGTGGAACTAAACGAAGGCGAGAATTTTGGCGTGTCTCAACAGAGGAACAACATATTTGGACAAATTGCTCTTCCAGGAGAAAGAACTTGCTCAGGGAATTCTACTTGCTGTTGGATAACCGTGGTCAGATTAAAGGTGGAGAGGTGTATTAAAACACTTTTGTCGTAAGTGGCCCTATAGACAACACAATTGCCCAGAGTAAGTCAATTTACATACTCAAGTCGAACCCTTGAGTTAGGAGTGTGTTTAATTACATATGAAACATATTCCGGGGTTGTCAAAATAGGCAATCCTCAAACATACAGGGTGAGATAAAAAACCTGCAACAAAGTCAGGCGCCATCATTTTTACTTTTTTTTTTTAAAATTTTATTGAATGAAAAAAAAAAAATAAAATGTCGGAAATAGCATTACATTTTAGAATAAGTTTAGATTTGTTCGAATTGGTCACCTTTGGCACGAATTATGGCCTTCAAACGGTCAACGAATAAATCACACTCTGCCCGAATGTTGCTCTGCGGTATTTTGGCCCATTCCCGGCGAAGCGCTTGCTTGAGGTAATCGACACTTTGGTATTTTTTAGGGCCAACCTTGCTTTCCAAAATACTCCTGACACAATAGTCCAATGGATTGGTATCCGGAGATTTTGGTGGACATTGTGCGCTGGAAGTGAAGCGAGGAACCTCATTTCCTAACCATTCTTGGGTGACGCGTGCTGAGTCCGATGGTGCTGAGTCCTGTTGGAATGCCCAAGGTCTGCGGCCAAAATGTTTGCGTGTCCAAGCCTTTAATACACCCTCCAGAATATTTTCGCGATAATATTCGGCATTTATTCTGATGCCACGGTCGATTAATACGAGGGGAGAGCGACCACTACCATGGCCGGCGCTTGAGTTCTGGTGGCCAATCGAAGGTGCAAATTTTCAGCTGACCTCTTTTGGAAGTAACCTCGATCATTTTGTTTGTTTACAAACTGCTGGAAAAGGAATGTTTTCTCATCGGAGAAAACCAAATTCGACATTTCACCACTTTCGGCCAAGCCAAGCAACTCATTAGCTCTTTTGAGTCTATTTTCTTTCTGGTGCGGTGTAAGATCTTGCACTTTTTGGAATTTCAATGGCCTTATCCCGAGCGAGAATATTGCGATATGTTCAGCTCATGAGCCATTTTTCGGCCACTGCGCCGTGTATTTCGATCAAGTCGCTTCTTTATTTTTCGAACCATTTCTGCTGATATTGCTATTTTCTTCCGTCCACTTTCTTGACGTCGGGCTACGCTACCAGTATCACGGTAACGAGCGATGGTACGAGACACAAAAGATTCATTCACATTTAAATGCTGGAGTGCTCTAACGATAGCCATGTATTTTTCCAGCCAAATATAAAAAAATCACACTATCACGCTTGAATTCCATCACGAATAACTTTTTTTCTGGAACCAAAATGCTTCTAAACAATATAATGAGCTATCACTGGAATAATGTTAACAGCTGTCGGACGAGTGGCTTAGAAATGACAGCAGTCTGAAGTTGGTTTCACTCTGTATTTTGGCGTCCGTATTTATTATTCATCATATTGAGCCTTTATGAGGGGGGGGGGGGGTGTCCTGAAGGAGTTTGCCAATATTATCCAATTACTCTCTGATATATGTCTGATAAAAATATCACAACATACAATAGTTGAGCTATATCACTTCATATGAGATATGTGATAATTTTTAGGGAATATTATAATGTGCGTGAGGTGCCAGATATAGTGAATCGAAGTATTCTACTTCAACAAATACTGAAAAAAAATATTGAGACTTGCTGAATCTAAAGAAAATCGAACATTTATTTTCAATTTTATGCGAATGATTGTAAATAAAAATTTCAACTTTTTGTGGGGAAGGATATATCAGAGGGAGTGGACAGAAAAATTCATTCACATCAGATCTCTTAATTTCGCGTTTTATGAGCTTCATGGATATTGAAAATAGCGATACTTTGTGGGGGAGATACCAGAAGGAGTGGACCGATATATCCCATCTTCAGAACAGATTTCGACTAACACACAATGTCTAAATAATGAGATGTGTGAAATATGAAGAGAACCGAATGCTTATTTGGGATTTTATAATACTTTTGGTTATTCAAAACTTTGGCCCTTTGTGGGGGAGGTACCAGAAGGAGTGGACCGATACATTCCATATTCACAGCAGACCTTGGGTTAATAAAAATATTGTGATCTGTGTAATTTGGGGCAATCGGACTCATACATCACATTTCAATATTTTGACCCTTTTTGGGGAATATTGTCGATTTTCGCACCTGACTTAGCATGGATGAATTGGCAAAATTGGTGAAAAATCGGATTATCCTTTTTCTTTCAGTGCAATAAATTTTTTTTTTTTAATTTTTGTGGGGAGATACCAGAAGGAGCGGGCCAATATTGCATATCTCCGATTTCGATCCAAGTTTCATGATAATATTACGATGTACCATGTTTGAACCAAATCGGATACTCCCCTCGAGAGGTATTGTGCGCACCAGCCAGACAGACAGACAAACGTACCGACGGACATCGCTAAATCGACAATATATCCTCTCTAGCCATATGGCTGAGGGTAAACAATTTGTAGACAAAATCGACTGATACTCTTTTACTTGTTTCTGAACAATTTCCGAGTAATCTGCAATTATTCTATTGGACAATTTGTTCAGTTTTTTAGATGAAAACTCTTGAACGTCTTTTGTTGTTATAATAATTAATTTACAACAGCACCGTATTGTGAGTCTTTTACTTCTTCTCAGCTATATCTGTATCTGTATTAGATGAAGTATGAAAATGGAATACTTTGGGCGGCTATATCTGTTACCTCACGCATATTTTCACAGTTTCCAAAAAGTTGCACATATCTCAGAGTCGATATGGTCCAAATTTGGGACGTTGTAATATTTTTATCAGTATTTTTAGCAAACTTGTGTTCAGCGATGAGGCGCATTTTTGGCTTAACAGGTTTGTTAATAAGCAAAATTGCCGCATATGGAGTGAGACAAATCCACAAGAGACCCCGACAGACTACATTACATCCAGAAAAATGCACCGTATGGTGCTGTTTTCACGCTGGTGGCATCATCGGACCTTATTTCTTTAAAAATGAGGCCGAAGCTCTCGTTACGGTCAATGGAGATCGTTACCGCACCATGATCAATGATTTTTTGTTTAAAAATATGGATGACATTGATCCGGAGGAGATGTGGTTTCAACAGGATGGCGCTATGTGCCAAACGGCGAACGCAACCATCGACTTATTGAAATCAAAATTTGGCGATTTGGTTGATTTCGAGAAGTGGACCTGTCAATTGGCCTGCAAGGTCGTGCGATTTGAAACCTCACGATTATTTCCTGTGGGGCTACGTGAAGTCACTGGTTTATGTTCGAAAAAGTGGCCAAAAATTGGACGTCCAGAATGCACATCGTCAAGAACAGCCGCGGTCCCTTTTTGCCCGAAATCATTTTCAAATGTTAATGTCACGTATTGATCTTTTGAATAAAAAAACCAGTAAAAAAGTCCAAAAGTCGGGCGGGGCCGATTTTATGATACCCTACACCACTTTGCTAATTTAGTTGAGCTCCACTTAATAATTAAAAGTTTTTATGAGAGAATTCAATCATACAAGCTATGATTATAATTATAATTTAAAGTTCAAAGGACTAAATATGCCGAAGTATTTGTATCTTTAAAATTCGGAATTGTATTGCCCATTTGGTGCGAAATTAATTTGAAATCGGATAAAAATATATATGGGAACTATATCCAAATCTGAACCGATCTCGATAAAAAAGATATTTCTGAGCTGTATTTGATATATTTCCCTGAATATCGTTGTTACGGAGTGCATATTATGGTTGTGGGTAACAAATATAACAAATCGGATGAATAATATATATGGAGGCTATAGCTATATCTGAACCGATCTTCACCAAATTTGACATACTAGCTTCTAGACTCAATTCGGCCGTATGTGCCAAATTCAATCCCATTTGGACAATTATTAGACGTTTGGTGCACAATAAAAGGTAAATCGGACGAAGTTATATATGGGAGTTATATCCAAATCTGAACCGATCTCGATAAAATTTAGCAAAGGTATTTCTGAGCTGCGTTTGATATATTTCCCCAAATATTGTTGTTACAGAGTGCATATTATGGCTGCGGAGGACAAAAATAACAAATCGGATGAATATATATGGGAGCTATAGCTATATCTGAACCGATTTCGATAAAATTTGGCATACATATTTTCAGGCCTAATTTGGGTGTATATACAAAATTCCATACTATTCGGGCTGATATTACACTTTTGGTGCACAATAAAAGGCAAATCGGACGAAGATATATGTGGGAGCTATATCTAAATTTTGACCGATTATCTCCAATTTCAATAGGGTTCGTCCTTGGGCCAAACAAATGTTGTTTGCGAAATTTCATCTCAATCGGATAATAAATGCGACCTGCATTTTGTTCACAAAAATACATGGATAGACGGACGGACGGACGGACGGACAGACGGACTATGCAGACGGATTCTATGCAGATCATCAAAAGGAACTATGGGTCTATCTCGTTTCCTTTTGCCTGTTACAAACAAATGCACAAAGACATAATACCCTGACCACCTTGTGGTGTAGGGTATAAAAATTGATTAAAATTTAATTTTTTGTGTTATTTTTTACAATTTCAAGTTCTATCGGGCTTAAAAAAAACATCCTTTATTTTCTGCACTCTTCTCTTTAATACCTACGTTTTTGTACCCTCCATTTGGTGTCCAATATTAATTATTATTGCTACACCAATTAAAAAAGGATAACTATATCCCAAATTTCTGTTTGTCCCCGCCATCCATACCACGGGGGAATTAAAACATTTAGTAATGAACCGAATATTGATGTAATGATTGTGATATTCCTAATGGTTGTTATTGCAATTTTATGGGTCATAAAAAATAAGTCATCAAAAATTGATTGTTTATCACACAACCAATTGGGATATGCTTTTACCCGCAAACTAGAGAGTAAAAGCACATGAATACACATGCACACACACATACAAAGAACGGAAAAATATGATTGATCACTGAAAACAAACACTGCTTACGAGCTGGTTTTTAATTTCATCATAAACACTCCAAACCCGACGAACGGGGCACACACATTGCCACCCACATGCGACCTATGGAATCAAGGATCTCTGACATGAAAAGTCTTGGGTTGGATTTTTTCTGTGCAGATAGTACTTCGACTGCATGAAATATTAGCTAAAAACTATTATGGCAGAATTTTTTATCACCGCGCTTCCATGGCTTTATCACACAAACGCGAACACACTCTGACACACATAACATGGTTATTATGCATTACATGTGCGTGATGTTATTATTTGAAACCCCTTTGCCGTGCCATCCATTCCTTTGGCGAACACTACTCACAGTCGCGCTTTTTGCTAGATTTTCTATTATAACGTTTATATTTTGAAAAAAGAAAAAAAAAACGGTTCTTCCTTCCCGCACTCCCCTTTGTAATTCTCATTTCTACTTTTTTAATGGCGTTAATAATAAATTCCCTAAGCGTCAGGATATATATATATATATATATTTTTTTTTTGCAAGAGTACTCCTTTGTAGCGTTTTTCTGCATGCAGTAGTAGTAGTAGTTGTGTGTGTGTGTGTAGTTTGTCCCCATTCCCTTTTGCAGATGATGAGTGTGTGTGCTATGTTTGTGTATGGGTGTGTGAGCGTGGGTGTGGTTGTACTACTCATTGTTTGCGTTTACTATTTATCGCGAGTAATATTTTTTTATTCCCAAACATGCCATGATTTTCATTCAGTTCAAGTTTGGTTGATTATACACACACATACACACATGTACATGTGTGCACACAATCGTGTCACATGGTGTTTATGTGTGGTCCTTTTTTGAGGTTATGGGAATTTTTATACACTCGAACAAATTAAAAGTAGTGAAAGTTTTAAAGTTTACAGAATATCCACTTTTACCGGCCTTTTTTATACCCCAACCACAGTATGGAGGGTATATTAATTTTGACATTCCGTTTGTAACGCCTCGATACATACATTTTATACCCACAAAGTATGTATATTCTTGATCAGCATAAAATTCTATGTCGATTTAGCTATGTCCGTGCGTCTGTGGAAATCACTCTAGCGAAATTAAGTAGGTTGATAAAATTTTACTCAACTGTACATTATATCTGCAGGACATTTGGTACACATTTCTAATTGGTACGACATTTCTAATTTGGTACGAACTTCGTACCTTATACTACAGGCTAAGACAGAAAATTGTATGTGCAGGTCCACGTTTTCCTATATCCCCCAAATAATGGTACCTCCCGATATTCGGAACTTTTATAATTTTAGCGACATTATTCCACGGAAATGTTTCAAATTTGGAATTTAAAGTTTGTAATGGATACTACAGCCTATGACAGAAAATTGTCTCGCAGGTCCACGTCTTCGTATAGCAGCCATATAACGCTACCTCCCGATTTTAGCGACATTATTAACCGGAATTGTTTAAGATTTGGTATTTGAATTTCGTAATGGATACTACAGCCTAAGACTGAAAATTATCTGTGCAGGTCCACGCCTTCGTATAGCCCCCATACAGCAGTATCCTTGATATTCTGCATTTTGATGATTTTAGTGACATTATACACCGGAATTGTTTAAAATTTGGTATTTGAAGTTCGTAATGGATACTACAGCCTAAGTCAGAAAATCGTCTATGCAGGATCACGTCTTCGTATAGTCCCCATATAACGGTACCTCCCGATATTCGGTATTTTAATGGTTTTTGTGTCATTATTCACCGGAATTGTTTCTAATTTAGCATTTGAAGTTCGTAATGGATACTACAGCCTAAGGCAGAAAATTGTCTGTGCAGGTCCACGCTTGCCTATATCTCCCATATATCGGTATTTTGATGATTTTAGCGACATTATACACCGGAATTGTTTCAAATTATGTATTTGAAGTTCGTAATGGATACTACAGCCTAAGGCAGAAAACTGTCTGTGCAGGTCCTCGTTGTGGTATAGCCGCCATATATAGCCACCAGATTTTAGCTACATTATTCACCGATTTTTTTTTTCAAATTCGGCATTTGGATATTGTATTGTCTTATTACAAAATATGTCTATGAAGGTGCACGTCACCGTGTATTTGTTTCGGTTTTTTTAAGATTTGTACGGAATTTTAAATGGATTCAATTTTTGAAATTTCCATATTCGTTCCAAATGGTGGAGGGTATTCAAAGTTCTGCTCGGCCGAAATTACAGCTTTTTTAATTGTAATATTTTATATTCATGTATTATTCAAATATCCCAGCGATCTTCTATGTGATGTTGACCTCTAGTCAGCTTGAGTACTTATTAAGGTCGCTCTCAACCTTAGCTTTGAATAACCCTGTGGTCAGCTTCAGTACTTATTAAGGTTTCATTAATGACCGAAAATAATGATCTGTTAAGAGACTTGTTCAAGCCTTTTTATACCCTACACCACAAGGTGGTCAGGGTATTATGTCTTTGTGCATTTGTTTGTAACAGACAAAAGGAAACGAGATAGACCCATAGCTCCTTTGATGATCTGAATAGAATCACATTCTGAGTCGATGTCCGTCCGTCTGTTCATGTATTTTTGTAAACAAAGTACAGTTCGCATTTATTGCCCTATCCAGATGAAATTTTGTACAAATCATTTGTTTGGCCCAAGGACGAACCCTTTAGAAATTGGAGACAATCGGTCTAAATTTAGATATAGCTCCCATATATATCTTCGTCCGATTTGCCTTTTATTGTGTACCAAACGTGTAATATCAGTCCGAACAGTATGAAATTTTGCACGTACGATCAGATTGGACCTGAAAATAACTATGCCGAATTTGATCGAAATCGGTTCAGATATAGCTATAGCTCCCATATATATTGTTCATCCGATTTGTTATTTTTGTCCACCGCCGCCGTAATATGCACTCTGCAACAACAACATTTGGGAAAATATATAAAATACAGCTCAGAAATACATTTGCTAAATTTTATCGAGATCGGTTCAGATTTGGATATAGCTCCCATATATAACTTCGTCCGATTTACCTTTGATTGTGCACCAAACGTCTAATATTTGCCCAAATGGGATGAAATTTGGCACATACGATCGAATTGAGTCTAGAAGTTAGTATGTCAAATTTGGTGAAGATCGGTTCAGATATAGCTATAGCTCCCATATATACTGTTCATCCGATTTGTTATATTTGTTACCCACAGCTTTAATATGCACTTTGTAACAACGATATTCAGGGAAATGTATCAAATACAGCTCAGAAATATCTTTGCCAAATTTTATCGACATCGGTTTAGATTTGGAAATAGCTCCCATATATATCTTTATCTGATTTCAAATTAATTGTGCACCAAATGGGCAATACAAGTCCGAATTTAAAAGATACAAATGCTTCGGCATATTTAGCCCTTTTGAACTTTAAATTATAATTATAATCATAGCGTGTATGATTAAATTCTCCCATAAAAACTTTTAATTGTTATGCGCAGCTCTAATAAATTAACAAAGTGGTGTAGGGTATCATAAAGTCCCCGACCGACTTTAAGACATTCTTTACTGGTTTACTGATGTCAAGCCTATTTTGGTGTTTGCAAAGAATTCTATAAATCTCCTTTACTGACCGAATTTATGAATTCTTCTGAAATTTATTTTTGATTGAAATCATGGGGATCGAACCCTGATCTAAAAAGCTGAAATTAAAAATGACAAGCTTCTTTCACAGACTCAAATACTGAATTTTCTAAGCAAGCTTTGCTGCATTATCGGAAAAATTTTAAAGATTATTTCAAGCCTCCCTCTTTGATTTAAATTTTGGATTTATTTAAGAAATGTTTAAGCTTTCCTTTAAAGCATTTTAAAGTCTCCTTTAATGATCGAAATCGTGGCTTCTCTGACGAATTGTTTAAGAATTTTCTATGTGGTCTCTGTCAAATCTCTCAAATTGGGTATTATTAAGAATTTATTCAAACCACCAATTTGTGGATATCCGAATCAAATATTCCAGACTACTCATCGGACATAAAAAGTGGAATTTTTAGGAAATTTTGACCCAAATCGACGATTTTCTAAAAAAAACGAAAGTAAAACGTCAACAAAGTCAAAAGTCATAATTTTTACATTTTTTTTCAAATTTATTGAATGAAAACAAAATAATGTCGGAAATAGCATCAAATTTTAGAATAAGTTTAGATTTGTTCGAATTGGTCACCTTTGGCACGAATTATGGCCTTCAAAAGGCCAATGAAACCGTCACACGCTGTCCGAATGCTGCTCTGCGGTATTTTGGCCCATTCCCGGCGAATCGCTTGCTTGAGGTGAGCGACACTTTGGTATTTTTTAGTGCCAACCTTACTTTCCAAAATACTCCCGACACAATAGTCCAACGGATTGGTATCCGGAGATTTTGGTGGTCATTGCGCGCTGGAAATGAAGCGAGGAACCTTGTTTTTGTAATCATTCTTGAGAGGCGCGTCCTGAGTGCAATGGGGCTGAGTCCTGCTGGAATGTCCAAGGTCTGCGGTCCAAATGTTGGCGTGCCCAAGGCTTTAACACACCCTCCAGAATATTTTCGCGATAATATTCGGCATTTATTGTGATGTCACGGTCGATTAATACGAATACGAGCGGAGAGCGACCATCGGCTGTTATGGCGGCGCACACCATCACCATGGCCGGCGCTTGAGTTCTGTTGGCCAACCGAAGTTGCACATTTTCAGCTGACCTCTGTGGCAAGTAAACACGATAATTTTGTTTGTTTACAACGAAAATTCTCACCAAATTGCTTTTGTACGCTTTTAATCAATATAATGAGCTGTCACTGGAATAATTTTAACAGCTGTCGGACGAGTGGTTTAGAAATGACAGCAGTCTGAAGGTGGTTGCAGTTTTTTCATCTCACCCTGTAGAAGTCCCAAAAAACATTGATCTTCTTAAGAATTTTCAATAACCAGATCTTGGATTTTCTAAAAAAGTGTAAAGCCCTAAATCGGAGATTTTTCTAAAAAATT
This sequence comes from Musca domestica, assembly GCF_030504385.1. Lineage (NCBI taxonomy): Eukaryota > Metazoa > Arthropoda > Insecta > Diptera > Muscidae > Musca > Musca domestica. Next base: position 2,914,984 of record NW_026712340.1, on the reverse strand, counting down.
TGTTTGAAATGTTTTTTTTCGAGAATTGATTTCAAGGGAAATCAAGTTTCCAAATCGTGTTTTTCTTCAGAATATTTCTTGTCTACAAACTGTTTGAAGAATTTCCAAGCCACCAAACCTTGAATTAATTTCCAAAATATTTTTTTAAGGTCGCAAATCATGGAATTTTCTTTTTTACTTTTTAAGTCCCAAATCGTAGATTTTGCTGATAAATTGTTAAGTCTCCAAATCATAGATTTTCCAAATATGTTGCAGATATTTTAAATAATTTTGGAAATCCTATAATAATTCATTTTTTAAAGAAATTTTTAGATTTAATTGATTTTCTAATCTCTAAAATAGCGGTTTTCTCAAGTCCCAAAGTCGCGGACTTGGAGTTGATTTTCAAGCCCTCAAATCGTAGACTTTGTAAAATGACGAAGATTTCTTCAAGTGTATTTGTCAACAAACACATAACAGTTTTTTAATGTTGTTGCTAATCTTATTATTGTTGTTGTTGCTGCTGACTATGATGATGACAATGGTTATGATGATGCCTTTGCTAATAATAATAATGAAATAACTATAAAAAAAAAACAGTTTCAACTTTAAACTACAGCTATGTCAACGTAAATCTAACAGATTGGACTAAAGGGTTTACACACACACACATGCAGTCATATGATGAGGTGTGGGGGTAATATGTCGTAAAATGTTCGAAATGGCACAAAAAAAAAAAACGACCAAAGTTATTAAATCTATAAAACATGCTTCCAAGCAATTTATTTAAGTCGTATTAAGTTGTCCTTTGAAGTACTTTTCGTACGTAGGAAGAGTTGTTTTGATGCCAAAAAATGTACGATAAACTCTTTTAGGCTTTCTAAAAGGCTTATTAAGGCTTTGCTTTTGATTTATTTGGAAATCAAGTTTTAGGTTCTAAACAACAAATATGTGATATCATAAATTTTCCATATCCAAGAAAAGGGGTGGGGGGGATGGGTTGAAATCATCAAAATGTATCCACTTCGCAATGAGATTGTTATTCTCTCTCTCTCTCTCTCTCTCTCTCTCTTTGGTTTAGCTAATGTTTGCCTCTTTTATATATACATTCCAAGGAAAACTTTGCTATGGAAACTTCCCCAGAAACCCATTTTTCTGCCTTGAGAGGCATTTTATTTCTTTCCCTTTTTTAGGTAATGATGCACCGCCTTCCCTAAAAATAGTAAAAAATCTTTTTTTTTTGTAAAAAATAATATATATTTTCATAAATATTTACAATAGAATAAAAATAAAATAAATGATGAAAAATAAAATAAAATATAAATTAAGAATGAAGTTTTTTGTTTTGCAATGAATGCAATATGTTTTTTTGGGCGCCTTTAACAATTGGGCGCCATTTGTAGTGAAACATGAACGTAAATGCATTGTGTTTTGTTCGATGCGTTTTGTTTGTGTTTGTGTGTGTAGAAAATGGACTAGACTTAAATTAGTGATGATGGTGATGATGGATTTAATAACCACTCAAGGCAGACCAGCCAGATGAGCTACCACCTCCGGATTGCCAGCCACCGGCTGAGGGACCTGATGGATAGGGATAGGCTGAACTGGAACCATGGGAACTACCGCCGGCAGAGGCAGCAGCGATGGCTGCAATTTTGGCATCGTCATGGCCGGAGCCGCTGCCACCGCCATAACCACCTCCAAAGCCGCTACCACCATAACCGCCTGAACCACTGTGGGAGCTACCGCCAGCAGTAGCAGCAGCAATGGCAGCAATCTTGGCATCATCATGACCAGAGGAACCACCGCCATAACCGCCACCACCATAACCACCGGCACCAGAACCATGGGAACTACCGCCAGCAGTGGCAGCAGCAATTGCAGCAATCTTGGCATCATCATGACCACCTCCGTGGCCACCTCCATAGCCACCGCCATAACCGCCTCCATAACCACCGGAACTGCCATGGGACGAGGAAGAGGAAGAAGCAGCAGCAATAGCAGCTATTTTGGCATCATCGTGGGAAGAACCGCCATAACCACCACCTCCAGAGCTGTAACCACCAGAGCTATAACCACCGGAGCTGTAGCCGCCATGTCCACCGGAGCCAGAACCAGCTGCTGCTGCAATGGCAGCAATGCTAGCTACGCCATGAGAACTGCCATGGGATGAACCGCCATAACCACCGCCGCTGCTGTGACCACCATAACCGCCACTGCTGTGACCGCCATAACCACCGCTGCCATGTCCTCCAGCACTTTCTTGAATAACAGCATAGGTATTGACTTGGGCGCCACCATGACCGCCTGCGCTGCCGCCGCCATAACCGCCACCATGACCATGACCTCCAGCTGAACCGTGATTCTCAGCAATAACAAGGGTTTCTTGGGCGCCACCATGACCGCCGCCATAACCACCGCCATGACCACCGCCATAACCGCCACCATGACCATGTCCGCCAGCTGAACCACCATGACCACTCTCAGCAATGACAACAGTTTCATGTCCATGTCCAGAAGATCCACCGTGACCACCGCCGTAACCACCGCCGCCATAACCGCCACCGCCATGACCATGACCGCCAGCAGCACCGTGACTTTCAGCAATAACAAGGGTTTCTTGGGCGCCACCATGACCGCCGCCATAACCACCGCCATGACCACCGCCAAAACCGCCGCCATGACCATGACCGCCAGCGGATCCACCATCAGCAATGATAACAGTTTCATGTCCTCCTGAGGATCCACCATGGCCGCCACCGAAACCGCCACCATGGCCGCCGCCGAAACCGCCACCGCCATGACCATGACCGCCAGCAGAACCACCATCAGCAATGATAACAGTTTCATGACCACCGTGGCCGCCTCCATGGCCACCACCGAAACCACCACCATGACCGCCGCCATAGCCGCCACCATGACCGCCGCCGCCACCTCCATGGCCACCAGCATCAGCCACAATTACAGTGTGGACATCACCACCGCCATGGCCTCCGGCACTATAGCCACCGCCAAAACCGCCGCCGTGACCACCGCCAAAGCCGCCTCCATGGCCGCCACCGCCGCCGCCATGACCGCCCGCATCAGCCACAATTACCGTATGGACATCACCACCGCCTCCATGGCCGCCACCGTGACCGCCGCCATGACCATGAGCATCACTGATGTAACCACCGCCCAATAATCCTCCAGTCAGGGGTCCAATTACATCACCATGTCCGCCACCGCCGCCAAATCCACCGCCACCATGATGTTCAATATGGCCACCGCCGCCACCACCATGATCCCCGCCAGACTCGGGTAAGTGGATGCGTATGTGGACATGTTCTTTACCGAAGGTGGGTTTGCCATAGGTCAAGCCACTGGCCACCAACAAAACGCTTAACTAAAGGAGAGAAAAGAAGTCCAGAGATAAGTTAAAAATTCCAAACATTCTTCAAATCCTTTGGATACTCACAATAAACCACTTTGCCATTTCGTTTTTCTTTATCTGGCCAAATGAAAATTTACAACAGCAACTTTAAGCAACCAAGGTCTTGGTTACCGTGGACCAATTTCGAAAATAAAGGTTAACCGTTGTTTTGAACACCTTTCACCCGCAGCTGTTTGCTAGCTCTCGAGTACGTCCCTGCTACGGTGTCAAAACACAAATGATGCGTTTGCTGTCATAGTGCAGCACATTTATACCGAGCATACTCTTTGCTCTGTAGGGGTGTTATGTAAGTTTTCCCCCAAAAAGACACACAAACACACACACACACAGATGGAGACATACAGCGCGAAAACCCCCCATAAACCAAGCCAAGCTAAGCCAAAGTATTGCTGCATTCAGCATAAGCAAGCAATGCCGACAGCATCATCCAAACCCGAATTTTTACAAATCAAAACAAACAAACCACTAGCTAGCCAGTCAGCCAGCCAGCCGATCGAACAAACGAACGACCTACCTTAACATTATTCCCAGACGAGCCAGCATTTCATCGATGCTGTTATTTTTTTGGCTTAGCTTCGCTGCTAACCCCCTGTTACACGAATCCAAGCAAGCACCGGCTTCATTGCCATGGTTCAACAGCAACAACTCCCAAACTCCAGAGCAAAACAAAATAGCCAAAACATTGAAGAAGAAAAAAAAAACAACAACTCAGGAAACAAATGTAACACGAAGCTTTGGCAACAGCTGCTGATGATGATCATCATTATTGTTGTGGGTCTCTCTCTCATCAGAGACATAGAGAGAGAGAGAGAGAGAGAGAGTCTTTCTTTTGAAACACACACAGAAATATTGCAACAACACTGTGGTTCAAAATTTGAATAAATTTCAAATTGATTTTGAAATTTTGTTTAAATCTGAACCAAAGTAATATTCCAGTTTTGATATTCAAATTCAAAATAAATGCTTTTATCAGTTTATTACAAAATAACAATGAAATGTTGGAATCTCTTGCATCAAAACACGATCTTTAGTTATAAAATTATTTTGCATGCCTTTTTCAATGACCAGAGAAATATGTAATGTAACATCTTCTGGAGGCCAAAAAATATTTCGTTTGGATTATTGATTTTAAAGTTGTAACGCACAGTTTGATGTGAATATCTGTAAGAGTCAAACATATTAAAAGCTATTGGAGACGTGGCAAACAAATACGATATTAACTTCGGTTTGATCTTTACTTTTATTCCACATCGTGAGGAAAATTGAAATTATATTCCAATCGAGTGAATGCGGAAAAATAGTGAGTTTGGGGCCTGTTTTAAAGGATGTGTTCTCAAACATAGTTTTACACAGGCCTGAAGCTACGATGTATTGTTATTTTTCCACAAAGTCCTACAAAGGACATAACCAAAACGGTCAACAAGCCTCTCTTCCAACATTCTTTACGAGCTGCCTTTTTTTTTGGTGGTAACTGGATTAAAAACCTTCTCCGAACTCAGTCTATCTTTAAACAATTAAAAAAGCAGTAAGTTCGGCCTGGCCCTCCACCATTTGGTACAAATTTGGCAACTTTCAAAAAATAAAAATAAATAAAATAAAATCCGTTAAAAAATGTTGTTAAAATCTTAAAAATACCGAAAGTAGCCGTATATTAGGGTCTATACGACGACGTGTACCAGCATAGGCAACTTTTGTCATAAGCTATTACAATATTCAAATGCGAAACTTAAAAAAAAACTGTTTATAATGTAGCTAAAATCACCAAAATATTGAATATAGGGAGGTACCATGAGGGTTATAAAACGTGGACCTGCACAGACAATTTTCTGCCATAGGCTGTAGTATCCATTACGAACTTCAAATGCGAAATTTGGAACATTTCCGGTAAATGATGTCGCTAAAATCATCCAAATACAGAATACCGTGATGTACTGTTATATGGGGGCTATACGAAGACGTGGACCTACATGACCGATTTTCTGTCTTAGGCTGCAGTATCCATTACGAACTTCAAATACCAATCTTGAAACAATTCCGATAAATGTCCAACTTCAACTTACTTAATATCGTTCGGAAGCTAGTATGATTTCCACAGTCGGACAAACGGACCGACGTTGCTAAATCGACATAGAATTTTATGCTGATCAAGAATATATATACTTTGTGGGGTCTAGAATGTATATTTCGAGGTGTTACAAACGGAATGACAAACTTAATTTACCCTCCATACTATGGTGGAGGGTATAAAAATATTATGATGTGCAATGTTTGAACTAAATCGAAGACTAAGAGTTATGGTGCATACCAGGGCACAGCTAGACCAATATCAAGCCCTACAATCTCGCCTTCGCTCCTAAATACGCTGCTTTTCTTTTCGACAAACTTTTGAAGGATGACTTGGGACAAAGCGGATTTAGGAGACATGTTTACTAAGCGCGTCGATAAGGCACATTTTTTTTACCGCGTCAAAAATGTACCTCACAGTCATATGACTGTTGGTATTTTTTTATACCGTCCATCATACAATACTATGGAGAGTATATTACGTTCGTCATTCCGTTTATAACTCATCGAAATAATAATTTTAGACATAACAAAGTATATACAGGGTGAGATAAAAAAAAAACTGCAACAAAGTCAAACGCCATAAATATTACATTTTTTAGTTTTATTTAATGAAAGCAAAAAATGTCGGAAATAGCATCAAGTTTTAAAATATGTTTAGATTTGCTCGAATTGCTCACCACCAGTTCCATATTCATCGATAGTAGACATCTTGAAACAAAGGACAAAAAATGTTCCAAAATATACCTTTTTACTTTCAAAAATATACTATTATAATTTCTCGGAAATAAACTATTAAAATATATCTCCATTCGCTCATAAGTTAGAGATTTTTGGTTAGAAACTAACATTAGATTTTTTTCGGCAATTTAAACGGTTCGGTTCGTACTTGGCGTGTTAAGTTTTAGACGTGGTTGTAGAAGATTTTCTCACAAAGAGTCCTCCGATCCGAAATCTGAACAATTTTTATTGAAGATTTGTGGATTTGTATATATCGATATTTGATGTCTTTCAGAAAAATTACTTACAGTAATAACAATAAATATTAAATTACCTGCAAAAAGAAAAGGAAATTGAAAACGTTAATTTGGAAATTGCAAATAGGAATATATATTTTTTTTATTTTGGATATACGATTTAGGATGCAACTTTATATCGAATCGTCATACAAAGACTCTTACTTCCAAGATTTTAATGCTTGGTTTGAAGTAATGTCGGAATCGTTCATCTGTCTAACCCTCTTTAATTGGAAAATCCGAAAAAAAAGAATTTTAAATATATCTCTCTAACAATATATCTAGATTTTCTAGCTATAACGCTTAATCAAGCCCCGATTCACTTTCAAAGGCGTATACTATGGACTAATTAGTGGTAGGTAGAATTATATTATTTAGAATTTATATTAGTCAATTTTGTTAATTCATTGTTTGTAGGAGAGAGAAAGAGAGAGAGAGAAACTGACAATTCCTTTTGTGTTTTTATGTTTATAAAAAATATAATTAACCACTAAAGCAGTAAGATCGACGGGCCTGACTTTGGATACCCTCCACCATTTGGAACCAATTGGAAAATTTTCAAAAATAAAATCCGTTAAAAATTGTCTTAGAAAACGTTGACCTGCATAGGCAACTTTTGTCATAAGCAATTACAATATTCAAATAAAAAAAAAAAAACTTGGAAATAAATTCCGGTGAATAATGTAGCTTAAATCATCAAAATACCGAATATAGGGTGGCACCGAATAATGTCCCTAAAATCGGTTGTATGTGGGAAATACAATATCTCTTCCGGGGGGTAAAGTGCTTAGAAAGAACTTCTAGTATTCCATTGAAAAATGTAGATAAAATCATCAAAATACCGAATATAGGGAGGTACCGTCAAAATACCGAATATTGGGAGGTACCGTTGTATGTGAGCTATACGATATCGTGGACTTATATTGTCAATACTATTCCAAGGGTTAAAGCACTCACAAAGAACTCTTATTGTGGATTATCAGACAATTTCATTGAAAATTTCGGCTACAATCGTCAAAATACCGAATATCGGCGGGTACTGTTATATGGGGGCTATATGATATCGTGGACCGATATAGCCGATCTTCGAACTTGAACTGCCTGCAGACAATAGATTGATCTGTTCAAAAATCTCCTATCTTTATTTGTTTTGACTCTAACGTGACTACAACAGACGGACGGTCGGGTAGCTCTAAATCGTCTTCGAATTTTACGCTGATGAAAAATATATATATACTTTGTTATGTCTAAGACTATTATTTCGAAAAGATAATTGCTAACATGTTAAAAAGCAGTAAGTTCGGCAGCGCCGAACTTTGAATACCCTCCACTATGTGGAACGAATTTGGTAATTTTCAAAAAATAAAAATAGCCATTATATTGGGGTCTATTTTTTTTTTTCAAAAAATAAAAATAGCCGTTATATTGGGGTCTATACGACGTGGACCTACACAGGCATTGTTTTTTATAAGCCTTTACCATATTATAAACGGGAATAATGTAGTATCTTCGAAATACCATATATAGGAAGGTACACCGTTACATCGGAGCTATACGAAGACCTGGACCTGCATAGACAATTTTCTGTCCTAGGCTGTAGTATCCATTTCGAACTTCAAATACCAAATTTGAAACAATTCCGGTGAATAATGTCGCAACATGACCCATTTACGAAGTTAACCTGCCTACTGGCAAAATAAACATGTGTGCAAAATTTTAGTCTCCTATCTCAATTCGTTCGAAAGATAGCGTGATTACAACAGACAGACGGACACCGCCAAATCGACTTAGAATTTTATACTGATCAATGATATTTTGTTGGGTCCGAAATGAGTATTTCGAGGAGTTACAAACGGAATGACAAAGTTAATATACCCTCCCTAGAATGGTGGAGGGTATAAAAATAATTGTCTTTTATAAATACAAGAGGCAACTTGAAATGAGAACGAAAAAAATTGCCGCCAGTGAACTCCAGTCTAGTATAAACCAAGGAGGAGTTTTGTTTTCTTATAGCACTTTTTTACCACATTTTACCCCCGACAACAGAATTTATTGCAAACTTAGGGTTTTAGGAATCTAGGGGGGATTTATTGAATTTACAGCATTTAGATGTCTCATTTATTTCATTGGTTCCTATTAGAACCTATTAAGTTTTACAGATTTCATTAGAAATTTTATTGCAAAAAATTTGATTTGTTTATGCCATATTGTTTTGCACAATACTGTTCAATCTTTGTTTTAGCTCTCGATAGTCATATTGACCAATCGTAATATTAAAAATCTTGCCCAAAAATTTTAAAATAATAAAGAGCGAATAATACAACAGAAAAAAAACGAAGAAACAAAAGACGAAAATATATTGTGGTAGGTTGTGGTGGCACATTATTTTCATCGAATTTTACACATGTCTTGTTGTTGTTGCTACTGTTATAATCAGATAACACTGCCAGTGGCGCTTTAATACACTCACTAACACACATCCACTCCCTGGAGCACATGTGATTTGAACTTGTCTTCCAACAACATACCATACCGCAGCTCCATTCAGTCAAACAACTCGAATGACCTTTAACTCTCTTCTGCCGCGTTTTGTTGTTGTCCACACAATAATAATAGTAACAACGGTAATATTTTACAAACCACTTGAGACAATGACGACGAGCCACCGGAGATGAAGAAAGAGAGTAAGAAATTGTTACATCTTCAGTGAGAGTTGTAATGTTGCCAGACTGACTGCATTCGTCGTCGCATCGCATCGCACCGTTTCGTTAATGATGCCCGTTTATATGTGGCGGGATGGAATGAATTAGTTAACGATCACTTGAAACCATCAACACAGAAAAAAACCAACCTCTTGTTCATAGCTGATGCAAAGATAATAAAAAAAACATAACCCCAAAAGACATTGACCTAAATACAAATAAAATTAAATACAACTTTTTTTTGTTTTCAATTTTATTTTGTGGTTTTGCGTAGAAATGCTATTTTTGATTTCACATGGGAGTAGGGAAAGGAAATTGATTATAAATTAAATAAATTGATTTTTTGGGAGGAAATTTTGAGCCAAGCAAATATGTTCCGAGAAGAGGGGGATAGTTGAGTAAATTTTGAAGTACAAATTTAAACCACTACGAAATATTGAATAATAATTATTATTTAATATAGTTTAGGGTAGAGATTCGTAGTCGGAACAAAAGTTCAATTTTAGATTTTTATCCTGAAAAAAATTAATAAATTTTTTGTAATCATTTTTTTGATTTTTTGGAAACAGTTGACAGAATTGAAAATTTATTACAAAAAGTCGGCTTTTAAATGTTTACTACAATCAAAAATAAATTGTTTATGGGGATACGTGAGTCGATTTTGGAATAAGCGTTTAACCTACTGTTGATGTTAGACAGTCTAAAAGTAATGGGCAAAAGTTTGGTTAGAAGAGTCAAAATTGAATTGAATTTTTAAATCCAAAATGTTATTAATTTCATTGAGAGTCTTTGCTTTATTTCGCATTTTTAAAACCATTTCCCGATTTTGAAATTTCTTGGCCACGGCGCATTATGATATATGATCGGTATTCTATCACTAAAAAATAAAATCCGTAAAAAATTCGGTTTAAATCTTAAAAATACCGAATATAGCCGTTATATTGGGATCTATACGAAGACCTGCATAGGGAACTTTTTGTCATAAGCCATTACAATATTCAAATACGAAACTTAAAAAAATCCGCTTAATAATGTAGCTAAAATCATCAAAATACCGTATTTAGGGAGGTAGCGTGATATCGGGTCTATACGAAGGCCTGGACCTGCATAGATAACTTTCTGTCACAGGCTGTAGTACAAATTAGGAACTTCGAATACGAAATTTTAAGCAATTTCCGTAAATATTGTGTCAATATTGTCAAAATTCCGAATATAGGGAGGTACTGAAATATGGGGCCTTTATGAAGACCTGGATCAGCATACACCATTTTATGTCATAGGCTGTAGTACATATTATGAACACTAAATGCAAAATTTGAAACAACTACAACCTATGATGGAAAATTATCCACACAGGTCTTCGTATAGCCCCCATGTAATGGAATTTTAATGGAATGGAATTGTTTACAATTTTGTATTTGAAGTTCGTAATGGGTACTACAATCGATGACGGAAGGACCACGTCTTCGCATATCCCCCATATAACAATACCTCCCGATATTAGACGTTTCGATGATTTTAGCGACGATATTCACTGGAATTGTTTTAGATTTCGCCTTTTAAGTTCGTAATGGGTACTACAAACTATGACGAAAAATTGCCTAAGCGACACCTCGCAATATGCAGTATTTTGATGATTTTAGCGACATTATACACCTGAGTTGTTTCAAATTTCGTATTTGAAGTTCGGAATCGGTACCACTGCCTTCTTCGTATAGCTCCCATATCACAGTTTTCATTTAAGCCGCATTTTTCGAGGGATTTTTTTTTTTGAAAATGTTCAAGTTAATTCCAAAGGATGGAGGGCATTAATTAGGTACGGCCCCCCGAACTTATTTGTAAGAAAATGACCCTCAGGATAGAATATTATTAAGAAGAATGTCATTTAGTCTTTTATGGTAACTAACTCTGGTAGAAGTTCTTTTTTGAGAAGAAGGTATTGTCAGCTAAGCCATGAGAAGAATACTTTTTGGTCTTTTTTTTATACCTTCAGATCTTCTAAGCGGTTTTGTGATCTCCATTTAAAAGAATACTGTCCAGTTTTCCATTAGAAGAAAATTTTTTCACTTCTGTAAGAAACATTCAAGGCTTCCATGAGAGAGGGAAATAATCTTGATACATTTTTGAGACCAGGAAGACCCATTCAATTTTATTGAATGAAAGCAAAAAATGTCCGAAATATAATCAAAGTTTATATTTGTTCGAATTGGTCACCTTTGGCACGAATTATGGCCTTCAAACGACCACTGAAACCCTTACATGCTGCCCGAATGTTGCACTGCGGTATTTTGGCCCATTCTCGGCGTAGCGCTTGCTTGACGTAATCGACACTTTGTTTAAGTGCCAACCTAGTCCAACGGATTGGTATCCGGAGATTTTGGTGGCCAATGTGCTCTGAAAATGAAGCGAGGAACCTCATTTTGGAACCATTCTTGGGTAGTGCGTGTTGAGTGCGATGGTGCTGAGTCCTGTTGGAATGGTCTGAGGCCAACATGTTTGCGTGCCCAAGGCTTTAATACAACCTCCAGCATAATTTTTGCGATAATATTCGGCATTTATTCTGATGCCACGCTCGATTAATACTAGCGGAGAGCGACCATCGGCTGTTATGGAGGCCCACACCATCACCATGGCCGGCGCTTGAGTTCGGGTGGCCAACCGAAGGGGCACATTTTAGCTGACCTCTTTGGCAAGTAAACACGATCATTTTGATTGTTTACAAATTGCTGGACAACAAATGTTTTCTCATCGGAGAAAACCAGTTTCGGCAGTTCACCACTTTCGGCTAAGCGAAGCAACTCTTTAGCTCTTTTGAGTCTATTTTCTTTTTGTTTGCGGTGTAAGTTCTGGCACTTTTTGAAATTTCAATGGCTTTACCCCGAGCTCATTTTTCAATATTTGCCGAATGGAATATTGCGATATGTTCAGTTCACGAGCCATTTTTCGGTCACTGCGACGGGGGTTTCAATCAAGTTGCTTCTTTACTTTTCGAACCATTTCTGCTGATGTCCATCTGTTGACGTCGGGCTACGCTTACAGTATCAGTATCACGATAAAGAGCGATGGAACGAGACGCAAAAGATTTTTTTCACATTTAAATGGGGAGTGCTCTAACGATAGCCACTTCTGGCTTTCCAGCCAAAATATAAAGAAATCAAACTATCACACGCTTGAATTTCATCACGAATAACTTTTTTCTGGAAAATTCTCACCAAAATTCTTCTGTACGTTTCTAAACAATATAATGAGCTCTCACTGAAATAGTTTTAACACCTGTCGGGCGAGTGGCTTAGAAATGACAGAAGTCTGAATTTGGTTGAAGTTTTTTCATCTGATCCTGTACTTCCCTAGGTCTTAATCGAGTATATTAATCGAAAACCGCATAGAAACCTAACCAAGAAACGCTGGGAAAAATCAATTAATTTTGTTGGAATTCATCGAAAAGTTATGATTATGCGTTTTTATATCAGATATTAAGAAGTAAGCACCACTTACTTAGAAGTACCACAGTTTTCCAATTTCCCATTTTCATTATATTAACTTTCACATCTAGTCTCTTTTAAATTGCTAAGTAAATATTTTATTTTTCAAAGCCGTATGGCATAAATACCCCATCTATCCTAAACTCATAACACTTAAGGATTGCCTTAAGAGCTTACCTCGCGCTTTTAAATATGCTTACTTGTATTTTCTTTCAATTATCTTCGTTGCCTACAATTTCAAAAAAAAAACACTTTTCATTTTTAAACCCCAATACCTTCACTAGACCTTAAACAATTTTCACAAAATACCTCGTCAATACGACGCTCAATTGAATTTTTAAATATAGCCTTTACACGCGAGCTAAATAATCCATTCTAAAGCATATGAAAGGATTACTGCCTCCAACACCCCCCACTACCTCACCGCACACCACTTCAACACTTCAGGTTCGTTCACCAAATAAAGCATTAAAGTGGCAATTTCATAACTCACCTAAAGCTCTCATGGCTTACATTTTGAAAGAGGATTTAAGTTATTGCCTTTATTGAAAATTTTCTACTTTCGGCTAGGAGGAGTCTAGGAGTAGCAGCCGCAGCGGCAGTAGTAATGTAATGCCGCCATCTCCATTCAATTGCTGTACTTTCTTGTTAGGCATTCGTATGGAAACATATCACGACGGAATGTACGTTTTTTGTTTGTCGTTGCGATATGGCAACCTAGGCGGCTTTAAGTTATTGTGACGTAATAGTATTTAGTTAAAAGCATGGATTATAAATAACTCGCGCGTTGTCGTTCGAGTTGTTGTTGCCCACAAATCATACAACAGCAGCTACTAATCACCGCTAGGCTTTTAGGTTTTATTTTGTAATGAACTGGTTCAAAAGTGTATTCAAATTCAAACTTGAGCGATTTTTTGAGATTTGGTGTTGTAGCTGAATTTAACTCATCACGGAAAGATTATGATTTGAAGCTTATTGAGAGATTATTGAAATTTTTGTAAGAAAATAATGTCGGGGGATGAATGGGAAAATGTTCGGGCTTGATTAGAATATAAAAAAATTCACACATATGGTACGAAAAGAGGAAAGGAATTTTCCTTCATGTTTTTTGTAATTAGGAGAATATAAATTCTAACTAAAACGGTTACAATATATGACTAAGCCCCTTAAATACTAATATTAGGGGGGTAATATTACAGGGTGAAATGAAAGAACAACAAAAAAAAAAACACTCGTCCGACAGCTGTTAAAATTTTTCCAGTGGCAGCTCATTATATTGTTTAGAAGCGTACAAAAGCATTTTGGTGAGAATTCTCCAGAAAAAACGTTATTCGTGATGGAATTCAAGCGTGATAGTGTGATATCTTTATATTTGGCTGGAAAACCATAAATGGCTATCGTTAGAGTAGTCCAGCATTTAAATGTAAATCAATCTCTTCTTTCTCGTACCATCCCTCTTTACCGTGATACTGGTAGCGTAGCCCGACGTAAAGGAAGAGCAAAATTAGCAGAAATGGTTCGAAAAGTAAAGAAGCGACTTGATCGAAACCCGCGTCACAGTGGTCGAAAAATGGCCGGTGAGCTCATATCGCAATATTCCATTCGGCAAATATTGAAAAATAAGCTCGGGATTATGCCATTGAAATTCCAAAAAGTGCAAGAGCTTACACCGAAACAGAAAGAAAATAGACTCAAAAGAGCTAAAGAGTTGCTTCGCTTGGCCGAAAGTGGCGAACTGCCGAATTTGGTTTTCTTCGATGAGAAAACATTTGTTGTCCAGCAGTTTGTAAACAAACAAAAAGATCGTGTTTACTTGCCGAAGAGGTCAGCTGAAAATGTGCACCTTTGGTTGGCCATCCGAACTCAAGCGCCGTCCATGGTGATGGTTTGGGCCGCCATAACAGCCGATGGTCGTTCTCCGCTCGTATTAATCGACCGTGGCATCAGAATAAATGCCGAATATTATCGCGAAAATATTCTGAAGGGTGTTTTAAAGCCTTGGGCACGCAAACATTTTGACCGCAGACCTTGGACATTCCAACAGGACCCAGCACCATTGCACTCAGCACGCGCCAGCCAAGAACGGTTACAAAATTATGTTCCTCGTTTCATTTCCAGTGGACAACGGCCACCAAAATCTCCGGATACCAATCCGTTGGACTATTGTGTCTGCGGTATTTTGGAAAGCAATGTTGGCACTAAACAATACCAAAGTGTCGACCACCTCAAGCAAGCGCTTCGCTTTGACGGATTTGTCTGAAAATTGGTATTTGTAGGTCATAATGGGTCCTAGTTCGTGTGGCAGAACATTGTATGTATAGGTCCACGTTTTTGTATAGCCCCATATAGCGGTTACTCCCGTTATTCGCTATTTCGATGATTTTTGCCACATTTTCCCATGAATATGTCTAAAAATTGGTAATTGTGGGTCATAATGGGTTCGAATGTTTCCTTTACTCTAAGTGGAGGGTATTAAAAGTTCGGCCCGGCCGAACTTACAGCTTTTTTACTTGTTTCATATTCAACCGAATTTTACCATTTGTTAAAACTAGGTCCGGTATATCTATTGCTCCAATAAATATTTTTCAGTTTAATCCTTATGGTATCATGCACTATATATGTTCATGATAGTGTAGGGTATCATATAGTCGGCCCTTCCCGACTTTTGACCTTTCCCTTCTGGTTTTTTATATGCTTCATGTTTTCTTTACTAACTTTATTTCAAAGCCTTATTCATTGAAAAATAAAAACTTCAACATTCACTCTCAATTAATTGAAACATTCGGTTGGCCTAGCACATACAAATTCATTGATTTCCCACCCCAGGTCTACCGCACGTCGCGCATCGAAATAATTTGTGTGGAGAAGCACTTGAAATTTCAATTTTCCCAATAAAATTTCAAAGTTTTTTTTTGTTTTCCATTCAAACTGTTCGCTCCACTTTAAGCTCAATAATTGTTGACCCACAGCAGCGGCAGCAGTGTTTATTGTTACGCCAGTCGTATCTTGTCGAACAATGATCAGCATGGCCCACCTGTTTGTGTGTGAGTGGGTGGGTGGGTGTTCGTTTGGTAGTTTCTAGGTTCATCACCCAGATCCACTTAACACTACAGTGTGCAGCCATAAGTGTGTGGGAGCCAGCAATGATGATGATGGTAATGGTTGTTGGTGGTGGCGGCAATCATTTGGCCATCACATCGACCTCATAAACGTTTCTCTAATTAAAACAAAGAACAGCAGTTAAGTTTTACCATTTGCAATTGAGGAAAGGAAAATAGAAATGGAAGGAGCCAGAAAAGAGGAGGAGAAGATGAAGAAGACAACAACCACAACATTTGTTCGCTCACTCACTCACTCGCTCACTTAGCAAAAAGACCTGGCTAAACAATTAAACCAAAATAATTACCAAAGTACACTTTTTATTTCCAACAATTGAAAAAAAGAAACGAACACAAACTATTTCAAATTGCCAGGCTGATAACAACAACAAGTGCCAATTGGCACATGGGTGGCACGTTGCCATCCATGGGGCAGTCATGTCAGCCACCAAGACAGGTTGGCTGAATGACTGACTGGCGACGGGCCATTGCAGGCCATGTTTGTGGAAGAAGAATGGTAGTGCTTTCTATCTAAGCATTGTTACAATTGTCCTAAGATAGCAATAACAACAACAGAAACAATAACCACAGTTGCAGAAAAACGCTTTTAACTCGAGCTGAAATCCAAACAAAACGACAAACAGTAAAACCAAAGAGTAACTTAATTAACGAAGCTTCCCCCCCAAAACAAGATACAATGCAGAGACAATGAAAGGGGGGAGAATGAGAGAGCGAAAGGGAAAAAGGAAGACAAAGAAGGGAGGGGTGCCTCAGAGTGTTACCGGTGCACCAGCAACGACCCTGACCGGAACAATGCACCAAAGCAGGCTCATGCTGTGCCGTTACAGTAAATTCACCTGCAACAAAGATTTTCTTATGGAGTAGTAGGGTTGCCACGTTGGAGTTTTTTTTTTGACCAATCGCTAATTAGCCAAATTAGAACTCCTCCGCTATATAATGCAGGGTATTTTATTCAGACTCCATAACATATTATCTATCTCTTTGTCACATTCAAAATAGCTAGTAATGACAACAATATTCCCTCTGACCAGAGGTCCAAAAAAAAGATAACAGCTAATAAAACAAAAAAGCAGTAAGTTCGGCCAGGTCGAACTTGGAATACCTTCCACCATTTGGACACTTTCAAAAAAAAAAAAAATAAATAAATAAATAACTAATATTAAATTAAATTTAATAAACCTTAAAAATGCCGAATATAACCGTTATATTGGGGTCCATAGCAAGACGTGGACCTGCATAGGCAACTTTTGACATAAGCTATTACAATATTCAAATACGAAACCTAAAATAAAATCAGGTGAATAATGTAGCTAAAATAATCAAAATACCGAATATAGGAAGGTACCGTTGTATCGGGGCTATACGAAGACCTGGACCTGCATAGACAATTTTCCGTCACAGGAACTTCTGTTAGGAATTTCGAATACGAAATTTCAAACAATTCCGGTGAATATTATAAATAAAATCGTCCAAATACCAAATATAGGGAGGTACTGATATATTGCGCCTATACGAAGACCTAGACCTGCATAGACATATTCTGTCATAGGCTGTAGTTCCCATTACGAACTCCCCGGTGAATAATGTCGCTAAAATCATCAAAATATCGAATATAGAGAAAACCGTTATATGGAGGCTATACGAAGACCTGGGTCTGCATACGAAATTTTTTGTCATAGGCTGTAGTAGCCATTTCGATTTCCAAATACCAAAATTGAAACAACTCCGGTGAATAATGCCCCTAAAATCGTGAAAATATCGAAAATTTAGCTAAAATCATCAAAATACCGAATATAGAGGGATACAGTTATATGGGGGCATAAACAATATCGTGGACCAATATAGACAATGCTCTTCCAGGGGGTGAAGCACTCAGAAGGAACTCCTTTTGTGGATTTTCAAACAATTTCATTGAAAAATTTGGCTACCGTCAAAATACCGAATATCGTGGAGTGCCGTTAAATGGGTGCTATACTTTATCGATATGGCCCATCTTCGGACCTGACCTGCCTGCAGACAAAAGACTGATATGTGAAAAATTTTATCTTCCTATCTTTATTCGTTTTGACTCTAGCGTGATTACAACAGACGGACGGACGGACAGGGCTAAATCGCCGATCCAGAATATACAGGGTGAGACAAAAAACTGCAACAAAGTCAAATGCCATAATTTTTATTTTTATTATATGAAAGCAAAAAATTTCGGAAAAAGCTTGAAATTTTAGAATAAGTTGAGATTTGTTCAAATTGATCACCTTTGGCACGAATTATGGCCTTCAAACGGCAAATGAAACAGTCACACGCTGCCCGAATGTTGCTCTGCGGTATTTCAGCCCAATCCAGACGAAGCGCTTGCTTGAGGTGATCAACACTTTAGTATTCTTTAATGTCAACCTTGCTTTCCAAAATACTTCAGACACAATAGTCCAACGGCAGTTCACCACTTTCGGCCAAGCGGAGCAATTCTTTAGCTACTTTAAGTCTATTTTCTTTCTGGTGTGGTGTAAGTTCTTGCACTTTTTGGAATTTCAATGGCTTTACCCCGAGCTTATTTTCAATATTTGCCGAACGGAATATTGCGATATGTTCAGCTCACGAACCATTTTTCGGCCACTGCGAAGGTGGTTTCGATCAGGTCGCTTCTTTACTTTTCGAACCATTTTTGCTGATGTTGCTGTTTTCTTCCGTCCACTTCCTTGACATCGGGCTACGCACGGTTACGAGCGATGGTACGGGACACAAAAGATTTATTCACATTTTAATGCTGAAGTGCTGTAACGATAGCCACTTGTGGTTTTCCAGCCAAATATAAAGAAATAACTCTATCTCGCTTGAATTCCATCACGAATTACTTTGTGTTTGAAAGACTCAAACATGTGTGTGGAAATGGAATTGGTGTTTCACACGCTTATCTAAATATTAATTAGTTTTAGTTTGCTTTATGCTAAGTACTTACATTCTTCTCAACATAGAATTTACTCTTCAGTTTATTGATAATTTTGTATTGAACTATTTACGTACGACTATGTTTAATAGTTTTTGTAAATTATAATCTACCCAACGCTGTGTTTGCCTGCTGCATAAGATAATGAGCATGTAATAAAGATTTTATGACCCCCACAAGAGATATGCAGGCAAGACAATGTACGCAAGATGAGTCGCGTTGGTCTATCACCAATTCATATTTATTCTTGAATAGAAAGTAAGGGTTGCTAGATAGTGTGTAAGGTTAAGAATTATTTTGTAAACTAGCACTTAAGATGGAATTATGAAAAAATAAATTCAGTGTCGAATCAAGCATCATACGAGCATTTTCATTCTCCTCCCGAACACTTTGTTTCAGGAAAATTCTCCCCAAAATGCTTTTGTACGCTTGTAAACAATACAGTGAGCTGTCACGGGAATAATGTTAACAGCTGTCGGACGAGTGGCTTAGAAATGAAACAGTATGATGGTTGTTGCAGTTTTTTCATCTCACTCTGTATATACTTTGTTGGGTCAAAAATTAATGAATGAAGCAATTACTTGGTAATGCGATTTTTGCTGGAAATGGCAACCCTTAACTCTCAAAACCAGAAGCCCAGTCATTGTCATATCCGAACAATGGCCACCCTCCACTCAGTGCTTGAATAGGTCTTGTAAACTCATTACTGGACATAAAACAGGAGATTAGATAAACGACAGATAGACAGGTAGAAACAAAAAAAAAAAAACTTCTAGAGATTTACAAGAAACCACGATGCATTAAAACGGAACGGAAGAAGGTAAAAAAGTAAAGCAGAGAGAAATAGAGCATTAAACCAATTATGAGGAAACTATTAGGTCATAGTCATAGAAGCTTAGGAATTCATTTTTAAAGGTGGGTAATATACCACTATTGAATATGTGCATTTTATACATATTCAATAGTGGAATATTACCGGCCTAAAAGTATAGGGTGAAATGAAAAAACTGCAACCAATTTCAGACTGCTGTCAATTCTAAGCCACTCGCCCGTCAGCTGTTAAAATTTTGACAGTGATAGCTTATTATTTTGTCTACAAGCGTACAAAAGCATTTTGGTGAGAATTTTCCAGAAAAAAAGTTATTCGTGATGGAATTCAAGCGTGATAGTGTGTTTTCTTTATATTAGGCTGGACAACCACAAGTGGATATCGTTGGAGCACTCCAGCATTTAAATGCGAATAGTTCTTTTCTGTCTCGTACCATCGCTCGTTCCCGTGTTACTGGTAGCGTAGCCCGACGTCAAGGAAGTGGACGGAAGAAAATAGCAACATCAGCAGAAATGGTTCGAAAAGTAAAGAAGCGACTTGATCGAAACCCGCGTCGCAGTGGCCGAAAAATTGCTCGTGAGCTGAACATATCGCAATATTTCATTCGGCAAATATTGAAAAATGAGTTCATGGTGAAGCCATTGAAATTCCAAAAAGTGTAAGAACTTACACCGCAACAGAAAGAAAATAGACTCAAAAAAGCTAAAGAGTTGCTTCGCTTGGCCGAAAGTGGTGAACTGCCGAATTTGGTTTTCTCCTATGAGAAAACATTCGTTGTCCAGCAGTTTGTAAACAAATAAAATGATGAATAAATGGTTGGCCACCAAAACTCAAGCGCCGGCCATGGTGATGGTGTGGGCCGTCATAATAGTTGATGGTCGCTCTCCGCTCGTATTAATCGACCGTGACATCAGAATAAATATTGTGGAGGGTGTATTAAAGCCTTGGGCACGCAAACATTTTGGCCGTAGACCTTGGACATTCACTCAGCACGCGTGTTAAAAAGTAAGCACTTACAAGGAAAGACGTGTTATCTTTATAGATCACAGTTTAACATTGGTTCTTTGGGCCGGATCTGTGGCCGATAGAGGTGAAAAAATCTTGACATAAATGTTGAAGAATTTGCTTTAACGTCGAGGAAATGCTGTCAGCTAGGCTTAAAATTGTCTCAATAGTGGAAAGTTACCGGACTAAACCTATAGCTGGAATTGTTCCCATACAGCGGAAATTTATCAGGCAATAAATGATGCTAAATCAGAAAGAGTTTTAAAAGTTATAGAATGGATGCAGAAACTGAAGTTTGAATTGGTGTCAAACCACATCGTTTAGTCCTTGGAAAAGGAAGTAAAACTTTTTTCGGGGATTTGGCTTTTTCAATGGAAGGCCGTAGAATAGGTGAAACAGAGCGTAATAAGTTAGCATTGGAAATACTCAAGGACCATATGAAGATGCTGTCAAATGGAAATAGTACAGCTAGCAAAAGGTAGCCAGAAGTGTCAGAAAATTATGTACGCATGCAAGGATGACATGATTGGTTTCAGAAAGAATAAGAAGACTCTTAAATGAGGATGAAGCCTGGGGACAAAAAAGGAGGAACCTTTACGATAGATCGGCTGGAAAGATGGAGCTATATGCAAATCTGAGCCGATCTCGATAAAATTGGGCAAAGGTGTTTCTGAGATATATTTGATATATTTCTCTGAATATCGTTGTTACGGAGTGCATATTTCGACTATGGAGGACAAATTTAACAAATCGGATAAACAATATATAAGGAAGCTGTAACTATATCTGAACCGATTTCCACCAAATTTGACATACTTGTTTTTTCTAGGCTCAATTTGGACGAATATCACAATTTCACCCAATTTGGACTAATATTATACATTTGGTGCACAATAAAAGGCAAATAGGATGAATATGTATATGGAGCTATATCTAAATTTTCAATTTCAATGAGGTTTCTTGGTTCCAAATAAATGAATAAATGGGGGTTCCTTGGTCCAAATAAATAATTTGAGCAAAATGTAATTTCGATCGGACAACAAATACGACCTGTACCTTATTTACAATAAAACGGATGGTAGGAGGGACAGATGGACGGAAATGCATAAATCTATCATCAAAAGGAACTATGGGTCTATCTCGCTTGTTACAAACAAAGGTACAAATACATAAGACCCTGACCACAGTGCGGTGTAGCGTATAAAAAGTTCTTACAGTTCTAATTATTGCATTTCCTGGCTTAAATGTACTTTTATTTCTGATTTTCTAAAATTAGTTTTTACGCCAATCGGAAAGCTTTAGGAGACAAAAAAATTTCAAAAGAAGAAAAATAGGTCCGTCAATAACGTTCCCATGTTTTAGGAACCAGAGGTGCAACTCAAGACTGAAACTCTACTATAAACAAACAAGTAAAAAAGCAGCTAAGTTCGGCAGGGCTGATCTTTTAATATCCATTTGAAAGAAACTTGAAAAATTTAAACAAACTCTGAAAAATACAGTTTAAATGATGATCTTTATACTAGGGCAACACGAAGACATGAACCTGCATAAGTAATATTTTGTCATAGACTGTAGTACCCATTAAGATCTTCAAATATGAAATTTCAAACAATTCCGGCGAATAATGTCGCTAAAAACATCAAAGTAGCGAATATCTGGAGGTTCCGTTATATGGGGGCTATAGGAAGATGTGGACCTGAATACGAAATATTTAGACATAGGATGTAGTACCCATTAAGATTTTCAAATGCGAAATTTGAATTAGGCTGTAGCATCCATTACGAAAATCAAATGCCAAATTTGAAAGAATTCTGATGAAAAATGTCGCTAGAATCATCAAAATACCGAATATCGGGAGGTACCGTTATATGGGGGCTATACCATTGCCCATTTCCAATACCAAAAGTCCTACGGGCGTAATATACATTTAAGTAAATTTTCATCAACCTACTTCATTTCGTTCGGAAGCTAGAATGATTTCCACAGATGGACAGACGGATGCACATCGCTAAATTGGCATAGAATTTTAAATACGCTGATCCAGAATCTATATACTTTGTAGGTTCTATCATGAATATTTCGAGGAGTTACAAACGGATTGGCGAAGTTTATATACCCTCCATGGTGGAGGATATAACATAAAAAAGGGGATAAATGTTTTTATACTTCTTCTTTTCCTCTATTTCCTCTATTTTGTCTCTCACTCTTATTTTCAAAACATAAGTTACCCGACAGCGCGATTTGAGAGTCAAAACTATTTGTTCAAAAGTTACAAAATATTGACCTAGAAAATCGAATTTTGAATGACTGCGCTGCGTATTTCGTAGGCGACCTCGATACTATGGTACTCAAATTGAGGGAACTATCAAGGTAGGGATCATATGAAAATACCCCTCCATTTTAAACCCTTGAGCTAGCTGTAAGTGGCAGATGTAAAAGCATGTCTAATGTTACATTTAAAATAACCTTCATCTAAGGTTATCCCGTATTCACCTTTCAAATGGAAAATTTTAACGCTTTCAATTTAATCTTACATCTATAATTGATTCATTAACTCTTCATCAATATTGAATCTGAAAAAGGTGCAAGCTTTCCCGTGAACTATTACTACAAAACCAACAATTTGGGAATTAACCCGAAACCACATAGCAACAATTATAGTGGCTAAGGTATTTCATTTCAGATCGACAAATTGCCACCAACCGATATCAGATACTACACTACAAATCATAGATGGATATTTGAAACCAAAACACATGCCATGGTCTGGCTACCTACCTACGGTTAGCAAAGTTCAAAAGCCACAAGGCGTGGTTGCTGATGAAATGTGCATCTCAACATACACACACACACACATACACTCTCGCCATACCACACTCGCTTCTGTTGTGCCTCTCTGTTTTATCAGCAGCAGCTTTGTGGTGGCTTTGTATTTCCAATTTGTTACGTTATTTAAATACAATTAAGTTAATTTTCCCATGATGTTGTTGCTGATGATATGCTAATGCACCCAGCTTGGATTCAACCTTTCAAGGTCAGCTCCCTAACTCATTTTTATTTTGTCGGGTTTGGTGTCTGTTGCCTTGTTTTTTTTTTTATAAGTTTTGATATTGTGGTAATTACACTTACATTTGCTTAATTACAAGTGTTTCAAATGTTGTTGGTTTGTTGTAGCTGTCATAATATGTCAGAGAGAGAGACAATAACAACAAAATGCAACTGAATCCACTCGAAAGAGGTAGGGAAGTGTTCGCAGCAATATTACGATTAAAAATATTATCAAAAGTTATAAAATGCATCAGGTTATTGTTGTAAACTTTTGGGAAATGCTCGTTGACTTGTTGTAATCCAACCAATAGCATTGTAATTAACCAATTTTGATGTGATTTCATATCGGCTAAGACGAAGAAGTCTTCGTCAGATGATCCCTACTACCAATCAAGTTGTAAAGTAATGAGGATTTCCTGTTTTTGGTTATGTCCGGCCAATTCAGTTACATATGTTGTGTCGTTTGGTTGCGACTCTGCCGCTTTTCATCTGCCAATAATAATAATAATAGTCGTATTGAGAAATGTCTTAAGACGAAGATTTCTGCAAAGTCACCTCCAATCGTTGTTGGACTTAAAAAATTGTTACCGAAATATTGCTTCCTCATCAGGCTGCAGTTTAATGGCTGAATTTTATTTCTAACACCATCACCGCTACCGTCACCAATAAATCGAATGGCAGACAATGAAAATTCCACACAACCCATAAAATATGCACTGTAGTGTGCTTAGAGTTCAGGGATCTCAGAATTTTCAGTGCAGTTTGGGAATGTTGTAGTTTTCGGACTCAAAATTGGTTTTAATTTTTTTATTAAAACACTTAAAGTGCTTCAGCCTATTTTTTTTTTTTTGGAAATTTAAAGGATTTTTTTGCGAAGAAAAAAAAAAAAGAAAAATTGATATTTTAAAGCGATTTTTCAGGAGGAAATATGTGGACATTTACACGATTTTTTCAATGGAACAATAATGTGGATAATAAAAGGAATTTTCTAAGGTACAGAAACGTGGATATTTTAAATAGAATTTTTTTCTCATTTTTTTAAATTTTGTCCAAAGTGTAAAAGCATTGATGTTTGTTAAACTAACATTTTTAGTGTAGTTTGAGAATGACAGTGTCATTATATTGGGCGTTTTATCTTTTTTTATACCCCCCACCATAGTACAGAAGGTATATTAAGTTTGTCATTGCGTTTGTAACAGCTCGAAATACAGGGTTGCCCATATTCGACGGACCCATGACTCTTTGGGCCCATTCCAATCGACGAGGCTTGTCCGCAGGCAACATTCTTTGCGTCAATTGAATTTTGTACGGGAACAAATGCAAATCAATGCGAATAATCCGTTGTAAAGTGGACCGAGCCATGCCCAACTGCTGAGAACGGCGTTTTTGGGATGTTCTTGGGGACCTCTCAACACTGGCTCGTACGGCAGCGATATTCTCGGCCGATCGCCTTGGTCGACTTTTATATGGCCTCTTCGGATTAGAAAGAGCCTTACCAGTCGAAAATTTTTCGTATAAACGCTTAATGGTGTTCTTAGAAGGCGCACTTCTCACATTTTTTAATGTTTTAAAAGCACGTTGAGTTTTCACAATTGACTTCTTCTGTTGAATGTAAATTTTAACTATTTTGCGTGGCGTGTATTGGTTCATGGTAAAAATCTGCTTGGACTGACGCTTCAAACGCGGTATGTCATTAAGCGATGTGACATCTCTGTCAAAAGTTATGGCGTTGCCAGATGGGTCCGTCGAATATGGGCAACCCTGTATACATTTTAGACCCCACAAAGTATATGTTTTCTTGATCAGCAGAAAATTCTATGTCGATTTAGCGATGTCCGTCCGTCTATCCGTCTGTGAAAATCACTCTAGCTTTTCGTTATTTTGGTGATTTAAGCGACATTATTCACCGCAATCATTTCAAATTTGGTATTTGAAGTTCGTAATGGATACTACAGCCTATGACAGAAAATTGCGTATTCAGGCCCACATCTTCGCATAGCCTCCACATAACGGTACTTCCCAATATGCGGTATTTTGATGATTTTAGCGACATTATTCGCCGGAGTTGTTTCAAACAGTCTGTGACAGAATATTGTCTATGCAGGTCCAGGTCTTCGTATAGCTCCGATATAACGGTACCTTCGGTATTTTAATTATTTTAGCTACATTACTCACCGGATTTTTTTCAAGTTTCGTATTTGAATATTGTAATGGTTTATGACAAAAGTTGTCTATGTAAGTCCACGTCTTTATATAGCCCCCATATAACGGTACATCCCGATATTCTGTATTTTGCTGTTTGAAGTTCGTAATGGATACTACAGCCTATGACAGAAAATGAGCTATGTAGTTCCACGTTTTCGTATAGCCCCAATATAACAGTATCTCTCTGTATTCGGAATTTCGATGATCTTAGCTACATTATTCACCTATTTTTTCAAATTTCGCATTTGAATATTGTAATGGTTTATGATAAAAATTGCATATGCAGGTCCATGCCGTTAAATATATGCGGGAACATTCGGTATTTTTAAGATTTGAACGGAATTTTTAACGGATTTTATTTTTTTGAAATTGCCAAATTCTTTCTAAATGTTGGAGGGTATTCAAAGTTTGGTCCGGCTGAATTTACAACTTTTTTACTTGTTGGTACTCAAAATACACACTTTGTTCATTTCAAATTTCAGATCTCAATATCAAATTTCGAGATTCCAGCTCTATCCTTTCACCAAATACCAAATGTAGTACCATTTAGTATTTTTCGTACAAATTAAGGACGAATTTCCAAGCCACCGCAAAATCTCAAACACAAATAGCATCAGTAATCTAAATATCTTTCTATTTCTTCACCCAATACTAAATGTACTACCATTTAGTACTTTTCGTAAAATGAAAATACCCATTTCCGCAATCACTTCTTTATGTCCGGGCTATACATGAACAGCGACGCTAAAGCTAAATTTCGGATTTCAAGCACTATCTGTTCACCCAAAGCCAAATTGTACCAACCGTGGTACTGTTTAGAACTTTTCGAGCGCTTGTAGTATACATTTCCAAGACCACCTCTTTATTACGAACCTACTACCGACAGGGAACCCAATACAAAAATTTGAAATTTCAGCTTAATCCGTTCATAATAAACCAAACTGTACCAAAGTTAGTACAGTTCCCCCACTTAGTACATATTTCCAAAACTATGCTCTAATATCAAATTTACATTCAAACCTCAATTTTCAAACCAAATGTCAAGTTTTAGCTTTATCCGTTCACATAATACCAAATGGTACCACGTTTGAAGTTTAGTAACATTCTGTAACATTTCTAAATTTAAAGTCCAAATTTCCAATAACCCTTTGATGCATCTATCCTGCACTCCAACAATTCCTGCATCGTCGGTTTATCACAATTCTAATTTGTACCAAATTTAGTACCATTTTGTACACATAAATACGAATTTTCATAACTACTTACATTCCTCTGTCCAGGATTCCATTGTAATCTTATTTCTAAATTTCAGAGTTCCACCTCTATCGGTTCTTTCAAATCGAAATTGTACCAAATTTAGTACCATTTAGTATTTTTTGTACAAATAAGTGAACATTTTGAAAACCTCCTCCATATTTTCAATCCTACACTCCGCCAATAATGTTAATTTCAAATTTCAGGATTCCAGTTCCATCTGTCCCTCCAAATTCAAATTGTACCATTCGAAATTTCAAGTTTTTAGTTCTAACCGTTCACATGATACAAAACGGTACCAAAAACTTCCAAAAATCATTTGGTACATCTACCATACACTCTATCAGTGACCCTCATTCCAAATGTCGGAATTCCAGCGGCATCGGATCATCACAATTCTAATTTGTACCAAATTTAGTACCATTTAGTACTCATAAGTACGAATTTCCGAAACTACCTACATTCCTCAGTTCCAGAATGCAATAGTAATCTTATTTCTAAATTTCAGTGTTCCAGCTCTGTCGGTGCACTCAAATCGCAATTGTACCAATGGCTCGGGGTAAAACCATTGAAATTCCAAAAAGAGCAAGAACTTACACCGCAACAGAAAGAAAATAGACTCAAAGGAGCTAAAGAGTTGTTTTGCGTGGCCGAAAGTGGTGAACTGCCGAATTTGGGTTTCTCCGATGAGAACAAATTTTTGTTGTCCAGCAGTTTGTAAACAAATTAAATGATCGTGTTTACTTGCCAAAGAGGTCAGCTGAAAATGTACACCTTCGGTTGGCCACGGCATCAGAATAAAAGCCGAATATTATCGCGAAAATATTCTGGAGGGTGTATTAAAGCCTTGGGCATGCAAACATTTTGGACAAAATGAGGTTCCTCGCTTCATTCCCAGTGCACAATGTTCACCAAAATCTCCGGATACCAATCCGTTGGACTATTGTGTCTGGAGTATTTTGGAAAGCAAAGTTGGCACTAAAAAATACCAAAGTGTCGACCACCTCAAGCAAGCGCTTCGCCGGAATATATACCGCAGTGCAACATTTGGGCAGCGTGTGAGAGTTTGAAGCCGTTTGAAGGACATAACTCATGTCAACTGACCAATTCGAACAAATCTAAATTTATTTTAAAATTTGATGCTGTTCCGACATTTTTGCATTCATCCAATAAAATTTAAAAAAAAAAAACAGTAAAAAAATTCTTAAGGACGGGCGGGGCCGACTTTATGATACCCTACACCACTTTGCTAATTTAGTAAAGCTCCGCATAGCAATTAAAAGTTTTTATGGGAGAATTCCATCATACACGCTATGATTATAATTATAGTTTAAAGTTCAAGGGGCTAAATATGCCGAAGCAATTGTATCTTTTAAATTCGGACTTGTATTGCCCATTTGGTGCACAATTAATTTGAAATCGGATAAAAATATATATCTGAGCTATATCCAAATCTGAACCTATCGTGATAACATTTGGCAAATATATTTCTGAGCTGTATTTCATATATTACCCTGAATATCGTTGTTACGGAGTACATATTTCGACAGTGGAGGACGAATTTAACAAATCGGATGAACAGTATATACGGGAGCTATAGCTATATCTGAACCGATATTCACCAAATTTGACTTACTAGCTTGTAGACTCGGCCGTAAGTGTCAAATTTCATCTCATTTGGGCAAATATTAGACGTTTGGTGCACAATCAAAGGTAAATCGGTCGAAGTTATATATGGGAGCTATATCCAAATCTGAACCGATTTCGATAAAATTTTGCAATGTATTTCTGAGCTTTATTTGATATATTTTACCCAAATATTGGTACAGAGTGCATATTATGGCTGCGGAGGACAAAAATAACAAATCGGATGAAAGATATATATATGGGAGCTATGGCTATATCTGAACCGATTTCGATCAAATTTGGCATACTTATTTTCAGGTCCAATCTGATCGTACGTGCAAAATTCCATACTATTCGGACTGATATTACACGTTTGGTGCACAATAAAAGGTAAATCGGACGAAGTTATATATGGGAGCTATATCTAAATTTTTACCGATTATCTCCAATCGTCCAATTATCGGGCTCGTCCTTGGGCCAAACAAATGATTTGTGCGATACACAGTTGAAAACGTGAAGTTGTCTACTGCTCTGGCCCTTAACTACAATAAGATGCCCGAGTTTATATTGGACGAAATTATATTCTGGAATTTTTTTCAGACATTTACCCTGGAACGGCGAAGTCCTTTATTGGACATGGGTCTCGTTGCAACCTCATCTCCCAACAATCCACGTACAATCCACTTCAACTTCACAAACTACTGTCCCAAGATAATAACAATAATAATTATGTTTCCTCTTCTGGGACATATTCGCTTCGCTTTGGCAAAGCCCTATGAGCTACGGAAATAATTGCATAGCTGCAGTTTACTTTCACTTTGTTTGCAGCTAATCTAACGGTCGGTCAATGGAAGTTATAACTAAAAAATAGAGGAAAAATTAGCCACATTTAAGCCAAAATAAACAAACCCGAAGCCCAGAGAAATTGGCCAAGGAAAATGAATTATTAAAAAACCGCCATAAACAAAAGCCATGATAAAAAAAGAGAAAAAACTACCGGTCGAAGTTATGTCTTGTCCTTAAAGGCAAAATATTTGAAAAAATTAAATACAGGTCGTTGCATTGTGGCCAAGCAAACAATGGATGGGTAGCACAGATTTTTTTTCGCCCCTCTCATTGTGGACTCAATAACACTCACTGGCACACACACACAGAGGAGCCAACGACATACAACCGGCAATTTGTTGTTACTAACTCAATTTTTGCGATGAGGTAATAACAAGATTGAGGCTGCACGATTTGGCAACAGGTTCATGGGTAACAGCAGCAGAGTTTCATACCAACAACAACGACTACGTTGAAGGCAAGGAAAATCCCATTTCTGCATCTCCTCGTTGGCCATAGAGTGGGCATCAGTCACTCAGTCAGTAGTTGAGGAGTTCGTTTTCATTTTTGGCCAAAAACTGGGTATTGGCGAACGAAGAAAGAAACAAAAAAAAAAAAAAAAAAAAAAAATAGGCCCCAAACCAGATATCCATTGAAGAAGCCAAACAGCAACGAAAAACTACGCATACGGTCAAAAAGCCGTCTCCAGCCTCTTTTCTTTTTCATTTTCAATTTTTTTTCGCCAAAACGTGAACATCATCATCAGCAGGCAGGCAGCCAGGCAGCCAGGCAGCTGTGCCTGTATGTCTGTATGCCGTTTCCATTTAGGCCAAATATAATTGTATTTAGCCTTCAAGACACCTGAATGTGAATTACATGTGAATGGGAATGTGTTTTCGGGTTTTTGCAGCGCCGGAACGATGAAAATGAAAATTTACAAACAAAAGAAAGAAACCGAAATGAAAATCAGTCAGCAGCAATGGATGTGCCACAGACCCAGCCATGGTCAGGAAGTGAACGCCTTCTTCATTAAAAATGTCTGTAAAATAAAAATTAAAAAAAAAAACGAAACATAAAAATTACAATGGACTTTTTGTTTAATGTCTAACAAATGCATTTCCCACATTTGTGAACAAAGGATAGTTGATTGGACCTTTTTGGGAGGAAAAATAAAATAGGGTTTTTGCTTGGCTGAGACATGAAGAAAATTGTAGGAATTTCTTACAGGTTTTATTAAAATGTAACTGCATTCTTGATGTGACTCATGATTCATTTGGAAGTTTGAATTAAAAATATACCCCATCTAATGGATTGTTAGAATTAGGCCATAATAAAAATGTGCGGGATTTTTTTAATAATACATTAAAGCCCCGGAATGTTTTATACCCTCCAACATTTGGAAAAACTTGAAAATTAAAAAAAAAAAAAACGTTGAAAAATTCCGCTCAAATGAAAACCGTTATATGGGGGCTATACCAAGACGTTTACAATTTTTTTTGAAATTCTTCAAGTTTCTTAAAAATGGTGAAGGGTATTAAAAGTTCGGCCCGGCCGAACTTATCTGCTTTTTTACTTGTTAAAATTTTGGATTAAGATTCCTGGGAATTCGGTCATTTTAGTTATTTAGTTTCCCCGAAGATAACAACAATAGAATTCTTTTGGTCGAAAATTGTAACCCTCAAGCGAGTCATCTTACAAGTCTTTTTAGGTCATTTTTCAATATTATTAAAAACTCCACTTAAATGGGATCGTAGGAAGTTAAAATATTCTACAAATGCAAAACGTGGATATACATGAGATGAAAAAAAATTGCAATAAAGTCAAACGCCATGATTTTTACATTTTTTTGTAAATGTTAGTGAATGAAAGCAAAAAATGTCGGAAATAGCATCAAATTTTAGAATAAGTTTAGATTTGTTCGAATTGGTCATCTTTGGCACGAATTATGGCCTTCAAACAGCCAATGAAACTGTCACACGCTGCCCGAATGTTGCTCTGCGGTATTTTGGCTCATTCCTGGCGAAGCGCTTGCTTGAGGTGATCGACACTTTGGTATTTTTTAGTGCCAACCTTGTATTTAAAAATACTCCAGACACAATAGTCCAACGGATTGGTATCCGGAGATTTTGGTGGCCATTGAGCGCTGGAAATGAAGCGAAGAACCTCATTGTGTAACCATTCTTGGATGGCGCGTGCTGAGTGCGATTATGCTGAGTCCTGTTGGAATGTCCAAGGTCTGTGGACAAAATGTTTGCGTGTCCAAGGGTTTGATACACCCTCCAGAATATTTTCGCGATAATATTCGACATTTATTGTGATGCCACGCGATAATATTCGGCATTTATTGTGATGCCACGGTCGATTAATGCGAGCGGAGAACGACCATCGGCTGTTATGGCGGCCCGCAACATCACTATGGCTGGCGGCCAACCGAAGGCGCACATTTTCAGCTGACCTCTTTGGCAAGTAAAAACGAGCGGATCATTTTGTTTGTTTACAATCTGCTGGACAACGAATATTTTCTCATTGGAGAAAACCAAATTCGGCAGTTTACCACTTTCGGCCAAGCGAAGGAAATCTTTAGCTCTTTTGAGTCTATTTTTCTTTCTGTTGCGGTGTAAGTTCTTGTACTTTTTGGATTTTCAATGGCTTTACCGAGAGCTAATTTTTCAATATTTGCCGAATGGAATATTGCGATATGTTCAGCTCACGAGCCATTTTTCGGCCACAGCGACATGGGTTTCGATTAAGTCGCTTCTTTACTTTTCATCACACCACCACGCTTGAATTCCAAAACGAATAACTTTTTTTTCTGGGAAATTCTCACCAAAATGCTTTTGAACGCTTGTAAACAATATAATTAGCTGTCACTAGAATAATTTTAACAACTGTCGGACGAGTGGCTTAGAAATGACAGCAGTCTGAAGTTGGTTGCAGTTTTTTCATCTCACCCTGTATAGCCCTATCTGTTTTCCCACTGGACTGATTTTACCGCTTAGTAACTTTTAATATCCTTCTGATTAGTTAGTCATCGATTATTCAATCTCCTTGACACGGGAGGTTCAAATGTTTGCGTCAAATTATATGGATATCGACTCAGAATTGGATATGCCTCCCAAATTATGATTGGTTAAAAAAGTGATCATAATTGGTAGGATTTACTTCACATAAATTCTCAATATCATTGTTGATTTGTTAGGGTATTTTATAGCGACTCCTCTCGAATTTTTACCCTTCTTTATTGGTTTCCATAGACCAAAAATAGGAAATTTTCTTGACTTTGCAGTTGCTCTAAAGGTAACAATTATGAACCAATCGACGCGGAAATTTGCATGGAGTTAGAGTTTGGGGCTGGGTCTACAAATTTGGACCTTAACATTTATGTAGGAAAATACGAAAACTTCCACTAAGCCGCGAATATTTTCAATCCCGGACAAATTACAAATACATTAAAAGGTCACTTCTGATGATAACAGCGATGCTGATAGTCAAGATATCGGTTATATAGCAAAATAGCTACAATAATATAATCGGGCCACGTTTTCATATAGCCCTCATATGATGATTTTAACGACATTATTCACCGGAATTGTTTCAAATTTGGCATTTGAAGTTCGTAATGATACTACAGCTTATGATAGAAAATTGTCTGTGCAGGTCCATGTCTTCATATAGCCCCCCCTATAACGGTACCGTCCAATATTCTGTATTTTGATGATTTTAGCGTTGTTATTCGCCGGAGTAGGTTCAAACTACGTATTTAGAGTTCGTGACACAAAATTTTCTATAAAGGTCCAGGTCTTTGTATAGGCCCCATATATCAGCACCGCCCTATATTCGGTATTTTGACGATTCTAGGTACAATACTCACCGAAACTGTTTGAGATGGCGTATTTGAAGTTCGCAATGGATGCTACAGCCTGTGACAGAAAATTGTATATGCAGGTCCATGTCTTCGTATAGCTCCGATATAACGGTACCTTCCTATATACGGTATTTTGCCTATATTGGTCCACGTCGTATAGACCACAATATAACGGCTATATTCGGTATTTTTAAGATCTTAACAGAATTTTTAACGGATTTTATTTTTTGAAAATTTCCAGATTCGTTCCAAATGGTGGAGGGTATTCAAACTTACTGCTTTTTTACTTGTTTCCATTTTTGACATACTTTTTATCGCATGAGAATTATTTTAATTTGACTTTAAATTTTGAATTATTCAACTTTTAAAGCTTCTGTACGCCCCACAACACTATGTGTTGAGGTTATTATATACATGTCGTAATTATCGTCTGTTAGGGTCGGGCGAAGTGATTTGAGGACAAGGAAGAAGTCTAGCATTTCGGATGAATAATGGATTATATTTAACTGTAAAAATGAACCACCAACCAATTTCGACCAATTTCGTTTGAAATTATTTTAAATACCTAACAAGGCGATGGAGTGTGTAAATATTGGGCAAATGCCCTTTGTCAAAAAGCTTAGGTTAAAACCTGGGCAGTGCTATATGAAATAATTTCAAAAACGAAATCTTTCAAAGGGGCCTCCAACATATTGTAGTATTGTAGGGTATCACTAGTCGGCCCCACACGATTTAGCCAATTTTCAGTGGCTTTGATCTGAAAAATAATCAACATAATTAAATTATTGCCAAGTCTTTTTAAACATTTTCATATTGGACATTAACAATGAGCTGATGGTACTTAATACTTCCTACTGGAAAAATGTTCTCGGTAAAAATTGGCAAAATTTCAGGAACTCAACATTCAAAATTCATTTGCTGGGCTTTTAGATTATCGAACATCACTACCCAAATTATTAGGTTATCCAATTACTACTCAAAGATCTAATATGGCTTAGGACATTTTAAAATGTAATATCTCTCTCTCTTTTTTTTGTATTTGAAGAGCAAAAGAAGAGTGTGCACCGGAGATTGTGTTTCAGTGATTATCATACCAATTTTCCCAGACATCAATCACATATTCTTTGTATAAATCATGGTTCTGCTTTTATATATATATATATATATATATATATATATATATATATATATATATATATATATATATATATATATATATATATATATATATATATATATATATATATATATATATATATATATATATATATATATATATATATATATATATATATATATATATATATATATATATATATATATATATATATGTATTTGTAGGTCATAATGGGCTCTAGCTGCGGTGGCGAAACATTGCATGTATAGGTCCACGCTTTGGCATAGTCCCCATATAAGGGTATCTCCCGATGTTCGGTATTTTGATGATTTTTGTCACATTTTTTCACAGGTTTGTCTAAAAATTGGAATTAGTTGGTCATAATAGGTTCTAGCTTCGTTATCGGAACATTGTATGTATAGGTCCACGTTTTTGTATAGCCCTATATAGCGGTACCTCCCGATAGTCGGTATTTTGATGATTTTTCCCACGAATATGCCTAAAAATTGGTATTTGTGGCTCATAATTGGTTCTAATGTTTCCATTACCCTAAGGTGGAGGGTGTTAAAAGTTCGGCCCGGCCGAACTTAATGTTTTTTTACTTGTTTTTCATTATATACATTTTATTATTTTTTTGAACCACTTTAAAGCGAATTCAAGTCATCCGCCCCTTTTGTTACCATTCATCAGAAATTTCAACCATAATACGATTTCTATCTAAACCCACATCTCAATCTACGATAAAACCACGCAATAAAATTGGTTTTTAAGTAAGTGTCTAATGGCTCAATAAAATACCAGACAATGTATGTAGATGTGTTGTAATGCGGATTGCTTTCCCATACAGGAAGCACGTCAATGACCAATGAATGAATGGCTGAATGGTCGTCGATATCGGTCGATGGTCAATGGCCAATGAGAAAAAAAATGTGTTACTATAAAAATTATTGCCGCCTGCTTCTTTTTTATTGCAAAAAAAAACAACTCTAAAACGAAATGAAAAGTGTTGCATCATCTTTGATGTTTTAGCCACGACAAAGAAGAAGAAGAAGATAAGGAAACGACGTGGCGGGGAAAAAACAAGTGAAGAAGTGCAATAAAATTGAAAGTCATGACTTAAATACATGCAGACATACATACAAACATTTGTACATACATAACGGCACATAAATGTTAATATGAATTGAGCCTCTAAAAAATGCGGGAAAATGCAAACAGAACGACATACAGTGCCCCTCTGCCTGCCACACAACCAACAACATCATACCAAACAACAGATTGGCGAATTTGTTTTGGCTGTAACATTGCCGCCATGGCATTGCAGCACAAAGTCAAAGTTAAATGTGTGACGACGACCCACGGACCGAACATACCAGCCCACCAAACAGCCAACTGGTTTGGCAGCCTTGGAGTCGATACCAAAGACCAAACGCCAGAAAAAAAACCAGTAAAGAAAGTTTTAAAGTCGGGCGGGACCGACTTTGTGATACCCTACACCACTTTGCTAATTTAGTAGAGCTCCGCATGACAATTAAAAGTTTTTATGGGAGAATTCCATCATACACGCTATGATTATAATTATAGTTTAAAGTTCAAGGGGCTAAATATGCCGAAGCATTTGTATCATTTAAATTCGGACTTGTATTGCCCATTTGATGCACAATTAATTTGAAATTGGATAAAGATATATATGGGAGCTATATCCAAATCGGAACCGATCTCGATAAAATTTGGCAAAGATATTTCTGAGCTGTATTTAATATATTTCCCTGAATATCGTTGTTACGGAATGCATATTACGGTTGTGGGTAACAAATATAACAAATCGGATGAACAGTATATATGGGAGCTATAGCTATATCTGAACCGATCTTCACCAAATTCGATATACTAGTTTCTAGACTCATTTCGGTCGTAAGTGCCAAATTCCGTCCCATTTAGACAAATATTAGACGTTTGGTGCACAATAAAAGGCAAATCGGACGAAGTTATTTATGGGAGCTATATCCAAATCTGAACCGATCTCGATAAAATTTGGCAAAGATATTTCTGAGCTGTATTTGATATATTTCCCTGAATATCGTTGTTACGGAATGCATATTACGGCTGTGGGTAACAAATATAACAAATCGGATTAACATTATATATGGGAGCTATAGCTATATCTGAACCGATCTTCACCAAATTTGACATACTAGCTTCTAGACTCAATTCGGGCGTAAGTGCCAAATTTCATCCAATTTGGGCAAATATTAAACGTTTGGTGCACAATAAAAGGTAAATCGGACGAAGTTATATATGGGAGCTATATCCAAATCCGAACCGATCTCGATAAAATTTAGCAAATGTATTTCTGAGCTGTATTTGATAAATTTCCCCAAATATTGTTGTTGCAGAGTGCATATTACGGCTGCGGAGGACAAAAGTAACAAATCAGATGAACAATATATATGGGAGCTATAGCTATATCTGAACCGATTTCGATCAAATTTGGCATACTTATTTTCAGGCCTAATTTGGGTGTATGTGCAAAATTCCATACAATTCAGGCTGATATTACACGTTTGGTGCACAATAAAAGGCAAATCGGACGAAGATATATATGGGAGCTATATCTAAATTTTGACCGATTATCCCCAATTTCAATAGGGTTCGTCCTTGGACCAAACAAATGAGCTGTGCAAAATTTCATCTGGATCGGGCAATAAATGCGACCTGTACTTTGTTTACAAAAATACATGGACAGACGGACGGACGGACGGACATGCATAAATCGACTCAGAATGTGATTCTATGCAGATCATCAAAAGGAACTATGGGTCTATCTCGTTTCCTTTTGCCTGTTACAAACAAATGCACAAAGACATAATACCCTGACCACCATGTGGTGTAGGGTATAGCAACACAGAAAACGCTTAATCGTCACAAAAAGTGGGAGATAGGCACTGAAGACTGCACCGCAGCCAGCCCCACATGCATAATCGTTTGAAATGCAATGCTGCAACAGTGGCAGCAGGCAAATGGCAGGAGCGGTGGTGGTCGTGGTCGCAGCAGCAACACCATCATTGTCATCATGAAATGTTGCAAATTTTTGTTTTTTTTTCGTTAGCATTGCAATCCGGGCATGTGAAGATGATTAAATCGAACTGTGTGATGGTATGCCGGCAGAGTCTTCTTCCTGTAACGATGCCAAAAGAAACCGGATAGAAACAGAGGAAAGAGCATTGGTACAAAAGCCAAAGTTGATTTAAGCCAAAACCGAACATTCGCTCTGCCTGCAATATCATCTCTAACATGTTGACTTAGATTAAGTATACCTGAAGGTGATGCAAGAAAAGAGAAGAGAAGTGGAGAGAGAGGGTGGGGGGGAGGTGCACACAGTGAAGGAGTAAATGCAAACGATGAGGAAATATTCGCATTAGGGTTTCCTTGTAATGTCAAGTGACACATAACACAGCAATACGCTTCCGCAAAAATGTGTTGTTCATCTTCTTTTCGGATTCGACAGAGACAGCATCACCGGGCCGCCACCATCACCCCGGGGGATGTTAATGATTTTTCAGATGTTTTCGGCTGATAAATGCCTCTCCGCACAACAACTACAATAAAACTTGGTATTTTGGGTAAATTATGTAATATTTTGGGAAGATGTTCGTTTGCTCGCCCATTGCAAAGGATGATGGTAATGACAATGACGCTGTCAAATATTAACTTTGATGTCATGAACACGAATGAAATTTTTTCGTGGTTAGCGTTGCCACCATTAAAAAAAGTCATAATAAATGTTTACAGCTTATCCTGATAGAAATCATCACAGATGACCTTTAAAAGAACACCTGATTCATCGGAATGATAGTCTCTGATGGATTGCAGGATAGATGTACCAAAGAGTTTTTTGGAAATTCAAACTTCAAGGTTACAAAAAATACTAAAATGTTACAATTTGGGAGAGTACGCTAGTGATAAGGCTGGGTTTTTGGAGATTCGTACGAAAAGGGTGAGAAAGGTACTAA
The DNA here is from genome assembly GCF_030504385.1 of Musca domestica. Classification (NCBI taxonomy): domain Eukaryota; kingdom Metazoa; phylum Arthropoda; class Insecta; order Diptera; family Muscidae; genus Musca; species Musca domestica. The sequence goes on along the minus strand of NW_026712340.1, from coordinate 2,876,458 downwards.
AATCTACTAACAATTTAATATTTTGGAATGAGAGTCTTTGGTGGAGTTTACGATAGATGTACCAAAGGGTTTCTGAAATTCGAACTTCAAGGTTACAAAAAGTACTAAAATTGTACTAAACTTCTTAAATAGTACCATTTGGGTCAGTCTTGGTGAGTACGCGTATGGTAAGGCTGGGGTTTTTGGAAATTCGTACTAAAAGGGTACGAAAAGTACTAACAATGTCAGACTTTTGTATGAGAGTCTCTGAGTCGGACTAGAGGATAGATATAACAAAGGTTTTTTCGGAAATTCGAACTTTGTGGTTATGAAAAATCCTAAAATCGTACTTAACTTCTAATATGGCACCATTTGGAATTACGTAATGGGATAGAGCTAAGAACTTGAAATTTGCTGTTAGAATCAAGGTTGGAAAGTAGGTTTGATAAAAGAAAGTGGTTTTGAAAATGTGTACTAAATGTGCGAACTGTACTAAATGGTACTTAATTTGGAACAGTTTGGTTTAGGGTGAACACATGAAGCAGGAATTTGGAAATTTTGTATTGGTATCCCTGTTAGCGTTAGGTTTGTGATCAAGAGTTGAATTTTGTGCCTTAAGTCAGAAATTTGTTATTAGGTTCGCTGTTCATGTGTAGCCTGGACATATGGAGATGGTTTTGGAAATGTGTACTACACGTGCACGAAAAGCACCATATATGGTATTGTATGTGCTATACAGGGTGAGATGCAGAAAACTGCAACCAACTTCAGACTGCTGTCATTTTTAAGCCACTGGTCCGACAGCTGTTAAAATTATTCCAGTGACAGCTCATCCTATTGTTTACAAGCGTGCAAAAGCATTTTAGTGAGAATTTTCCAGGAAAAAGTTATTCGTGATGGAATTCAAGCGTGATGGTGTGATTACTTTATATTTGGCTGGAAAACCACAAGTGGCTATCCAGCATTTGAATGTGAATACATTTTTTGTGTCTTGTACCATCGCTCGTTAACGTGATACTGGTAGCGTAGCCCGACGTCAAGGATGTGGACGGAAGAAAACAGTAACATCAGCAGAAATGGTTCCAAAAGTAAAGAAGCGACTTGATCGAAACCCGCGTCGCAGTGGCCGAAAAATGGCTCGTGAGCTGAACATATCGCAATATTCCATTCCGCAAATATTGAAAAATGAGCTCGAGGTAAAGGCATTGAAATTACACCACAACAGAAAGAAATTAGACACAAAAAAGCTAAAGAGTTGCTTCGCTTTGTCGAAAGTAGTGTACTGCCGAATTTGGTTTCCTCCAATGAGAAAACATTCGTTGTCCAGCAGTTTGTAAACAAACAAAATGATCGCGTTTACTTGCCAAAGAGATCAGCTGAAAATGTGCACCTTCTGTTGGCCACCAGAACTCAAGCGCCTGCCATGGTGATGGTGTGGGCCGCCATAACAGCCGATGGTCGATCTGCGCTCGTATTAATCGATATATTCTGGAGGGTGTATTAAAGCCTTGGCCACGCAACCTTTTTGGCCGTAGACCTCGGACATTCGAATAGAACTCAGCACCATCGCACTTAGCACGCGCCACCCAAGAATGGTTACAAAATGAGGTTCCTCACTTCATTTCCAGCGCACAATGCCCACCAAAATCTCCGGATACCAGTCCGTTGGGCTATTGTGTCTGGAGTATTTTAGAAAGCAATATCAAGATCAAGTCGACCACTTCAAGCAAGCCGAAATACCGCAGAGCAACATTCGTGCAGCGTGTGACGGTTTCATTGGCCATAATTCGTGCCAAAGGTGACCAGTTCGAATAAATCTAAACTTATTCTAAAATTTGATGCTATTTCCGACATTTTTGCTTTCATTCAATAAAATTAAAAAAATGTTAAAATTATGGCGTTTGACTTTGTTGCAGTTTTTTATCTCAGCCTGTATATGGTATTGGATGAAGAGATAGAGATAAACTTCTGAAATTTGATATTTAGATAAGTGTAGGTACCTGGAATTTAGATATGGAGTTTTTCTGAAAATGTGTACTATATTTTTTCGAAAAGGTATAAGTGGTACTAAATTCGTTTAGAAGGGATAAAGCTGGGATCCCGAAATTTATATTAAAACAGTGTTGGTATCTGGGGTGGAGATATGGATAGTTTTGCAAATGTTTACTAAAATTGTACGAAAATTACTAAATAGTACTATATTTTCGTATTGGGTAAAGGAATAGAGATGAAATGCTGAAATTTGACATGGATGTCACTGTTGGTGTCTGTAGTTGAGAGAAAGAACAGGTTTTGGATATGTGTACTATAATTGTACTAAATTTTGTAATGATGGAGATTAAAGGGCTAAAGAAATTATCTGTTGGTATCTGAGGATAAGAAGTGGAAATGTTTTTTGAGAATGCTTACTTTAAGCGAACGAAAATTACTAAATGCTAGTAAATATGCGAAATTTTTTCTAAGGTTTACATATGGAAACGTTAACATTGTCTTGAACGCAAAAATTGGATAAACATTTTTATAACACTTGCCACAAATATTTGATATTAGGACAAACTGGTACCCTTGTTTTAGTACTTTTAAGTACCTTCGCATTTAATAAATTTTCTTTTGTTTAGTACAAACAAGTAAAAAAGCTGTAAGTTCGGCCGGACTGTACTTTGAATACCCTCCACCATTAGCAACGAATTTGGCAATTTTCAAAAAAAAAAAAAAATAATAATAATAATAAATAAAAAAATAAACAAGTAAGCAAAGGTTACAGTCTTGCGGGGCCGACTATGTTATACCCTACAACACTACAATATGTTAGAAGCCCCCTTATGTCCAAATCCATATTGGAAGATTTCGCTTTTGAAATTAGGATTTTGACTAGGGACATTTGCCCAATATTTATGCACTCCGTCGGTGGTCCATTTTACAGCTAAATATAATCCAATGGTCATCCAAAATGCAAGAATTCTTCCATGTCCTTAATTCTCTTCACAGGCGTGTCGACTGGCTTCAATTGTATGATCGAAAAAACATTTCTGTTTTGGGTTAATTTGAACCCCTAAATATTTTGCAATCATCTCCAAAAACAAGGAGCCCCTCTGTATATCCAAATTTAGACTCATCTATATGACTTGCTTGTCTACGATATTTGGCTATATTCGTCAACGAAATCAGCATAAAGTTCGCCTTTTGTGTATTTTAGATTTCGCCGGTAATTAATGCTGGTATTTTTTCAAACTCTAACTTTATGCGAGATTTCGTGTCCTTTGGTTTCTATTTGTGACCTTTATAACGGTTTCAAAATCAGGAAAATTTTTAGTTGTTGGTCCATTTCAACCCCTAATATATTGCGGACATCTTTGAAAACAATAGGCCTATCCCTTCTGAGCGTTGTGAAAATTTTCGTGAGGATTGGACGGTATTTGCAATACTTATATAATATCCCCAACCTGTGTTGTAAGGTGAAAAAATATTATAAGTCAAATTGAAAAAATCGCATGCATATCGCATAAAAAATATGAAGAAATAAAAAAATGTCACAAAATACTACAAAATATATATACATTATTGGCATATTTTCTGCGAGTTTTTTAGAATTTATACTTTTATTTTAAGAGGGCATTCTGAATTGTCAAAATTTGTCAAAATCGGTCCAGCCATTCTTGAGATATAAGCATTCTAACTAACATTCCCTTTCTTTGTATATAAACATTCTATATATTTCGGGAGTAAAAATATTCGCGGTTTAATGAAAATTTGACTTTTATTTAACACAAATGTTGTGGCCCATTTCACCCACTAAATATTGCCAGATGACCATCAAAATTGGAAGGCTTCTGCCCAGCTCCAAGCTCTAGCCCCATGCTAACTTTTGCTTTGATTGGTCTATAATTGTGACGTGTAGAGCAACTGCAAAATCAGAATTTTTTCAGTTTTTGGTCCATTTCAACCCATAAATATGATGCGATCATCTCCAAAAGAAATAGGGTTATATTCTGACCTAAGCCCCACCTCCATTCTAAATTTCGTGAAGATCGGACCATAATTGCGACCTGTAGAGTGATTACAAATTAACATGGACAGACGGACAGTCGGACGGACGGACATACATAGCTTGATCGACTCAGCTCGGCGAGATAGGAAGATCCATATATACTTTCCTATGTGGGAAACCAATATTTCGTGGTGTTACATAATTTTTGGCCCAATCAAACTTACAATACCTCCAACACATAGTGTTGTAGGGTATAAAAATGAAATAATAAATAAAAAACAAATAAATAAAATCTTTTAAAACTCTTAAAAATACCGGATGTTGCCGTTAACTAAGGGTCTAAACGTCGACGTAGACCTGCATAGGCAACTTTTGTCATAAGCCATTATAATATTCAAATGCAAAACTTGAAAAAAAAAAACTTAGTGAATAATGTCACTAAAATCATCAAAATACCGAATATCGGGATGTACCCTTATATGGGGCTATATGAAAACGTGGACCTGCACAAAAATGTTCTGTCATAAGCTGTAGTATCCATTACGAACTTCAAATCTCAAATTTGAAACAATTCCGGTGAATAATGTCGCTAAAATCATAAAAAAACCGAATATCGGGAGGTACCGTTATATGGGGGCTATACGAAGACGAGTACCAGCACAGACAATTTTCTGTCATAGGCTGTAGTATCCATGACGAACTTCAAATACCAAATTAATAATGTCGCTAAAATCATCACAATACCGAATATCAGGAGGTACCATTATATGGGGGGCTATACGAAGACGTGGACCTGCTCAGACAATTTTCCGTCTTAGGCTATAGTATCCATGACGAACTTCAAATACCAAATTTAAAAAAAAATTCCGGTGAATAATGTCGCTAAAAGGTGCCGTTATATTTGCGCTATACGAAAACGTGGAGCTGTACAGATAATTTTCTGTCATAGGTTGTAGTATCCATTACGAACTTCAAATAATAAATTTGAAACAATTCCGGTGTATAAAGTCACTTAAATCCCCAAAATATGGGACCCATACCAAAACGTGGACCTACATGGCCCATTTTCAATACCAAAAGTTCTGCAGACATAATATACCTTTTAGTAATATGTTATCAACCTTCTTCATTTCGTTTGGAAGCTAGAGTTATTACCTTAAACGGACGGACATCGCTAAATCAACATAAAATTTTATGCTGACCAATAATATACATACTTTGTGGGGTCTAAAATGTATATTTCGAGGTCTTACGAACGGAATGACAAAGTTAATATACCCTCCCTACTATGGTGGAGGGTAAAAAAATATACGACTTTTAAATTTTGTAAAAAAAATTGGCTTAGTACACATTGTCAAGAATGTTCTGGTTTGAACTATAACATTGTATATGGTTAACATCCCATCCATTACCATCACCATATTGATAGAATGAAAAAGATATCAGAATCCATGAGACTGATTTAACAATTTTCAAATCACAACTTCAGCCTATTTCTTTTCAAACAAGGAATTATTTCCTAAAGCTAGGTGGCGGTGCTGTGAAAACCCCTCGGTATATTTTCCATGTCACATTAATCAGAAAAAAATAAATCAAATACACTGGGATGACTCTCAGGATCTAGGTATTTTTTCCACAATGCTGATCGGTTTGTAATGTATCACTAAATAGATTTTCATTTTCTCAATTATTTTTAAAAAAATATTTCCTGGCTTCTTTCTTTCTTTATGTTTATCTCCCAGTTCTCGGAACATCAAAAATTAAACCACCATTCATCCGCAAACGATAACAGACAACTGCAAACTGTGTTATTTTCGGTTTTAACAAATCACTCGGTATGCGTTCAATATCCCTCCGCTAAAACCAAAAGTTTAATTCCCCCAGAGATTTCTGTCATCACACATAAAATGGTCGAATATAAATTTCATGAAGCCAACGTTAAAGCCTATGTCCGGTTTGCTGGCCACTTATGAATAATTAAATGCAAAACAAAAACAACAACGGCAATGGTAACGGCAACGGCAACGACAACAAAAAACGCCAATTGATGATTAGTCTTTTAATTTCAACAGCCACAGAAGAGAGTAAACCGACCAACCACTCGTTGCCGCGCTGTGACCCAAATCGAGTGACTGAATAAGCATCGCGCGATGCGGGGGGAAATGCAAACTGATGTAAGTCAATGAGTTATTGGCAAAACAGGTTAGATTCACTTTTTGACTATTACACATATCTTTTTTTTTTTTTTGATTTTATATATATTTTTGAAAAAAAATGGATTGTTTTTTATTATCGATTTTTTTGATAATGTAGAAAAAAGTGGGTAATTGGTTTTGAAAGGAAAATAGGTTATAGGCATTGACATGTGAGTAAAGTGATCTAATAATGCATTATCTGTTATCACAAAATTTTGATATCGTATCTGCTCAGAAAAAAATAGGGAGCCATATGAGCTCAAATACCTATTACTAAGTAACGTAAGCGAATAAAAAAGAAGAATTATAACTTTTGGAAACTTTCGGAATAAGATTTTCCGGAATTAAGATTTTCTCTAATTATATAGCGTCTTCGGCAATATAGAAGATAAAAATATGAAAAATATTTTGGGGTATTTTTTTGTTTTTTTTTTTAACCTTTAACTAACGAGGTGTTGGTAAATATTACCCTCTCTTCACATCTTGTGATGAATAAAAACTACATGTTGTATTTAATTAAAAACAAAACTGTTGTTTATGGCAAGAGGGGGTATATATCATTTGATACGGCCAAAACGTGCCTTATCTAAATAACGGTTTTAGATCCTGCGTCTATTTGGACCAAATCCGTTTCAGGACATTTGGAGTCGATCTAACAATATCCGTTCGTATGTCTGCCTGTCTGACTGGTGCGCACGATAACTCTCGAAGGGAGTATTAGATTTGGTCCAAACTTGGTACATCGTAAAATTATTATCAAACATAGATCGAGTGCGGAGATGGTACCTCCCCCACAAAAGGTCGAAATTTTCAATAAAAATATGTTACTGCACATAAAGCGAAAGGACAAACCGATTTTGCTCCAACTTTGCAAATACTATTATTTGTATAATTGCTAGGTCGTGTGAGGAAATTGACAATGTCGGCCCACTCCATCAAATACCACCCCCTACAAGGGGTCAAAATTCGGAATAATTATAAATCTTATAAAATGTGATGTAAGAGCCCAATTGCCTTTAAATTGCACAAATAACAATATTTTTATTAACCCAAGGTCTGGTATGAAAACGGAATATATCAGTCTACTCTTTCTGGTACCTCCCCCCAAAATGAGTCAACATTTTCAATATCCATAAAGCTCATAAAACGTGAAAATAACATCCGATTCCATTCAGTCTTGGCACATATCGAAATTTCTATCAACACAAGATCTGTTATAAAGATGGTATAGTTAAACCATTCCTTCTGGTACCTTCCCCACATGGGGTCAAAGTTTTGAATAACCAAAACGATTATAAAATCTGAATTAAGCATTCGGTTCTCTTCATATTTGACACATCCCATTATTTCTACTAACACAAGATCTGGTGTGAAGATGGGATATAGGGTCCACTCCTTCTGGTTCCTCCCCCACAAATGGTCAAAATTATGAATATCCATGAAGCTCATAAAACGTGAATATAACATCCGATTCTATTCAGACTTGACACATCTCAATATTTCCATTAAAACAATATTTGTTATAAAGATGGCAGATATCAAACCATTCCTTCTGGTACCACCTCACAAAGGGTGAAAATTTTGAACAAAAGTTTTGAATTAGCTTCCGGATCTCTTCATATTTCACACATTCCGTTATTTCTACAAATGCGAGATCTGCTGTGAATATGGGATATATCCCTCTGGTAGCTCCCCCACAAACAGTCGAAATTTTGAATATCCCTGAAGCTCAAAAAACGCGAAATTAACATCTGAATCCATTCCAGGCTTGGTACATCCCAATTTTTTCATCAACACAAGATCTGTTATAAAGATGGGAGAGATCGGACAATTTCTTCTGGTACATCCTCCACATAGGGTTAAAGTTTTTGATAAACAAAACACTCAGAAGGTGGGGTGTTAGGTATACCGTTGTATGATCTGATCTGTGCTAAATTTTAACTCATTTCATCTTCATTCGTTTTGACTCTAGAGTGATTGCAACAGACGGCCAAGGCTAATTCGTATTAAAATGTAAGTTAGTTATACAACAAAATCATTGTATGGTGGTGTATGGTTTCCTCCACCATTTGGAACGAATTTGAAAATTTTTTAAAAAATAAAATCTATTTAAATTTCTGTTAAAATCTTAAAAATATCGAATATAGCAGTTATATTGGGGTCTATACGAAGACGTGGACTTCCATAGGCAATTTTTGTCATAAGCCATTACAATATTCAAAAACGAAACTTGAAAATAAATCCGGTGAATAATGTAGCTAAAATTATCAAGATACCAAAGGTACCGTTGTATCAGAGCTATACGAAGACCTGGACCTGTATAGACAATTTTCTGTCACAGGCTGTGGTACCTATTAGGAACTTCAAATACGACATCTTAAACGATTTCGGTCAAAACATCACCGAATATAAGGTGGTACTGATATATGGGGCCTATACGAAGACCTGTCGCAGACTGTTTGAAACAACTCCGGCGAATAATGTCGGTAAAATCATCAAAATACTGAATATTGCGAAGTATCGTTATATGGCACAATTTCTGCACAATTTTCAACAGAATTAGCCACAGTTAGAGATTTTTTATGTAGAAAAATCCAATTTCTTTTAAAAATATTCAATATTCATTGATCCCATTTTCTTGTGGCGGTATTCCTGATTAGAAGTGTTTTGAGGGTTTCTGTCGCATTTATTAAGAGCATCGACTGAAATGTGGAATTTTAATTTTTCAAAGAGTTTGAAAACGTTCTGTAACCAGTTGTCCTATTTCGTTCAATATTTTTCATAGTATAACGAACGCCATAACGAGTTTAATAGCCAATATTCTCTGACAAATTTTCAAAACATTTCCTTCCCCCACTATAAAGGTATCTCTTCATATTTGATATCAGTTCAAATTCCAAAATATTTCCATGATTTACAAATTTTTCCATGTAATACCTTCCGGATGAACGAAAACCGTTAGCCAGAGGTGTTACCAAATGCATTAGAGGCTTGACAGGTCATTCAAACAACAACAACAACACTAACAATAACAGTATCGGTTTAAATAACAGTTTCAATTTGAATTTTAAATTTTGTATCATTCATTAATTTATGAATGGTATTCAAAATGTTTTTGGGCAATAATGGCTTTTTATCGGCATCTATTTCTCGTCTGCATTTTTTCTATTTCGAATTGGTTATTGTTTTTGGTTTTTGCCAACAAAAAAATAACCGACATCGAAATATATTCAACATGTGGAGTAAGATTTAATCCATTTATAAACATTTTTGTTTAGTTTTTTTTTTCTCTCTGTGTCTCTCGTTGTTGGCATTTCGAATTGAATCGAATTGAACAAAAAAATAAATTCCCATAGAAAATTTAATAAAAACAAAACGGAGAAAAAATAACATCTCAACCCAATTTCTATGATTTAAATACGAAATTCCATTCGCAAATGTTACATCATAGCGGAGCTTGATTTGAGTATCTCATCATCATCATCTGTTCCATCAACTTTTGTTTATTGTTTTTAGGATGAGCCATGGAGAGTTGGAGAGAAACAAAGTAGATGCCAGCAGTGGAACTCAGCGCAACGAAATGAAACCAAAACAAATCAGCTGTCAGTTATGAGTGTTTTTGATTGAAATATTATGCCCCGCATGCAGGGTGGAAACAGCACCAGCAGCAGGTGGTGATGGAGGTGCAAGCTCCCATTGAAATGTTAAGATAGGTCAAGTGCTGCCATACTTTGCCAATGCATGGTGAGATACTTATTGTGGTAAAATTCATGGAATTCCGTATGAGTTCGTTAATGAGGTGGTATGTTCAATACCCAAATTAGGGTGGAATTTATCCCTCTCTCTTTATATGGAAGGTACTAAAAGGTACGAAAAGTACTACAAATTGAATACTTTGAACAAACGAAATGAAATTTAGAATGAGAGGTACTGATTGAGTGCAGTACCAAAGGGGTTTTGGAAATTCGAACTTTAAGGTTACAAAAAATTCTGAAATGGTACTAAAATTCTAAAATTGGACAATTTGGTTTTGGTGTAAAGATAGATCTAAAAACTTGACATTTGGTACGAGAATCAAGGTTGGAAAGTAAGTTTGATATATGAAGGTGTTTTTAGAAATGTGTACTAAGTGAGTTCACACACTACCAATAGGTACTAAATTTGGAACAGATTGGTTTAAGGTCAACAGAATAAGTTGGAGTATTGAAATTTTGTATTGGGGTACCTGTTGGAGGTACATTTGTGATGAAGGGTTGGTTTTGGAAATGTGTACTACAAATGCACGAAAAGTACTAAATAGTACCATATTTTGTACAATTTGTTATTGTCATGTGTTGCCTAGACATGTAGAGGGGGTTTCGGAAATATGTACTAAAGTTGTACGAAAAGTACTAAATGATACTATATTTAATATTGGTTGAAGGAATTGATAAAAAATTCTGAAATTCGAGATGAGATAAAAATCTGAAATTTGGAAATGAAGGTGACTTTAGAAATGTGTACTAAGTGTGCGAACCGTACTAAATGGTACTAAATTTGAACAGTTTGGTTTAGGGTGAACAGATGAAGTTGGAATTTTGAAATTTTGTATTGGGGTACCTGTTGGAGGCACGTTTGTGATGAAAGGTTGGTTTTGGCAATGTGTACTACAAATGCACGAAAAGTACTTAATAGTATCATATTTGGTACAATTTAGTATTGGGTGTCGCTTGGTATCTGAAATTTGTTATTGTCATGTGTTTCTTAGACAAGTAGAGGTGGTTTCGTGTACTAAATTGTACAATTGTACTAATTGTACTAAAATTGTACAAAAAGTACTGATTTGTACAATATTTGGTGTTGGGTGAAGGAGTAGAGTTGAAATCATGAAATTTGATATAGATGATGTTGTGACATGCAGGATAGATGTACCAAAGGGTTTCGGAAATATGTACTAAAATTGTACAAAATGTACTAAATGGTAGTATATCTTCAATTGGAAAGATACAAAATTCTCAAATTTGATATGCTGGATAAATGTATCAAAGAGTGATCGAAATCTTGAAGCTGGATTTTTGTATTACAAATGCATGAAAGTACCAAAGAGCAGTATATTTGGTATAATTTGGTATTGGATGAACAGATAGTGCTGGAAATCTCAAAATTGGTATTGGGGTCGCTGTTCATGTGTAACCTGGCCATATGAACGGGGTTTCGGAAATGTATACTACAATTGTTCGAAAAGTACTGTATGGTACTATATTTGGTATTGAGCGAAGGGACAGAGATAAAATTCTGAAATTTAATGTTTAGATTACTGATGGTATCTTCGTTAAAGATTTGGTGGTGGTTTGGAAATGTGTTCTATAATTGTGCCAATAGTACTAAATGGTACTAAGTTTGGTATTTAGGGAAGGAATATAGCTGAAATCCTGTAGTATGATATAGATGTCACTGTTAGTGTCTGTGGTTAACATATGTATGTGGTTTCGGAAGAGTGGACTATAATTGTACGTAAAGTACTAAATGGTACTATAGTTGGTATATAATGAGGAGGTAGAAATAAAATTCTGAAAATTGATATTCAGATTACTGATGATATCTATGTTTGAGATTTGGCGGTGTATTGGAAATGCGTCCTATATTTGTGTGAAAAGTACTAAATGGTACTAAATTTATTATTGGGTGAACAGATAGTGCTTGAAATTCTCGTCGTTGTTCTTGTGTAACCTTGACATGTGACGGTGGTTTCGGATAGAGATAAACTTATGAAATTTGGTATTGATGCCAATTTGGTGTCTGTGGTTAAAATATGTAGATGATTGCGGAAATGCGTACCATAATTGTGCGAAAATACTAAGTGGTATTAAATTTGGGTTTACATATGGAGGCATTGCAATAGTTGTGGACACAACAGAAATTGCATGTGGGTCCAATGGGGGATATTTCTCCTTCATAAATTTCAAAATTAAAAAAAAACTCTCATGACTTTTTGGGTAAAAGATAAACTTTTTGCTATTATTCTTTCCGAAGAACGTGAATGATATATGAAACCTTGAAAGTCTGAAAATTTTAGTACGATGTATAAAAATGTAGTCAAACTGAACAAATTGTGCATTTTGAGTACTAACAAGTAAAAAGAAGCTAAGTTCGGCCGGGCCGAACTTTTAATACCCTCCATCATTTGTAATCAAATAGAAAAATTTCCAAAAACTTCCAGATACTACCACTTAAATGAAAACTGTTACATGGGGGCTATACGAAGACGTGGACCTGCTTACGAAATTTTTTTGTCATAGGCTGTAGTACCCATTACGAACATGAAATATCAAATTTGAAACAATTCCGGTGAATAATGTCACACAAATTATAAAAATACCGAGTATCGGGAAGTACCGTCTGTATACAAAAATGTTTGTCATAGGTAACCATTGCGGACTTCAAATACGCAATTTGAAATAATTCCGGTAAATAACGTCGCTGAAATCATGCAAATACCGAATATCGGGAGGTACTGTTTATGGGGCCTGTATACAAAAATGTTTGTCATAGGCTGTAGTACCCATTGCGAACTTCAAATACGAAATTTGAAATAATTCCGGTAAATAATGTCGCTGAAATCATGAAAATGCCGAATATCGGGAGGTACCATTATATGGGGCTATCGGAAAACATGGATCGACATGACCCATTTACGAACTTGTATCTTTCTATCTCACTTGTATCTTTCTATCTCAATTCGTCCGATTACAACAGACAGGCGGGCAGAGAGACAGACGAACATCGCTAGATCGTCTTAGAATTTTACACTGATGATGATATAAAAAGGCCTAATACGAACTGTTGGAACGAATCTAAAATTTTTAAGTCGACTTTTCGCTGGCGAAGTAGCGCTCACTTGCTAGTAAATGTATAAAAATCTGAAATTCCGTACTAGGATTACAGAATTAAATATGGCAGGATTTTCGAAAATTTGTAGAAAACATACCGAAAATGCTAGGAGGTAATAGTTATTTTATTATTGAAAAAAAGAAAAAGTTTAGAGTATTGTGTCAAAAATTTTTTTTTGTAAATCATCCGAAAAGGGTCTAAGAATGCCTTATAACACTGTTCAACAAAAAAAAAATTATGGTTTCATGAAATATCCAGTAGATTATGAAAGTAGAGCTAAAATTAGAGAAGACACGTGTATCGGCGTTTTGAAAGTTTATATAGCAAAGTTACCTAAATAGAGGGAGCTGGTTTCCTCTTATATATTTTTTGAGGATTAAGATTTCTTGGAATCCTGTGTATATTATCTTCTTATATACTACAATTCGAGGAAAGTGTTATTTTATGTCATATTTTGAAAGTATGGCAACACAAAATATTCTACATATAGTCCTCGTATTGTTATTAGTAATATCGCCTAAAACGTAATATGCCAAAAAATGCAAGGATTTCAAGAAATCTTAGACCGAAAATGTTGAGGAGTGGGCCCTTGCCCTCTCTATTTAGGATACTTTGCGATGTAATCTTTTAAAACGCCCATAGACGTGTAATCTTTCATAATCTATTAAGTTTTTCCTGTACTTATCGAAAATGTTTAATTTTGTCGTACAGTGTTATCTAAGCGATATCAACTACCTCTTCCACGATACGATTGTAGTCGTCGTGGAACAGATATTTGTTCTTCCAAAAAATTGGTCCTTAGCATATTTGTATTGTCAATTGAGTATTTCATTTATTTGTTTTGCTTCACACAGCTTTCAAATATTAGTGTTTTTTTTTTTTGTTTTCCGTCTATCGACATCAGTTGCAAAACAAAAGTTATACAAACTAAACTGTTTTGTATCAAAAGTGTATGAAAATATCAACACGTTTTGCAGTTTGGATCACTGCCAATTTATTTATTTTTCATTTCAGCTTAAATAACATTTGGATTTTATGTACTTATTTTTCAACAAACCAAAAAATACAGGAAATGACAAAAATTATACAGTGTGTTCAAGATATTTTGGATACAAGTCAAATTTACATCTGTCAGAAAAGCTGAAATCCTACAAAATAATTATGGTAAAAATTATAGGTAAAAAAACTCTTCCGACTTTAGTCTGTCTGTTGAAAGGTCACAATATATAATATAAATATATGAAATTGGTAGTGAGTGGAAAAATATTCGTATTTTTTATACCCTACACCACATAGTGGTAAGGGTTTTATGTCTTTGTCCATTTGTCCACAGGGAGAAAGAAGCGAGATATACCTATGGTTACTTTTGAGGATCTTCATAGAATCACTGTTTGAGTCGATTTATGTATGTCAGCCTGTCCGTCCATGTATTTTTTGTGAACAAAATGCAGGTCGCATTTATTATCCGATTGAGATAATTTATTTTTTTTACTCAAGGACCTACCCTATTTGGATATAGCTCCCATTTATTTTCAACCGATTTCGGGTAAAATCCGTACTTAATATAAGTCCAAATGACCTGTATTTTGGTACATACTGCCGAATTTAGTCTAGAAGCAAGTAAATCAAATTTGGAGGAAATCGGTTTGGATATAGCTATAGCTCACATATATATGTTTCACCCGATTAGGGATTTTAAGTCCCTCACATGCGTAATATGCAACCCAGAAGAATGATATTTGATACCGGATATCAGATACTGCTCAAAAATAACTCTGCCAAATTTTATCGAGATCGGTTCAGATTAGGATATAGCTTCCATATATATATTTTCATCCGATAAAAGATTTATTGTGCACAAAGTGGCTAATATCAGCCCAAATGGACCGAATTTTGGACATTATGACTGAATTCATTCTATAAACCAGTATTTTTTAGTGTAAATCGGATTCGGAGTTTTAATTCCCTCACAAGCGTAATATGCATTCCACAACAATGATCTTTGGTACTATATATCTGATACATCTCCGAAATAAGTGTATCAAATTTTGGCAAGATCGGTTCAGATTTGGATATAGCTCCCATATATATCCTCAACCGATTTCGGGTTAATTGTACACCAAATGACCAATATCAGTCCAAATGACCTAAATTTTGCCACATCCGACCGAATTCATACTAGAAGCAAATACATCAATTTCGGAGAAAATCGGTTCAAATATAGCTATAGCTCCCAAATATAGCTATAGCTTTCATCCGATTCGGGATTTTAAGTCCCTCACATCCGTAATATGCATTCGAAAACAATGATATTTACTACCAAAACTTTGCCAAATTTTATACTGAACGGCAAAGATGTGGATATCACCCATATATATATATCCTTAATCCGATTTCAGATTTATTGCACAAATAATTGAGTTTCAGCCCGAATGGAGGGAATAGAATGAGTCTCGGCTCCGATATATATTGTTTTAATATAATCCTCCTTCAAGTGATACTATGCTCTCTATAGCAAACTATAACTGCTCTAAAGCCAAATGTTGATAGATGGAATGAGCTACTTGAAATAAATTCTTTTCTTATGGGAGTTCTACTTAATATGCATGGAGGTCTAGGGTATCATATAGTCGGCCCCGCCCTATTTTTTTTTAAATCTTGGAATTAGAATTTTCTACTGAATGTAAAAACGGATGGATAAGTTTTCTCATGATGGATGGTATAATCCGTTTCTAATGGGTGTTCTAAAATCTGTTGATTTTGATGGTAATCGGTACAGGTTTAGATATGGCACCAACATATAATTCGCTCTGGTCTCGTGTTTAAAATTTTATATTTAATCCTCTTCTGAGTCATAATGTGTACCATATAAGAATGATGTTGGGTAGGAGTAATAAAATGAAAATCCTTGTGTCAACGACGGTTGATGTTGGCTGATATGTTATGTTTAAGACTTGCCACTAGTGCAACATGTAGCAAAACAACCATATCTTATCAAATGTATAGTATGAGTACATATGTGGTAATTTCTTGTGGTTTCCTTGGATTTATGTTTTTCCAGAGATTTCAAGCAGAGTTTTATACATACACTTATTTTTTTGATATTGTAGAAAATAAACTGGAAACATACCTGCAAAGATATAAGAAGGTGATACGTTATTGAAAGGCAATTTCAATGCATTCTATTTTTGGTCATAATTTTCTCAATGCTTATTATATTTTAATCTCTTCCTGAATTTTTCTTACATGATATTACGTTCAACAGAGCTTTTCAGGTGGAAAAGTTAAATTTCCAATTGAAACAAACTTTAATTAAAACAAATCCAGAATATAATGTAGCTAAAATCACCAAATAACCGAATATAGGGAAGTACCGATATGTGGTGGTTATATCAAAAAATGTATCTGTATGGACAATTTTCTCTCATAGACTGTAGTACATATTGGGAACTTCAAACAGGAAATTTAAAATAATTTCGGTGAATAATGTATCGAAAATCATTAAAATACCGAATATAGGGAGGTACCGATATATGGGGTTTATAGGAAGACCAGGACCTGCATAGACAATTTTCTGTCATAGGCTGTAGTACCTATTAGGACAACTTTGTAAATCCTACTATTTGCATCAGTGCTAGGTCAGGTGAGAAATCGGTCCACTCCATCAAGTACCTCCCCCACAAAGGGTCAACATTTAGAATAATTATAATTCTTAAAAAATGTGATGTTAGACACCGTTTGTCTTCAAATTACACACATCACAATATTTTTATTAACACAAAGTCTAATGTAAAGATGGAAGATATCGGTCCACTCTTTCTTGTACCTCCCCCACAAAGGATCAAAATGTTGAATATGCATGAAGCTCATAAAACCCGAAATTAACATCTGATTCCATTCAGACATGGCACATATAAATATTTCAATCAATACAAGATCTGTGATAAAGATGGTAGAGATCGGACCATTCGTTCTGGTACCTCCCTCACAAAGGGTCAAAGTTTTGAATAACCAAAAAAGTATGCACTCGATTCTCTTCATATTTCACACATCCCATTACTTCTTACATTACTACTAGCAGAAGATCTGCTGTGAAGATGATCGGCAAAACCCTCCAGGTGTCTCAACCACAAATTGCCACAGTTTTCAATACATTATCTGTCATAACTTGCGAAACAAGTCAGGGACACTTTTCATCTTGCTATATCTAAAAATGTTTCATAATCAGAATCCTAAGAGAGAGAATATGGTATTTATGAATTCGCGTGTATATAAATGTTCGAGTTTCTTGTATCTATATTAGGTGTAGGATGAAAATGGAATACTTCGGTCGCCTATATCTGGAAACTCAGGCACATTTTAATAAAATTATCTCAAATGTATCACATATCTCATAGAAAGTGAAGGAGGCAATCAATATAGTTCAAATCTGGCACATCGCAATATTCATATCATATTTATTGAGGTCCCATACGAAATGAACAATATTGGCCCATTCCTTCGGAACCTACTCCATCGAGGGTCAACAATTTAAATTATCATAACACAAGTCAAAATATATTTAAATAATGAAATATTGGCTGAGGGTATACATCTGTTGGCTAAACCGATTGAGACTTTTTAACTTGTTATAATACAAACTGACCACCACCATATCTATACTAGAAACCAACACTAACCTCAATATTAAATTTCAGGATTCAAGCTCTATCCATTCACTCAGCGGTAAATTAAGTACCATTAAGTAGTCTTCGAACAATCAAAGTATTCATTTTCAAATCATCCCTCTTTTCTCACAACTATATACCGAAAATGGCCTCCATATCAAATATCAGGATTCCATCTTTATTCTTTCACTAAATATCAAATTTGGCCCTTTTTCATACTTTTCGAACAATTATAGTACGCATTTTCAAAATAATCTTCATACTCCAGATACCAACAGTGACCGTAATATCAAATTTCAGGATTTAAGCTCTTTAATTTCCCTCCATTACCATGATTAGTACTCTTCGTCCAATTATAGTACAATTTACAAATCTACTTCCATTAGTTTACCACAGACACCAACAGTGACATCCATATCAAATTTCAGGATTTTAGCTCTATTCTTTCCCCCAATACCAAATTCAGTACGATTCGTACAATTATAGTACACATTTCCAAAACCACCTTAATATCCCAATGCCAGATACCAACAGAGACCTTAATATCTAATTTAAGGATTCCGCCCTATTCCTTCACCCCATACCAAATGTAATACCATTTAGTACTTCTCGTACAAATATAGAACGTATTTCCATCTCCATATGTCCAGACTACATATGAACAGTAACCCTGACACCAAATTTCAGTTTTCAAGCCCTACCTGTTTAATCAAAAGCAAATTGTACCAAATATGGTACTAATTAATAATTTTTGTGCACTTGCAGTACACATTTCTAAAACCACCTAATTATCACAAACCTAACAAAAACCGGGACCTTAATAGAAAATTTCACATTTAAGTAAATTATTTCCGCATACTTAGAAACCCAAATGCTTCATTCACCAATATCGTGTCGATTTTAGACCAGACGTAGACATGATTCGTCTTCGCCGTGCGTACTTAGCTAGTCATAAGGAGTTATTTGGTGGCACTTCACCCTCCACACAAAATCAAACTGTTTCAAAGTTGGTACCATTTAGTACAGTTCCCAAACATATCCGAACTTTCCAACCATGATTCCAATAGCAAATTTCAGGTTCGCTTAATACGAAATTGTACCATTCTAGAAGTTTAGTAGCATTTTATAATTTCCAAAAACCCTTAGATATATCTATCCTGCACTCCATCAGTGACTCTTATTTCAAATTTCGGAATTCTAGCTCATTCTGTTTATCCCAAGAATGTATTCAATTTTTATAAGATTTTCGTACATTTCGTACCTTTTTAGTAAGAATTTCCAAAAAAATCCAGCTTTATCACACGCCTACGCGCCAAGATTGGCAAAATCCAAAGCTCTACTCCTTGGGCTTAGAAGGGTCAGCTAGACTCCTTGAACATGGTTCGTCAGTAAAGTCTCCCTGATCGTAAGCTAGGCCGTCGGAAAAGACTAAATGGCCTCTTGCTGGTCTATAAAGACCCCATGGTCCTCAGTTCGACTATTAGGACTGTCTGGATCTTCTAGAAAGATAGAATCACCTTCGGCTTCTCTATAATAACCACCTTTCCTTCAATTCATCTAAAGAGACCCATGGTCTTCAGCTCAGCTCGTCTGTGAAGACTATCTGGACCTCAGGCCCTCTATTACGACTAAGACTGGCCTTCAGATCGTTTATAAAGATTGTCTGGCCTTCAACTCGTCTAGAGAGACTTTCTCATCTTCAGCCCATCTAAGATTGTCTGACCTTCAACTCGTCTATGAAAACGTCCTGGCCTTCGGGTTGTCTATGAAAATGTTTGAGGCTCAGATTTCGTCCCGAAGTAAACGTAGAAATGTCTTAGCCATAAAATGTTAAAATAATCAATGACCAATCAAGTTCTTTGTGCAATGAGTAACAGTACACATCTATCCCGATGTTGTCATATTGTGGTATACTATCATCGATTATAACATCCTTTGAAGAACGAACAATTATTCATTACGAGACCATTTGGAAATCCTTTTCGGCGATAAAAAAATCTGCACTGTTTTAAATTTGTGATATCCAAGACAAACATTTGTTTTCGAATAAATAAATTTATAAGGAACTTTGGTATTAAGAAAATATCTTTTTTAAGGAAATATCAAATGAGGTTTATACCTGTATCGGATTTCCCACCGGTGTTTGAAATAATCACTGGTAATTGCCAATAATTAAACGTCATAAATGTGTAACAAACCGTTTATGGCATCACATATCATTTCATTCAGAAAATTTATCGCTTTTTTTTAAACTGGCATTTCACATAAACCGTTTAACTTGGCCCGAAGCCATTCGAAATCTTTTTTTAAGCTTGGTAACAAGTTAAACAATCAGGTGTGAAAACATCAAATTAAGAAATGCGTAAATGTCGATAAAAGCAGCCGAGCAGACGACGAAGAAGTGCTGCATAATTTCATTTATGTTTTTATTGTTTATATTTTTTTGCATTAATTAAAATTTCTTCTTCTTCATCATCATCGTCATAGTCAACTGCGAACAAGTTCCCCAAAAAAAAAAAAAAACAAAAGACCATTGTGTGTGTGTGCGAATGTAAACAAATAAACAGCACAGTGTTCAAGTGGAAAAAATAACAACAGCCAGCAAAGAAAAAAATATATCTGTCAGCACACAAGCAATAACAGAGATTAAAAGACATAAACAGGTTCATCAGCGTCGTCATCGTCATCATCGTTATGAGCATCAGCCCGCCAAAGCAACGCCAACGCCGGCGAGAAGAGAAAAAACAACTAAATCAACAACAACAATGACAATTTTGTAATAATTATGAGCCACCAGCAGCACTCTAGCCATTCATTCAACCAACCAACCAACCATCCAGCCAGCCAACCATTCGTCCGTCCGAACATAAAACAAAAATTAATTCAAACAAAACAATTTAACGTTCCATCCCTACAATCGCTATTTGCATGTGTGTGCACAGTGAGGCGAGACAAAAGAATATTTTTATACCCTCCACCTTGGAAAGGAGGGTATATTAACTCCAAACATTCCCAAATATTCGTCGTACACTCCATATTGTATATATATTCATAATCAGCATAAAATTCTAAGACGATTTAACGATGTACGTCTGTCTGTCTGTTGAAATCACGATACAGCCCACATTATTTGATGTAGAGCGTCAAAATTTAGCAGAATATTTGGTTTATGTCTAGGATGGTTGGTATTGAAAATGACATATATCGGTCCACGTTTTGGTATAGTCCCCATATAACGGTACATCCCGATGTTCGGTATTTTGATGATTTTTGACACACTTTTTCACGGATTTGTCTAAAAATTGGTATTTGTAGGTTATAATGGGTTCTAGCTCCGGTGGCGAAACTTTACATGTATGGGTCCACGCTTTGGTATAGCCCCCATATAACGGTACCTCCCGATATTCGGTATTTTCATGATTTTTACCACATTTTTTTACGGATTTGTCTAAAAATTGGTATTTGTAGGTCATAATGGGTTCTTGCTCCGGTGGCGAAACTTTGCATGTATAGGTCCACGTTTTGGTATAGCCTCCATATAACGGTACCTCCCGATATTCGGTAATTTGATAATTTTTGCCACATTTTTTCACGGATTTGTCTAGAAATTTGTATTTGTAGGTCATAATGGTTCCTTGTTCGTGCGCCGAAACATTGTATGTATAGGTCCACGCTTTGGTATAGCCTCCATATAACGGTATCTTCCGATATTCGGTATTTTGATGGTTTTTGTCACATTTTATCACGGATTTGTCTTAAAATTGGAATTTGTTGGTCATAATGAGTTCTAGCTCCGTTGGCGAAGCATTGTATGTATAGGTTCACATTTTTGTATAGCTCTATATAGCCTTACCTCCCGATATTCGGTATTTTGATGATTTGTGCCACATTTTCTCACGAATATGTCTAAAAATTGTTACAATTGGTTCTAGTGTTTCCATTACCCTAAGGTGGAGGGTATTAAAAATTCGGACCGGCCGAACTTAATGTTTTTTACTTGTTTTAACAAAAATATAATTTCGATGAAATCTTCATCGGATAACCAAAATAAAGTACTTCTCAAAATTTCTCATTATACCCTACACCACATTGTGGTAAGGGTATTATGTCTATGTGCATTTGTTTGTAACATGGAGAGGGAAACGAGATAGACCCATAGTTCATTTTACTGATCTTCATAGAATCACTTTCTGAGTCGATTTGTTCATATCAGACCGTCTGTCCGTCCCATATTGTTTCCATATATATCTTCAACCGATTAAAGGTTAATTGTGCACCAAATGGCCAACATCAGCCCAAATGACCTGAATTTTGGCACATCCGACCGAATTCAGTCTAGAAGTAAGTACATCAAATTTGGTGAAAATCGGTTTAGATACAGTGCCACACATTGAGGACCCTAAATGTCGAATAAAAAGCGATTTGGTAAATTTTGCGGCTAAAAAAATCAAAATTTGTAACATGGTGAATGAAGCGAGATCGACCCATATTTACCTTTGAGGATCTTCATAGAATCACTTTCTTAGTCGATTAATCTATGCCAGTCCGTCTGTCCGTCCGTCCGTCTGTCAGTCTGCCATTTCATTTTTTTTAACAAAATGCAGGACGTATTTATTATCGGATTGAGATGAAATTTTCAAAAAAAAAATATCTGTTTGTCCCATCGACGAACTCTATTGCAATTGGTGAGAATCGGTTCAAATTTAGACATAGCTCCCACATATAAGTTCAACCGATTTCGGGGTAATTGAGGACTAAGTGGCCAACATCAGTCCAAATGACCTCTGAATTTTGGCACATCCCACCGATTTTAGTCTGGAAGCAAGTGCATCAACTTTGGGGAAAATGGGTTCAGATATCGCTATAGCTGCCATACATATGTTTTATCCGATTATACCTCTACCAAATTTTATTGAATGAAAGCAAAAAATGTCGGAAATAGTATCAAATTATAGAATAAGTTTAGATTTGTTCGAATTGGTCACCTTTGGCACGAATTATTGCCATCAAACGACCAATGAAATAGTCACACGCTGCCCGAATCTTGCTCAGCTGTATTTTGGCCCATTCCCGGCGAAATGATTGCTTGAGGTGATCGACACTTTGGTATTTTTTAGTCCCAACCTTGCTTTCCAAAATACTCCAGACATAATAGTCCAACGGATTGGTATCCGGAGATTTTTGTGGCCATTGTGCGCTGGGAATGAAGCGAGGAACTTCATTTTGTAACTATTCTTGGGTGACGCGTGCTGAGTGCGATGATGCTGAGTCCTGTTGGAATCCAAGGTCTGCGGCCAAAGTGTTTGCGTGCCCAAGGCATTAATACACCCTCCAGAATATTTTCGCGATAATATTTGGCATTTATTCTGATGCCACGGCCGATTAATACGAGCGGAGAGCAACTATCGGCTGTTATGGTGGCCCACACCATCACCATTACCGGCGCTTGAGTTCTGGTGGCCAACCGAAGTTGCACATTTTCAGCTGACCTATTTGGCAAGTAAACACAATCATTTTGTTAGTTTACAAACTGCTGGACAACGAATGTTTCTCATCGGAGAAAACCAAATTCGCCTAAGCGAAGCAACTCTTTAGCTCTTTTGAGTCTATTTTCTTTCTGTTGCGGTGTAAGTTCTTGCACTTTTTGGAATTTCATTGGCCTTACCCCGAGCTCATTTTTCAATATTTGCCGAATGGAATATTGCGATATGTTCAGCTCACGAGCCATTTGTCGGCCACTGCCATGCGGGTTTCGATCAATTCGCTTCTTTACTTTTCGAACCATTTCTGCTGATGTTGCTGTTTTCTTCCGTCCACTTCCTTGACGTCGGGCTACGCTACCAGTAACACGGAAACGACCGATGGTACGAGACACGAAATATTTATTCACATTTAAATTCTGGAGTGCTCTAACGATAGCCACTTGTGGTTTTCCAGCCAAATATAAAGAAATCGCACTATCACGCTTGAATTCCATCACGAATAAATTTTTTTCTGGTAAATTCTCTCCAAAATGTATGCTTGTAAACAATAAAATGAGCTGTCACTGGAATAATTTTAACAGCTGTTGGACGAGAAATGACAGCATTCTGGTTGCAGTTTTTTCCCCTCAGCCTGCATATTTTTATCCGATTTCAGGTTTATTACGCACCAGATGACGAATGTTAGCTCAAACGGTGGAATTCCGATGGAATTCATCCTAAGTGCTTCAAATTTTGGTGAAAATCGGTTCAGATAAAGCTATAGCTCTCATATGTATGTTTCATCCGAGTTGGTGTTAGGACCCCCACATTAAAAAAAATAAACATCACAACAATGATATTTGATACCGGGCATCAAATACAGCTCGAAAATACCTCGGCCAAATTTTATCGAAATCGGTTCAAATTTTTACATTCCTTCGATATACATCTTCATCTGATTTTATGGTTATTGGGTAGATTTTTTCATATGCAACCGAATTTTTCCATTTGGTAAAACTCGATCCGGCTTCAGTAAATATTTTTTAATATAATCCTTATCGAAGTCATATCATGCACTACACAGCAATGTTATTTGGTACTAGAGGCACAAAAGCTCCCGTCAAATTTATGGAAAATCAATTCAGAGTTGGATATCGTTCCCAAATTGTGACTACTCTAAAGCGATGGTACGCATTCAATTAAGGTTCATAGTTGGTATGATCTACATCACATATATTCCCAATATAAACTTTTTTGTTACGTGAGCTCATCTAAATAAGCATAGTAGTGTAGGGTATCAGATAGTCGTCCCCTCCCGACTTTTGACCTTTCTCCACTGGTTTTGCCTTAGAACACTGTGCCACCAAGACATTTTTCCCCATCCCAGTTTTGGTCTCTTTTGCTTGTTTAAATATTTCATTAATTCATATGCGAGCAATGTGTATGTGAGTTATCCATAAAGCGTAACCACATGAAATGCTAAAAGTCTGCAACAGATTTGATTAAAAAAATAAATAACAACACCAACAACGAAATTTTGGCACTGCTCTGTCTGTGATTTTTAAAATTATCAAACAGTGCCAAACATTTTTATACATTTTATGGTATCCATAATGAAATCAGCGCGTATCTGGTAAACAGAGCAAAACCATATTTCCAGCTAACGAGAGAAACAAATCCAGCTAAACATTGCAAAAAATTAACCGCTTATGGTTGCAATAATTTTGAATATTCGCGCAATAATAAAAGTGGGAATATTTACCACTGAGACGAGCGAGCGAGCGAGCGAGGTAATTGCCGTTGCAGTGTCAGTTCCAGTCCAGTCCAATGTCATCAAATTATTGTCAACATTTGTCGAAATTCAGATGTTGTTGTTGTTGTTGAGAGAGCAAATTAAGCAGCGGTTGTTTGTCGTTATCTAATTATGATGGATAATGAGCAATACCAAGCGTTTAATTTTTGCGGTGATTTGTGATGTGAAAGGAAGTAAGCATCAGCGATTTTTGTAACAGGCGACAAATTGTTGTTGGTCATGATGCTGTGATGTGGATATGATGACGGCTGGCTGAGTATGGGTCAATAATAGTTTGGGAACTGGTTGAGGGTTTTGATAATTTTAAATAATTATTATTTATCTGGATAATGTAGATGCAATTTTTACATGGTATGGACAACTGAGATAGTATTTATTTAGATAATGTGGATAAAAACGCAAATTATGGGATAACAAGTAAAACAAGTTAAAAAAAGTCAGTCGGTTTTCCGACAGATATATACCCTCAGCCAATATTCGATTATTTAAATATATTTTGACCTCTGTTATGATTATTGAAATAATTGACCTTCAATGGAGTGACTTCCGAAAAATGGGCCAATATTGTCGGACCTAAATAAATATTATATAAATATGTGCAAGGTTTAGACTATACGGACTGCTTAATATACTTAATATGAAATATGTGATAATTTTTAGAAAATGTTGAAAAAAAAATCGACCATTTATATTCAATTTTATGCGAAATCATAAATTCCATATTCATTTCAGGTTTCTGGTTGAGAAAATATTAAGATAAAACAAGTTTCGCAAGTTATGAGAGATAAAAGAATTGGAAATTGTGATCCTTTGTGGGTGAGGTACCAGAAGGGGTTCACAGATATATATCATCTTCACAACATATCTTGTGTTAGCTAAAATGTTTGAATGTCTGAAATCTGAAGAGAGTTTCGATTTCTGTGAGCGTTTTGTCATTTAAAATCTTGAACCCTATGTGGGGGAGGTACCAGAAGAAATGGTCCGATCTCTACCATCTTTATAACAGATCTTGTGTTGATGGAAATATTGAGAGAACAAGTCTGAATGGAATCGGATGTTAATTTCGCATTTTATGAGCTTCATGAATATTCATAATTTTAACGCTTTGTGGGGGAGGTACGAGAAGGTGTATACCTATGTATCCCATATTCACAGCCGATCTTGTGATAGTAGAAATAATGGGATGTGTGAAATATAAAGAGAACCGGATGCTAACTTCCGATTTTATAATCGTTTTTGCTGCCACTCAAAAACGTTGGACATATGTTCACTCATATCCGAGCGACATCAAAAATTGAGTTTGCTCGATTTTTTGTTTCTGCTCCTAGGGGCGCACTCCCTCTGGGAGGCCTGGGTAGAATCCATTACAAACTTCAAATACCAAACATAAAAAATTTCGAGGAAAAAAATTGTCAATAAGGCAAATATCGGGAGGTACAATTGAAGTATAGGAAAACGTGGACCCATTAAAAAATTTTCGGTCACCAAAGCTAGAACCCATTAAAAGTTCTAAATACCTAATTCGAAACAATTTCTTGAGAATCAATCATTAAATATTGAATATCGGGGTTATACGAAAGAGTATTGCAATATATCTCATTTTCAACACCAACCATTCTTGACTCAATTGTTCTGCTCCAGAATTGTACATTTTTTTAATATAATAATCGATTATTATATCCTGTCATATTGCTACGGAAGGTATATATCACTTGATAAGGGCAAAACATTTCCTCATCGAAATAACCATTTTATACTTTTTTTTTTTAAACCAAGTCCATTTTAGGGCATTAGGAGTCGATCTAGAGGCGTTGTCTGGTTGGTGCGCACAATCCTTCCTGGTACCTCCACCACAAAAGGTCAAATTTATCACAGAAAATAATTTGCCTTATATAATAAGAAACGATCACCCAATTTTGTACAAATTTTGCAAATACCAATATTTTTATTAAGGTTAGTAAGGTGCCTAACCAACAAAGAGTAAAAATTTAGAATAAATCTAACTCTCTCCGATTGTCTTCAAATTTCAAACATCCCAATATTTCTAGCAACTCTAGGTCTGTTAAGAAGTTAAAGTTGACAAGATTGGTATCTATCGGTAAGGGCTTAGCGACTACTTTCGGTAACCCAAAAAATGAGTTTAAGTATTCCACTACTGGCGTAAAATTTTCTCATTCGATATCAAAAAAATTTCGATCGAAATTAATTTTTATAAACCATTTTTTTATTAACAAGTTAAAATGCAGTAAATTCGGCCGGGCCGTACTTTGAATACCCTCCACCATTTGAAACGAATTTGGAAATTTTCTAAATATAAAATCCTTAAAAAAAATTCTATTAAGATATTAAAAATACCGAATATATCCGTTATATTTGGGTCTATACGAAACGGACCTACTTAGGAATTGTTTGTCATAAGCGATTACCATATTCAAATTCGGAACTTGAAATAAACGGTGAATGAAATACCTAAAATCATCAAAATATCGTATATAGGGAGGTTCCGTTATATTGCAGCTGTGCGAAGACCTGGCATAGAGAAATTTTTGTCATAGGCTGCAGCATCAATTATGAACTTCAAATACGACATCTCAAACAATCGGATGCTTATTTCGGATTTTATAAGCATCCGAAACTCGTTAAAATACCGAATATAGGGAGGTATTGATATATGGGCCCTATACGAAGACTTGGACCTGCATAGACAATTTTCTGTCTTAGGCTGTAGTATCTGTTTCGAACTTTAAATACCAAATTTGAAACAATTCCGGTGAATAGTGTCGCTAAAATCATCAAAATGCTTAATATCGTTATATGGGGCCATATAAAAACGGGGATCTACATGGCCCATTTACGAACTTAGCCTGCCTACTGGAAAAATAAACATGTGGGCAAAATGTTATCCTTCTATCTCAATTCGTCCGAAAGATGGCGTGATTACAACAGACAGACAGACGGACAGACAACGGACATCGCTATATCGACTTAGAAATTTACACAGATCAAGAATATTAGTACTTTGTTGGGTCTGACATGAGTTTTTCGAGGAGTTACAAACGGAATGACAAAGTTAATATACCCTCCATAGTATGGTGGAGGGTATAAAATGTATATAGGAACCTTGGGTTTTCACAGCTTTAAAAATAATCTCATGTTTTGTAATCGTTAGTGAGTGGCTCCAACACCTCTGATCCCTAGAAATTCGTGAGAAATGTGGGCACATTATCTGCAATTGGCTCTTTAACGTCTTGACGTATTACATTCTGCTCAATTTACAATCTATTAAAGATTTCTGCCAAAATTTCCTATTATTAAAACTTGCTGATTACTAAATATCTGTTTCTGCTTCCATATTATTAAAGTTAAACTTCCCTATTATAATTATTGTTATTATTTCAGGGAAGCTCTGCAAAATTGAAAACGGTAATTTTCCAATTCACTTTCAAATTAAGAAAGTCATTAAAATAACTCAACAACAAATTAACAAATTTTACAGAAAGGCCAATTTGTACTACAACAGAGACGAAGACTGATATTAAATAGGTCCCATAGGCAAATTCCCGCCAGCTCCCCTCACAAAAAATACTGTCGATTTTGTGAGTGTTGCCATGGCAGGGCACCGCTAGGTGTTGGTGTTGCGGTTGAAATGTACACCAAACCAATCTGCCTGACATTTATTACAACAATAGGTTGTAACTTAACATCATGTTGTTCATCGCTTGTCTCCATTAGGCCGTGAAACAACACGCACTTGATGCCTTCTCTGTGCGTACGTCGTTGGAGCGAACTCACGCTCGCCCGTCCGCACGCACTCACTCACATACATCGAATAAATGAACAGCACCCGAAACATTTCCTCATTGAACAAGCTGGTTTCATGTCGTAGTCGACGTCCATCCACCCATGTTGTGCTTGACAAGAAACATGTGTTCACACGCATCACAGCTAGCACCAGCTCAGCTAGATATCATGAATGAAGAATGAGAGGAAGAAGAGCAACATATCTCTTGGGTAGTGAACAATTTTTGGAAATGAATTTCGTTTCATATCCTTTGAGCTATTCGTTGGAACGAGCTCATTTAGATGAGGAGAGACGTTGGATGTTTGGGGGAACATTTTTTAAATTAATTACAATTAATTTTTATTTCGAATGAAATCAAGTGAAACAGCAGTGCCAAGATTGCTCTAATCTTAATTTTGGAGGTAAGGACAGGGTTTTGATACCCAACACTTGATAGTGGATTTTCATAGAATTACTTTCTGAATCGATTTATGCATGTCAGTTCGTCCTTCCCTCTCTCCGCCTGATCATGTATTTTTGTGAGGAAAATGCAGTTCGAATTTATTTTCCGATTGAGATGAAATTCCCCAAACAAAAATTATCTGTCCCAAGGAAGAACCCTATTGAAATTGGTTAGAATCGGTTCAAACTCCCGGTTATAACTCCCATATATATATTCAACCGATTTCGGGTTAGTTGTACACCAAGAGGCCAATATCAGTCCATATGACCTGAATTTTGGCACATCAGACCGAATCTAGTATAGAAGCAAATACATCAAAATTAGTGAAAATCGGTTCAGACATAGCTACAGCTCCCATATAAATGTATTTCATCCGATTTGGAGGTTTAATTCTCTCACATACGTAATATGCTGTACAGAACAACTCAGCTCAGAAATAAGTACCAACATTTTTTTCAAGGTCGGTCCAGATTTGGATGTTGCTCCCATATACATTTTTTTTTTTATCAGATTTCAGGTTTATTTTACACCAAATGGCTAATACCAGCCCAAATAAACTGAATTTTGGCACTTCAGATGAAATTCAGTCTAGGCGCAAGTACTTCGAATTTGTGAAAAACGGTCAGATATAGCTATGGCCATATCAAATCAATAGGAAATAGCATCAAATTTTAGAATAAATTTACATTTGTTCGATTTGGTCACCTTTGGCACGAATTATGGCCTTCAAATGGTCAATGAAACCGTCACACGCTGCCCGAATGTTGCTCTGCGGCATTTTGGCCCATTCCCGGCGAAGCGCTGGATTGAGGTGATCGACACTTGGGTATTTTTTAGTGCCAACCTTGCTTTCCAAAATACTCCAGGCACAATAGTCCAACGGATTGGTATCCGGAGATTTTGGTGGCCCTTGTGCACTAGAAATGAAGCGAGGAACCTCATTTTGTAACCATTTTTGGGTGGCGCGTGCTGAGTCCTGTTGGAATGTCCAAGGTCTGCGGCCAAAATGTTTGCGTGCCCAAGACTTTAATACACCCTCCAGAATATATTCGCGATAATATTCAGCATATATTCTGATTAATAAGCGGAGAGCGACCATCGGCTGTTATGGCGGCCCACACCATCACCATGGCCGGCGCTTGAGTTGTGGTGGCCAACCGAAGGTGCACATTTTCAGCTGACCTCTTTGGCAATTAAACACGATCATTTTGTTTGTTTGAAAACTGCTGGACATCGAATGTTTTCTCATCGGAGAAAACCAAATTCGGCAGTTCACCACTTTCGGCTAAGCGAAGCAACTCGTTGGCTTTTTTGAGTCTATTTTCTTTCTGTTGCGGTGTAAGTTCTTGCACTTTTTGGAATTTCAATGGTTTTACCCCGAGCTCATTTTTCAATATTTGCCAAATGGAATATTGCGATATGTTCAGCTCACGAGTCATTTTTCGGCGACTGCGACGCGGGTTTCGTTCAAGTCGCTTTCTTACTTTTCGAACAGTTTCTGCTGATGTTGCTGTTTTCTTCCGTCCACTTCCTTGACGTCGGGCTAAGCTACCAGTATCACGTTAATGAGCGACGGTACGAGACACAAAAGATTTATTCACATTTAAATGCTGGAGTGCTCTAACGATAGCCACTTGTTGTTTTCCCGGCAAATATAAAGAAATCACACCATCACGCTTGAATTCCATCACGAATAACTTTTTTTCTGGAAGTTTCTCATCAAAATTCTTTTGTACGCTTGTAAAAAATATAATGAGCTGACACAGGAGTAATTTTAACAGTTGTCGGTTGAGTTGCTTAAAAAAGGCAGCAGAGTTGGTTGCAGTTTTTTCATCTCACCTGGTATATCTTTATCCGATTTCAAGTTTATTGTACATCGAATGACTAATATCAGCCCGAGTAAACAGAATCTTGGCAATTCCGACTGAGATCATCCCCGACATAAGTACTTGAAATTTGATGGAAATCGGTTCAGATATAGCTATAGCGACCATATATATTTTTCATCCCATTTGTCGTTTTAAGTCCCTCACATGCGTAATATGCATTCCACAACAATGATATTATACCAGACATCAAATACAGCTCAAAAATAAGTGTCTATTTTTTTAAAAATCGGTTCATATTTGGATATAGCTCCCATATATATTTATCTCATATAAAAAGTAACTAATATCAGCCCAAATGAACAGAATTTTGGCAATTAAGACTGAATAGGTCCTAGAAACGAGTACTTTAAATTTGGTGTAAATCGGTTCAGATTTGGATGTAGCTATATATTTTTTATCCAATTTCATGTTTTTTTTTACACCAAATGGATAATATCAGCCCAAATGAACTGATTTTTGGAACTTCCGATGGAATATCTTTATCCGATTTCAAGTTTATTGTACACCGAATAACTAATATCAGCCCGAGTATACTGAATCTTGGCAATTCCGACTGAGATCATCCTAGAAACAAGTACTTCAAATTTGGTAAAAGTCGGTTCAGATATAGCTATAGCTCCCATATATATGTTTCATCCGACTTGGGGGTTTAAGTCCCTCATATGCGTAATATGCACAACACAATGATGATCTTTGGTTCCAGATATAAGGTACAGCTTGAAAATAACTCTGATAAATTTTATCGTGATCGGATCAGATTATTTTATATGGCTTCATTGTACATCTTCATCCGATTTTACGGTTATTGTCCAGCATATATTTTATATTAGCCCAAATGGAATAGAATTTTTCATATTCAAGCGAATTTTCCCATTTGTTGAAACTCGGTCCGGTATATCTATAGCTCCAAAAAATATGTTTTAATATAATTCTTATCGAAGTCATATCATGCAACAATGATATTTGGTACTAGGGGTATAAAAGCCTCCGTCAAATTTGTTGAAAATCGAATCAGAGTAAGATATAGTCCCCAAATTGTGATTACGAAAGCCATGGTTTGATTCATACTTTTTTATTATGGGAGCTCTACTAAATACGTAGAGTGGTGCAGGGTATCATATCCGCCCCACTTTTGACCTTTCCTTACTCGTTCTATATTGATTCCTTCAAAATATGTGTCAAAAACTAAATGGCCAATCTGTAACAGGTCTTCGGATAAAAATTGAATGATGTGTAATAGTAATTTTCAAAATTTTTTTATTGGAATTTTCTAAAATTTTTAAATTTGACTTAGCCCTTAAATTAAGTTTCATATATATATACGTGTATTATATTTAAAATATTGTCTTCATGCATTGTAATTTTCATAGTTTATATGTTAGGGACTTAAATCTCCCAAAAACATTTCGTAATCCCCCTCCGCCTCATTTCATTGAGTCACAAACTTTTCAGCTTGACAGTCAATAAGCCATTATCATTATTCAGCAATTTTCGTAAAACTTTCATAGTTTCCTTGTTTTTATGACAAACGCATAAACTTTTTCTAAACGTTTTAAATTTTATGAAGGATTTATTAAGCTGTTGTTGGTTGGTATGATATCCTTTAAGGGCAATAAATAAAATCTGCTGATATTTCAAGAAAACTAAAATTGAGTGTATTTGTGAAACAACTATCGATGCATTTCTCTTGATGACTATCTAAAATTTCTTGCGCTTCACATTTTAGGGGATAAATAATGAGAATTTATTGCTTTTTCACGTAATAAAATTGTGTCAAGGAGAGGTATGGAGCCTTAGAAGAAAAGTGTTGGAATTTATGTTAAATGCGAAATAAATAAAGTTAAATAGTTTTAAAGATGGAGGTATGTTGCTAAATTGGTGAGAATTGGCAAATTTTGGCGTTTTCAATACTTTATTTAGTTTAGCAGCGTTATATACAACGATACTCTCAAAGTAGTAAATTGTTTCGTATGGCTTTGGAAGACATGACATTAGACAGAATGCGACAAAATTCAATTTTTTCCAAATAACAGGAAAACCGCAGTAGATTATGAAAGTAGAGCTAAAAACAAGTAAAAAAGTATCAGTTGGTCGAGCCGACAGATATATACCCTCAGCCAATGTTCGATGATTTAAACATATCTTGACTTCTGTTATGATTATTCAAATTGTTGACTCTCTATGGAGTAGGTTCCGAAGGAATGGGCCAATATTGTTCGTTTCGAATCAAACCTAAAATAATATAAATAACAAATAAGCAAAATGTTAGAAGCCCCCTTATGTCCAACTTTATTTTTGGGAGACTTCGCTTTTGAAATTATGTCATAGAGCCTTGGCTTTTTGACCATGGACATTTGCCCAATATTTACGCACTCCTTTGCGCTATTGTTGTGGTCCATTTTACAACTAAATATAATCCAATGGACATCTAAAATGCTAGACTTCTTCCCTGTCCTTACCTCTCCTCTATAGTTTTGGTTTCAATTGTGTGATCAGGAAAATTTTTCGGTTTTTGGTTCATTTGAACCCCTAAATATTTTGCGATCATCTCCAAATGCAAGAGGCCGCTCTGAATCTCCAAATTTAGACTCATATATAAGATTTCCTTGTCTACGATATTTGGCTATATTCGTTAACGAAATCAGCATAAAAAGCCGCTATTTTCAGCGTTTCGCTAAAATAAATATTTTGGTATTTTTTCACACAAAAGTAGTGGACCTTTCTACCCTCTCTCCTTTAGTCTAACATAGTGCGAGATTTCGTGCCCTTTTATTTCTACTTTATAACTGCTGCAAAATCAGGAACATTTTTATTTGTTGGTCCATTTCAACTCCTCTATATATTGTGAACATTTTCGTGAGGATTGGATGAATAATAGCAATCTCTATACAATGTAATTTTATGCCAAGAGAACATTCTAAATTGACAAAATTTGTCAAAATCGGTCCAGCCATTCTTGAGATATAAGCATTCTAGCTGTTCTTTGTGTATTGTATATATTTCGCTATATATATCCGATATATTTACTATCGACATCTAAGTAACGGTCAGAATTGACTTGTTTGTCTATTTGTGATTTCGCCGGGATTAAAAATATTCACGGTTTAATGGAAAATTTGACTTTTATTTAACACAAATGTTATGGTCTATTTCACCCACTGAATATTACACGATGACCACCAGAGCCCTAAGCTCTAGCCCCATGCTAAATTCGGCGTCGATTGGTCTATAACTGCGACCTGTAGAGCAACTTCAAAATCAGGATATTTTTCAACCCCTAAATATTTCGCGATTATCTACAAAAGCAATAGGCTTCTTTCCTGGCTTGAGCCTCACCTCCATTCTAAATTCCGTGAAGATCGGGCCATAATTGCGACCTGTAGAGTGATTACATATTAACATGAACAGAAGGACGGACGGGCATACATAGCTAGATCGACTCAGCTCGGCGAGATAGGAAGATCCATATATACTGTGGGAAACTAATATTTCGAGGTGTTATATAATTTTTTGATCCAATCAAACTTCTAATACCCCCAACACATAGTGTTGTAGGGTATATACATTATGCCAAGGTGGTGCCAGGGTAGTCCAATTGGTTACTTCCTTCACTTTATGAGATATGTGATAATTTTTAGAAAATGTTAAAATGTGCGTGAGGTACCACATATAGTCGACCGAAGTATTCCATTTTCATACTTCATCTAATACTGATAAAAATATTGGTATGGGCAAAATTACTAGAAAATCGAACATTTATATCCAATTTTATGAGAAACCATAAATTTCATATTCATCTCATTTTTTTGTTTGAGGGGACTATTTAGATGTAGTAAATTTTAAAAAAAGTTAAATCGCTAACTTTTTTCTCTATTTATGTAAGATGAAAGTATTGAAAATTGTGATCCTTGGTGGGTGAGATACCGGAAGGAGTTCGCAGATATATCATTTACAACTGATCTTGTGTTACCAAAAATGTTTGTATGTGTGACATCTGAAGATAGTTGGATGCTCATTTCGCCTTTTTGAGCATTTAGTTTTTAAGAATCTTTAACCCTATATGGGGGGAGTACCAGAATGAATGGTCCGATCATTAACATCTTTATTGCTAGATTGGCTCCGAATGTCCTAAAACGGATTTAGTTCAAAGAGACCTAAGGTCTAAAAATGTTATTTCGATGAGACGGGGTTTGGCAGTATCAAATGAAAGATACGCTTTCTTTGAGCGTTTTTTTTTTTTTTTCAAAATCCTGAAGTCGACATGGAAGAGTTACAAAAAAATGGTCCGTTTTTTTACCATCTTTATAACAGATCTTGTGTTGATAGAAATTTTGAGATGAGCCAAGTCGGAATGGAGTCGGTTGTTAATTTCGCGTTTTATGAGCTTCATGGATATTCTAAATTTTAACCCTTTGTGGAGGAGGTACCACAAGGAATGGACGGATATGTTCTATCTTTACAGCAGATTTTGTGTTAGTAGAAATATTGGGAAAAATAGTGTGAAACATGATTGGAACCGCATGCTTATTTTGGATTTTATAATCGTTTTGGTTATTCAAAATTTTGACTCTTCTTGGAGGAGGTACAAGAAGAAATTGTTCGATTTCAACCATCTACATAACAGATCTTGTGTTGATGGCAATATTGAGATGTATCAAGTCTGAATGGAAGCGGATGTTAATTTCACATTTTATGAGCTTCATGGATATTCAAAATTTTGAGCCTTTGTGGGGGAGGTACCAGAAGGAGTGGTCCGATACATTCCATCTTCATACCAGACCTTGGGTTAATAATATTGTGATGTATGTAATTTGAAGACAATCGGACACTTGCTTTACATTTTAGAAGAGTTATAATTATTCAAAATTTTGAGCATTTGTGGGGGAGATACTTGATAGAGTGCACCGATATTCTCCATTTTCGCACCTGACCTAGCAATGATGCAAATATTGGAGTTTGCAAAGTTGAAGCAAAATCGGATTATCCTTTTTCTTTTTGTGCGGAATATACATATACATATGTCCATCTACGAACTCGGACAATTTTTTTATTCGATCGTTCCCAACGCCACCGTTACCAACCCTGCCGAAGGAGGGAGATAATTTGATAATCATATTAGGATCAGCCAGACAGACAGACAGACGGACGGACATCGCTAGATCGACTGCAAAGGTCCTGAAACGGATTTGGTCCTAAACCGTGTGTCTAAAACCGTTTTTTCGATGAGGCACTTTTTGAACATATCAAATGATCTAGCATATGGCTAAGGGTATAACAACATTTATTCAAATGTCTAGCTCGGCTGACCATGCAATAGCTTACGAATTAGTCTAATTGTTAAAAATATTTTCGATTGTATATTTCACAAATAGCTTAACAAATGTTGTCCTTTAAAGCGTCAATAGTCTCTGACTGTTCGGCATAACATTTATCTTTGACGACTCCCCACAAATAATAGCCCGACTTCATCACTGTGGCTGATAATGCGATATTTAAAGACGTAGACGTAAAACATCGAGTATAGCTTCGGTTGTGTGGCACATAGCGATGTCCTGTTTCTTATAGCAGCCGGCCCGGCCGAATTTTTTATACCCTCCACCATTTGGAAGAAACTTGAAAAATTTCAAGAAAAAGTCCGTCGAAAAATACCGCTCTAATGAAAACCGTTGTATGTTCACTATACGAAGATGTGGTCCCGCATAAGAAATTTTTGTAATAGGCTGTAGCAACGGTTCCGAATTTCAAATACGAAATTTAAAACAAATCTGGTGATAAATGTCGCAAAAATCATGAAAATACCGAATATCTGCGGGTTTCGTTAATGGACCAATATATATTTTCAGACAATTCCGTTGAAAAATGTGGCAAAAAAAAACAATTAAAATATATATATATATAGGGGATATACGATATCGTGGACCTATATTGATAATTCTGCTTCAGGGGATAAAGTACTCACAAGGAACTCCTTGCGTGGATTTTCAGGTAATTCCATTTAAAAATGTTGCTAAAATCGTCAAAATACCGAATATCGGGACGTGCCATAATATGGTGGATATACGACTGCGTACACCTATATAAACAATTCCTGCATGGGGGCTATACGATGTCGTGGACCTATATAGAAAATTCTCTTCGAGGGAGTAAAGTACCAGCAAGGAACTCCTTGTGTTTATTTTCAGACAATTTCATTAAAAAATGTGGCTAAAAATATCGAAGTACCGAATATCGGGGGGTACAGTTGTATGAGGCTATATGATATCGTGGACCGATATAGTTCATCTTCGAACTTGACCTACCTCCAGACAAAAGACTAATCTGTGTCTATCTTTATTCGTTGTGACTCTAGCGTGGTTACAACGGACATCGTCTTAGAATTTTACGCCGATCAATAATGATTATTTCGATGAGTTACAAACGGAATGACGAACTTAATACACCCTCCATACTATGTATGGTGGAGGGTTTAAAAAGTCCGTCTCCTGATTTTCGATATTTTTTAAATTTGAAATTGATTCTTAGTTGTTAT
This sequence comes from Musca domestica, assembly GCF_030504385.1. Lineage (NCBI taxonomy): Eukaryota > Metazoa > Arthropoda > Insecta > Diptera > Muscidae > Musca > Musca domestica. Next base: position 2,838,822 of record NW_026712340.1, on the reverse strand, counting down.
TTGGTGTTCGCAAAATGTCACACTTTTCATGCCAGAAAATTGTTTATATTGGTCCAAGTTTTCGCATAAACCTCATATGTGGTACCTCCCGATATTCGGTATTTTGGCAATGAATTGTTGCATTTCTTCCAAAAAAATGAAGAAATATTTCTTCTTTCATTCAAATAAATTTACACACTTATACGGATAAGGTAAACTCAATGTTGAAACCTGCTGACATATAGTTAACCATTTGTCAGATTCTAGCCCATCATTGCAAAAGTTTATCGAAATACACCTGAAGTCAATAGGAAAGCCAACTTTAAATGTCATATTGCATTTCATTTTGGCTAGGGACGCTCTAAATTTTCTTATCTATACAATTTTACATGGATTTTCCAAATCTACAATCATCCTCCATATCCTGTGACCAATTTCCGTATTTCTATCCTCTGGGCACAGATCCTTGCCATAGCAATATTTCATAGAATTACAAATGGAAACAATTAAAAATAAATTACAGCAACATCTGTAGCAACAAGAAAATCTTCATCAGTTTCTTCGAAGAAAGGAAACTTTTAACTTTCAATTGAGCGTAAAATTGCAAACACACACACACACATCCTTGCAAAAGCCAGAGAAACGAGAGACTCCCACAACGAAGGATGACTAAGTTTTTGTGTGTGTGTGAGTGTGTGTTCTGTGTGGTTTTCAAGATTTTACCACAAAGATTAACTAACTTACAACTAGTCCGTCAGTCAGTGAGGCAGTCATTCACTGTGTCAGGCAACCAACAACTGGGAAAGTTGAGGACGATATTAGGCAGAACCTAAGCCGTAGAGGAGGACATTGAAAGGATTATTATACTCTTAATTTTAATGAAAAACAAACTCATCTAAAAATGATGATATGCATGTCCTACATTACAATTTAAAAGCCATGGTGGGGGCATTGCATTGACTTGCCTCGCCCCCAATGGCTTTCCATTCAGGCTGTCGACGACCATCAACATCAATGTTGTGTTAGCAATGGCAACGGCATTTGTGGCTGACATTTGTTGAGTTTTGTTTTTTTGGATTCTCTGTCACCCCAGCTACCCAGCACCACTCCGCCACTTACTGCTGGTTTCGATGATGATGATGTCGTTGTTTCCGTTTGCATGCGATGGTATATATGCGGATGTATGTGAGTTTTTTTTAATGAAAAACAAGTTTAAACCCGGCCACCTCAACAAATACATATGAACATACCTATATGGTATATGCCAACTTGCAGCAACAACAAAATAATCACATTTCAATCGTCATATGCTACGTGACCTTTATGGATGATTATTAAATGAAACTTGTGGCCAAATAATACTCACAAGAATTCACCACAGGCACCAAATGGTGGCAGTTCGACATCGAAGGATGCCAAATGGGCAAAAAGGAAATAGTCCTTTAAATGCATAAAATATACATGTTGCACATGATGCACCCACACACACATACACACCTATACATGAGTATGGATATATAGAGAGGCAAACAGATACAAATGTGTATACTCCCACCCATACAAACACACAGATTTTCATGTAAACGGATACGAAATATCAGGCTGTGCAAAATGAGCTTATGCCGAGAGACCGACAACAGTTGAGTAGTATATTTACATGAATTGCAGCCTGTGCTCATGGAGTAGGGCCACAGTGGTAAACAATGTCATAGAGAATATGAGAAATTAGGGGTTACATATGTATGTCTATGTGTATGTAAATTCATAAAGGGTGACCCATATGGCGATGACATTTTTAAACTATTAGCAATTTGAAGATAAGTGAAAGATTAAGTAGAACATTTTGGGAAGAAAACGTGTTCATAAGGTCCTCAGAAATCCAATTAAAGCTAAATCGGCTCGGCTCTTCGCTACTCGGATTCTGGTCGGATTGGTGTAATCGGGTGGCCGTCGGGTTAGGGCAATAGGGTGGCAGTTTGTTCGACAGTCGTCGAATACTATGTATTATTCAAGAATGCTGTTTGTAGGAGGAGATCGTTTAGTGGGAGTTGGCTAAAAGTAATGAGCTGGCTGAGGGCTGAGAGCTTGCTAAGAGCTGGGAACTTTTTAAAACGCTGGGAGCGTGCTATGCGCTGGAAAGTTGCTAATAGCTGGAAGCTTACTAAGAGCTGGATCAAATAGTGGCTAACTAGTAACGACACTGCGGACGAGTCACGAGTTCGTACTCTGTTGGGTATTGATCGACGATTTCGGTGGATAAAAGTAAAATATTCAGGGTGATATGAAAAAACTGCAACCAATTTCAGACTGCGGTCGTTTCTAAGCTAGTCGCCCGACAGCTGTTCAAGTTATTCCAGTGATAGGTCATTATATTGTATACAAAGCATTTTGGTGAGAATATTCCAGGTTGGTTGGTGAGAATTTTCTAGCTATTCGTGATGAAATTCCAGCGTGATAGTGTGATTTCTTTATATTTGGCTGAAAAACCACAAGTGGCTATCGTAGGAGCACTCCAGCATTTAGATATGAATAAATTTTTTATGTCTCGTACCATCGCTCTTTACCGTGTAGCCCGACGGAAGGAAGTGGGCGGAAAAAAGAGTAACATCAGCAGAAATGGTTCGGAAAGTAGAGAAACGACTTGATCGAAATCCGCGTCGCAGTGGCCGAAAAATGGCTCGTAAGCTGAACATATCGCAATATTCCATTCGGAAAATATAAAACAAACGAGCTCGGGATAAAGCCATTGAAATTACAAAAAGTGCAAGAACTTACACGGCAACAGAAAGAAAATAGACTCAAAAGAGCTAAAGAGTTGCTTCGCTTGGCCGAAAGTGGTGAACTGCCGAGTTTGGTTTTCTCCGATGAGAAAAAATTCGTTGTCCAGCAGTTTGTAAACAAACAAAATGATCGTGTTTACTTGCAAAAGAGTTCAGCTGAAAATGTGTACCTTCGGTTGGTCATCAGAACTCAAGCGCCGACCAAGGTGCTGATGTGAGCCGCCATGGACGTATTAAACGACCATGGCATCAAAATAAATGTCGAATATTATCGCGAAAATATTTTGGAGGGTATATTAAAGCCTTGGGCATGCCAAAATTTTGACCACAGACCTTGGACAATCCAACAGGACTCAGCATTATTGTGTCTGGAGTATTTTGGAAAGCAAGGTTGTCACTAAAAAATACCAAAGTGTCGATCACCTCAAGCAAGCGTTTTGCCGGGAATGGGCCAAAATACCGCTGAGCAACATTCGGGCAGCGTGCGATAATATCATTGGCCGTTTGAAGGTCATAATTCGTGCCAAAGGTGACCAATTCGAAAAAATGTAAACTTGTTCTAAATTTTAATGCTATTTCCAACAAAAATGTAAAAATTATGGCGTTTGACTTTGTTGTAGTTTTTTTTATAACCCTATACACTGTATAGGGTTTTAAATTAGTGCAACTCATCGAACTTATTATATTATTTATGGTATATAAACGTTAGAGATTTTTTATTTGTTAATCTCCTTTATGACGATTTATTGGACGTATATGCAGTGGAAGGAACAATTTAAATCCACTAAATCGGATATCCTCAAAATTTCCAAATCTCCAAAATTTGGAAGTTCCTTACTATGGTGACCATATCAATATTGATTTTTTTGGAGGAGTTATTTTACCCGCAATAAATTGAGACAGAACGCGTTAAAATACTGAATTTCTAGAGACTGTGTTATAAGAGGATCATTAATATATTCAAATAAATATTTCTAGGTGTTGCAAACGGAATGATCATTTATATATTTCCCATGTTTTGGTATTTGAGCATATTGACAAGTGAAGTCAAATCGGTTGATTGAATCCCTGTATGTTCCTCATATAATATATCATATATTCAAGGAGTGCCACATCCACAAAAATCGGTTTTGATAAAAATTCTTTTGAAGATGTCGATTGAAATTTAACTTCCCGAAATAAAAGGAGTATTACATAAAAAGTAATAAAAGTACCAAAACTCGTTTGAATTGGAACAAAGTGTGAAATCGAGAGAGAGCACTATTGGAAGCAAAATATCGAGCAAACCCAATTTATCGATGTCGAATAGGAGTAAGCATTTCTACCTCGTTTTTATGTAGGAGCAAAATTTGTTCAATATCGAGCAGATTCTATTCTTGTCTAGCAGTCTTTTAGTTTTTGACACACCGTTGTTGTATTTTTATGTATGTGTATATTTCCTGTACACGATCACCTGCCCCCTCTTTAACAGAACGCAACAGGTTTGCTGTTACACACACGAATCAAAATCGTTTTTATACCCTCATGCATATGGCTAGTTATACCCTCAGTTATATGACTAGAGAGGGTATATATCATTTAATAGCTACAAACGTGTCTAGTCCCAATAACGGCTTTAGACCGTAGGTCTCTTTCGACCAAATCCGTTTTAGGACATTTGGAGTCGATCTAGCCATCAGTTTGTCTGGCTGGTACGCACGATAACTCTTAAAGGGAGATTTGGTCCAAACTTATCAAACTTAGATCGAGTTCGGAGATGGGCAATATCAGTCTACTCCTTCTGGTATCTCCCCCACAAAAGGTTGACATTTTCATAAAAAAATAATTTTTTTTTGCACAGAAAGAGAGACGATAGTTCTAATTTGCTACTTGCTCTTCATATTTAACACATTTCACTATTTCTACTAACACAAGGTGTGCTATGAAGATGGGATGTATTGGTCCACTCCTTTTGGTACTTCCCCACAAGGGTCAATTTCTTTTTTTGGAATAATTATAACTCTAATAAAATGTGGTATAAGAGTCCGATTGAATTTAAATTTCACATATTCCAATAATTTTATTATCCCATGGTCGGGTGTTAAGATGGAATATATCGGTTCACACCTTCTGGTACCTCTCCCACAAAAAAATCGAAATTTTGAATATCCATGAAGTTCATAAAACGCAAAATTAACATCCGCTACCATTTAGACTTGGCTTATTTGAATATTTCGATCAAACAGGATCTGTTATAAAAACGGTAAGGATCGGATTATTCCTTCTGGTACCTCTTCCACAAAGGGTCAACGTTTTGACTAACCAAAACGTTTATAAAATTCGAAATAAGCATCAGATTCTCTTTATATTTCACACAACCCATTATTTCTTCTAACACAAGATCTGTTATAAAGATATATATATATATCGGACAACTCCTTCTGGTACCTCCCCCACAAATGGTCAACATTTTGAATATCCATGAAGTTCATTAAACGCGAATTAAACATCAGATTCCATTCAGACGTGGTACAACTCGATATTTCTGTCAACACTGGATCTGTTAATCTCACCACAAAGGGTCAAAGGTTTGAATAACCAAAACGATCATAAAATCCTAAATAAGCATCCGATTCTCTGCATATTTTACACATCCTATTGTTTTTACTAACACAAGATATGCTGTACACCTGGGACATATCGGTCTACTCCTCCTGGTACCTCCCCTACAAATTGTCAAAATTTTGAATATCGAAGGAACTCATAAAACCCGAAATTAAAATCGGCTTTGATTCAGACTTGGTACATCTCAATATTTTCATCAACGCAAGATCTGTTATAAAGATGTTAAAGATCGGATCATTTCTTCTGGCACCACCCCCACATATAGTTCAAGATTTTGAAACGCTAAAAGAAAGCGAAATAAGCTCCAATTCTCTTTCAATTTCACATAAACCTTTTTTCTAACACAAGATCTGTTGTGAATATGACATGTATATCTGGGAACACCTTCTGGTACATCACATATAAAGGGTCAACCTCTAAAAATTGAGGGAGCATTGTCACTCAAAACAAAAAAGAGAAGAGTAGACCCCGTAAAAAACTGCCAGCAATCTTAAAACTTTGAGCAAAACTGCTCGCGAGCAATCCTGCCCATTGACATATTTTCATTGACTTTTTACCATTTATGGAATTACAGGCACCTCAGCATTTCGAGGTTTATTTTCATTTCAAGGGTTTGTAAAATGTCAGATTAGGTCAACATTGAAAATTGAGGCTGAAACCTTGCAATTACGGAATATTAGGGAAGTACGCTATATCAAAGGTCAAACAAAATATTTAACTCATGCGGTTTTATATGCTTGGAACTCGAAATCGCAAGCTTCTCTAATTTGGTTTAAAGCTGAATCTTAAATGCGGTTTTGTATACCAAACACTTCCTCTAACCACTGTCCATCCGCATAGATTGTTGCATTACAATCCGATGTTTATGGCAGTCAAGTCGTTGGGGGGTCAGTCATAAAGAGCTCTACGGGCTCAACTGGTAACATATGTTGCATGAGGCTTAAATCGCCAAGGAAAACGAAACGGAAATAAAAGTTCCAATGACAAACAGTAAGCTCTGTTGACTTACTCTTCTTCTCTCACCCTTACTCTCACTCAACCGTTATCTCTTTGGCAAAACAAGATGAAGGAGAAGAAGAAGAGTCAAACATAAACAATACCATTAGGGGAATTTGCAATGCAGTTCTTCTTTTAGGGTTTTATTGTGTTTTGTTTTCAGTTGCCTTTATTATTGTTGTTGCTATTGCTTGGGTTTTGTTTATACAAAAATCTGTTCCGTTTTTCATGATCTTCATTTTACCAAGCTGTTCTTTGAAAGAAGAAAACCAAAAAAAAAAAGCAATAACAACAAAACAGATTGCAAACGGAAACGGAAAAATATAAATATATGCACATCGAGTGGGAGATAAACCGAACTGAGAATGAGAGGTAAAGAGAAAATGGCAAATGAAAATGCCGACAGAAAGTGCTGTCCTTTAGACGTAAATGCCTGCTGGCCAAATAGAATGTACACCACAGCGTATGACGTACATACTGATGAACTAGGACATCATCCATACGCTGGCTGGGTGTGTTTGTTGTATGTCGCTCTGTAATTGTGACATATGTCAGTGGAGCATGCTACCACACTCGCTCACTCGCTGTGTCTCTCCGGTATATGAGTGGGTGCGTGTCGTCTCCATATATGGGTGCTTGTTCGGGTGTGTGTGTGTGCTCATTTCTTTCTACGCTTTAATGTTAATATTTTGATGTGAAATGTCACCATTTATAACAATAAACAGATGTCTAGAGAAATGAATATTAAGTCGGAACATTTGGAGCATATGAAATTAAATGGTCGGTACCATTTCAGACGTATGTCAGTATTTTTTTGTTGGATACTTTTTTGTTGTTTTTTTTGTGGTTTGTCTGAGTTAAAGTTTTTTTCAGGAAATTTAAAGTAGAATTTTATACATACGCTTGAATTGTTTTCGTATTGCAGAAAGTAAACTGGATACATACCTGCAAAGAAAAATATATATCTAAAGTTATTAACTTATTTTTATATATTTATAAATATATTATTAACTCTAATTAATTAATATTTTTATACCCTCCACAATACATGTGTAGTATAGAGGGTATACTAAGTTCGTCATTCCGTTTATGACTCAACGAAATAATAATTGTAAACCTAACGAAGGTTATCAATTCTTGATCAGCGTAAAATTCTAAGAAGATTTAGCCCTGTCACGGTAGAATTAAAAGGAATATTTAGATATATATCAAGTTATGAAGAAACGCTGACTTGTTTCGAAAGTTATGACAAATATTAGTATTGGAAATTGTTACCCTTTGTGGTTGAGGTACCAGAAGGGTTTGGTAGATATCTTCTTCACAAAAGATTTTGCGTTAACAAAAGTGTTTGGATGTGTGAAATTTGAAGAGAATTAGATGCGTTTTATGATCGTTTTGTTTTTAAAAAATCAGACAAGGTGACAGCCTCTCGTGTGACCTTTTCCACACAGCCTCTCGTGTGACCTTTTTACAAAGGTGAACAAAAATGGCACTTTGTACACCAAACAACACATTTTGCTCTCCTACGCCGATGACATCGACATAATGGGTCGAACATTGAGAGCGGTAACAGCCACCTTTGAACAAATTGAGAGGGAGTCTGCCAAAGGGGTCTGGCAGTAAATGGCGAGAAGACCAAGCTGGTGGTATCAACGCGCAAGACGTCCAGTAGACTCGGACCAACTGTGGAACTTTAAAACTACAGTTTTGTGGTAGTCAGTCATTTTATCTACCTCGGTACCGCCATTAACAAAACAAATGATATCAGTTTTGAGATCCGGAGAAGGATAGTGTTGGCCAAAAGATGCTACTATGGTCTATGTAAGCAGTTCAGAAACAAGGCCACATCTCGCCAGACCAAACTCACACTCTACAAGACACAGACACTACCAGTGCTGTTGTATGGATCTGAAGCATGAGTACTTGCGCGAGTAGATGAGGCAGCGCTTGGAGTGTTTGAGAGAAAAATTCTCCGAAAGATCTACGGGCCGATCTGCATCGACGGTGTATCGACGTCGAATGAACCACGAGCTATACCATCTATACACGGACATCGACATAGTCAGACGTATCGAGCTGCAGCGACTACGTAGTGCGAATGGATGAGAATGCCCCAGCTCATAAGGCATATAAAAGCGAGCCTACCGATGGTTCACACAGAAGGGGAAGGCCAAGAATTAGATGGAAAGATCAAGTTGAAGACAATATATCGGAACATGGTCTTTCAAACTGGAAAAATTGAGCACAAGACCGACGCGCCTGGAAATCTTTTCTAAACTCGGCTTATGAAACAAATGTTCTGTCCCGAGCCAGCTAAGTAAGTAAGTTTTTCAAACATTTGAATCCTTTGTGTGGGAAGTACCTGAAGGAGTGTGCCGATATTTCCCATTTTTACAACAGATTATGCGTTGGTAAAATTAATGTCATGTGTGAAATTTGATGAAAACCGGATACTTTTTTCGGATTCTATGATCGATTTGATTACTCAAAATTTCGACCTTTTGTGGGGGGAAGAAATGGTCTGATTACAGATCATGGGTTGATAGAAATATTGAGATTTGCCAAGTCTGAATGGAATCGGATGTTAATTTCGAATTTTAGGAGCTTCATGAATATTCAAAATGTTAATCCTATATGGGGGAGGTACCAGAAGGAGTGGGCCGGTATATGTCATCTTCATAACAAATCTTGTGTTAGTAGAAATAACAGGATGTGTGAAATATACGTTTTGGTTATTCGAAACTTTGACCCTTTAAAGGGGAGGTACCAGAAAGAATGGGCCGATCTCTTCCATCTTTATAACAGATCTTATTTTGATAGAAGTATTGAGATGTGCCAAGTCTGAATGGAATCGGATGTTAATTTCACGTTTTATGAGATTCATTGATATTCAAAACTTTGAATCTTTGTTCCACCCCTTCCAGTACCTCTACGACGACGGGTCAATATGTGATGTTAAGATGGAGTACGTCGGACCACTCCTTCTAGTAACTCTCCCACAAGGCGTTAAAATTATGAATTATTATATCTCTCATAAAATGTAAAATATGCATCGGAACATTATACCCTACACCACAAGGTGGTCAGGGTATTCCCACCGATAACTATTTTCCGCGATACTTTCAATTTGGTATTTAAGATTCGCATTAGAGAACAATCCTTGTTGTAGAATATTCCCGTTCCGTTGCCGTTTTGTCATGGTCTCCATCTAAAGTTTCTGCCTACTTGTTTGTATTCTAAAACCTTAACAACATTCTTCAACCGATCTCATTGGTATTTTCAGATTATTGTCGAACATATTTCAATCCACTTTATTTTATTTAATAATGTTTTTTTTTATACCCTCCGCCATACTTTGGAGGTTATATTTACTTTGTCATTCCGTTTGTAGCTCGTCGAAGTATATATATTCTTGATCAGCGTAAAATTCTGTCCATCTGTTGTAATCACGCTCTTTCGAACGAATTGAGATAGAAGGCTAAAATTTTGCACATATGTTTATTTTTTCTGTAGGTAGGTTAAGTTCTTAAATGGGCCATGTAGGTCCACGTTTTCTTATAGCCCCCATATAACGGTACCTCCCGAAATTCGGTATTTTGATGATTTTAGCGAAATTATTTACCGGAATTGTTTCAAGTTTGGTATTTGAAGTTCGAAATGGATACTACAGCCTAAGACAGAAAATTTTCTGTGCAGTTCCACGTCTTAGTATAGCCCCCTCCGGTACCTTATTTGGTGATTTTAGCGTCATTATTCACCGGATATTTTCGAAATTACACATTTAGAATTCGTAATAGAAACTACAGTCAGAGACAGAAAATTGTCCATGCAGGCCCAGGTCTTCGTACAGGCCCCATATACCAGTACCTCCCTATATTCAGTATTTTGACAAGTTTAACTACAATACTCACCGAAATTGTGTGAAATGTCGCATTTGAAGTTAGTAATGGATGCTAAGGCCTATGACAGAAAATTGTCTATGCTGGTTCAGGTCTTCGTATAACTGCGATATAACGGTGCCTCCCTATATATGGTATTTTGAAGATGCTACATTATACCCGTTTATAATATGGTAATGGCTTATAACAAACAATGCCCATGTAGGTCCACGTCGTATAGACCCCAATATAATGGCTATCTTGATTTTTTGAAAAAAATAGACCCCAATATAATGGCTATTGTTATTTTTTGAAAATTACCAAATTCGTTCCAAATAGTGGAGGGTATTCAAAGTTCGGCCCGGCCGAACTTACTGCTTTTTACTTTTTTTTTGATAAATTTTTCTTGGCTTGTTTTAGAGGAGTCGCCTGCAAATCTAGGGAAGAAAACTATTGTGCTTTTTGCTGGTAATTTTACACTTTTCAATTCTAAGACAAAATCTCCCTTATAATTAAATTTTTTTGGAGAGTGTCATTGGACCTTCGGGTCGGGACAATCGGATGGCTGTTGGCTCAGTTATCGTGTATGTGCCTCGAAGCTGAGTAGTAATACGATGTGAATGATAATTATTATTATATGGGATTGTCGTTGACTGCATTAAAGCTAACATTTGCTATGACAATTAGGAAATATTGACCGCACATTTTGGTACAACCTTTGTATAAAATTTCCCCCTATATTTTACTTTTTTCTTGCGGCTTGGCTATTGACTTGGCAAATCTATGTTTTCTCAATCGAAGATACAAAAAAGGTTTACCAGATCTCCAAATGGTTTTCCATTTAAGGGAGACCCTTAAATGCTATTTCTACTATAGAAGACCTTTAGCGGACCATTAAAAGAATCTAGATCAAACTTTTCCCCAATGTTGAAAAATTACATAAATATTTTTTTAATGTTTCTCTTAGTCTGCTGTATCGTTATATTCGTGACATGTATCTGTCAAAATGTCACACTGTTTTCAAATCAAACCTCTCGGTGCTGACATTCTGTTTGAGATAAATTTCATTTTGTCTTGTTTGTTGCCAAAGCGTATTTACATCTCGCCTTGGCCCAGGCCTGATACTTATATGCCAAAAGCCATGCTATGGTCAAAGACAAAAAGGCACTATCGATGTTCCGGCCTTTAGAATTTTCAACAAGCCAGCAAAAAAAGTCTTCAAATCTTTTTAAACTCAAAAGGATTCGGGCTTTTTTGTTTTTGCCAGGAAATAATTTAATTTCTTTTTGTAGAAAATTCTATTTTCCTTTGAATGTATTTGGGTCATATTAAATAAAACTACATTAAATGAACACACCAACACACGAGCACACAAACACACTCACACAAAGCTACTGGCAGGCATGGACTTAGTAGTTAAGCCAACCTCTGTAAGCCGATTCTCTAAACCCTTTCTTTCTCTCGATGACCATGTTCTTCAGATGACTGCTGTGGTATGGGTGTCATTCGTTGATGTTGCTGTTGCTGCAGCAGCATGGCCATAAATTTCGGTCATAAAATGTTAAACCAAATGACTATGAAAAGGATAGTCAGACCTGAGTGCTTAGCACGAAAAAAAGAGCTACAAAAAACCCCAAAGTACCTCTGAGAGGCAACCATAAAATTTAACCAGAATAGTTTTGATGATGTAGGGGGGCGTGAGGTGAAAGAGGGGGAGGGGGTGGTAAAATGCATGTGGAATTTAAAACAAAATTGCAACAGCAACAAGCAAACATTGAATTTAAACTGGACACCCAACTCAGTCAGCCGGTAAACAAGCCACACAAACCTGTCATCTGTGTGAGCCTGGTAATATTGTTTAAGTATTCGTAGGCGTTTTGACAGCACCACCCCACCACAAACCTGGCCGAACTTTTCACCCAACCACACGTTTGACTGTTTATGTGATTGCAAATGCTTGTGGTGCTTGTAGTTGTCCTCTTGAAAGTTATCAGAATTGTTGTTGTGGTTGTTGTTGTTGCTGTATACCGATTTTATTTTAGTTTAGCTATGATTAAAAATGAGCAGACATGAAAAATGTAAATTATAAATAGTGTAAATTAGGAAATTGCATGTTCCGATGTACTTTGGCTAATCACCTGCCTGACTGCCTGTGGGGTGTACAGAGCGACAGACCAATCGACCGACCAACGAGGTAACAACATTGTTGTTGTTTTTATGCATATATTATTTTTCCAACATGTTAAAATATTGAACGAAAACACTTGATAAACACATTATATTGCCTAAAGTTATGCGGTATTAATTAAAACCTTACACTCAATGCCTAAAAGTATGCAATGGAATAATTTTACATAACAACATTTTTAATAGATGGGAATTGGTCATACAAAAAATTTGAGACATTTTTAAGATATTGTTGTGGACAGTAGACCTTTTCCAGATCGTCCATAGACAGGAGACCTTTCAATGCTCTCCTATAGCCAGGAGACCTTTTCGATCTCACATATAGAGAGGATACCTTCTCAAGCTCTCCTATAGACAGGAGACCTTTCAAAGCTTTTCTATAGACACGAGACCTTTAAAAGCTATTCTATAGACGAGAGATCTTTTACAGCTCTTCTACCTTTAGAAGCTCTCCTATAGCTCTCCTATAGACAAGATACCTTTTAAACTCTCCTATAGACAGAAGACCTTTTTAAGCTCAGCAATTGACAGAAGACCTTTTCGAGCTCACCTATGGACAGGAGAACACTTCAAGCTCACCTATGGACAGGAGACCTTCTCAAGATCTCCTCCAGACAAGAGACCTTTTAAAGCTTTTCTATAGAAGAGAGACCTTTCAAAGTTTTTCTATAGACGATCTTTTTCATCTCTTCTATAGACTGGAGAACTTTTAAATCTCACCTATGGACAGAAGACCTTTTCAATCTCACCTATAAACAGAAGACCTTTTCAAGCTCACCTATAGACAGGAGACCTTTTCAAGTTCACCTATAGACAGGAGACCTTTTCAAGCACTCCTATAGACAGGAGACCTTTTCAAGCACTTCTATAGACAGGAGACCTTTTCAAGCTCACCTATAGACAGGAGACCTTTTCAAGTTCACCTATAGACATGAGACCTTTTCAAGCTCACCTACAGACAGGAGACCTTTTCAAGCACTCCTATAGACAGGAGACCTTTTCAAGCACTCCTATAGACAGGAGACCTTTTCAAGCACTCCTATAGACAGGAAGAACTTTTCAAGTTCTCCTATAGACAGAAGACCTTTTCAAGTTCTTCTATAAACAGGAGACCTTTTATAGCTCATCTATAAACAGGAGACCTTTAAGAGCTCACTTATGGACAGTGGACCTTTTTTAAGCTCACCTATGCCCGGGGACCTTTTCATGCATACCTTGAAAACCTCTCCTAGAACTTTAAAGGTTCTCCTGGACCTTTAAAAACAAGAGACATTTTAAAGCTCTCCTACACACAAGAGACCTTTTAAAGCTCTCCTATACACATAAGACCTTTTAAAGCTCTCCTATAGACAGGAGAATTTTTATAGACAGGAGGCCTTTTAAAGCTATCCTATAGGTAGGATACCTTTTAAAGTTCTCTTATAGATAGGAGACCTTTTAAAGCTCTCCTATAGACAAAAGATTAATTGTTTTCTATGGATAATATAAAATTTGCTATACAGTTAGGGATTCTCATGCTACTATTAAAAGACCTTTTCTGCCACTGTTTTATATAGAGGGCCTGGTAAGAAAGATTTCCTAGAGGTCTTCACAGCTTAGAAAAGTTCTTAAGTGTCATTTATGGGCAGTAGAGCAGTTAAAGGCTTAAAAGTAATTGTTTGGCAGAAGATCTTCTAAAGGCCTGTTTTTTAACAGCATTGTTCTAAAGGTGGTCTTAAATTGGAATAATCGATTGTCCTCTTTCAATTAAAAGACTTTTAAGGGCCCCTTTGTCTATGGAAGACCTTGAAAGGTTTTATTTATATGAAAAAGTTTAAAAACGTATTTTGTTTGTAGGAGATCCTTTTAGCTTTACTAGGTCTTCTGTTTACAGAGAAAATATATAAGTCCTATGGGCCTTACAAGATCTTCAATTCATAGAGACCTTTAAAATTCCTTCAATCTATATGAAGAACTTCGATAAGTATTCTATCTAACGAAGATCTTAGAAGGAGTTTTGATTAATTGCGACCCAAGAATGATATTTTCTTTAAGTGGGCCTTTCATCAATAAACGTCTTATTTTTGTTATGTAGGTAGGATTGTTGTCTTAAAGAAAAGTTTAAATACGGAATTTATCGATCCACTCCCTCTGGATCTATAATTTTGAATAATCAGAATATTTTTCTATATTATTTCAGTTGTGAAAATGGGATATATTATTATTTCTGGTACTTTTCAAAACCGATAAATTTCGTAACACATCCCAATTTTTTTGGCAAGTGTAAAAATGGCAGGCACCAGTTCTACTATCCCTCCCACAAAGAATTAAAAATTCACAGAATAAAATGGTAAAATATTAATATCAGGCTAAAGTGACGTAATCATATGGACAATATTGGATAAATTTCTCTGATCCTTCTCCAGGTTATATATTATATACGTAGTCAACTTATACCAGGGCTATACGTATACAACATGTTATAAATTCTTCTTCTCCGTATTAAAAATAAAGTCATTCTTAAATGTCTTAATTTATTGATATTAAATTACATTATCACTCACTTATTTTCAATTGAATTTCCTATATGTGTCGGCAAAGTCTGCAACGTACTGACGTAGCAAGCTAGCTACGTTTTTTCCAAAGGTTTAAGTGTTTTTTGCCGACTAATAAAATATTTAAAATCCCATAACATTTCATTTGAAATTTTCACATTTTAAGCCATCACCATCCCCTTTCATTTGCCTCCACCAATGCTTGTCCATCACTCCCACATAGATAGTTTCCAATATAAATCCTTTAGTGCAACAATGACATAACAAAACAACAATTACAACAAATCCAAACCGAACTGAATAAAAAATGTCAAAAGAGGAATCTGACACAGCTGTTGCAGACAACCTGACATTTGAAAAGTTCATAAGGCCAACGTCGGCGTCGTCGTCGTTGCTTTGTTTCAAATGAATGCTGGCAGATGCCAAATATTAGAGTGATATGCTGATGTTGCCCCTGCTGCTGCTGATGCTGCTCCTGTCTCTGTTGCTGCCATTTAAAAGATAAATAATCGTATGTGTCAAAGGAAATGCGGAAGAAACATAGAAGAGATAAAACAAAGGGAAGGGAAGAATAATTTGAAAATAAGTAGAGCTTTGAGATGGGAAGGGGGGAGGGGGAATCGATTTTGCAAAAACATAAAAGGTATAAGGTATCGGACTATATATACATAAAACCCCCACCATAAGGATGTGGTTAAGGATGTTATAATAACTAAAATCTGAAGTCATTGCTCGTGAGTTTCCATTAGAGAGCTGCATTACCAGAAAGGAGACCTATACTGAATATTTTTTGCGGAGAGCCGAAGTACCCACTGAAAATCCGAAATATATAAATACAGCTGAGTTGTTTGGAAATCAGGAGGTATCTTATGTACCGAACATTTGATATACAATCGAGGTAAATGGAATGCTATTAAAAAAAAAACATCTACAAAGGCTCTATAAATTGATTTTCTACAGCAATTCTTTATATATTGGGTCTTTTGAAGAAATAGCTAATAGAGCTGAAGGTCTTCGAAAAATGAAAAAAATGGGCTGCTTGCATCGTTAGAAGACCTTTGCAGGTTTTCTACAGATATCTGTTGTAGTATAAAAAGCATTCTTATTAAGGTATTTTGGAGATTTTCTATAACTTGAACATTTTCTGGAGGACTACCATAAGCATATGACTTTCTCGAGGTCTTGAAGAAGTAGAACACACTTTGGAGACTTTTTAAGGTCCTATATAGATAGATTTTCTCCAAGACTTTTGAGTAATTCTAGAGGACTTTATACCGACAAAATAAATATCTAAGTCATCTAAGATGAAATAACTACAACCAACTTCAGACTACTGTCATTTCTAAGCCACTCTCCCGAAAGCTGTTAAAATTATTCCAGTAACAGCTCATTACATTGTTTACAAGCGTACAAAAGCATTTTGGTGAGAATTTTCCAGAAAAAAAGTTATTCGTGATGGAATTCATGAGTGATGGGGTGATTTTTTAATATTTGGCTGGAAAACTACTAGTGGCTATCGTTACAGCACTCCAGCATTTAAATATGAAATGAATAAACCTTTTGTGTCTCGTACCATCGCTCGTTACCGTGATACTGGTAGCGTAGCCTGACGTCAAGGAAGAGGAGGGAAGAAAACAGCAACATCAGCAGAAATGCTTCGAAAAGTTAAGAAGCGACTTGGTCGAAACCGAAAAATGGCTCGTGAGCTAAACATATCACAATATTCCATTCGGCAAATATTGAAAAATGAGCTCGAGGTAAAGCCAATGAAACTCCATATAGTGCAAGAACTTACACCGCAACAGAAAGAAAATAGACTCAAAAGAGCTGAAGAGTTGCTTCGCTTGGCCGAAAGTGGTGAACTGCCGAATTTGGTTTTCTTCGATGAGAAAACATTCGTTGTCCAGCAGTTTGTAAACAAACAAAATGATCGAGTTTATTTTCCAAAGAGGTCAGCTGAAAATAGGCATTTTCGGTTGGGCACCAGAACTCAAGCGCCGGCCATTGTGATGGTGTGGTCCGCCATAACAGCCGATGGTCGCTCTCCGCTCGTATTAATCGACCGTGGCATCAGAATGAATGCCGAATATTATCGCGCAAATATTCTGGAGGATGTATTAAAGCCTTGGGCATGGAAACATTTTGGCCGCAGACCTTGGACATTCCAATTGGACTCAGCAGCATCGCACTCAGCACACGCCACCCAAGAATGGTTATGGTTATAATGAGCCACCAAAATCTCCGGATACCAATCCGTTGTACTATTGTGTCTGGAGTATTTTGGAAAGCAAAGTTGGCACTAAAAAATACCAAACCAATGGGCCAAAAAACCATAGAGCAACATTCAGGCAGCGTGTGACGGTTTCTTTGGCCATAATTGGCCATAATTCGTACCAAGGGTGACCAATTAGAACAAATCTAAACATATTCTAAAATTTGCAATTTCCGAGACTTTTTGTTTTCATTCACTAAAATTAAAAAAAAAATGTAAAAATTATGGCGTTTGACTTTGTTGCAGTGTTTTTATCTCACCCTATATACGGACAATTTCCAAACCGCTGCCATATGAAAATTTTAGAATTTTATCTACAGATTTCCGAAACCACTTCCATATATGACCAGCGACCCTAATACAATATTTCAGATGTCAAGCATCATCAGTTCACGTAATACGAAATTGTACCCAAAACGGCTGTATTATATACTTTCGCATACTTAGTACAAATTTGCAAAACCTCCGTCATATATTAAACTTACTTTCCAACCTCATAATAAATTTCAAGTTTTTAGCTTTATCCGTTCGCATAATATCCAATGGTACCAGTTTAGAAGATTATTACCATTTTAGAATTTTTCGTAACCTTAAAATTTGAATTTCCCGGAACCCTTTGGTACATCTGCTCAATACCAATATTCCAATTGTTGGTACATTTTACTATTTATTCGCACCCTTTTAGTTCAAATTGCCAAAAACCCTTCCTTATCACACGCCTACCCCTCAAAATTGACCTTCGTGCAAAATATCACGATTCTAGTTTCAGCTGTTTCAAGGGCCTTGATTTTCGTTCAGTCAGTCATTTATTTAACTATTCTTTTATAAACATAGATACGAAATGCCCAATTTAGTGCCAATTGGTACTTTTCGTTCGCAGTGTTCATTTCCAAAAAAAAAAAAAATACATATCTCAACACACTAACATCGACAATAATTAAAATTTTTGTACCATTTAGTACATGTGGTCAGTCTACGGTACGTATTTTCAAAACACACCAATTCTGACCCCAACACTAAAATTCAGAAATCTAACGCTATTCATGCAATCAATACTGAATTTTATAACATATTTTAACTTTTTGTACTCTTTTAATACTTATTTCCAAAAATAATTCAAAATTTCAGGACTCCAGCTCTATCGGTTCACCAAAATCCAATTTGTATCAAATTTAGTACCATTTAGTACACATAAGTACGAATTCTTAAAACGTCCTACATTACCCTGCCCTATACTCCAAAAGTATTCTTAATTTCCAATTTCAGGATTATAGCCCTATTGATTCACCCTAATTCAAATTGTACCAAATTTAGTACCATTTGGTACACATAAGCACGAATTTGCAAAACATCCTACATACCCCAATCCTACACTCCTAATTTCAGAATTCCAGATCTATCAGCTTACCTTAATCCAAATTGTACCAAACTTAGTACATATAAATAAAAATTTCGAAAACTACCTCAAATCTCAATCCTACACTCCGACAGTAATCGTATTTCCAAATTTCAGGATACATAGTTGGTATCCCGAAATTTGGTTAACCTAAATCTAAATTCTACAAAATTTGGTACACATAAGTACGAATTTCCAAAACTTCCTTCACACCTCAATCCTACAATGTAATAGCAATCTTATTTCCAAATTTCATGATTCCAACTCTATCGGTTCTCCCAAAACTTAAATTGTACTAAATTTAGTACCATTTAGTACACATTATGGTGTTGATTGTATTACTTTGAAAGAATTTTTATTGATAAACGTCTTTCTAAAGGACTTCCATTTTTTTTAGCCAGAAATATTATTGGAGGCCATCTATTGATGGTAGGGCATGAGTGTAATTAAAACTGACCGATCGTTTCTTCATTGCTTTATTATTTTAAATTTAATTTTAAATATTAATTTCAATTCAC
The DNA here is from genome assembly GCF_030504385.1 of Musca domestica. Classification (NCBI taxonomy): domain Eukaryota; kingdom Metazoa; phylum Arthropoda; class Insecta; order Diptera; family Muscidae; genus Musca; species Musca domestica. The sequence goes on along the minus strand of NW_026712340.1, from coordinate 2,819,678 downwards.
TTTCAAATGTTTTTTCAACAAGAAACCATTATCTGAGTATCGTTAAGTGTAATTTCCAATGCCAATGCAATTCAATCTCAATTACCGCCAAAACAGAAAAAAACTGAACTGAACAATTGAACTTTCTCCCATAGAAATGTACACATGTATGTGTGTATGTGAAGGTATGTGTGGCATATATCCAAAAGCTAAGAACAAAAACAGCGAGTGGCCAAGGAATGGGCAAATATTATTCTTTACATACGATTGGCTCACCAGCAACAAAGTGGCAGCGGCTCTGGCGGTGAGTGGCATGGCAAAGTGGCTGTGGCAAACGAGTTTCGTTTTAATAACATTCGATTTACAGCTGTTGCATGAAAGCTGACCTCATCACACAAGCAATAGTTGTGGTTTCATTTAATCCTCACACAAATACACACAATGATGGTCACACACATACACATATTTCAAACATGTGCACTTTTCTTTGGTAGAAAAAGAATATACCCACAACGCACACATTCACACGTATATACCAACATAGATATTGTTATTCTACTTTAGACGTTTTTGTTATTGTTTTTTTTTCTTCCTCAAATTGTTTTTTTTTTGGTTCTCTTCTAATGAAAACACGTGCAATTTGTTCATTGAGTTTTTCCTTTGCCATGACTTTGATCGTTCGTATTTAAATTGCCATAAACTTTTGTTAATATACATTGTGGAGCAAAGAAAAAGAAGGAAAAACGAAAACAAAAAAAAAAAAGAAAAGCTCTGAAATAATAAGCCAACGGGGGTAGACAGGTGTTGAACTGTGAAAACTAAAAGTTATAACAATGAGGAAAATATAGCAAAAAAACAACAACTGACACAAAATAATGAAAACAAAATGAAGGTTATTTTTTTGGCCAAGGGAGTGAGCAACATGTCGCCGGTACACTTGTACAGGGTGAGATAAAAGAACTGCAACAAAGTCAAACGCCATATTTTTACATTTTTTATACCCTTCACCATACTATGGAGGGTATATTAACATTGTCATTCCGTTTGTAACTCCTCGACATACTCATGTCAGACCCAACTAAGTATATATATTCTTGGTCAGCGTAAAATTCTAAGACGATTTAGCCATGTCCGTCTGTCCGTCTGTCTGTCTGTTGTAATCACGCTATCTTTCGAACAAATTAACATAGAAGGCTAATATTTTGCACACATGTATATTTTGCCAGTAGGCAGGTTAAGATAATAAATGGGCCATGTAGGTCCACGTTTTTATATAGCCCCCATATATAAGTACCTCCCGATATTCGGTATTTTGATGATTTTAGCAACATTATTCACCGGAATTGTTTCAACTTTGGTATTTGAAGTTCGAAATGGATACTACAGCCTATGACAGAAAATTGCCTGTGCAGGTTCACGTCTTCGTATAGCCCCCACATAACGGTACCTCCCAAAATTCGATATTTTGATAATTTTAGCGTCATTATTTAACGGAATTGTTTCAAATTACGTATTTAGAGTTCGTAATGGGAACTACAGTCTGTGACAGAAAATTGGCTATGCAGGTCTTCCTATAGGCCCCATATGTCAGTACCTCCCCACATTCGGTATTTTGACGATTTTAGGTACAATACCCACCGAATTTTTTGAGATGTCATATTTGACGTTCGTAATGGATGCTATAGCCTTTGATAGAAAATTGTCTATGCTGGTCCAGGTCTTCGCACAGCTCCGATATAACGGTACCTCCCTATATACGATATTTTGATGATTTTAGCTACATTATTCACCGTTTATTTAAAGTTTCGAATTTGAATATGGTAATTGCTTATGACAAACAAGTCCTATGTAGGTTAACGTCGTATAGACCCCAATACAACGGCTATATTCGGTATTTTTAAAATTTTAACAGAATTTTTTAGGGACTTTATTTTTTGAAAATTTCCAAATTCGTTCCAAATGGTGGAGGGTGTTCAAAGTTCGGTCCGGCCGAACTTACTGCTTTTTAACTTGTTAAATTTTATTGAATGAAAGCAAAAATGTCGGAAATAACATCAAATTTTAGAATAAGGTTAGATTTGTTCGAATTGGTCACCTTGGGCACGAATTATGGCCCTCAAACGGCCAATGAAACCGCCACACCCTCCCCGAAGGTTGCTCTGCGGTATTTTGGCTAATTCCCAGCGAAGAGCTTGCTTGAGATGATCGACACTTTGGTATTTTTTGGCGCAAACCTTGCTTTCCAAAATACTTCAGACTCAATGATCCAACGGATTGGTATCCAGAGATTTTGGTGGCCATTGTGCGCTGGAAATGGAGCGAGGAACCTCATTTTGTAACAATGCTTGGGTGGCGCGTGCTGAGTGCGATGGTGCTGAGTCCTGTTGGAATGTCCAAGGTATGCGGCCAAAATATCTGCATGCCCAAGGCTTTAATACACCCTCCAGAATATTTTCACGAAAATATACGGCAATTATTCTGATGCCACGATCGATTAATACGAGCGGAGAGCGACCATCGCCTGTTATTGCGGCCTACACCATCACTATGGTCGGCGCTTGAGTTCTGTTGGCCAACCGAAGGGGCACATTTTCAGCTGACCTCTTTGGCAAGTAAACACGATCATTTTGTTTGTTTACAAACTGCTGGATAACGAATGTTTCCTTATCGGAGAAAATACAAATTCGGCAGTTCACCACTTTCGGCCAAGCGAAGCAACTCTTTATCTCTTTTGAGTCTATTTTCTTTCTGTTGCGGTGTAAGTTCTTGCCCTTTTTGGAATTTCGATGGCTTAATGCCGAGCTCATTGTTCAATTTTTGCCGAATGGAATATTGCGACGCGGGTTTCAATAAAGTCACTTCTTTACTTTTCGAACGATTTCTGCTAATATTCCTGTTTTCTTCCGTCCACTTCCTTGACGTCGGGCCACGCTACCAGTATCACGGTAACGAGCGATGGTACGAGACACAAAAGATTTATTCACATTTAAATGCTGGAGAGCTCTAACGATAGCCACTTGTGGTTTTCCAGCCAAATATAAAAAAATCACACTATCACGATTGAATTCCATCACGAATAACCTTTTTTCTGGAAGATTCTCACCAAAATTCCTTTGTAGGCTTGTAAATAATATAATATGTTGTCACTGGAATAATTTTAACAGCTGTCGGACGAATGGCTTAGATACGGCAACAGTCTGCAGTTTGTTGCAGTTTTTTCATCTCCTCCTGTAATGGTCTGGTCTTTTGTGAAAACATATTGGTATAGAGGAAATGTTAGATTGTATAAAGCTTGTAAATGAGATGTATTTTATATATACATATATATATATATATGTTTGGTGCTCGGGAGAGATTTAACAGGAATGATTTTTTCGGGCCCAAATTATAAGATTTTTGGAGTGACTCTTTTTAGTTGACATTTTAGCGGCTTTTATTGAAAATGGTAATTTTTATACCCTCCACCACACTATGGAGGGTATGTTTAGTTTGTCATTCCGTTTGTAACATTCCAAAGTATATATTTTAGAGCCCACCGTCTGTCCATCTTTGGAAATCATTGTAGCTTCCGAAAAATAAAGTAGATTGATATAATTTTAACCTGATGTGCTTTAGGTCTGCAGGGCCTCAATTCTTGTTCTATGAAAATGTGAAAGGAAAATTTTATAAAGGAAGGAAATAAATGTCAAATGAAAAATTTTATAAAGGAACATTTTTTATTTCATATTTTCATAGAACAAGAATCCAACCCCAGGACTTTTAGTAGCGAAAATGAGCTTCATAGGTTCACTTTTTGGTATAGCCCCTCTATAAATTTGATACCTTCCACCACAACTTCTCGAGCCCAGTAAATCGTGGATGTTGATTGCCACCACGGGCATTCCTCGGCGGAGACTGTGGGGTGCGGATGCCAAAAGGTGGTGGTTGATGTCGGTTTGTAGTTGTAAAAAAAGACAGGGGATCCCCTGCGATCACATGGAACCTCTGGGTTCATGGTCTTCTAGAAGCGAAAGCCTAAATACACTGGCCTCTGTTGCCAATTACTAAAGGTAATTTTTTATTAAGAAAATAAAAAAAGAATATCCAAGCCAAACAGCCCCCATATAACTGCACCGACAAATTAAAGGCTTTGCTGGGAATAAGTGTTCCTAGTATGTAGGAAACATTCTTGTAGGGTATTGTACATGTAGGTTCAAATTTTCATACATAAAACTGTCCAATTTTCACCAGAATTGTTTAAACAAGTAAAAAACATTAAGTTCGGCCGGGCCAAACTTTTAAAACCCTCCACCTTAGGGTAAAGGAAACATTAGAAGAAATGTGGCAAAAACCATTAAAATGCCGAATATCGGGAGTTAATCTTGGACCTACACATGCAATGTTTCGCCAAAGGAGCTAGAACCCATTATGACCTAGAAATACTAATTTTCAGACAAATCCGTGAAAAAATGTGGCAAAAATCATCAAATTACCGAAAATCGGGAGGTAACATTATATGGGGGCTATACCAAAACGTGGACCTATAATTACAATGACTCGCCACACGAACTGGGACCTATTATGATCTACAACTACCAATTTTCAGACTAATCCGTGAAAAAATGTGTCAAAAATCATCAAAATACCGAATATTGGGAGGTACCGTTATATGGGGACTATACCAGAACGTGGACCGATATATCTTATTTTCAATACCAACCATCCTAGACACAATACAAATTGCTCTCTAAACTTTGGCGCTCTACGTCGAATAATTCGGGCTGTATCGTGATTTCAACAGACAGACGGACATCGTTAAATCGACTTAGAATTTTATGCTGATTATGAATATATATACTTTATGGGGTCTACGACGAATATTTAAGGATGTTACAAACGGAATGACAAAGTTAATATACCCTCCTTTCCAAGGTGGAGGGTATAAAACTGTGGTATTTGGTGTTTGCAATGGCTACTACCTTCTATGACTGAAAATTTCCTGTACAGATCCACACTTTCATATATCTCCATCATAACGGTAACTTCAGATATTTGGTAGTTTGATGATGTTAGCTAATTTTGTTCAGAAGAATTATCTAAATCTTGATATTTAGAGATCGTAGTATACTTCATAATCTCTGGAAGACAATTGACTGTAGAGTTCTCGATAAGGTCCCATATAACTGTACCTCCCGATATTCGATATTTTGATGATTTCGCTGGAATCGCTTTATGTTTGGTATTTGGAGTTTCCAATAGGTACTACCTCTTATACAGATTCACATCTTCGTAAAGCTCCCATATGACTGCACCTCTAGGTATACACTATTTTGGCGATTTAACGTTTAGAGTTCGCAGTGGATACTTCTTCCTATGACAGAAAATAGCCTGTACAAATTCGCATCTTCGACCAATGTATCTCACTTTCAATACCAATAATCTTAGACGCAATACAAATTGTTCTGCCAAAACTCTACGTCAAATAATGTGGGCTGTATCGTGATTTCAAAAGACAGACAACAGACAGACGGACATCGTTACATTGATATAGAATTTTATGCTGATCATGAATATACATACTTTATTGGATCTACGACCAATATTTAGGGTTGTTACAAACCGAATGACAATGTTAATATACCCTCCTTTGCAAGGTGATGGGTATAAAAATTGTGATGAGCGCCTAAAAGTATACTATCAAAATTATACAGGTTATTTCGCGAAAAAATCACTTTACATATAACTCTAACACGGCGTGTTATCTAGCATTTATCAGGATTGCACTGTTGTTTTTTTTTTTCATTTTGTTTGTCTCATAAATAAAAATTCGTATTGAACTTAACATTTAAGCCCTGAATATTTAACAGTCCCCTCATCAAAAGATCTCTCTCACCCAATTTCTCTCTCTGTCTCTCTTTCGTCACATATGCCCAAACACACACATGTATATTCATATTTATTAAAAAAAATATTTACAATAAGAATAAATGTTTAAAATGTGGGTAATTGTTCATTTAAGCTGTTCAATAAAGAAAAGGAAGCAAACAACAATAAAAAACAATATTTTATTATGCATTCAATACAGTTGGTTCTGTGAGGGATTTTTGCTTCTTCATCCTTTTCAGTTTTGCAACATCTATCAAATATTTATTTATTCATTACAAGGCAACAATGAACGAGCGAGCGACCGAACGAATGAATGCATGAATTGAGAGAAGAAGATTGGCCTTTAGAAAATAGTAGACAATTCATGAATGCTGTTCAATTTTCATGTTTTCCATTTTTCCATTTTTTTCTCTCCGTTTGCTGTTGCCTTTTTTTCTCCGGCCAATAATGAAGTAAAAAATATTCAATTAAATTATTCGTTTGGGTTTTTGCTGCTTTGCAACAAGCCTTGTACCCAATTATATTCAAACAAACAAACTACACACACACAAAGATACAGAACAGTGTGGTTGTTGGTTTTCTCTCTCTCTGTCTCTATCTCGGTTCCACACTGCACAAGGATGTGAATTCTCGACGGCCCGCTTTCTATAGGGAAATCAATCTGTTGTATATTCAAACAAATAAAAACAAAGTTGTGTACAGAACAATTTCCTATGGCTTTTTAAGCAGCTGTTAAACAAAACTCACACACACAAACAGGCAGACACTCATACACACAATGATTCGTATTCAAATGATGCTTTTGAATTGCAAACTAGTGCATTTAATATTTAAAGCGAAAACGTATATAGTCTGATTGGCACAATGGAGAGGTTCTGGAATACAAAAAAGGAGTTACTGTGTTGTAATGAATTTTAATTCGGTAATAGTAAAGGGTTCGATATACAAAAGAGTATATTTTCAAATTATCAAATGTTTTAAAATTATTTTGTTTTTGCATGGACTCAATTTTTTTTTCTTTCGTTTTGAGAATATAGATAAATTTCAATCCCTTATGAGGATCGTCGAAATATATCGGTACCTATATTTTGATAATTTTTTCCAACTTTTTCCACGGATTTGTCTAAAAATTCTTGTTCCATTGGTAGGACCACGTTTTCGTATAGCTCCCATATAAAGGTATCTTCCAATAATCATAATTTTGACAATTTGTGTCAAATTTTTCAACGGTAGAAATTGGTATTTGTTGTTCATAAAGGGTTCTAGCTCCGGTGGCAGAACCTCGATAATATAGGTCAAGGTTTTTCAAAAGCACACTTATAACTGTACATACCGATATTAGGTATTTTTTATACCCTACTCCACAAGGTGGTCAGGGTATTATGTCTTTGTGCATTTGTTTGTAACAAGCAAAAGGAAACGAGATAGACCCATAGTTCTTTTTGACGATCTGCATAGAATCACATTCTGAGTCGATTTATGCATATCCGTCCGTGTGTAAACAAAGTACAGTTCGCATTTATTGCCTTATCCAGATGAAATTTTGCACAAATCATTTGTTTGGTCCAAGGACGAACCCTATTGAAATTGGAGATAATCGGTAAAAATTTAGATATAGCTCCTATAAATATCTTCGTCCGATTTGACTTTTATCAATCATCCCGACTAGTATGGAATTTTGCACATACAATCAAATTAGGCCTAAAAATAAGTATGCCAAATTTGATCGAAATCGGTATCGGAGATATAGCCATAGCTCCCATATATATTGTTAACATGATTTGTTATTTTTGTCCTCCGCAGCCGTAATATGCACTCTGTAACAACAATATTTGAGGAAATATATCAAATACAGCTAAATTCCTAATTTGATCGAAATCGGTTCAGATTTGGATATAGCTCCCATATATAACTTCGTCCGATTTACTTTTTATTGTGCACCAAACGTCTCATATTTGCCCAAATAGGATGAAATTTGGCACTTACGACCGAATTGAGTGTAGAAGCTAGTATCTGAAGATCGGTTCAGATATAGCCATAGCTCCCGTATATATTGTTCATCCGATTTGTTATATTTGTTATCCACAGATGTAATATGCACTCCGTAACAACGCTCAGCAACATCTCAGAAATATATTTGCCAAATTTTATCGAAATCGGTTCAGATTTGGATATAGCTTCCATATATATCTTTATACGATTTCAAATTAATTGTGTACAAAATTGGCAATACAAGTCCGAATTTAAAAGACACAAACGCTTCGGCATATTGAACTTTAAATTATAATCATAGCGTGTATGATTGAATTCTCCCATAAAAACTTTTAATTGTTATGTGGAGCTCTACTAAATTAGCAAAGTGGTGTAGGGTATCATAAAGTCGGCCCCGCCCGACGTTAAGACTTTCGTTACTGGTTTATTCATATAACGGCTTCACCTACTTTAAGGTTTTTTTTTTTCTTTTTTGAATAGTTTAACAGCATTATCCCACTGGTCTTACTCGTATTTGTTTAAAGTTTTAAGGGGAACACTTATGCAAAAATATTTTCTTTACCCAATAATATTAAAGTTCGGCCCGGTCGAACTTAGCTGCTTTTTTACTTGTTTTTAATTTAAATTTGTTGAGACTGCCTAAAAGTATGCTATGAAATTTGAGACTTGCTATATTATCTGATAATTGAAGTATAAATTAAAGTCAAAGAGAAACTATCACACAAGTTTCGCAGTTGGTTAAGTGGCTCAACAGGCATATATAGTGTAGAGAATGGTATACAAGGTTCGCACTGTTGAAAAGTAGTATTTATTTCAAAATTATTACGAATCAAGCATCCAAGTTCGGCCACAACAACTATTTACGTTGCTTCCAATGCCCACACCTGTTATTGTACAGTTATAGGAAGAGATGTTGATGGCTTTCATTCCGCGATTCAAACCGGTATCAGCAGAATTGTTCATTTCTAAGTTTTGCCTTGTTAAGTCGGAATAATACGAATTATCTTTTGCGTTTTATTTCTTGCGAATTTAAACATTTGGTATTTGGAGTTCTAAAAGGATTGGAACCAAGCGTTTAAATGCCAACTTTACTCCTCAATCGGTATTGAAGAAAACAAACGACTTTTGATTTGTATTTTATTTTTAAGGAGTTACCTATTATTTTTAACCTATTGATAATGTAAAAGGTGGTTTGTTTACATTATCTTGTAATGGGGTTTCAGTTCACGTTGCTTCAATTTTTTTCCTGGAGGTTATAACCTTTTGCCTTATACTAATGAGTTTCGACCTTTCCATCTTTCAGTCACTATTACATGTTTAAATTATTGCCGAATATTTCCAGCCAATATCATAAATTTCCGAGCGATTTAATAAATAACTGAGATACGCATTAAAAGAAAAGACATCTTAACTTAAAGTCGCAAAACTGCCGGGTAATTCCATTCAATTTTCTTCATTAATTATTGAAGATATTTTCCAATCACTTATAACACCTTGATGGCGTACATTTCGCTTCGAGCATTGTGGGGTTGGGGGTGCAACATTTCTTGGTAACGTATTTTTAGCACACATTTGTCTCCTAAGCCCGCACACACAAAGACAAACACACACACACACACACACACACACACTACAATATTTGCCATCGCAATTTGATCGTTAACTGCGTCATTAAGAAGTCAATAGCTTTGTAAATAAGTGATTACTCAAAAGCCATTATTGTCAGGTGTTGGATGGTTGGTAGGTCGGTCCATCGCTCGGTTGGTTGTTTAGTAGTGTCTCTGAGTCCATCCCGCCCTCTAACGTGCGCGTCACACATATGTGGTTTATTGCTAATTAGTTCTGTATTAAACCAACACAACCGCGGTCAATGATGATATTAGCGACATACATACATGGATGTTTATAGGTTTCCCAAAGTAAAGTGGTGAAGTGGTCGTGTGTGTGTAAAAATGCATTTTGTAGCAGTTGACATTATAGAATTCATGGAAATCATATGAGAAGCATAATTTTGAAGAAAATCTCATATATTAAAAAATGTAAATTGAATTGTATAAGTTATGCTCAGTATAAACACACTTTTCGAAATTTTCCAACGAAAATTTTCAAACGTCTGTAGTTTAAAGATTTTGCTACCAAGAGTGAGCATTAAGAGCATCAACTTAAGGCTAGCCTTATGTTTGAGTCTTAGGCATTTTATAACATACTTTTAGGCGTTCCCAATAATATTTATACCACCAGCCATATGGCTCATCGAAATACCGCTCTTAGACCCTAGGTTTTTTTTTTTTGACAAAATCCGTTTCAGGACATTTGGAATCGATCTAGCGATGTCCGTCCATCAGTTTGTCTATCTAGCTGACTAGTGCACACGATAACGATTGAAGGGAGTATCCGATTTGATCCACATTTGGTGCATCGTAATATTTTTGAGAAACTTATATCGAGTTCTGAGATAGGCAATATCGGTCCCCCTTTTTGATAACTCCCTCACATAAGGTAGACAATTTCTAAAACTATATTTTATTGCACACAAAGAGAACGGATAATACAATTTTGCTCCAACTGTGCAAATCCTAATATTTGCATCAGTGCTAGATCAGGTGCGAAAATGGACAATATCGATCAACTTCATCAAGTATCTCCCCCACAAATGGCCAACGTTTTTATAAATTATAACTCGAAGAAAATGTGATATAAGAGTCCGATTTTCTTCAAATTATATACATCACAATATTTTTTTTATTAACCCATGGTCTGGTGTGAAGATTGAATATAACGGTCCACTCCTTGTGGTACCTTCCTCCACAAACGCTAAATTGCGAATATCCATGAAGCTCATACAATGTGAAATTAAAATCCGATTCCTTTCAGACTTGGCACATGGCAATATTGCTAGCAACACAAGATCTGTTATAAACATTGTAGAGATTCAAACATTCCTTCTGCTGCCTCCCCTAAAAAGGGTCAAAGTTTTGAATAACCAAAAAACGATCATAAAATCCGAAAGAAGCATCCGGTTCTCTTCAAATTACACACATCACAATATTTTTATTAAAACGTGGTCTTTTGTAATAATGGAATATATCGGTCCACTCGAAAGCGAAATAAGTATCCAAGTCTCTTCAGATTTCACACATCCAAACATTTTTGCTAATAATGGATCTGCTGTGAATATGATATAAATCTGCTGACCGTTTCTGCTGCATCACTCACAAAGGGGCAAAATTTCAAATTTTCATAACTTGCGAAACAAGTCTGCGAGTAATTATATCTACAGGGTGAGATAAAAAAAAAACTGCAACAAAGTCAAACGCCATCATTTTTACTTTTTTTTAAATTTTTTTTTAATGAAAGTAAAAAATTTCGGAAATAGCATCAAATTTTAGAATAAGTTTAGATTGGTTCGAATTGGTCACATTTGGCAAGAATGAAACCGCCACACGCTGTCCGAATGTTGCTCTGCGGATTTTTGGCCTATTCCCGGCGAAGCGCTTGCTAGAGGTGATCGACACTTTGGTATTTTTTAGTGCCAACCTTGCTTCCCAAAATACTCAAGACACAATAGTCCAACAGATTGGTATCCGAGGATTTTGGTGGCCATTGTGCGCGAGGAACCTCATTTTGTAACCATTCTTGGTTGGCGCGTGCTGAGTGCGATGGTGCTGAGTCCTGTTGGAATCTAAGGTCCAAGGTCTGCGACCAAAATGTTTGCGTACGTTTTCGCGATAAAATTCGGCATTTATTCTGATGCCACAATCGATAAATACGAGCGGAGAACGACTATTGGCTATTATGGCGGCCCACACCATCACCATGGGCGGCGCTTGAGTTCTGGAGGAACACCAAAGGTGCACATTTTCAGCTGACCTTCTTGGCAAGTTAACACGAGAGGATCATTTTGTTTGTTTACAAGCTGCTGGACAACGAATGTTTTCTCATCGGAAAATACCAAATTCAGCAGTTCACCACTTTCGGCCAAGCGAAGCAACTCTTTAGCTCTTTTGAGTCTATTTTCTGTCTGTTGCGGTGTAAGTTTTTGCATTTTTTGGAATTTCAATGGCTTTACCTAGAGCTCGGGTTTCAATATTTGCTGAATGGAATATTTCGCTCACGAGCCATTTTTCGGCCACTGCGACGCGGGTTTCGATTAAATCGCTTTTTTACTTTTCGAACCATTTCTGCTGATGTTGCTGTTTTCTTTCGTCCACTTCCTTGACGTCGGGTTACACTACCAGTTTTACGACAACGAGCGATGGTACGAGACACAAAAATTTATTCACATTTAAATGCTGGACTGCCCTATCGATAGCCACAAGTCGTTTTCCAGCCAAATATAAAGAAATCACGCTTGAATTCCATCACGAATATTTTTTCTGGAGAATTCCCACCAAAATGCTTTTGTACTCTTGTAAACAGTATAATGAACTGTCACTGGAATAATTTTAACAGCTGTCGGAAGAGTGGCTTAGAAATGACAGCAGTCTGAAGTTGGTTGCAGTTTTTTCATCTAACCTTGTATTTAATTGTTTCTCTCGAGCAGAAACCTAGGATGAATATGGAATTTATGATTTCGCATATGATTGGATATAAATGTTCGATTTTATTATAATTTTGCATAAACCAATATTTTTATCTGTATTAAATTGAATTTGAAAATGAAATACTTTGGGCGACTATATCTTGTAACTCACTCACATTATTACATTTTCTAAAAATTATCACATGTTTCATACAAAGTTTAGGAAGTAGCGAATTAATTCCAACCCTGGAAATTCGCAATATTTATATCATGTTTGCTTAGATTCGATACGAAAAATACAATATTGGTCAATTACTTCAAAATCTACTCCATAATGGGTCAACAATTTGAATAATCATAACAGAAGGAACTACATTTAGAATAATTCGAATTTAAAATGGAATAATTCGAATTACAATTGGAAATTTCCTTACAATTCCAAAGGTTCGATTTTAAAATAGAATTCTCAAATTACAATTATAATGTCTCGAAATACACCCGAAGTAGGAGTATTGGAAAAATAATATGTTTAGAGTATAATCAAGGAATTTTTATAGTAAAAACATATTATATGGTACTTGGTTTATATATCTTTATCTTAAAACTTTAAAATCGTTGAGAATATGGCATTAAAATAATAAATACAAACCCCCTCTTTATACCCTCCACCATAGTATGGAGGGTATATTAATTTGTCATTCCGTTTGTAACACCTCGAAATATATATTTTAGACCCCACAAAGTATATATATTCTTGATCAGCATAAAATTCTATGTCGATTTAGCGATGTCCGTCCGTCTATCCGTATGTGGAAATCACTCTAGCTTCCGAACGAATTGAAGTAGATTGATAAAATTTTACTAAAATGTATATTATGTCTGCAGGACTTTTGGTATTGAATATAGGTCCAAGTCCTGGTGTAGCCTTCATATAACGGTACCTCCCGATATTCGGTATTTTGATGATTTTTGCGACAATATTCATCGGAATGGTTTCAAATTTGGTATTTGAAGTTTGAAATGAATACTACAGCCTATTTGAAGTTCGCAATAGATACTACAGCCTAGGACCGACAATTGTCTGTTCAGGTCCACGTCTTCATATAGCCCCAAATAACGATACCTCCCAATATTCGGTATTTTGATGATTTTACATACATTATTAACCGGAATCGTTGCAAATTTGGTACTTGAAGTTCGCAATAGATATTACAGCCTATGACAGAAAATTGTCTTTGCAGGTCCACGTCTTCGTATAGCCCCCATATAACGGTACCTCCCTATATTCGGTATTTTGATGATTTTAACTACATTATTCACCGTTTTTTTTTGTTTAGTTTCGCATTTGTATATTGTAATAGCTTATGCATAAGTTACCTATGCAGGTCCATGTCGTCGTATAAACCCTGATGTAACAGCTACATTCGGTATTTTTAAAATTTTAACAGAATTTTTAACGGATTTTATTGTTTTTCAGAATTGCCAAATCGTTCCAAATGGTGGAGGGTATTCAAAGTTCGGCCAGGCCGAACTTACAGCTTTTTTACTTGTTTGATATATATTCTAAAATACAACCCGCCCTTAACTCCTTTTAATGCGGTTCACACAGCAGGTTGGTTGGTTTTATTATGACCTCTTAAAAATGACACAACACTAATTTGAAGTTTATTTGTTTGCACACAGTTCAAGACAATTAACAATTTACAAATACCCATTAAATACGTGAGAATAGGCCACTAGAAATGCCTTAAGATTTGTGCACCCCCACTCAGTTTAGGGTTACACATTAACCCATGCCCCCCATCGCCACAAGCAGGTAATTATTTCAAATCAAAAAGGAAGAAAACACCAAACTAATAGGTTTAGTTAATTTCATATTTTAATGACTTCAGGCACGTGGACGGACCGTCATAATATTATTAGCTGGGTTGTGCCAGTATTTATGGGCTAACTAACTAACTAACCAAACAACCAACTAACCAAAAAAAGTGAAAGCGACTCCACGCTTCAAGTCCTTTGTGTATAATTTTATAGTGTGTGCACGCTCCTGCGTGTGTGTGTTTGTGTCGGCGGCGGTATGGTTTTTATTTGTCTTGTTCAGTGTGGCCATTGTTAGTCTGTTGAGAATTCATTCTCACCCTTTTGGTTCATCGATTTCAAACAAAAACCAAGAATTCTTAACATCCTTTAGACCTCTAGTCCTTCAGCAGCAGAAGTGACATGTAGTCATGTGCCTGTTGACTTGCACGCATTATGATGCTACGTGTTTGTTGTCTTCAAATTGTTATTATCTCACACACACACGCACACACATAGAGAGAGTGCAGGTGTAGGTGTGTGCAGGCTATGTGTCAGTGTGCCATACCATTGTACGGCATGCATTTTGAACATGTGTGTTGCCAATATGTAAATGTGTACACATTTATATTACCACCATGCCAAGAAGAGAATTATACAGCTTTCGACTGTATCCAGTGCGAACGTATGTATCTGTGGCAATGTGTGTGTGTGCGTTTCAAACATTAATAACTCTTTGCATGAATTATTAAACATTCATTTGTGATTATATGTGTTAAAAGTGCGATTTTTCTTTGTCCACACTTCTCACTGACTCTACCCGTGCACAATGGGCCGATGGTGTTTGCGAAATCCGAAAGAAATGTCACTTAACATTATGCTTTTTGTAGTGAACAAATGAGAATAGCTAAATATTTGAATTATAGAACTTTTAGAATTTAATTTTTAAAATTATGCATGTTGGCTTTACTTTTGAAATCAAAGTGACAAAGGGGACACAAAATAAGAAAAAAACCAGTAAAGAAAGTCCTAAAGTCGGGCGGGGCCAACTTTATGATACCCTACACCTCTTTGCTAATTTAGTAAAGCTCCGCAAAACAATTAAAAGTTTTTATGGGAGAATTCAATCATACACGCTATGATTATAATTAGAATTTAAAGTTCAAACAACTAAATATGCCGAAGCATTTGTATATTTTAAATTCGGACTTGTATTGCCCATTTGGTGCACAACTAATTTGAAATCGGATAAAAATATATATGGGAGCTATATCCAAATCGGAACCGATCTCGATAAAATTTGGCAAAGATATTTCTGAGCTGTATTAGATATATTTCCCTGAATATCGTTGTTACGGAGTGCATATTACGGCTGTGGGTAACAAATATGACAAATCGGTTGAACAGTATATGTAGGAGCTATAGCTATATCTGAACCGATCTTCACCAAATTTGACATACTAGCTTCTAGACTCAATTCGGTCGTAAGTGCCAATTTGGGCAAATATTAGACGTTTGGTGCACCATCCAAGGTAAATCGGAGGAAGTTATATATGGGAGCTATATCCAAATCTGATACGATCTCGATAAAATTAAGCAAATGTATTTCGGAGCTGTATTTGATATATTTCCCCAAATATTGTTGTTACAGAGTGCATATTACGGCTGCGGAGGACAAAAATAACAAATAGGATGAACACTATATATGGGAGCTATAGCTATATCTGAACCGATTTCGATCAAATTTGGCACACTTATTTTTAGGCCTAATTTGGTTGCATGTGCAAAATTCCATACTATTCGGACTGATATTACACGTTTGGTGCACAATAAAAGGCAAATCGGACGAAGATATATATGAGAGCTATATCTAAATTTTGGCCGATTATCTCCAATTATAATTGGGTTCGTCCTTGGGCCAAACAAATGATTTGTGCAAAATTTCATCTGGATAGGGCAATAAATGCGAACTGCACTTTGTTTACAAAAATACGTTGACGGACGGACGGACTGACATGCATAAATCGACTCAGAATGTGATTATATGCAGATCATCAAAAGGAACGATGGGTCTATCTCGTTTCCATTTGTCTGTTACAAACAAATGCACAAAGACATAATACCCTGACCACCTTGTGGTGTAGGGTATAAAAACATGTCGTACTTTTAATGCCCTCCTCTATGAGACAAAATAAAACATAAGAAACTAACAGTATTGACATTTGGTAATTGAGCGGGTCTATTTAGATCAGAAAATTTATCTCTAGAATTTGATTTGTAGTTAAAACTTTGAAAATTAGGGTTCATTTTTCTCGTCTAAGTGTCGAAGGGGAAGCTTTTCACAAAAGGGGAAAACAGCAGGTCGAGCTTTAAATAACCTCCCCTATGAGACAAAGATAAAACATTTGAGAGTAACGGTATAGAGATTTGGAATTTCAGTCGGAATTATATATATTCGCAAATTTTTAGAGTTATATTTTTAAAGTATATTGAACCTGATGCCGATACATGACTCATACGTAAAGTTTTACTATATTGTTCACATTAGATTTGAAAAAATAAAATAAAATTTGGGAAAAGATACAGGGTGAGAAGAAAAAACTGCAACCAACTTGAAACTGCTGTCATTTCTAAGCCACTCGTCCGACAGGTGTTAAAATTATTCCAGTGACAGCTCATTTATATTGTACAAAAGCATTTTGGTGAGCATTTTCCAGAAAAAAGTTATTCGTGATGGAATTCAATCGTGATAGTGTGATTTCTTTATATTTGTCCTGAAAACCACAAGTGGCTATCGTTAGAGCACTTCAGCATTTAAATGTGAATAAATCTTTTGTGTCTCGTACCATTGCTCGTTACCGTAATGCTGGTAGCATAACCCGACGTCAAGGAAGTGGATGGAAGAAAACAGCAACATCAGCAGAAATGGTTCGAAAAGTAAGGAAGCGACTTGAACGAAACCCGCGTCGCAGTGGCCGAAAAATGGCTCGTGAGCTGAACATATCGCAATATTCCATTCGGCAAACATTGAAAAATGAGCTCGGGGTAAAGCCATTGAAATTCCAAAAAGTGCAACAACTTACACCGCAACAAAAAGAAAATAGACTCAAAAGAGCTAAAGAGTTGATTCGCTTGGCCGAATTCAGGTTTCTCCGATTTGAAAAAATTCATTGTCCAGCAGTTTGTAAACAAACAAAATTATCGTATTTACTTGCCAAAGAGGTCAGCTAAAAATGTGCACCTTCGGTTGGACACCAGAACTCAAGCCCCGGCCAGGGTGATGGTGTGGGAAGCCATAAGAGCCGATGGTCGCTCTCCGCTCGTTGCAATTGACCGTGGCATCAGAATAAATGGCGAATAATATCGCGAAAATATTCTGGAGGGTGTTTTAAAGCCTTGGGCACGCAAACATTTTGACCGCAGACCTTGGACATTCCAAAAGGACTCAGCACGCGCAACCCAAGAATGGTTACAAAATGAGGTTCCTCGCTTCATTTCCAGCGCATAATGGCCACCAAAAATCTTCGGATATCAATCCGTTGGACTATTGTGTTTGGAGTATTTTGGAGAGCAAGGTTGGCACTAAAAAATACCAAAGTATCGATCAAGGAGTGTGCTAAAATACGGCAGAGCAACATTCTGGCAGCGTGTGACGGTTTCATTGGCCGTTTGAAGGCCATAATTCGTTCCAAAGGTGACTAATTCGAATTCTAAAATTTTATGTTATTTCTGACATTTTTGCTTTCATTCAATAAAATTTAAAAAAAAAATGTAAAAATTATGGCGTTTGACTTTGTTGCAGTTTTTATACCCTCCATCATACTATGGAGACCCAACAAAGTCGATTTAGCCTTGTCCGTCTGTCTGTCTGTCCGTCTGTCCGTCTGTTTGTGGTAATCACGCTATCTTTCGAATAAATTGAGATAGATGGCTAAAATTTTGCACACATGTTTATTTTTCCAGTAGGCGGATTAAGTTCGTAAATGGGCCATGTAGGTCCACGTTTTCATATAGCCCCCATATAACGGTACCTCCCGATATTCGGTATTTTGATGATTTTAACGACATTACTCACGGGAATTGTTTCAAATTTGGTACTTGAAGTTCAAAATGGATACTACACCCTAAGACAGAAAATTGTCTGTGCAGGTCCACGTCTTCGTATAGCCCACATATAACGGTACCCCCATATTCGGTATTGTGATGATTTTAGCTACATTATTCACCGGAATTGTTTCAAAATTGGTAAGTTCGTTATGGGAACTACAGTCTGTGACAGAAAATTGTCTGTGCGGGTCCAGGTCTTCGTATAGGCCCCATATATCAGTACAATACCCACCGAAATTGTTTAAGATGTGGTATTTGAAGTTCGTAATGGATGCTACAGCTATATTAGCTACATTAGCTACATTATTCACCGTTTATTTCAAGTTTCGAATTTGAATATGGTAATGGCTTATGACAAACAATGCCTATGTATGTCCACGTCGTATAGACCCCAATATAACGGCTATATTTGGTATTTTTAAAATTTTAACATAATTTTTTAAGGATTTTATTTTTTGAAAATTTCCAAATTCTTTGCAAATGGTGGAGGGTATTAAAAGTTCGGTCCGGTCGAACGTACTGCTTTTTAACTTGTTTTATCTCACCCTGTACTTTATTTGGGCTTATACGTATATTGAGTATTTTTTCTCTTTTTAAAATGTCTTAAAATCAGGGGACTATTGAATATAGAACATTTTAGGAGTATAACTAACAACTAGGCCGATTTTCATTTATTTGTCTGTGTTTAAAAATATTAAATATTGAAAAATTAATTTTTAAATTTTGAAACATTTCTAAGAATTCCAATCATCCCACAGTGCAGCGGAAAATATCTTCCCAACTACTACTCTAATGTCTGATCTCATTGTTATTTTGTGCATCTTTATGTTTTACGACTTGCTACGTATGTGTGTGTCTGTGTGTGTATGTAATGCCTTCAAGTGTAATGTGTACTGGCATTATCTACCTCATAATTTCTATATATATTTTCCCCCTTTTGTGTGTGTGTCTGTGTGTGGAGTCATAAAGTTCGCAAGATTTCCTTCTTGACATAATGGCTATGTGTCCATATGTGTGTGAGTGTGAGCACACGTAAAGGAGAAAATGAAAATAAAGCAATATCATGGAAAGTGTGTTGAAATCTTCCGTTGTGCTCCCTTTGTTTGGCATGATATTTCCATGACTTGGAAAAAGTTTTTCAGTTAAGTAGAATTCTACTCTCTTTAATGTTGGTGGCAAGGATGAAGAAAAATAAGGAAAAGAAAAAAAACTAAACGAAACGTGTGAGGGTATGTTTGTTTATCTGTGTTACGACTACATTGGAGATTTATAAAGATTATATTGCTGAGCAACAGCAGAGTCCATGAAATGAACAGCAGCGAGAACAACAACAATGAGGCTGCAATAAAAAATTATTAACAGGCATCGTGTTATGGAATGGACGTTAATTATGCCCCGCAGCGGAAGTAGGCCTGAAGGTAAAAGGAATTTTTTTCTTCCATTCCGTTTTATTAAAAATGAGGGTGCATATTTGTGAGCTAGGTTCCATGGGTTAATATGGTGAGAATGTGTGCTGGGTCGAAAAAAAAAACTTGTCTTAAAAATAGGAATGAATCTACATTTGACATTAACTTTAAGATGAAAATTTTTGAATTAATGAAAGTTAATGCTTAGTCACATAAGTTAATAAGCTAAGATGTAATATTGCCACACCTAGCCGAAATGTACAACATGTCAATTTTAGACCTTCTAATATATTGTTTAAACAAGTAAGCAAAGGCTACAGTCGAGCGGGGCCGACCGTTCAATACCCTACAACACTACAATAAACGATACAGTTTACATAGGCGAGATACTCGGAAGAATTCCACAAGATATTGTGACAAATAATAAAAGAAAACCATCAGGCTTCGTTCTCTAATTTTCGAATAATAGCAACTTAAACTAATTTGCTCATTTCCAATTTATAGGTAGATGTTGCACGTAAATGGTCTTCATAGATCTGGAACCAATATTTCCCAAAGACCTATAATCTCTCAGAAGTGGCAAAAGATTAACATTTATTATTGGTTTTTGACTGAAACGCATCTATGTGAGATACGGACATTTGACTATATTCTTCAACGAAATCAGCGTTAACGAAATAGTCAGAAGTGCGTCTTACCTGTATTTGTGAATTCTCCAAAAAGTCACTGGAATGGACATTTTCGTATTTTGTCTACAAAAGTTGGCAAACTATTTCACACATTGAATATTTTTGGATGGCCATCCAAAACTGCTTGGCTTTTGCAATGTCCGGTAACCCCCATTCAAATGTGCGTGAGGATCGGGCGATAATTACGACCTGCTGACAATTTTGCAGTTTTTTGGTCCATTTCAACCCCTAAATATACGGCGATCATCTCCAAAAAGAGTAGGCATCTATTCTGACCCTCATCTTATCCCCATGCAAAAATTTCGTAAGGATCGGGCCATAAATGCGATCGGTATATGATATCCTGATATCCTAGCTACTTAGTTCTGTTAGCTGTAGAAATATTACCAAATGTTTAATTCAAAATGAAAATATGCCGAAAATATGACAAAATTGAAAAAAAAAATGAGAAAATGTTAGAAAATCGATATTTTCATCTTTAGAGAGATATTTTTATGCGAGTTTTTTAGACGTTTTTTCTTTCCTGCCAAGAGGCCATTCTGAATTAATGAGAACTGTCGAAATCAGTTCAGCCGTTCTCGACATATAAGAGATCTTTCAAGCATATCTTCTTTGTAGACATATATATCGCACATATTTTGCTACATATCCGTTTTGTTGGATGTTAACATCAATGTAAAGATCAGAAGTAACCTTGTCATGGCTTTGTGATTTCCCCGGGATTTAAAATATTCGCGGTTTAATGAACAATTTTAAATTTTTTCAACACAAAAGATATGGTCTATTTTACCCGCTAAACATTATCCGATGACCGATGACACAAATTGGTAGGGTTCTTACCCGCTCTAAACTCTAGCTACATGCGAAATTCCGCGTCGATTGGTCTATAATTGCGACCTGTATAGCTACTGCAAAATACGACATTTTTTCAGTATTTGGTCCATTTCAACCCCTAAACATTTGGCGATCATTTCCAAAAGAAATAGGCTTCTATTCTGACCCTAACCCCACCTTCGTGCAAAATTTCGTTAGGATCGGGCCATAATTGCGACTTGTAGCGTGATTACAAATTAACATGGACAGACGGACAGACGGATATACACAGCCAGATCGACTCAGCTCGGCGAGCTAGGAAGATCCATATATACTTTCCTATGTGGGAAACCAATATTTCGTGTTGTTACATAAATTCTGGCCCAATCAAACTTATACTACCCTCAACACATAGTGTTGTAGGGTATAGAAATTGGAGAATAACAATTCAATTATTTTTATATTTTTCGAAATTTGTACCAAGAGGGTATCAAAAGTACTCATATGTACTAATAATTGAATACTTTGTTTTGGACAAACGGATTGAGATAGAAATTGAAGTGACTGTCACTGATGGAATGCAGGTTAGATGTGCCAAAGGGTTTTTGGAAATTCGAACTTTAAGGTTACGAAAAATTTTGAAATGGTACTAAACTTCTGAAATGGTACCATTTGGTGTTATGTGAATGGATAGAACTGGAAACTTGAAAGAGAAACAAAAGGTATGAGAAACAGGTATGTATGTAGGTGGTTTTTGAAATGTGTACTTAGTGTGTGAATTGTACTAAATGGTACTAAATTTGGTACAGTTAGGTTTAGGGCGAACGGATGAAACTGGAATTTTTAAATTTTGTATTGGGGTTCCCTTTGGTGGTAGATCTCTGACAGAGAGGTGTTTTGCTACAAGTATACAAAAAGTACTAAATAGTACTATATTTGGTTCAGTTTTGGTATTGGGTGAACAGATAGTGCTTTCAATTTGAAATCTGGCATTAGGGTCGCTGTTCATGTGTAGCCTGTACATATGGAGGTGGTTTCGAAAATGTGTACTATAATTGTACGAAAAGTACTAAATATTACAAAATTTGGTATTGGTTGAAAGGGTAGAGTTAAAATACTGAAATTTGATATTAATGTCAATGTTGACGCCTGTGGTTAAAAGACGGAGCTGGTTTTTGGATATGCGTACTATAATTGTACTAAAATCCTGAAATTTGATATAAATGTTTGAAATCTGAAATTTGGTATAAGGATCACAATTAGTGTGGGGGGTTGAGATTTGAAAGTGGTTCTGAAAAAAAACCTATTAAAAAGTGCTAAATGGTACTAAATTTGGTATTTGTGTAAGGAATTGGGATAGAAATACAAAGTTGGGAATTAGTATCACCCTATTATGCGGTTTGGTTAATACATAGCGGCGGATTTGGAAATACGAACTAAAAGGTACAGAAAGTTCTAAATAGTATTAACTGTGGTATTTGGGGAAGAAATAGAGCTGTTGGTATCTGAGGTTGAGATAAGAAGATTGCGGAGATTAAATGCTTTTAAATTTATTATTAGGTGAGGGCATAGAGCTCAAATCCTGATATTTGACATGGATGTCACTGTGAGTGTCTGTAGCTGAAAGATTGTTCTCATTTACACCCCATTAAAGGGAGAAATCTATTCTTATTGTTTCATACGGTTTAGTGGGTCCTTGTGGGCGCCCAGGGTACATCTGAGCTTACCTCAGTGGACGAGAAAGCCACCTTAAAAGGTCCTTGACAATATATTTATAAGGTCCTTGAAAATATATTCCTTAGAAAATCCAATATCATTGGTTTACTGGTCCTTGACAAAATATTCATTAAAATACCACAATTACTTATAGGAGTGTCTTTGAAAAAATATTCCTTAAAAATTCAATTACTTATATGACAATTACTTACATGAATGTCCTTAAAAAAAATCAAGATCATTGATTTACTGGTCTTTGGCAAAATATTCTTTAAAATACATGGATTTAAAGGTCCTTGATGTATTTGAAATAATATTCTTAAAAAAAAAAAAACAATATTCTTTAAAAAAGAATATTCTTTAATGAAGATCGGTGCAATGGTCCTTGAAAATTATTCTTTAAAAATCAATCCTTAAAAAATATTTTTGAAAATATCCGCCATTATTAATCTGATCATTCTTTAAGAAAACAATATTCTTTAAAAATCAATACTTGAAAAACATTATTTTAAATATTCGCGATGATTAATCTGAAGGTACTTTAAGAAATAATCTTTTCTGCTTTGAAGATCCTTGAAAAAATTCACGTTTATTGGTCTAAAAATGCTTGAAAATAATATTCCTTGAAAAAATATCCTTTAAAAATCCAAGTTAATGTTTCTGAAGATCCTTGTTAATAATATTCTTTAAAAAATCCACGTTTATTGGTCTGAAGATCCTTGAAAATAATATTTTTTAAAGACATCACGTTTGTTGGTCTGATGGTCCTTGAGAAAATATTCTTTAAAAAATCCAAGTTTATGAAGATAATATTCTTTAAAAATCAACGTTTATTGGTCTGAGAATCCTTGATAAATTACCCTTTAAAAATCAAAGTTTATTGGTCTTTAAAATAATATTCTTCAAAAATCCACGTTTATTGGTCTGAAGATCTTTAAAAAAAATATTCTTTATAAAATTCACATTTATTGATCTGAGAATTCTTTAAAAAAACCACGTTAATATGAAAAAATAAAAAATTAATAGTAAAAAATCCAAAATAATAATTCGAAGGTTCTTCAATAAATGTTAGTCAAAAAATGCACGGTTATTTATGCGAAGGTCTTCGAAAAAGTATTATTTAAAAATTAACGATTTCTTGTTTTGAGAACATATAACAAATATATATTTTTTTTAATTCACGATTTCAGCCGTAAAAGGCACCTTAAAAATTCCAGCCCAACGGTTCAAGAAAAATATTTTTTCAAGTTTGAATAATTTTTGTCTGATCCTTTAAAGAATATATTTAAAAAATCCTGAAAATAAAAGCTTATTTTTATTTGGGTCCTTGGAAAAGCTGTTGTTTAAAAATTCACGGCTTTTGGTCAAAAGGCATGAAAAATGTATTTTTAATAATCCTCAATGCTTACTCTGAAAGGTCTTGGACTTTATCCATAATAAATGCTGAATTAGTCGTCTGAAGGTCCCTTCAAAAATCTATAAATGTAACACGTTTTTTGTATCCTCAATCATATGGCTAGAGAGTTTATGTGTCATTTGATATGGCCAAAACGTGCCTAATCGAAAGTACAGTTTTAGACCCTAGGTCTCTATGGACCAAGTCCGTTTCAGGACATTTGGAGTCGATCTGGCGATGTCCGTCCATCCATCCGTCTAGCTGGCTGGCTGGTGCGCACGATAACTCTCGAAGGGAGTATCCGATCCAAAGTTGGTATTTCGTAATATTATTGTCAAGCTTAGATCGAGTTCCGAGATGGCCAATATCGGTCCAATCCATCTGGTACATCCCCCCCTCACCCAAATTTTAAAAAAAATTTTAACTGCACAAAAAGAGAAAGGATAATCCGATTTTTCTCCAACTTTGCAAATGTTAATATTTGTATCAGTGCTACGTCAGGTGCGAAGATGGATTATATTGGTCCACACCATCAAGTACCTCTCCCACAAAGGGTCAAAATTTTGAATAATTATAACTCTTAGAAAATGGGATGTAAGAGTCCGATTGTCTTGAAATTAAAGATATTACATTTTATTTTAGTAACCCAAGGTTTGCTGTGAATATGAAATATATAGGTCCAGTCCTTCTGGTACCCCTCCACACAAAAGGGTCATGTCGTTTTCTCATAAAACGCGAAATTTATATCCGATTCCATTCAGACTTGGCACATCTCAATATTTCTATCAACACAAGATCATTTATAAAGACGTTAGAGATCGAAACATTCTTCTTCTGGTACCACCCCCATATATTGTTAAATTTTGGGATAACCAAAACGATTATAAAATCCGAAATAAGCATTCATTTCTCTCCATATCTCATTTCCCATTATTTCTACTTAAACAAGATCTGCTGTGAAGATGGGATATATCGGTGCACTCCTTCTGGTACCTCTCCCACATAGGGTCAACATTTTGAATATCCATGAAGCTCATAAAAAGCGAAATTAAGATCCGGTTCCATTCAGACTTGGTAGATCTCAATATTTCCATCAACACAAGATTTATTATAAAGATGGTAGAGATCAGACCAATCCTTCTAGTAACTAACCCCCCCCCCCCCCCCAACGGGTCCAAGTTTTAAATAACCAAAACGATTATAAAATCCGAAATAAGCTTCCAGTTCACTTCTTATTTCACATATACCAATATTTCTAAAAACACAAGATCTGCCGTGAATATGGGATATATTGGTCTACTTCTTCTGGTAACTCCCTCCCACAACGAGTCAAATTTTGAATATCCATGAAGCTCATAAAACGCAAAATTAACATCCGATTTCATTCAAACTTGGCACAGCGCAAGATTTGTAATAAAGATGGTAGAGTTCGGACCATTTCTCCTGGTACCGCCCCACATAGGGTTCAAGAAATCGAAATAAGCATCCAACTCTCCTCAAATTTCCCACATACAAACATTTTTGCTAATACGAGATTTGTTGTGAATATGATATGTATCTCCGAACCCCTTGTGGTACCACAAAAGGTCACAATTTCAATACTTTTATCTGTCAGCTAGTCTTTACGACTAAATATTTCTCTCTACCAGAGACCTGAGATGAATATGGAATTTATGATTTCGCATAAAATTGGATATAAATTTTCGATTTTCTTGTATTTCTTGCCCGTATCAATATTTTTGTCTGTATTAGAAGAATTAAATGGAATGCCTTGGTCGACTATATCTGGTACCTCACCCACATATTAACATTTTGTAAAAAAATTATTACATATTTCATACAAAGTGACAGAAGTAACCAATATAGCCCAAACCTGACACGTCGCATTATCAATAACTTAGTTATTTAGGTCCGATACGAAATGAACAATATTGGCCCAATCATTCGGAAAAAAAAACATTCGAATAATCATAATAGAAGTTGAAATATTTTTAAATAATCGAACATTGTCTTAGGGTTATAATCGAACATTGTCTGCCGACAAACCGACTGGTACTTTGTAACTTGTTTAAATATATTTTAAGAAATCATTGCTTTTTGGCTGAGAAATCCGTTAAATTTAGTTTTTAAGTTTCCAAAAAGCTTCTATACTGTTTAGTCTATTTCAAGGGACAATAAAAAAAATTTGTTTCATTTTTTCTCCTTAACAACTTTTCAGCTTCATCTTTGCTCCTAGTCTTTGTTCTGTGTCTTCATTGAAATCCACCAAGGATATGCAAGCAAAAGGATATTGCAATATTTAATAGTAGCGGCAATTCTCAGCTCAAACAACACATCGATATACACACATAAATCAAGCAGCATATGGAGTTAAATGAAATATATAAAATCTAAAGCATAGTTTTAGGCGTACATGATTTAATGCTTTGATTTTGAATTTGGATAAAAACAATGCCACTAACGCAAGAATCTAGTTTATATTGGATTTCTTATAATGTGAACGTATGTTCATGGTGCTTTCCATATCAAACGAAAGCAGAATAAAAATTTGAAAAGAAAGAAAGATGTTGAATAATGTTAGGGATTAAATATATATTTGGCGCCATAAATATGAGATTTGCAACACAATATCATTAGTTGCACATTTTTAGGTCACACTGTCCGTCCGTATACATGACACATACTTTTAGGCAGCGGCGGGAAAAAAAGTGATTAATGATCTTTCTTTTTTAGCTTGTAGTTTTCTTTCAACTTTGTTTAAAGCGTTTTGCCGGATATTATTTATAAAGATTTTTCCATAGTTTAACCTAGATTTCCTTTTCTGTCACTTCTCGTTTTTTTCTCACTAGAAGAATATGAGAGAATGTTTTCCTTTTTTTTAACGTTTTTAATCATTATTAATTAAAAATGTGCTTTGTTTTGGACACCTTATAATTAATTTTCAGTTTAAGAGTACAAAGAAAAGGCCAAACCAGTCTTTTTTTTTTTTTTGTTATTCATCTTGCCTCACAAAGGCTTTTTCAATTTCATGAACTATTACCGCAGGTCCTTGTTGAAGCAGAGGGGAAGGCGAAAATAAAAACAATGATAAACAGATGAAAAATGTTAACCTCTTTCAAATGCCTAATAAGCATTTTTTTTCTTTTTTTGTCTTCTCGGGCATTTCGGAAGACGACAAGGAATATCAAAAAAAAAAAAACATCAACAAAGCTCTGCTGGTAAAAGTCCTTTTGTGTTGGTGTTTTTTATTCTCACCGTTTTTTGGTAGAATTTGGAAAGTTTCCAAAATAATTCCAAATTGTAAACATTTGTTCTCAACTAAATTGTCTGAGATAATTGAAATTATTTGTGTTGTTATTTTTGTTATTTGTCACTCCACCCCCTCTCCCACCCTTCTATTGTTGTGTATTGTTGAATTGCAATAAGTGTTGTTTTTTGGCAGTTGTTTGTCAGTTAAGATTATTTTTTTTGAGCGGGTTCGTGACAAAGGGTTATTGTGGAGGAATGAATAAGAAGGCTTATTAGCTCTGCTTTGGGTGGTTATAGCAGCTATTTTTTTGAGAAGAAGTAGCGAATTTTTGGTATAATGCTCAGTATTTAATCCTTCAGATAACAAACATATATATATATATATATATACATATATATATATATATATATATATATATATATATATATATATATATATATATATATATATATATATATATATATATATATATATATATACCCTCCAGAATATTTTCGCCATAATATTCGGCAATTATTCTGATGCCACGGTCGATACTGCGAGCGGTCCAACGACTGTTATGGCGGCTCACACCATCACCATGGCCGGCGCTTGAGTTCTGGTGGCCAACCGAAGGTGCACATTTTCAGCTGACCTCTTTGGGAGGAAAACACGATCATTTTGTTTGTTTACAAATTGCTGGATAACGAATGCTTTCTCATCGGAGGAAAGTAAATTCGGCAGTTCACCACTTTCGGTCAAGCGAAGCAAGTCTCTTTTGAGTCTATTTCGGACAGGTATAGATCGTCATAGAATTTTACGCTGACTATTACTTCGATGCGTTACAAACGGAATGATGAACTTAATATACCCTCCATACTATGTATGGTAGAAGGAGCGCCTAGATATAGGTAAAGAGTGATCTTTTAAGAGTTATAAGAATTTTTTAAACTTGAAATAATAATAGAAAATACATTTTGGAATTTAAAATTTTTAAAGATATTTTTTTGATTTAGAATTTTTAAAGAGCTTTCCATTCCATTGAGAATTATAGGTTTGCAAAATGGGCTTCATCCCTGCACTTTATGCTTCATGAGGTTATAAACTGATTTGAATATTTTTTACATTTTCGACATGTTTTTAATTTCCTCAATTTTTTGGTATTTTGGATTCTTGTTTTTTGGAAACGCTACTGAAAAATTGCAATGTTGTAAGATACTCCCAAATGTTATTTATGACTATAGTTTTGGCCATCATTTTCTTAAAAACTGTTTAACATAGATATATGGTTTAGTCTGTGATTTATAATGACATTTTTCATAGAGGAGTCACTAAACAAATATTTCTGATTCGATTAAGAATTAAAATTAACTATTTGATAACCCATTAGATTTCGAAATGAATACGAGACATGGTTGCAATGCAAACGATTATCAAACAGATTTACAACTGAACAGCGGATATCGGATGTCAGCAGTTGTATTTAAATCGTCATCACCCAGCCATTATCTGGAATATTTCGACATGCATGGCTGTTAAGAGTATTAAGAGATGAATGTGTGTGTGTGTTTTTTTTTATTGGATTTGAATGAAGTAAATAATTAAACAATGTATTTATGTATTTACAAGTACTTGCGATAATTTCTCTTTAATGGGGAGATAATGAGAATTATTGAAACGGAGTAAAACAATGAGTTAATGCAATCAGTTGTAACAAAAAAAAAAAAAAAAAAAAAAAAAAAAAAAATAAATATTAAAGAGTGGTCAAAAGTCGGGCGGGGGCCAACAAAATGATCCAACGCCACTATAAGTATTTAGTAGAGTTCCCGTAACAAAGAAAGTTTACATTGGGAATTTATGTGAAGTAGATACTGCCAACTAAGAACCTTATTTGAATGCGTATCATGACTTTAGAGTAGTCAATATTTGGGAACTACGTCCAACCTGAATCGATTTTCAACAAATTTGACGGAAGCTTTTGTACCTCTACTACCAAATAAAATTGCGGCATAGTGCATGATATGATTTTGATAAGAATAACATTGAAACATATATATTGGAGCAATACATATACCGGGCCGAGTTTCACCAAATGGAAAAATTCAGTTGAATATGAAAAGCCAACTTGGGTCAAGCCAATTTGGGCCGATATTTAATATATGATGAACAATAACCGTAAAATCGGATGAAGATGTATAACGAAGGTATATACAAATCTGAACTCATCTGGATAAAATTTGGCAGAGGTATTTTAGAGCTGTATCTCATGTCCGGTATCAAATATCCCTTTTGTGGAGTGCATATTACGCATGTGAGAGACTTTAACACCAAATCACATGTAACACATGTATATGAAAGCTACAGCTATATCTGAACCGGTTTTGACCAAAGTATTTGCCTTTGGGCCGAGTTCTGCCGGAAATGCCAAAATTCTGACCGTTTGGGCTGATATTAGCCATTATGAGTACAATAAACCTAATATGGTATGATTAGATTTATAATAATATGGTATGATTAGATTTGTGGAGTGCATATTACGCATGTGAGGGACTTAAAGCCACAAATCGGATTAAATAAATGGGAGCTATAGCTATATTTGAACCGATTTGAACAAAATCTGAAGTACTTGTTTCTAAGATGAATTTAGTTGAGATTAATAAAATTCAGTCCATCTGGGCTGATATTAGCCATTTCGCCATTTCGGTAGTGATATATATGGGAGCTATACCCAAATTTTATCCGACCTCGATAAAATTTTACAGACGTATCTGGGCGTTATCTGATAGCTTCTAGACTGGATTCCCTAAGATGTGGCAAAATTCATTTCATTAAGGCTTATAATGACCATTTAGGGCACAATTTACCCGAAATCGGTTGAAGATATATATGACAGCTATATATAAATTTAAACTGATTCACACCAATTTTAGTAGGGTTCATCCTTGGGCTACAAAAATATTTTTTGGAAAATTTCATCTCAATCGGATAATAAATGCGACCTGCATTTTGTTCACAAAAATACATTGACAGACAGATGAACTGACATGCAGAAATCGACCCAGAAAGTGATTGTATGAAGATCCTCAAAAGTAACTACGGGTCTATCCCGCTTTCTTCTCCATGCACAAATACATAATAACCTTACCTCTATGTGGTGTGGGGTATAAAAAACGTTGAAATGTACAATGAAACCAATCTGAATTAAGAACTAGCAAGTAGAAAAGTAGCTAAGTTCGACCGGGCTGAACTTTTTATAGCCTCCACCTTTCGGAAGGAACTTAAAAAAATTTAAAAAAGTAATCGGTCGAAAAATACAGCTCAAATGAAAACCTTTATATGGGGGCTATATGAAGATGTGGTGCTGATAAGTAATTTTTTTCATAGACTGTAGTATCGATTCCGAACTTTTAATACGAAATTCGAAGCAATTCCGGTGAATAACGTCGCTAATATCCGTTGTATGGGGGCTATACTAAGACAATTTACTGTCATAGGTTGTAGAACCCATTATTAAATTCAAATACGAAATTTGACGCAATTCCGGCAAATAAAGTCGTGAAAATTCTTAAAATACTGAATATCTCGGTACTATGGGTGCTATTGTAAAACGTAGACCTATACACACAATTCTCTTTCAGGGGTTTAATACTCATACCCTTGTGTGAATTTTAAGATAATTCCATTGCAAAAATGTGCCTAAAATCATCAAAATACCCAATATGATGATGATCTGCTTAGAATCACATTTTGAGTCGATTTATGCATGTTCGTCCGTCTGTCCGTCCAGATGAAATTTTGTACAAATCATTTGTTTGGCCCAAGGACAAACCCTATTGAAATTGAAGATAATCGGTAAAAAAATAGATATAGCTCCCATGTATATATTCGTCCGATTTACATTTTATTGTACACCAAACGTGTAATATCAGTCCGAATAGTATGGACTTTTGCAAGTACAACCAAATTAGGCCTGGAGATAAGTATTCCAAATTTGATCGAAATCGGTTCAGATATAGTTATAGCTCCAATATATAATTTTCATCTGATTTGTTATTTTTGTCCTCGGCAGCTGTAATAAGCACTCTTTTACAACAATATTTGGGGAAATATATCAAATACAGCTCAGAAATACTTTTGCTAATTTTTTTGCTATTTAGCTTTTATTGTGCACCAAACGTCTAATATTTGCCCAAATGGGTGGAATTTGGCCGTTACGACCGAATTGAGTCTAGAAGCTAGTATGTCAAATTTGGTGAAGCTCGGTTCAGATTTAGCTACAGCTCCCATCTATATTGTTCACCCGATTCGTTATATTTGTTACCCACATCCGTAATATGCACTCCGTAACAAGATATTCAGGGAAATATATCAAATACAGCTAAGAAATATATTTGCCAAATTTTATCGAGATCGGTTCAGATTTGGATATAGCTCCCATATATATCTTTATATGATATCAAATTAATTTTGCACTAAATGGGCAATAAAAGTCCGAATTTAAAAGATACAAATGCTTCGGCATATTTAGGCCTTTGAACTTTAAATTATAATTATAATCATAGGGTGTATGTTTAAATTCTCCCATAAAAACTTGTAATTGTTACGTGGAGCTCTAAAGCTCATAAAGTCACCCGCCCGTCTTCAAGACTTTCTTTACTGTTTTTTTTTTTTTTTTATTTTTTGCTGGTAAGGCAGGGAGTTTCGGAAAGCGCCAACAATCAATCATCAGTTCCCTTGGTTTTTGTCGGGGGATATTCTACCCAGGTGGTACTTAATAATAACTCCTATGATAAAAATTCGTTTTCCTTAATATTTGGACAATTTTAATTTTGAAGGCCCCAATGACGTTTTCTAATTCTCATAAAGTATACGTTAATTTAAATTTCATTTAGGAACACCCTTGAGTACATTGGGGCGTATACTTATTGCCATAAATTTTACGTTGCAATATTTTCTTCGTATTGCTAAGAAGGTTTTTTTGTTTAACAAATTTCCAAATATTTTACATATTTCCCTTATTTCTGTCGATTTTAAAGATGGCATTCAGCAATTAAACGAAAAATTTCCTAAGAAATGTATTAACATTTCTTGAGAGTTGTCGATGAGGACCAGCACTTGACTTGCGATAATTTTTACTGTACACAAGTAGCCCCGGCCCTCTTGGAATATTTGAGAAAAAAAAACATCATCATTCTCTTTGTACAAGAACATCTCTTTTATGCTGCCTCTGACCCTCGACATTTACTCTTTCATTACAACACAGCAATTTCATTGTAATTCCTATGCCACTAACGCACTAAAGGCAGCTCCGGCAACAACAACTGCACCGCCAGCTTCTACATCAACATCTGTGATGTATACACACAGCCTTTAACCAACAAAATGGCCTTCAAATCGAACCAAGTATCATGGAGAAAGGAAACTATAAAACGAAGCAGTATCAAAAGAATGAACAAAATTAAATCCCAGCATCGGCGGCAGCCAAAGCAACAGCAGAAGAAGGAGAAGAAAATGAAGAATGGCAAGAAGAAGTAGAAAAAATATTCCAAAACAAGCAACAAGCTGTAAAGTTAAGCCCAAGCATCATCATCAACCATATAGCCTTAACAGTCAGTGGCGATGCACAGAAGGGCCCCCGAAGAGATGGAGGAAAATGAAAGAAATTAATGTTAAATACGGGGCATTTTTTGCGCCTGCCTTTTTTTGTTGTTGCTGCTGTTGCTGTTATTCTGCCCTTAAGCGATGAAGACGAAGATATGAAAAAAACGCAGTTCTTTTTTAAAGATATCAAAAGGACATAATATTGTAAGAGATAAAGTTGTTCGTGGACCAAAGAAACTGTGGAGATATACAAATAACCATATTCAATTCTAAGTATTAAAATGAATTTAATAAAAATGAAGAATTTTTGTTTTTTGAGATCAGCAGTATAAACTCCGGTTAAAATTAGGCAGATTTCACAAAACTAACAAATATTAGCTCTCAACATCTCTTATATGAAGAACATGTCTTAACCTAGACAGATACGTCTATACCACAACAAAGATCCTTAGATGGTAATGAAATAAAACCAAATAGGATTAGGATGATTCTTCAACGCTGAAGAAGCTAAAATCGGCTTCAGCTTCGGCTGAAGCTAAAATCTTGAAATTTTGCACGAGGCGTCAGGTAATCTGGGAATTCGCACTTAATAAAATAAATACAATATAAACATTGCGACATCCCCGGTTTGGTCTATATTGGTAACTTCAACATAAAATCCATATTCATCCCAAGTTTCTGGTTGAGAGAATTATTTTGATATAGCAAATTGCACCGACTCGCTGACTTATTTCGTAAGTTGTGACAGATAAAAGTATTGAAAATTGTGATCAGATTGAGACAGATCTTGTATTGATGAAAATATTGAGATGTGCCAAGTCTGAATGGAATCGGATGTTAATTTCGCGTTTTATGAGCTCTATGGATATGCAAAATTTTGATCCTTTTTGGGGGAGGTACCAGAAGGAGAAGACCAATATATCCCATCTTCACAACAGATCTTGTGCTAGTAGAATTAAAGGAATGTGTGTGTTGTGGTTATTCAAAACTTTCAGCCTTTGTGGGGTAGTTACTAGAATTAATTGTGCGATCTCTACCGCCTTTATAACAGATCCTGTGTTCATAAAAAAAATTCAGATGTGCCAAGTCTAAATGGAATCGGATGTTTATTTCACGTCTAATGAGCCCAATGTATATTCAAAATTTCGACCTTTTGTGGGGAAGGTACCAGAAGGAGTGGACCGATAAATTCCACCTTAACCTTGGGTTAATAAAACTATTGGGATTTGGGAAATTTGAAGACAATCGGAAGCTTACATCTACTTTTATAAGAATTTTAATTATTTAAAATGTTGACACTTTGTGGGGAAGGTACTTGTTTGGAACAAATCGGATACTCCCTTCAAGATTTATCGTGTGCACCAGCCATCCAGACAGGCGGACTGACATCGCTAGATCGACTCCAAATTTCCTGAAACGGATTTGATCCGAAGAGATCTAATCTATCTAATCTATTATATATACCCCAGATTGTTGCTTCACTTTCTGTGCAGAATAAAATATTTTTTTTTTTAATTTCGATCTTTCGTGGGGGAGGTATCAGAAGGAGTGTACCGATATTGCCCATCTCAACACCATACCTTGGGTTAATGTGAATATTGGGATCTGTGAAATTTGAAGACAATCGGACTCTTACATAACTTTTTTTATGAGAGTTGTAATTATTTCAAATTTTGACCCTTTGTGGGGGTGAAGGAGTGGTCCGTTTTCACACCAGACCTAGCACTGATGCAAATATTTGGATTTGCAAAGTTGAAGCAAAATCGGATTATCGTTTCTCTTTCTGTGCAAAAAATATATATTTTTAAATTTTCGACGTTTTGTGGGGCAGGTACCAGAAGGAGTTAACCAATGTTGCCCATCTCCGAACTTGATCTGAATTTGACAAAAATATTACGTTGTACCAAGTTTGGACAAAATCTGATACTCCCTTCGAGAGTTATCGTGCGCACCAGCCAGACAGACGGACGGACGGATGGTCATCGCTAGATCGACTCCAAATGTTCTGAAACGGATTTGGTACAAAGAGACCTAAGGTCTAAAACCGTTATTTTGACTAGGCACGTTTTGTCCGTATATCTAGCCATATGGCTGAGGGTAAAAATACACGAGTAAAAATTTGGAATGAGAGTCACTGTTGGAGTGCAGGATAGACGTACCAGGGGGTTTTTGGAAATTTGAACTTTGAGGTTACGAAAAGTTCTAAAGTGTTACCAAACTTCTAAAATGGTACTATTTGGAATTTTGTGAATGGCTAGGGCTAATAACTTGAATTATGGTGTGAGAACCAAGGTTGGAAAGTAAGTTTGATATAAGAAGGTGGTTTTGAAAATGTGTACTAAGTGTGCGAACTGTGCTAAAAAGTACTACATTTGGAACAGTTTGGTTTAGGGTTTAGTTCGGGATCCCTGTTGATGGTAGGTTTGTGACAATGAGGGGGTCTTATAAATATGTACAACAAGTGAACATAAAATACTAAATGGTACTATATTTAGTACAATTTGGTATTGGGTGAAGAGCAAGTGCTTGAAACCTGAAAATTTGGTATTAGTGTTGCTTATCATGTTTAGCCTGGTACGAAAAGTACTGAATGGTACTAAATTTGGTATTGGGTGAAGAGATAGAAATATAATTCTCAAATTTGATATTTAGAATATTATTGGAATCTGGAATTAAAATATGCATGAGGTTTTGGAAAATATGTTCTATTATTGTACGAAAAACACAAAATGGTAACAACTTTGGTATTAAGTGAAGGGATAGGGCTGAGACCGTGAAATTTCATATTGCGATAACTGTTGGTGTCTATGACTGAGATATGAAAAATATTGAGGTCTCTGTTGATGTCTGGAATTAAGATATGAAGGTGAAGTACTAAATTTGGTATTCCCTGAAGGAATAGAGCCGAAATCTTGGCATTTAATATAGTTGCCACTGTTGGTGTTTGCGGTCAAGGTGGTTTTGGAAAAGCGTACCAAATTGTACGAAAAGTACTAAGTGGTACTAAATTGGGCGAAGGAATAAAACTAGAATCCCGAAGTTTGATGTTGAGTCTCGGTTGGTGAATGAGAAGAGAAAACCAACCGAAGGGTTAGGGTGTTATTTCAATTCTATTTTGGATCCTGCTCGGAGGATCAATGTTTTTAATGATAAGAATAGAGTCCAATCTATCTCTTCGATTGTCAACTCTATTCTGTTTTCGGCTCGACTGGAGCAATATTTAGTGAGAAAAGAAACACGACCGCTTCGTTAGGGTGTTATTTCAATTCTAATTTTATTTAAAAAATATGTTTCTTAAGTGCTACTGAAACTAATCTAACTTAACCTAGTCGCAGCCACACAATTGTTCTTATCTATTCTAATATTGAATGGAGAACATTGCAGGGCTGCTTGACATCTCATTCAAGTGGTCTTGTGCATCTACTGAGCGCGTCGATATATGTGCGTGTGGGTCATAACCTTTATTATCTCACACATTATCGTATGCGTCAGCGCACAAAATCACTGAATTCTTCACATGTGATATTTTATGGCGGCTGGGAAATATTTAATTTTAGGACATTTATTTTTTATTGCTACATTTTCCCAGCGCCTCAATCGCACTCAAAAGTATGTACAAAGTATTTTGTACATTCTCCCGGGCGGCTTAAATGCGTATGTTAATAGTGGACTGTATTTTTATAAAGTTGAATAAATGTATACTATAAATAAAATATTTAAATATAAAAATATGAAAAGGAAATTAACTATATATGCTCAAAAAGTCTAAATATTCAATTAAGTAACTGCTTCCAGGAAACGACTCCAACGTTTCATCCAGCCTCTCTTGTCGATACCACCACCTTTATCTGCCGGCTTCATTTTCCATGCTGCCGAATTAGTAGTCCATCGCTGCAGACCGTCATCACCCATGTAGCAAATGATTGCCGTTGGCTTTATCGTAAGCTCCGATTCGTCGTCTTCTGTTTTCACGGCCCTTGATGATTTGCTATGGATTTCGCTAAGACCTTCAGGAACCGGAACCAGAGAATTTTGTTTGGCTTTTCCCACTTCTTCGATAAATTCATTTCCATACTCGTTGGAATACTCTTCAGGAACCGGAACCAGAGAATTTTGTTTGTCTTTTCCCATTTCTTCGATTAATTCTTTCACATATTCGTTGGAAATGATGTGACCTTCTGTGCTTATCGCCTTTATTTCTTTTTCCTTCTCTCCAATATCATTATGTTTTTCGGGTTCTTCATTGGTCAGGGCGGAATCTTCTTCTTCTTCTTTCCCTTCCTCAAAATGAGGACTTGCCGGCGGGAAAAAATTCCCAGAATTACCTTCCAAGACTGGAATCTGTTTTCGTTCAACAGCATCATGTCCTTCTCTTGCACTTGCTAGTTGTGTGGACAGGTCATCTTTCCCAGCTTCCTTTTGTTCCTTGTCCCATTTTTGATTGTTGCTGGATTGCTGCGATAGGAACATCTGCTCAATTTCTTCCATAATCCACTTCATTTTCTCCTGGTGCTGCTGGATAATCACATTCTGGAACGCCCGAAACTCTCGTATCATTTTTTCCATATCGAATTCGGATATATTCAATGCGTCTCCTGACGCTGTTGTATTTTCTCGCTCCTCTTCTTGGAACTTTTGATTTTGGAACTCCTTTTCCATTTTTTGCTTTTATATATATATATATATATATATATTTTTTTTTTGTATATTTTGCTTCTTCGTTTTTTTACTGCTTTTCTTTCATTTATTTATTATTATTTTTTTTTTAATTTACTTCTTTTTTAATTGGGACTTTTGATGTCCTCTTTTCCAAAATTGTATATTTTTTATGTGGGACTGTTGTTGTCCTCTTTTTGTTATGTTTTTTTTTCTAATTTGCCCCGTGGGTCTTTTTTATTTTGTATGTTTTGGTTTGCTTTTACAGCGTTTTTTTTTTGTAATTTTTGCCCTTTGGGTCTTTTTTATATTTTTAAATTTTGCCTTTATGGCTCTTTATAATTTTATCCCTCAACGGATTTTTATTGGTAGCTATTCTCCTCTTTTTTGAAGAATAACTACTTCTGCTTGTAGTGAGTCTCTTACCACTGGTGGGGGAAAACTCCTACTATTTTCGTTTTGTGGTCGCTAGTTCTTTTCACTTTAACCAAAGTGAAGGCTCGATTGACCAATGAATGAGAAAGGAAAACCAACCGAATGGTTTGGCTGTTGATTCAATTCTATTTTGGATCCTGCTCGGAGGATCAATGTTTTTAATGATAAGAATAGAGTCCAATCTATCTCTTCGATTGTCAACTCTATTCTGTTTTCGGCTCGACTGGAGCAATATTTAGTGAGAAAAGAAACACGACCGCTTCGTTAGGGTGTTATTTCAATTCTAATTTTATTTAAAAAATATGTTTCTTAAGTGCTACTGAAACTAATCTAACTTAACCTAGTCGCAGCCACACAATTGTTCTTATCTATTCTAATATTGAATGGAGAACATTGCAGGGCTGCTTGACATCTCATTCAAGTGGTCTTGTGCATCTACTGAGCGCGTCGATATATGTGCGTGTGGGTCATAACCTTTATTATCTCACACATTATCGTATGCGTCAGCGCACAAAATCACTGAATTCTTCACATGTGATATTTTATGGCGGCTGGGAAATATTTAATTTTAGGACATTTATTTTTTATTGCTACATTTTCCCAGCGCCTCAATCGCACTCAAAAGTATGTACAAAGTATTTTGTACAGTTGGTATGTGGAATTGAGATATGGAGATAGTTTTAAAAAAAGGTGTACTATAATTGTGCGAAAAGTACTAAATGGTATTAAATTTGATTTTGGTTGACGGGATAGGGAAAACAATCTGAAGTTTGATATTTAGATAGCTGTTGCTATTTGAGGTAGAAACTTTTAAGTGGGTTTGGAAATGTGTGCAATAATTGTACGAAAAGTACTAATTTGGTATTGAGACAACAGTTAGTGTTTAAGATTGAGATATGGTAATTTCATATTAAGGTCTCTGTTGATATCTGGAACAGATATGGATGTGGTTTTGGAAATGTGTACTATAAATGTAAGAAAAGTAGTGAATAGTACTAAATTTGGTATTTGATGAAGGAATAGAGCTGAAATCCTGAAATTTGATATAGATGTCATTGTTGATGTCTCTGTCGTTCTATAATTGTTATAAAAGTTCTATTATTGTTCTAAGTGGTACTTTATTGAAAATGCGTACTATAATTGTTCGAAAAGTACTAAATGGCACTAATTATACCCTCAGCCATATGGCTACAGAGGGTATATACAATTTGATACAGGCAAAACGTGCCTAGTCGAAATAACGGTTTTAGACCCTAGGTCTCTTTAGACCAAATCTATTTCAGAACATTTAGAGTCAATCTAGCGATCCGTCTGTCTGTCTGGCTGGTTGGTGCGCACGATAACTCTCGAAGGGAGTATCGGGTTCGGAGATGGGCAATATCGGTCCACCCCTTCTGGGACCTCCCCCACAAAAGGAAAGGAAGCAATAATCTCATTTTGCAAATCCTAATATTTGCGTCAGTTCCAGGTCTCGTGCCAAAATGTATAATATGGGTCCACTCCGTCATGTGTCTCTCCCACAAAGGGTCAAAATTTTGAATAATTATAACTCTTAAAAAATATGATGTACAAGTCCGATTGTCTTCAAATTGCACATATCCTACTATTTTTATGAACCCAAAATCTGGTAGTAAGACGGAATATATCGGTCCACTCCTTCTGGTAGCTCCCCCACAAACGCTTAAAATTTTGAATATCCATGAAGTTCGTAAAAAGCGAAATTAACATCCGATTCTATTCCACACATGGTACATCTCAATATTTCCATCAACACAAGATCTGTTATAACGATGGTAGAGGTCGAACCATTTCTTTTGCTACCTGCCCCACATAGGGTTCAAAATTTTCAAAAACATAACGCTCAAAGAAAGCGAAATAAGCATCCAAGTCTCTTCAAATTTCACACATCCAAACATTTTTGCTAACACAAGATCAGTTGTGAAGATGATAGATAACTGCGAACCCCTATTGGTATCTCACCCACAAAGGTGCAAAATTTTCAATATCTGTCATAAATTGCAAAACAACTCAGCGATTCTTTGCAGCTTGCTATATCTTAATATATGTCTCTCATCCAGAATCCTGAAATGAATATGAAATTTATGATCCCATAAATTGAATATAAATATTCCACTCCATAGTGGGTCAAGAGTTTGAAAATTCATAACAGAAGTCAAAATATTTTAAAATAATCGAACATTGGCTGAGGGTATACATCAGTCGGCAGAGCCGACCGAATTTTTTTTACTTGTTTTGGATCACTGTTGGTGTCTAGGATGAAGAGATGTTGTTTGTTTTGTATAGGCGTACTAGGTCTTACGAAATTTTGTCTTGTTTGAAGGGAGAGTGCTTTGATATTGAGGTCACTGTTGGTTTCTAGAGTTTACATATGGAGACATTGAAATAGTTTTGAACAGAAAAATTGGGTGTGGGTCCATTGTGCAATGATTCAAAAAATATCTCCTTTAGTAAATTTTGAAAATCGTGACGATAATCTGCCACGGAAAGTAAAAATCATTATGAATTCAAAAATTTCGTGAAATACCGAATATCAGGAAATACTTTCAAAAAGGGGCCTATAGGAAAACGCGGACCCATATATACAATGGAACACTTCCGTATGAAAATGGGGCTAAAATCATCAAACGAATATCAGTAGGTACCGATGTATGCGTGCTATAAAAAACGTAGATCGATAGATCTAATTTTCAATGCCAACCATCCTAGACACAATACGCTATTGTGTCAAATTTGAGAGTTTTACGTATAAAGTGGACGGTATCGTGATTTCAACCGACAGACGGACATATAGCCGGAGCTCGTTAGAATCGACTTAGAATAAACTCTTAATGGGGTCTACG
Organism: Musca domestica; assembly: GCF_030504385.1. Classification (NCBI taxonomy): domain Eukaryota; kingdom Metazoa; phylum Arthropoda; class Insecta; order Diptera; family Muscidae; genus Musca; species Musca domestica. The sequence goes on along the minus strand of NW_026712340.1, from coordinate 2,778,614 downwards.
AAGTATATTAAGAGAAGTTCCCTCTCTCGGTGGTGGTAAGAAAAATAGCAAAAAATCAAAAACACTCAAATCGATCCTACTTCCTATTTTTATTCCCTTGACAGTAAAAAGATATATTTTATAAAAAATATTTTGTTAGACCCCGCATGGTTCCATAATTTTCTTAACCAAGAAGATATCAATCAGATTTACCCAAACAAACCTTGTATAAAACAGCAAGAGAATACGACAACTTAATTTCTTACTAATTTTATTTAAAGGAAAATGTAATCGATTAAGATAAAGCATAGCCGGAAAGGACAAAAGGAAACATCAATTCAATTGTAAGAAGACAAAAAGCGGCTTACATAAAAGTTACAGTCGCTGGCATTAAGTCGTCTGCTTAAGAAGAGAATTTATTGTAATGACACTTGCTGCAAAAACACACAGGCTGGCAAAAGGAAATTATATTTTATGGACTGGATTGAGCAGAGCGAGCGGGGAGTACGGGGGGAGGAAATAAGTGTGATTAGAAAATGCTACAATACATAACCGTCTTGTAACTGTTATCGATTGTCCTTTGGCCAATATTTAATTGGAGTGGCGAAATGGGGGGTTTGGTCTGATCCAAGTGAAAGACATAAAATTAGTCTCTGAAGGGAAACGCAAGGAAATGTCAATGACAATGTTAACATCCCAATTTGATTTTCTTCTCCTCCCCTCTCCTCTGCACCGCACCTCCCCCACATTGGTACATTTGCCCTTTTGGATAATGACCCTTAGGCTGGGTATTCATTGAAATTAACATAACATGTAGGGCCGCCCTCCTACCAGAAATAAATGTTTCATTTATGCAAACAACTTTTGAACTTTGCCAGAACCCATTTTCTGTGTCCAGAACATCAGAAAGTATGGGATCTTATTTGCCATGACTGTTCATTTTGCCTTGTCGTCGTTGTTGTTATTTTCACCCTCATTTTAGTGTCCTTTTTTGATTGTTTACTTTAATGCAAAGATTATTCCTTTATGGCATCCGAAATAATTGCCGAATTAGCATTTGATCCGGTTGTTTACGCAACATTTTGGTTTGGTATGAGTTGCGTAGTTAAATGTATGGGTCAGGAAAAGGATTTGTGATTTTTATGTAATTTGTGTGTGTGTGTGTGTGTATGTAAGTGTTAGTGTGTGAATAACCACTGTTTGTGTAATTGTAACTGGTTGTATATTTATCAAATTTAAAAGGATTAAAAATTTAATGCAACCCGAGCATGGCAATTGTTAAAACTATTAAATAGTTATTGTTGGTAATAGTAAGCATTTAAATGCCCGTCCTAGGTTGCGTATTATTTAGGACAATAATTATACGTCACCATGAACTTTATATATCTGCGAGAAATTGAGATAATTTTGTTCGTAATTTTTATTTTTATACCCACCACCTTGGAAAGGAGGGTATATTACCTTTCTCTTCCGTTCGTAACATCCCTAAATATTCGTCGTACACCCCTTAAAGTATATAAATATATTCATAATTAGCATAAAATTCTAAGTCGATTTAACGATGTTCGTCTGTCAGTCCGTCCGTCTATTGAAATCACGATACAACTCACATTATTTGACGTAGAGCTTCAAAATTTAGCAGAACCATTTGTATTGTGTCTAGGATGGTTGGTATTGAAAATTAGATATATCGGTTCACGTTTTGGTATAGTCTCCATCGATCTCGATATTCGGTATTTTGATGATTTTTGCCGCATTTTTCCATGGATTTTTCTAGCTCGAGTGGCGGAAGATTGTATATGTATTGGCCCACGTTTTGGTATAGTCTCCACACAACAGTATCTTCCGATATTCGATATTTTGATGATTTTTGCCACATTTTTTCAAGGATTTGTCAAAAATTTGTATTTGTACGGCACAGTGGGTTCCAGCTCCAGTGGCGAAAAATTGTATGTATAGTTTTAGTATAGCCCCCACACAACGGTACCTCCAGATATTCGTTATTTTGATGATTTTTGCCACATTTTTTTGCGGATTTGTCTTAAAATTGGTATTTGTGGGTCATAATGGGTTCTAGCTCCGATAGAATGGGTTCTAGCTCCGAATTTGTATAGCCCCATAAAACGGTACCTCCCGATATTCGGTGTTTTGATGATATTTGACTCATATTTTAACGGATTTCTCCGGAAATTGGTATTTTTAGTTCCTAATGGGTTCTAGCTCGTGTTGCAAAACTTTGTATGTATAGGTCCACGTTTTGGAATAGTCGCCATATAACGGCACCTTCCTTAATTCGGTATTTTGATAATTTTCGCAAATTTTTTCAGCGGATTTGTCTAAAAATTGGTATTTTTAGTTTATATTGTTCTAGTCCGGTAGCAGAACATTGAATATTTAGGTCCATGTTTTCCTATACCGCACATATACCGATACCCACCGATATTACGTATTTTGATGATCCTAATCCCATTTACCCAAGAAATTGTTTCAAATTTGGTATTTAACAAGACTTGGTAGATGGCAATCCTTGAAGTATAAAATTTGCTATGGAGGTTCCCGTTTTTTTAATTTCAGGCTTGAATAATTTATAAATATTCATATTTTGCACTTACACATAGTAGTTATTGAAAATGATCGCTTACCTGCAAATATAAAAGAATATATGAAATTAGTGAGACTGACTTAATAGGAGTTCGGTTTTGCCGATAAATGTTCAATGTTCCAATGTTCGTTCATTTAAATATATATTGGCTTCTATTATGATTATTCAAATTTTTGACCCTATGTAGAGTAGGTTCTGAAGGAATGGGCCAATATTGCCCATTTCATATCGGATCTAAATAAATATAACACAAATATTGCGACGTTGCAGGTTTGGATTATATTGGTTACTTCCGTCACTTTATATGAGATATGCGACAATTTTTAAGAAATATTAAAATATGCGTGAGCTACGAGATATAGTCGACCGATGCATTCCATTTTTCATACTTCATCTAATACAGATGTTGGTATGGGCAGAATTACAACAAAAACGAAAATTTATATCCAATTTTATGCGAAATCATAAATTCCGGTAAATTCCAAATTCAACTCAGGTTTCTGGTTGAGAGAAATATTAGCAAGTTGTAAAGAATCGCTGACTTTTTACGCAAGTTATGACAGACAAAATATTGGAAATTGTGATTCTTTTATGGGTGAGGTACCAGAAGAGTTTCGCAACAGATCTTGTGTTAACAAAAATGTTTGTATGTTTAAAATTTGAAGAGAGTGGTTACTTCGATGAAAATATTGAGCAAGTCTGAATGGATTCGGATGTTAATTTCGTGTTTTATGAGCTTCATGGATATTTAAAATTTTGACCCGTTGTCGTGGAGATAATAGGATGGGATGGAGATAATAGGATGTGTAAATATGAAGAGAACCGGATGCTCATTTCGGGTCTTATGCTCGTTTTGGTTATTCAAAACTTTGACTATTTTTGGTAGAGGTACCACAAGGAATGGCTGATCTCTACCATCTTTATAACAGATCTTTTTGATGTAAATATTGAGATATACCAATTATGAATGAAATCAGATGTTAATTTCGCGTTTTAAGAGCTTCATGGATATTCAAAATATTTTGAATTTTTGTTGGGGAGGTACCAGAAGGAGTAGACCGATATATTCTATCTTCACAACAGACCTTTGGTTAATGAAAGTTTTGCTCTGTGTGTAAATTGGAGTTCACAGTTCACATTTTATAAAAGTTATAAATACTCAAAATGTTCACCCTTTGGTGGGGGGGAGGTATTTGGTGGAGTGGACTTATATTGTCCATCTTCGCACCTGACCTAGGACTGACGCAAATATTAAATTTCTAGGACCTATGAGAGAATTTTATGACAAATTATTTTGTTGAATATATTGACTTGCTACAGTTTTAAGGGAGTTTTTAATCATATTTTGAAAAATACCTTTTATTCCCGTCCGCCTGTCAGTCTGGCTGGTGCTCACGATAACTCTCGAATAGAATATCAGATTTGGTCTAAACTTGGTACATAATATCATTATCAAACTTAGATCAAGTTCGTAGATAGACAACATTGTACCTCCCCCAAAAAGGTCGATATTTTCAAAAATATTTTACTGCACATATATTTTATATATTACTGCGTATTATCCTTGATTTTTCTCCAACTTTGCAAATCTAAATATTTGCATCAGTACCAGGTCAGGTACGAAAATGGACAATATCGGCTCCATCTCCATCATGTATATTCCCCACAAAGGGCCAAAAATTTGAATATTTATAACTCTTGTAAAATATAACGTAAGAGTCCGATTGTCTAAAAATTACGCACATAACAATATTTTTATTAACCCACGGTCCGGTGTGAAGATGGAATGTATCGGTCCACTCCTTGTGGTCAAAATTTCAAATATCCTTGAAGCTCATAAAATGCGAAATTAACATCCGATTCCATTCAGATTTAGTACATCCCAATGTTCCCTCAACACTAGATCTGTGTCAAGATCTGTTGCAAATATGATATATGTCTGCGAACGCCTTCTGGTACGTCAACCAAAAAGGGTCACAATTCTCAATACTTTTATCTGTCATAATTTGCGAAATACGTTAGCGACTCTTTACAACTTTCTGAATATTTCTCTCAACTAGAAACCTGGAATTAATATGGAATTTATGATTTCGCACAAAATTGGATATAAATGTTGGATTTTCTTGTAATTTTGCCCATACCAAAAATTTTATCTGTATTAGATGAGTTATGAAAATGGAAAACTGCAGTTAACCACTTCCTTTACGTCAGGTACATTTTGACATTTTCTAAAGAATTATCACATACTTCATACAAAGTGAGGTCTAAATGTGGCACATAGCAATATTGATATCATGTTATTGAAATGTTCAAAATTGGCTTATTCCTTCAGAATCTATTCTATAGAGGGTCAAAAAATTTAATAATCATAACAGAAGTCAATATATATGTTTAAATAAATGAGCATTGGCTGAGGGCATACATCTGCCGCTAAATCCGACTGATACATTTTAACTTAACTCCTCAAGTTTTAATATTTATACATTCCCGTCGTTTAAGAACAATTTAGAGTTCTTATGTGATCTAGGGTCTATAATTGAATTACTTAGCAGGTATTTTTATTGACTTTTTTATCACATTTTGAAATTGGATCAAACAAGTTAAAAAGTACCAGTCGGTATTGCCGACAGATATATACCCTCAGCCTATGTTCGATTAAATAATCGAAATATATTTGACTAGTGTTACAATTATTCAAACGTTTGACCCTCTATGGAGCAGTTTCCGAAGGAATGGACCAATATTGTCCATTTCGTATCGGACCCAAAAATATGATATAAATATTCCGACGTTCCTGGTATGGATTATATCGGCTCACTCCTTCACTTTATATGAGATACGTAATAATTTTTTGAAAATGTTAAAATGTGCGTGATGTACCAGATAGAGTCTACCGAAATATTCCATTTTTATACTTCATCTGATAAAATAAAAAATATTGAGCGAAATATTGGGCTAAATTACAAGAAAGGATATTTATTTCCTATTTTATGCGAATTCATAAATTCCGATAAATTTCATATTCATATAAGGCTTCTTATTGAGAGAAATATTTGATCATAGCAAGTAGTAAAGAATTGCTAAATTGTTTCGAAAGTTATGACAGATAAAATTATTGAAAATTGTGACCCTTTGTGGGTGAGGTACCGGAAGGGGTTCGCAGATATATATCAACTTCACAACAGATCTTGTGTTGGCAAAAATATTTGTATGTGTGAGATTTGAAGAGAGTTGGATGCTTATTTCGCTTTATTTGAGTGTTTTGATTTTCAAAATCTTGAACCCTATGTATGGGGGAGGTACCAGAAGAAATGGTTCGATCTATACCACCTTTATAACAGATCTTGTGTTGATGGAAATATTGAGATGTGCCAAGTCTAAATGGAATCGGATGTTAATTTGCCGTTTTATGAGCTTCATGGATATTCAAAATTTTGACACTTTTTTGGGGGAGGTACCAGAAGGAGACCGATACATTCCATGTCAACACCAGATCTTGGGTTTATAAAAATATTGGAATGTGTGAAATTTGAAGACGTTCGGATCCTTACATCGCATTTTATAAGAGTTATAATTATTGAAAATGTTGATCCTTTGTGGGGGAGGTACTTGAGGGAGTGGACCGATACTGTCCATTTTAGCACCTGACCTAGGACTGACACAAATATTAGGATTTGCAAAGTTAGAGCAAAAGCGGATAATCGTTTCTCTTTCTGTGCAAAAAATATATTTTATATATATTTTTTTTTTTGAAAATTTCGACCTTTTGTGGGGGATGTACTAAGATGAATGGACCGATGTATTCACTCTTAACACAAGACCTTAGGTTAATAAAAATATTGGGATATGCGAAATTTGAAGACAATCGGACTCTTACATCACATTTTATAAGAATTGTAATTATTCAAAATTTTGACCTTTTGTGGGGGAGGTACTTGATGGAGTGGACCAATATTGTCCATTTTCTCACTTGACCTAGAACTGACGTAAATATTAGGATTTGCAAAGTTCGAGCAAAATCGGTTTATCCTTTCTCTTTCTGTGCAATAAATGCGTTTCTTTGAAAATATATCGCCCATCTCCGAACTCGATCTAAGTTTGACAAAAATATTACGATGTACCAAGTTTGGATCAAATCGGATACTTCCTTCGAGAGTTGTCGTGCGCACCAGCCAGCCAGACAGACAGACAGACGGACGGACTGACATCGATAGATCGACTCCAAATGTTCTGAAACGGATTTGATACAAAGAGACCTAGGTTCTAAAACCATTATTTCGACTAGGCACGTTTTGACCTATCAAATGATATATACCCTCTGTAGCCATATGGCTGAGGGTATAAAAAGGTCCCTTTGGTAACTTGCATGTGGGTCAATATCGGTTATCGATAAGATTAGTGAAGATACCATATGCCTAAAATGAAAGTACACCAAGGAATATTAATCTGTAAATTGAGGAAAAAATTTGGCGAAATCTGGTTTCCTTAATTTATGTTACTTTGTGATATAAACTCTCAAAACGTCACCTATCTTGAAATTTTCAACCTTTAATACTTATACTTTTTATACTTAAAATTTTGCTACACTCTAACCATTTTATTTTATTTAAAACTACCAAATTAACTACTTTGTCCATTAGTTACATTAACCGAGTACTATGTGGCAATAACAAGCAAAAGCAATTGGAACATTTGCATTTTCATTTTTCTTTTAATTCCCTACATTTCAATGGAATTTTCTTAATTTATTTCGTAAATATCCTTAAAAACGAACGCTGTTTGATTTTATTTTAATTACTTGCCCTCTTTTCTCATTCAATTCTTGGAAACCATTTAAATGGCAATATTTTGCTTTCATTCACGAAAACCAATTTCAATTCAATTACATGTAGACTTGACCATTTGCAGGAATGGTTGTATATTTGCATGTGTGTGTGCAAGTGAAAACCCCGTTAACACAACACAGAGCTGCTGTTTTGTTTTGGGGTTCAACTCATGGTTTTGTAACCAAATCCAATTTTGTATTGAGATTTTTAAACAGGATTTACCTTGTATCTCTTATTTTGGTAATTTACTCGAAAATGTATTCTTTTTTAGTTGCAAGCTGTTTTCCTGCTGTGCCATTGTCCTGATTGCGTGTTACCACACACACACACATGGATGTTAACATCAAGCAATGACAACAACAATAGGATTTGACCATCAACATTTGCTGTGCAGAGTGGACATGTATGTAAGTGTATGTGTGTTCCTAATTTCATAAAATTCCAATGTGTCATGACACCACACACACACACACACATACATAACCCTACCCTTACTCCTTTGTTGCTGACGTCCACATACGAGTTTAACATAGTATGTGTGTTTGTATATAACCCGTAAACATTTTTTTGGACCTCCGCAATAAACAAGGAAGTTTAGTTGAAATCTAACACCAACACGACAGCTGTGTAAACAGTCCAAAAGAAATCCAGTGTAAACATCAACATTGTTTAGAATTACTAAGGGACATACGACGAGTGCATAAAATAGAAACAATGGGCAAACAATGGGGAATTTGTCGGTTCATGAGGTCGGAGCTATTCTCTCACACAACTCTATTCCTGTACCCTACACAGTGGTGTTGCAGAATTATAAAGGGTGGAATTGACACGGGGATTACTCAGAAATGTATTTCATTATATTGTGTCCCAGACATGTCGAAAGCCATAGGGATGATTGAATTCTCCGCATGATCGGTTAGTGTAAGCAACACATCGCTCATTTATTTAGAGAGTGTCACAACTCAAAAGAGTTTGGTCTAAGAACCCGGAGTTCTTTTTTGGAGTGGTTTATACAGATTTGATACGGCCAAAACGTGACTTATCAAAATAGCGGTCTTATACCTTAGGCCTCTTTGGACCAAATCCATTTCAAGACATTTGGAGACGACCTAGCGATGTTCGTCCTTCCCTTTGTCTGGATGATGCGCACGATAACTTCGACAGGAGTATCCGATTTGTTACTTCGTAATAGTATTGTCAAACATAGATCAAGTTCGGAGATGGGAAAAACGAGCCCACCATTTCTGGTACCTCCCCGCAAAGGGTCAAAATTTTCAAAGAAAATATTTTCATCCGATTTTACTCCAGTTTTGCAAATCCTAATATTTGCATCAGTGCTAGGTCAGGTGTGAAAATGAACAATATCGGTCCACTCCATCCAGTAACTTCCCCACAAAGGGTCAAAATTTTGAATAATTATAACTCTCAAAAACTTCAATGTAACAGTCCGATTGTCTTCAAATTACACACATCACAATAGTTATATTAATCCCAGGTCTGGTATGTAGGTGGAATATATCGGTCCACTGCTTCTGTTATCTTCACCACAAAGGGTAAAAATTTTGAATATTCATGAAACTCATAAAACAAGAAATTAACATCCGATTCCATTCAGACTTGGCACATCTCAATATTTCTATAAAAAGAAGACCCATTATAAAGATAGTAGAGATCGGACCATTTCTTCTGGCGTCAAAGATTTGAATAACCAAAACGATCATAAAATCCGAAATAAGCATCCGCTTCTCTTAACATTACACACGTAAAAATATTTTTATTAACTCTAGGTCTAGTGTAAAAATGAAATTAGTTGGTCAACTCCGTCTGGTACCTCCCCCACAAAAATCAAAATTTGGAATAGTCATGAAGTTCGTAAAATGAAAAATTAACATCCGGTTCTTCGTACTTCTTAATATTTCCCAAAACAAGATCTGTGATAAATATAAGATAGATCGGACAATTTCTTCTGGTAGCTCCCCCAAATAGTGTTCAAGATTTTCAAAAACAAAACACTCAAAGGAAGCCATAAAAGCATCAAACTCTCTTAAAATTTCATACATACGAGCCCCTTCTGGTACCTCACCCACAAAGGGACACAATTTTCAATACTTTTATCTGTTATATCCGGCGAAACAAGTCAGCGATACGAAACAGAATCTCTTTCGGAGTCAACTCCATAGAAGTCACAATATATTTAAATAATCGAACATTGGCTGAGGGTATACATCTGTCCGAAAAACCGACTAACTAGTTTTCATACACTTCATAGTGATCTTAATGCCGAAATGTTTGGCCCAAGGACGAACCTTTTTGAAATTGGTGATAATCGGATCAGATTTAGATATAGCTCCCATATATCTTTAACGGATTTCGGGTTAATTGTGCACCAAATGGGTAATATAAGTGCAAATAACCTGTATTTTGGTACATCCCACCGAATTCAGTGTAGAAGCAATTAAAGTAAGCTGTAAATCGGCTATAGTTCCCTTATATATGTTAGAGTCCCTCAGACGCGTAATATGCACTCCTGAAGAATGATATTTGGTACTGGACATCAGATACTGCTAAATACTGCTAATACCCCTGTCAAATTTTATCGAGATCGGATATAGCTCCCATAAGTATCTTTATCCGATATCAGCTTTATTGTCCACCAAATGGGTAATATCTGCCCAAATGAAATGGATTTTTTATTATTACTTCAAAATTGGTGTAAATCGACTCAGATATAGCTATAGCTCCAATATAAATACTTTATCCTCACAAGCGTAATAGCGTAAATAGACACAGCCCAGAAATGCCTCTGGCAAATTTTATCAAGATTGGTTCAGATTTTGATATAGCTCCCTTATATATATTTTCAATCGATTTCTGTTTAATTGTTCACCAAATAACCGATATTAATCCAAATGACCTGAATTTTGCCATATCCGACCGAGTTCAGACTAGAAGCAAGTACATTAAATTCGGAGAAATCGGTTCGGATATAGCTGTAACTCCCATAAATATGTTTCATTCGATTTGGTGTTTAAGTCACTCACATTCGTAATATGCATTCGACAACAATGATAAAGCTCGGAAATATCTTGGCCAAATTTGATCGAGAACGGCTTAGATTTGAATGTAGCTCCTCTGTATATCCTTAATCCGATTTTAGGTTTATTGTTAGTTTATGGCTAATATTAGCCAAAATGGAGTAAATGGAGCATTTCGGGGCGTACGTATCCATTTTGTGGAACTCGGCTCCGATATATATTTTTTAATGTAATCCCTCTCCAAGTGATATCATTCACTCCATAGCAAACTATAACTGCTCTAAAGCCAAATGTTGATAGGTTTTATGAATTTCTTGAAATAAATTATTTTGTTACGGGAGCTCTACTAAACATGCATAATGGTGTAGGGTATCACAAAATCGGCGAAGTCAGACTTTTAGCATCAAACAGACCTCTTTGAGATTGAATTAGTATATGTCTATGATTTAAGGACTATATGGCTATAATTTAAGGATTTGAAGAAATCTTTGTTCTAAAATTGCACCAAAATGCTTTCATAATCCACTGTGGTTTTGTGTTGTACAGTGTCATCAAGTTTACTTTTTGTATAGTCCACATATAACAGTATCCACCGTAATAATGGCTCCCGATATCTGAAAAATGGGTAGAGCGGTGCCGCTGCAGAATATTACTCTGATCAATAATACATTTTGTTTATGTATTACAGACTTACATTTCGAGGCGTTACAGATCGAATTACTTCTGGACTAAAATTTTGGTATTTTTTTGTAGCGACGGATATAATCGTTTGATCCATGATCGGTGTAGGGCAATGAGAATGTCATCTTCTCCAGCAACAATCATTTCCCACATGTTTATTTACATTTTGACACATTTGCTGCACATTTGAATATCTTCCACGTCGCAAAGTGAGAGGATATTCTACGACCTGGTCTTTCTCACGTCTTTTCCACTTCTCTTCACCCCCTCCCCTTTCCCTACAATTGAAATGTATTCACGTGTAAAATGTAATTATGAAAAATATCAAATTTGCATACAAATATTAAAATACACACATCCGTTCGAGCTGAACTGAACTGAACGAAAGTGGAAGCGTGGAAGTTACATTCCATCAGTTGGGCCATTTGTTAACGGGTTGCTGCCTTGCACATACACGCACCCATACACATGCACTCACACAGGACACTGGGTGAAAAATAACTAGACATTAAAAAGCGGCAGCGACAAAAAAAAAAAAAAAATGGGAAAATATATTTGCATGAGATTGTGGCCAATGTTTGTTTACACTACACAAAGTGTTGGGTGTTTATGGGCAAATATGTGAAACAGGCGTGTATGTGTGTGTGCATGTGTCTTACAACGTGATGGTGGTGTTGGTGGCACTTGCTGGCTGGAGTCATCTCTTGGATTTCCTTTTTTTTCGTAGGTTGCTTCATTGCTTGCTTTACATGGTGTCATGGTAGAGTGTGGATGAGTGAGTTTGTGTGTGTGTGTGTGAGTCTATGTGGCTTTGGATTTTTTTTTTAAGTTGTTGCTTGTTTTGTGGTTGTTGCTGATTTGCATGCATGAACTTTAGGCTTTCATTTTTTAATGGTTAGCATTCGGCTGATGTTGGTGGTTTCAGTGCTCCAGCCGCTGCTTCCACTGCTGCTTTTGATTTGGTTTATTTTTACTGATTTTGTTGTTGTTGCTGTCGTTGTTTTGTAAACTTTGGTTTTCATGTCAGTCAGTTTTTCCCTCTGCATAAAAGCATGTACTGTTTTGTTATTCTTGTTGGTTTTTTTTGTTTGTGCCTTGCTCTCCTGTCATTGTGACAAATGACGAATGTCCCAGCCTTCCTTTTTATTACATTGAAATGAATGAATGCAAGAGCATATTTTGTAGGCCATATATATTATTTATAATAAAAAATAGTAAGGTATATTTTTTTCTTTCCTAAAATGGAGCAACAAAATAAGTTTATTTTTATTTTCATGACATCGCCTTGACCGATTAAGTTCATACAGTTGGTTACTTTCGTCACCCCTAGTCCTTTTTATGAAAAATATTTATTTAAGTTGCATACATTTAAGTCAAATGCATATTTAAATATTGTAATTATTTTTGTTGAAATAAATTAAAAAAATAGAAAATAGTTTTCTGTTTTGCGAGCAAAATCTGAGAAATAATGACAGATAGGAGGAAAAGGGCGTGCTAAGGTACATGCATAGCCACAAAAATGATTTAAAGTCGCATGGTTTATATTTTTAGAATAAAAGAAAAGTTGGCATGGAAGGAATAAGTTTGCTGTAAGCGGCTTGATATTGCCCATACTTCGCATATACAGGGCTGTCATAGAAACCAATTTTGTCACTATTGGTTTTAAAAACGCCAAGAAAAAATGATCAAAAATTATATGTACGTTCTTAGTCAATATTGGTGAAAATAACAGGATGTGATGTTTGTCATTCTGTTTGTAATTCATAGACATAATATTTTAGGACCCAACGCATGATATGCATTTCTGATCAGCATAAAATTCTATAACTATTTGCATATATCAGCCTGTGGTTATTTTTAAAGGATCAACTTGTTAAGTCTGAAATTATTATTTATTTTTAATAATTTTTTTTAATAAAAATTATATAAAATTTTTGAAAATGTCAACTTATATATTTTTTATTTCAAAATGAAACATGATTGAAATAACTGTGCACATATATCTCTGAATTGTCTGATCAAAATATTAATTTTTAACAAAGAAGTCGTTTTTAAAACAGAAAATTTTAAATTGAAAATTTAAAGGTAACCAATTATTTCTCACTCTGTAAAGAGAGGCAAAAAAACACTTGCAATATTTTGTTATTTCAAAACACATACAATCACAAAAAAATTTTGAGGCTCTCTGCCTTGCCCTGGAATAAACCAAGTTGCTTAGAGCTGTCACTTTTCATTTGCTTTGTATTTTTTAAACAATTTTTAAAGGATATTCAAAGGACTAAAAATGTGAATTTTTTAAACAATTTTTAAAGGACTAGAAACTTGGATTTTTTAAAGGACTTTGGATTTTTTAAAGATTTTTTAAAGGACTATAAACGTGGATTTTTTAAAGGACTATAAACGTGGATTTTTTAAAGGACTATAAACGTGGATTTTTTAAAGGACTATAAACGTGGATTTTTTAAAGGACTATAAACGTGGATTTTTTAAAGATTTTTTAAAGGACTATAAACGTGGATTTTTTAAAGATTTTTTAAAGGACTATAAACGTGGATTTTTTAAAGATTTTTTAAAGGACTATAGACGTGGATTTTTTAAAGGACTATAAACGTGGATTTTTAAAGATTTTTTAAAGGACTATAAACGTGGATTTTTTAAAGATTTTTTAAAGGACTATAAACGTGGATTTTTTAAAGATTTTTTAAAGGACTATAAACGTGGATTTTTTAAAGATTTTTTAAAGGACTATAAACGTGGATTTTTAAAGATTTTTTAAAGGACTATAAACGTGGATTTTTTAAAGATTTTTTAAAGGACTATAAACGTGGATTTTTTAAAGATTTTTTAAAGGACTATAAACGTGGATTTTTTAAAGATTTTTTAAAAGATATTTAAAGGCCCATTAACGTGGAATTTTTTAGGATTTTTTAAAGGACTATAAACGTGGATTTTTTAAAGATTTTTTAAAAGATATTTAAAGGCCCATTAACGTGGAATTTTTTAAGATTTTTTAAAGGACTATAAACGTGGATTTTTTAAAGATTTTTTAAAAGATATTTAAAGGCCCATTAACGTGGAATTTTTTAAGATTTTTTAAAGAACTATAAACGTGGATTTTTTAAAGATTTTTTAAAGTATATTTAAAGGACCATTAACGTGGATTTTTGAAAGAATTTTCAAAGGATGTTTAAAGGACCATAAATCTGCAAAGCAGCTTTATGAGTAAGTTCACAATAAAAAAATTTACTTACGCTATCTCCGGCAATGACAAATAAACAAACATCACATGTAAGCAACAACAGCTGTTTCGAACATTGGCTTTATTTACATTCGAAATTGACAAAACCAACTTGGTTTCATGACACCAAATGAAACCAACATTGGTTTACAAAAACGACAATAAGCAAAACCGACATGGTTTCTGTGACAGCCCTGATAATTTTGTAGAAAACAAGTTAGAATATTTTGATTATTGATGTTTCGAACGATTTATTGCGTTTTGATTTTTCAAAATGCTGATTATTGACTATTCAACATTCTCCAATTTTTTTCTTGACCCAAGTTTGATATGCATATTTCTACCTTTCTTTACTGGTTTTCTTTGAAAAATATTGAGTGTTTTTTTTTGGGAAGGTGCCAGAAAGGTTTGGATTATATATTTCTTTTAACATCTCTTACATCTCTTTTAACAGAAAGCGTGGTCCCATGTATCCCATAATTACATTAGATTAATGGCTTTTAAAAATATGTCGTCCATTTTCTTACCAGGGCTTGATTTTTTAAAGATTTTTTAAAGGACTATAAACGTGGATTTTTTAAAGATTTTTTAAAGGACTATAAACGTGGATTTTTTAAAGATTTTTTAAAGGACTATAAACGTGGATTTTTTAAAGGACTATAAACGTGGATTTTTTAAAGATTTTTTAAAGGACTATAAACGTGGATTTTTTAAAGATTTTTTAAAGGACTATAAACGTGGATTTTTTAAAGATTTTTTAAAGGACTATAAACGTGGATTTTTTAAAGATTTTTTAAAGGACTATAAACGTGGATTTTTTAAAGATTTTTTAAAGGACTATAAACGTGGATTTTTTAAAGATTTTTTAAAAGATATTTAAAGGCCCATTAACGTGGAATTTTTTAGGATTTTTTAAAGGACTATAAACGTGGATTTTTTAAAGATTTTTTAAAAGATATTTAAAGGCCCATTAACGTGGAATTTTTTAAGATTTTTTAAAGGACTATAAACGTGGATTTTTTAAAGATTTTTTAAAAGATATTTAAAGGCCCATTAACGTGGAATTTTTTAAGATTTTTTAAAGAACTATAAACGTGGATTTTTTAAAGATTTTTTAAAGTATATTTAAAGGACCATTAACGTGGATTTTTGAAAGAATTTTCAAAGGATGTTTAAAGGACCATAAATCTGCAAAGCAGCTTTATGAGTAAGTTCACAATAAAAAAATTTACTTACGCTATCTCCGGCAATGACAAATAAACAAACATCACATGTAAGCAACAACAGCTGTTTCGAACATTGGCTTTATTTACATTCGAAATTGACAAAACCAACTTGGTTTCATGACACCAAATGAAACCAACATTGGTTTACAAAAACGACAATAAGCAAAACCGACATGGTTTCTGTGACAGCCCTGATAATTTTGTAGAAAACAAGTTAGAATATTTTGATTATTGATGTTTCGAACGATTTATTGCGTTTTGATTTTTCAAAATGCTGATTATTGACTATTCAACATTCTCCAATTTTTTTCTTGACCCAAGTTTGATATGCATATTTCTACCTTTCTTTACTGGTTTTCTTTGAAAAATATTGAGTGTTTTTTTTTGGGAAGGTGCCAGAAAGGTTTGGATTATATATTTCTTTTAACATCTCTTACATCTCTTTTAACAGAAAGCGTGGTCCCATGTATCCCATAATTACATTAGATTAATGGCTTTTAAAAATATGTCGTCCATTTTCTTACCAGGGCTCAATCTCATTCAAATATCATCATAGGGAACACTTGAACATAATCAGACACCCGTTTGCTTTTCATATAGAAAATGATTTTGTAGGAATATTTTGACATTTTGTGGGGAAGAAAAAAATCAATATTTCGATGAGGCACATTTTGGCCGTATCATATGATCTCTTTGAGGGTATATAAAGTTTTAATGCATTAGTCGGGTTCTACGACAGCTTTATATCCTCGGATTGGTATGACCATACCTATTTCTACCCTCCACCATAGTATGGAGGGTTTATTAATTTTGACATTCTGTATATAACACACCGAACTACACACCTAAAACCCCACAAAGTGTATGTATTCTTGATCAGCATAAATTTTACCTCGAATTTATGCTGATCCGTCTTTGGAATTAACTCTACTTCACGAAATGAAGTAGTTCAACAAAGTCTTACTCGGATGTGTTTAGTTAGGTCTTTTGGTATTGAAAATGGACTATATAGATCTACGTTTTGGTACAGACCCCATATAATTGCATATTTAAGGAGTTTTGGGTGTTTTAGTCACTACTTCAAACCGAATTTGCTTTAAATGGGAAATATGCGTTCCAAGTATATAGGAAACTTTGTTGCAGAGAACTGTCCAAATTCGGTATTTAAATATTCGGTCCAAATATTCGTTATTTTGATGATTTGTGTCACAGCTTTCACCGGGATTGTTTTAAATTTTATATTTAGAATTCGCATTAGATACTGCTTCCTATGACAGAAAATTGCCCATACTAATCCACGTCTTAGTCCCCCACTGCGATATTCTAATGATTCGGTATTTTAATAATTTAAGCTACAGTTATCAGCAGAATTATTTTAACTTAGCATTTGGAGTTCGTAGACGACACCTCCTTCTCTGACAGATAATTGGCTGTAATTGGTCCATGTTTTCGTGTACGCCTGATATTCAGATTTTTTAAATAATTGCATTTTTTATCCAAATGGTGCAGGGTATTAAACTTAGCTGTACTTAAATTTGTTCACAAATATCATATGTGAAATTTGTAGTGAAAGGGTCATTGCACCTTCAACCTTAATTTGAAAATGTCAACATTTTTAAAAATACTAACTCCCGTAATGAGGGAACTCAATGCCATGTTTCCTTCAAATTTTGCACATTTGTGTCGATAGTGAAGCAAGTATGAAAATGGGACATATCCGCCTTTTCTACAAATTTTCTCGTATCTTCCCCAAAAAGGTAAGATTTGTCGATTTAATCTATTCATATAAAAAGGTAGTGAAATAACTGACTGACTGATAATCAACGCCCAGACGGCTAAAGCTAAAATCTTGAAAATCTCTTCGAGGTTCCGCCTAGGTGCGTAAGCTGACAAATTCGTACAAAACGGGTACGCAATGTACTAAAATGTAATATATAATAGTTGAATCCAATATATTTTTCAAACGGACGTAGCTATATTTCTAGAAGTGTCGTTGATGAAGTGTAGGATAGATGTAACCATGGTACTATAAAATCAAGGTAGGGAATTGCTACCAACCAATTCTAATTTTTATACTCTCTACCTTGAAAAGGAGGGTATATTCTAAAAAATTCTAAGTCGATTTAACAATGTCCCTCTGTCTGTCTGTTGAAATAACGATGCAGCCCACATTTGACGTAGAGCTGCAAAACTTGGCACAACGATTTGTAATGTTTCTAGGATGGTTGGCATTGAAAGTCAGATATATGGGTCCACGTATATCCCCCATAGAACGGTACCTCCCGATATTCGGTATTTTTATGATTTAAGTTAAATTTTTTTTCGGATTTGTATAAAAATTGGCATTTGTAGTTCCTAATGGACCTCACCAACCTTATGGTTTATTGAAAAGTTGACAGCATTATCCACACGGTCTTACTGGTATTTGTAGTTTAAAGTGGAACACGTTGGAATTTAGATACTTTTATATACATTTTTTTCTTTAAACAATATCGGTGGGTATAAAAAGTTCGTTCCGGTCGAAATAAATATTTTTTATACCCTAAACCACAAGCTGTCTTTGTGCATTTGTTTGTAAGAGGCAAAAGGAAACGAGATAGAGTCATAGTTCCTTTTGATGATCTGCAAAGAATCATATTCTGAGTGATTTACGCATGTCCGTCCGTCCGTCTGTCTGTCCGTCTGTCCATGTATTTTTGTAAACAAAGTACAGTTCGCATTTATTGCCCTATACAGATGAAACTTTGCACAGATCATTTGTTTGGCCCAAGGATGAACCCTATTGAAATTGGAGATAATCGGTCAAAATTTAGATATAGCTCCCATATATATCTTCGACCGATTTGCCTTTTATTGTGCACCAAACGTGTAATGTCAGTCCGAAGAGTATGGAATTTTGCACGTACGATCAGATTGGACCTGAAAATAAGTATGCCATATTTGATCGAAATCGGTTCATATATAGCTATAGCTCCCATTCATATTGTTCATCCGATTTGTTATTTTTGTCCTCCGCAGCCGTAATATGCACTCTGTAACAACAATATTTGGGGAAATATACCAAATACAGCTCAGAAATACATTTACTAAATTTTTTCGAGATCGGTTCAGGTTTGGATATAGCTCCCATATATAACTTCGTCCGATTTAACTTTGATTGTGCACCAAACCTCTAATATTTGGATTTGGATTGGATGAAATTTGGCACTTACCACCGAATTGAGTCTAGAAGCTAGTATGTCAAATTTGGTGAAGATCGGTTCAGATACAGCTAAAGCTCCGATATATACCGTTCATCCGATTTGTCATATTTGTTACCCACAGCCGTAATATGCACTCCGTAACAACGATATTCAGGGAAATATATCAAATACAGCTCGGAAATATCTTTGGCAAATTTTATCGAGAACGATTCCGATTTGGAGATAGCTCCCATATATATTTTTATCCTTTTTCAAATGAATTGTGCACCAAATGGGCAATACAAGTCCGACTTTAAAAAATACAAATGCTTCTTTGAACTTTAAATTATAATTATAATCATAGCGTGTATGATTGAATTCTCCCATAAAAAACTTTTAATTGTTATGCGCAGCTCTACTAAATTAGCACAGTGGTGTAGGGTATCATAAAGACTTTACTGGTTTTTATTTGTGTTCTTAATATGTACCCTAAACAAAATATAAGCCATTGGGAAAGGTCGAGAGGAAATCATGATATTGGTAGTGGTCTGCAAATATTGCAATGCTGTCAGTTTCGTTTTGAAAAAATTTGCTCTCTTTAATAGAGAGTTATAAGAAGTACAGTCAATGGGAGAATACCTTTAAATCCTTTATTGTTTTCGACAAATTTAGCACTTTTTTTTATTTATTTTCAAATTTTCTTGTAATATTACTTTAAAGCAAGTCGGAGTTATGTTAAAATCCGAAGTTGACTCGATGGTTTTTGCTTGTAGATAAAAACCCGAAAGAGTTTCGTGATCTTAGGCAAAAACTTTATTAGGCTTTTATAAAGGCATGATTATAAACAAAGGGAATCCAAAATTCGGAGACTTATTTCGTAACATTTAATATAGAGTTTAGAAAATTTATGGAGAGCTATGGATGAATAAAGCTACAATAAGCATTGGTTTATAAAATGACCAGGTTTTTAGTATTGTCTCTATATAAGGTAATCTTTTATTTTGGATTCTTTATATAAAATTCACAGCCTTTCATCTCCAGAAATAATATCATAACAATATTATATTAAAATTTTACGGGGATTTTCCTTAATTACAATTCGCAATGCAAAACTACAGATTTTTGTATTAGAATGTTGGTCTAATATCCTAAAAATTGTGATGTCCTGCCCACTAAATTTAAATAAATTTCCTTCGCCACATAATAGTTAATTTCCTGTCCTACAATACAATGTCCGGACATAAATTTTCATATGGGGATTTAAAAATAAACTTTTGCCGTAATTGAGTTTATATTCCAGTCAGTTGTCAATTATACAATCTCGGTTTGGTAGAACAAAACAACAACAAAGAAAAACGGCATTTCGTATTTGCAATGCAATAAAGTTATAAAATATTCAAAAACAAAAATTCAAATAAAGTGTGAACGGAATAAATAAAAACATTGAAATTGCTATTTTTGTATTTTTCGCACGATTTTCTTTTTTTTTTTTTGCTGTCTCTGATACGTGCATGTACACACAGGTTTGTAAAGCCCTCCTCACGCCATACAATCAATGTAGGGCGGGCAATGAAAGCAACATTGTCATCATATTCACACATACTCACATATATGTGCCAAATTGTTGCGACTGGCTTTATTGACACATGGATTTTCGGTTATCAGGATAGAGAGACAGAAACGAAACAACAACAACAACAACAACAATTGCATTCCAGGCGAAAAAGGTAACAAAAACACGTGATGAAAATGTTTGGCGCTGCTGCTGATTGTGCTGGTGGGTGTTTATGCGCGTCCTATACCTACCGATATACAAATAAATAAACAAACACCAATCCAGCATACAGACACATATGTAAATATATAAATATTTTTTTGTTTAATAAATATATATATATATACATACACGGCACACACACCTGCTCACAAACATTGTTTTATAAATGTATACAAACACCAAAAGATATCTACAAACGGACATATGCACAGATGTGTGTGTGTGTGTTTATATATTTTTCATGTGTAAATATTATATGTATATTTTTGTTCAAATATTTCTTTGGAAAAATATCAATATTAACCTGGTCAGTCATCTGCCACCCAGAGGTATTGTAACTCAAACTTTGTTTTTATTTTGATGTAGTAGTGTATGAAAAATATTATTTAATACACAGAAGTTAATTGGCATGTGTGTGTGAGTGATAACAAACCGTGAAATTGAAGTAATTTTATCAATGATTTCAGGGCTATAATTGAACATTTTTTTCTGATTTTTAAGACAAGAACTACAAAAATTGTGATGTTCTTAACAAATTATTTGTTAGCAAGTATGACTCCAGATTAAGGTAATTTAAACAAATATATTTTTAAGAACCTTCAGACATTTTAAGAATTTCGTGTAATTTCCATAAGATCAAGTATCCAGGATTAATAAAAACTCCACGCATCAGGCCAAAAGTTTTCATTTTATTTTCTACATATATTTTTATTATTTTTTCACGAAAATTTCTTCAAAGACCCTGCGGTTAATAATCATAAATTTTTCAAGAATATATTTTAAGAATTAAAACCAGTTGAAAAGTTTCAGTCGGTTTTGCCAACAGCCAATGTTCGATTATTTAAATATATTTTGACTGCAGTTATGATTATTCAAATTTTTGATTCTGGAATGTGTTCCGAAGGAATGTACCAATATTGTTCATTTCGTATCGGAACTAAATATATATTATAACCAGAAAAGAAAGTCCTAAGTCGGGCGGGGCCGAGTTTTTGATACCCTACAACATTTTGCTAATTTAGTAGAGCTCCGAATAACAATTCAATGTTTTTATGGGAGAATTCAATCATACACGCTATGATTATAATTACAATTTAAAGTTCAAAGAACTAAATATGCCGACGCATTTGTATCTTTTAAATTCGGACTTGTATTGCCCATTTGGTGCAAAATTAATTTGAAATCGGATAAAGATATATATGGGAGCTATATCCAAATCTGAACCGATCTTGATAACATTTGGCAAAGATATTTCTGAGCTGAATTTGATATATTTCCCTGAATATCATTGTTACGAAGTGCATATTACGGCTGTGGGTAACAAATCGGATGAACAATATATATGGGAGCTATAGCTATATCTGAACCGATATTCACCAAAATTGGCATACTACCTTCTAGACTCAATTCGGTCGTATGTGCCGAATTCCATCCCATTTGGGCAAATATTAGACGTTTGGTGCACAATAAAATGTAAATCGGACGAAGTTATATATGGGAGCTATATCCAAATCTGAACCGATCTCGATAAAATTAAGCAATTTTATTTCTGAGCTGTATTTGGTATATTTCCCCAAATATTGTTGTTACCGAGTGCATATTACGGCTGCGGAGGACAAAAATAACAAATCGCATGAACAATATATATGGTAGCTATAGCTGTATCTGAACCGATTTCGATCAAATTTGGCATACTTATTTTCAGGCATAATTTGGTTGTATGGGAGCTATATCTAAATTTTAGGGTTCGTCCTAGGGTCAAACAAATGATTTGTGCAAAATTTCATCTGGATCGGGTAATAAATGCGAACTGTACTTTGTTCACAAAAATACATGGACGGACGGACGGGCGGACAGGCAGATGGACGGACGGACGGCCATACATAAATCGACTCAAATTGTGATTCTATGCTGATCACCAAAAGGAACTATGGGTCTATCTCGTTTCCTTCTCCATGTTACAAAAAAATGCACAAAGACACAATACCCTTACCACTATGTGTTGTAGGGTATATAAAAAACTCCACGCATCAGGCCAAAAGTTTTCATTTAATTTTTTACATATATTTTTATTATTTTTTTACAAAAATTTCTTCAAAGACCCTGCGGTTAATAATCATACATTTTTCAAGAATATATTTAAAGAAAATTAAAACAAGTTGAAAAATATCAGTCGGTTTTGCCAAGAAATGTATACCCTCAACCAATGTTCGATTAATTAAATATAGTTTGACTTCTGTTATAATTATTCAAATTGATGATCTTCAATGAAATAGGTTCGGAACGAATGTGCCCATATTGTGTCGGTCTTAAATAATTATGATATAATTTTTACGACCGACCAGATTTGAATTATATCGACTACTTCCTTCACTTTATATGAGACATGTGATAATTCTAAGAAAACTGTTTAAAAGTGCGTGAGGTGCCAAATATGGTCGACCGAAGTACTCTATGTTTACACTTCATATAATACAGATAAAAATATAGGTATGGACAAAATTACTATTAAATCGAACATTTATGTTACATTTAGGGGAATTCATAAATTTCATATTCATCTCAGTTTTTTTTTTCGCCATTTATGACAGATAAAAGTATTGAAAATTGTGACTCTTTGTGGGTGAGGGGTTCGAAGATATATATCATTTTCACAACAGATTTTGTATTAGCAAAAATGTTTGTATGTGTGTAATTTGAAGAGAGTTGAATTCTTATTTCGCTTTTGTTTTTCAAAATATTGAACCCTATGTGGGTTAGGTAGCAAAAGAAATGGTCCGATTTTTACCATCTTTATAACAGAACTTGTGTTGATGGAAATATTTTAGATGTACCATTTCTGGAATGGAATCGGATGTTGATTTCGCTTTTTATGAGCTTCATGGATATTCAACATTTTCAGCCTTTGTAGGGGAGGTACCAGAAGGAGTGGACCGATATATCCCATCTTCACAACAAAACTTTTGTTAGTAGAAATAATCGGATGTGTGAAATATAAAAGGAACCTGAACTTATTTCGGTTTTTATGATCGTTTTGGATATTCAAAACTTTGACCCTTTGTGGAGGTGGTACCAGAAGGAGTGGACCGATGTATTCCATCATGGCACCAGACCTTGGGTTAGTAAAGTTATTGGGATGTGTAAAATTTGAAGGCAATCGGACTCTTAAATCAAATTTTATAAGAGCTGTAATTATTCAAAATGTTGATTTTTTGTGGGAGATGAACATGATGGAGTGGACCGATATTGTCCATTTTCCCAACTGACCTAGCACTGATAGAAATATTAGGATTTGCAAAGTTGGAGCAAAATCGGATTATTGTTTCTCTTTTAGTGCAAAAAATATTTTTTGAAAAATTCGACCTTTAGTGAGGGATATACCAGAAGGAGTGGACCGATATATTCCATCTTAACATCAGGGTTGATAAAAAATATTGCGATGTGTGAAATTTCAAGACAATCGGACTGTTACATCACATTTTATAACAGTTGTAATTACCTGATGGAGTGGACCGATATTGATATGATATTTCGCACCTGACCAAGCACTGATAAAAATATCGCAAAGTGGGAGCAAAATCGGATTATCCTTTCTCTTTCTGTGCAATAAAATATTTTTTGAAAATTTTGAAATTTTGTGGGGGAGGTACCAGAAAGATATTGTCCATCTCCGAACTCGATCTACGTTTGATAAAAATATTACGATGTACCAACTTTGGATCAAATCGGATACTACCGAGAGTTATAGTGCGCACCAGAAAGACAGACGGACGGAAATCGCTAAATCGACTCTAAATGTCCTGAAACGGATTTGGTCCAAAGAGACCTAGGCTCTAAACCCGTTATTAGAACTAGGCACGTTTTGGCCGTATCAAATGATACATACCCTCTGTAGCCATATGGCTGAGGGTATATTTATTAGACCAAATGGAAAAAATTCGGTTGCATATGAAAAAATCTATCATTTTGGGGTGATATTACACATATGGTGAACAATAATCGTAAAATCGGATGAAGATGTATATCGAAGGTATATAAAATCTGAAACGATTTCGATAAAATTTGGCAGAGGTATTTTTGAGCCGCATCCGAATTCCGGTATTAAGTATCATTGTTGTGGAGTGCATATTACGCATGTAAGGGACTTTTATATCAATCGGATGAAAAATTCCTAAAAAATCGATACTGGCTTGGGATGGAAATCTCCTGCCACAGGAAATGAAATGCGATATTCGATAAGAGGCAGAGACAGGACTATGAAAAAACTACTTAAGGTACGAGATATTTTTTTAAATAAGGAGCTTTCCTATGTTTAATTGACATTCGATACGGTGCAATCTGTTAAATAAATTAGATAAAAATTCAAAAAAAAAAAAAAAAAATAATAAGAAAAAAATGAAAATTTTCTATCATCGTGGATTTTTCAAAAAATATTTTTTGGAGGACCTTATAGGCTGAATTCAGCCGGAATTGCCAAAATTCAGTCCATTTGGGCAGATATTAGCCATTTGGTGTACAATAAATCTTAAATCGGATAAAGAGACATGTTGGATCTATATTCAAATAAGATCTCAATAAGATTTGACAGAGGTATTTTTGAGGTCTAGAAGTTATATGGTACAAAATATCATTCTTGTGCAGTGCATATTACGCATGTGAACCCCCAAATCGGATGTGATATATATGTGTATTTGCAAAAATGTTTTCCCTTTTGAAAAAAGCCTTTTCCAAAAATTCTCACGTAATTTCCTACTCAACCCCTTCAAATCAAAAATCTTAATTGATATGCAGGCTGTTTGTATTCCCTCACAAAATAAAAGAAAAGACGAAGTTGACATATTTGTTTGCATGTTTCAGTGTCAGTTGAAATTTTGGAGTACTGCTACTCCTCGTTTTCACTCACATATTTCGGCTTATCAATGAGCAGTCATGCTTTCGTGGTTGGGTCACTGCAGTTGACCGTAACGACAAATATCTCGCAAACATTACCAAATACCAGCAACAGCAACGACAACAACAAACCCTACAAAATCCGCTTTAACAATTTTTCATCATTATCGAACACATGGGCCGAATGTGGTGGCCTGGCCAGTGGTTATTATTTATAAATCATAACATTAGGCCACAAATACACGCACATGTCCTCACGTTTAAAAACGTGCATGGCGTCGTTGTCAACATGCAGACATACCTTTATTCTTTGCCGAATGAAAAACAAACACACACATATAAAATGGTTCGCGAGAGAGGGAGAGCGAGTCATGCAACTGACGAGAAACACAAACAGCCCAAACACGCAAAGCTTCGAGGAAAAATTCGCTATAAATTGCAGTTAAGCATGATATGAAAATCACAAACACATACAAACTGAACTGGTGCTTGGATGTGTATGGGTTTATCGGGAGCTAAATGAATGTATAGCAGGATAAATGTAGCTATGTATGGTGCATAGGTTTAGGCGGATGCGATTAGAAATTTATAAAATAATGAATTAAAAATAGAATGTCCATAATGGGGAGTTACAATATTTCAGTGATTTAATTAATATTTTATGTTTCTGTGTATATTCCATATGGGATGAATATGATTCGTTGTGGAAATGAATCTAGGACAATACAATTTAACGCTGTTCGTTTTGAAATATTTTTCAAAGAGAATCTCAGCTCTAAACGTGGATTTTTGAAAACTATTTTTTTTCAAGGACTATCGGAGCTAATAATGCTTAATTCGCAAATAATTATTTCAAGGCCCGGGACAAGGATTTTTCAAATGTGGATTTTTTAAAGAATATTTTTCTAGGAATTTCAAACCAATAAACTTCGCTTCTTTCAAGGACCTTCAAACCAATAAACCTGAATTTTTTAAGAATAGTTTTGAAGGACCTTCCAACCAATAAGCGTGAGTTTTTTAAAGTTTTCAAGGACCTTCAGACTAATAAACTTGATTTTTTTTAAGAATATTTCTCAAAGACCTTCAGACCAATAAACGTGGATTTTCAAATAATATTTTTCAAAGACCTTCAGACCAATAAACGTGGATTTTTCATAGATTATTTCTCAAGGGCTTTCCAACTAATAATGGTGAATTTTTCATGGAATATTTCTCAAGGACCTTCCAACCAATAAACGTGGATTTTTATACAATATTTCTCAAGGACCTTCCAACCAATAAACGTGAATTTTTATAGAATATTTCTCAAGGACTTTTCAACCAATAAACGTGGATTTTTATAGAATATTTCTCAAGGACTTTTCAACCAATAAACGTGGATTTTTATAGAATATTTCTCAAGGACCTTCCAACCAATAAACGTGAATTTTTATAGAATATTTCTCAAGGACTTTTCAACCAATAAACGTGGATTTTTATAGAATATTTCTCAAGGAATTTTCAACCAATAAACGTGGATTTTTATAGAATATTTCTCAAGGACCTTCCAACCAATAAACGAGGATTTTTATAGAATATTTCTCAAGGACTTTTCAACCAATAAACGTGGATTTTTATAGAATATTTCTCAAGGACCTTCAGACTAATAAACGTGAATTTTTTTAAGAACCAAAACACGCGGATTTTTATGGAATATTTTTCAAGGACTTTAGGATTTTTTAAGAATATTTCTCAAGGACCTTCCAACCAATAAACGTGGATTTTTATAGAATATTTCTCAAGGACTTTTCAACGTGGATTTTTTTAGAATATTTCTCAAGGACTTTTCAACGTGGATTTTTATAGAATATTTCTCAAGGACTTTTCAACGTGGATTTTTATAGAATATTTCTCAAGGACTTTTCAACGTGGATTTTTATAGAATATTTCTCAAGGACTTTTCAACCAATAAACGTGGATTTTTATAGAATATTTCTCAAGGACCTTCAGACTAATAAACGTGAATTTTTTAAGAACCAAAAAACGCGGATTTTTATGGAATATTTTTCAAGGACTTTAGGATTTTTTAAGAATATTTTTCAAGGGCTTTAGGATTTTTAAGAATATTTGTCAAGGAACTTCAAACCAATAAACGACCAATAAACGTCGATTTTATAATGAATATTTCTCAAGGCCTTCAGACCAATAAACGTATTTTTTAAGAATATCTTTTCAAGGACCCTCAGTCCAACAAAAATAATATTTTGTTAAGGCCTTCCTTTTTTAAGGATTTTTTTCAAGGACCCTTAATCGAATAAAAATAATATTCTTCAAGACCTCTAGTCCGATAAACGTGGATTTTTTAAGAATATTTTTTTCAAGGACCATCGGTCCAATAAACTTGGATTTTTAAGAATATTTTATTCAAGGACCTTCAGAACAATTAACGAAGATTTTTTAAGAATATTTTTTCAATGACCCTTAGTTCAGTAAAAACAATATTTTTCAAGGCCTTCAGTACAATAAAAGTGGATAGTCTAATAAAAATAATATTTTGACCTTCAGTCCAATAAACGTGGTTTTTTAAGAATATTTTATTCAAGGACCTTTAGACCAATAAACGTAGATTTTTTAAAAATATTTTTTCAAGGACCCTTAGTCTAATAAAAATCATATTTTTCAATGCCTCCAGTCCATTAAACGTGGATTTTTAAAATATTTTTTCAAGGACCCTTAGTCTAATAAAAATCATATTTTTCAATGCCTCCAATCCAACAAACGGGGACTTTTTAAGAATATTTTTTCAATGACCCTTAGTCCAAAAAAAACTAATATTTTTCAAGGCCTTCAGTCCAATAAAAGTGGATTTTTTTTAAGAATATTTTTTTCAAGAACCCTTAGTCCAATAAAAATAAAAGGTTTTTCATAAAGTTGTTTAAAAAAAATTTTTGTCAATCACAACTTTTTAAAAATATTTGGTACGATAAGAATAGCTACTCAAGAACCTTTAGACCTATTACCATGGATTTTATAGATGTTTTTTTTTTTTTTATAGATATTTATCTATCGAGAATTTTAAATGAAACATTTTCTCAATAATCTTAAAAATTTTAAGTAATGTTTTGTAGAGAATATATTCTCCAAATTTTGTTGTAATGAAACAAATATTTGCCCAACCCCCAGCACAATCTCATATCCACCAAACCATTAGCCAAATGCAAAGCACTGGTGGCCAGTGACATCGTGACCAACATCACTATGCCATATACACATATATACGAGTATGTGCTGGTATTTCATCTCTAGCTTAAGGGCTCAAAACAATGCCATAAGCAACCATTATCACCACTGCGGCAGTAGTTGTTTTGTTTTTCGTTTTTTTTTTTTTTTTTTTCATAAAATTCAAAAACGAATACAAATTACGGGACAGCGTATGGACACTAACTAGCAAACTCAGTCGGAAACTAGAACACAATACATATACATTTACGTCTATACACATACATGTTTGTATGTATGTACACATATGCATCTAACTAACATACCATCCATAGAACTGGCATCGTGGTCAACTGGGTGGCTATGCTATGTGCTAGCGGTTATGCTATGTTATGCTAAATAGCGCCCAATAAATCCAGTCCTGTAATGGTGTTGTTTTTGTTTCTGTTTTTCTTTTTTCATTTTTAACTAACATTGCAGTGAATTGTTGATGGTAATCATTGAAAGATTGAACAAAAATACAAATTTTCAACAAAAACAACTAAACGGAGCATTGCCATGCATGAGGGCACAGTGCAATGTATCTGCCCAATAGCCAGCATGCTGTGGTTTATTAAAAAATAACAAAGATTGTAGGAAATTGTGTTTTAAGTAACAAAAAAAAAAAAAAATCGGTAAATGTTGATATATACACGCAGGATTGTTTTGAAGAATCGTGTGGTTTGGTTGACCGGCAGCTATCT
The DNA here is from genome assembly GCF_030504385.1 of Musca domestica. Taxonomy (NCBI): domain Eukaryota; kingdom Metazoa; phylum Arthropoda; class Insecta; order Diptera; family Muscidae; genus Musca; species Musca domestica. The sequence goes on along the minus strand of NW_026712340.1, from coordinate 2,749,237 downwards.
AGTAATATCTACCATGTATTGGGAATGTTTTTGAATTTCTTAAATTTTTGGGTCTCAGAATTTTAGGAATATTAAATTAAAATAATGTTAAAAAGATAAATATCTTATGATTTTTAATCCAATATAAAAAAAAAAATCCCAGCCTTATTGTCAGAGATATGTTTATTTTTTTGTTACAAAATTTTTAAGGATTTTTGAAGGCCATTTTTGTATTCAGTTGAGGTTTTTTTTTTTGGGAACGGTCAAAAATAACGGTGAATTTTAAATAAAAATATTTAGAACAAAAATTGAAGAATTTCCAGACACACATTCCTAAATTTGGTGGGAATATTTTCAGGTGGATTGAATCTGTCAGGAGTTTTCAGAAACGCTTGCAAGCATAATAAAGACAGTTCAATGTCTCTAAAATTTTAAGGACAACCTATTATTTTAGAAGGAATTTTTAATACATTTTTAACAAATATTTATTTTTGGACAATTGAAACAATACTCGTGGGTGTTTGTGGAATAATTTTTGAAGAACTGAGAGCTGTCGGAATGGAAATTTTCAGAAGATGTAAACCTCATTATATATATATATATATATATATATATATATATATATATATATATATATATATATATAATGATATAATCTAAATACCAAAACCTATACGGACAATTAGCTTTATAATAATTATAAATAATATTTATAATACAACACAAATCGAATGGAAATTGTTGACGTATATGGACCATTTTCATTGCTTTAAAGTAAAAAAATACCTTCCACCATTTTTAACGAATTTGGCAATTCTCAAAAACAAAAACAAAAACAAAAAATCCTTAAGAATTTTGTTAAAATCTTAAAAATACCGAATGTAGCTGCTATATTTGGGTCTATTCGACGACATGAACCTATATAGGTAACTTTTGTCATAAGCCATTACAATATTCAAATGCGGAACTTAAAAAAATCTGTGAATAATGTAGCTAAATAAAATCCGTAAAATATTCTATATCTATCCGTCTATATGACGACGTGGACCACCATAGGCAACTCTTGAAAAAAAGACAAGAAAAAAACAGCTAACTTCGGCCGGCCGATTTTTTAATACCCTTCGCCATTTTGAAGGAACTTGTAAAAATTCAAATTCATGAGGCCCCTTATATGGGCGCTATACGAACATGTGTTCCTTCATAAGTTATTTTTTTGTCATAGGCTGTAGTACCCATTACGAACTTCAATTACGAAATTTGAAACAATTCCGGTTCGAAATGTCGTTAAAATAATCAAAATAGCGAATATCGGGAGATATCGTTATATGGCGGTTATACGAAGCATATGCAGGTCCACATGCGCAATTTTTAGTCATACGATTTAAAATAGGAAATTTTATATAATTCCGGTAAAAGTATCGTTCAAATCATCAAAATGCCAAATATTGGGAGGTACCCTCATATGGGGGCTATATAAAAACGTAAACCTATATGGACCATTTACGAACATTAACCTGCTTACTGACAAAATGCAAATGTGTGCACAATTTTAGCATTTTATCTCAAAGCGTTCGAAACATAGTTTGATTACAACAGACAGACGGATGTCGATAAATCGACTTAGAATTTTACGCTGATCACGAAAATATATAATTTGTTGGTTCTGACATGAGGAGTATTTCGAGGAGTATCAAACGAAGTTAAGTCGAAGTTAATCTACTGTGCAAAAGCCAATCTGGGGTGGGAAATTCTAGGTGCAGGTAATCGTGTTGAGTAATAACAGAAAGGACAATTCACAAAAACAATAAAATCCGTTAAGAATTCTGTTAAAATCTTAAAAATACCGAATGTAGCTGTTATATTAGGGTCTATTCGATGACATGGACCTGTATAGGTAACTTTTGTCATAAGCCATTACAATATTAAAATGCGGAACTTAAAAAAAATCTGTGAATAATGTAGCCAAAATCATCAAAATACCGGATATCCAGAGGTACGTTATATGGGGGCTAAAGAAAGACGTGATCCTGCACAGACAATTTTCTGTCTTAGGTATCCGTTACGAACTTCAAATACCAAATTTGAAATAATTTCGGTGATAATGTAGCTAAAGTCATTAAGTGGGAAATTTTCTGTTACAGGTTGTAGTACTCGTTACGAAGTGTAAATACGAAATTTGAAAATGTTCCCGTGAATAATGCAGCAAAATTTGCGGAATATAGGAAGACACCGATATAGGGGGGACTATACGAAGACGTGGATGCATTAGCAATTTTATGTCATAGGCTTAAGTATCCATTACGAACTTCAAATATCAAATTTGAAACAATTCAGGTGAATAATATCGCTAAAATCATCAAAATACTAAAGATATGGAATTACAGTTATATGAGGGTCATACGAAGACGTGGACCTGCAAAGACAATTTTCGGTCTTAGGCTGTAGTTTCCATGACAAACTTTAAATATCAATTTTGAAACAATTCCGGTGAATAATGTCGATAAAATTATCAAAATACCGAATATCGGGAGGAGGAAAATTTTTTGTCAAAAGCTGTAGCATCCATTACGAACTTCAAATATCAAATTTCAAATATTGCAGCTTAAATCACCACATATGGGGACTATATCATAATGTGGACCTAAATGGCCCATTTTCAATACCAAAAGTCCTGCAGACATAATATACATTTGATTAAAATTATCAACCTACTTTTTTTTGTTCGGGAGCTAGAGTGATTTCCGCGGACGGACGGAATCGCTTAATCGACATAGAATTTTATGCTGATCAAAAATATATGCACTTTGTGGGCTCTAAAATGTATATTTCGGGTGTTACAAATGTAATGACCAACTTAATATACCCTCCTTACTATGGTGATTTTTAGAAGTAGTCGAGTTTGAAACAAAGCCACGCCAATATTTATTCTAACCTATTTTTTTTGGATACATATCGAAAGCTGTGAAATTAAAAAAATGGGGTTTTTGGTTATTAAAACTAAATTTTAAATCACAGTGCATCTTCCGATACAAACCCGTTTGGAGTAAACTAGAATCGGAGAGTTGCCCTTGGGATGTGTAATATATTCTCCGATTTCGCGAAATGCAAAAACTTAAATCGATACTTGGAATCAATTTTTATTTGTGTTAGAATCCCGTTGGAATATTTTCCATTGCAGCTAGGAATACATTTTCACCAATAGCTCTTTCAAATTCTTTACGAAAGATTTTCAGCAGATGCTGACTATTTAAATTGCCAGTCTATGTTAATGTTTAACTTTTGCTTTCCACATTTCCAAAAAACTGTTTTTAATCCCAAAACCTCTGTCGAAAATATTCTACAAATTATAATATGCAGATTATATAATTTTTGTTATATCTAACTTTCGAAAAAAATTAAATTTGTTTCCAAATAATACAAAAAATATTATTCACGGAATAGAAATTTTAAATTTACATAAACCCCACAATAAAGTAGAAAGAAAAATAAAAATAATCCAATCACAGCGTGGCGAAAACCCGATAGGACACATACACAGACACACACGCAAATGTTCACATTGTAACTACTGCATTATGCATCTGTGGTTGGAGACTATTGTTCCGTTTGAATGTGTTAACATCATGTACGTAAGCGAGCATGTATACTCCCTGCGTGTGTAGTGGCAATATGACTGTAACTATTTTTAGTTATAATAATGCCCAGTACTAAAGGATATCCATTGTTTGCATATCGGCAACAACTACAACACCAACAATGTTTCGAAATCATTGACCACCACCAAAACCACCCATTCATTTTTAACTTCAAAATTCCCAATCAACGACCAGATCCACCCACTTAAAAATCAATGACCTAGAACACTGCTATTAGATACTGCCGTTTTTTGTTGTTGTTGGTGATTTCATTGAAGGCAGCTGGCTATGCCATGAACTTTTCAATAGAAACATTAACTGAGGCAAAACAACAAAAAAAAAATTGTCATGTGGATGTTTTTTTTTCAGTTACCAACTAATGAGTTGTTGGTTGTTTTGTGGTTCGATTCGGTGCTGGGTTAAAAGGTCAACAAAAGGGTGTTGAAAAGGAAAACCAGTCCAGTTTTATTAGATATTGGTTATTGGCAATTCTAGGGAGATTTTCTGTTTATAGATGCCGTTGAGAGATCCTTCTGACTAAAAGTATCCTCTGTTAGATTTTTACTCTAAAAGAGAAGTTTGTTGGCCTATTGAATAAATTTAAAAGTTCTTCCGTCTGTAGAACGCCTTTTTATGCCTTTATGATCTTTCTTTAGATTGACCTTAGGGGCTCTCATGACTATAGACGACTTTTACTACACCAGAAAGGTCTCTCACTCTCTAAACAAAAATATTCAAAAAGTATTCTGCCTATAGAAGAGCTTCAGGAGTTATTCTGTCCATTGAAGACCTTTAGAACGTTCACTGTATATAGAAGATATTTAGAAGGTTTTATTTTTATGAACAACTTTCCGAAGATCTATGACCATAGAATACCATAAGCATGCCTTCTGTCCATAAAAGCTTTTATAAGATCTTCTGTCGATACAAGACATCCAGAGGGTATTTTGCTCTAGAAAATCGAAAGAACTTCAGAAGCTCTTTTATTTATTGAAAGAGATCTTTCGAAATCCATAGGGAAGCATCAAAAACTCTGTTTTCTATATACCAGCTTCAGGAGCTTTTTTTGGCTTCAGAAAAGCCTTAGTCGTTTTTTTTGGCTATAAAAGAATAGAATATTCTGTGACTATAGAAAAGATTCAGTAGCGCCTTTGGTTATAGAAGAGCTTCGGAAGCTCTTTTGTCTATAGAAGAACTTCGCTATTTTTTTTTTGCTACAGAATAAATTAAAAAGCTCTTTTGTCTATAGAAAAGCTGCAGAAGCTCCTTTGTCTATAGGAAATCCTCAGAATATCTTGTCTACAGAAGAATTTCAGATGCTTTTTGCCATAGAAGAGCTTCACAAGCCCCTTTTCCTACAGAAGATCTTCAGCTCTTTTGTCTATGGAAGAGCTTCAGAAGCTCTTTTGTCTATGGGGGAGCTTCAGAAGCTCTTTTTTCTATGGAAGCTCTTTTCTTCTTCTTCAAAAGCTCTTTTGTCTATAGAAGAGCTTGAGAAGCTCTTTTGTGTATGGAAGAGCTTGAGAAGCTCTTTTGTCTATAGAAAAGCTTGAGAAGCTCTTTTGTCTATAGGAAAACCTCAAAACATCTTCTGCCTACAGAAGAACTTCAGAAGCTTTTTGTCCATAGAAGAGCTTCACAAGCCACCTTTCCTACAGAATATCTTCAGCTCTTTTATCTATGGAAGAGCTTCAAGAGCTCTTATATTTATAGAAGAGTTTCCGAAACTCTTTTGTCTATGGAGGAGCTTCAGAAGCTCTTTTGTCTATGGAAGAGTTTCAGAAGCTCTTTTGTCTATAGAAGAGCTTCCGAAGATCTTTTGTCTTTAGAAGAGCTTCCGAAGTTTTTTGTTCATAGAAAAGCTTCACAAGCCCCCTTTCTTGCAGAAGATCTTTAGCTCTTTTGTCTATGGAGGAGCTTCAGAAGCTCTTTTGCTTATGGCTCTTTTGCTTATAGCTCTTTTGTCTATAGAAGAGTATCAGAAGCTCTTTTGTTTATGGGAGAGCTTTAGAAGCTCTTTTGTGTATGGAAGAGTTTCAGAAGCTCTAATGTCAATGGAAGAGCTTCCGAAGCTGATTTGCCTATAGAAGAGCTTGAGAAGCTCTTTTGCCTATAGCAGAGCTTCCGAAACCCTTTTGTCCATAGAATTGCTTCCAAAACTCTTTTGTCTAGAGAAGAGTTTCTGAAGCTCTTTTGTCTATAGAAGAGCTTCAGAAGCTTTGTTGCTCATAGAAGAAGCTACAGAAGCTCTTGGTTCTCAAGAGGAGCTTCAGAATATCTTTTTTAGAAAGTTAATTTTCAGAACATATTTTGGCTACAGAAGAATTAAAAACAACTGTTCGGCTAAAAAAAAGGATCAAGTATGATCAAAGAAGAGATTCAAAAGCTCTTTGGGCTGTAAAAAGCTTCACAAGTTGGATTTCTTCTTGTAGAAAAGATTCAGATGCTATTTATGTAGAGGGGCATCCCAAACTTTCTTGTCTGTAGAGGAACTTCCCAAGCTGTTAGGTTTATTGACTAGCTTTAGAAGCTTGTAGCTATAGGAAAGTTTCAGAATCTATTTTCTGTAGAAGAGCTTCAGAAGCACCATTTGCCTATAGAAGGGCTTCCCAAGCTCTTTTGTGTGTGGAAAAACTTCCCAAGCTCTATAACTTATAGACAAACAACAGATACTCTTTTATCTATGGAAAAGTTTCAGTAGCTTTTTAAGATAGAACAAGTTAAAAAGCTGCAAGTTAAAAAGCTTTAATAATAAAATAACTTTAAATACCCTCCACCATTTGGAACGAATTTGGCAATTCTCAAAAACAATAAAATCCGTTAAAACTTCTGTTAAAATCTTAAAAATACCGAATGTAGCTATTATATTAGGGTCTATACGACAACATGAACTTGCGTAGGTAACATTTGTCATAAGCCATTACAATATTCAAATGTGAGACTTTAAACAAATTGGTTATAATGTCGATAAAATCAAAATACCGAATATCGGTAGGAACCGTTATATGGGGCTCTACGAAGACGTGAACCTGCACAGACAATTTTATTTCTTTGGCTGTAGTATCCATTACGAACTTCAAATACCAAATTTGAAATAATTCCGGTGAATAAATTCGCTAAAATCATCAAAATACCGAATATCGGGAGGTACCGTTATATGGGAAGACTTGAACCTGCACGGATAATTTTCTGTTATAGGCTGTAGTATCGAACTTCAAATACCAAATTTGAAATAATTCTGGTGAAAAATGTCCCTAAAATCATTAAAATACCGAATATCAGGAGGTACAGTTATATGGGGGCTATACCAAAACGTGGACCTACATGGCCCATTTTCAATACCAAAAGTCCTGCAGACATAACATACATTTGAGCAAAATTTTATCAATCTACTTCGATTCGTTCGGAAGCTAGAGTGATTTCCACAGACGGACGGACATCGCTAAATTGACAGAGAATTTTATGCTGATCAAGAATATGTATACTTTGTGGGGTCTTAAATGTGTATTTCGAGGTGTTACAAACTTAATGTACCCTTCGTACGTTCTTCTTTCATTAGAAGTTCTGAAGCTTTTATCTTTGCTGATCGGAGGCCATTTGTCTGTAAGTGATTTCTAGAAGGTCCTCTGACTACAAAAGACCTTTAGAAATTACTGTTTTGGAGATATTTCGAAGAAAATGTTCCATATGTAGAGTTCGTTTCGAGGGCTTTCTGTCTTCAAGAGATCTCTGGAAGGTTTGCTTCATAAAGAAGACCCAACAAAATGTAAGCACTGCATCCATTAAGCATCTCACACCCAATTCCTGTGAATCTCCCCTTATGCTTGCGTTTCTTATCTAAATAATTTTCAGAGCCATTTATTTCTCTCTATTCTTTAATAAATCATTCTTATCAATTTGAAAAATAAAACATGCACACATTAATTATTCCAATCTTTAATAAACTACCTGGTTAGCCATTTACACCTCTAACCTAAGCTTAACCACCCCCGGCTTATGATTGCTGTTACCTCCAACCCCTCACTATATAGCATTTTATGAAGAGTTCAAATTGTAATTATGACCCATATACAAATAAGATACTGTTGACATAAGTGAGCAGAGTGATTGGTGGTGGCGGGGGAGGGAGAGGGATAGGGTGAGAGTTAACCCAACCAAATATAAGACTCAGTGACTGACAACAATATAACGAGGTTGACTGACACTCTCATTCCTGTGACCTGTGAAAATTCAAAGTAGCAGAACACAACAGAAACAACAAAACAGGATACCACTTGGCATACAAAAACAATAAAGGAGACAGACAACAATAAAAACAATAACAACTGTAAGAACGACAACAGTAGCAACAACTGTGAACCACATAACCAAACAAAGGCATAGAAAAGTAAAAATATTTTGTTATTTTTTTCCATCTATCTAACGCTCCGAACAATAGAAATTTGAGAAGCATAACCAAAAGTGGTAAAGATGAAAATGAGGCCACATGAAAATATCTTCTTTCTGCCCCCAGGGAGTTTTCCAATAAAAAATTTTTTGCATTTGCTTGTGTTGTTGTTGTTGTTTTTGTTTTGTTTTTGGTATTTTTCACAAGCTTTTCACACTGCTCCAAAGAAATGATACTAAGTGTGACAAGGGGTATGAGAAAAATGTTTATCAGAGACAGCTGGTTGCCAGCCATGTATTGTGTACACGGTGAGAAAAGAATAATGGAACATGTGGTTAATAAATGTTCAATGGGGGAATATTGATGTATGTAGCTTTTGTCTGCTTAATGGTCAAGCGGGAAATCCGATACGTGGGGAGGTACATTATTTGAGGTTCTATGCATTTTCAAGAAGAGAATATTTAGTTCTCAAGTTCCCCAATTGAAGACGTAGTAGTTTTCTATTGATATACATGTTCAATGCAGCCTGTTTATTAAGCGAAATATTGGTTGCGAATATACAAGGCACAAGTTGATAGATAGAAGGAATTAGAAACAGTCGGTTCTGCCGACAGATGCATACCCTCAGCCAATATTCGATTATTTAAAAATATTTTGAGATCTCTTATGATTATTCAAATTGTTGACCCCATAGAGGGTCTGAGGGTATGTTCCGAAGAAATGGACCAATGTTGTCAATTTCGTATCGGGCATAAATAAATATGACATAACTATTGCGACGTGCCAGATTTGAATTATATCAACTACATCCTTCACTTTATATGAGATATGTGATAATTTTTAGAAAATGTTTTAAGGTGCCTGAAGTACTAGTTATAGTCGACCGGAGTATTCCATTTTCACGTTCCATCTAATACAGATAAAAATATTGGTATGGGCAAAATTACGAGAAAATCGAACATTTATATCCAATTTTATGCGAAATCATAATTTCCAGATTCATTCCAGGTTTCTGGTGGAGAGAAATATTTAGATATAGAAAGCTGTAAGGAATCGCTGACTGATTTCGCAAGTTATGACAGATACAAGTATTGAAATTTGTAACCTTTTGTGGGTGAGGTACCAGTAGGGG